>NC_067465.1:12817500-14017500 GCF_025434085.1 Hippocampus zosterae
ACTGTCAGACAGAGAACTGTCAGAGCAAACGGCAGATTTTAGAAAGTCCTGCCGAAATAAATCTGCACCCGACTGCGACTGTCAGCGTTGAACTGCCGCCATTGCTGTCAAAGTCAGACACATCTCCAAAATTGTTGGAGCAAATTTTTAAGCAGGCTTCATCTTGATAAATTGACCACGTATTTGACATTTACACCATAACGTTACCGCCTAAAATAATCGTAAAACAAAATTTTGTGTAACAACAAGAGTAATATGTACCCCAGAAGCTTTCAAAGCGTCTGAAAGTTTTCTCCTCCGTTTTTGTTGGGGCTTGGCTCGAAATGCATCATGATTGGCCGCCCGAAGTCCACGTGTCTGTCGGACGTGCTCTCATTGGTCTACAATACCATCACGGATGAATAAATACTCAAAGGGCTTGCCAGGCAAGCCCTTTGAACCCTTTAAATGCTCAATGGGCTTGCCTGGCAAGCCCTTTGAGTATTTATTCCATATTGCCCACTAGTTCACTAGTAAGGTCATTTTGACGCTTACTAGTGAACATGTAAGGCCATAAATGTGCCCACTAGTTCACTAGTAAGATCATTTTGAGGCTTACTAGTTGACATGTAAGCCACAAAACGCCCGCTAGTTCACTAGTAAGATAATTTTGAGGCTTCTAGTGAACATGTAAGCCACAGAACGCCCACTAGTTCACTAGTAAGATCATTTTGACGCTTACTAGTGAACATGTAAGCCACAAAACGCTCACTAGTTCACTAGTAAGGTCATTTTGACACTTACTAGTGAACATGTAAGCCACAAAACGCTCACTGGTTCACTAGTAAGGTAATTTTGACGCTTACTAGTGAACATGTAAGCCACAAAACGCCCACTAGTTCCCTAGTAAGATCATTTTGACGCTTATTTATGAACATGTCAGCCACAAAACGCTCACTCGTTCACTAGTAAGATCATTTTGAGGCTTACTAGTGAACATGTAAGCCACAAAACGCCCACTAGTTCACTAGTAAGGTCATTTTGACGCTTACTAGTGAACATGTAAGCCACAAAACGCCCACTAGTTCACTAGTAAGATCATTTTGACGCTTACTAGTGAACATGTAAGCCACAAAACGCCCAATAGTTCACTAGTAAGATCATTTTGACGCTTACTAGTGAACATGTAAGCCACAAAACGCTCACTAGTTTACTAGTAAGGTCATTTTGACACTTACTAGTGAACATGTAAGCCACAAAACGCTCACTAGTTCACTATCCATCCATCCATCCATAATAAGATAATTTTGACGCTTACTACTGAACATTTAAGGCCATAAATGTGCCCACTAGTTCACTGGTAAGATGATTTTGACGCTTACTAGTGAACATGCAAGGCCATAAATGTGCCCACTTGTAGTGCTAGTGACATTACACTGTACTTGCATTAAATGCAAATAAGGATGATTACGAAAACATGTAACGGTATCCTATTGGCTGTACGTTTCAAAATAGTGTCATCCCACCAGTCAGGGCTCATGATTTTGGAAATTCTGTGCCCACTTAGTTTTTTAAAACAACAATGGCGGACAGTGTCCTGAGACGTATTCGGCGAAGGTGCAGGGCAATAGAGTGTGCCTGTCATCAAGGGTCTGCCGGTGAAAGTGAAGCACGCGCGATAAACATTTCAATTGCTAATTTAAGAAGAGTTAGTGACCAGTTTAGCGCTGATACTATTCAAAGTTTGATTCAAAGTCCAATAGATCTCCGATCTGTCATCATTGCGGGACCCACTCCTAATGGTGGACGTGTTTGTTCCCATGTGGCACATCGTTTGCACACAGGTAAAATGGCTACCATTTTTTGTCATTGGTTTTTCGTATGTATTTTTATTCGAACTACACACGGGTTTTACTGACGACTTGCTGTGACTTACCTTCTATCACCCTGTCAAACGTCGTTTTATACCAGTGGTTTTCCTGCAAATCAGTAGACTATTAAGTAACGCGATGGCTGTACACTTTTAAGCAATAACTAGTGATCTTTTAGTTATTCAATTATAAGTTTGAATTATTTTTTTCTTGAGTAAAATGGTTAGAGAAAATAGCTGCTCGTGGTTTTGAAGCTGCATATACTTTTATGTACATCTGTGTCTATATGCCTGTACTGTATACAGTATATAAAAAACACGTAGTGATTCGTTTGCTTGAATTCCTTAATCCTTTTATTTCCATACTTTAGGTAGACGAGGAAGACCAGCACTTGACATTACAAGGGATCAAATTGAACTGCTCCCCACTCAGGGCTTTACAGTGAGAGCCATCACTGAGATGTTGTGTTGTTCCTCTTCATACCTGCATAAAAAAATGAAGTTTTTTTCAGATTTCAGCCAGAAATAGATTTACTCCCATTCATGATGTTGACCTGGAAGAGCATGTCAGAAGATTGCACAGCCAATTTCCCAGATCAGGCTCGGAAGCAAGTGTTCTGCTACATACTCTTGTCCCTTCATGTATATATCATTATATTCATTGTGAAAGTGTACTTTCTTTATTGTGTTGTTTTCTGAACCTGTTGCAGATGATGAGGGCATACCTGCGTGCTGATGGTATTGTAGTACAAAGAAAAAGAGTTCGAGAAATCCTCAACCGTAGTGACCCAGCTGCTGCAGCCCAGAGATGGAGCCAGACTGTGGCTTGAAGAACATACTATGTGCCATTCCCCAATAGTTTATGGCACATAGATGGGCATATGCGTCTCATTCGGTAATAAGGGATCATCTTATATTTGTACTCGTGGGAGCATTAGAAAGCCATATTGTATGGACAGCACAGATTAAATTGAATTTTATCATTTGTATATCCAAGTTACACAAACTCCAAATTGCCTCCATGTAGTCTTAAGTGCACAGCAATACCTTCTCTACCGAGATGATATTTCAAACAAGATATGAAACTTGATTGTTTTCTTGTATTTAATCATTATTCTTTTCATGTTTGTTTTACAGGTGGGTGTTTGTGACACATGCCGGCATTGATGGGAATTCCAGGCTAATAACGTACCTTCAACTGGAGCACAGACAACACAGCTTTGACAGTGTTGAAATATTTTGTCCAAGCCACCTGCCTGTATGGGTTACCCTCCAGAGTAAGATCCGACCATGGTGGTGAAAACTCTGGTTGCTCTTTTAATGAACCTACTGCAGGGACAAGACACCAAAATTATTTCTAGCTCCAGCCAACACCCCCTCACAATTTACTCACACCTCCCATGGCCTGATTATCCACCAACAGGGGCCCTTTTTGGATTATCATTTTGGCATAGGAACTTTCCTTTCCTATCCTAACCGAGTGAGATGAGCCGGTAGCACCTGGAGCAAAGATCGTCTAAATTTTAATAATGCTTAGGAAAGGTTCTGACCATCCTTTACGAAAGGAAAGGAGATATATTATGCAGCAGGAATATTTAAAGGGGAAGTCTTTTTTTATGTTGTTGTTGTTGTTGTTGTCGACCCCACCCGTGCCCCGACATTGGGGGACCGGGCCCTCACTCCGTCTCCCGGATCCCCAGACCCCCCTCCTCCGCCCAGCGGGCGAGCAGGGCCGCCACTCCGCTTGGGTTTCGCCAGAGGTCCTCCGGAGTCAGTGTGGTGGGTATGTTTGTGCAGGTGAACAGGTGTTGTGTGTCGTGCACTTGCGTGCCGCATAGCGCACAGAGTGGTGTTGGGTGTGTGTCCGGTGTAATGTTGTGTAGGTAGGAGTGGAGGGCTGGTGATTTGTTGGTTCGGAGTTGTGCTAGGAGTTGTCTGGTTCTGTGTGGTAGGTCTTGCTCTGATGGGTCTATTTCTGGTGCTGGTGCATGTATTACTTTGTTGTGTTGTCTGGTGTCCAAGTGTGTTTGTACAAAGTGGGTGTGTATGTCTTTCATGTTCTGTTTTATGGTGTCGTTGTTGGTGTCCTGTGGTGCTGTGTCTTTGTTGTGTGTGTAGTTGTTGTTGTGGAAGATTGTTTGTTTCTTTTGTCTGGGTGGTGGTGGTTGTTGAGTGAGTGGGTGTAGTGGGTGGGTTGGGTGTTGGGCTTTTTGTCTGATTTGCGATGCGTGTAGTTTTAGATGGGTGTTCAGTGGGAGAGTTTTTGTTTCCTCATGCAAGTGTTGTATGTTTGTGTCTTGTGTGCATCCTGTTGCTATTCTGAGTGCTGTGTTCTGTGTGGTCTGGAGTTTTGTCTTGTTTGTGTCCGATAGTGTTGGTGACCATATAGTGTTTGCGTATTCGAGGCGTGTGAGTGTGGTTGCTTTGTATGTAGTGAGTATAGTTTCTTTGGATTTTCCCCAGTGAGTGGTTGTTAAGGCTTTAAGTATTTTGTTTGATTGCTTGGCGCGGGTTAGAGTGTGTTGTGTGTGTTTTGAGAAGGTGAGTTTGGGGTCCCATGTTAATCCCAGTATTTTGGGTTCGCGGACTGTGGGTAGGGTGGTGTTATCTATTTGTAAAGTGAGCCTGTTGCTGTATTCTGCCGGATCCGGTGTGAACAGAGTGGTGGTGGTTTTGTCTGCGTTGAGTGTGAGTTGGTTCTGTTTTGTCCAGTTGTATATGTCGTGGAGATATTTTTGTACTTGTTGTTGTGCCTGTTGTGGTTTGACATGTGTGGATAGAATGGTGATGTCGTCTGCATATGTAACTGTGTGTACATTTGGAGGTGGTTGTGGTAAGTCTGCCATGTATATGTTGAATAGTGTTGGTGAAAGTACTCCCCCCTGTGGTACCCCCGTTTTCGTGTTTCTATGTTCTGATGTTTCCCCCCGGTATTGAGTGTATTGTCTGCGTCCCCTTATGTAGTTGTAGATGTATTTGATGATGATGTTTGGGGTGTTAGTGTTGTTGAGTTTGTTTGTGAGTGTGTGTAGGTTTACCGTGTCAAAGGCTTTGGACATGTCTAGGGCTATGGCAACTGTTCGTTGTGGTGGTTTTTGTTGATTGAAACCTGTGGCTATGATGTTGTGTATGTGGTGTAGTGCTGTGGTTGTGGAGTGTTGTTTTCGGAAGCCGTGTTGGTGAGAGGGTAGTTGAGTGTTGTTGGTAATGAAGGGTAGTATTACCTTTTCCATTGTTTTGGCTATTGGGCTGAGTAGTGCTATTGGTCTGTAAGATGGGCCGAGTGCGTGGTTTTTGTTGGGTTTTGGTATTGGGATTTTTTTTGCAGTCTTCCATATTGCGGGGATGGTGTTGGTGTTGAGTGATGTGTTGTAAGTGTGTGTGAGTAGTGTTATTGCTTTGGGGCCTAGGTGTTTCAGATGTCTGATGTTTATGTTGTCTGGGCCTGTGGAGTTGTTGCTTTTGGAGCGTTGTAGTGCTTGTTTGACTTGTTGTTCTGTGATGGTTATGGGCGTGGTGTTGAGTTTTCGTATTTTGCGTTGTAGTTGTCTGTATGTTCTGTTGGTTTTGTGTTGTATTATGTTGGTGAATTGTTTGTTGAATGCTTGTGCTTTCTGTTTGTTGGATATTGCCTTGTGTTGTCCGAACTGTATTGTGGTGTTTTCTGGTGCTTTTTGTTCTTTGTTTGATAGTCTTGTTACTGTGTTCCAGAGTATGTATTGTTTGTGTCTGTGGTTCCATGCATCCGTTAAGTGTTCTTTCCATAGCTCTTGTTTGTGTTTTTGGATTTGTGTGTCTATTTCTTTGTTTAGGTCCGTGATGCGTGGGTCTTGGTGGTTTTGTTGTCTGATGTCGTTTCTTTGGCTGATGAGTGTTCTGATGTGTTGTGGTAGGAGAAGTGATTTGCTTTTTATTTTTCCGTGGGGTATGTGGTGTTTGTCTGCTGTAAGTATGAGGTTTGTGAGCATGTTGTTGGCTGTGTGGATGTTGTCAGGTATGGTTATGTTCTCCAGTGCTGATTCTATTTCAGAGGTGTATCCTTCCCAGTCTGCTTTCCTGTAATTTGTGTAAGTTTGAAGGTGTTGTTGTAGGCGGAAAGGAGCACGCGTGTTGTGTGTGATTTTGATAGGAAGGTGGTCTGAACTGAGTGCGTGTATTGTGGTCCATGTTGTTCTGTTTGTGATGCTGTTGCTGGCTGTTGTGATGTCCGGTGATGTTGGTTGTTGGTTGATGTTTGTAGGTTTTCTGGTGGGTGTGTTTGTGTTTAGAGTGATTTGTTGGGAGTTTTGTAGTATGTCTGCAATGTGGGTGCCTCTGTGGTCGTCGTAGGGAGAGTGCCATTGTGTTGAGTGAGCGTTGATGTCTGCGGTTAGAATGGTGTTGTTCAGCGAGTTTATGTATTGGAAGGTGTTGGTGATGTCTGTGTCTTCTGTGGCGTGGTCTGGTCGGGTGGTATCTCTGGGGGGTATATACATGTTGCATATGTGTAGTCTTTTGTGGTTGGTTATGTGAATCTTTACGGTTTGAATTTCTGTAGTGTTGGTGTTAATGTTGTTGGGGATGTTCATGGGAGTGAATGTGTATCTACTGTATATCTATAAAAAAAAATCCTCGTCTCACCCCTCAGGTGGTGTCCATCCCTCATTCAGCTGGGGTCCTCTACCAGAGGCCAGGAAACTTGAGGGTTCTGTGCAGTATCCTTGCCGTTCCCAGCACTGCACATTTCTGGACTGAGATGTCCGATGTTGTTCCCGGGATCTGTTGCAACCACTCATCATCTAGTTTGGGGGTCACTGCCCCGAGTGCTCCGACCACCACAGGCACGACTGTCCCCTTTACCTTCCAGGCTCTCTCCAGCTCCTCTCTGAGCCCTTGGGATTTCTCGAGTTTCTCGTGTTCCTTCTTTCTGATGTTTCCAGCACTTGGGACCGCTACATCCACTACAACGGCTTTCCTCTGCCCTTTATCTATCATCAGGATATCTGGTTGGTTCGCCATTACCATCTTGTCAGTCTGGATCTGGAAGTCCCATAGGATCTTCGCTCTGTCATTCTCCACCACCTTCGGAGGTGTTTCCCATTTTGACCTTGGGGTGTCCAGTCCATACTCCGCACAGATGTTTCGGTAGACTATGCCAGCCACCTGGTTATGGCGTTCCATATAGGCTTTCCCTGCCAGCACCTTACACCCTGCAGTTATGTGTTAGATCGTCTCAGGTGCCTCTTTGCACAACCTACACCTTGGGTCTTGGCTGGTGTGGTATATCTAGGCCTCGATGGCTCTGGTGCTCAGGGCCTGCTCCTGAGCAGCCAGGATGAGTGCCTCTGTGCTGTCCTTCAGGCCAGCCCTCTCTAGAACTCTGATCGGACTTCTTGAGATTGGCCACGGCAGTTATTGTCCGGTGGTACATCCCGTGTAGGGGCTTGTCCTCCCATGATGGTCCCTCTTCCAGCACCTCATCTTCTGTTCCCCATTGTCTGAGACATTCTCTGAGTACATCATCCGTTGGTGCCTTCTCCTTGATGTATTTGTGGAGCTTGGATGTTTCATCCTGGACAGTGGCTCTCACACTCACTAGTCCCCGGCCTCCTTCCTTTCGGCTTGTGTACAGTCTCAGGGTGCTGGATTTGGTATGGAACCCTCCATGCATGGTAACGAGCTTTCGGGTCTTAACATCCGTGGTCTGAATCTCTTCCTTTGGCCACCTTATTTTTCCTGCAGGGTATCTGATCACTGGAAAGGGCATAGCTGTTTATTGCCCGGGTCTTATTCTTGCCATTGAGCTGGCTTCTTAGGACTTGCCTCACTCGCTGGAGGTATTTGGCCGTAGCCGCTTTCCTTGTTGCCAGTTTGAGGTTGCCATTGGCTTGTGGTATACCGAGGTACTTGTAGCTGTCCTCAATGTCTGCTATTGTTCCTTCAGGGAGTGAGACCCCTTCAGTGCGGACTACCCTTCCTCTCTTAGTCACCATCCGACTACATTTCTCCATCACGAATGACATCCCGATGTCGCTGCTGTAGATCTTGATTGTGTGGATCAGGGAGTCTATGTCCCTTTCGCTCTTAGCAAACAGCTACATGTCATCCTTGTAGAGGAGGTGACTGATCGTAGCTCCATTTCTGAGGCGGTATCCATGGCCTGTCTTGGTGATTACTTGGCTTAGGGGGTTCAGTCCTATGCAGGACAGCAGTGGGGAGAGTGCATCACCTTGGTATATGCCACATTTGATGGACACTTGGGTAAGTGGCTTGCCATTGGCTTCAAGTGTGGTTTTCCACATCCTCATCAAGTTCGCAACGAAGGCTCTTAGGGTCCTGTTCACCTTATACACATCCAAGCATTCAGTGATCCATGTATGTGGCATCGAGTCATAGGCTTTCTTTTAATCAATCCAGGCTGTGCACAGGTTGGTACATCGGGACCTGCAGTCTTGTGCGACTGTTCTGTCAACCAGGAGCTGATGTTTGGCTCCCCTGGTATCTCTACCAATGCCCTTCCGTGCTTCGCTCTGGATCAGCTCTGTTGTTAGGACCCTGCCACTGAGCGTACACTTTCGCAGGTTGTGTTGCAAACAGCCTGTTTATTCGTCTGGCCTCATTCTCTTTCGTGTACCGCTTTAGGCGGCTGGACAAGGCTTGGAGCCTTTGTTTCGAGTGCTTCATATATGGTCATCTGGATGTACCTCTCAGGATCGGCCTTTTCATCACACCTCTCTGGACCTCAGTCAATTGACTCACATCTTTCCGAGCCGCCTTGATCTTAGCCTCCAACCGTCTTTTCCATGGTCGGTAATGTATCTCATGGCTTCCATGGTTGCTCTTATAGCCAAGCATCTCAAGGATCACTGATGCTGAAGCGTATATCAGTTCATTTCCGTGATCGTTACGGTAAGGATCACCCTCAGTGCTGCATTCACACTTTCCAAGAGACTTTCAGGTGGTACTTCACATAGCCGTTGTAATCGGATTCTAGGTTTCCCAGCTTTCATTCTTGCCATGATCTTAGCTTTCAGGTCAGTTGCTGCCTCGCTCAGCATTTCATTCATTGGGGCTGGCCTCCCAATCTCATCATCTGCATTCACTCTGGTATGAACTCCTCCTCTGATCTGGCAGCCTGGGGCCCCTCACTATGGAACCTGCGTTGTACCTCATCAATCTCAAGTTGTGACAGCAGTTGCCGTTTGTGGATGTTGGAACACTGAGTTACGAGTTGTTTCGTGGCCACCCGTGACTGTGGGTTTCGAAGTAACCATTTAGCCCACATTCTCTCCATGTAACCTCTCTGACTAGGCTTGCTTGAGTAGTAGCATTCCAACAGAGCCATGTTATTGCATCTTGCCCATCTCTGCTCCATTTTTCATCAAGGTGCTCTGGTTCCCCAGCACCTGACGCAGACCTTGTTTGGCCGGGCGACGTCTGAGCTGGCATGTCATTCATTTTATTGTCTCTCATCATTGTATGAGGTACGCATTAGCGTGAAGGCTCTTGCCCAAGGACCCACACTGAATGGTGTTATGTGCTCATTTTTTGCCCCAAGTGGGGAGCGGAGGGACGGGCGCTGGGGGGGGGGACCATCGTGGTGGGGCGGGCCCCTACGCGGGATGTGCCACCGGACCGTGGCTGAGGTGGCTGATCTCAAGAAGTCCTATCGGTGGCTGGAGGGGACTGGCCTGGGGGACAGCGCAGGGGCGCTCATCCTGGCTGCTCAGGAGCGGGCCTTGGGCGCCGGAGCCGTCGAGGCCCGGATGTGCCGCGCCGGACAGGACCCGGGGTGTGGGTTGTGCGGGGAGGCGCCTGGGACGATCCGGCACGTGGCTGCGGGGTGTGGGATGCTGGCAGGGGGGGCCTGCGTGGAGCGCCATGGCCAGGTGGCTGGCGTGGTCTGCCGAGGCATCTGTGCGGAGTGTGGACTGGGGGCCCCGGGGTCGGAGTGGGGGGCACCTCCGAGGGTGGTGGAGGGTGGCGGAGCGGGGATCCTGTGGGACTTCCGGATCCAGACTGGCGGGATGGTGGTGGCGAGCCAGCCAGATGTCGTGGTCGTGGATGGGGGGCGGAGGAGGGCCGTTGTGGTGGATGTGGTGGTCCCAGGTGGTGGAGGCATCGGGAGGGGGGAGCATGGGGGGCTCGGGGGGTACCAGGGGCTCGGGGAGGGGCTGGGGAGGGCCTGGGGGGTGGGGGTGGCGGTCGTGCCTGTGGTGGTCGGGGTGCTCGGGGCAGTGACCCCCGGACTGGATGGGTGGTTGCGACAGATCCCGGGACCAGCGTCGGACATCTCGGTCCGGAGGTGTGCGGTGCTGGGAGCGGCGGGGGTACTGCGCGGGGCCCTCGGGCTTCCTGGCCTCTGGTGGAGGACCCGAGCTGAATGAGGGACGGACACCACCCGAGGACACCTCCTATTGGCTCCATGATAAGAGCTCCACCCAGCAAAGAATTAACCCTTTAAAACCTGATTCTGAGCTTTCACAATTATTTACCGCCATTTGCGTAATATCTACAGTATACAGAAGGAATCAAGCAATTTTTACCAATGTATCTGTAGGTGATGTTTATTTATTATGTACACAGAGATAAAGAGTAATGGCACAGCTCTGCAGTATCTTTCCACTTTTATATATGTATGCTATACTAAATAAAATGAATAGGGCACCATATAATGCAACAGTTATGCAACTCCCTAAATAATGATGTGAATTTTCAGTTGTTGCTAAATCAGTTAGGATGTTATAATTTGTGGTGTAGATGCGAATTTAGGAGAGCAGGACAATATATCGCATTGCAATTGGAGCAGCAGCTTGGTTGATGATGTCCCCAAACCGGCTCATCTATTATATTTGTCGTGCAATACAATGAAAATGAGCACAATTGCAAAACATAGGCTTCTTATATTTTAAAATAAAATAATCACATGTTTACCGTTCTGGGGTTTCTACAATCATGAATGGAGGCATTATTTACAGCAGGTTGATGTTGTTGTTGTTGTTGTCGACCCCACCCGTGCCCCGACATTGGGGGACCGGGCCCTCACTCCGTCTCCCGGATCCCCAGACCCCCCTCCGCCGCCCAGCGGGCGAGCAGGGCCGCCACTCCGCTTGGGTTTCGCCAGAGGTCCTCCGGAGTCAGTGTGGTGGGTATGTTTGTGCAGGTGAACAGGTGTTGTGTGTCGTGCACTTGCGTGCCGCATAGCGCACAGAGTGGTGTTGGGTGTGTGTCCGGTGTAATGTTGTGTAGGTAGGAGTGGAGGGCTGGTGATTTGTTGGTTCGGAGTTGTGCTAGGAGTTGTCTGGTTCTGTGTGGTAGGTCTTGCTCTGATGGGTCTATTTCTGGTGCTGGTGCATGTATTACTTTGTTGTGTTGTCTGGTGTCCAAGTGTGTTTGTACAAAGTGGGTGTGTATGTCTTTCATGTTCTGTTTTATGGTGTCGTTGTTGGTGTCCTGTGGTGCTGTGTCTTTGTTGTGTGTGTAGTTGTTGTTGTGGAAGATTGTTTGTTTCTTTTGTCTGGGTGGTGGTGGTTGTTGAGTGAGTGGGTGTAGTGGGTGGGTTGGGTGTTGGGCTTTTTGTCTGATTTGCGATGCGTGTAGTTTTAGATGGGTGTTCAGTGGGAGAGTTTTTGTTTCCTCATGCAAGTGTTGTATGTTTGTGTCTTGTGTGCATCCTGTTGCTATTCTGAGTGCTGTGTTCTGTGTGGTCTGGAGTTTTGTCTTGTTTGTGTCCGATAGTGTTGGTGACCATATAGTGTTTGCGTATTCGAGGCGTGTGAGTGTGGTTGCTTTGTATGTGGTGAGTATAGTTTCTTTGGATTTTCCCCAGTGAGTGGTTGTTAAGGCTTTAAGTATTTTGTTTGATTGCTTGGCGCGGGTTAGAGTGTGTTGTGTGTGTTTTGAGAAGGTGAGTTTGGGGTCCCATGTTAATCCCAGTATTTTGGGTTCGCGGACTGTGGGTAGGGTGGTGTTATCTATTTGTAAAGTGAGTCTGTTGCTGTATTCTGCCGGATCCGGTGTGAACAGAGTGGTGGTGGTTTTGTCTGCGTTGAGTGTGAGTTGGTTCTGTTTTGTCCAGTTGCATATGTCGTGGAGATATTTTTGTACTTGTTGTTGTGCCTGTTGTGGTTTGACATGTGTGGATAGAATGGTGATGTCGTCTGCATATGTAACTGTGTGTACATTTGGAGGTGGTTGTGGTAAGTCTGCCATGTATATGTTGACTAGTGTTGGTGAAAGTACTCCCCCCTGTGGTACCCCCGTTTTCGTGTTTCTGTGTTCTGATGTTTCCCCCCGGTATTGAGTGTATTGTCTGCGTCCCCTTATGTAGTTGAAGATGTATTTGATGATGATGTTTGGGGTGTTAGTGTTGTTGAGTTTGTTTGTGAGTGTGTGTAGGTTTACCGTGTCAAAGGCTTTGGACATGTCTAGGGCTATGGCAACTGTTGGTTGTGGTGGTTTTTGTTGATTGAAACCTGTGGCTATGATGTTGTGTATGTGGTGTAGTGCTGTGGTTGTGGAGTGTTGTTTTCGGAAGCCGTGTTGGTGAGAGGGTAGTTGAGTGTTGTTGGTAATGAAGGGTAGTATTACCTTTTCCATTGTTTTGGCTATTGGGCTGAGTAGTGCTATTGGTCTGTAAGATGGGCCGAGTGCGTGGTTTTTGTTGGGTTTTGGTATTGGGATTATTTTTGCAGTCTTCCATATTGCGGGGATGGTGTTGGTGTTGAGTGATGTGTTGTAAGTGTGTGTGAGTAGTGTTATTGCTTTGGGGCCTAGGTGTTTCAGATGTCTGATGTTTATGTTGTCTGGGCCTGTGGAGTTGTTGCTTTTGGAGCGTTGTAGTGCTTGTTTGACTTGTTGTTCTGTGATGGTTATGGGCGTGGTGTTGAGTTTTCGTATTTTGCGTTGTAGTTGTCTGTATGTTCTGTTGGTTTTGTGTTGTATTATGTTGGCGAATTGTTTGTTGAATGCTCGTGCTTTCTGTTTGTTGGATATTGCCGTGTGTTGTCCGAACTGTATTGTGGTGTTTTCTGGTGCTTTTTGTTCTTTGTTTGATAGTCTTGTTACTGTGTTCCAGAGTATGTGTTGTTTGTGTCTGTGGTTCCATGCATCCGTTAAGTGTTCTTTCCATAGCTCTTGTTTGTGTTTTTGGATTTGTGTCTTGTCTCTGTCTTTCCTAATGCTGGTGTAGTTGGTGAGACGAGGTGTGTTGTGTTGTTTTTCTAGTTTGGTTTCTTGTATGGTGATGATGTCTGCGTGCTGTTGTGAGGCGAGTTCTTCTAGTTCTGTTTTCTTGTTTTGGATGCCGTTGATGTTTATTTGTAGTATGGTCAGTGTGTGTTTGTTGTTTTTGTTGGTGGGTGTTGTTCTTTGTGGGTTGTTCGGGGGTTGTGGTGTTGGGGTGTTTGTTGTTTGCGTGTGTGTTCTGCATGTCCACGTGTTTGTGTATTGGCGGGTGGTGATGCCGGAGCAATGTCTGTGTATCCAGTGTGGGTGTGTTGAGTTGCATCTGAGTGAGGTTTGTCTGCGTGTGATGATTCTATTGCAGCTATTTCAGGTCCAGGTTTGGGGGGGTGGTCTTGTGTTTGTTGTATCTCTGTTGGAGTTGTCTGTCCGTGTTGCCTTTGAGGGTAGTGTTGGTGAGGCGAGTGTGTTGTTTTGGTCTGTTTGTGCTCTGCTGCCTGTTGGTGTCCTACGAGGTGTTGTTGTTCGTGGTGGTGTTTTGGGATGTAGTCTGCATTTCCATGTTATGTTGTATTGTCTAGTGTTTATGTTTGTGCAATGCTTGTGTACCCAGTGTGGTGTGTGGTGGTTGCATCTGAAGGATGTCTGTCTTCTTGTAATCTGTTGTGTGCAAATGTCGCATGTCCAGGTAGTTTGTTGTGTGTGTGTTTGTTGCGTGCGTGAGAGTGTCTGTGTGGGCCCCGGATTTGTCTCTATGTCCCAGGCCTGGAGCAAAAGGTCCGCCCGCCACCCTGCCAGGTTCAGGGGGCGGCTAGCCGAAAAAAAAAACGGCCGTAAGGGCACCCCGTTCGGGGTGCAGGGATTGGTTCCTTGATTTGTCCCCCCGTTCGGGGGGAACCCTCCAACTGCGAGTAAGCCAAGGAGTTTGGAGGTACAGCAGGTTGACAGCAGTGTGATCGAGCAGATTAGATAGAGTAGAATTTGAATGGGGCTTCACTGATTTATTTCATACAATTCATATCTAAAACACAGTTGAAAAATATTTGATTGTTAAAATATTTAAATAAAGAACTATATCAAGAAATTAACAAAACATAGTTTTTTTAGTTAGGAGAAAAGTCTAAAAACATATCACAAATGACAAACGTTGTGCCTCTCCTCTTCCTGTTCTTCAATGAAGCTGATCACCCTCCAGCTCCCGTTAGAAACATCGTGCTGCTGAAGGTGTGCCGGCAGAATGGTTGTGATACAGGAGGTGCTGTGGACTCTCCCAGAAACGAGGACCTAGTTTAGTTGTAGATCCAGTAAAACATAGTGCAAATGTGACATTATTTATAATGCACAGTTACAGTCTTGTGAATATTAAAAAATGTACTTCATGTAATGCAGGAAGCGAATATTTCAAACGAACTAAGGCAGCAAACAGTAAGAGCAAAATCGTGTTCCAAACATTAACTCTTTTTTTAAATGTCAATTAGCTTGTGAGTAATAAGACAAAATGTGACTGTCAGACAGAGAACTGTCAGAGCAAACGGCAGATTTTAGAAAGTCCTGCCGAAATAAATCTGCACCCGACTGCGACTGTCAGCGTTGAACTGCCGCCATTGCTGTCAAAGTCAGACACATCTCCAAAATTGTTGGAGCAAATTTTTAAGCAGGCTTCATCTTGATAAATTGACCACGTATTTGACATTTACACCATAACGTTACCGCCTAAAATAATCGTAAAACAAAATTTTGTGTAACAACAAGAGTAATATGTACCCCAAAAGCTTTCAAAGCGTCTGAAAGTTTTCTCCTCCGTTTTTGTTGGGGCTTGGCTCGAAATGCATCATGATTGGCCGCCCGAAGTCCACGTGTCTGTCGGACGTGCTCTCATTGGTCTACAATACCATCACGGATGAATAAATACTCAAAGGGCTTGCCAGGCAAGCCCTTTGAACCCTTTAAATACTCAATGGGCTTGCCTGGCAAGCCCTTTGAGTATTTATTCCATATTGCCCACTAGTTCACTAGTAAGGTCATTTTGACGCTTACTAGTGAACATGTAAGGCCATAAATGTGCCCACTAGTTCACTAGTAAGATCATTTTGAGGCTTACTAGTTGACATGTAAGCCACAAAACGCCCGCTAGTTCACTAGTAAGATAATTTTGAGGCTTCTAGTGAACATGTAAGCCACAGAATGCCCACTAGTTCACTAGTAAGATCATTTTGACGCTTACTAGTGAACATGTAAGCCACAAAACGCTCACTGGTTCACTAGTAAGGTAATTTTGACGCTTACTAGTGAACATGTAAGCCACAAAACGCCCACTAGTTCCCTAGTAAGATCATTTTGACGCTTATTTATGAACATGTCAGCCACAAAACGCTCACTCGTTCACTAGTAAGATCATTTTGACGCTTACTAGTGAACATGTAAGCCACAAAACGCCCACTAGTTCACTAGTAAGGTCATTTTGACGCTTACTAGTGAACATGTAAGCCACAAAACGCCCACTAGTTCACTAGTAAGATCATTTTGACGCTTACTAGTGAACATGTAAGGCCATAAATGTGCCCACTAGTTCACTAGTAAGTTCATTTTGAGGCTTACTAGTTGACATGTAAGCCACACATCGCCTACTAGTTCACTAGTAAGATCATTTTGAGGCTTACTAGTGAACATGTAAGCCACAAAACGCCCAATAGTTCACTAGTAAGATCATTTTGACGCTTACTAGTGAACATGTAAGCCACAAAACGCTCACTAGTTTACTAGTAAGGTCATTTTGACACTTACTAGTGAACATGTAAGCCACAAAACGCTCACTAGTTCACTATCCATCCATCCATCCATAATAAGATAATTTTGACGCTTACTACTGAACATTTAAGGCCATAAATGTGCCCACTAGTTCACTGGTAAGATGATTTTGACGCTTACTAGTGAACATGTAAGGCCATAAATGTGCCCACTTGTAGTGCTAGTGACATTACACTGTACTTGCATTAAATGCAAATAAGGATGATTACGAAAACATGTAACGGTATCCTATTGGCTGTACGTTTCAAAATAGTGTCATCCCACCAGTCAGGGCTCATGATTTTGGAAATTCTGTGCCCACTTAGTTTTTTAAAACAACAATGGCGGACAGTGTCCTGAGACGTATTCGGCGAAGGTGCAGGGCAATAGAGAGTGCCTGTCATCAAGGGTCTGCCGGTGAAAGTGAAGCACGCGCGATAAACATTTCAATTGCTAATTTAAGAAGAGTTAGTGACCAGTTTAGCGCTGATACTATTCAAAGTTTGATTCAAAGTCCAATAGATCTCCGATCTGTCATCATTGCGGGACCCACTCCTAATGGTGGACGTGTTTGTTCCCATGTGGCACATCGTTTGCACACAGGTAAAATGGCTACCATTTTTTGTCATTGGTTTTTCGTATGTATTTTTATTCGAACTACACACGGGTTTTACTGACGACTTGCTGTGACTTACCTTCTATCACCCTGTCAAACGTCGTTTTATACCAGTGGTTTTCCTGCAAATCAGTAGACTATTAAGTAACGCGATGGCTGTACACTTTTAAGCAATAACTAGTGATCTTTTAGTTATTCAATTATAAGTTTGAATTATTTTTTTCTTGAGTAAAATGGTTAGAGAAAATAGCTGCTCGTGGTTTTGAAGCTGCATATACTTTTATGTACATCTGTGTCTATATGCCTGTACTGTATACAGTATATAAAAAACACGTAGTGATTCGTTTGCTTGAATTCCTTAATCCTTTTATTTCCATACTTTAGGTAGACGAGGAAGACCAGCACTTGACATTACAAGGGATCAAATTGAACTGCTCCCCACTCAGGGCTTTACAGTGAGAGCCATCACTGAGATGTTGTGTTGTTCCTCTTCATACCTGCATAAAAAAATGAAGTTTTTTCAGATTTCAGCCAGAAATAGATTTACTCCCATTCATGATGTTGACCTGGAAGAGCATGTCAGAAGATTGCACAGCCAATTTCCCAGATCAGGCTCGGAAGCAAGTGTTCTGCTACATACTCTTGTCCCTTCATGTATATATCATTATATTCATTGTGAAAGTGTACTTTCTTTATTGTGTTGTTTTCTGAACCTGTTGCAGATGATGAGGGCATACCTGCGTGCTGATGGTATTGTAGTACAAAGAAAAAGAGTTCGAGAAATCCTCAACCGTAGTGACCCAGCTGCTCAGCCCAGAGATGGAGCCAGACTGTGGCTAGAAGAACATACTATGTGCCATTCCCCAATAGTTTATGGCACATAGATGGGCATATGCGTCTCATTCGGTAATAAGGGATCATCTTATATTTGTACTCGTGGGAGCATTAGAAAGCCATATTGTATGGACAGCACAGATTAAATTGAATTTTATCATTTGTATATCCAAGTTACACAAACTCCAAATTGCCTCCATGTAGTCTTAAGTGCACAGCAATACCTTCTCTACCGAGATGATATTTCAAACAAGATATGAAACTTGATTGTTTTCTTGTATTTAATCATTATTCTTTTCATGTTTGTTTTACAGGTGGGTGTTTGTGACACATGCCGGCATTGATGGGAATTCCAGGCTAATAACGTACCTTCAACTGGAGCACAGACAACACAGCTTTGACAGTGTTGAAATATTTTGTCCAAGCCACCTGCCTGTATGGGTTACCCTCCAGAGTAAGATCCGACCATGGTGGTGAAAACACTGGTTGCTCTTTTAATGAACCTACTGCAGGGACAAGACACCCAAATTATTTCTAGCTCCAGCCAACACCCCCTCACAATTTACTCACACCTCCCATGGCCTGATTATCCACCAACAGGGGCCCTTTTTGGATTATCATTTTGGCATAGGAACTTTCCTTTCCTATCCTAACCGAGTGAGATGAGCCGGTAGCACCTGGAGCAAAGATCGTCTAAATTTTAATAATGCTTAGGAAAGGTTCTGACCATCCTTTACGAAAGGAAAGGAGATATATTATGCAGCAGGAATATTTAAAGGGGAAGTCTTTTTTTATGTTGTTGTTGTTGTTGTTGTCGACCCCACCCGTGCCCCGACATTGGGGGACCGGGCCCTCACTCCGTCTCCCGGATCCCCAGAGCCCCCTCCTCCGACCAGCGGGCGAGCAGGGCCGCCACTCCGCTTGGGTTTCGCCAGAGGTCCTCCGGAGTCAGTGTGGTGGGTATGTTTGTGCAGGTGAACAGGTGTTGTGTGTCGTGCACTTGCGTGCCGCATAGCGCACAGAGTGGTGTTGGGTGTGTGTCCGGTGTAATGTTGTGTAGGTAGGAGTGGAGGGCTGGTGATTTGTTGGTTCGGAGTTGTGCTAGGAGTTGTCTGGTTCTGTGTGGTAGGTCTTGCTCTGATGGGTCTATTTCTGGTGCTGGTGCATGTATTACTTTGTTGTGTTGTCTGGTGTCCAAGTGTGTTTGTACAAAGTGGGTGTGTATGTCTTTCATGTTCTGTTTTATGGTGTCGTTGTTGGTGTCCTGTGGTGCTGTGTCTTTGTTGTGTGTGTAGTTGTTGTTGTGGAAGATTGTTTGTTTCTTTTGTCTGGGTGGTGGTGGTTGTTGAGTGAGTGGGTGTAGTGGGTGGGTTGGGTGTTGGGCTTTTTGTCTGATTTGCGATGCGTGTAGTTTTAGATGGGTGTTCAGTGGGAGAGTTTTTGTTTCCTCATGCAAGTGTTGTATGTTTGTGTCTTGTGTGCATCCTGTTGCTATTCTGAGTGCTGTGTTCTGTGTGGTCTGGAGTTTTGTCTTGTTTGTGTCCGATAGTGTTGGTGACCATATAGTGTTTGCGTATTCGAGGCGTGTGAGTGTGGTTGCTTTGTATGTAGTGAGTATAGTTTCTTTGGATTTTCCCCAGTGAGTGGTTGTTAAGGCTTTAAGTATTTTGTTTGATTGCTTGGCGCGGGTTAGAGTGTGTTGTGTGTGTTTTGAGAAGGTGAGTTTGGGGTCCCATGTTAATCCCAGTATTTTGGGTTCGCGGACTGTGGGTAGGGTGGTGTTATCTATTTGTAAAGTGAGTCTGTTGCTGTATTCTGCCGGATCCGGTGTGAACAGAGTGGTGGTGGTTTTGTCTGCGTTGAGTGTGAGTTGGTTCTGTTTTGTCCAGTTGTATATGTCGTGGAGATATTTTTGTACTTGTTGTTGTGCCTGTTGTGGTTTGACATGTGTGGATAGAATGGTGATGTCGTCTGCATATGTAACTGTGTGTACATTTGGAGGTGGTTGTGGTAAGTCTGCCATGTATATGTTGAATAGTGTTGGTGAAAGTACTCCCCCCTGTGGTACCCCCGTTTTCGTGTTTCTGTGTTCTGATGTTTCCCCCCGGTATTGAGTGTATTGTCTGCGTCCCCTTATGTAGTTGAAGATGTATTTGATGATGATGTTTGGGGTGTTAGTGTTGTTGAGTTTGTTTGTGAGTGTGTGTAGGTTTACCGTGTCAAAGGCTTTGGACATGTCTAGGGCTATGGCAACTGTTCGTTGTGGTGGTTTTTGTTGATTGAAACCTGTGGCTATGATGTTGTGTATGTGGTGTAGTGCTGTGGTTGTGGAGTGTTGTTTTCGGAAGCCGTGTTGGTGAGAGGGTAGTTGAGTGTTGTTGGTAATGAAGGGTAGTATTACCTTTTCCATTGTTTTGGCTATTGGGCTGAGTAGTGCTATTGGTCTGTAAGATGGGCCGAGTGCGTGGTTTTTGTTGGGTTTTGGTATTGGGATTATTTTTGCAGTCTTCCATATTGCGGGGATGGTGTTGGTGTTGAGTGATGTGTTGTAAGTGTGTGTGAGTAGTGTTATTGCTTTGGGGCCTAGGTGTTTCAGATGTCTGATGTTTATGTTGTCTGGGCCTGTGGAGTTGTTGCTTTTGGAGCGTTGTAGTGCTTGTTTGACTTGTTGTTCTGTGATGGTTATGGGCGTGGTGTTGAGTTTTCGTATTTTGCGTTGTAGTTGTCTGTATGTTCTGTTGGTTTTGTGTTGTATTATGTTGGTGAATTGTTTGTTGAAAGCTCGTGCTTTCTGTTTGTTGGATATTGCCGTGTGTTGTCCGAACTGTATTGTGGTGTTTTCTGGTGCTTTTTGTTCTTTGTTAGATAGTCTTGTTACTGTGTTCCAGAGTATGTATTGTTTGTGTCTGTGGTTCCATGCATCCGTTAAGTGTTCTTTCCATAGCTCTTGTTTGTGTTTTTGGATTTGTTTGTCTATTTCTTTGTTTAGGTCTGTGATGCGTGGGTCTTGGTGGTTTTGTTGTCTGATGTCGTTTCTTTGGCTGATGAGTGTTCTGATGTGTTGTGGTAGGAGAAGTGATTTGCTTTTTATTTTTCCGTGGGGTATGTGGTGTTTGTCTGCTGTAAGTATGAGGTTTGTGAGCATGGTGTTGGCTGTGTGGATGTTGTCAGGTATGGTTAAGTTCTCCAGTGCTGATTCTATTTCAGAGGTGTATCCTTCCCAGTCTGCTTTCCTGTAATTTGTGTAAGTTTGAAGGTGTTGTTGTAGGCGGAAAGGAGCACGCGTGTTGTGTGTGATTTTGATAGGAAGGTGGTCTGAACTGAGTGCGTGTATTGTGGTCCATGTTGTTCTGTTTGTGATGCTGTTGCTGGCTGTTGTGATGTCCGGTGATGTTGGTTGTTGGTTGATGTTTGTAGGTTTTCTGGTAGGTGTGTTTGCGTTTAGAGTGATTTGTTGTGAGTTCTGTAGTATGTCTGCAATGAGGGTGCCTCTGTGGTCGTCGTAGGGAGAGTGCCATTGTGTTGAGTGAGCGTTGATGTCTGCGGTTAGAATGGTGTTGTTCAGCGAGTTTATGTATTGGAAGGTGTTGGTGATGTCTGTGTCTTCTGTGCCGTGGTCTGGTCGGGTGGTATCTCTGGGGGGTATATACATGTTGCATATGTGTAGTCTTTTGTGGTTGGTTATGTGAATCTTTACGGTTTGAATTTCTGTAGTGTTGGTGTTAATGTTGTTGGGGATGTTCATGGGAGTGAATGTGACTGATTTGTGAATGTATGTGAGCAGTCCTCCTCCTCCCTTGTGTTCTCTGTCTTTCCTAATGCTGGTGTAGTTGGTGAGACGAGGTGTGTTGTGTTGTTTTTCTAGTTTGGTTTCTTGTATGGTGATGATGTCTGCGTGCTGTTGTGAGGCGACTTCTTCTAGTTCTGTTTTCTTGTTTTGGATGCCGTTGATGTTTATTTGTAGTATGGTCAGTGTGTGATTGTTGTTTTTGTTGGTGGGTGTTGTTCTTTGTGGGTTGTTCGGGGGTTGTGGTGTTGGGGTGTTTGTTGTTTGCGTGTGTGTTCTGCATGTCCACGTGTTTGTGTATTGGCGGGTGGTGATGCCGGAGCAATGTCTGTGTATCCAGTGTGGGTGTGTTGAGTTGCATCTGAGTGAGGTTTGTCTGCGTGTGATGATTCTATTGCAGCTATTGCAGGTCCAGGTTTGGGGGGGTGGTCTTGTGTTTGTTGTATCTCTGTTGGAGTTGTCTGTCCGTGTTGCGTTTGAGGGTAGTGTTGGTGAGGCGAGTGTGTTGTTTTGGTCTGTTTGTACTCTGCTGCCTGTTGGTGTCCTACGAGGTGTTGTTGTTCGTGGTGGTGTTTTGGGATGTAGTCTGCATTTCCATGTTATGTTGTATTGTCTAGTGTTTATGTTTGTGCAATGTTTGTGTACCCAGTGTGGTGTGTGGTGGTTGCATCTGAAGGATGTCTGTCTTCTTGTAATCTGTTGTGTGCAAATGTCGCATGTCCAGGTAGTTTGTTGTGTGTGTGTTTGTTGCGTGCGTGAGAGTGTCTGTGTGGGCCCCGGATTTGTCTCTATGTCCCCCGCCTGGAGCAAAAGGTCCGCCCGCCACCCTGCCAGGTTCAGGGGGCGGTTAGCCGAAAAAAAAAAAAAACGGCCGTAAGGGCACCCCGTTCGGGGTGCAGGGATTGGTTCCTTGATTTGTCCCCCCATTCGGGGGGAACCCTCCAACTGCGAGTAAGCCAAGGAGTTTGGAGGTACAGCAGGTTGACAGCAGTGTGATCGAGCAGATTAGATAGAGTAGAATTTGAATGGGGCTTCACTGATTTATTTCATACAATTCATATCTAAAACACAGTTGAAAAATATTTGATTGTTAAAATATTTAAATACAAGAACTATATCAAGAAATTAACAAAACATAGTTTTTTTAGTTAGGAGAAAAGTCTAAAAACATATCACAAATGACAAACGTTGTGCCTCTCCTCCTGTTCTTCAATGAAGCTGATCACCCTCCAGCTCCCGTTAGAAACATCGTGCTGCTGAAGGTGTGCCGGCAGAATGGTTGTGATACAGGAGGTGCTGTGGACTCTCCCAGAAACGAGGACCTAGTTTAGTTGTAGATCCAGTAAAACATAGTGCAAATGTGACATTATTTATAATGCACAGTTACAGTCTTGTGAATATTAAAAAATGTACTTCATGTAATGCAGGAAGCGAATATTTCAAACGAACTAAGGCAGCAAACAGTAAGAGCAAAATCGTGTTCCAAACATTAACTCTTTTTTTAAATGTCAATTAGCTTGTAAGTAATAAGACAAAATGTGACTGTCAGACAGAGAA
The DNA here is from genome assembly GCF_025434085.1 of Hippocampus zosterae. Classification (NCBI taxonomy): domain Eukaryota; kingdom Metazoa; phylum Chordata; class Actinopteri; order Syngnathiformes; family Syngnathidae; genus Hippocampus; species Hippocampus zosterae. The sequence goes on from NC_067465.1 coordinate 12,840,094, forward strand.
CTGTCAGAGCAAACGGCAGATTTTAGAAAGTCCTGCCGAAATAAATCTGCACCCGACTGCGACTGTCAGCGTTGAACTGCCGCCATTGCTGTCAAAGTCAGACACATCTCCAAAATTGTTGGAGCAAATTTTTAAGCAGGCTTCATCTTGATAAATTGACCACGTATTTGACATTTACACCATAACGTTACCGCCTAAAATAATCGTAAAACAAAATTTTGTGTAACAACAAGAGTAATATGTACCCCAAAAGCTTTCAAAGCGTCTGAAAGTTTTCTCCTCCGTTTTTGTTGGGGCTTGGCTCGAAATGCATCATGATTGGCCGCCCGAAGTCCACGTGTCTGTCGGACGTGCTCTCATTGGTCTACAATACCATCACGGATGAATAAATACTCAAAGGGCTTGCCAGGCAAGCCCTTTGAACCCTTTAAATACTCAATGGGCTTGCCTGGCAAGCCCTTTGAGTATTTATTCCATATTGCCCACTAGTTCACTAGTAAGGTCATTTTGACGCTTACTAGTTGACATGTAAGCCACAAAACGCCCGCTAGTTCACTAGTAAGATAATTTTGAGGCTTCTAGTGAACATGTAAACCACAGAACGCCCACTAGTTCACTAGTAAGATCATTTTGACGCTTACTAGTGAACATGTAAGCCACAAAACGCTCACTAGTTCACTAGTAAGGTCATTTTGACACTTACTAGTGAACATGTAAGCCACAAAACGCTCACTGGTTCACTAGTAAGGTAATTTTGACGCTTACTAGTGAACATGTAAGCCACAAAACGCCCACTAGTTCCCTAGTAAGATCATTTTGACGCTTATTTATGAACATGTCAGCCACAAAACGCTCACTCGTTCACTAGTAAGATCATTTTGACGCTTACTAGTGAACATGTAAGCCACAAAACGCCCACTAGTTCACTAGTAAGGTCATTTTGACGCTTACTAGTGAACATGTAAGCCACAAAACGCCCACTAGTTCACTAGTAAGATCATTTTGACGCTTACTAGTGAACATGTAAGGCCATAAATGTGCCCACTAGTTCACTAGTAAGTTCATTTTGAGGCTTACTAGTTGACATGTAAGCCACACATCGCCTACTAGTTCACTAGTAAGATCATTTTGAGGCTTACTAGTGAACATGTAAGCCACAAAACGCCCAATAGTTCACTAGTAAGATCATTTTGACGCTTACTAGTGAACATGTAAGCCACAAAACGCTCACTAGTTTACTAGTAAGGTCATTTTGACACTTACTAGTGAACATGTAAGCCACAAAACGCTCACTAGTTCACTATCCATCCATCCATCCATAATAAGATAATTTTGACGCTTACTACTGAACATTTAAGGCCATAAATGTGCCCACTAGTTCACTGGTCAGATGATTTTGACGCTTACTAGTGAACATGCAAGGCCATAAATGTGCCCACTTGTAGTGCTAGTGACATTACACTGTACTTGCATTAAATGCAAATAAGGATGATTACGAAAACATGTAACGGTATCCTATTGGCTGTACGTTTCAAAATAGTGTCATCCCACCAGTCAGGGCTCATGATTTTGGAAATTCTGTGCCCACTTAGTTTTTTAAAACAACAATGGCGGACAGTGTCCTGAGACGTATTCGGCGAAGGTGCAGGGCAATAGAGAGTGCCTGTCATCAAGGGTCTGCCGGTGAAAGTGAAGCACGCGCGATAAACATTTCAATTGCTAATTTAAGAAGAGTTAGTGACCAGTTTAGCGCTGATACTATTCAAAGTTTGATTCAAAGTCCAATAGATCTCCGATCTGTCATCATTGCGGGACCCACTCCTAATGGTGGACGTGTTTGTTCCCATGTGGCACATCGTTTGCACACAGGTAAAATGGCTACCATTTTTTGTCATTGGTTTTTCGTATGTATTTTTATTCGAACTACACACGGGTTTTACTGACGACTTGCTGTGACTTACCTTCTATCACCCTGTCAAACGTCGTTTTATACCAGTGGTTTTCCTGCAAATCAGTAGACTATTAAGTAACGCGATGGCTGTACACTTTTAAGCAATAACTAGTGATCTTTTAGTTATTCAATTATAAGTTTGAATTATTTTTTTCTTGAGTAAAATGGTTAGAGAAAATAGCTGCTCGTGGTTTTGAAGCTGCATATACTTTTATGTACATCTGTGTCTATATGCCTGTACTGTATACAGTATATAAAAAACACGTAGTGATTCGTTTGCTTGAATTCCTTAATCCTTTTATTTCCATACTTTAGGTAGACGAGGAAGACCAGCACTTGACATTACAAGGGATCAAATTGAACTGCTCCCCACTCAGGGCTTTACAGTGAGAGCCATCACTGAGATGTTGTGTTGTTCCTCTTCATACCTGCATAAAAAAATGAAGTTTTTTCAGATTTCAGCCAGAAATAGATTTACTCCCATTCATGATGTTGACCTGGAAGAGCATGTCAGAAGATTGCACAGCCAATTTCCCAGATCAGGCTCGGAAGCAAGTGTTCTGCTACATACTCTTGTCCCTTCATGTATATATCATTATATTCATTGTGAAAGTGTACTTTCTTTATTGTGTTGTTTTCTGAACCTGTTGCAGATGATGAGGGCATACCTGCGTGCTGATGGTATTGTAGTACAAAGAAAAAGAGTTCGAGAAATCCTCAACCGTAGTGACCCAGCTGCTGCAGCCCAGAGATGGAGCCAGACTGTGGCTAGAAGAACATACTATGTGCCATTCCCCAATAGTTTATGGCACATAGATGGGCATATGCGTCTCATTCGGTAATAAGGGATCATCTTATATTTGTACTCGTGGGAGCATTAGAAAGCCATATTGTATGGACAGCACAGATTAAATTGAATTTTATCATTTGTATATCCAAGTTACACAAACTCCAAATTGCCTCCATGTAGTCTTAAGTGCACAGCAATACCTTCTCTACCGAGATGATATTTCAAACAAGATATGAAACTTGATTGTTTTCTTGTATTTAATCATTATTCTTTTCATGTTTGTTTTACAGGTGGGTGTTTGTGACACATGCCGGCATTGATGGGAATTCCAGGCTAATAACGTACCTTCAACTGGAGCACAGACAACACAGCTTTGACAGTGTTGAAATATTTTGTCCAAGCCACCTGCCTGTATGGGTTACCCTCCAGAGTAAGATCCGACCATGGTGGTGAAAACACTGGTTGCTCTTTTAATGAACCTACTGCAGGGACAAGACACCAAAATTATTTCTAGCTCCAGCCAACACCCCCTCACAATTTACTCACACCTCCCATGGCCTGATTATCCACCAACAGGGGCCCTTTTTGGATGATCATTTTGGCATAGGAACTTTCCTTTCCTATCCTAACCGAGTGAGATGAGCCGGTAGCACCTGGAGCAAAGATCGTCTAAATTTTAATAATGCTTAGGAAAGGTTCTGACCATCCTTTACGAAAGGAAAGGAGATATATTATGCAGCAGGAATATTTAAAGGGGAAGTCTTTTTTTATGTTGTTGTTGTTGTTGTTGTCGACCCCACCCGTGCCCCGACATTGGGGGACCGGGCCCTCACTCCGTCTCCCGGATCCCCAGAGCCCCCTCCTCCGCCCAGCGGGCGAGCAGGGCCGCCACTCCGCTTGGGTTTCGCCAGAGGTCCTCCGGAGTCAGTGTGGTGGGTATGTTTGTGCAGGTGAACAGGTGTTGTGTGTCGTGCACTTGCGTGCCGCATAGCGCACAGAGTGGTGTTGGGTGTGTGTCCGGTGTAATGTTGTGTAGGTAGGAGTGGAGGGCTGGTGATTTGTTGGTTCGGAGTTGTGCTAGGAGTTGTCTGGTTCTGTGTGGTAGGTCTTGCTCTGATGGGTCTATTTCTGGTGCTGGTGCATGTATTACTTTGTTGTGTTGTCTGGTGTCCAAGTGTGTTTGTACAAAGTGGGTGTGTATGTCTTTCATGTTCTGTTTTATGGTGTCGTTGTTGGTGTCCTGTGGTGCTGTGTCTTTGTTGTGTGTGTAGTTGTTGTTGTGGAAGATTGTTTGTTTCTTTTGTCTGGGTGGTGGTGGTTGTTGAGTGAGTGGGTGTAGTGGGTGGGTTGGGTGTTGGGCTTTTTGTCTGATTTACGATGCGTGTAGTTTTAGATGGGTGTTCAGTGGGAGAGTTTTTGTTTCCTCATGCAAGTGTTGTATGTTTGTGTCTTGTGTGCATCCTGTTGCTATTCTGAGTGCGGTGTTCTGTGTGGTCTGGAGTTTTGTCTTGTTTGTGTCCGATAGTGTTGGTGACCATATAGTGTTTGCGTATTCGAGGCGTGTGAGTGTGGTTGCTTTGTATGTGGTGAGTATAGTTTCTTTGGATTTTCCCCAGTGAGTGGTTGTTAAGGCTTTAAGTATTTTGTTTGATTGCTTGGCGCGGGTTAGAGTGTGTTGTGTGTGTTTTGAGAAGGTGAGTTTGGGGTCCCATGTTAATCCCAGTATTTTGGGTTCGCGGACTGTGGGTAGGGTGGTGTTATCTATTTGTAAAGTGAGCCTGTTGCTGTATTCTGCCGGATCCGGTGTGAACAGAGTGGTGGTGGTTTTGTCTGCGTTGAGTGTGAGTTGGTTCTGTTTTGTCCAGTTGTATATGTCGTGGAGATATTTTTGTACTTGTTGTTGTGCCTGTTGTGGTTTGACATGTGTGGATAGAATGGTGATGTCGTCTGCATATGTAACTGTGTGTACATTTGGAGGTGGTTGTGGTAAGTCTGCCATGTATATGTTGAATAGTGTTGGTGAAAGTACTCCCCCCTGTGGTACCCCCGTTTTCGTGTTTCTATGTTCTGATGTTTCCCCCCGGTATTGAGTGTATTGTCTGCGTCCCCTTATGTAGTTGAAGATGTATTTGATGATGATGTTTGGGGTGTTAGTGTTGTTGAGTTTGTTTGTGAGTGTGTGTAGGTTTACCGTGTCAAAGGCTTTGGACATGTCTAGGGCTATGGCAACTGTTCGTTGTGGTGGTTTTTGTTGATTGAAACCTGTGGCTATGATGTTGTGTATGTGGTGTAGTGCTGTGGTTGTGGAGTGTTGTTTTCGGAAGCCGTGTTGGTGAGAGGGTAGTTGAGTGTTGTTGGTAATGAAGGGTAGTATTACCTTTTCCATTGTTTTGGCTATTGGGCTGAGTAGTGCTATTGGTCTGTAAGATGGGCCGAGTGCGTGGTTTTTGTTGGGTTTTGGTATTGGGATTATTTTTGCAGTCTTCCATATTGCGGGGATGGTGTTGGTGTTGAGTGATGTGTTGTAAGTGTGTGTGAGTAGTGTTATTGCTTTGGGGCCTAGGTGTTTCAGATGTCTGATGTTTATGTTGTCTGGGCCTGTGGAGTTGTTGCTTTTGGAGCGTTGTAGTGCTTGTTTGACTTGTTGTTCTGTGATGGTTATGGGCGTGGTGTTGAGTTTTCGTATTTTGCGTTGTAGTTGTCTGTATGTTCTGTTGGTTTTGTGTTGTATTATGTTGGTGAATTGTTTGTTGAATGCTCGTGCTTTCTGTTTGTTGGATATTGCCGTGTGTTGTCCGAACTGTATTGTGGTGTTTTCTGGTGCTTTTTGTTCTTTGTTTGATAGTCTTGTTACTGTGTTCCAGAGTATGTGTTGTTTGTGTCTGTGGTTTCATGCATCCGTTAAGTGTTCTTTCCATAGCTCTTGTTTGTGTTTTTGGATTTGTGTGTCTATTTCTTTGTTTAGGTCCGTGATGCGTGGGTCTTGGTGGTTTTGTTGTCTGATGTCGTTTCTTTGGCTGATGAGTGTTCTGATGTGTTGTGGTAGGAGAAGTGATTTGCTTTTTATTTTTCCGTGGGGTATGTGGTGTTTGTCTGCTGTAAGTATGAGGTTTGTGAGCATGTTGTTGGCTGTGTGGATGTTGTCAGGTATGGTTATGTTCTCCAGTGCTGATTCTATTTCAGAGGTGTATCCTTCCCAGTCTGCTTTCCTGTAATTTGTGTAAGTTTGAAGGTGTTGTTGTAGGCGGAAAGGAGCACGCGTGTTGTGTGTGATTTTGATAGGAAGGTGGTCTGAACTGAGTGCGTGTATTGTGGTCCATGTTGTTCTGTTTGTGATGCTGTTGCTGGCTGTTGTGATGTCCGGTGATGTTGGTTGTTGGTTGATGTTTGTAGGTTTTCTGGTAGGTGTGTTTGCGTTTAGAGTGATTTGTTGGGAGTTCTGTAGTATGTCTGCAATGAGGGTGCCTCTGTGGTCGTCGTAGGGAGAGTGCCATTGTGTTGAGTGAGCGTTGATGTCTGCGGTTAGAATGGTGTTGTTCAGCGAGTTTATGTATTGGAAGGTGTTGGTGATGTCTGTGTCTTCTGTGCCGTGGTCTGGTCGGGTGGTATCTCTGGGGGGTATATACATGTTGCATATGTGTAGTCTTTTGTGGTTGGTTATGTGAATCTTTACGGTTTGAATTTCTGTAGTGTTGGTGTTAATGTTGTTGGGGATGTTCATGGGAGTGAATGTGACTGATTTGTGAATGTATGTGAGCAGTCCTCCTCCTCCCTTGTGTTCTCTGTCTTTCCTAATGCTGGTGTAGTTGGTGAGACGAGGTGTGTTGTGTTGTTTTTCTAGTTTGGTTTCTTGTATGGTGATGATGTCTGCGTGCTGTTGTGAGGCGACTTCTTCTAGTTCTGTTTTCTTGTTTTGGATGCCGTTGATGTTTATTTGTAGTATGGTCAGTGTGTGATTGTTGTTTTTGTTGGTGGGTGTTGTTCTTTGTGGGTTGTTCGGGGGTTGTGGTGTTGGGGTGTTTGTTGTTTGTGTGTGTGTTCTGCATGTCCACGTGTTTGTGTATTGGCGGGTGGTGATGCCGGAGCAATGTCTGTGTATCCAGTGTGGGTGTGTTGAGTTGCATCTGAGTGAGGTTAGAATGGTGTTGTTCAGCGAGTTTATGTATTGGAAGGTGTTGGTGATGTCTGTGTCTTCTGTGGCGTGGTCTGGTCGGGTGGTATCTCTGGGGGGTATATACATGTTGCATATGTGTAGTCTTTTGTGGTTGGTTATGTGAATCTTTACGGTTTGAATTTCTGTAGTGTTGGTGTTAATGTTGTTGGGGATGTTCATGGGAGTGAATGTGTATCTACTGTATATCTATAAAAAAAATCCTCGTCTCACCCCTCAGGTGGTGTCCATCCCTCATTCAGCTGGGGTCCTCTACCAGAGGCCAGGAAGCTTGAGGGTTCTGTGCAGTATCCTTGCCGTTCCCAGCACTGCACATTTCTGGACTGAGATGTCCGATGTTGTTCCCGGGATCTGTTGCAACCACTCATCATCTAGTTTGGGGGTCACTGCCCCGAGTGCTCCGACCACCACAGGCACGACTGTCCCCTTTACCTTCCAGGCTCTCTCCAGCTCCTCTCTGAGCCCTTGGGATTTCTCGAGTTTCTCGTGTTCCTTCTTTCTGATGTTTCCAGCACTTGGGACCGCTACATCCACTACAACGGCTTTCCTCTGCCCTTTATCTATCATCAGGATATCTGGTTGGTTCGCCATTACCATCTTGTCAGTCTGGATCTGGAAGTCCCATAGGATCTTCGCTCTGTCATTCTCCACCACCTTCGGAGGTGTTTCCCATTTTGACCTTGGGGTGTCCAGTCCATACTCCGCACAGATGTTTCGGTAGACTATGCCAGCCACCTGGTTATGGCGTTCCATATAGGCTTTCCCTGCCAGCACCTTACACCCTGCAGTTATGTGTTAGATCGTCTCAGGTGCCTCTTTGCACAACCTACACCTTGGGTCTTGGCTGGTGTGGTATATCTAGGCCTCGATGGCTCTGGTGCTCAGGGCCTGCTCCTGAGCAGCCAGGATGAGTGCCTCTGTGCTGTCCTTCAGGCCAGCCCTCTCTAGAACTCTGATCGGACTTCTTGAGATTGGCCACGGCAGTTATTGTCCGGTGGTACATCCCGTGTAGGGGCTTGTCCTCCCATGATGGTCCCTCTTCCAGCACCTCATCTTCTGTTCCCCATTGTCTGAGACATTCTCTGAGTACATCATCCGTTGGTGCCTTCTCCTTGATGTATTTGTGGAGCTTGGATGTTTCATCCTGGACAGTGGCTCTCACACTCACTAGTCCCCGGCCTCCTTCCTTTCGGCTTGTGTACAGTCTCAGGGTGCTGGATTTGGTATGGAACCCTCCATGCATGGTAACGAGCTTTCGGGTCTTAACATCCGTGGTCTGAATCTCTTCCTTTGGCCACCTTATTTTTCCTGCAGGGTATCTGATCACTGGAAAGGGCATAGCTGTTTATTGCCCGGGTCTTATTCTTGCCATTGAGCTGGCTTCTTAGGACTTGCCTCACTCGCTGGAGGTATTTGGCCGTAGCCGCTTTCCTTGTTGCCAGTTTGAGGTTGCCATTGGCTTGTGGTATACCGAGGTACTTGTAGCTGTCCTCAATGTCTGCTATTGTTCCTTCAGGGAGTGAGACCCCTTCAGTGCGGACTACCCTTCCTCTCTTAGTCACCATCCGACTACATTTCTCCATCACGAATGACATCCCGATGTCGCTGCTGTAGATCTTGATTGTGTGGATCAGGGAGTCTATGTCCCTTTCGCTCTTAGCAAACAGCTACATGTCATCCTTGTAGAGGAGGTGACTGATCGTAGCTCCATTTCTGAGGCGGTATCCATGGCCTGTCTTGGTGATTACTTGGCTTAGGGGGTTCAGTCCTATGCAGGACAGCAGTGGGGAGAGTGCATCACCTTGGTATATGCCACATTTGATGGACACTTGGGTAAGTGGCTTGCCATTGGCTTCAAGTGTGGTTTTCCACATCCTCATCAAGTTCGCAACGAAGGCTCTTAGGGTCCTGTTCACCTTATACACATCCAAGCATTCAGTGATCCATGTATGTGGCATCGAGTCATAGGCTTTCTTTTAATCAATCCAGGCTGTGCACAGGTTGGTACATCGGGACCTGCAGTCTTGTGCGACTGTTCTGTCAACCAGGAGCTGATGTTTGGCTCCCCTGGTATCTCTACCAATGCCCTTCCGTGCTTCGCTCTGGATCAGCTCTGTTGTTAGGACCCTGCCACTGAGCGTACACTTTCGCAGGTTGTGTTGCAAACAGCCTGTTTATTCGTCTGGCCTCATTCTCTTTCGTGTACCGCTTTAGGCGGCTGGACAAGGCTTGGAGCCTTTGTTTCGAGTGCTTCATATATGGTCATCTGGATGTACCTCTCAGGATCGGCCTTTTCATCACACCTCTCTGGACCTCAGTCAATTGACTCACATCTTTCCGAGCCGCCTTGATCTTAGCCTCCAACCGTCTTTTCCATGGTCGGTAATGTATCTCATGGCTTCCATGGTTGCTCTTATAGCCAAGCATCTCAAGGATCACTGATGCTGAAGCGTATATCAGTTCATTTCCGTGATCGTTACGGTAAGGATCACCCTCAGTGCTGCATTCACACTTTCCAAGAGACTTTCAGGTGGTACTTCACATAGCCGTTGTAATCGGATTCTAGGTTTCCCAGCTTTCATTCTTGCCATGATCTTAGCTTTCAGGTCAGTTGCTGCCTCGCTCAGCATTTCATTCATTGGGGCTGGCCTCCCAATCTCATCATCTGCATTCACTCTGGTATGAACTCCTCCTCTGATCTGGCAGCCTGGGGCCCCTCACTATGGAACCTGCGTTGTACCTCATCAATCTCAAGTTGTGACAGCAGTTGCCGTTTGTGGATGTTGGAACACTGAGTTACGAGTTGTTTCGTGGCCACCCGTGACTGTGGGTTTCGAAGTAACCATTTAGCCCACATTCTCTCCATGTAACCTCTCTGACTAGGCTTGCTTGAGTAGTAGCATTCCAACAGAGCCATGTTATTGCATCTTGCCCATCTCTGCTCCATTTTTCATCAAGGTGCTCTGGTTCCCCAGCACCTGACGCAGACCTTGTTTGGCCGGGCGACGTCTGAGCTGGCATGTCATTCATTTTATTGTCTCTCATCATTGTATGAGGTACGCATTAGCGTGAAGGCTCTTGCCCAAGGACCCACACTGAATGGTGTTATGTGCTCATTTTTTGCCCCAAGTGGGGAGCGGAGGGACGGGCGCTGGGGGGGGGGACCATCGTGGTGGGGCGGGCCCCTACGCGGGATGTGCCACCGGACCGTGGCTGAGGTGGCTGATCTCAAGAAGTCCTATCGGTGGCTGGAGGGGACTGGCCTGGGGGACAGCGCAGGGGCGCTCATCCTGGCTGCTCAGGAGCGGGCCTTGGGCGCCGGAGCCGTCGAGGCCCGGATGTGCCGCGCCGGACAGGACCCGGGGTGTGGGTTGTGCGGGGAGGCGCCTGGGACGATCCGGCACGTGGCTGCGGGGTGTGGGATGCTGGCAGGGGGGGCCTGCGTGGAGCGCCATGGCCAGGTGGCTGACGTGGTCTGCCGAGGCATCTGTGCGGAGTGTGGACTGGGGGCCCCGGGGTCGGAGTGGGGGGCACCTCCGAGGGTGGTGGAGGGTGGCGGAGCGGGGATCCTGTGGGACTTCCGGATCCAGACTGGCGGGATGGTGGTGGCGAGCCAGCCAGATGTCGTGGTCGTGGATGGGGGGCGGAGGAGGGCCGTTGTGGTGGATGTGGCGGTCCCAGGTGGTGGAGGCATCGGGAGGGGGGAGCATGGGGGGCTCGGGGGGTACCAGGGGCTCGGGGAGGGGCTGGGGAGGGCCTGGGGGGTGGGGGTGGCGGTCGTGCCTGTGGTGGTCGGGGCGCTCGGGGCAGTGACCCCCGGACTGGATGGGTGGTTGCGACAGATCCCGGGACCAGCGTCGGACATCTCGGTCCGGAGGTGTGCGGTGCTGGGAGCGGCGGGGGTACTGCGCGGGGCCCTCGGGCTTCCTGGCCTCTGGTGGAGGACCCGAGCTGAATGAGGGATGGATACCACCCGAGGACACCTCCTATTGGCTCCATGATAAGAGCTCCACCCAGCAAAGAATTAACCCTTTAAAACCTGATTCTGAGCTTTCACAATTATTTACCGCCATTTGCGTAATATCTACAGTATACAGAAGGAATCAAGCAATTTTTACCAATGTATCTGTAGGTGATGTTTATTTATTATGTACACAGAGATAAAGAGTAATGGCACAGCTCTGCAGTATCTTTCCACTTTTATATATGTATGCTATACTAAATAAAATGAATAGGGCACCATATAATGCAACAGTTATGCAACTCCCTAAATAATGATGTGAATTTTCAGTTGTTGCTAAATCAGTTAGGATGTTATAATTTGTGGTGTAGATGCGAATTTAGGAGAGCAGGACAATATATCGCATTGCAATTGGAGCAGCAGCTTGGTTGATGATGTCCCCAAACCGGCTCATCTATTATATTTGTCGTGCAATACAATGAAAATGAGCACAATTGCAAAACATAGGCTTCTTATATTTTAAAATAAAATAATCACATGTTTACCGTTCTGGGGTTTCTACAATCATGAATGGAGGCATTATTTACAGCAGGTTGATGTTGTTGTTGTTGTTGTCGACCCCACCCGTGCCCCGACATTGGGGGACCGGGCCCTCACTCCGTCTCCCGGATCCCCAGACCCCCCTCCGCCGCCCAGCGGGCGAGCAGGGCCGCCACTCCGCTTGGGTTTCGCCAGAGGTCCTCCGGAGTCAGTGTGGTGGGTATGTTTGTGCAGGTGAACAGGTGTTGTGTGTCGTGCACTTGCGTGCCGCATAGCGCACAGAGTGGTGTTGGGTGTGTGTCCGGTGTAATGTTGTGTAGGTAGGAGTGGAGGGCTGGTGATTTGTTGGTTCGGAGTTGTGCTAGGAGTTGTCTGGTTCTGTGTGGTAGGTCTTGCTCTGATGGGTCTATTTCTGGTGCTGGTGCATGTATTACTTTGTTGTGTTGTCTGGTGTCCAAGTGTGTTTGTACAAAGTGGGTGTGTATGTCTTTCATGTTCTGTTTTATGGTGTCGTTGTTGGTGTCCTGTGGTGCTGTGTCTTTGTTGTGTGTGTAGTTGTTGTTGTGGAAGATTGTTTGTTTCTTTTGTCTGGGTGGTGGTGGTTGTTGAGTGAGTGGGTGTAGTGGGTGGGTTGGGTGTTGGGCTTTTTGTCTGATTTGCGATGCGTGTAGTTTTAGATGGGTGTTCAGTGGGAGAGTTTTTGTTTCCTCATGCAAGTGTTGTATGTTTGTGTCTTGTGTGCATCCTGTTGCTATTCTGAGTGCTGTGTTCTGTGTGGTCTGGAGTTTTGTCTTGTTTGTGTCCGATAGTGTTGGTGACCATATAGTGTTTGCGTATTCGAGGCGTGTGAGTGTGGTTGCTTTGTATGTAGTGAGTATAGTTTCTTTGGATTTTCCCCAGTGAGTGGTTGTTAAGGCTTTAAGTATTTTGTTTGATTGCTTGGCGCGGGTTAGAGTGTGTTGTGTGTGTTTTGAGAAGGTGAGTTTGGGGTCCCATGTTAATCCCAGTATTTTGGGTTCGCGGACTGTGGGTAGGGTGGTGTTATCTATTTGTAAAGTGAGTCTGTTGCTGTATTCTGCCGGATCCGGTGTGAACAGAGTGGTGGTGGTTTTGTCTGCGTTGAGTGTGAGTTGGTTCTGTTTTGTCCAGTTGTATATGTCGTGGAGATATTTTTGTACTTGTTGTTGTGCCTGTTGTGGTTTGACATGTGTGGATAGAATGGTGATGTCGTCTGCATATGTAACTGTGTGTACATTTGGAGGTGGTTGTGGTAAGTCTGCCATGTATATGTTGAATAGTGTTGGTGAAAGTACTCCCCCCTGTGGTACCCCCGTTTTCGTGTTTCTGTGTTCTGATGTTTCCCCCCGGTATTGAGTGTATTGTCTGCGTCCCCTTATGTAGTTGAAGATGTATTTGATGATGATGTTTGGGGTGTTAGTGTTGTTGAGTTTGTTTGTGAGTGTGTGTAGGTTTACCGTGTCAAAGGCTTTGGACATGTCTAGGGCTATGGCAACTGTTCGTTGTGGTGGTTTTTGTTGATTGAAACCTGTGGCTATGATGTTGTGTATGTGGTGTAGTGCTGTGGTTGTGGAGTGTTGTTTTCGGAAGCCGTGTTGGTGAGAGGGTAGTTGAGGGTAGTTGAGTGTTGTTGGTAATGAAGGGTAGTATTACCTTTTCCATTGTTTTGGCTATTGGGCTGAGTAGTGCTATTGGTCTGTAAGATGGGCCGAGTGCGTGGTTTTTGTTGGGTTTTGGTATTGGGATTATTTTTGCAGTCTTCCATATTGCGGGGATGGTGTTGGTGTTGAGTGATGTGTTGTAAGTGTGTGTGAGTAGTGTTATTGCTTTGGGGCCTAGGTGTTTCAGATGTCTGATGTTTATGTTGTCTGGGCCTGTGGAGTTGTTGCTTTTGGAGCGTTGTAGTGCTTGTTTGACTTGTTGTTCTGTGATGGTTATGGGCGTGGTGTTGAGTTTTCGTATTTTGCGTTGTAGTTGTCTGTATGTTCTGTTGGTTTTGTGTTGTATTATGTTGGTGAATTGTTTGTTGAAAGCTCGTGCTTTCTGTTTGTTGGATATTGCCGTGTGTTGTCCGAACTGTATTGTGGTGTTTTCTGGTGCTTTTTGTTCTTTGTTAGATAGTCTTGTTACTGTGTTCCAGAGTATGTATTGTTTGTGTCTGTGGTTCCATGCATCCGTTAAGTGTTCTTTCCATAGCTCTTGTTTGTGTTTTTGGATTTGTTTGTCTATTTCTTTGTTTAGGTCTGTGATGCGTGGGTCTTGGTGGTTTTGTTGTCTGATGTCGTTTCTTTGGCTGATGAGTGTTCTGATGTGTTGTGGTAGGAGAAGTGATTTGCTTTTTATTTTTCCGTGGGGTATGTGGTGTTTGTCTGCTGTAAGTATGAGGTTTGTGAGCATGGTGTTGGCTGTGTGGATGTTGTCAGGTATGGTTAAGTTCTCCAGTGCTGATTCTATTTCAGAGGTGTATCCTTCCCAGTCTGCTTTCCTGTAATTTGTGTAAGTTTGAAGGTGTTGTTGTAGGCGGAAAGGAGCACGCGTGTTGTGTGTGATTTTGATAGGAAGGTGGTCTGAACTGAGTGCGTGTATTGTGGTCCATGTTGTTCTGTTTGTGATGCTGTTGCTGGCTGTTGTGATGTCCGGTGATGTTGGTTGTTGGTTGATGTTTGTAGGTTTTCTGGTAGGTGTGTTTGCGTTTAGAGTGATTTGTTGTGAGTTCTGTAGTATGTCTGCAATGAGGGTGCCTCTGTGGTCGTCGTAGGGAGAGTGCCATTGTGTTGAGTGAGCGTTGATGTCTGCGGTTAGAATGGTGTTGTTCAGCGAGTTTATGTATTGGAAGGTGTTGGTGATGTCTGTGTCTTCTGTGCCGTGGTCTGGTCGGGTGGTATCTCTGGGGGGTATATACATGTTGCATATGTGTAGTCTTTTGTGGTTGGTTATGTGAATCTTTACGGTTTGAATTTCTGTAGTGTTGGTGTTAATGTTGTTGGGGATGTTCATGGGAGTGAATGTGACTGATTTGTGAATGTATGTGAGCAGTCCTCCTCCTCCCTTGTGTTCTCTGTCTTTCCTAATGCTGGTGTAGTTGGTGAGACGAGGTGTGTTGTGTTGTTTTTCTAGTTTGGTTTCTTGTATGGTGATGATGTCTGCGTGCTGTTGTGAGGCGACTTCTTCTAGTTCTGTTTTCTTGTTTTGGATGCCGTTGATGTTTATTTGTAGTATGGTCAGTGTGTGATTGTTGTTTTTGTTGGTGGGTGTTGTTCTTTGTGGGTTGTTCGGGGGTTGTGGTGTTGGGGTGTTTGTTGTTTGCGTGTGTGTTCTGCATGTCCACGTGTTTGTGTATTGGCGGGTGGTGATGCCGGAGCAATGTCTGTGTATCCAGTGTGGGTGTGTTGAGTTGCATCTGAGTGAGGTTTGTCTGCGTGTGATGATTCTATTGCAGCTATTGCAGGTCCAGGTTTGGGGGGGTGGTCTTGTGTTTGTTGTATCTCTGTTGGAGTTGTCTGTCCGTGTTGCGTTTGAGGGTAGTGTTGGTGAGGCGAGTGTGTTGTTTTGGTCTGTTTGTGCTCTGCTGCCTGTTGGTGTCCTACGAGGTGTTGTTGTTCGTGGTGGTGTTTTGGGATGTAGTCTGCATTTCCATGTTATGTTGTATTGTCTAGTGTTTATGTTTGTGCAATGTTTGTGTACCCAGTGTGGTGTGTGGTGGTTGCATCTGAAGGATGTCTGTCTTCTTGTAATCTGTTGTGTGCAAATGTCGCATGTCCAGGTAGTTTGTTGTGTGTGTGTTTGTTGCGTGCGTGAGAGTGTCTGTGTGGGCCCCGGATTTGTCTCTATGTCCCCCGCCTGGAGCAAAAGGTCCGCCCGCCACCCTGCCAGGTTCAGGGGGCGGTTAGCCGAAAAAAAAAAAAAACGGCCGTAAGGGCACCCCGTTCGGGGTGCAGGGATTGGTTCCTTGATTTGTCCCCCCATTCGGGGGGAACCCTCCAACTGCGAGTAAGCCAAGGAGTTTGGAGGTACAGCAGGTTGACAGCAGTGTGATCGAGCAGATTAGATAGAGTAGAATTTGAATGGGGCTTCACTGATTTATTTCATACAATTCATATCTAAAACACAGTTGAAAAATATTTGATTGTTAAAATATTTAAATACAAGAACTATATCAAGAAATTAACAAAACATAGTTTTTTTAGTTAGGAGAAAAGTCTAAAAACATATCACAAATGACAAACGTTGTGCCTCTCCTCCTGTTCTTCAATGAAGCTGATCACCCTCCAGCTCCCGTTAGAAACATCGTGCTGCTGAAGGTGTGCCGGCAGAATGGTTGTGATACAGGAGGTGCTGTGGACTCTCCCAGAAACGAGGACCTAGTTTAGTTGTAGATCCAGTAAAACATAGTGCAAATGTGACATTATTTATAATGCACAGTTACAGTCTTGTGAATATTAAAAAATGTACTTCATGTAATGCAGGAAGCGAATATTTCAAACGAACTAAGGCAGCAAACAGTAAGAGCAAAATCGTGTTCCAAACATTAACTCTTTTTTTAAATGTCAATTAGCTTGTAAGTAATAAGACAAAATGTGACTGTCAGACAGAGAACTGTCAGAGCAAACGGCAGATTTTAGAAAGTCCTGCCGAAATAAATCTGCACCCGACTGCGACTGTCAGCGTTGAACTGCCGCCATTGCTGTCAAAGTCAGACACATCTCCAAAATTGTTGGAGCAAATTTTTAAGCAGGCTTCATCTTGATAAATTGACCACGTATTTGACATTTACACCATAACGTTACCGCCTAAAATAATCGTAAAACAAAATTTTGTGTAACAACAAGAGTAATATGTACCCCAAAAGCTTTCAAAGCGTCTGAAAGTTTTCTCCTCCGTTTTTGTTGGGGCTTGGCTCGAAATGCATCATGATTGGCCGCCCGAAGTCCACGTGTCTGTCGGACGTGCTCTCATTGGTCTACAATACCATCACGGATGAATAAATACTCAAAGGGCTTGCCAGGCAAGCCCTTTGAACCCTTTAAATACTCAATGGGCTTGCCTGGCAAGCCCTTTGAGTATTTATTCCATATTGCCCACTAGTTCACTAGTAAGGTCATTTTGACGCTTACTAGTGAACATGTAAGGCCATAAATGTGCCCACTAGTTCACTAGTAAGATCATTTTGAGGCTTACTAGTTGACATGTAAGCCACAAAACGCCCGCTAGTTCACTAGTAAGATAATTTTGAGGCTTCTAGTGAACATGTAAGCCACAGAACGCCCACTAGTTCACTAGTAAGATCATTTTGACGCTTACTAGTGAACATGTAAGCCACAAAACGCTCACTAGTTCACTAGTAAGGTCATTTTGACGCTTACTAGTGAACATGTAAGCCACAAAACGCTCACTGGTTCACTCGTAAGGTAATTTTGACGCTTACTCGTGAACATGTAAGCCACAAAACGCCCACTAGTTCCCTAGTAAGATCATTTTGACGCTTATTTATGAACATGTCAGCCACAAAACGCTCACTCGTTCACTAGTAAGATCATTTTGACGCTTACTAGTGAACATGTAAGCCACAAAACGCCCACTAGTTCACTAGTAAGGTCATTTTGACGCTTACTAGTGAACATGTAAGCCACAAAACGCCCACTAGTTCACTAGTAAGATCATTTTGACGCTTACTAGTGAACATGTAAGGCCATAAATGTGCCCACTAGTTCACTAGTAAGTTCATTTTGAGGCTTACTAGTTGACATGTAAGCCACACATCGCCTACTAGTTCACTAGTAAGATCATTTTGAGGCTTACTAGTGAACATGTAAGCCACAAAACGCCCAATAGTTCACTAGTAAGATCATTTTGACGCTTACTAGTGAACATGTAAGCCACAAAACGCTCACTAGTTTACTAGTAAGGTCATTTTGACGCTTACTAGTGAACATGTAAGCCACAAAACGCTCACTAGTTCACTATCCATCCATCCATCCATAATAAGATAATTTTGACGCTTACTACTGAACATTTAAGGCCATAAATGTGCCCACTAGTTCACTGGTAAGATGATTTTGACGCTTACTAGTGAACATGCAAGGCCATAAATGTGCCCACTTGTAGTGCTAGTGACATTACACTGTACTTGCATTAAATGCAAATAAAGATGATTACGAAAACATGTAACGGTATCCTATTGGCTGTACGTTTCAAAATAGTGTCATCCCACCAGTCAGGGCTCATGATTTTGGAAATTCTGTGCCCACTTAGTTTTTTAAAACAACAATGGCGGACAGTGTCCTGAGACGTATTCGGCGAAGGTGCAGGGCAATAGAGAGTGCCTGTCATCAAGGGTCTGCCGGTGAAAGTGAAGCACGCGCGATAAACATTTCAATTGCTAATTTAAGAAGAGTTAGTGACCAGTTTAGCGCTGATACTATTCAAAGTTTGATTCAAAGTCCAATAGATCTCCGATCTGTCATCATTGCGGGACCCACTCCTAATGGTGGACGTGTTTGTTCCCATGTGGCACATCGTTTGCACACAGGTAAAATGGCTACCATTTTTTGTCATTGGTTTTTCGTATGTATTTTTATTCGAACTACACACGGGTTTTACTGACGACTTGCTGTGACTTACCTTCTATCACCCTGTCAAACGTCGTTTTATACCAGTGGTTTTCCTGCAAATCAGTAGACTATTAAGTAACGCGATGGCTGTACACTTTTAAGCAATAACTAGTGATCTTTTAGTTATTCAATTATAAGTTTGAATTATTTTTTTCTTGAGTAAAATGGTTAGAGAAAATAGCTGCTCGTGGTTTTGAAGCTGCATATACTTTTATGTACATCTGTGTCTATATGCCTGTACTGTATACAGTATATAAAAAACACGTAGTGATTCGTTTGCTTGAATTCCTTAATCCTTTTATTTCCATACTTTAGGTAGACGAGGAAGACCAGCACTTGACATTACAAGGGATCAAATTGAACTGCTCCCCACTCAGGGCTTTACAGTGAGAGCCATCACTGAGATGTTGTGTTGTTCCTCTTCATACCTGCATAAAAAAATGAAGTTTTTTCAGATTTCAGCCAGAAATAGATTTACTCCCATTCATGATGTTGACCTGGAAGAGCATGTCAGAAGATTGCACAGCCAATTTCCCAGATCAGGCTCGGAAGCAAGTGTTCTGCTACATACTCTTGTCCCTTCATGTATATATCATTATATTCATTGTGAAAGTGTACTTTCTTTATTGTGTTGTTTTCTGAACCTGTTGCAGATGATGAGGGCATACCTGCGTGCTGATGGTATTGTAGTACAAAGAAAAAGAGTTCGAGAAATCCTCAACCGTAGTGACCCAGCTGCTGCAGCCCAGAGATGGAGCCAGACTGTGGCTAGAAGAACATACTATGTGCCATTCCCCAATAGTTTATGGCACATAGATGGGCATATGCGTCTCATTCGGTAATAAGGGATCATCTTATATTTGTACTCGTGGGAGCATTAGAAAGCCATATTGTATGGACAGCACAGATTAAATTGAATTTTATCATTTGTATATCCAAGTTACACAAACTCCAAATTGCCTCCATGTAGTCTTAAGTGCACAGCAATACCTTCTCTACCGAGATGATATTTCAAACAAGATATGAAACTTGATTGTTTTCTTGTATTTAATCATTATTCTTTTCATGTTTGTTTTACAGGTGGGTGTTTGTGACACATGCCGGCATTGATGGGAATTCCAGGCTAATAACGTACCTTCAACTGGAGCACAGACAACACAGCTTTGACAGTGTTGAAATATTTTGTCCAAGCCACCTGCCTGTATGGGTTACCCTCCAGAGTAAGATCCGACCATGGTGGTGAAAACACTGGTTGCTCTTTTAATGAACCTACTGCAGGGACAAGACACCAAAATTATTTCTAGCTCCAGCCAACACCCCCTCACAATTTACTCACACCTCCCATGGCCTGATTATCCACCAACAGGGGCCCTTTTTGGATTATCATTTTGGCATAGGAACTTTCCTTTCCTATCCTAACCGAGTGAGATGAGCCGGTAGCACCTGGAGCAAAGATCGTCTAAATTTTAATAATGCTTAGGAAAGGTTCTGACCATCCTTTACGAAAGGAAAGGAGATATATTATGCAGCAGGAATATTTAAAGGGGAAGTCTTTTTTTATGTTGTTGTTGTTGTTGTTGTTGTTGTCGACCCCACCCGTGCCCCGACATTGGGGGACCGAGCCCTCACTCCGTCTCCCGGATCCCCAGACCCCCCTCCTCCGCCCAGCGGGCGAGCAGGGCCGCCACTCCGCTTGGGTTTCGCCAGAGGTCCTCCGGAGTCAGTGTGGTGGGTATGTTTGTGCAGGTGAACAGGTGTTGTGTGTCGTGCACTTGCGTGCCGCATAGCGCACAGAGTGGTGTTGGGTGTGTGTCCGGTGTAATGTTGTGTAGGTAGGAGTGGAGGGCTGGTGATTTGTTGGTTCGGAGTTGTGCTAGGAGTTGTCTGGTTCTGTGTGGTAGGTCTTGCTCTGATGGGTCTATTTCTGGTGCTGGTGCATGTATTACTTTGTTGTGTTGTCTGGTGTCCAAGTGTGTTTGTACAAAGTGGGTGTGTATGTCTTTCATGTTCTGTTTTATGGTGTCGTTGTTGGTGTCCTGTGGTGCTGTGTCTTTGTTGTGTGTGTAGTTGTTGTTGTGGAAGATTGTTTGTTTCTTTTGTCTGGGTGGTGGTGGTTGTTGAGTGAGTGGGTGTAGTGGGTGGGTTGGGTGTTGGGCTTTTTGTCTGATTTGCGATGCGTGTAGTTTTAGATGGGTGTTCAGTGGGAGAGTTTTTGTTTCCTCATGCAAGTGTTGTATGTTTGTGTCTTGTGTGCATCCTGTTGCTATTCTGAGTGCGGTGTTCTGTGTGGTCTGGAGTTTTGTCTTGTTTGTGTCCGATAGTGTTGGTGACCATATAGTGTTTGCGTATTCGAGGCGTGTGAGTGTGGTTGCTTTGTATGTGGTGAGTATAGTTTCTTTGGATTTTCCCCAGTGAGTGGTTGTTAAGGCTTTAAGTATTTTGTTTGATTGCTTGGCGCGGGTTAGAGTGTGTTGTGTGTGTTTTGAGAAGGTGAGTTTGGGGTCCCATGTTAATCCCAGTATTTTGGGTTCGCGGACTGTGGGTAGGGTGGTGTTATCTATTTGTAAAGTGAGTCTGTTGCTGTATTCTGCCGGATCCGGTGTGAACAGAGTGGTGGTGGTTTTGTCTGCGTTGAGTGTGAGTTGGTTCTGTTTTGTCCAGTTGTATATGTCGTGGAGATATTTTTGTACTTGTTGTTGTGCCTGTTGTGGTTTGACATGTGTGGATAGAATGGTGATGTCGTCTGCATATGTAACTGTGTGTACATTTGGAGGTGGTTGTGGTAAGTCTGCCATGTATATGTTGAATAGTGTTGGTGAAAGTACTCCCCCCTGTGGTACCCCCGTTTTCGTGTTTCTATGTTCTGATGTTTCCCCCCGGTATTGAGTGTATTGTCTGCGTCCCCTTATGTAGTTGAAGATGTATTTGATGATGATGTTTGGGGTGTTAGTGTTGTTGAGTTTGTTTGTGAGTGTGTGTAGGTTTACCGTGTCAAAGGCTTTGGACATGTCTAGGGCTATGGCAACTGTTCGTTGTGGTGGTTTTTGTTGATTGAAACCTGTGGCTATGATGTTGTGAATGTGGTGTAGTGCTGTGGTTGTGGAGTGTTGTTTTCGGAAGCCGTGTTGGTGAGAGGGTAGTTGAGTGTTGTTGGTAATGAAGGGTAGTATTACCTTTTCCATTGTTTTGGCTATTGGGCTGAGTAGTGCTATTGGTCTGTAAGATGGGCCGAGTGCGTGGTTTTTGTTGGGTTTTGGTATTGGGATTATTTTTGCAGTCTTCCATATTGCGGGTGTGATGTGTTGTAAGTGTGTGTGAGTAGTGTTATTGCTTTGGGGCCTAGGTGTTTCAGATGTCTGATGTTTATGTTGTCTGGGCCTGTGGAGTTGTTGCTTTTGGAGCGTTGTAGTGCTTGTTTGACTTGTTGTTCTGTGATGGTTATGGGCGTGGTGTTGAGTTTTCGTATTTTGCGTTGTAGTTGTCTGTATGTTCTGTTGGTTTTGTGTTGTATTATGTTGGTGAATTGTTTGTTAAATGCTCGTGCTTTCTGTTTGTTGGATATTGCCGTGTGTTGTCCGAACTGTATTGTGGTGTTTTCTGGTGCTTTTTGTTCTTTGTTTGATAGTCTTGTTACTGTGTTCCAGAGTATGTGTTGTTTGTGTCTGTGGTTCCATGCATCCGTTAAGTGTTCTTTCCATAGCTCTTGTTTGTGTTTTTGGATTTGTGTCTTGTCTCTGTCTTTCCTAATGCTGGTGTAGTTGGTGAGACGAGGTGTGTTGTGTTGTTTTTCTAGTTTGGTTTCTTGTATGGTGATGATGTCTGCGTGCTGTTGTGAGGCGAGTTCTTCTAGTTCTGTTTTCTTGTTTTGGATGCCGTTGATGTTTATTTGTAGTATGGTCAGTGTGTGTTTGTTGTTTTTGTTGGTGGGTGTTGTTCTTTGTGGGTTGTTCGGGGGTTGTGGTGTTGGGGTGTTTGTTGTTTGCGTGTGTGTTCTGCATGTCCACGTGTTTGTGTATTGGCGGGTGGTGATGCCGGAGCAATGTCTGTGTATCCAGTGTGGGTGTGTTGAGTTGCATCTGAGTGAGGTTTGTCTGCGTGTGATGATTCTATTGCAGCTATTTCAGGTCCAGGTTTGGGGGGGTGGTCTTGTGTTTGTTGTATCTCTGTTGGAGTTGTCTGTCCGTGTTGCCTTTGAGGGTAGTGTTGGTGAGGCGAGTGTGTTGTTTTGGTCTGTTTGTGCTCTGCTGCCTGTTGGTGTCCTACGAGGTGTTGTTGTTCGTGGTGGTGTTTTGGGATGTAGTCTGCATTTCCATGTTATGTTGTATTGTCTAGTGTTTATGTTTGTGCAATGTTTGTGTACCCAGTGTGGTGTGTGGTGGTTGCATCTGAAGGATGTCTGTCTTCTTGTAATCTGTTGTGTGCAAATGTCGCATGTCCAGGTAGTTTGTTGTGTGTGTGTTTGTTGCGTGCGTGAGAGTGTCTGTGTGGGCCCCGGATTTGTCTCTATGTCCCAGGCCTGGAGCAAAAGGTCCGCCCGCCACCCTGCCAGGTTCAGGGGGCGGCTAGCCGAAAAAAAAAAAACGGCCGTAAGGGCACCCCGTTTGGGGTGCAGGGATTGGTTCCTTGATTTGTCCCCCCGTTCGGGGGGAACCCTCCAACTGCGAGTAAGCCAAGGAGTTTGGAGGTACAGCAGGTTGACAGCAGTGTGATCGAGCAGATTAGATAGAGTAGAATTTGAATGGGGCTTCACTGATTTATTTCATACAATTCATATCTAAAACACAGTTGAAAAATATTTGATTGTTAAAATATTTAAATACAAGAACTATACCAAGAAATTAACAAAACATAGTTTTTTTAGTTAGGAGAAAAGTCTAAAAACATCACAAATGACAAACGTTGTGCCTCTCCTCCTCCTGTTCTTCAATGAAGCTGATCACCCTCCAGCTCCCGTTAGAAACATCGTGCTGCTGAAGGTGTGCCGGCAGAATGGTTGTGATACAGGAGGTGCTGTGGACTCTCCCAGAAACGAGGACCTAGTTTAGTTGTAGATCCAGTAAAACATAGTGCAAATGTGACATTATTTATAATGCACAGTTACAGTCTTGTGAATATTAAAAAATGTACTTCATGTAATGCAGGAAGCGAATATTTCAAACGAACTAAGGCAGCAAACAGTAAGAGCAAAATCGTGTTCCAAACATTAACTCTTTTTTTAAATGTCAATTAGCTTGTGAGTAATAAGACAAAATGTGACTGTCAGACAGAGAACTGTCAGAGCAAACGGCAGATTTTAGAAAGTCCTGCCGAAATAAATCTGCACCCGACTGCGACTGTCAGCGTTGAACTGCCGCCATTGCTGTCAAAGTCAGACACATCTCCAAAATTGTTGGAGCAAATTTTTAAGCAGGCTTCATCTTGATAAATTGACCACGTATTTGACATTTACACCATAACGTTACCGCCTAAAATAATCGTAAAACAAAATTTTGTGTAACAACAAGAGTAATATGTACCCCAAAAGCCTTCAAAGCGTCTGAAAGTTTTCTCCTCCGTTTTTGTTGGGGCTTGGCTCGAAATGCATCATGATTGGCCGCCCGAAGTCCACGTGTCTGTCGGACGTGCTCTCATTGGTCTACAATACCATCACGGATGAATAAATACTCAAAGGGCTTGCCAGGCAAGCCCTTTGAACCCTTTAAATACTCAATGGGCTTGCCTGGCAAGCCCTTTGAGTATTTATTCCATATTGCCCACTAGTTCACTAGTAAGGTCATTTTGACGCTTACTAGTGAACATGTAAGGCCATAAATGTGCCCACTAGTTCACTAGTAAGATCATTTTGAGGCTTACTAGTTGACATGTAAGCCACAAAACGCCCGCTAGTTCACTAGTAAGATAATTTTGAGGCTTCTAGTGAACATGTAAGCCACAGAACGCCCACTAGTTCACTAGTAAGATCATTTTGACGCTTACTAGTGAACATGTAAGCCACAAAACGCTCACTAGTTCACTAGTAAGGTCATTTTGACACTTACTAGTGAACATGTAAGCCACAAAACGCTCACTGGTTCACTAGTAAGGTAATTTTGACGCTTACTAGTGAACATGTAAGCCACAAAACGCCCACTAGTTCCCTAGTAAGATCATTTTGACGCTTATTTATGAACATGTCAGCCACAAAACGCTCACTCGTTCACTAGTAAGATCATTTTGACGCTTACTAGTGAACATGTAAGCCACAAAACGCCCACTAGTTCACTAGTAAGGTCATTTTGACGCTTACTAGTGAACATGTAAGCCACAAAACGCCCACTAGTTCACTAGTAAGATCATTTTGACGCTTACTAGTGAACATGTAAGGCCATAAATGTGCCCACTAGTTCACTAGTAAGTTCATTTTGAGGCTTACTAGTTGACATGTAAGCCACACATCGCCTACTAGTTCACTAGTAAGATCATTTTGAGGCTTACTAGTGAACATGTAAGCCACAAAACGCCCAATAGTTCACTAGTAAGATCATTTTGACGCTTACTAGTGAACATGTAAGCCACAAAACGCTCACTAGTTTACTAGTAAGGTCATTTTGACACTTACTAGTGAACATGTAAGCCACAAAACGCTCACTAGTTCACTATCCATCCATCCATCCATAATAAGATAATTTTGACGCTTACTACTGAACATTTAAGGCCATAAATGTGCCCACTAGTTCACTGGTCAGATGATTTTGACGCTTACTAGTGAACATGCAAGGCCATAAATGTGCCCACTTGTAGTGCTAGTGACATTACACTGTACTTGCATTAAATGCAAATAAGGATGATTACGAAAACATGTAACGGTATCCTATTGGCTGTACGTTTCAAAATAGTGTCATCCCACCAGTCAGGGCTCATGATTTTGGAAATTCTGTGCCCACTTAGTTTTTTAAAACAACAATGGCGGACAGTGTCCTGAGACGTATTCGGCGAAGGTGCAGGGCAATAGAGAGTGCCTGTCATCAAGGGTCTGCCGGTGAAAGTGAAGCACGCGCGATAAACATTTCAATTGCTAATTTAAGAAGAGTTAGTGACCAGTTTAGCGCTGATACTATTCAAAGTTTGATTCAAAGTCCAATAGATCTCCGATCTGTCATCATTGCGGGACCCACTCCTAATGGTGGACGTGTTTGTTCCCATGTGGCACATCGTTTGCACACAGGTAAAATGGCTACCATTTTTTGTCATTGGTTTTTCGTATGTATTTTTATTCGAACTACACACGGGTTTTACTGACGACTTGCTGTGACTTACCTTCTATCACCCTGTCAAACGTCGTTTTATACCAGTGGTTTTCCTGCAAATCAGTAGACTATTAAGTAACGCGATGGCTGTACACTTTTAAGCAATAACTAGTGATCTTTTAGTTATTCAATTATAAGTTTGAATTATTTTTTTCTTGAGTAAAATGGTTAGAGAAAATAGCTGCTCGTGGTTTTGAAGCTGCATATACTTTTATGTACATCTGTGTCTATATGCCTGTACTGTATACAGTATATAAAAAACACGTAGTGATTCGTTTGCTTGAATTCCTTAATCCTTTTATTTCCATACTTTAGGTAGACGAGGAAGACCAGCACTTGACATTACAAGGGATCAAATTGAACTGCTCCCCACTCAGGGCTTTACAGTGAGAGCCATCACTGAGATGTTGTGTTGTTCCTCTTCATACCTGCATAAAAAAATGAAGTTTTTTCAGATTTCAGCCAGAAATAGATTTACTCCCATTCATGATGTTGACCTGGAAGAGCATGTCAGAAGATTGCACAGCCAATTTCCCAGATCAGGCTCGGAAGCAAGTGTTCTGCTACATACTCTTGTCCCTTCATGTATATATCATTATATTCATTGTGAAAGTGTACTTTCTTTATTGTGTTGTTTTCTGAACCTGTTGCAGATGATGAGGGCATACCTGCGTGCTGATGGTATTGTAGTACAAAGAAAAAGAGTTCGAGAAATCCTCAACCGTAGTGACCCAGCTGCTGCAGCCCAGAGATGGAGCCAGACTGTGGCTAGAAGAACATACTATGTGCCATTCCCCAATAGTTTATGGCACATAGATGGGCATATGCGTCTCATTCGGTAATAAGGGATCATCTTATATTTGTACTCGTGGGAGCATTAGAAAGCCATATTGTATGGACAGCACAGATTAAATTGAATTTTATCATTTGTATATCCAAGTTACACAAACTCCAAATTGCCTCCATGTAGTCTTAAGTGCACAGCAATACCTTCTCTACCGAGATGATATTTCAAACAAGATATGAAACTTGATTGTTTTCTTGTATTTAATCATTATTCTTTTCATGTTTGTTTTACAGGTGGGTGTTTGTGACACATGCCGGCATTGATGGGAATTCCAGGCTAATAACGTACCTTCAACTGGAGCACAGACAACACAGCTTTGACAGTGTTGAAATATTTTGTCCAAGCCACCTGCCTGTATGGGTTACCCTCCAGAGTAAGATCCGACCATGGTGGTGAAAACACTGGTTGCTCTTTTAATGAACCTACTGCAGGGACAAGACACCAAAATTATTTCTAGCTCCAGCCAACACCCCCTCACAATTTACTCACACCTCCCATGGCCTGATTATCCACCAACAGGGGCCCTTTTTGGATGATCATTTTGGCATAGGAACTTTCCTTTCCTATCCTAACCGAGTGAGATGAGCCGGTAGCACCTGGAGCAAAGATCGTCTAAATTTTAATAATGCTTAGGAAAGGTTCTGACCATCCTTTACGAAAGGAAAGGAGATATATTATGCAGCAGGAATATTTAAAGGGGAAGTCTTTTTTTATGTTGTTGTTGTTGTTGTTGTCGACCCCACCCGTGCCCCGACATTGGGGGACCGGGCCCTCACTCCGTCTCCCGGATCCCCAGAGCCCCCTCCTCCGCCCAGCGGGCGAGCAGGGCCGCCACTCCGCTTGGGTTTCGCCAGAGGTCCTCCGGAGTCAGTGTGGTGGGTATGTTTGTGCAGGTGAACAGGTGTTGTGTGTCGTGCACTTGCGTGCCGCATAGCGCACAGAGTGGTGTTGGGTGTGTGTCCGGTGTAATGTTGTGTAGGTAGGAGTGGAGGGCTGGTGATTTGTTGGTTCGGAGTTGTGCTAGGAGTTGTCTGGTTCTGTGTGGTAGGTCTTGCTCTGATGGGTCTATTTCTGGTGCTGGTGCATGTATTACTTTGTTGTGTTGTCTGGTGTCCAAGTGTGTTTGTACAAAGTGGGTGTGTATGTCTTTCATGTTCTGTTTTATGGTGTCGTTGTTGGTGTCCTGTGGTGCTGTGTCTTTGTTGTGTGTGTAGTTGTTGTTGTGGAAGATTGTTTGTTTCTTTTGTCTGGGTGGTGGTGGTTGTTGAGTGAGTGGGTGTAGTGGGTGGGTTGGGTGTTGGGCTTTTTGTCTGATTTACGATGCGTGTAGTTTTAGATGGGTGTTCAGTGGGAGAGTTTTTGTTTCCTCATGCAAGTGTTGTATGTTTGTGTCTTGTGTGCATCCTGTTGCTATTCTGAGTGCGGTGTTCTGTGTGGTCTGGAGTTTTGTCTTGTTTGTGTCCGATAGTGTTGGTGACCATATAGTGTTTGCGTATTCGAGGCGTGTGAGTGTGGTTGCTTTGTATGTGGTGAGTATAGTTTCTTTGGATTTTCCCCAGTGAGTGGTTGTTAAGGCTTTAAGTATTTTGTTTGATTGCTTGGCGCGGGTTAGAGTGTGTTGTGTGTGTTTTGAGAAGGTGAGTTTGGGGTCCCATGTTAATCCCAGTATTTTGGGTTCGCGGACTGTGGGTAGGGTGGTGTTATCTATTTGTAAAGTGAGCCTGTTGCTGTATTCTGCCGGATCCGGTGTGAACAGAGTGGTGGTGGTTTTGTCTGCGTTGAGTGTGAGTTGGTTCTGTTTTGTCCAGTTGTATATGTCGTGGAGATATTTTTGTACTTGTTGTTGTGCCTGTTGTGGTTTGACATGTGTGGATAGAATGGTGATGTCGTCTGCATATGTAACTGTGTGTACATTTGGAGGTGGTTGTGGTAAGTCTGCCATGTATATGTTGAATAGTGTTGGTGAAAGTACTCCCCCCTGTGGTACCCCCGTTTTCGTGTTTCTATGTTCTGATGTTTCCCCCCGGTATTGAGTGTATTGTCTGCGTCCCCTTATGTAGTTGAAGATGTATTTGATGATGATGTTTGGGGTGTTAGTGTTGTTGAGTTTGTTTGTGAGTGTGTGTAGGTTTACCGTGTCAAAGGCTTTGGACATGTCTAGGGCTATGGCAACTGTTCGTTGTGGTGGTTTTTGTTGATTGAAACCTGTGGCTATGATGTTGTGTATGTGGTGTAGTGCTGTGGTTGTGGAGTGTTGTTTTCGGAAGCCGTGTTGGTGAGAGGGTAGTTGAGTGTTGTTGGTAATGAAGGGTAGTATTACCTTTTCCATTGTTTTGGCTATTGGGCTGAGTAGTGCTATTGGTCTGTAAGATGGGCCGAGTGCGTGGTTTTTGTTGGGTTTTGGTATTGGGATTATTTTTGCAGTCTTCCATATTGCGGGGATGGTGTTGGTGTTGAGTGATGTGTTGTAAGTGTGTGTGAGTAGTGTTATTGCTTTGGGGCCTAGGTGTTTCAGATGTCTGATGTTTATGTTGTCTGGGCCTGTGGAGTTGTTGCTTTTGGAGCGTTGTAGTGCTTGTTTGACTTGTTGTTCTGTGATGGTTATGGGCGTGGTGTTGAGTTTTCGTATTTTGCGTTGTAGTTGTCTGTATGTTCTGTTGGTTTTGTGTTGTATTATGTTGGTGAATTGTTTGTTGAATGCTCGTGCTTTCTGTTTGTTGGATATTGCCGTGTGTTGTCCGAACTGTATTGTGGTGTTTTCTGGTGCTTTTTGTTCTTTGTTTGATAGTCTTGTTACTGTGTTCCAGAGTATGTGTTGTTTGTGTCTGTGGTTCCATGCATCCGTTAAGTGTTCTTTCCATAGCTCTTGTTTGTGTTTTTGGATTTGTGTGTCTATTTCTTTGTTTAGGTCCGTGATGCGTGGGTCTTGGTGGTTTTGTTGTCTGATGTCGTTTCTTTGGCTGATGAGTGTTCTGATGTGTTGTGGTAGGAGAAGTGATTTGCTTTTTATTTTTCCGTGGGGTATGTGGTGTTTGTCTGCTGTAAGTATGAGGTTTGTGAGCATGTTGTTGGCTGTGTGGATGTTGTCAGGTATGGTTATGTTCTCCAGTGCTGATTCTATTTCAGAGGTGTATCCTTCCCAGTCTGCTTTCCTGTAATTTGTGTAAGTTTGAAGGTGTTGTTGTAGGCGGAAAGGAGCACGCGTGTTGTGTGTGATTTTGATAGGAAGGTGGTCTGAACTGAGTGCGTGTATTGTGGTCCATGTTGTTCTGTTTGTGATGCTGTTGCTGGCTGTTGTGATGTCCGGTGATGTTGGTTGTTGGTTGATGTTTGTAGGTTTTCTGGTAGGTGTGTTTGCGTTTAGAGTGATTTGTTGGGAGTTCTGTAGTATGTCTGCAATGAGGGTGCCTCTGTGGTCGTCGTAGGGAGAGTGCCATTGTGTTGAGTGAGCGTTGATGTCTGCGGTTAGAATGGTGTTGTTCAGCGAGTTTATGTATTGGAAGGTGTTGGTGATGTCTGTGTCTTCTGTGCCGTGGTCTGGTCGGGTGGTATCTCTGGGGGGTATATACATGTTGCATATGTGTAGTCTTTTGTGGTTGGTTATGTGAATCTTTACGGTTTGAATTTCTGTAGTGTTGGTGTTAATGTTGTTGGGGATGTTCATGGGAGTGAATGTGACTGATTTGTGAATGTATGTGAGCAGTCCTCCTCCTCCCTTGTGTTCTCTGTCTTTCCTAATGCTGGTGTAGTTGGTGAGACGAGGTGTGTTGTGTTGTTTTTCTAGTTTGGTTTCTTGTATGGTGATGATGTCTGCGTGCTGTTGTGAGGCGACTTCTTCTAGTTCTGTTTTCTTGTTTTGGATGCCGTTGATGTTTATTTGTAGTATGGTCAGTGTGTGATTGTTGTTTTTGTTGGTGGGTGTTGTTCTTTGTGGGTTGTTCGGGGGTTGTGGTGTTGGGGTGTTTGTTGTTTGTGTGTGTGTTCTGCATGTCCACGTGTTTGTGTATTGGCGGGTGGTGATGCCGGAGCAATGTCTGTGTATCCAGTGTGGGTGTGTTGAGTTGCATCTGAGTGAGGTTAGAATGGTGTTGTTCAGCGAGTTTATGTATTGGAAGGTGTTGGTGATGTCTGTGTCTTCTGTGGCGTGGTCTGGTCGGGTGGTATCTCTGGGGGGTATATACATGTTGCATATGTGTAGTCTTTTGTGGTTGGTTATGTGAATCTTTACGGTTTGAATTTCTGTAGTGTTGGTGTTAATGTTGTTGGGGATGTTCATGGGAGTGAATGTGTATCTACTGTATATCTATAAAAAAAATCCTCGTCTCACCCCTCAGGTGGTGTCCATCCCTCATTCAGCTGGGGTCCTCTACCAGAGGCCAGGAAGCTTGAGGGTTCTGTGCAGTATCCTTGCCGTTCCCAGCACTGCACATTTCTGGACTGAGATGTCCGATGTTGTTCCCGGGATCTGTTGCAACCACTCATCATCTAGTTTGGGGGTCACTGCCCCGAGTGCTCCGACCACCACAGGCACGACTGTCCCCTTTACCTTCCAGGCTCTCTCCAGCTCCTCTCTGAGCCCTTGGGATTTCTCGAGTTTCTCGTGTTCCTTCTTTCTGATGTTTCCAGCACTTGGGACCGCTACATCCACTACAACGGCTTTCCTCTGCCCTTTATCTATCATCAGGATATCTGGTTGGTTCGCCATTACCATCTTGTCAGTCTGGATCTGGAAGTCCCATAGGATCTTCGCTCTGTCATTCTCCACCACCTTCGGAGGTGTTTCCCATTTTGACCTTGGGGTGTCCAGTCCATACTCCGCACAGATGTTTCGGTAGACTATGCCAGCCACCTGGTTATGGCGTTCCATATAGGCTTTCCCTGCCAGCACCTTACACCCTGCAGTTATGTGTTAGATCGTCTCAGGTGCCTCTTTGCACAACCTACACCTTGGGTCTTGGCTGGTGTGGTATATCTAGGCCTCGATGGCTCTGGTGCTCAGGGCCTGCTCCTGAGCAGCCAGGATGAGTGCCTCTGTGCTGTCCTTCAGGCCAGCCCTCTCTAGAACTCTGATCGGACTTCTTGAGATTGGCCACGGCAGTTATTGTCCGGTGGTACATCCCGTGTAGGGGCTTGTCCTCCCATGATGGTCCCTCTTCCAGCACCTCATCTTCTGTTCCCCATTGTCTGAGACATTCTCTGAGTACATCATCCGTTGGTGCCTTCTCCTTGATGTATTTGTGGAGCTTGGATGTTTCATCCTGGACAGTGGCTCTCACACTCACTAGTCCCCGGCCTCCTTCCTTTCGGCTTGTGTACAGTCTCAGGGTGCTGGATTTGGTATGGAACCCTCCATGCATGGTAACGAGCTTTCGGGTCTTAACATCCGTGGTCTGAATCTCTTCCTTTGGCCACCTTATTTTTCCTGCAGGGTATCTGATCACTGGAAAGGGCATAGCTGTTTATTGCCCGGGTCTTATTCTTGCCATTGAGCTGGCTTCTTAGGACTTGCCTCACTCGCTGGAGGTATTTGGCCGTAGCCGCTTTCCTTGTTGCCAGTTTGAGGTTGCCATTGGCTTGTGGTATACCGAGGTACTTGTAGCTGTCCTCAATGTCTGCTATTGTTCCTTCAGGGAGTGAGACCCCTTCAGTGCGGACTACCCTTCCTCTCTTAGTCACCATCCGACTACATTTCTCCATCACGAATGACATCCCGATGTCGCTGCTGTAGATCTTGATTGTGTGGATCAGGGAGTCTATGTCCCTTTCGCTCTTAGCAAACAGCTACATGTCATCCTTGTAGAGGAGGTGACTGATCGTAGCTCCATTTCTGAGGCGGTATCCATGGCCTGTCTTGGTGATTACTTGGCTTAGGGGGTTCAGTCCTATGCAGGACAGCAGTGGGGAGAGTGCATCACCTTGGTATATGCCACATTTGATGGACACTTGGGTAAGTGGCTTGCCATTGGCTTCAAGTGTGGTTTTCCACATCCTCATCAAGTTCGCAACGAAGGCTCTTAGGGTCCTGTTCACCTTATACACATCCAAGCATTCAGTGATCCATGTATGTGGCATCGAGTCATAGGCTTTCTTTTAATCAATCCAGGCTGTGCACAGGTTGGTACATCGGGACCTGCAGTCTTGTGCGACTGTTCTGTCAACCAGGAGCTGATGTTTGGCTCCCCTGGTATCTCTACCAATGCCCTTCCGTGCTTCGCTCTGGATCAGCTCTGTTGTTAGGACCCTGCCACTGAGCGTACACTTTCGCAGGTTGTGTTGCAAACAGCCTGTTTATTCGTCTGGCCTCATTCTCTTTCGTGTACCGCTTTAGGCGGCTGGACAAGGCTTGGAGCCTTTGTTTCGAGTGCTTCATATATGGTCATCTGGATGTACCTCTCAGGATCGGCCTTTTCATCACACCTCTCTGGACCTCAGTCAATTGACTCACATCTTTCCGAGCCGCCTTGATCTTAGCCTCCAACCGTCTTTTCCATGGTCGGTAATGTATCTCATGGCTTCCATGGTTGCTCTTATAGCCAAGCATCTCAAGGATCACTGATGCTGAAGCGTATATCAGTTCATTTCCGTGATCGTTACGGTAAGGATCACCCTCAGTGCTGCATTCACACTTTCCAAGAGACTTTCAGGTGGTACTTCACATAGCCGTTGTAATCGGATTCTAGGTTTCCCAGCTTTCATTCTTGCCATGATCTTAGCTTTCAGGTCAGTTGCTGCCTCGCTCAGCATTTCATTCATTGGGGCTGGCCTCCCAATCTCATCATCTGCATTCACTCTGGTATGAACTCCTCCTCTGATCTGGCAGCCTGGGGCCCCTCACTATGGAACCTGCGTTGTACCTCATCAATCTCAAGTTGTGACAGCAGTTGCCGTTTGTGGATGTTGGAACACTGAGTTACGAGTTGTTTCGTGGCCACCCGTGACTGTGGGTTTCGAAGTAACCATTTAGCCCACATTCTCTCCATGTAACCTCTCTGACTAGGCTTGCTTGAGTAGTAGCATTCCAACAGAGCCATGTTATTGCATCTTGCCCATCTCTGCTCCATTTTTCATCAAGGTGCTCTGGTTCCCCAGCACCTGACGCAGACCTTGTTTGGCCGGGCGACGTCTGAGCTGGCATGTCATTCATTTTATTGTCTCTCATCATTGTATGAGGTACGCATTAGCGTGAAGGCTCTTGCCCAAGGACCCACACTGAATGGTGTTATGTGCTCATTTTTTGCCCCAAGTGGGGAGCGGAGGGACGGGCGCTGGGGGGGGGGGACCATCGTGGTGGGGCGGGCCCCTACGCGGGATGTGCCACCGGACCGTGGCTGAGGTGGCTGATCTCAAGAAGTCCTATCGGTGGCTGGAGGGGACTGGCCTGGGGGACAGCGCAGGGGCGCTCATCCTGGCTGCTCAGGAGCGGGCCTTGGGCGCCGGAGCCGTCGAGGCCCGGATGTGCCGCGCCGGACAGGACCCGGGGTGTGGGTTGTGCGGGGAGGCGCCTGGGACGATCCGGCACGTGGCTGCGGGGTGTGGGATGCTGGCAGGGGGGGCCTGCGTGGAGCGCCATGGCCAGGTGGCTGACGTGGTCTGCCGAGGCATCTGTGCGGAGTGTGGACTGGGGGCCCCGGGGTCGGAGTGGGGGGCACCTCCGAGGGTGGTGGAGGGTGGCGGAGCGGGGATCCTGTGGGACTTCCGGATCCAGACTGGCGGGATGGTGGTGGCGAGCCAGCCAGATGTCGTGGTCGTGGATGGGGGGCGGAGGAGGGCCGTTGTGGTGGATGTGGCGGTCCCAGGTGGTGGAGGCATCGGGAGGGGGGAGCATGGGGGGCTCGGGGGGTACCAGGGGCTCGGGGAGGGGCTGGGGAGGGCCTGGGGGGTGGGGGTGGCGGTCGTGCCTGTGGTGGTCGGGGCGCTCGGGGCAGTGACCCCCGGACTGGATGGGTGGTTGCGACAGATCCCGGGACCAGCGTCGGACATCTCGGTCCGGAGGTGTGCGGTGCTGGGAGCGGCGGGGGTACTGCGCGGGGCCCTCGGGCTTCCTGGCCTCTGGTGGAGGACCCGAGCTGAATGAGGGATGGATACCACCCGAGGACACCTCCTATTGGCTCCATGATAAGAGCTCCACCCAGCAAAGAATTAACCCTTTAAAACCTGATTCTGAGCTTTCACAATTATTTACCGCCATTTGCGTAATATCTACAGTATACAGAAGGAATCAAGCAATTTTTACCAATGTATCTGTAGGTGATGTTTATTTATTATGTACACAGAGATAAAGAGTAATGGCACAGCTCTGCAGTATCTTTCCACTTTTATATATGTATGCTATACTAAATAAAATGAATAGGGCACCATATAATGCAACAGTTATGCAACTCCCTAAATAATGATGTGAATTTTCAGTTGTTGCTAAATCAGTTAGGATGTTATAATTTGTGGTGTAGATGCGAATTTAGGAGAGCAGGACAATATATCGCATTGCAATTGGAGCAGCAGCTTGGTTGATGATGTCCCCAAACCGGCTCATCTATTATATTTGTCGTGCAATACAATGAAAATGAGCACAATTGCAAAACATAGGCTTCTTATATTTTAAAATAAAATAATCACATGTTTACCGTTCTGGGGTTTCTACAATCATGAATGGAGGCATTATTTACAGCAGGTTGATGTTGTTGTTGTTGTTGTCGACCCCACCCGTGCCCCGACATTGGGGGACCGGGCCCTCACTCCGTCTCCCGGATCCCCAGACCCCCCTCCGCCGCCCAGCGGGCGAGCAGGGCCGCCACTCCGCTTGGGTTTCGCCAGAGGTCCTCCGGAGTCAGTGTGGTGGGTATGTTTGTGCAGGTGAACAGGTGTTGTGTGTCGTGCACTTGCGTGCCGCATAGCGCACAGAGTGGTGTTGGGTGTGTGTCCGGTGTAATGTTGTGTAGGTAGGAGTGGAGGGCTGGTGATTTGTTGGTTCGGAGTTGTGCTAGGAGTTGTCTGGTTCTGTGTGGTAGGTCTTGCTCTGATGGGTCTATTTCTGGTGCTGGTGCATGTATTACTTTGTTGTGTTGTCTGGTGTCCAAGTGTGTTTGTACAAAGTGGGTGTGTATGTCTTTCATGTTCTGTTTTATGGTGTCGTTGTTGGTGTCCTGTGGTGCTGTGTCTTTGTTGTGTGTGTAGTTGTTGTTGTGGAAGATTGTTTGTTTCTTTTGTCTGGGTGGTGGTGGTTGTTGAGTGAGTGGGTGTAGTGGGTGGGTTGGGTGTTGGGCTTTTTGTCTGATTTGCGATGCGTGTAGTTTTAGATGGGTGTTCAGTGGGAGAGTTTTTGTTTCCTCATGCAAGTGTTGTATGTTTGTGTCTTGTGTGCATCCTGTTGCTATTCTGAGTGCTGTGTTCTGTGTGGTCTGGAGTTTTGTCTTGTTTGTGTCCGATAGTGTTGGTGACCATATAGTGTTTGCGTATTCGAGGCGTGTGAGTGTGGTTGCTTTGTATGTAGTGAGTATAGTTTCTTTGGATTTTCCCCAGTGAGTGGTTGTTAAGGCTTTAAGTATTTTGTTTGATTGCTTGGCGCGGGTTAGAGTGTGTTGTGTGTGTTTTGAGAAGGTGAGTTTGGGGTCCCATGTTAATCCCAGTATTTTGGGTTCGCGGACTGTGGGTAGGGTGGTGTTATCTATTTGTAAAGTGAGTCTGTTGCTGTATTCTGCCGGATCCGGTGTGAACAGAGTGGTGGTGGTTTTGTCTGCGTTGAGTGTGAGTTGGTTCTGTTTTGTCCAGTTGTATATGTCGTGGAGATATTTTTGTACTTGTTGTTGTGCCTGTTGTGGTTTGACATGTGTGGATAGAATGGTGATGTCGTCTGCATATGTAACTGTGTGTACATTTGGAGGTGGTTGTGGTAAGTCTGCCATGTATATGTTGAATAGTGTTGGTGAAAGTACTCCCCCCTGTGGTACCCCCGTTTTCGTGTTTCTGTGTTCTGATGTTTCCCCCCGGTATTGAGTGTATTGTCTGCGTCCCCTTATGTAGTTGAAGATGTATTTGATGATGATGTTTGGGGTGTTAGTGTTGTTGAGTTTGTTTGTGAGTGTGTGTAGGTTTACCGTGTCAAAGGCTTTGGACATGTCTAGGGCTATGGCAACTGTTCGTTGTGGTGGTTTTTGTTGATTGAAACCTGTGGCTATGATGTTGTGTATGTGGTGTAGTGCTGTGGTTGTGGAGTGTTGTTTTCGGAAGCCGTGTTGGTGAGAGGGTAGTTGAGTGTTGTTGGTAATGAAGGGTAGTATTACCTTTTCCATTGTTTTGGCTATTGGGCTGAGTAGTGCTATTGGTCTGTAAGATGGGCCGAGTGCGTGGTTTTTGTTGGGTTTTGGTATTGGGATTATTTTTGCAGTCTTCCATATTGCGGGGATGGTGTTGGTGTTGAGTGATGTGTTGTAAGTGTGTGTGAGTAGTGTTATTGCTTTGGGGCCTAGGTGTTTCAGATGTCTGATGTTTATGTTGTCTGGGCCTGTGGAGTTGTTGCTTTTGGAGCGTTGTAGTGCTTGTTTGACTTGTTGTTCTGTGATGGTTATGGGCGTGGTGTTGAGTTTTCGTATTTTGCGTTGTAGTTGTCTGTATGTTCTGTTGGTTTTGTGTTGTATTATGTTGGTGAATTGTTTGTTGAAAGCTCGTGCTTTCTGTTTGTTGGATATTGCCGTGTGTTGTCCGAACTGTATTGTGGTGTTTTCTGGTGCTTTTTGTTCTTTGTTAGATAGTCTTGTTACTGTGTTCCAGAGTATGTATTGTTTGTGTCTGTGGTTCCATGCATCCGTTAAGTGTTCTTTCCATAGCTCTTGTTTGTGTTTTTGGATTTGTTTGTCTATTTCTTTGTTTAGGTCTGTGATGCGTGGGTCTTGGTGGTTTTGTTGTCTGATGTCGTTTCTTTGGCTGATGAGTGTTCTGATGTGTTGTGGTAGGAGAAGTGATTTGCTTTTTATTTTTCCGTGGGGTATGTGGTGTTTGTCTGCTGTAAGTATGAGGTTTGTGAGCATGGTGTTGGCTGTGTGGATGTTGTCAGGTATGGTTAAGTTCTCCAGTGCTGATTCTATTTCAGAGGTGTATCCTTCCCAGTCTGCTTTCCTGTAATTTGTGTAAGTTTGAAGGTGTTGTTGTAGGCGGAAAGGAGCACGCGTGTTGTGTGTGATTTTGATAGGAAGGTGGTCTGAACTGAGTGCGTGTATTGTGGTCCATGTTGTTCTGTTTGTGATGCTGTTGCTGGCTGTTGTGATGTCCGGTGATGTTGGTTGTTGGTTGATGTTTGTAGGTTTTCTGGTAGGTGTGTTTGCGTTTAGAGTGATTTGTTGTGAGTTCTGTAGTATGTCTGCAATGAGGGTGCCTCTGTGGTCGTCGTAGGGAGAGTGCCATTGTGTTGAGTGAGCGTTGATGTCTGCGGTTAGAATGGTGTTGTTCAGCGAGTTTATGTATTGGAAGGTGTTGGTGATGTCTGTGTCTTCTGTGCCGTGGTCTGGTCGGGTGGTATCTCTGGGGGGTATATACATGTTGCATATGTGTAGTCTTTTGTGGTTGGTTATGTGAATCTTTACGGTTTGAATTTCTGTAGTGTTGGTGTTAATGTTGTTGGGGATGTTCATGGGAGTGAATGTGACTGATTTGTGAATGTATGTGAGCAGTCCTCCTCCTCCCTTGTGTTCTCTGTCTTTCCTAATGCTGGTGTAGTTGGTGAGACGAGGTGTGTTGTGTTGTTTTTCTAGTTTGGTTTCTTGTATGGTGATGATGTCTGCGTGCTGTTGTGAGGCGACTTCTTCTAGTTCTGTTTTCTTGTTTTGGATGCCGTTGATGTTTATTTGTAGTATGGTCAGTGTGTGATTGTTGTTTTTGTTGGTGGGTGTTGTTCTTTGTGGGTTGTTCGGGGGTTGTGGTGTTGGGGTGTTTGTTGTTTGCGTGTGTGTTCTGCATGTCCACGTGTTTGTGTATTGGCGGGTGGTGATGCCGGAGCAATGTCTGTGTATCCAGTGTGGGTGTGTTGAGTTGCATCTGAGTGAGGTTTGTCTGCGTGTGATGATTCTATTGCAGCTATTGCAGGTCCAGGTTTGGGGGGGTGGTCTTGTGTTTGTTGTATCTCTGTTGGAGTTGTCTGTCCGTGTTGCGTTTGAGGGTAGTGTTGGTGAGGCGAGTGTGTTGTTTTGGTCTGTTTGTGCTCTGCTGCCTGTTGGTGTCCTACGAGGTGTTGTTGTTCGTGGTGGTGTTTTGGGATGTAGTCTGCATTTCCATGTTATGTTGTATTGTCTAGTGTTTATGTTTGTGCAATGTTTGTGTACCCAGTGTGGTGTGTGGTGGTTGCATCTGAAGGATGTCTGTCTTCTTGTAATCTGTTGTGTGCAAATGTCGCATGTCCAGGTAGTTTGTTGTGTGTGTGTTTGTTGCGTGCGTGAGAGTGTCTGTGTGGGCCCCGGATTTGTCTCTATGTCCCCCGCCTGGAGCAAAAGGTCCGCCCGCCACCCTGCCAGGTTCAGGGGGCGGTTAGCCGAAAAAAAAAAAAAACGGCCGTAAGGGCACCCCGTTCGGGGTGCAGGGATTGGTTCCTTGATTTGTCCCCCCATTCGGGGGGAACCCTCCAACTGCGAGTAAGCCAAGGAGTTTGGAGGTACAGCAGGTTGACAGCAGTGTGATCGAGCAGATTAGATAGAGTAGAATTTGAATGGGGCTTCACTGATTTATTTCATACAATTCATATCTAAAACACAGTTGAAAAATATTTGATTGTTAAAATATTTAAATACAAGAACTATATCAAGAAATTAACAAAACATAGTTTTTTTAGTTAGGAGAAAAGTCTAAAAACATATCACAAATGACAAACGTTGTGCCTCTCCTCCTGTTCTTCAATGAAGCT
Organism: Hippocampus zosterae; assembly: GCF_025434085.1. Lineage (NCBI taxonomy): Eukaryota > Metazoa > Chordata > Actinopteri > Syngnathiformes > Syngnathidae > Hippocampus > Hippocampus zosterae. The sequence continues at coordinate 12,879,152 of NC_067465.1, forward strand.
GATCACCCTCCAGCTCCCGTTAGAAACATCGTGCTGCTGAAGGTGTGCCGGCAGAATGGTTGTGATACAGGAGGTGCTGTGGACTCTCCCAGAAACGAGGACCTAGTTTAGTTGTAGATCCAGTAAAACATAGTGCAAATGTGACATTATTTATAATGCACAGTTACAGTCTTGTGAATATTAAAAAATGTACTTCATGTAATGCAGGAAGCGAATATTTCAAACGAACTAAGGCAGCAAACAGTAAGAGCAAAATCGTGTTCCAAACATTAACTCTTTTTTTAAATGTCAATTAGCTTGTAAGTAATAAGACAAAATGTGACTGTCAGACAGAGAACTGTCAGAGCAAACGGCAGATTTTAGAAAGTCCTGCCGAAATAAATCTGCACCCGACTGCGACTGTCAGCGTTGAACTGCCGCCATTGCTGTCAAAGTCAGACACATCTCCAAAATTGTTGGAGCAAATTTTTAAGCAGGCTTCATCTTGATAAATTGACCACGTATTTGACATTTACACCATAACGTTACCGCCTAAAATAATCGTAAAACAAAATTTTGTGTAACAACAAGAGTAATATGTACCCCAAAAGCTTTCAAAGCGTCTGAAAGTTTTCTCCTCCGTTTTTGTTGGGGCTTGGCTCGAAATGCATCATGATTGGCCGCCCGAAGTCCACGTGTCTGTCGGACGTGCTCTCATTGGTCTACAATACCATCACGGATGAATAAATACTCAAAGGGCTTGCCAGGCAAGCCCTTTGAACCCTTTAAATACTCAATGGGCTTGCCTGGCAAGCCCTTTGAGTATTTATTCCATATTGCCCACTAGTTCACTAGTAAGGTCATTTTGACGCTTACTAGTGAACATGTAAGGCCATAAATGTGCCCACTAGTTCACTAGTAAGATCATTTTGAGGCTTACTAGTTGACATGTAAGCCACAAAACGCCCGCTAGTTCACTAGTAAGATAATTTTGAGGCTTCTAGTGAACATGTAAGCCACAGAACGCCCACTAGTTCACTAGTAAGATCATTTTGACGCTTACTAGTGAACATGTAAGCCACAAAACGCTCACTAGTTCACTAGTAAGGTCATTTTGACGCTTACTAGTGAACATGTAAGCCACAAAACGCTCACTGGTTCACTCGTAAGGTAATTTTGACGCTTACTCGTGAACATGTAAGCCACAAAACGCCCACTAGTTCCCTAGTAAGATCATTTTGACGCTTATTTATGAACATGTCAGCCACAAAACGCTCACTCGTTCACTAGTAAGATCATTTTGACGCTTACTAGTGAACATGTAAGCCACAAAACGCCCACTAGTTCACTAGTAAGGTCATTTTGACGCTTACTAGTGAACATGTAAGCCACAAAACGCCCACTAGTTCACTAGTAAGATCATTTTGACGCTTACTAGTGAACATGTAAGGCCATAAATGTGCCCACTAGTTCACTAGTAAGTTCATTTTGAGGCTTACTAGTTGACATGTAAGCCACACATCGCCTACTAGTTCACTAGTAAGATCATTTTGAGGCTTACTAGTGAACATGTAAGCCACAAAACGCCCAATAGTTCACTAGTAAGATCATTTTGACGCATACTAGTGAACATGTAAGCCACAAAACGCTCACTAGTTTACTAGTAAGGTCATTTTGACGCTTACTAGTGAACATGTAAGCCACAAAACGCTCACTAGTTCACTATCCATCCATCCATCCATAATAAGATAATTTTGACGCTTACTACTGAACATTTAAGGCCATAAATGTGCCCACTAGTTCACTGGTAAGATGATTTTGACGCTTACTAGTGAACATGCAAGGCCATAAATGTGCCCACTTGTAGTGCTAGTGACATTACACTGTACTTGCATTAAATGCAAATAAAGATGATTACGAAAACATGTAACGGTATCCTATTGGCTGTACGTTTCAAAATAGTGTCATCCCACCAGTCAGGGCTCATGATTTTGGAAATTCTGTGCCCACTTAGTTTTTTAAAACAACAATGGCGGACAGTGTCCTGAGACGTATTCGGCGAAGGTGCAGGGCAATAGAGAGTGCCTGTCATCAAGGGTCTGCCGGTGAAAGTGAAGCACGCGCGATAAACATTTCAATTGCTAATTTAAGAAGAGTTAGTGACCAGTTTAGCGCTGATACTATTCAAAGTTTGATTCAAAGTCCAATAGATCTCTGATCTGTCATCATTGCGGGACCCACTCCTAATGGTGGACGTGTTTGTTCCCATGTGGCACATCGTTTGCACACAGGTAAAATGGCTACCATTTTTTGTCATTGGTTTTTCGTATGTATTTTTATTCGAACTACACACGGGTTTTACTGACGACTTGCTGTGACTTACCTTCTATCACCCTGTCAAACGTCGTTTTATACCAGTGGTTTTCCTGCAAATCAGTAGACTATTAAGTAACGCGATGGCTGTACACTTTTAAGCAATAACTAGTGATCTTTTAGTTATTCAATTATAAGTTTGAATTATTTTTTTCTTGAGTAAAATGGTTAGAGAAAATAGCTGCTCGTGGTTTTGAAGCTGCATATACTTTTATGTACATCTGTGTCTATATGCCTGTACTGTATACAGTATATAAAAAACACGTAGTGATTCGTTTGCTTGAATTCCTTAATCCTTTTATTTCCATACTTTAGGTAGACGAGGAAGACCAGCACTTGACATTACAAGGGATCAAATTGAACTGCTCCCCACTCAGGGCTTTACAGTGAGAGCCATCACTGAGATGTTGTGTTGTTCCTCTTCATACCTGCATAAAAAAATGAAGTTTTTTCAGATTTCAGCCAGAAATAGATTTACTCCCATTCATGATGTTGACCTGGAAGAGCATGTCAGAAGATTGCACAGCCAATTTCCCAGATCAGGCTCGGAAGCAAGTGTTCTGCTACATACTCTTGTCCCTTCATGTATATATCATTATATTCATTGTGAAAGTGTACTTTCTTTATTGTGTTGTTTTCTGAACCTGTTGCAGATGATGAGGGCATACCTGCGTGCTGATGGTATTGTAGTACAAAGAAAAAGAGTTCGAGAAATCCTCAACCGTAGTGACCCAGCTGCTGCAGCCCAGAGATGGAGCCAGACTGTGGCTAGAAGAACATACTATGTGCCATTCCCCAATAGTTTATGGCACATAGATGGGCATATGCGTCTCATTCGGTAATAAGGGATCATCTTATATTTGTACTCGTGGGAGCATTAGAAAGCCATATTGTATGGACAGCACAGATTAAATTGAATTTTATCATTTGTATATCCAAGTTACACAAACTCCAAATTGCCTCCATGTAGTCTTAAGTGCACAGCAATACCTTCTCTACCGAGATGATATTTCAAACAAGATATGAAACTTGATTGTTTTCTTGTATTTAATCATTATTCTTTTCATGTTTGTTTTACAGGTGGGTGTTTGTGACACATGCCGGCATTGATGGGAATTCCAGGCTAATAACGTACCTTCAACTGGAGCACAGACAACACAGCTTTGACAGTGTTGAAATATTTTGTCCAAGCCACCTGCCTGTATGGGTTACCCTCCAGAGTAAGATCCGACCATGGTGGTGAAAACACTGGTTGCTCTTTTAATGAACCTACTGCAGGGACAAGACACCAAAATTATTTCTAGCTCCAGCCAACACCCCCTCACAATTTACTCACACCTCCCATGGCCTGATTATCCACCAACAGGGGCCCTTTTTGGATTATCATTTTGGCATAGGAACTTTCCTTTCCTATCCTAACCGAGTGAGATGAGCCGGTAGCACCTGGAGCAAAGATCGTCTAAATTTTAATAATGCTTAGGAAAGGTTCTGACCATCCTTTACGAAAGGAAAGGAGATATATTATGCAGCAGGAATATTTAAAGGGGAAGTCTTTTTTTATGTTGTTGTTGTTGTTGTTGTCGACCCCACCCGTGCCCCGACATTGGGGGACCGAGCCCTCACTCCGTCTCCCGGATCCCCAGACCCCCCTCCTCCGCCCAGCGGGCGAGCAGGGCCGCCACTCCGCTTGGGTTTCGCCAGAGGTCCTCCGGAGTCAGTGTGGTGGGTATGTTTGTGCAGGTGAACAGGTGTTGTGTGTCGTGCACTTGCGTGCCGCATAGCGCACAGAGTGGTGTTGGGTGTGTGTCCGGTGTAATGTTGTGTAGGTAGGAGTGGAGGGCTGGTGATTTGTTGGTTCGGAGTTGTGCTAGGAGTTGTCTGGTTCTGTGTGGTAGGTCTTGCTCTGATGGGTCTATTTCTGGTGCTGGTGCATGTATTACTTTGTTGTGTTGTCTGGTGTCCAAGTGTGTTTGTACAAAGTGGGTGTGTATGTCTTTCATGTTCTGTTTTATGGTGTCGTTGTTGGTGTCCTGTGGTGCTGTGTCTTTGTTGTGTGTGTAGTTGTTGTTGTGGAAGATTGTTTGTTTCTTTTGTCTGGGTGGTGGTGGTTGTTGAGTGAGTGGGTGTAGTGGGTGGGTTGGGTGTTGGGCTTTTTGTCTGATTTGCGATGCGTGTAGTTTTAGATGGGTGTTCAGTGGGAGAGTTTTTGTTTCCTCATGCAAGTGTTGTATGTTTGTGTCTTGTGTGCATCCTGTTGCTATTCTGAGTGCGGTGTTCTGTGTGGTCTGGAGTTTTGTCTTGTTTGTGTCCGATAGTGTTGGTGACCATATAGTGTTTGCGTATTCGAGACGTGTGAGTGTGGTTGCTTTGTATGTGGTGAGTATAGTTTCTTTGGATTTTCCCCAGTGAGTGGTTGTTAAGGCTTTAAGTATTTTGTTTGATTGCTTGGCGCGGGTTAGAGTGTGTTGTGTGTGTTTTGAGAAGGTGAGTTTGGGGTCCCATGTTAATCCCAGTATTTTGGGTTCGCGGACTGTGGGTAGGGTGGTGTTATCTATTTGTAAAGTGAGCCTGTTGCTGTATTCTGCCGGATCCGGTGTGAACAGAGTGGTGGTGGTTTTGTCTGCGTTGAGTGTGAGTTGGTTCTGTTTTGTCCAGTTGTATATGTCGTGGAGATATTTTTGTACTTGTTGTTGTGCCTGTTGTGGTTTGACATGTGTGGATAGAATGGTGATGTCGCCTGCATATGTAACTGTGTGTACATTTGGAGGTGGTTGTGGTAAGTCTGCCATGTATATGTTGAATAGTGTTGGTGAAAGTACTCCCCCCTGTGGTACCCCCGTTTTCGTGTTTCTATGTTCTGATGTTTCCCCCCGGTATTGAGTGTATTGTCTGCGTCCCCTTATGTAGTTGAAGATGTATTTGATGATGATGTTTGGGGTGTTAGTGTTGTTGAGTTTGTTTGTGAGTGTGTGTAGGTTTACCGTGTCAAAGGCTTTGGACATGTCTAGGGCTATGGCAACTGTTCGTTGTGGTGGTTTTTGTTGATTGAAACCTGTGGCTATGATGTTGTGTATGTGGTGTAGTGCTGTGGTTGTGGAGTGTTGTTTTCGGAAGCCGTGTTGGTGAGAGGGTAGTTGAGTGCTGTTGGTAATGAAGGGTAGTATTACCTTTTCCATTGTTTTGGCTATTGGGCTGAGTAGTGCTATTGGTCTGTAAGATGGGCCGAGTGCGTGGTTTTTGTTGGGTTTTGGTATTGGGATTATTTTTGCAGTCTTCCATATTGCGGGGATGGTGTTGGTGTTGAGTGATGTGTTGTAAGTGTGTGTGAGTAGTGTTATTGCTTTGGGGCCTAGGTGTTTCAGATGTCTGATGTTTATGTTGTCTGGGCCTGTGGAGTTGTTGCTTTTGGAGCGTTGTAGTGCTTGTTTGACTTGTTGTTCTGTGATGGTTATGGGCGTGGTGTTGAGTTTTCGTATTTTGCGTTGTAGTTGTCTGTATGTTCTGTTGGTTTTGTGTTGTATTATGTTGGTGAATTGTTTGTTGAATGCTTGTGCTTTCTGTTTGTTGGATATTGCCGTGTGTTGTCCGAACTGTATTGTGGTGTTTTCTGGTGCTTTTTGTTCTTTGTTTGATAGTCTTGTTACTGTGTTCCAGAGTATGTGTTGTTTGTGTCTGTGGTTCCATGCATCCGTTAAGTGTTCTTTCCATAGCTCTTGTTTGTGTTTTTGGATTTGTGTGTCTATTTCTTTGTTTAGGTCCGTGATGCGTGGGTCTTGGTGGTTTTGTTGTCTGATGTCGTTTCTTTGGCTGATGAGTGTTCTGATGTGTTGTGGTAGGAGAAGTGATTTGCTTTTTATTTTTCCGTGGGGTATGTGGTGTTTGTCTGCTGTAAGTATGAGGTTTGTGAGCATGTTGTTGGCTGTGTGGATGTTGTCAGGTATGGTTATGTTCTCCAGTGCTGATTCTATTTCAGAGGTGTATCCTTCCCAGTCTGCTTTCCTGTAATTTGTGTAAGTTTGAAGGTGTTGTTGTAGGCGGAAAGGAGCACGCGTGTTGTGTGTGATTTTGATAGGAAGGTGGTCTGAACTGAGTGCGTGTATTGTGGTCCATGTTGTTCTGTTTGTGATGCTGTTGCTGGCTGTTGTGATGTCCGGTGATGTTGGTTGTTGGTTGATGTTTGTAGGTTTTCTGGTGGGTGTGTTTGTGTTTAGAGTGATTTGTTGGGAGTTTTGTAGTATGTCTGCAATGTGGGTGCCTCTGTGGTCGTCGTAGGGAGAGTGCCATTGTGTTGAGTGAGCGTTGATGTCTGCGGTTAGAATGGTGTTGTTCAGCGAGTTTATGTATTGGAAGGTGTTGGTGATGTCTGTGTCTTCTGTGGCGTGGTCTGGTCGGGTGGTATCTCTGGGGGGTATATACATGTTGCATATGTGTAGTCTTTTGTGGTTGGTTATGTGAATCTTTACGGTTTGAATTTCTGTAGTGTTGGTGTTAATGTTGTTGGGGATGTTCATGGGAGTGAATGTGTATCTACTGTATATCTATAAAAAAAAATCCTCGTCTCACCCCTCAGGTGGTGTCCATCCCTCATTCAGCTGGGGTCCTCTACCAGAGGCCAGGAAACTTGAGGGTTCTGTGCACTATCCTTGCCGTTCCCAGCACTGCACATTTCTGGACTGAGATGTCCGATGTTGTTCCCGGGATCTGTTGCAACCACTCATCATCTAGTTTGGGGGTCACTGCCCCGAGTGCTCCGACCACCACAGGCACGACTGTCCCCTTTACCTTCCAGGCTCTCTCCAGCTCCTCTCTGAGCCCTTGGGATTTCTCGAGTTTCTCGTGTTCCTTCTTTCTGATGTTTCCAGCACTTGGGACCGCTACATCCACTACAACGGCTTTCCTCTGCCCTTTATCTATCATCAGGATATCTGGTTGGTTCGCCATTACCATCTTGTCAGTCTGGATCTGGAAGTCCCATAGGATCTTCGCTCTGTCATTCTCCACCACCTTCGGAGGTGTTTCCCATTTTGACCTTGGGGTGTCCAGTCCATACTCCGCACAGATGTTTCGGTAGACTATGCCAGCCACCTGGTTATGGCGTTCCATATAGGCTTTCCCTGCCAGCACCTTACACCCTGCAGTTATGTGTTAGATCGTCTCAGGTGCCTCTTTGCACAACCTACACCTTGGGTCTTGGCTGGTGTGGTATATCTAGGCCTCGATGGCTCTGGTGCTCAGGGCCTGCTCCTGAGCAGCCAGGATGAGTGCCTCTGTGCTGTCCTTCAGGCCAGCCCTCTCTAGAACTCTGATCGGACTTCTTGAGATTGGCCACGGCAGTTATTGTCCGGTGGTACATCCCGTGTAGGGGCTTGTCCTCCCATGATGGTCCCTCTTCCAGCACCTCATCTTCTGTTCCCCATTGTCTGAGACATTCTCTGAGTACATCATCCGTTGGTGCCTTCTCCTTGATGTATTTGTGGAGCTTGGATGTTTCATCCTGGACAGTGGCTCTCACACTCACTAGTCCCCGGCCTCCTTCCTTTCGGCTTGTGTACAGTCTCAGGGTGCTGGATTTGGTATGGAACCCTCCATGCATGGTAACGAGCTTTCGGGTCTTAACATCCGTGGTCTGAATCTCTTCCTTTGGCCACCTTATTTTTCCTGCAGGGTATCTGATCACTGGAAAGGGCATAGCTGTTTATTGCCCGGGTCTTATTCTTGCCATTGAGCTGGCTTCTTAGGACTTGCCTCACTCGCTGGAGGTATTTGGCCGTAGCCGCTTTCCTTGTTGCCAGTTTGAGGTTGCCATTGGCTTGTGGTATACCGAGGTACTTGTAGCTGTCCTCAATGTCTGCTATTGTTCCTTCAGGGAGTGAGACCCCTTCAGTGCGGACTACCCTTCCTCTCTTAGTCATCATCCGACTACATTTCTCCATCACGAATGACATCCCGATGTCGCTGCTGTAGATCTTGATTGTGTGGATCAGGGAGTCTATGTCCCTTTCGCTCTTAGCAAACAGCTACATGTCATCCTTGTAGAGGAGGTGACTGATCGTAGCTCCATTTCTGAGGCGGTATCCATGGCCTGTCTTGGTGATTACTTGGCTTAGGGGGTTCAGTCCTATGCAGGACAGCAGTGGGGAGAGTGCATCACCTTGGTATATGCCACATTTGATGGACACTTGGGTAAGTGGCTTGCCATTGGCTTCAAGTGTGGTTTTCCACATCCTCATCAAGTTCGCAACGAAGGCTCTTAGGGTCCTGTTCACCTTATACACATCCAAGCATTCAGTGATCCATGTATGTGGCATCGAGTCATAGGCTTTCTTTTAATCAATCCAGGCTGTGCACAGGTTGGTACATCGGGACCTGCAGTCTTGTGCGACTGTTCTGTCAACCAGGAGCTGATGTTTGGCTCCCCTGGTATCTCTACCAATGCCCTTCCGTGCTTCGCTCTGGATCAGCTCTGTTGTTAGGACCCTGCCACTGAGCGTACACTTTCGCAGGTTGTGTTGCAAACAGCCTGTTTATTCGTCTGGCCTCATTCTCTTTCGTGTACCGCTTTAGGCGGCTGGACAAGGCTTGGAGCCTTTGTTTCGAGTGCTTCATATATGGTCATCTGGATGTACCTCTCAGGATCGGCCTTTTCATCACACCTCTCTGGACCTCAGTCAATTGACTCACATCTTTCCGAGCCGCCTTGATCTTAGCCTCCAACCGTCTTTTCCATGGTCGGTAATGTATCTCATGGCTTCCATGGTTGCTCTTATAGCCAAGCATCTCAAGGATCACTGATGCTGAAGCGTATATCAGTTCATTTCCGTGATCGTTACGGTAAGGATCACCCTCAGTGCTGCATTCACACTTTCCAAGAGACTTTCAGGTGGTACTTCACATAGCCGTTGTAATCGGATTCTAGGTTTCCCAGCTTTCATTCTTGCCATGATCTTAGCTTTCAGGTCAGTTGCTGCCTCGCTCAGCATTTCATTCATTGGGGCTGGCCTCCCAATCTCATCATCTGCATTCACTCTGGTATGAACTCCTCCTCTGATATGGCAGCCTGGGGCCCCTCACTATGGAACCTGCGTTGTACCTCATCAATCTCAAGTTGTGACAGCAGTTGCCGTTTGTGGATGTTGGAACACTGAGTTACGAGTTGTTTCGTGGCCACCCGTGACTGTGGGTTTCGAAGTAACCATTTAGCCCACATTCTCTCCATGTAACCTCTCTGACTAGGCTTGCTTGAGTAGTAGCATTCCAACAGAGCCATGTTATTGCATCTTGCCCATCTCTGCTCCATTTTTCATCAAGGTGCTCTGGTTCCCCAGCACCTGACGCAGACCTTGTTTGGCCGGGCGACGTCTGAGCTGGCATGTCATTCATTTTATTGTCTCTCATCATTGTATGAGGTACGCATTAGCGTGAAGGCTCTTGCCCAAGGACCCACACTGAATGGTGTTATGTGCTCATTTTTTGCCCCAAGTGGGGAGCGGAGGGACGGGCGCTGGGGGGGGGACCATCGTGGTGGGGCGGGCCCCTACGCGGGATGTGCCACCGGACCGTGGCTGAGGTGGCTGATCTCAAGAAGTCCTATCGGTGGCTGGAGGGGACTGGCCTGGGGGACAGCGCAGGGGCGCTCATCCTGGCTGCTCAGGAGCGGGCCTTGGGCGCCGGAGCCGTCGAGGCCCGGATGTGCCGCGCCGGACAGGACCCGGGGTGTGGGTTGTGCGGGGAGGCACCTGGGACGATCCGGCACGTGGCTGCGGGGTGTGGGATGCTGGCAGGGGGGGCCTGCGTGGAGCGCCATGGCCAGGTGGCTGGCGTGGTCTGCCGAGGCATCTGTGCGGAGTGTGGACTGGGGGCCCCGGGGTCGGAGTGGGGGGCACCTCCGAGGGTGGTGGAGGGTGGCGGAGCGGGGATCCTGTGGGACTTCCGGATCCAGACTGGCGGGATGGTGGTGGCGAGCCAGCCAGATGTCGTGGTCGTGGATGGGGGGCGGAGGAGGGCCGTTGTGGTGGATGTGGCGGTCCCAGGTGGTGGAGGCATCGGGAGGGGGTAGCATGGGGGGCTCGGGGGGTACCAGGGGCTCGGGGAGGGGCTGGGGAGGGCCTGGGGGGTGGGGGTGGCGGTCGTGCCTGTGGTGGTCGGGGCGCTCGGGGCAGTGACCCCCGGACTGGATGGGTGGTTGCGACAGATCCCGGGACCAGCGTCGGACATCTCGGTCCGGAGGTGTGCGGTGCTGGGAGCGGCGGGGGTACTGCGCGGGGCCCTCGGGCTTCCTGGCCTCTGGTGGAGGACCCGAGCTGAATGAGGGATGGATACCACCCGAGGACACCTCCTATTGGCTCCATGATAAGAGCTCCACCCAGCAAAGAATTAACCCTTTAAAACCTGATTCTGAGCTTTCACAATTATTTACCGCCATTTGCGTAATATCTACAGTATACAGAAGGAATCAAGCAATTTTTACCAATGTATCTGTAGGTGATGTTTATTTATTATGTACACAGAGATAAAGAGTAATGGCACAGCTCTGCAGTATCTTTCCACTTTTATATATGTATGCTATACTAAATAAAATGAATAGGGCACCATATAATGCAACAGTTATGCAACTCCCTAAATAATGATGTGAATTTTCAGTTGTTGCTAAATCAGTTAGGATGTTATAATTTGTGGTGTAGATGCGAATTTAGGAGAGCAGGACAATATATCGCATTGCAATTGGAGCAGCAGCTTGGTTGATGATGTCCCCAAACCGGCTCATCTATTATATTTGTCGTGCAATACAATGAAAATGAGCACAATTGCAAAACATAGGCTTCTTATATTTTAAAATAAAATAATCACATGTTTACCGTTCTGGGGTTTCTACAATCATGAATGGAGGCATTATTTACAGCAGGTTGATGTTGTTGTTGTTGTTGTCGACCCCACCCGTGCCCCGACATTGGGGGACCGGGCCCTCACTCCGTCTCCCGGATCCCCAGACCCCCCTCCGCCGCCCAGCGGGCGAGCAGGGCCGCCACTCCGCTTGGGTTTCGCCAGAGGTCCTCCGGAGTCAGTGTGGTGGGTATGTTTGTGCAGGTGAACAGGTGTTGTGTGTCGTGCACTTGCGTGCCGCATAGCGCACAGAGTGGTGTTGGGTGTGTGTCCGGTGTAATGTTGTGTAGGTAGGAGTGGAGGGCTGGTGATTTGTTGGTTCGGAGTTGTGCTAGGAGTTGTCTGGTTCTGTGTGGTAGGTCTTGCTCTGATGGGTCTATTTCTGGTGCTGGTGCATGTATTACTTTGTTGTGTTGTCTGGTGTCCAAGTGTGTTTGTACAAAGTGGGTGTGTATGTCTTTCATGTTCTGTTTTATGGTGTCGTTGTTGGTGTCCTGTGGTGCTGTGTCTTTGTTGTGTGTGTAGTTGTTGTTGTGGAAGATTGTTTGTTTCTTTTGTCTGGGTGGTGGTGGTTGTTGAGTGAGTGGGTGTAGTGGGTGGGTTGGGTGTTGGGCTTTTTGTCTGATTTGCGATGCGTGTAGTTTTAGATGGGTGTTCAGTGGGAGAGTTTTTGTTTCCTCATGCAAGTGTTGTATGTTTGTGTCTTGTGTGCATCCTGTTGCTATTCTGAGTGCGGTGTTCTGTGTGGTCTGGAGTTTTGTCTTGTTTGTGTCCGATAGTGTTGGTGACCATATAGTGTTTGCGTATTCGAGGCGTGTGAGTGTGGTTGCTTTGTATGTGGTGAGTATAGTTTCTTTGGATTTTCCCCAGTGAGTGGTTGTTAAGGCTTTAAGTATTTTGTTTGATTGCTTGGCGCGGGTTAGAGTGTGTTGTGTGTGTTTTGAGAAGGTGAGTTTGGGGTCCCATGTTAATCCCAGTATTTTGGGTTCGCGGACTGTGGGTAGGGTGGTGTTATCTATTTGTAAAGTGAGTCTGTTGCTGTATTCTGCCGGATCCGGTGTGAACAGAGTGGTGGTGGTTTTGTCTGCGTTGAGTGTGAGTTGGTTCTGTTTTGTCCAGTTGTATATGTCGTGGAGATATTTTTGTACTTGTTGTTGTGCCTGTTGTGGTTTGACATGTGTGGATAGAATGGTGATGTCGTCTGCATATGTAACTGTGTGTACATTTGGAGGTGGTTGTGGTAAGTCTGCCATGCATATGTTGAATAGTGTTGGTGAAAGTACTCCCCCCTGTGGTACCCCCGTTTTCGTGTTTCTATGTTCTGATGTTTCCCCCCGGTATTGAGTGTATTGTCTGCGTCCCCTTATGTAGTTGAAGATGTATTTGATGATGATGTTTGGGGTGTTAGTGTTGTTGAGTTTGTTTGTGAGTGTGTGTAGGTTTACCGTGTCAAAGGCTTTGGACATGTCTAGGGCTATGGCAACTGTTCGTTGTGGTGGTTTTTGTTGATTGAAACCTGTGGCTATGATGTTGTGTATGTGGTGTAGTGCTGTGGTTGTGGAGTGTTGTTTTCGGAAGCCGTGTTGGTGAGAGGGTAGTTGAGTGTTGTTGGTAATGAAGGGTAGTATTACCTTTTCCATTGTTTTGGCTATTGGGCTGAGTAGTGCTATTGGTCTGTAAGATGGGCCGAGTGCGTGGTTTTTGTTGGGTTTTGGTATTGGGATTATTTTTGCAGTCTTCCATATTGCGGGGATGGTGTTGGTGTTGAGTGATGTGTTGTAAGTGTGTGTGAGTAGTGTTATTGCTTTGGGGCCTAGGTGTTTCAGATGTCTGATGTTTATGTTGTCTGGGCCTGTGGAGTTGTTGCTTTTGGAGCGTTGTAGTGCTTGTTTGACTTGTTGTTCTGTGATGGTTATGGGCGTGGTGTTGAGTTTTCGTATTTTGCGTTGTAGTTGTCTGTATGTTCTGTTGGTTTTGTGTTGTATTATGTTGGTGAATTGTTTGTTGAAAGCTCGTGCTTTCTGTTTGTTGGATATTGCCGTGTGTTGTCCGAACTGTATTGTGGTGTTTTCTGGTGCTTTTTGTTCTTTGTTAGATAGTCTTGTTACTGTGTTCCAGAGTATGTATTGTTTGTGTCTGTGGTTCCATGCATCCGTTAAGTGTTCTTTCCATAGCTCTTGTTTGTGTTTTTGGATTTGTTTGTCTATTTCTTTGTTTAGGTCTGTGATGCGTGGGTCTTGGTGGTTTTGTTGTCTGATGTCGTTTCTTTGGCTGATGAGTGTTCTGATGTGTTGTGGTAGGAGAAGTGATTTGCTTTTTTATTTTTCCGTGGGGTATGTGGTGTTTGTCTGCTGTAAGTATGAGGTTTGTGAGCATGGTATTGGCTGTGTGGATGTTGTCAGGTATGGTTAAGTTCTCCAGTGCTGATTCTATTTCAGAGGTGTATCCTTCCCAGTCTGCTTTCCTGTAATTTGTGTAAGTTTGAAGGTGTTGTTGTAGGCGGAAAGGAGCACGCGTGTTGTGTGTGATTTTGATAGGAAGGTGGTCTGAACTGAGTGCGTGTATTGTGGTCCATGTTGTTCTGTTTGTGATGCTGTTGCTGGCTGTTGTGATGTCCGGTGATGTTGGTTGTTGGTTGATGTTTGTAGGTTTTCTGGTAGGTGTGTTTGCGTTTAGAGTGATTTGTTGGGAGTTCTGTAGTATGTCTGCAATGAGGGTCCCTCTGTGGTCGTCGTAGGGAGAGTGCCATTGTGTTGAGTGAGCGTTGATGTCTGCGGTTAGAATGGTGTTGTTCAGCGAGTTTATGTATTGGAAGGTGTTGGTGATGTCTGTGTCTTCTGTGCCGTGGTCTGGTCGGGTGGTATCTCTGGGGGGTATATACATGTTGCATATGTGTAGTCTTTTGTGGTTGGTTATGTGAATCTTTACGGTTTGAATTTCTGTAGTGTTGGTGTTAATGTTGTTGGGGATGTTCATGGGAGTGAATGTGACTGATTTGTGAATGTATGTGAGCAGTCCTCCTCCTCCCTTGTGTTCTCTGTCTTTCCTAATGCTGGTGTAGTTGGTGAGACGAGGTGTGTTGTGTTGTTTTTCTAGTTTGGTTTCTTGTATGGTGATGATGTCTGCGTGCTGTTGTGAGGCGAGTTCTTCTAGTTCTGTTTTCTTGTTTTGGATGCCGTTGATGTTTATTTGTAGGATGGTCAGTGTGTGATTGTTGTTTTTGTTGGTGGGTGTTGTTCTTTGTGGGTTGTTCGGGGGTTGTGGTGTTGGGGTGTTTGTTGTTTGCGTGTGTGTTCTGCATGTCCACGTGTTTGTGTATTGGCGGGTGGTGATGCCGGAGCAATGTCTGTGTATCCAGTGTGGGTGTGTTGAGTTGCATCTGAGTGAGGTTTGTCTGCGTGTGATGATTCTATTGCAGCTATTGCAGGTCCAGGTTTGGGGGGGTGGTCTTGTGTTTGTTGTATCTCTGTTGGAGTTGTCTGTCCGTGTTGCGTTTGAGGGTAGTGTTGGTGAGGCGAGTGTGTTGTTTTGGTCTGTTTGTGCTCTGCTGCCTGTTGGTGTCCTACGAGGTGTTGTTGTTCGTGGTGGTGTTTTGGGATGTAGTCTGCATTTCCATGTTATGTTGTATTGTCTAGTGTTTATGTTTGTGCAATGTTTGTGTACCCAGTGTGGTGTGTGGTGGTTGCATCTGAAGGATGTCTGTCTTCTTGTAATCTGTTGTGTGCAAATGTCGCATGTCCAGGTAGTTTGTTGTGTGTGTGTTTGTTGCGTGCGTGAGAGTGTCTGTGTGGGCCCCGGATTTGTCTCTATGTCCCCCGCCTGGAGCAAAAGGTCCGCCCGCCACCCTGCCAGGTTCAGGGGGCGGTTAGCCGAAAAAAAAAAAAAAACGGCCGTAAGGGCACCCCGTTCGGGGTGCAGGGATTGGTTCCTTGATTTGTCCCCCCGTTCGGGGGGAACCCTCCAACTGCGAGTAAGCCAAGGAGTTTGGAGGTACAGCAGGTTGACAGCAGTGTGATCGAGCAGATTAGATAGAGTAGAATTTGAATGGGGCTTCACTGATTTATTTCATACAATTCATATCTAAAACACAGTTGAAAAATATTTGATTGTTAAAATATTTAAATACAAGAACTATATCAAGAAATTAACAAAACATAGTTTTTTTAGTTAGGAGAAAAGTCTAAAAACATATCACAAATGACAAACGTTGTGCCTCTCCTCCTGTTCTTCAATGAAGCTGATCACCCTCCAGCTCCCGTTAGAAACATCGTGCTGCTGAAGGTGTGCCGGCAGAATGGTTGTGATACAGGAGGTGCTGTGGACTCTCCCAGAAACGAGGACCTAGTTTAGTTGTAGATCCAGTAAAACATAGTGCAAATGTGACATTATTTATAATGCACAGTTACAGTCTTGTGAATATTAAAAAATGTACTTCATGTAATGCAGGAAGCGAATATTTCAAACGAACTAAGGCAGCAAACAGTAAGAGCAAAATCGTGTTCCAAACATTAACTCTTTTTTTAAATGTCAATTAGCTTGTAAGTAATAAGACAAAATGTGACTGTCAGACAGAGAACTGTCAGAGCAAACGGCAGATTTTAGAAAGTCCTGCCGAAATAAATCTGCACCCGACTGCGACTGTCAGCGTTGAACTGCCGCCATTGCTGTCAAAGTCAGACACATCTCCAAAATTGTTGGAGCAAATTTTTAAGCAGGCTTCATCTTGATAAATTGACCACGTATTTGACATTTACACCATAACGTTACCGCCTAAAATAATCGTAAAACAAAATTTTGTGTAACAACAAGAGTAATATGTACCCCAAAAGCTTTCAAAGCGTCTGAAAGTTTTCTCCTCCGTTTTTGTTGGGGCTTGGCTCGAAATGCATCATGATTGGCCGCCCGAAGTCCACGTGTCTGTCGGACGTGCTCTCATTGGTCTACAATACCATCACGGATGAATAAATACTCAAAGGGCTTGCCAGGCAAGCCCTTTGAACCCTTTAAATACTCAATGGGCTTGCCTGGCAAGCCCTTTGAGTATTTATTCCATATTGCCCACTAGTTCACTAGTAAGGTCATTTTGACGCTTACTAGTGAACATGTAAGGCCATAAATGTGCCCACTAGTTCACTAGTAAGATCATTTTGAGGCTTACTAGTTGACATGTAAGCCACAAAACGCCCGCTAGTTCACTAGTAAGATAATTTTGAGGCTTCTAGTGAACATGTAAGCCACAGAACGCCCACTAGTTCACTAGTAAGATCATTTTGACGCTTACTAGTGAACATGTAAGCCACAAAACGCTCACTAGTTCACTAGTAAGGTCATTTTGACGCTTACTAGTGAACATGTAAGCCACAAAACGCTCACTGGTTCACTAGTAAGGTAATTTTGACGCTTACTAGTGAACATGTAAGCCACAAAACGCCCACTAGTTCCCTAGTAAGATCATTTTGACGCTTATTTATGAACATGTCAGCCACAAAACGCTCACTCGTTCACTAGTAAGATCATTTTGACGCTTACTAGTGAACATGTAAGCCACAAAACGCCCACTAGTTCACTAGTAAGGTCATTTTGACGCTTACTAGTGAACATGTAAGCCACAAAACGCCCACTAGTTCACTAGTAAGATCATTTTGACGCTTACTAGTGAACATGTAAGGCCATAAATGTGCCCACTAGTTCACTAGTAAGTTCATTTTGAGGCTTACTAGTTGACATGTAAGCCACACATCGCCTACTAGTTCACTAGTAAGATCATTTTGAGGCTTACTAGTGAACATGTAAGCCACAAAACGCCCAATAGTTCACTAGTAAGATCATTTTGACGCTTACTAGTGAACATGTAAGCCACAAAACGCTCACTAGTTTACTAGTAAGGTCATTTTGACGCTTACTAGTGAACATGTAAGCCACAAAACGCTCACTAGTTCACTATCCATCCATCCATCCATAATAAGATAATTTTGACGCTTACTACTGAACATTTAAGGCCATAAATGTGCCCACTAGTTCACTGGTAAGATGATTTTGACGCTTACTAGTGAACATGCAAGGCCATAAATGTGCCCACTTGTAGTGCTAGTGACATTACACTGTACTTGCATTAAATGCAAATAAGGATGATTACGAAAACATGTAACGGTATCCTATTGGCTGTACGTTTCAAAATAGTGTCATCCCACCAGTCAGGGCTCATGATTTTGGAAATTCTGTGCCCACTTAGTTTTTTAAAACAACAATGGCGGACAGTGTCCTGAGACGTATTCGGCGAAGGTGCAGGGCAATAGAGAGTGCCTGTCATCAAGGGTCTGCCGGTGAAAGTGAAGCACGCGCGATAAACATTTCAATTGCTAATTTAAGAAGAGTTAGTGACCAGTTTAGCGCTGATACTATTCAAAGTTTGATTCAAAGTCCAATAGATCTCCGATCTGTCATCATTGCGGGACCCACTCCTAATGGTGGACGTGTTTGTTCCCATGTGGCACATCGTTTGCACACAGGTAAAATGGCTACCATTTTTTGTCATTGGTTTTTCGTATGTATTTTTATTCGAACTACACACGGGTTTTACTGACGACTTGCTGTGACTTACCTTCTATCACCCTGTCAAACGTCGTTTTATACCAGTGGTTTTCCTGCAAATCAGTAGACTATTAAGTAACGCGATGGCTGTACACTTTTAAGCAATAACTAGTGATCTTTTAGTTATTCAATTATAAGTTTGAATTATTTTTTTCTTGAGTAAAATGGTTAGAGAAAATAGCTGCTCGTGGTTTTGAAGCTGCATATACTTTTATGTACATCTGTGTCTATATGCCTGTACTGTATACAGTATATAAAAAACACGTAGTGATTCGTTTGCTTGAATTCCTTAATCCTTTTATTTCCATACTTTAGGTAGACGAGGAAGACCAGCACTTGACATTACAAGGGATCAAATTGAACTGCTCCCCACTCAGGGCTTTACAGTGAGAGCCATCACTGAGATGTTGTGTTGTTCCTCTTCATACCTGCATAAAAAAATGAAGTTTTTTCAGATTTCAGCCAGAAATAGATTTACTCCCATTCATGATGTTGACCTGGAAGAGCATGTCAGAAGATTGCACAGCCAATTTCCCAGATCAGGCTCGGAAGCAAGTGTTCTGCTACATACTCTTGTCCCTTCATGTATATATCATTATATTCATTGTGAAAGTGTACTTTCTTTATTGTGTTGTTTTCTGAACCTGTTGCAGATGATGAGGGCATACCTGCGTGCTGATGGTATTGTAGTACAAAGAAAAAGAGTTCGAGAAATCCTCAACCGTAGTGACCCAGCTGCTGCAGCCCAGAGATGGAGCCAGACTGTGGCTAGAAGAACATACTATGTGCCATTCCCCAATAGTTTATGGCACATAGATGGGCATATGCGTCTCATTCGGTAATAAGGGATCATCTTATATTTGTACTCGTGGGAGCATTAGAAAGCCATATTGTATGGACAGCACAGATTAAATTGAATTTTATCATTTGTATATCCAAGTTACACAAACTCCAAATTGCCTCCATGTAGTCTTAAGTGCACAGCAATACCTTCTCTACCGAGATGATATTTCAAACAAGATATGAAACTTGATTGTTTTCTTGTATTTAATCATTATTCTTTTCATGTTTGTTTTACAGGTGGGTGTTTGTGACACATGCCGGCATTGATGGGAATTCCAGGCTAATAACGTACCTTCAACTGGAGCACAGACAACACAGCTTTGACAGTGTTGAAATATTTTGTCCAAGCCACCTGCCTGTATGGGTTACCCTCCAGAGTAAGATCCGACCATGGTGGTGAAAACACTGGTTGCTCTTTTAATGAACCTACTGCAGGGACAAGACACCAAAATTATTTCTAGCTCCAGCCAACACCCCCTCACAATTTACTCACACCTCCCATGGCCTGATTATCCACCAACAGGGGCCCTTTTTGGATTATCATTTTGGCATAGGAACTTTCCTTTCCTATCCTAACCGAGTGAGATGAGCCGGTAGCACCTGGAGCAAAGATCGTCTAAATTTTAATAATGCTTAGGAAAGGTTCTGACCATCCTTTACGAAAGGAAAGGAGATATATTATGCAGCAGGAATATTTAAAGGGGAAGTCTTTTTTTATGTTGTTGTTGTTGTTGTTGTCGACCCCACCCGTGCCCCGACATTGGGGGACCGGGCCCTCACTCCGTCTCCCGGATCCCCAGAGCCCCCTCCTCCGCCCAGCGGGCGAGCAGGGCCGCCACTCCGCTTGGGTTTCGCCAGAGGTCCTCCGGAGTCAGTGTGGTGGGTATGTTTGTGCAGGTGAACAGGTGTTGTGTGTCGTGCACTTGCGTGCCGCATAGCGCACAGAGTGGTGTTGGGTGTGTGTCCGGTGTAATGTTGTGTAGGTAGGAGTGGAGGGCTGGTGATTTGTTGGTTCGGAGTTGTGCTAGGAGTTGTCTGGTTCTGTGTGGTAGGTCTTGCTCTGATGGGTCTATTTCTGGTGCTGGTGCATGTATTACTTTGTTGTGTTGTCTGGTGTCCAAGTGTGTTTGTACAAAGTGGGTGTGTATGTCTTTCATGTTCTGTTTTATGGTGTCGTTGTTGGTGTCCTGTGGTGCTGTGTCTTTGTTGTGTGTGTAGTTGTTGTTGTGGAAGATTGTTTGTTTCTTTTGTCTGGGTGGTGGTGGTTGTTGAGTGAGTGGGTGTAGTGGGTGGGTTGGGTGTTGGACTTTTTGTCTGATTTGCGATGCGTGTAGTTTTAGATGGGTGTTCAGTGGGAGAGTTTTTGTTTCCTCATGCAAGTGTTGTATGTTTGTGTCTTGTGTGCATCCTGTTGCTATTCTGAGTGCGGTGTTCTGTGTGGTCTGGAGTTTTGTCTTGTTTATGTCCGATAGTGTTGGTGACCATATAGTGTTTGCGTATTCGAGGCGTGTGAGTGTGGTTGCTTTGTATGTGGTGAGTATAGTTTCTTTGGATTTTCCCCAGTGAGTGGTTGTTAAGGCTTTAAGTATTTTGTTTGATTGCTTGGCGCGGGTTAGAGTGTGTTGTGTGTGTTTTGAGAAGGTGAGTTTGGGGTCCCATGTTAATCCCAGTATTTTGGGTTCGCGGACTGTGGGTAGGGTGGTGTTATCTATTTGTAAAGTGAGCCTGTTGCTGTATTCTGCCGGATCCGGTGTGAACAGAGTGGTGGTGGTTTTGTCTGCGTTGAGTGTGAGTTGGTTCTGTTTTGTCCAGTTGTATATGTCGTGGAGATATTTTTGTACTTGTTGTTGTGCCTGTTGTGGTTTGACATGTGTGGATAGAATGGTGATGTCGTCTGCATATGTAACTGTGTGTACATTTGGAGGTGGTTGTGGTAAGTCTGCCATGTACAGTATATGTTGAATAGTGTTGGTGAAAGTACTCCCCCCTGTGGTACCCCCGTTTTCGTGTTTCTATGTTCTGATGTTTCCCCCCGGTATTGAGTGTATTGTCTGCGTCCCCTTATGTAGTTGTAGATGTATTTGATGATGATGTTTGGGGTGTTAGTGTTGTTGAGTTTGTTTGTGAGTGTGTGTAGGTTTACCGTGTCAAAGGCTTTGGACATGTCTAGGGCTATGGCAACTGTTCGTTGTGGTGGTTTTTGTTGATTGAAACCTGTGGCTATGATGTTGTGTATGTGGTGTAGTGCTGTGGTTGTGGAGTGTTGTTTTCGGAAGCCGTGTTGGTGAGAGGGTAGTTGAGTGTTGTTGGTAATGAAGGGTAGTATTACCTTTTCCATTGTTTTGGCTATTGGGCTGAGTAGTGCTATTGGTCTGTAAGATGGGCCGAGTGCGTGGTTTTTGTTGGGTTTTGGTATTGGGATTATTTTTGCAGTCTTCCATATTGCGGGGATGGTGTTGGTGTTGAGTGATGTGTTGTAAGTGTGTGTGAGTAGTGTTATTGCTTTGGGGCCTAGGTGTTTCAGATGTCTGATGTTTATGTTGTCTGGGCCTGTGGAGTTGTTGCTTTTGGAGCGTTGTAGTGCTTGTTTGACTTGTTGTTCTGTGATGGTTATGGGCGTGGTGTTGAGTTTTCGTATTTTGCGTTGTAGTTGTCTGTATGTTCTGTTGGTTTTGTGTTGTATTATGTTGGTGAATTGTTTGTTGAAAGCTCGTGCTTTCTGTTTGTTGGATATTGCCGTGTGTTGTCCGAACTGTATTGTGGTGTTTTCTGGTGCTTTTTGTTCTTTGTTAGATAGTCTTGTTACTGTGTTCCAGAGTATGTATTGTTTGTGTCTGTGGTTCCATGCATCCGTTAAGTGTTCTTTCCATAGCTCTTGTTTGTGTTTTTGGATTTGTTTGTCTATTTCTTTGTTTAGGTCTGTGATGCGTGGGTCTTGGTGGTTTTGTTGTCTGATGTCGTTTCTTTGGCTGATGAGTGTTCTGATGTGTTGTGGTAGGAGAAGTGATTTGCTTTTTATTTTTCCGTGGGGTATGTGGTGTTTGTCTGCTGTAAGTATGAGGTTTGTGAGCATGGTGTTGGCTGTGTGGATGTTGTCAGGTATGGTTAAGTTCTCCAGTGCTGATTCTATTTCAGAGGTGTATCCTTCCCAGTCTGCTTTCCTGTAATTTGTGTAAGTTTGAAGGTGTTGTTGTAGGCGGAAAGGAGCACGCGTGTTGTGTGTGATTTTGATAGGAAGGTGGTCTGAACTGAGTGCGTGTATTGTGGTCCATGTTGTTCTGTTTGTGATGCTGTTGCTGGCTGTTGTGATGTCCGGTGATGTTGGTTGTTGGTTGATGTTTGTAGGTTTTCTGGTAGGTGTGTTTGCGTTTAGAGTGATTTGTTGGGAGTTCTGTAGTATGTCTGCAATGAGGGTGCCTCTGTGGCCCTTTGAACCCTTTAAATACTCAATGGGCTTGCCTGGCAAGCCCTTTGAGTATTTATTCCATATTGCCCACTAGTTCACTAGTAAGGTCATTTTGACGCTTACTAGTGAACATGTAAGGCCATAAATGTGCCCACTAGTTCACTAGTAAGATCATTTTGAGGCTTACTAGTTGACATGTAAGCCACAAAACGCCCGCTAGTTCACTAGTAAGATAATTTTGAGGCTTCTAGTGAACATGTAAGCCACAGAACGCCCACTAGTTCACTAGTAAGATCATTTTGACGCTTACTAGTGAACATGTAAGCCACAAAACGCTCACTAGTTCACTAGTAAGGTCATTTTGACGCTTACTAGTGAACATGTAAGCCACAAAACGCTCACTGGTTCACTAGTAAGGTAATTTTGACGCTTACTAGTGAACATGTAAGCCACAAAACGCCCACTAGTTCCCTAGTAAGATCATTTTGACGCTTATTTATGAACATGTCAGCCACAAAACGCTCACTCGTTCACTAGTAAGATCATTTTGACGCTTACTAGTGAACATGTAAGCCACAAAACGCCCACTAGTTCACTAGTAAGGTCATTTTGACGCTTACTAGTGAACATGTAAGCCACAAAACGCCCACTAGTTCACTAGTAAGATCATTTTGACGCTTACTAGTGAACATGTAAGGCCATAAATGTGCCCACTAGTTCACTAGTAAGTTCATTTTGAGGCTTACTAGTTGACATGTAAGCCACACATCGCCTACTAGTTCACTAGTAAGATCATTTTGAGGCTTACTAGTGAACATGTAAGCCACAAAACGCCCAATAGTTCACTAGTAAGATCATTTTGACGCTTACTAGTGAACATGTAAGCCACAAAACGCTCACTAGTTTACTAGTAAGGTCATTTTGACGCTTACTAGTGAACATGTAAGCCACAAAACGCTCACTAGTTCACTATCCATCCATCCATCCATAATAAGATAATTTTGACGCTTACTACTGAACATTTAAGGCCATAAATGTGCCCACTAGTTCACTGGTAAGATGATTTTGACGCTTACTAGTGAACATGCAAGGCCATAAATGTGCCCACTTGTAGTGCTAGTGACATTACACTGTACTTGCATTAAATGCAAATAAGGATGATTACGAAAACATGTAACGGTATCCTATTGGCTGTACGTTTCAAAATAGTGTCATCCCACCAGTCAGGGCTCATGATTTTGGAAATTCTGTGCCCACTTAGTTTTTTAAAACAACAATGGCGGACAGTGTCCTGAGACGTATTCGGCGAAGGTGCAGGGCAATAGAGAGTGCCTGTCATCAAGGGTCTGCCGGTGAAAGTGAAGCACGCGCGATAAACATTTCAATTGCTAATTTAAGAAGAGTTAGTGACCAGTTTAGCGCTGATACTATTCAAAGTTTGATTCAAAGTCCAATAGATCTCCGATCTGTCATCATTGCGGGACCCACTCCTAATGGTGGACGTGTTTGTTCCCATGTGGCACATCGTTTGCACACAGGTAAAATGGCTACCATTTTTTGTCATTGGTTTTTCGTATGTATTTTTATTCGAACTACACACGGGTTTTACTGACGACTTGCTGTGACTTACCTTCTATCACCCTGTCAAACGTCGTTTTATACCAGTGGTTTTCCTGCAAATCAGTAGACTATTAAGTAACGCGATGGCTGTACACTTTTAAGCAATAACTAGTGATCTTTTAGTTATTCAATTATAAGTTTGAATTATTTTTTTCTTGAGTAAAATGGTTAGAGAAAATAGCTGCTCGTGGTTTTGAAGCTGCATATACTTTTATGTACATCTGTGTCTATATGCCTGTACTGTATACAGTATATAAAAAACACGTAGTGATTCGTTTGCTTGAATTCCTTAATCCTTTTATTTCCATACTTTAGGTAGACGAGGAAGACCAGCACTTGACATTACAAGGGATCAAATTGAACTGCTCCCCACTCAGGGCTTTACAGTGAGAGCCATCACTGAGATGTTGTGTTGTTCCTCTTCATACCTGCATAAAAAAATGAAGTTTTTTCAGATTTCAGCCAGAAATAGATTTACTCCCATTCATGATGTTGACCTGGAAGAGCATGTCAGAAGATTGCACAGCCAATTTCCCAGATCAGGCTCGGAAGCAAGTGTTCTGCTACATACTCTTGTCCCTTCATGTATATATCATTATATTCATTGTGAAAGTGTACTTTCTTTATTGTGTTGTTTTCTGAACCTGTTGCAGATGATGAGGGCATACCTGCGTGCTGATGGTATTGTAGTACAAAGAAAAAGAGTTCGAGAAATCCTCAACCGTAGTGACCCAGCTGCTGCAGCCCAGAGATGGAGCCAGACTGTGGCTAGAAGAACATACTATGTGCCATTCCCCAATAGTTTATGGCACATAGATGGGCATATGCGTCTCATTCGGTAATAAGGGATCATCTTATATTTGTACTCGTGGGAGCATTAGAAAGCCATATTGTATGGACAGCACAGATTAAATTGAATTTTATCATTTGTATATCCAAGTTACACAAACTCCAAATTGCCTCCATGTAGTCTTAAGTGCACAGCAATACCTTCTCTACCGAGATGATATTTCAAACAAGATATGAAACTTGATTGTTTTCTTGTATTTAATCATTATTCTTTTCATGTTTGTTTTACAGGTGGGTGTTTGTGACACATGCCGGCATTGATGGGAATTCCAGGCTAATAACGTACCTTCAACTGGAGCACAGACAACACAGCTTTGACAGTGTTGAAATATTTTGTCCAAGCCACCTGCCTGTATGGGTTACCCTCCAGAGTAAGATCCGACCATGGTGGTGAAAACACTGGTTGCTCTTTTAATGAACCTACTGCAGGGACAAGACACCAAAATTATTTCTAGCTCCAGCCAACACCCCCTCACAATTTACTCACACCTCCCATGGCCTGATTATCCACCAACAGGGGCCCTTTTTGGATTATCATTTTGGCATAGGAACTTTCCTTTCCTATCCTAACCGAGTGAGATGAGCCGGTAGCACCTGGAGCAAAGATCGTCTAAATTTTAATAATGCTTAGGAAAGGTTCTGACCATCCTTTACGAAAGGAAAGGAGATATATTATGCAGCAGGAATATTTAAAGGGGAAGTCTTTTTTTATGTTGTTGTTGTTGTTGTTGTCGACCCCACCCGTGCCCCGACATTGGGGGACCGGGCCCTCACTCCGTCTCCCGGATCCCCAGAGCCCCCTCCTCCGCCCAGCGGGCGAGCAGGGCCGCCACTCCGCTTGGGTTTCGCCAGAGGTCCTCCGGAGTCAGTGTGGTGGGTATGTTTGTGCAGGTGAACAGGTGTTGTGTGTCGTGCACTTGCGTGCCGCATAGCGCACAGAGTGGTGTTGGGTGTGTGTCCGGTGTAATGTTGTGTAGGTAGGAGTGGAGGGCTGGTGATTTGTTGGTTCGGAGTTGTGCTAGGAGTTGTCTGGTTCTGTGTGGTAGGTCTTGCTCTGATGGGTCTATTTCTGGTGCTGGTGCATGTATTACTTTGTTGTGTTGTCTGGTGTCCAAGTGTGTTTGTACAAAGTGGGTGTGTATGTCTTTCATGTTCTGTTTTATGGTGTCGTTGTTGGTGTCCTGTGGTGCTGTGTCTTTGTTGTGTGTGTAGTTGTTGTTGTGGAAGATTGTTTGTTTCTTTTGTCTGGGTGGTGGTGGTTGTTGAGTGAGTGGGTGTAGTGGGTGGGTTGGGTGTTGGGCTTTTTGTCTGATTTGCGATGCGTGTAGTTTTAGATGGGTGTTCAGTGGGAGAGTTTTTGTTTCCTCATGCAAGTGTTGTATGTTTGTGTCTTGTGTGCATCCTGTTGCTATTCTGAGTGCGGTGTTCTGTGTGGTCTGGAGTTTTGTCTTGTTTATGTCCGATAGTGTTGGTGACCATATAGTGTTTGCGTATTCGAGGCGTGTGAGTGTGGTTGCTTTGTATGTGGTGAGTATAGTTTCTTTGGATTTTCCCCAGTGAGTGGTTGTTAAGGCTTTAAGTATTTTGTTTGATTGCTTGGCGCGGGTTAGAGTGTGTTGTGTGTGTTTTGAGAAGGTGAGTTTGGGGTCCCATGTTAATCCCAGTATTTTGGGTTCGCGGACTGTGGGTAGGGTGGTGTTATCTATTTGTAAAGTGAGCCTGTTGCTGTATTCTGCCGGATCCGGTGTGAACAGAGTGGTGGTGGTTTTGTCTGCGTTGAGTGTGAGTTGGTTCTGTTTTGTCCAGTTGTATATGTCGTGGAGATATTTTTGTACTTGTTGTTGTGCCTGTTGTGGTTTGACATGTGTGGATAGAATGGTGATGTCGTCTGCATATGTAACTGTGTGTACATTTAGAGGTGGTTGTGGTAAGTCTGCCATGTATATGTTGAATAGTGTTGGTGAAAGTACTCCCCCCTGTGGTACCCCCGTTTTCGTGTTTCTATGTTCTGATGTTTCCCCCCGGTATTGAGTGTATTGTCTGCGTCCCCTTATGTAGTTGTAGATGTATTTGATGATGATGTTTGGGGTGTTAGTGTTGTTGAGTTTGTTTGTGAGTGTGTGTAGGTTTACCGTGTCAAAGGCTTTGGACATGTCTAGGGCTATGGCAACTGTTCGTTGTGGTGGTTTTTGTTGATTGAAACCTGTGGCTATGATGTTGTGTATGTGGTGTAGTGCTGTGGTTGTGGAGTGTTGTTTTCGGAAGCCGTGTTGGTGAGAGGGTAGTTGAGTGTTGTTGGTAATGAAGGGTAGTATTACCTTTTCCATTGTTTTGGCTATTGGGCTGAGTAGTGCTATTGGTCTGTAAGATGGGCCGAGTGCGTGGTTTTTGTTGGGTTTTGGTATTGGGATTATTTTTGCAGTCTTCCATATTGCGGGGATGGTGTTGGTGTTGAGTGATGTGTTGTAAGTGTGTGTGAGTAGTGTTATTGCTTTGGGGCCTAGGTGTTTCAGATGTCTGATGTTTATGTTGTCTGGGCCTGTGGAGTTGTTGCTTTTGGAGCGTTGTAGTGCTTGTTTGACTTGTTGTTCTGTGATGGTTATGGGCGTGGTGTTGAGTTTTCGTATTTTGCGTTGTAGTTGTCTGTATGTTCTGTTGGTTTTGTGTTGTATTATGTTGGTGAATTGTTTGTTGAAAGCTCGTGCTTTCTGTTTGTTGGATATTGCCGTGTGTTGTCCGAACTGTATTGTGGTGTTTTCTGGTGCTTTTTGTTCTTTGTTAGATAGTCTTGTTACTGTGTTCCAGAGTATGTATTGTTTGTGTCTGTGGTTCCATGCATCCGTTAAGTGTTCTTTCCATAGCTCTTGTTTGTGTTTTTGGATTTGTTTGTCTATTTCTTTGTTTAGGTCTGTGATGCGTGGGTCTTGGTGGTTTTGTTGTCTGATGTCGTTTCTTTGGCTGATGAGTGTTCTGATGTGTTGTGGTAGGAGAAGTGATTTGCTTTTTATTTTTCCGTGGGGTATGTGGTGTTTGTCTGCTGTAAGTATGAGGTTTGTGAGCATGGTGTTGGCTGTGTGGATGTTGTCAGGTATGGTTAAGTTCTCCAGTGCTGATTCTATTTCAGAGGTGTATCCTTCCCAGTCTGCTTTCCTGTAATTTGTGTAAGTTTGAAGGTGTTGTTGTAGGCGGAAAGGAGCACGCGTGTTGTGTGTGATTTTGATAGGAAGGTGGTCTGAACTGAGTGCGTGTATTGTGGTCCATGTTGTTCTGTTTGTGATGCTGTTGCTGGCTGTTGTGATGTCCGGTGATGTTGGTTGTTGGTTGATGTTTGTAGGTTTTCTGGTAGGTGTGTTTGCGTTTAGAGTGATTTGTTGGGAGTTCTGTAGTATGTCTGCAATGAGGGTGCCTCTGTGGTCGTCGTAGGGAGAGTGCCATTGTGTTGAGTGAGCGTTGATGTCTGCGGTTAGAATGGTGTTGTTCAGCGAGTTTATGTATTGGAAGGTGTTGGTGATGTCTGTGTCTTCTGTGCCGTGGTCTGGTCGGGTGGTATCTCTGGGGGGTATATACATGTTGCATATGTGTATTCTTTTGTGGTTGGTTATGTGAATCTTTACGGTTTGAATTTCTGTAGTGTTGGTGTTAATGTTGTTGGGGATGTTCATGGGAGTGAATGTGACTGATTTGTGAATGTATGTGAGCAGTCCTCCTCCTCCCTTGTGTTCTCTGTCTTTCCTAATGCTGGTGTAGTTGGTGAGACGAGGTGTGTTGTGTTGTTTTTCTAGTTTGGTTTCTTGTATGGTGATGATGTCTGCGTGCTGTTGTGAGGCGACTTCTTCTAGTTCTGTTTTCTTGTTTTGGATGCCGTTGATGTTTATTTGTAGTATGGTCAGTGTGTGATTGTTGTTTTTGTTGGTGGGTGTTGTTCTTTGTGGGTTGTTCGGGGGTTGTGGTGTTGGGGTGTTTGTTGTTTGCGTGTGTGTTCTGCATGTCCACGTGTTTGTGTATTGGCGGGTGGTGATGCCGGAGCAATGTCTGTGTATCCAGTGTGGGTGTGTTGAGTTGCATCTGAGTGAGGTTTGTCTGCGTGTGATGATTCTATTGCAGCTATTGCAGGTCCAGGTTTGGGGGGGTGGTCTTGTGTTTGTTGTATCTCTGTTGGAGTTGTCTGTCCGTGTTGCGTTTGAGGGTAGTGTTGGTGAGGCGAGTGTGTTGTTTTGGTCTGTTTGTGCTCTGCTGCCTGTTGGTGTCCTACGAGGTGTTGTTGTTCGTGGTGGTGTTTTGGGATGTAGTCTGCATTTCCATGTTATGTTGTATTGTCTAGTGTTTATGTTTGTGCAATGTTTGTGTACCCAGTGTGGTGTGTGGTGGTTGCATCTGAAGGATGTCTGTCTTCTTGTAATCTGTTGTGTGCAAATGTCGCATGTCCAGGTAGTTTGTTGTGTGTGTGTTTGTTGCGTGCGTGAGAGTGTCTGTGTGGGCCCCGGATTTGTCTCTATGTCCCAGGCCTGGAGCAAAAGGTCCGCCCGCCACCCTGCCAGGTTCAGGGGGC
The DNA here is from genome assembly GCF_025434085.1 of Hippocampus zosterae. Classification (NCBI taxonomy): domain Eukaryota; kingdom Metazoa; phylum Chordata; class Actinopteri; order Syngnathiformes; family Syngnathidae; genus Hippocampus; species Hippocampus zosterae. Next base: position 12,908,242 of record NC_067465.1, read on the forward strand.
GGTTAGCCGAAAAAAAAAAACGGCCGTAAGGGCACCCCGTTCGGGGTGCAGGGATTGGTTCCTTGATTTGTCCCCCCGTTCGGGGGGAACCCTCCAACTGCGAGTAAGCCAAGGAGTTTGGAGGTACAGCAGGTTGACAGCAGTGTGATCGAGCAGATTAGATAGAGTAGAATTTGAATGGGGCTTCACTGATTTATTTCATACAATTCATATCTAAAACACAGTTGAAAAATATTTGATTGTTAAAATATTTAAATACAAGAACTATATCAAGAAATTAACAAAACATAGTTTTTTTAGTTAGGAGAAAAGTCTAAAAACATATCACAAATGACAAACGTTGTGCCCCTCCTCCTCCTGTTCTTCAATGAAGCTGATCACCCTCCAGCTCCCGTTAGAAACATCGTGCTGCTGAAGGTGTGCCGGCAGAATGGTTGTGATACAGGAGGTGCTGTGGACTCTCCCAGAAACGAGGACCTAGTTTAGTTGTAGATCCAGTAAAACATAGTGCAAATGTGACATTATTTATAATGCACAGTTACAGTCTTGTGAATATTAAAAAATGTACTTCATGTAATGCAGGAAGCGAATATTTCAAACGAACTAAGGCAGCAAACAGTAAGAGCAAAATCGTGTTCCAAACATTAACTCTTCTTTTAAATGTCAATTAGCTTGTGAGTAATAAGACAAAATGTGACTGTCAGACAGAGAACTGTCAGAGCAAACGGCAGATTTTAGAAAGTCCTGCCGAAATAAATCTGCACCCGACTGCGACTGTCAGCGTTGAACTGCCGCCATTGCTGTCAAAGTCAGACACATCTCCAAAATTGTTGGAGCAAATTTTTAAGCAGGCTTCATCTTGATAAATTGACCACGTATTTGACATTTACACCATAACGTTACCGCCTAAAATAATCGTAAAACAAAATTTTGTGTAACAACAAGAGTAATATGTACCCCAAAAGCTTTCAAAGCGTCTGAAAGTTTTCTCCTCCGTTTTTGTTGGGGCTTGGCTCGAAATGCATCATGATTGGCCGCCCGAAGTCCACGTGTCTGTCGGACGTGCTCTCATTGGTCTACAATACCATCACGGATGAATAAATACTCAAAGGGCTTGCCAGGCAAGCCCTTTGAACCCTTTAAATACTCAATGGGCTTGCCTGGCAAGCCCTTTGAGTATTTATTCCATATTGCCCACTAGTTCACTAGTAAGGTCATTTTGACGCTTACTAGTGAACATGTAAGGCCATAAATGTGCCCACTAGTTCACTAGTAAGATCATTTTGAGGCTTACTAGTTGACATGTAAGCCACAAAACGCCCGCTAGTTCACTAGTAAGATAATTTTGAGGCTTCTAGTGAACATGTAAGCCACAGAACGCCCACTAGTTCACTAGTAAGATCATTTTGACGCTTACTAGTGAACATGTAAGCCACAAAACGCTCACTAGTTCACTAGTAAGGTCATGTTGACACTTACTAGTAAGGTCATGTTGACACTTACTAGTGAACATGTAAGCCACAAAACGCTCACTGGTTCACTAGTAAGGTAATTTTGACGCTTACTAGTGAACATGTAAGCCACAAAACGCCCACTAGTTCCCTAGTAAGATCATTTTGACGCTTATTTATGAACATGTCAGCCACAAAACGCTCACTCGTTCACTAGTAAGATCATTTTGACGCTTACTAGTGAACATGTAAGCCACAAAACGCCCACTAGTTCACTAGTAAGGTCATTTTGACGCTTACTAGTGAACATGTAAGCCACAAAACGCCCACTAGTTCACTAGTAAGATCATTTTGACGCTTACTAGTGAACATGTAAGGCCATAAATGTGCCCACTAGTTCACTAGTAAGTTCATTTTGAGGCTTACTAGTGAACATGTAAGCCACAAAACGCCCAATAGTTCACTAGTAAGATCATTTTGACGCTTACTAGTGAACATGTAAGCCACAAAACGCTCACTAGTTTACTAGTAAGGTCATTTTGACACTTACTAGTGAACATGTAAGCCACAAAACGCTCACTAGTTCACTATCCATCCATCCATCCATAATAAGATAATTTTGACGCTTACTACTGAACATTTAAGGCCATAAATGTGCCCACTAGTTCACTGGTAAGATGATTTTGACGCTTACTAGTGAACATGTAAGGCCATAAATGTGCCCACTTGTAGTGCTAGTGACATTACACTGTACTTGCATTAAATGCAAATAAGGATGATTACGAAAACATGTAACGGTATCCTATTGGCTGTACGTTTCAAAATAGTGTCATCCCACCAGTCAGGGCTCATGATTTTGGAAATTCTGTGCCCACTTAGTTTTTTAAAACAACAATGGCGGACAGTGTCCTGAGACGTATTCGGCGAAGGTGCAGGGCAATAGAGAGTGCCTGTCATCAAGGGTCTGCCGGTGAAAGTGAAGCACGCGCGATAAACATTTCAATTGCTAATTTAAGAAGAGTTAGTGACCAGTTTAGCGCTGATACTATTCAAAGTTTGATTCAAAGTCCAATAGATCTCCGATCTGTCATCATTGCGGGACCCACTCCTAATGGTGGACATGTTTGTTCCCATGTGGCACATCGTTTGCACACAGGTAAAATGGCTACCATTTTTTGTCATTGGTTTTTCGTATGTATTTTTATTCGAACTACACACGGGTTTTACTGACGACTTGCTGTGACTTACCTTCTATCACCCTGTCAAACGTCGTTTTATACCAGTGGTTTTCCTGCAAATCAGTAGACTATTAAGTAACGCGATGGCTGTACACTTTTAAGCAATAACTAGTGATCTTTTAGTTATTCAATTATAAGTTTGAATTATTTTTTTCTTGAGTAAAATGGTTAGAGAAAATAGCTGCTCGTGGTTTTGAAGCTGCATATACTTTTATGTACATCTGTGTCTATATGCCTGTACTGTATACAGTATATAAAAAACATGTAGTGATTCGTTTGCTTGAATTCCTTAATCCTTTTATTTCCATACTTTAGGTAGACGAGGAAGACCAGCACTTGACATTACAAGGGATCAAATTGAACTGCTCCCCACTCAGGGCTTTACAGTGAGAGCCATCACTGAGATGTTGTGTTGTTCCTCTTCATACCTGCATAAAAAAATGAAGTTTTTTCAGATTTCAGCCAGAAATAGATTTACTCCCATTCATGATGTTGACCTGGAAGAGCATGTCAGAAGATTGCACAGCCAATTTCCCAGATCAGGCTCGGAAGCAAGTGTTCTGCTACATACTCTTGTCCCTTCATGTATATATCATTATATTCATTGTGAAAGTGTACTTTCTTTATTGTGTTGTTTTCTGAACCTGTTGCAGATGATGAGGGCATACCTGCGTGCTGATGGTATTGTAGTACAAAGAAAAAGAGTTCGAGAAATCCTCAACCGTAGTGACCCAGCTGCTGCAGCCCAGAGATGGAGCCAGACTGTGGCTAGAAGAACATACTATGTGCCATTCCCCAATAGTTTATGGCACATAGATGGGCATATGCGTCTCATTCGGTAATAAGGGATCATCTTATATTTGTACTCGTGGGAGCATTAGAAAGCCATATTGTATGGACAGCACAGATTAAATTGAATTTTATCATTTGTATATCCAAGTTACACAAACTCCAAATTGCCTCCATGTAGTCTTAAGTGCACAGCAATACCTTCTCTACCGAGATGATATTTCAAACAAGATATGAAACTTGATTGTTTTCTTGTATTTAATCATTATTCTTTTCATGTTTGTTTTACAGGTGGGTGTTTGTGACACATGCCGGCATTGATGGGAATTCCAGGCTAATAACGTACCTTCAACTGGAGCACAGACAACACAGCTTTGACAGTGTTGAAATATTTTGTCCAAGCCACCTGCCTGTATGGGTTACCCTCCAGAGTAAGATCCGACCATGGTGGTGAAAACACTGGTTGCTCTTTTAATGAACCTACTGCAGGGACAAGACACCAAAATTATTTCTAGCTCCAGCCAACACCCCCTCACAATTTACTCACACCTCCCATGGCCTGATTATCCACCAACAGGGGCCCTTTTTGGATTATCATTTTGGCATAGGAACTTTCCTTTCCTATCCTAACCGAGTGAGATGAGCCGGTAGCACCTGGAGCAAAGATCGTCTAAATTTTAATAATGCTTAGGAAAGGTTCTGACCATCCTTTACGAAAGGAAAGGAGATATATTATGCAGCAGGAATATTTAAAGGGGAAGTCTTTTTTTATGTTGTTGTTGTTGTTGTTGTCGACCCCACCCGTGCCCCGACATTGGGGGACCGGGCCCTCACTCCGTCTCCCGGATCCCCAGAGCCCCCTCCTCCGCCCAGCGGGCGAGCAGGGCCGCCACTCCGCTTGGGTTTCGCCAGAGGTCCTCCGGAGTCAGTGTGGTGGGTATGTTTGTGCAGGTGAACAGGTGTTGTGTGTCGTGCACTTGCGTGCCGCATAGCGCACAGAGTGGTGTTGGGTGTGTGTCCGGTGTAATGTTGTGTAGGTAGGAGTGGAGGGCTGGTGATTTGTTGGTTCGGAGTTGTGCTAGGAGTTGTCTGGTTCTGTGTGGTAGGTCTTGCTCTGATGGGTCTATTTCTGGTGCTGGTGCATGTATTACTTTGTTGTGTTGTCTGGTGTCCAAGTGTGTTTGTACAAAGTGGGTGTGTATGTCTTTCATGTTCTGTTTTATGGTGTCGTTGTTGGTGTCCTGTGGTGCTGTGTCTTTGTTGTGTGTGTAGTTGTTGTTGTGGAAGATTGTTTGTTTCTTTTGTCTGGGTGGTGGTGGTTGTTGAGTGAGTGGGTGTAGTGGGTGGGTTGGGTGTTGGGCTTTTTGTCTGATTTGCGATGCGTGTAGTTTTAGATGGGTGTTCAGTGGGAGAGTTTTTGTTTCCTCATGCAAGTGTTGTATGTTTGTCTTGTGTGCATCCTGTTGCTATTCTGAGTGCGGTGTTCTGTGTGGTCTGGAGTTTTGTCTTGTTTGTGTCCGATAGTGTTGGTGACCATATAGTGTTTGCGTATTCGAGGCGTGTGAGTGTGGTTGCTTTGTATGTGGTGAGTATAGTTTCTTTGGATTTTCCCCAGTGAGTGGTTGTTAAGGCTTTAAGTATTTTGTTTGATTGCTTGGCGCGGGTTAGAGTGTGTTGTGTGTGTTTTGAGAAGGTGAGTTTGGGGTCCCATGTTAATCCCAGTATTTTGGGTTCGCGGACTGTGGGTAGGGTGGTGTTATCTATTTGTAAAGTGAGCCTGTTGCTGTATTCTGCCGGATCCGGTGTGAACAGAGTGGTGGTGGTTTTGTCTGCGTTGAGTGTGAGTTGGTTCTGTTTTGTCCAGTTGTATATGTCGTGGAGATATTTTTGTACTTGTTGTTGTACCTGTTGTGGTTTGACATGTGTGGATAGAATGGTGATGTCGTCTGCATATGTAACTGTGTGTACATTTGGAGGTGGTTGTGGTAAGTCTGCCATGTATATGTTGAATAGTGTTGGTGAAAGTACTCCCCCCTGTGGTACCCCCGTTTTCGTGTTTCTATGTTCTGATGTTTCCCCCCGGTATTGAGTGTATTGTCTGCGTCCCCTTATGTAGTTGAAGATGTATTTGATGATGATGTTTGGGGTGTTAGTGTTGTTGAGTTTGTTTGTGAGTGTGTGTAGGTTTACCGTGTCAAAGGCTTTGGACATGTCTAGGGCTATGGCAACTGTTCGTTGTGGTGGTTTTTGTTGATTGAAACCTGTGGCTATGATGTTGTGTATGTGGTGTAGTGCTGTGGTTGTGGAGTGTTGTTTTCGGAAGCCGTGTTGGTGAGAGGGTAGTTGAGTGCTGTTGGTAATGAAGGGTAGTATTACCTTTTCCATTGTTTTGGCTATTGGGCTGAGTAGTGCTATTGGTCTGTAAGATGGGCCGAGTGCGTGGTTTTTGTTGGGTTTTGGTATTGGGATTATTTTTGCAGTCTTCCATATTGCGGGGATGGTGTTGGTGTTGAGTGATGTGTTGTAAGTGTGTGTGAGTAGTGTTATTGCTTTGGGGCCTAGGTGTTTCAGATGTCTGATGTTTATGTTGTCTGGGCCTGTGGAGTTGTTGCTTTTGGAGCGTTGTAGTGCTTGTTTGACTTGTTGTTCTGTGATGGTTATGGGCGTGGTGTTGAGTTTTCGTATTTTGCGTTGTAGTTGTCTGTATGTTCTGTTGGTTTTGTGTTGTATTATGTTGGTGAATTGTTTGTTGAATGCTTGTGCTTTCTGTTTGTTGGATATTGCCGTGTGTTGTCCGAACTGTATTGTGGTGTTTTCTGGTGCTTTTTGTTCTTTGTTTGATAGTCTTGTTACTGTGTTCCAGAGTATGTGTTGTTTGTGTCTGTGGTTCCATGCATCCGTTAAGTGTTCTTTCCATAGCTCTTGTTTGTGTTTTTGGATTTGTGTGTCTATTTCTTTGTTTAGGTCCGTGATGCGTGGGTCTTGGTGGTTTTGTTGTCTGATGTCGTTTCTTTGGCTGATGAGTGTTCTGATGTGTTGTGGTAGGAGAAGTGATTTGCTTTTTATTTTTCCGTGGGGTATGTGGTGTTTGTCTGCTGTAAGTATGAGGTTTGTGAGCATGTTGTTGGCTGTGTGGATGTTGTCAGGTATGGTTATGTTCTCCAGTGCTGATTCTATTTCAGAGGTGTATCCTTCCCAGTCTGCTTTCCTGTAATTTGTGTAAGTTTGAAGGTGTTGTTGTAGGCGGAAAGGAGCACGCGTGTTGTGTGTGATTTTGATAGGAAGGTGGTCTGAACTGAGTGCGTGTATTGTGGTCCATGTTGTTCTGTTTGTGATGCTGTTGCTGGCTGTTGTGATGTCCGGTGATGTTGGTTGTTGGTTGATGTTTGTAGGTTTTCTGGTGGGTGTGTTTGTGTTTAGAGTGATTTGTTGGGAGTTTTGTAGTATGTCTGCAATGTGGGTGCCTCTGTGGTCGTCGTAGGGAGAGTGCCATTGTGTTGAGTGAGCGTTGATGTCTGCGGTTAGAATGGTGTTGTTCAGCGAGTTTATGTATTGGAAGGTGTTGGTGATGTCTGTGTCTTCTGTGGCGTGGTCTGGTCGGGTGGTATCTCTGGGGGGTATATACATGTTGCATATGTGCAGTCTTTTGTGGTTGGTTATGTGAATCTTTACGGTTTGAATTTCTGTAGTGTTGGTGTTAATGTTGTTGGGGATGTTCATGGGAGTGAATGTGTATCTACTGTATATCTATAAAAAAAATCCTCGTCTCACCCCTCAGGTGGTGTCCATCCCTCATTCAGCTGGGGTCCTCTACCAGAGGCCAGGAAGCTTGAGGGTTCTGTGCAGTATCCTTGCCGTTCCCAACACTGCACATTTCTGGACTGAGATGTCCGATGTTGTTCCCGGGATCTGTTGCAACCACTCATCATCTAGTTTGGGGGTCACTGCCCCGAGTGCTCCGACCACCACAGGCACGACTGTCCCCTTTACCTTCCAGGCTCTCTCCAGCTCCTCTCTGAGCCCTTGGGATTTCTCGAGTTTCTCGTGTTCCTTCTTTCTGATGTTTCCAGCACTTGGGACCGCTACATCCACTACAACGGCTTTCCTCTGCCCTTTATCTATCATCAGGATATCTGGTTGGTTCGCCATTACCATCTTGTCAGTCTGGATCTGGAAGTCCCATAGGATCTTCGCTCTGTCATTCTCCACCACCTTCGGAGGTGTTTCCCATTTTGACCTTGGGGTGTCCAGTCCATACTCCGCACAGATGTTTCGGTAGACTATGCCAGCCACCTGGTTATGGCGTTCCATATAGGCTTTCCCTGCCAGCACCTTACACCCTGCAGTTATGTGTTAGATCGTCTCAGGTGCCTCTTTGCACAACCTACACCTTGGGTCTTGGCTGGTGTGGTATATCTAGGCCTCGATGGCTCTGGTGCTCAGGGCCTGCTCCTGAGCAGCCAGGATGAGTGCCTCTGTGCTGTCCTTCAGGCCAGCCCTCTCTAGAACTCTGATCGGACTTCTTGAGATTGGCCACGGCAGTTATTGTCCGGTGGTACATCCCGTGTAGGGGCTTGTCCTCCCATGATGGTCCCTCTTCCAGCACCTCATCTTCTGTTCCCCATTGTCTGAGACATTCTCTGAGTACATCATCCGTTGGTGCCTTCTCCTTGATGTATTTGTGGAGCTTGGATGTTTCATCCTGGACAGTGGCTCTCACACTCACTAGTCCCCGGCCTCCTTCCTTTCGGCTTGTGTACAGTCTCAGGGTGCTGGATTTGGTATGGAACCCTCCATGCATGGTAACGAGCTTTCGGGTCTTAACATCCGTGGTCTGAATCTCTTCCTTTGGCCACCTTATTTTTCCTGCAGGGTATCTGATCACTGGAAAGGGCATAGCTGTTTATTGCCCGGGTCTTATTCTTGCCATTGAGCTGGCTTCTTAGGACTTGCCTCACTCGCTGGAGGTATTTGGCCGTAGCCGCTTTCCTTGTTGCCAGTTTGAGGTTGCCATTGGCTTGTGGTATACCGAGGTACTTGTAGCTGTCCTCAATGTCTGCTATTGTTCCTTCAGGGAGTGAGACCCCTTCAGTGCGGACTACCCTTCCTCTCTTAGTCACCATCCGACTACATTTCTCCAGCACGAATGACATCCCGATGTCGCTGCTGTAGATCTTGATTGTGTGGATCAGGGAGTCTATGTCCCTTTCGCTCTTAGCAAACAGCTACATGTCATCCTTGTAGAGGAGGTGACTGATCGTAGCTCCATTTCTGAGGCGGTATCCATGGCCTGTCTTGGTGATTACTTGGCTTAGGGGGTTCAGTCCTATGCAGGACAGCAGTGGGGAGAGTGCATCACCTTGGTATATGCCACATTTGATGGACACTTGGGTAAGTGGCTTGCCATTGGCTTCAAGTGTGGTTTTCCACATCCTCATCAAGTTCGCAACGAAGGCTCTTAGGGTCCTGTTCACCTTATACACATCCAAGCATTCAGTGATCCATGTATGTGGCATCGAGTCATAGGCTTTCTTTTAATCAATCCAGGCTGTGCACAGGTTGGTACATCGGGACCTGCAGTCTTGTGCGACTGTTCTGTCAACCAGGAGCTGATGTTTGGCTCCCCTGGTATCTCTACCAATGCCCTTCCGTGCTTCGCTCTGGATCAGCTCTGTTGTTAGGACCCTGCCACTGAGCGTACACTTTCGCAGGTTGTGTTGCAAACAGCCTGTTTATTCGTCTGGCCTCATTCTCTTTCGTGTACCGCTTTAGGCGGCTGGACAAGGCTTGGAGCCTTTGTTTCGAGTGCTTCATATATGGTCATCTGGATGTACCTCTCAGGATCGGCCTTTTCATCACACCTCTCTGGACCTCAGTCAATTGACTCACATCTTTCCGAGCCGCCTTGATCTTAGCCTCCAACCGTCTTTTCCATGGTCGGTAATGTATCTCATGGCTTCCATGGTTGCTCTTATAGCCAAGCATCTCAAGGATCACTGATGCTGAAGCGTATATCAGTTCATTTCCGTGATCGTTACGGTAAGGATCACCCTCAGTGCTGCATTCACACTTTCCAAGAGACTTTCAGGTGGTACTTCACATAGCCGTTGTAATCGGATTCTAGGTTTCCCAGCTTTCATTCTTGCCATGATCTTAGCTTTCAGGTCAGTTGCTGCCTCGCTCAGCATTTCATTCATTGGGGCTGGCCTCCCAATCTCATCATCTGCATTCACTCTGGTATGAACTCCTCCTCTGATCTGGCAGCCTGGGGCCCCTCACTATGGAACCTGCGTTGTACCTCATCAATCTCAAGTTGTGACAGCAGTTGCCGTTTGTGGATGTTGGAACACTGAGTTACGAGTTGTTTCGTGGCCACCCGTGACTGTGGGTTTCGAAGTAACCATTTAGCCCACATTCTCTCCATGTAACCTCTCTGACTAGGCTTGCTTGAGTAGTAGCATTCCAACAGAGCCATGTTATTGCATCTTGCCCATCTCTGCTCCATTTTTCATCAAGGTGCTCTGGTTCCCCAGCACCTGACGCAGACCTTGTTTGGCCGGGCGACGTCTGAGCTGGCATGTCATTCATTTTATTGTCTCTCATCATTGTATGAGGTACACATTAGCGTGAAGGCTCTTGCCCAAGGACCCACACTGAATGGTGTTATGTGCTCATTTTTTGCCCCAAGTGGGGAGCGGAGGGACGGGCGCTGGGGGGGGGACCATCGTGGTGGGGCGGGCCCCTACGCGGGATGTGCCACCGGACCGTGGCTGAGGTGGCTGATCTCAAGAAGTCCTATCGGTGGCTGGAGGGGACTGGCCTGGGGGACAGCGCAGGGGCGCTCATCCTGGCTGCTCAGGAGCGGGCCTTGGGCGCCGGAGCCGTCGAGGCCCGGATGTGCCGCGCCGGACAGGACCCGGGGTGTGGGTTGTGCGGGGAGGCGCCTGGGACGATCCGGCACGTGGCTGCGGGGTGTGGGATGCTGGCAGGGGGGGCCTGCGTGGAGCGCCATGGCCAGGTGGCTGGCGTGGTCTGCCGAGGCATCTGTGCGGAGTGTGGACTGGGGGCCCCGGGGTCGGAGTGGGGGGCACCTCCGAGGGTGGTGGAGGGTGGCGGAGCGGGGATCCTGTGGGACTTCCGGATCCAGACTGGCGGGATGGTGGTGGCGAGCCAGCCAGATGTCGTGGTCGTGGATGGGGGGCGGAGGAGGGCCGTTGTGGTGGATGTGGCGGTCCCAGGTGGTGGAGGCATCGGGAGGGGGGAGCATGGGGGGCTCGGGGGGTACCAGGGGCTCGGGGAGGGCCTGGGGAGGGCCTGGGGGGTGGGGGTGGCGGTCGTGCCTGTGGTGGTCGGGGCGCTCGGGGCAGTGACCCCCGGACTGGATGGGTGGTTGCGACAGATCCCGGGACCAGCGTCGGACATCTCGGTCCGGAGGTGTGCGGTGCTGGGAGCGGCGGGGGTACTGCGCGGGGCCCTCGGGCTTCCTGGCCTCTGGTGGAGGACCCGAGCTGAATGAGGGACGGACACCACCCGAGGACACCTCCTATTGGCTCCATGATAAGAGCTCCACCCAGCAAAGAATTAACCCTTTAAAACCTGATTCTGAGCTTTCACAATTATTTACCGCCATTTGCGTAATATCTACAGTATACAGAAGGAATCAAGCAATTTTTACCAATGTATCTGTAGGTGATGTTTATTTATTATGTACACAGAGATAAAGAGTAATGGCACAGCTCTGCAGTATCTTTCCACTTTTATATATGTATGCTATACTAAATAAAATGAATAGGGCACCATATAATGCAACAGTTATGCAACTCCCTAAATAATGATGTGAATTTTCAGTTGTTGCTAAATCAGTTAGGATGTTATAATTTGTGGTGTAGATGCGAATTTAGGAGAGCAGGACAATATATCGCATTGCAATTGGAGCAGCAGCTTGGTTGATGATGTCCCCAAACCGGCTCATCTATTATATTTGTCGTGCAATACAATGAAAATGAGCACAATTGCAAAACATAGGCTTCTTATATTTTAAAATAAAATAATCACATGTTTACCGTTCTGGGGTTTCTACAATCATGAATGGAGGCATTATTTACAGCAGGTTGATGTTGTTGTTGTTGTTGTCGACCCCACCCGTGCCCCGACATTGGGGGACCGGGCCCTCACTCCGTCTCCCGGATCCCCAGACCCCCCTCCGCCGCCCAGCGGGCGAGCAGGGCCGCCACTCTGCTTGGGTTTCGCCAGAGGTCCTCCGGAGTCAGTGTGGTGGGTATGTTTGTGCAGGTGAACAGGTGTTGTGTGTCGTGCACTTGCGTGCCACATAGCGCACAGAGTGGTGTTGGGTGTGTGTCCGGTGTAATGTTGTGTAGGTAGGAGTGGAGGGCTGGTGATTTGTTGGTTCGGAGTTGTGCTAGGAGTTGTCTGGTTCTGTGTGGTAGGTCTTGCTCTGATGGGTCTATTTCTGGTGCTGGTGCATGTATTACTTTGTTGTGTTGTCTGGTGTCCAAGTGTGTTTGTACAAAGTGGGTGTGTATGTCTTTCATGTTCTGTTTTATGGTGTCGTTGTTGGTGTCCTGTGGTGCTGTGTCTTTGTTGTGTGTGTAGTTGTTGTTGTGGAAGATTGTTTGTTTCTTTTGTCTGGGTGGTGGTGGTTGTTGAGTGAGTGGGTGTAGTGGGTGGGTTGGGTGTTGGGCTTTTTGTCTGATTTGCGATGCGTGTAGTTTTAGATGGGTGTTCAGTGGGAGAGTTTTTGTTTCCTCATGCAAGTGTTGTATGTTTGTGTCTTGTGTGCATCCTGTTGCTATTCTGAGTGCGGTGTTCTGTGTGGTCTGGAGTTTTGTCTTGTTTGTGTCCGATAGTGTTGGTGACCATATAGTGTTTGCGTATTCGAGGCGTGTGAGTGTGGTTGCTTTGTATGTGGTGAGTATAGTTTCTTTGGATTTTCCCCAGTGAGTGGTTGTTAAGGCTTTAAGTATTTTGTTTGATTGCTTGGCGCGGGTTAGAGTGTGTTGTGTGTGTTTTGAGAAGGTGAGTTTGGGGTCCCATGTTAATCCCAGTATTTTGGGTTCGCGGACTGTGGGTAGGGTGGTGTTATCTATTTGTAAAGTGAGTCTGTTGCTGTATTCTGCCGGATCCGGTGTGAACAGAGTGGTGGTGGTTTTGTCTGCGTTGAGTGTGAGTTGGTTCTGTTTTGTCCAGTTGTATATGTCGTGGAGATATTTTTGTACTTGTTGTTGTGCCTGTTGTGGTTTGACATGTGTGGATAGAATGGTGATGTCGTCTGCATATGTAACTGTGTGTACATTTGGAGGTGGTTGTGGTAAGTCTGCCATGTATATGTTGAATAGTGTTGGTGAAAGTACTCCCCCCTGTGGTACCCCCGTTTTCGTGTTTCTGTGTTCTGATGTTTCCCCCCGGTATTGAGTGTATTGTCTGCGTCCCCTTATGTAGTTGAAGATGTATTTGATGATGATGTTTGGGGTGTTAGTGTTGTTGAGTTTGTTTGTGAGTGTGTGTAGGTTTACCGTGTCAAAGGCTTTGGACATGTCTAGGGCTATGGCAACTGTTCGTTGTGGTGGTTTTTGTTGATTGAAACCTGTGGCTATGATGTTGTGTATGTGGTGTAGTGCTGTGGTTGTGGAGTGTTGTTTTCGGAAGCCGTGTTGGTGAGAGGGTAGTTGAGTGTTGTTGGTAATGAAGGGTAGTATTACCTTTTCCATTGTTTTGGCTATTGGGCTGAGTAGTGCTATTGGTCTGTAAGATGGGCCGAGTGCGTGGTTTTTGTTGGGTTTTGGTATTGGGATTATTTTTGCAGTCTTCCATATTGCGGGGATGGTGTTGGTGTTGAGTGATGTGTTGTAAGTGTGTGTGAGTAGTGTTATTGCTTTGGGGCCTAGGTGTTTCAGATGTCTGATGTTTATGTTGTCTGGGCCTGTGGAGTTGTTGCTTTTGGAGCGTTGTAGTGCTTGTTTGACTTGTTGTTCTGTGATGGTTATGGGCGTGGTGTTGAGTTTTCGTATTTTGCGTTGTAGTTGTCTGTATGTTCTGTTGGTTTTGTGTTGTATTATGTTGGTGAATTGTTTGTTGAAAGCTCGTGCTTTCTGTTTGTTGGATATTGCCGTGTGTTGTCCGAACTGTATTGTGGTGTTTTCTGGTGCTTTTTGTTCTTTGTTAGATAGTCTTGTTACTGTGTTCCAGAGTATGTATTGTTTGTGTCTGTGGTTCCATGCATCCGTTAAGTGTTCTTTCCATAGCTCTTGTTTGTGTTTTTGGATTTGTTTGTCTATTTCTTTGTTTAGGTCTGTGATGCGTGGGTCTTGGTGGTTTTGTTGTCTGATGTCGTTTCTTTGGCTGATGAGTGTTCTGATGTGTTGTGGTAGGAGAAGTGATTTGCTTTTTATTTTTCCGTGGGGTATGTGGTGTTTGTCTGCTGTAAGTATGAGGTTTGTGAGCATGGTGTTGGCTGTGTGGATGTTGTCAGGTATGGTTAAGTTCTCCAGTGCTGATTCTATTTCAGAGGTGTATCCTTCCCAGTCTGCTTTCCTGTAATTTGTGTAAGTTTGAAGGTGTTGTTGTAGGCGGAAAGGAGCACGCGTGTTGTGTGTGATTTTGATAGGAAGGTGGTCTGAACTGAGTGCGTGTATTGTGGTCCATGTTGTTCTGTTTGTGATGCTGTTGCTGGCTGTTGTGATGTCCGGTGATGTTGGTTGTTGGTTGATGTTTGTAGGTTTTCTGGTAGGTGTGTTTACGTTTAGAGTGATTTGTTGGGAGTTCTGTAGTATGTCTGCAATGAGGGTGCCTCTGTGGCCCTTTGAACCCTTTAAATACTCAATGGGCTTGCCTGGCAAGCCCTTTGAGTATTTATTCCATATTGCCCACTAGTTCACTAGTAAGGTCATTTTGACGCTTACTAGTAAGGTCATTTTGACGCTTACTAGTGAACATGTAAGGCCATAAATGTGCCCACTAGTTCACTAGTAAGATCATTTTGAGGCTTACTAGTTGACATGTAAGCCACAAAACGCCCGCTAGTTCACTAGTAAGATAATTTTGAGGCTTCTAGTGAACATGTAAGCCACAGAACGCCCACTAGTTCACTAGTAAGATCATTTTGACGCTTACTAGTGAACATGTAAGCCACAAAACGCTCACTAGTTCACTAGTAAGGTCATTTTGACGCTTACTAGTGAACATGTAAGCCACAAAACGCTCACTGGTTCACTAGTAAGGTAATTTTGACGCTTACTAGTGAACATGTAAGCCACAAAACGCCCACTAGTTCCCTAGTAAGATCATTTTGACGCTTATTTATGAACATGTCAGCCACAAAACGCTCACTCGTTCACTAGTAAGATCATTTTGACGCTTACTAGTGAACATGTAAGCCACAAAACGCCCACTAGTTCACTAGTAAGGTCATTTTGACGCTTACTAGTGAACATGTAAGCCACAAAACGCCCACTAGTTCACTAGTAAGATCATTTTGACGCTTACTAGTGAACATGTAAGGCCATAAATGTGCCCACTAGTTCACTAGTAAGTTCATTTTGAGGCTTACTAGTTGACATGTAAGCCACACATCGCCTACTAGTTCACTAGTAAGATCATTTTGAGGCTTACTAGTGAACATGTAAGCCACAAAACGCCCAATAGTTCACTAGTAAGATCATTTTGACGCTTACTAGTGAACATGTAAGCCACAAAACGCTCACTAGTTTACTAGTAAGGTCATTTTGACGCTTACTAGTGAACATGTAAGCCACAAAACGCTCATTAGTTCACTATCCATCCATCCATCCATAATAAGATAATTTTGACGCTTACTACTGAACATTTAAGGCCATAAATGTGCCCACTAGTTCACTGGTAAGATGATTTTGACGCTTACTAGTGAACATGCAAGGCCATAAATGTGCCCACTTGTAGTGCTAGTGACATTACACTGTACTTGCATTAAATGCAAATAAGGATGATTACGAAAACATGTAACGGTATCCTATTGGCTGTACGTTTCAAAATAGTGTCATCCCACCAGTCAGGGCTCATGATTTTGGAAATTCTTTGCCCACTTAGTTTTTTAAAACAACAATGGCGGACAGTGTCCTGAGACGTATTCGGCGAAGGTGCAGGGCAATAGAGAGTGCCTGTCATCAAGGGTCTGCCGGTGAAAGTGAAGCACGCGCGATAAACATTTCAATTGCTAATTTAAGAAGAGTTAGTGACCAGTTTAGCGCTGATACTATTCAAAGTTTGATTCAAAGTCCAATAGATCTCCGATCTGTCATCATTGCGGGACCCACTCCTAATGGTGGACGTGTTTGTTCCCATGTGGCACATCGTTTGCACACAGGTAAAATGGCTACCATTTTTTGTCATTGGTTTTTCGTATGTATTTTTATTCGAACTACACACGGGTTTTACTGACGACTTGCTGTGACTTACCTTCTATCACCCTGTCAAACGTCGTTTTATACCAGTGGTTTTCCTGCAAATCAGTAGACTATTAAGTAACGCGATGGCTGTACACTTTTAAGCAATAACTAGTGATCTTTTAGTTATTCAATTATAAGTTTGAATTATTTTTTTCTTGAGTAAAATGGTTAGAGAAAATAGCTGCTCGTGGTTTTGAAGCTGCATATACTTTTATGTACATCTGTGTCTATATGCCTGTACTGTATACAGTATATAAAAAACACGTAGTGATTCGTTTGCTTGAATTCCTTAATCCTTTTATTTCCATACTTTAGGTAGACGAGGAAGACCAGCACTTGACATTACAAGGGATCAAATTGAACTGCTCCCCACTCAGGGCTTTACAGTGAGAGCCATCACTGAGATGTTGTGTTGTTCCTCTTCATACCTGCATAAAAAAATGAAGTTTTTTCAGATTTCAGCCAGAAATAGATTTACTCCCATTCATGATGTTGACCTGGAAGAGCATGTCAGAAGATTGCACAGCCAATTTCCCAGATCAGGCTCGGAAGCAAGTGTTCTGCTACATACTCTTGTCCCTTCATGTATATATCATTATATTCATTGTGAAAGTGTACTTTCTTTATTGTGTTGTTTTCTGAACCTGTTGCAGATGATGAGGGCATACCTGCGTGCTGATGGTATTGTAGTACAAAGAAAAAGAGTTCGAGAAATCCTCAACCGTAGTGACCCAGCTGCTGCAGCCCAGAGATGGAGCCAGACTGTGGCTAGAAGAACATACTATGTGCCATTCCCCAATAGTTTATGGCACATAGATGGGCATATGCGTCTCATTCGGTAATAAGGGATCATCTTATATTTGTACTCGTGGGAGCATTAGAAAGCCATATTGTATGGACAGCACAGATTAAATTGAATTTTATCATTTGTATATCCAAGTTACACAAACTCCAAATTGCCTCCATGTAGTCTTAAGTGCACAGCAATACCTTCTCTACCGAGATGATATTTCAAACAAGATATGAAACTTGATTGTTTTCTTGTATTTAATCATTATTCTTTTCATGTTTGTTTTACAGGTGGGTGTTTGTGACACATGCCGGCATTGATGGGAATTCCAGGCTAATAACGTACCTTCAACTGGAGCACAGACAACACAGCTTTGACAGTGTTGAAATATTTTGTCCAAGCCACCTGCCTGTATGGGTTACCCTCCAGAGTAAGATCCGACCATGGTGGTGAAAACACTGGTTGCTCTTTTAATGAACCTACTGCAGGGACAAGACACCAAAAATATTTCTAGCTCCAGCCAACACCCCCTCACAATTTACTCACACCTCCCATGGCCTGATTATCCACCAACAGGGGCCCTTTTTGGATTATCATTTTGGCATAGGAACTTTCCTTTCCTATCCTAACCGAGTGAGATGAGCCGGTAGCACCTGGAGCAAAGATCGTCTAAATTTTAATAATGCTTAGGAAAGGTTCTGACCATCCTTTACGAAAGGAAAGGAGATATATTATGCAGCAGGAATATTTAAAGGGGAAGTCTTTTTTTATGTTGTTGTTGTTGTTGTTGTCGACCCCACCCGTGCCCCGACATTGGGGGACCGGGCCCTCACTCCGTCTCCCGGATCCCCAGACCCCCCTCCTCCGCCCAGCGGGCGAGCAGGGCCGCCACTCCGCTTGGGTTTCGCCAGAGGTCCTCCGGAGTCAGTGTGGTGGGTATGTTTGTGCATGTGAACAGGTGTTGTGTGTCGTGCACTTGCGTGCCGCATAGCGCACAGAGTGGTGTTGGGTGTGTGTCCGGTGTAATGTTGTGTAGGTAGGAGTGGAGGGCTGGTGATTTGTTGGTTCGGAGTTGTGCTAGGAGTTGTCTGGTTCTGTGTGGTAGGTCTTGCTCTGATGGGTCTATTTCTGGTGCTGGTGCATGTATTACTTTGTTGTGTTGTCTGGTGTCCAAGTGTGTTTGTACAAAGTGGGTGTGTATGTCTTTCATGTTCTGTTTTATGGTGTCGTTGTTGGTGTCCTGTGGTGCTGTGTCTTTGTTGTGTGTGTAGTTGTTGTTGTGGAAGATTGTTTGTTTCTTTTGTCTGGGTGGTGGTGGTTGTTGAGTGAGTGGGTGTAGTGGGTGGGTTGGGTGTTGGGCTTTTTGTCTGATTTGCGATGCGTGTAGTTTTAGATGGGTGTTCAGTGGGAGAGTTTTTGTTTCCTCATGCAAGTGTTGTATGTTTGTGTCTTGTGTGCATCCTGTTGCTATTCTGAGTGCGGTGTTCTGTGTGGTCTGGAGTTTTGTCTTGTTTGTGTCCGATAGTGTTGGTGACCATATAGTGTTTGCGTATTCGAGGCGTGTGAGTGTGGTTGCTTTGTATGTGGTGAGTATAGTTTCTTTGGATTTTCCCCAGTGAGTGGTTGTTAAGGCTTTAAGTATTTTGTTTGATTGCTTGGCGCGGGTTAGAGTGTGTTGTGTGTGTTTTGAGAAGGTGAGTTTGGGGTCCCATGTTAATCCCAGTATTTTGGGTTCGCGGACTGTGGGTAGGGTGGTGTTATCTATTTGTAAAGTGAGCCTGTTGCTGTATTCTGCCGGATCCGGTGTGAACAGAGTGGTGGTGGTTTTGTCTGCGTTGAGTGTGAGTTGGTTCTGTTTTGTCCAGTTGTATATGTCGTGGAGATATTTTTGTACTTGTTGTTGTGCCTGTTGTGGTTTGACATGTGTGGATAGAATGGTGATGTCGTCTGCATATGTAACTGTGTGTACATTTGGAGGTGGTTGTGGTAAGTCTGCCATGTATATGTTGAATAGTGTTGGTGAAAGTACTCCCCCCTGTGGTACCCCCGTTTTCGTGTTTCTATGTTCTGATGTTTCCCCCCGGTATTGAGTGTATTGTCTGCGTCCCCTTATGTAGTTGTAGATGTATTTGATGATGATGTTTGGGGTGTTAGTGTTGTTGAGTTTGTTTGTGAGTGTGTGTAGGTTTACCGTGTCAAAGGCTTTGGACATGTCTAGGGCTATGGCAACTGTTCGTTGTGGTGGTTTTTGTTGATTGAAACCTGTGGCTATGATGTTGTGTATGTGGTGTAGTGCTGTGGTTGTGGAGTGTTGTTTTCGGAAGCCGTGTTGGTGAGAGGGTAGTTGAGTGTTGTTGGTAATGAAGGGTAGTATTACCTTTTCCATTGTTTTGGCTATTGGGCTGAGTAGTGCTATTGGTCTGTAAGATGGGCCGAGTGCGTGGTTTTTGTTGGGTTTTGGTATTGGGATTATTTTTGCAGTCTTCCATATTGCGGGGATGGTGTTGGTGTTGAGTGATGTGTTGTAAGTGTGTGTGAGTAGTGTTATTGCTTTGGGGCCTAGGTGTTTCAGATGTCTGATGTTTATGTTGTCTGGGCCTGTGGAGTTGTTGCTTTTGGAGCGTTGTAGTGCTTGTTTGACTTGTTGTTCTGTGATGGTTATGGGCGTGGTGTTGAGTTTTCGTATTTTGCGTTGTAGTTGTCTGTATGTTCTGTTGGTTTTGTGTTGTATTATGTTGGTGAATTGTTTGTTGAAAGCTCGTGCTTTCTGTTTGTTGGATATTGCCGTGTGTTGTCCGAACTGTATTGTGGTGTTTTCTGGTGCTTTTTGTTCTTTGTTAGATAGTCTTGTTACTGTGTTCCAGAGTATGTATTGTTTGTGTCTGTGGTTCCATGCATCCGTTAAGTGTTCTTTCCATAGCTCTTGTTTGTGTTTTTGGATTTGTTTGTCTATTTCTTTGTTTAGGTCTGTGATGCGTGGGTCTTGGTGGTTTTGTTGTCTGATGTCGTTTCTTTGGCTGATGAGTGTTCTGATGTGTTGTGGTAGGAGAAGTGATTTGCTTTTTATTTTTCCGTGGGGTATGTGGTGTTTGTCTGCTGTAAGTATGAGGTTTGTGAGCATGGTGTTGGCTGTGTGGATGTTGTCAGGTATGGTTAAGTTCTCCAGTGCTGATTCTATTTCAGAGGTGTATCCTTCCCAGTCTGCTTTCCTGTAATTTGTGTAAGTTTGAAGGTGTTGTTGTAGGCGGAAAGGAGCACGCGTGTTGTGTGTGATTTTGATAGGAAGGTGGTCTGAACTGAGTGCGTGTATTGTGGTCCATGTTGTTCTGTTTGTGATGCTGTTGCTGGCTGTTGTGATGTCCGGTGATGTTGGTTGTTGGTTGATGTTTGTAGGTTTTCTGGTAGGTGTGTTTGCGTTTAGAGTGATTTGTTGGGAGTTCTGTAGTATGTCTGCAATGAGGGTGCCTCTGTGGTCGTCGTAGGGAGAGTGCCATTGTGTTGAGTGAGCGTTGATGTCTGCGGTTAGAATGGTGTTGTTCAGCGAGTTTATGTATTGGAAGGTGTTGGTGATGTCTGTGTCTTCTGTGCCGTGGTCTGGTCGGGTGGTATCTCTGGGGGGTATATACATGTTGCATATGTGTATTCTTTTGTGGTTGGTTATGTGAATCTTTACGGTTTGAATTTCTGTAGTGTTGGTGTTAATGTTGTTGGGGATGTTCATGGGAGTGAATGTGACTGATTTGTGAATGTATGTGAGCAGTCCTCCTCCTCCCTTGTGTTCTCTGTCTTTCCTAATGCTGGTGTAGTTGGTGAGACGAGGTGTGTTGTGTTGTTTTTCTAGTTTGGTTTCTTGTATGGTGATGATGTCTGCGTGCTGTTGTGAGGCGACTTCTTCTAGTTCTGTTTTCTTGTTTTGGATGCCGTTGATGTTTATTTGTAGTATGGTCAGTGTGTGATTGTTGTTTTTGTTGGTGGGTGTTGTTCTTTGTGGGTTGTTCGGGGGTTGTGGTGTTGGGGTGTTTGTTGTTTGCGTGTGTGTTCTGCATGTCCACGTGTTTGTGTATTGGCGGGTGGTGATGCCGGAGCAATGTCTGTGTATCCAGTGTGGGTGTGTTGAGTTGCATCTGAGTGAGGTTTGTCTGCGTGTGATGATTCTATTGCAGCTATTGCAGGTCCAGGTTTGGGGGGGTGGTCTTGTGTTTGTTGTATCTCTGTTGGAGTTGTCTGTCCGTGTTGCGTTTGAGGGTAGTGTTGGTGAGGCGAGTGTGTTGTTTTGGTCTGTTTGTGCTCTGCTGCCTGTTGGTGTCCTACGAGGTGTTGTTGTTCGTGGTGGTGTTTTGGGATGTAGTCTGCATTTCCATGTTATGTTGTATTGTCTAGTGTTTATGTTTGTGCAATGTTTGTGTACCCAGTGTGGTGTGTGGTGGTTGCATCTGAAGGATGTCTGTCTTCTTGTAATCTGTTGTGTGCAAATGTCGCATGTCCAGGTAGTTTGTTGTGTGTGTGTTTGTTGCGTGCGTGAGAGTGTCTGTGTGGGCCCCGGATTTGTCTCTATGTCCCAGGCCTGGAGCAAAAGGTCCGCCCGCCACCCTGCCAGGTTCAGGGGGCGGTTAGCCGAAAAAAAAAAACGGCCGTAAGGGCACCCCGTTCGGGGTGCAGGGATTGGTTCCTTGATTTGTCCCCCCGTTCGGGGGGAACCCTCCAACTGCGAGTAAGCCAAGGAGTTTGGAGGTACAGCAGGTTGACAGCAGTGTGATCGAGCAGATTAGATAGAGTAGAATTTGAATGGGGCTTCACTGATTTATTTCATACAATTCATATCTAAAACACAGTTGAAAAATATTTGATTGTTAAAATATTTAAATACAAGAACTATATCAAGAAATTAACAAAACATAGTTTTTTTAGTTAGGAGAAAAGTCTAAAAACATATCACAAATGACAAACGTTGTGCCCCTCCTCCTCCTGTTCTTCAATGAAGCTGATCACCCTCCAGCTCCCGTTAGAAACATCGTGCTGCTGAAGGTGTGCCGGCAGAATGGTTGTGATACAGGAGGTGCTGTGGACTCTCCCAGAAACGAGGACCTAGTTTAGTTGTAGATCCAGTAAAACATAGTGCAAATGTGACATTATTTATAATGCACAGTTACAGTCTTGTGAATATTAAAAAATGTACTTCATGTAATGCAGGAAGCGAATATTTCAAACGAACTAAGGCAGCAAACAGTAAGAGCAAAATCGTGTTCCAAACATTAACTCTTCTTTTAAATGTCAATTAGCTTGTGAGTAATAAGACAAAATGTGACTGTCAGACAGAGAACTGTCAGAGCAAACGGCAGATTTTAGAAAGTCCTGCCGAAATAAATCTGCACCCGACTGCGACTGTCAGCGTTGAACTGCCGCCATTGCTGTCAAAGTCAGACACATCTCCAAAATTGTTGGAGCAAATTTTTAAGCAGGCTTCATCTTGATAAATTGACCACGTATTTGACATTTACACCATAACGTTACCGCCTAAAATAATCGTAAAACAAAATTTTGTGTAACAACAAGAGTAATATGTACCCCAAAAGCTTTCAAAGCGTCTGAAAGTTTTCTCCTCCGTTTTTGTTGGGGCTTGGCTCGAAATGCATCATGATTGGCCGCCCGAAGTCCACGTGTCTGTCGGACGTGCTCTCATTGGTCTACAATACCATCACGGATGAATAAATACTCAAAGGGCTTGCCAGGCAAGCCCTTTGAACCCTTTAAATACTCAATGGGCTTGCCTGGCAAGCCCTTTGAGTATTTATTCCATATTGCCCACTAGTTCACTAGTAAGGTCATTTTGACGCTTACTAGTGAACATGTAAGGCCATAAATGTGCCCACTAGTTCACTAGTAAGATCATTTTGAGGCTTACTAGTTGACATGTAAGCCACAAAACGCCCGCTAGTTCACTAGTAAGATAATTTTGAGGCTTCTAGTGAACATGTAAGCCACAGAACGCCCACTAGTTCACTAGTAAGATCATTTTGACGCTTACTAGTGAACATGTAAGCCACAAAACGCTCACTAGTTCACTAGTAAGGTCATGTTGACACTTACTAGTAAGGTCATGTTGACACTTACTAGTGAACATGTAAGCCACAAAACGCTCACTGGTTCACTAGTAAGGTAATTTTGACGCTTACTAGTGAACATGTAAGCCACAAAACGCCCACTAGTTCCCTAGTAAGATCATTTTGACGCTTATTTATGAACATGTCAGCCACAAAACGCTCACTCGTTCACTAGTAAGATCATTTTGACGCTTACTAGTGAACATGTAAGCCACAAAACGCCCACTAGTTCACTAGTAAGGTCATTTTGACGCTTACTAGTGAACATGTAAGCCACAAAACGCCCACTAGTTCACTAGTAAGATCATTTTGACGCTTACTAGTGAACATGTAAGGCCATAAATGTGCCCACTAGTTCACTAGTAAGTTCATTTTGAGGCTTACTAGTGAACATGTAAGCCACAAAACGCCCAATAGTTCACTAGTAAGATCATTTTGACGCTTACTAGTGAACATGTAAGCCACAAAACGCTCACTAGTTTACTAGTAAGGTCATTTTGACACTTACTAGTGAACATGTAAGCCACAAAACGCTCACTAGTTCACTATCCATCCATCCATCCATAATAAGATAATTTTGACGCTTACTACTGAACATTTAAGGCCATAAATGTGCCCACTAGTTCACTGGTAAGATGATTTTGACGCTTACTAGTGAACATGTAAGGCCATAAATGTGCCCACTTGTAGTGCTAGTGACATTACACTGTACTTGCATTAAATGCAAATAAGGATGATTACGAAAACATGTAACGGTATCCTATTGGCTGTACGTTTCAAAATAGTGTCATCCCACCAGTCAGGGCTCATGATTTTGGAAATTCTGTGCCCACTTAGTTTTTTAAAACAACAATGGCGGACAGTGTCCTGAGACGTATTCGGCGAAGGTGCAGGGCAATAGAGAGTGCCTGTCATCAAGGGTCTGCCGGTGAAAGTGAAGCACGCGCGATAAACATTTCAATTGCTAATTTAAGAAGAGTTAGTGACCAGTTTAGCGCTGATACTATTCAAAGTTTGATTCAAAGTCCAATAGATCTCCGATCTGTCATCATTGCGGGACCCACTCCTAATGGTGGACGTGTTTGTTCCCATGTGGCACATCGTTTGCACACAGGTAAAATGGCTACCATTTTTTGTCATTGGTTTTTCGTATGTATTTTTATTCGAACTACACACGGGTTTTACTGACGACTTGCTGTGACTTACCTTCTATCACCCTGTCAAACGTCGTTTTATACCAGTGGTTTTCCTGCAAATCAGTAGACTATTAAGTAACGCGATGGCTGTACACTTTTAAGCAATAACTAGTGATCTTTTAGTTATTCAATTATAAGTTTGAATTATTTTTTTCTTGAGTAAAATGGTTAGAGAAAATAGCTGCTCGTGGTTTTGAAGCTGCATATACTTTTATGTACATCTGTGTCTATATGCCTGTACTGTATACAGTATATAAAAAACATGTAGTGATTCGTTTGCTTGAATTCCTTAATCCTTTTATTTCCATACTTTAGGTAGACGAGGAAGACCAGCACTTGACATTACAAGGGATCAAATTGAACTGCTCCCCACTCAGGGCTTTACAGTGAGAGCCATCACTGAGATGTTGTGTTGTTCCTCTTCATACCTGCATAAAAAAATGAAGTTTTTTCAGATTTCAGCCAGAAATAGATTTACTCCCATTCATGATGTTGACCTGGAAGAGCATGTCAGAAGATTGCACAGCCAATTTCCCAGATCAGGCTCGGAAGCAAGTGTTCTGCTACATACTCTTGTCCCTTCATGTATATATCATTATATTCATTGTGAAAGTGTACTTTCTTTATTGTGTTGTTTTCTGAACCTGTTGCAGATGATGAGGGCATACCTGCGTGCTGATGGTATTGTAGTACAAAGAAAAAGAGTTCGAGAAATCCTCAACCGTAGTGACCCAGCTGCTGCAGCCCAGAGATGGAGCCAGACTGTGGCTAGAAGAACATACTATGTGCCATTCCCCAATAGTTTATGGCACATAGATGGGCATATGCGTCTCATTCGGTAATAAGGGATCATCTTATATTTGTACTCGTGGGAGCATTAGAAAGCCATATTGTATGGACAGCACAGATTAAATTGAATTTTATCATTTGTATATCCAAGTTACACAAACTCCAAATTGCCTCCATGTAGTCTTAAGTGCACAGCAATACCTTCTCTACCGAGATGATATTTCAAACAAGATATGAAACTTGATTGTTTTCTTGTATTTAATCATTATTCTTTTCATGTTTGTTTTACAGGTGGGTGTTTGTGACACATGCCGGCATTGATGGGAATTCCAGGCTAATAACGTACCTTCAACTGGAGCACAGACAACACAGCTTTGACAGTGTTGAAATATTTTGTCCAAGCCACCTGCCTGTATGGGTTACCCTCCAGAGTAAGATCCGACCATGGTGGTGAAAACACTGGTTGCTCTTTTAATGAACCTACTGCAGGGACAAGACACCAAAATTATTTCTAGCTCCAGCCAACACCCCCTCACAATTTACTCACACCTCCCATGGCCTGATTATCCACCAACAGGGGCCCTTTTTGGATTATCATTTTGGCATAGGAACTTTCCTTTCCTATCCTAACCGAGTGAGATGAGCCGGTAGCACCTGGAGCAAAGATCGTCTAAATTTTAATAATGCTTAGGAAAGGTTCTGACCATCCTTTACGAAAGGAAAGGAGATATATTATGCAGCAGGAATATTTAAAGGGGAAGTCTTTTTTTATGTTGTTGTTGTTGTTGTTGTCGACCCCACCCGTGCCCCGACATTGGGGGACCGGGCCCTCACTCCGTCTCCCGGATCCCCAGAGCCCCCTCCTCCGCCCAGCGGGCGAGCAGGGCCGCCACTCCGCTTGGGTTTCGCCAGAGGTCCTCCGGAGTCAGTGTGGTGGGTATGTTTGTGCAGGTGAACAGGTGTTGTGTGTCGTGCACTTGCGTGCCGCATAGCGCACAGAGTGGTGTTGGGTGTGTGTCCGGTGTAATGTTGTGTAGGTAGGAGTGGAGGGCTGGTGATTTGTTGGTTCGGAGTTGTGCTAGGAGTTGTCTGGTTCTGTGTGGTAGGTCTTGCTCTGATGGGTCTATTTCTGGTGCTGGTGCATGTATTACTTTGTTGTGTTGTCTGGTGTCCAAGTGTGTTTGTACAAAGTGGGTGTGTATGTCTTTCATGTTCTGTTTTATGGTGTCGTTGTTGGTGTCCTGTGGTGCTGTGTCTTTGTTGTGTGTGTAGTTGTTGTTGTGGAAGATTGTTTGTTTCTTTTGTCTGGGTGGTGGTGGTTGTTGAGTGAGTGGGTGTAGTGGGTGGGTTGGGTGTTGGGCTTTTTGTCTGATTTGCGATGCGTGTAGTTTTAGATGGGTGTTCAGTGGGAGAGTTTTTGTTTCCTCATGCAAGTGTTGTATGTTTGTGTCTTGTGTGCATCCTGTTGCTATTCTGAGTGCGGTGTTCTGTGTGGTCTGGAGTTTTGTCTTGTTTGTGTCCGATAGTGTTGGTGACCATATAGTGTTTGCGTATTCGAGGCGTGTGAGTGTGGTTGCTTTGTATGTGGTGAGTATAGTTTCTTTGGATTTTCCCCAGTGAGTGGTTGTTAAGGCTTTAAGTATTTTGTTTGATTGCTTGGCGCGGGTTAGAGTGTGTTGTGTGTGTTTTGAGAAGGTGAGTTTGGGGTCCCATGTTAATCCCAGTATTTTGGGTTCGCGGACTGTGGGTAGGGTGGTGTTATCTATTTGTAAAGTGAGCCTGTTGCTGTATTCTGCCGGATCCGGTGTGAACAGAGTGGTGGTGGTTTTGTCTGCGTTGAGTGTGAGTTGGTTCTGTTTTGTCCAGTTGTATATGTCGTGGAGATATTTTTGTACTTGTTGTTGTGCCTGTTGTGGTTTGACATGTGTGGATAGAATGGTGATGTCGTCTGCATATGTAACTGTGTGTACATTTGGAGGTGGTTGTGGTAAGTCTGCCATGTATATGTTGAATAGTGTTGGTGAAAGTACTCCCCCCTGTGGTATCCCCGTTTTCGTGTTTCTATGTTCTGATGTTTCCCCCCGGTATTGAGTGTATTGTCTGCGTCCCCTTATGTAGTTGAAGATGTATTTGATGATGATGTTTGGGGTGTTAGTGTTGTTGAGTTTGTTTGTGAGTGTGTGTAGGTTTACCGTGTCAAAGGCTTTGGACATGTCTAGGGCTATGGCAACTGTTCGTTGTGGTGGTTTTTGTTGATTGAAACCTGTGGCTATGATGTTGTGTATGTGGTGTAGTGCTGTGGTTGTGGAGTGTTGTTTTCGGAAGCCGTGTTGGTGAGAGGGTAGTTGAGTGCTGTTGGTAATGAAGGGTAGTATTACCTTTTCCATTGTTTTGGCTATTGGGCTGAGTAGTGCTATTGGTCTGTAAGATGGGCCGAGTGCGTGGTTTTTGTTGGGTTTTGGTATTGGGATTATTTTTGCAGTCTTCCATATTGCGGGGATGGTGTTGGTGTTGAGTGATGTGTTGTAAGTGTGTGTGAGTAGTGTTATTGCTTTGGGGCCTAGGTGTTTCAGATGTCTGATGTTTATGTTGTCTGGGCCTGTGGAGTTGTTGCTTTTGGAGCGTTGTAGTGCTTGTTTGACTTGTTGTTCTGTGATGGTTATGGGCGTGGTGTTGAGTTTTCGTATTTTGCGTTGTAGTTGTCTGTATGTTCTGTTGGTTTTGTGTTGTATTATGTTGGTGAATTGTTTGTTGAATGCTTGTGCTTTCTGTTTGTTGGATATTGCCGTGTGTTGTCCGAACTGTATTGTGGTGTTTTCTGGTGCTTTTTGTTCTTTGTTTGATAGTCTTGTTACTGTGTTCCAGAGTATGTGTTGTTTGTGTCTGTGGTTCCATGCATCCGTTAAGTGTTCTTTCCATAGCTCTTGTTTGTGTTTTTGGATTTGTGTGTCTATTTCTTTGTTTAGGTCCGTGATGCGTGGGTCTTGGTGGTTTTGTTGTCTGATGTCGTTTCTTTGGCTGATGAGTGTTCTGATGTGTTGTGGTAGGAGAAGTGATTTGCTTTTTATTTTTCCGTGGGGTATGTGGTGTTTGTCTGCTGTAAGTATGAGGTTTGTGAGCATGTTGTTGGCTGTGTGGATGTTGTCAGGTATGGTTATGTTCTCCAGTGCTGATTCTATTTCAGAGGTGTATCCTTCCCAGTCTGCTTTCCTGTAATTTGTGTAAGTTTGAAGGTGTTGTTGTAGGCGGAAAGGAGCACGCGTGTTGTGTGTGATTTTGATAGGAAGGTGGTCTGAACTGAGTGCGTGTATTGTGGTCCATGTTGTTCTGTTTGTGATGCTGTTGCTGGCTGTTGTGATGTCCGGTGATGTTGGTTGTTGGTTGATGTTTGTAGGTTTTCTGGTGGGTGTGTTTGTGTTTAGAGTGATTTGTTGGGAGTTTTGTAGTATGTCTGCAATGTGGGTGCCTCTGTGGTCGTCGTAGGGAGAGTGCCATTGTGTTGAGTGAGCGTTGATGTCTGCGGTTAGAATGGTGTTGTTCAGCGAGTTTATGTATTGGAAGGTGTTGGTGATGTCTGTGTCTTCTGTGGCGTGGTCTGGTCGGGTGGTATCTCTGGGGGGTATATACATGTTGCATATGTGCAGTCTTTTGTGGTTGGTTATGTGAATCTTTACGGTTTGAATTTCTGTAGTGTTGGTGTTAATGTTGTTGGGGATGTTCATGGGAGTGAATGTGTATCTACTGTATATCTATAAAAAAAATCCTCGTCTCACCCCTCAGGTGGTGTCCATCCCTCATTCAGCTGGGGTCCTCTACCAGAGGCCAGGAAGCTTGAGGGTTCTGTGCAGTATCCTTGCCGTTCCCAACACTGCACATTTCTGGACTGAGATGTCCGATGTTGTTCCCGGGATCTGTTGCAACCACTCATCATCTAGTTTGGGGGTCACTGCCCCGAGTGCTCCGACCACCACAGGCACGACTGTCCCCTTTACCTTCCAGGCTCTCTCCAGCTCCTCTCTGAGCCCTTGGGATTTCTCGAGTTTCTCGTGTTCCTTCTTTCTGATGTTTCCAGCACTTGGGACCGCTACATCCACTACAACGGCTTTCCTCTGCCCTTTATCTATCATCAGGATATCTGGTTGGTTCGCCATTACCATCTTGTCAGTCTGGATCTGGAAGTCCCATAGGATCTTCGCTCTGTCATTCTCCACCACCTTCGGAGGTGTTTCCCATTTTGACCTTGGGGTGTCCAGTCCATACTCCGCACAGATGTTTCGGTAGACTATGCCAGCCACCTGGTTATGGCGTTCCATATAGGCTTTCCCTGCCAGCACCTTACACCCTGCAGTTATGTGTTAGATCGTCTCAGGTGCCTCTTTGCACAACCTACACCTTGGGTCTTGGCTGGTGTGGTATATCTAGGCCTCGATGGCTCTGGTGCTCAGGGCCTGCTCCTGAGCAGCCAGGATGAGTGCCTCTGTGCTGTCCTTCAGGCCAGCCCTCTCTAGAACTCTGATCGGACTTCTTGAGATTGGCCACGGCAGTTATTGTCCGGTGGTACATCCCGTGTAGGGGCTTGTCCTCCCATGATGGTCCCTCTTCCAGCACCTCATCTTCTGTTCCCCATTGTCTGAGACATTCTCTGAGTACATCATCCGTTGGTGCCTTCTCCTTGATGTATTTGTGGAGCTTGGATGTTTCATCCTGGACAGTGGCTCTCACACTCACTAGTCCCCGGCCTCCTTCCTTTCGGCTTGTGTACAGTCTCAGGGTGCTGGATTTGGTATGGAACCCTCCATGCATGGTAACGAGCTTTCGGGTCTTAACATCCGTGGTCTGAATCTCTTCCTTTGGCCACCTTATTTTTCCTGCAGGGTATCTGATCACTGGAAAGGGCATAGCTGTTTATTGCCCGGGTCTTATTCTTGCCATTGAGCTGGCTTCTTAGGACTTGCCTCACTCGCTGGAGGTATTTGGCCGTAGCCGCTTTCCTTGTTGCCAGTTTGAGGTTGCCATTGGCTTGTGGTATACCGAGGTACTTGTAGCTGTCCTCAATGTCTGCTATTGTTCCTTCAGGGAGTGAGACCCCTTCAGTGCGGACTACCCTTCCTCTCTTAGTCACCATCCGACTACATTTCTCCAGCACGAATGACATCCCGATGTCGCTGCTGTAGATCTTGATTGTGTGGATCAGGGAGTCTATGTCCCTTTCGCTCTTAGCAAACAGCTACATGTCATCCTTGTAGAGGAGGTGACTGATCGTAGCTCCATTTCTGAGGCGGTATCCATGGCCTGTCTTGGTGATTACTTGGCTTAGGGGGTTCAGTCCTATGCAGGACAGCAGTGGGGAGAGTGCATCACCTTGGTATATGCCACATTTGATGGACACTTGGGTAAGTGGCTTGCCATTGGCTTCAAGTGTGGTTTTCCACATCCTCATCAAGTTCGCAACGAAGGCTCTTAGGGTCCTGTTCACCTTATACACATCCAAGCATTCAGTGATCCATGTATGTGGCATCGAGTCATAGGCTTTCTTTTAATCAATCCAGGCTGTGCACAGGTTGGTACATCGGGACCTGCAGTCTTGTGCGACTGTTCTGTCAACCAGGAGCTGATGTTTGGCTCCCCTGGTATCTCTACCAATGCCCTTCCGTGCTTCGCTCTGGATCAGCTCTGTTGTTAGGACCCTGCCACTGAGCGTACACTTTCGCAGGTTGTGTTGCAAACAGCCTGTTTATTCGTCTGGCCTCATTCTCTTTCGTGTACCGCTTTAGGCGGCTGGACAAGGCTTGGAGCCTTTGTTTCGAGTGCTTCATATATGGTCATCTGGATGTACCTCTCAGGATCGGCCTTTTCATCACACCTCTCTGGACCTCAGTCAATTGACTCACATCTTTCCGAGCCGCCTTGATCTTAGCCTCCAACCGTCTTTTCCATGGTCGGTAATGTATCTCATGGCTTCCATGGTTGCTCTTATAGCCAAGCATCTCAAGGATCACTGATGCTGAAGCGTATATCAGTTCATTTCCGTGATCGTTACGGTAAGGATCACCCTCAGTGCTGCATTCACACTTTCCAAGAGACTTTCAGGTGGTACTTCACATAGCCGTTGTAATCGGATTCTAGGTTTCCCAGCTTTCATTCTTGCCATGATCTTAGCTTTCAGGTCAGTTGCTGCCTCGCTCAGCATTTCATTCATTGGGGCTGGCCTCCCAATCTCATCATCTGCATTCACTCTGGTATGAACTCCTCCTCTGATCTGGCAGCCTGGGGCCCCTCACTATGGAACCTGCGTTGTACCTCATCAATCTCAAGTTGTGACAGCAGTTGCCGTTTGTGGATGTTGGAACACTGAGTTACGAGTTGTTTCGTGGCCACCCGTGACTGTGGGTTTCGAAGTAACCATTTAGCCCACATTCTCTCCATGTAACCTCTCTGACTAGGCTTGCTTGAGTAGTAGCATTCCAACAGAGCCATGTTATTGCATCTTGCCCATCTCTGCTCCATTTTTCATCAAGGTGCTCTGGTTCCCCAGCACCTGACGCAGACCTTGTTTGGCCGGGCGACGTCTGAGCTGGCATGTCATTCATTTTATTGTCTCTCATCATTGTATGAGGTACACATTAGCGTGAAGGCTCTTGCCCAAGGACCCACACTGAATGGTGTTATGTGCTCATTTTTTGCCCCAAGTGGGGAGCGGAGGGACGGGCGCTGGGGGGGGGACCATCGTGGTGGGGCGGGCCCCTACGCGGGATGTGCCACCGGACCGTGGCTGAGGTGGCTGATCTCAAGAAGTCCTATCGGTGGCTGGAGGGGACTGGCCTGGGGGACAGCGCAGGGGCGCTCATCCTGGCTGCTCAGGAGCGGGCCTTGGGCGCCGGAGCCGTCGAGGCCCGGATGTGCCGCGCCGGACAGGACCCGGGGTGTGGGTTGTGCGGGGAGGCGCCTGGGACGATCCGGCACGTGGCTGCGGGGTGTGGGATGCTGGCAGGGGGGGCCTGCGTGGAGCGCCATGGCCAGGTGGCTGGCGTGGTCTGCCGAGGCATCTGTGCGGAGTGTGGACTGGGGGCCCCGGGGTCGGAGTGGGGGGCACCTCCGAGGGTGGTGGAGGGTGGCGGAGCGGGGATCCTGTGGGACTTCCGGATCCAGACTGGCGGGATGGTGGTGGCGAGCCAGCCAGATGTCGTGGTCGTGGATGGGGGGCGGAGGAGGGCCGTTGTGGTGGATGTGGCGGTCCCAGGTGGTGGAGGCATCGGGAGGGGGGAGCATGGGGGGCTCGGGGGGTACCAGGGGCTCGGGGAGGGCCTGGGGAGGGCCTGGGGGGTGGGGGTGGCGGTCGTGCCTGTGGTGGTCGGGGCGCTCGGGGCAGTGACCCCCGGACTGGATGGGTGGTTGCGACAGATCCCGGGACCAGCGTCGGACATCTCGGTCCGGAGGTGTGCGGTGCTGGGAGCGGCGGGGGTACTGCGCGGGGCCCTCGGGCTTCCTGGCCTCTGGTGGAGGACCCGAGCTGAATGAGGGACGGACACCACCCGAGGACACCTCCTATTGGCTCCATGATAAGAGCTCCACCCAGCAAAGAATTAACCCTTTAAAACCTGATTCTGAGCTTTCACAATTATTTACCGCCATTTGCGTAATATCTACAGTATACAGAAGGAATCAAGCAATTTTTACCAATGTATCTGTAGGTGATGTTTATTTATTATGTACACAGAGATAAAGAGTAATGGCACAGCTCTGCAGTATCTTTCCACTTTTATATATGTATGCTATACTAAATAAAATGAATAGGGCACCATATAATGCAACAGTTATGCAACTCCCTAAATAATGATGTGAATTTTCAGTTGTTGCTAAATCAGTTAGGATGTTATAATTTGTGGTGTAGATGCGAATTTAGGAGAGCAGGACAATATATCGCATTGCAATTGGAGCAGCAGCTTGGTTGATGATGTCCTCAAACCGGCTCATCTATTATATTTGTCGTGCAATACAATGAAAATGAGCACAATTGCAAAACATAGGCTTCTTATATTTTAAAATAAAATAATCACATGTTTACCGTTCTGGGGTTTCTACAATCATGAATGGAGGCATTATTTACAGCAGGTTGATGTTGTTGTTGTTGTTGTCGACCCCACCCGTGCCCCGACATTGGGGGACCGGGCCCTCACTCCGTCTCCCGGATCCCCAGACCCCCCTCCGCCGCCCAGCGGGCGAGCAGGGCCGCCACTCCGCTTGGGTTTCGCCAGAGGTCCTCCGGAGTCAGTGTGGTGGGTATGTTTGTGCAGGTGAACAGGTGTTGTGTGTCGTGCACTTGCGTGCCACATAGCGCACAGAGTGGTGTTGGGTGTGTGTCCGGTGTAATGTTGTGTAGGTAGGAGTGGAGGGCTGGTGATTTGTTGGTTCGGAGTTGTGCTAGGAGTTGTCTGGTTCTGTGTGGTAGGTCTTGCTCTGATGGGTCTATTTCTGGTGCTGGTGCATGTATTACTTTGTTGTGTTGTCTGGTGTCCAAGTGTGTTTGTACAAAGTGGGTGTGTATGTCTTTCATGTTCTGTTTTATGGTGTCGTTGTTGGTGTCCTGTGGTGCTGTGTCTTTGTTGTGTGTGTAGTTGTTGTTGTGGAAGATTGTTTGTTTCTTTTGTCTGGGTGGTGGTGGTTGTTGAGTGAGTGGGTGTAGTGGGTGGGTTGGGTGTTGGGCTTTTTGTCTGATTTGCGATGCGTGTAGTTTTAGATGGGTGTTCAGTGGGAGAGTTTTTGTTTCCTCATGCAAGTGTTGTATGTTTGTGTCTTGTGTGCATCCTGTTGCTATTCTGAGTGCGGTGTTCTGTGTGGTCTGGAGTTTTGTCTTGTTTGTGTCCGATAGTGTTGGTGACCATATAGTGTTTGCGTATTCGAGGCGTGTGAGTGTGGTTGCTTTGTATGTGGTGAGTATAGTTTCTTTGGATTTTCCCCAGTGAGTGGTTGTTAAGGCTTTAAGTATTTTGTTTGATTGCTTGGCGCGGGTTAGAGTGTGTTGTGTGTGTTTTGAGAAGGTGAGTTTGGGGTCCCATGTTAATCCCAGTATTTTGGGTTCGCGGACTGTGGGTAGGGTGGTGTTATCTATTTGTAAAGTGAGTCTGTTGCTGTATTCTGCCGGATCCGGTGTGAACAGAGTGGTGGTGGTTTTGTCTGCGTTGAGTGTGAGTTGGTTCTGTTTTGTCCAGTTGTATATGTCGTGGAGATATTTTTGTACTTGTTGTTGTGCCTGTTGTGGTTTGACATGTGTGGATAGAATGGTGATGTCGTCTGCATATGTAACTGTGTGTACATTTGGAGGTGGTTGTGGTAAGTCTGCCATGTATATGTTGAATAGTGTTGGTGAAAGTACTCCCCCCTGTGGTACCCCCGTTTTCGTGTTTCTATGTTCTGATGTTTCCCCCCGGTATTGAGTGTATTGTCTGCGTCCCCTTATGTAGTTGAAGATGTATTTGATGATGATGTTTGGGGTGTTAGTGTTGTTGAGTTTGTTTGTGAGTGTGTGTAGGTTTACCGTGTCAAAGGCTTTGGACATGTCTAGGGCTATGGCAACTGTTCGTTGTGGTGGTTTTTGTTGATTGAAACCTGTGGCTATGATGTTGTGTATGTGGTGTAGTGCTGTGGTTGTGGAGTGTTGTTTTCGGAAGCCGTGTTGGTGAGAGGGTAGTTGAGTGTTGTTGGTAATGAAGGGTAGTATTACCTTTTCCATTGTTTTGGCTATTGGGCTGAGTAGTGCTATTGGTCTGTAAGATGGGCCGAGTGCGTGGTTTTTGTTGGGTTTTGGTATTGGGATTATTTTTGCAGTCTTCCATATTGCGGGGATGGTGTTGGTGTTGAGTGATGTGTTGTAAGTGTGTGTGAGTAGTGTTATTGCTTTGGGGCCTAGGTGTTTCAGATGTCTGATGTTTATGTTGTCTGGGCCTGTGGAGTTGTTGCTTTTGGAGCGTTGTAGTGCTTGTTTGACTTGTTGTTCTGTGATGGTTATGGGCGTGGTGTTGAGTTTTCGTATTTTGCGTTGTAGTTGTCTGTATGTTCTGTTGGTTTTGTGTTGTATTATGTTGGTGAATTGTTTGTTGAATGCTCGTGCTTTCTGTTTGTTGGATATTGCCGTGTGTTGTCCGAACTGTATTGTGTTGTTTTCTGGTGCTTTTTGTTCTTTGTTTGATAGTCTTGTTACTGTGTTCCAGAGTATGTGTTGTTTGTGTCTGTGGTTCCATGCATCCGTTAAGTGTTCTTTCCATAGCTCTTGTTTGTGTTTTTGGATTTGTGTGTCTATTTCTTTGTTTAGGTCCGTGATGCGTGGGTCTTGGTGGTTTTGTTGTCTGATGTCGTTTCTTTGGCTGATGAGTGTTCTGATGTGTTGTGGTAGGAGAAGTGATTTGCTTTTTATTTTTCCGTGGGGTATGTGGTGTTTGTCTGCTGTAAGTATGAGGTTTGTGAGCATGTTGTTGGCTGTGTGGATGTTGTCAGGTATGGTTATGTTCTCCAGTGCTGATTCTATTTCAGAGGTGTATCCTTCCCAGTCTGCTTTCCTGTAATTTGTGTAAGTTTGAAGGTGTTGTTGTAGGCGGAAAGGAGCACGCGTGTTGTGTGTGATTTTGATAGGAAGGTGGTCTGAACTGAGTGCGTGTATTGTGGTCCATGTTGTTCTGTTTGTGATGCTGTTGCTGGCTGTTGTGATGTCCGGTGATGTTGGTTGTTGGTTGATGTTTGTAGGTTTTCTGGTAGGTGTGTTTGCGTTTAGAGTGATTTGTTGGGAGTTCTGTAGTATGTCTGCAATGAGGGTGCCTCTGTGGTCGTCGTAGGGAGAGTGCCATTGTGTTGAGTGAGCGTTGATGTCTGCGGTTAGAATGGTGTTGTTCAGCGAGTTTATGTATTGGAAGGTGTTGGTGATGTCTGTGTCTTCTGTGCCGTGGTCTGGCCGGGTGGTATCTCTGGGGGGTATATACATGTTGCATATGTGTAGTCTTTTGTGGTTGGTTATGTGAATCTTTACGGTTTGAATTTCTGTAGTGTTGGTGTTAATGTTGTTGGGGATGTTCATGGGAGTGAATGTGACTGATTCGTGAATGTATGTGAGCAGTCCTCCTCCTCCCTTGTGTTCTCTGTCTTTCCTAATGCTGGTGTAGTTGGTGAGACGAGGTGTGTTGTGTTGTTTTTCTAGTTTGGTTTCTTGTATGGTGATGATGTCTGCGTGCTGTTGTGAGGCGACTTCTTCTAGTTCTGTTTTCTTGTTTTGGATGCCGTTGATGTTTATTTGTAGTATGGTCAGTGTGTGATTGTTGTTTTTGTTGGTGGGTGTTGTTCTTTGTGGGTTGTTCGGGGGTTGTGGTGTTGGGGTGTTTGTTGTTTGTGTGTGTGTTCTGCATGTCCACGTGTTTGTGTATTGGCGGGTGGTGATGCCGGAGCAATGTCTGTGTATCCAGTGTGGGTGTGTTGAGTTGCATCTGAGTGAGGTTAGAATGGTGTTGTTCAGCGAGTTTATGTATTGGAAGGTGTTGGTGATGTCTGTGTCTTCTGTGGCGTGGTCTGGTCGGGTGGTATCTCTGGGGGGTATATACATGTTGCATATGTGTAGTCTTTTGTGGTTGGTTATGTGAATCTTTACGGTTTGAATTTCTGTAGTGTTGGTGTTAATGTTGTTGGGGATGTTCATGGGAGTGAATGTGTATCTACTGTATATCTATAAAAAAAATCCTCGTCTCACCCCTCAGGTGGTGTCCATCCCTCATTCAGCTGGGGTCCTCTACCAGAGGCCAGGAAGCTTGAGGGTTCTGTGCAGTATCCTTGCCGTTCCCAGCACTGCACATTTCTGGACTGAGATGTCCGATGTTGTTCCCGGGATCTGTTGCAACCACTCATCATCTAGTTTGGGGGTCACTGCCCCGAGTGCTCCGACCACCACAGGCACGACTGTCCCCTTTACCTTCCAGGCTCTCTCCAGCTCCTCTCTGAGCCCTTGGGATTTCTCGAGTTTCTCGTGTTCCTTCTTTCTGATGTTTCCAGCACTTGGGACCGCTACATCCACTACAACGGCTTTCCTCTGCCCTTTATCTATCATCAGGATATCTGGTTGGTTCGCCATTACCATCTTGTCAGTCTGGATCTGGAAGTCCCATAGGATCTTCGCTCTGTCATTCTCCACCACCTTCGGAGATGTTTCCCATTTTGACCTTGGGGTGTCCAGTCCATACTCCGCACAGATGTTTCGGTAGACTATGCCAGCCACCTGGTTATGGCGTTCCATATAGGCTTTCCCTGCCAGCACCTTACACCCTGCAGTTATGTGTTAGATCGTCTCAGGTGCCTCTTTGCACAACCTACACCTTGGGTCTTGGCTGGTGTGGTATATCTAGGCCTCGATGGCTCTGGTGCTCAGGGCCTGCTCCTGAGCAGCCAGGATGAGTGCCTCTGTGCTGTCCTTCAGGCCAGCCCTCTCTAGAACTCTGATCGGACTTCTTGAGATTGGCCACGGCAGTTATTGTCCGGTGGTACATCCCGTGTAGGGGCTTGTCCTCCCATGATGGTCCCTCTTCCAGCACCTCATCTTCTGTTCCCCATTGTCTGAGACATTCTCTGAGTACATCATCCGTTGGTGCCTTCTCCTTGATGTATTTGTGGAGCTTGGATGTTTCATCCTGGACAGTGGCTCTCACACTCACTAGTCCCCGGCCTCCTTCCTTTCGGCTTGTGTACAGTCTCAGGGTGCTGGATTTGGTATGGAACCCTCCATGCATGGTAACGAGCTTTCGGGTCTTAACATCCGTGGTCTGAATCTCTTCCTTTGGCCACCTTATTTTTCCTGCAGGGTATCTGATCACTGGAAAGGGCATAGCTGTTTATTGCCCGGGTCTTATTCTTGCCATTGAGCTGGCTTCTTAGGACTTGCCTCACTCGCTGGAGGTATTTGGCCGTAGCCGCTTTCCTTGTTGCCAGTTTGAGGTTGCCATTGGCTTGTGGTATACCGAGGTACTTGTAGCTGTCCTCAATGTCTGCTATTGTTCCTTCAGGGAGTGAGACCCCTTCAGTGCGGACTACCCTTCCTCTCTTAGTCACCATCCGACTACATTTCTCCATCACGAATGACATCCCGATGTCGCTGCTGTAGATCTTGATTGTGTGGATCAGGGAGTCTATGTCCCTTTCGCTCTTAGCAAACAGCTACATGTCATCCTTGTAGAGGAGGTGACTGATCGTAGCTCCATTTCTGAGGCGGTATCCATGGCCTGTCTTGGTGATTACTTGGCTTAGGGGGTTCAGTCCTATGCAGGACAGCAGTGGGGAGAGTGCATCACCTTGGTATATGCCACATTTGATGGACACTTGGGTAAGTGGCTTGCCATTGGCTTCAAGTGTGGTTTTCCACATCCTCATCAAGTTCGCAACGAAGGCTCTTAGGATCCTGTTCACCTTATACACATCCAAGCATTCAGTGATCCATGTATGTGGCATCGAGTCATAGGCTTTCTTTTAATCAATCCAGGCTGTGCACAGGTTGGTACATCGGGACCTGCAGTCTTGTGCGACTGTTCTGTCAACCAGGAGCTGATGTTTGGCTCCCCTGGTATCTCTACCAATGCCCTTCCGTGCTTCGCTCTGGATCAGCTCTGTTGTTAGGACCCTGCCACTGAGCGTACACTTTCGCAGGTTGTGTTGCAAACAGCCTGTTTATTCGTCTGGCTTCATTCTCTTTCGTGTACCGCTTTAGGCGGCTGGACAAGGCTTGGAGCCTTTGTTTCGAGTGCTTCATATATGGTCATCTGGATGTACCTCTCAGGATCGGCCTTTTCATCACACCTCTCTGGACCTCAGTCAATTGACTCACATCTTTCCGAGCCGCCTTGATCTTAGCCTCCAACCGTCTTTTCCATGGTCGGTAATGTATCTCATGGCTTCCATGGTTGCTCTTATAGCCAAGCATCTCAAGGATCACTGATGCTGAAGCGTATATCAGTTCATTTCCGTGATCGTTACGGTAAGGATCACCCTCAGTGCTGCATTCACACTTTCCAAGAGACTTTCAGGTGGTACTTCACATAGCCGTTGTAATCGGATTCTAGGTTTCCCAGCTTTCATTCTTGCCATGATCTTAGCTTTCAGGTCAGTTGCTGCCTCGCTCAGCATTTCATTCATTGGGGCTGGCCTCCCAATCTCATCATCTGCATTCACTCTGGTATGAACTCCTCCTCTGATCTGGCAGCCTGGGGCCCCTCACTATGGAACCTGCGTTGTACCTCATCAATCTCAAGTTGTGACAGCAGTTGCCGTTTGTGGATGTTGGAACACTGAGTTACGAGTTGTTTCGTGGCCACCCGTGACTGTGGGTTTCGAAGTAACCATTTAGCCCACATTCTCTCCATGTAACCTCTCTGACTAGGCTTGCTTGAGTAGTAGCATTCCAACAGAGCCATGTTATTGCATCTTGCCCATCTCTGCTCCATTTTTCATCAAGGTGCTCTGGTTCCCCAGCACCTGACGCAGACCTTGTTTGGCCGGGCGACGTCTGAGCTGGCATGTCATTCATTTTATTGTCTCTCATCATTGTATGAGGTACGCATTAGCGTGAAGGCTCTTGCCCAAGGACCCACACTGAATGGTGTTATGTGCTCATTTTTTGCCCCAAGTGGGGAGCGGAGGGACGGGCGCTGGGGGGGGGGCCATCGTGGTGGGGCGGGCCCCTACGCGGGATGTGCCACCGGACCGTGGCTGAGGTGGCTGATCTCAAGAAGTCCTATCGGTGGCTGGAGGGGACTGGCCTGGGGGACAGCGCAGGGGCGCTCATCCTGGCTGCTCAGGAGCGGGCCTTGGGCGCCGGAGCCGTCGAGGCCCGGATGTGCCGCGCCGGACAGGACCCGGGGTGTGGGTTGTGCGGGGAGGCGCCTGGGACGATCCGGCACGTGGCTGCGGGGTGTGGGATGCTGGCAGGGGGGGCCTGCGTGGAGCGCCATGGCCAGGTGGCTGGCGTGGTCTGCCGAGGCATCTGTGCGGAGTGTGGACTGGGGGCCCCGGGGTCGGAGTGGGGGGCACCTCCGAGGGTGGTGGAGGGTGGCGGAGCGGGGATCCTGTGGGACTTCCGGATCCAGACTGGCGGGATGGTGGTGGCGAGCCAGCCAGATGTCGTGGTCGTGGATGGGGGGCGGAGGAGGGCCGTTGTGGTGGATGTGGCGGTCCCAGGTGGTGGAGGCATCGGGAGGGGGGAGCATGGGGGGCTCGGGGGGTACCAGGGGCTCGGGGAGGGGCTGGGGAGGGCCTGGGGGGTGGGGGTGGCGGTCGTGCCTGTGGTGGTCGGGGCGCTCGGGGCAGTGACCCCCGGACTGGATGGGTGGTTGCGACAGATCCCGGGACCAGCGTCGGACATCTCGGTCCGGAGGTGTGCGGTGCTGGGAGCGGCGGGGGTACTGCGCGGGGCCCTCGGGCTTCCTGGCCTCTGGTGGAGGACCCGAGCTGAATGAGGGACGGACACCACCCGAGGACACCTCCTATTGGCTCCATGATAAGAGCTCCACCCAGCAAAGAATTAACCCTTTAAAACCTGATTCTGAGCTTTCACAATTATTTACCGCCATTTGCGTAATATCTACAGTATACAGAAGGAATCAAGCAATTTTTACCAATGTATCTGTAGGTGATGTTTATTTATTATGTACACAGAGATAAAGAGTAATGGCACAGCTCTGCAGTATCTTTCCACTTTTATATATGTATGCTATACTAAATAAAATGAATAGGGCACCATATAATGCAACAGTTATGCAACTCCCTAAATAATGATGTGAATTTTCAGTTGTTGCTAAATCAGTTAGGATGTTATAATTTGTGGTGTAGATGCGAATTTAGGAGAGCAGGACAATATATCGCATTGCAATTGGAGCAGCAGCTTGGTTGATGATGTCCACAAACCGGCTCATCTATTATATTTGTCGTGCAATACAATGAAAATGAGCACAATTGCAAAACATAGGCTTCTTATATTTTAAAATAAAATAATCACATGTTTACCGTTCTGGGGTTTCTACAATCATGAATGGAGGCATTATTTACAGCAGGTTGATGTTGTTGTTGTTGTTGTCGACCCCACCCGTGCCCCGACATTGGGGGACCGGGCCCTCACTCCGTCTCCCGGATCCCCAGACCCCCCTCCGCCGCCCAGCGGGCGAGCAGGGCCGCCACTCCGCTTGGGTTTCGCCAGAGGTCCTCCGGAGTCAGTGTGGTGGGTATGTTTGTGCAGGTGAACAGGTGTTGTGTGTCGTGCACTTGCGTGCCGCATAGCGCACAGAGTGGTGTTGGGTGTGTGTCCGGTGTAATGTTGTGTAGGTAGGAGTGGAGGGCTGGTGATTTGTTGGTTCGGAGTTGTGCTAGGAGTTGTCTGGTTCTGTGTGGTAGGTCTTGCTCTGATGGGTCTATTTCTGGTGCTGGTGCATGTATTACTTTGTTGTGTTGTCTGGTGTCCAAGTGTGTTTGTACAAAGTGGGTGTGTATGTCTTTCATGTTCTGTTTTATGGTGTCGTTGTTGGTGTCCTGTGGTGCTGTGTCTTTGTTGTGTGTGTAGTTGTTGTTGTGGAAGATTGTTTGTTTCTTTTGTCTGGGTGGTGGTGGTTGTTGAGTGAGTGGGTGTAGTGGGTGGGTTGGGTGTTGGGCTTTTTGTCTGATTTGCGATGCGTGTAGTTTTAGATGGGTGTTCAGTGGGAGAGTTTTTGTTTCCTCATGCAAGTGTTGTATGTTTGTGTCTTGTGTGCATCCTGTTGCTATTCTGAGTGCGGTGTTCTGTGTGGTCTGGAGTTTTGTCTTGTTTGTGTCCGATAGTGTTGGTGACCATATAGTGTTTGCGTATTCGAGGCGTGTGAGTGTGGTTGCTTTGTATGTGGTGAGTATAGTTTCTTTGGATTTTCCCCAGTGAGTGGTTGTTAAGGCTTTAAGTATTTTGTTTGATTGCTTGGCGCGGGTTAGAGTGTGTTGTGTGTGTTTTGAGAAGGTGAGTTTGGGGTCCCATGTTAATCCCAGTATTTTGGGTTCGCGGACTGTGGGTAGGGTGGTGTTATCTATTTGTAAAGTGAGCCTGTTGCTGTATTCTGCCGGATCCGGTGTGAACAGAGTGGTGGTGGTTTTGTCTGCGTTGAGTGTGAGTTGGTTCTGTTTTGTCCAGTTGTATATGTCGTGGAGATATTTTTGTACTTGTTGTTGTGCCTGTTGTGGTTTGACATGTGTGGATAGAATGGTGATGTCGTCTGCATATGTAACTGTGTGTACATTTGGAGGTGGTTGTGGTAAGTCTGCCATGTATATGTTGAATAGTGTTGGTGAAAGTACTCCCCCCTGTGGTACCCCCGTTTTCGTGTTTCTGTGTTCTGATGTTTCCCCCCGGTATTGAGTGTATTGTCTGCGTCCCCTTATGTAGTTGAAGATGTATTTGATGATGATGTTTGGGGTGTTAGTGTTGTTGAGTTTGTTTGTGAGTGTGTGTAGGTTTACCGTGTCAAAGGCCTTGGACATGTCTAGGGCTATGGCAACTGTTCGTTGTGGTGGTTTTTGTTGATTGAAACCTGTGGCTATGATGTTGTGTATGTGGTGTAGTGCTGTGGTTGTGGAGTGTTGTTTTCGGAAGCCGTGTTGGTGAGAGGGTAGTTGAGTGTTGTTGGTAATGAAGGGTAGTATTACCTTTTCCATTGTTTTGGCTATTGGGCTGAGTAGTGCTATTGGTCTGTAAGATGGGCCGAGTGCGTGGTTTTTGTTGGGTTTTGGTATTGGGATTATTTTTGCAGTCTTCCATATTGCGGGGATGGTGTTGGTGTTGAGTGATGTGTTGTAAGTGTGTGTGAGTAGTGTTATTGCTTTGGGGCCTAGGTGTTTCAGATGTCTGATGTTTATGTTGTCTGGGCCTGTGGAGTTGTTGCTTTTGGAGCGTTGTAGTGCTTGTTTGACTTGTTGTTCTGTGATGGTTATGGGCGTGGTGTTGAGTTTTCGTATTTTGCGTTGTAGTTGTCTGTATGTTCTGTTGGTTTTGTGTTGTATTATGTTGGTGAATTGTTTGTTGAAAGCTCGTGCTTTCTGTTTGTTGGATATTGCCGTGTGTTGTCCGAACTGTATTGTGGTGTTTTCTGGTGCTTTTTGTTCTTTGTTAGATAGTCTTGTTACTGTGTTCCAGAGTATGTATTGTTTGTGTCTGTGGTTCCATGCATCCGTTAAGTGTTCTTTCCATAGCTCTTGTTTGTGTTTTTGGATTTGTTTGTCTATTTCTTTGTTTAGGTCTGTGATGCGTGGGTCTTGGTGGTTTTGTTGTCTGATGTCGTTTCTTTGGCTGATGAGTGTTCTGATGTGTTGTGGTAGGAGAAGTGATTTGCTTTTTATTTTTCCGTGGGGTATGTGGTGTTTGTCTG
The DNA here is from genome assembly GCF_025434085.1 of Hippocampus zosterae. Classification (NCBI taxonomy): domain Eukaryota; kingdom Metazoa; phylum Chordata; class Actinopteri; order Syngnathiformes; family Syngnathidae; genus Hippocampus; species Hippocampus zosterae. The sequence goes on from NC_067465.1 coordinate 12,951,431, forward strand.
CTGTAAGTATGAGGTTTGTGAGCATGGTGTTGGCTGTGTGGATGTTGTCAGGTATGGTTAAGTTCTCCAGTGCTGATTCTATTTCAGAGGTGTATCCTTCCCAGTCTGCTTTCCTGTAATTTGTGTAAGTTTGAAGGTGTTGTTGTAGGCGGAAAGGAGCACGCGTGTTGTGTGTGATTTTGATAGGAAGGTGGTCTGAACTGAGTGCGTGTATTGTGGTCCATGTTGTTCTGTTTGTGATGCTGTTGCTGGCTGTTGTGATGTCCGGTGATGTTGGTTGTTGGTTGATGTTTGTAGGTTTTCTGGTAGGTGTGTTTGCGTTTAGAGTGATTTGTTGGGAGTTCTGTAGTATGTCTGCAATGAGGGTGCCTCTGTGGTCGTCGTAGGGAGAGTGCCATTGTGTTGAGTGAGCGTTGATGTCTGCGGTTAGAATGGTGTTGTTCAGCGAGTTTATGTATTGGAAGGTGTTGGTGATGTCTGTGTCTTCTGTGCCGTGGTCTGGTCGGGTGGTATCTCTGGGGGGTATATACATGTTGCATATGTGTATTCTTTTGTGGTTGGTTATGTGAATCTTTACGGTTTGAATTTCTGTAGTGTTGGTGTTAATGTTGTTGGGGATGTTCATGGGAGTGAATGTGACTGATTTGTGAATGTATGTGAGCAGTCCTCCTCCTCCCTTGTGTTCTCTGTCTTTCCTAATGCTGGTGTAGTTGGTGAGACGAGGTGTGTTGTGTTGTTTTTCTAGTTTGGTTTCTTGTATGGTGATGATGTCTGCGTGCTGTTGTGAGGCGACTTCTTCTAGTTCTGTTTTCTTGTTTTGGATGCCGTTGATGTTTATTTGTAGTATGGTCAGTGTGTGATTGTTGTTTTTGTTGGTGGGTGTTGTTCTTTGTGGGTTGTTCGGGGGTTGTGGTGTTGGGGTGTTTGTTGTTTGCGTGTGTGTTCTGCATGTCCACGTGTTTGTGTATTGGCGGGTGGTGATGCCGGAGCAATGTCTGTGTATCCAGTGTGGGTGTGTTGAGTTGCATCTGAGTGAGGTTTGTCTGCGTGTGATGATTCTATTGCAGCTATTGCAGGTCCAGGTTTGGGGGGGTGGTCTTGTGTTTGTTGTATCTCTGTTGGAGTTGTCTGTCCGTGTTGCGTTTGAGGGTAGTGTTGGTGAGGCGAGTGTGTTGTTTTGGTCTGTTTGTGCTCTGCTGCCTGTTGGTGTCCTACGAGGTGTTGTTGTTCGTGGTGGTGTTTTGGGATGTAGTCTGCATTTCCATGTTATGTTGTATTGTCTAGTGTTTATGTTTGTGCAATGTTTGTGTACCCAGTGTGGTGTGTGGTGGTTGCATCTGAAGGATGTCTGTCTTCTTGTAATCTGTTGTGTGCAAATGTCGCATGTCCAGGTAGTTTGTTGTGTGTGTGTTTGTTGCGTGCGTGAGAGTGTCTGTGTGGGCCCCGGATTTGTCTCTATGTCCCAGGCCTGGAGCAAAAGGTCCGCCCGCCACCCTGCCAGGTTCAGGGGGCGGTTAGCCGAAAAAAAAAAACGGCCGTAAGGGCACCCCGTTCGGGGTGCAGGGATTGGTTCCTTGATTTGTCCCCCCGTTCGGGGGGAACCCTCCAACTGCGAGTAAGCCAAGGAGTTTGGAGGTACAGCAGGTTGACAGCAGTGTGATCGAGCAGATTAGATAGAGTAGAATTTGAATGGGGCTTCACTGATTTATTTCATACAATTCATATCTAAAACACAGTTGAAAAATATTTGATTGTTAAAATATTTAAATACAAGAACTATATCAAGAAATTAACAAAACATAGTTTTTTTAGTTAGGAGAAAAGTCTAAAAACATATCACAAATGACAAACGTTGTGCCCCTCCTCCTCCTGTTCTTCAATGAAGCTGATCACCCTCCAGCTCCCGTTAGAAACATCGTGCTGCTGAAGGTGTGCCGGCAGAATGGTTGTGATACAGGAGGTGCTGTGGACTCTCCCAGAAACGAGGACCTAGTTTAGTTGTAGATCCAGTAAAACATAGTGCAAATGTGACATTATTTATAATGCACAGTTACAGTCTTGTGAATATTAAAAAATGTACTTCATGTAATGCAGGAAGCGAATATTTCAAACGAACTAAGGCAGCAAACAGTAAGAGCAAAATCGTGTTCCAAACATTAACTCTTCTTTTAAATGTCAATTAGCTTGTGAGTAATAAGACAAAATGTGACTGTCAGACAGAGAACTGTCAGAGCAAACGGCAGATTTTAGAAAGTCCTGCCGAAATAAATCTGCACCCGACTGCGACTGTCAGCGTTGAACTGCCGCCATTGCTGTCAAAGTCAGACACATCTCCAAAATTGTTGGAGCAAATTTTTAAGCAGGCTTCATCTTGATAAATTGACCACGTATTTGACATTTACACCATAACGTTACCGCCTAAAATAATCGTAAAACAAAATTTTGTGTAACAACAAGAGTAATATGTACCCCAAAAGCTTTCAAAGCGTCTGAAAGTTTTCTCCTCCGTTTTTGTTGGGGCTTGGCTCGAAATGCATCATGATTGGCCGCCCGAAGTCCACGTGTCTGTCGGACGTGCTCTCATTGGTCTACAATACCATCACGGATGAATAAATACTCAAAGGGCTTGCCAGGCAAGCCCTTTGAACCCTTTAAATACTCAATGGGCTTGCCTGGCAAGCCCTTTGAGTATTTATTCCATATTGCCCACTAGTTCACTAGTAAGGTCATTTTGACGCTTACTAGTGAACATGTAAGGCCATAAATGTGCCCACTAGTTCACTAGTAAGATCATTTTGAGGCTTACTAGTTGACATGTAAGCCACAAAACGCCCGCTAGTTCACTAGTAAGATAATTTTGAGGCTTCTAGTGAACATGTAAGCCACAGAACGCCCACTAGTTCACTAGTAAGATCATTTTGACGCTTACTAGTGAACATGTAAGCCACAAAACGCTCACTAGTTCACTAGTAAGGTCATGTTGACACTTACTAGTAAGGTCATGTTGACACTTACTAGTGAACATGTAAGCCACAAAACGCTCACTGGTTCACTAGTAAGGTAATTTTGACGCTTACTAGTGAACATGTAAGCCACAAAACGCCCACTAGTTCCCTAGTAAGATCATTTTGACGCTTATTTATGAACATGTCAGCCACAAAACGCTCACTCGTTCACTAGTAAGATCATTTTGACGCTTACTAGTGAACATGTAAGCCACAAAACGCCCACTAGTTCACTAGTAAGGTCATTTTGACGCTTACTAGTGAACATGTAAGCCACAAAACGCCCACTAGTTCACTAGTAAGATCATTTTGACGCTTACTAGTGAACATGTAAGGCCATAAATGTGCCCACTAGTTCACTAGTAAGTTCATTTTGAGGCTTACTAGTGAACATGTAAGCCACAAAACGCCCAATAGTTCACTAGTAAGATCATTTTGACGCTTACTAGTGAACATGTAAGCCACAAAACGCTCACTAGTTTACTAGTAAGGTCATTTTGACACTTACTAGTGAACATGTAAGCCACAAAACGCTCACTAGTTCACTATCCATCCATCCATCCATAATAAGATAATTTTGACGCTTACTACTGAACATTTAAGGCCATAAATGTGCCCACTAGTTCACTGGTAAGATGATTTTGACGCTTACTAGTGAACATGTAAGGCCATAAATGTGCCCACTTGTAGTGCTAGTGACATTACACTGTACTTGCATTAAATGCAAATAAGGATGATTACGAAAACATGTAACGGTATCCTATTGGCTGTACGTTTCAAAATAGTGTCATCCCACCAGTCAGGGCTCATGATTTTGGAAATTCTGTGCCCACTTAGTTTTTTAAAACAACAATGGCGGACAGTGTCCTGAGACGTATTCGGCGAAGGTGCAGGGCAATAGAGAGTGCCTGTCATCAAGGGTCTGCCGGTGAAAGTGAAGCACGCGCGATAAACATTTCAATTGCTAATTTAAGAAGAGTTAGTGACCAGTTTAGCGCTGATACTATTCAAAGTTTGATTCAAAGTCCAATAGATCTCCGATCTGTCATCATTGCGGGACCCACTCCTAATGGTGGACGTGTTTGTTCCCATGTGGCACATCGTTTGCACACAGGTAAAATGGCTACCATTTTTTGTCATTGGTTTTTCGTATGTATTTTTATTCGAACTACACACGGGTTTTACTGACGACTTGCTGTGACTTACCTTCTATCACCCTGTCAAACGTCGTTTTATACCAGTGGTTTTCCTGCAAATCAGTAGACTATTAAGTAACGCGATGGCTGTACACTTTTAAGCAATAACTAGTGATCTTTTAGTTATTCAATTATAAGTTTGAATTATTTTTTTCTTGAGTAAAATGGTTAGAGAAAATAGCTGCTCGTGGTTTTGAAGCTGCATATACTTTTATGTACATCTGTGTCTATATGCCTGTACTGTATACAGTATATAAAAAACATGTAGTGATTCGTTTGCTTGAATTCCTTAATCCTTTTATTTCCATACTTTAGGTAGACGAGGAAGACCAGCACTTGACATTACAAGGGATCAAATTGAACTGCTCCCCACTCAGGGCTTTACAGTGAGAGCCATCACTGAGATGTTGTGTTGTTCCTCTTCATACCTGCATAAAAAAATGAAGTTTTTTCAGATTTCAGCCAGAAATAGATTTACTCCCATTCATGATGTTGACCTGGAAGAGCATGTCAGAAGATTGCACAGCCAATTTCCCAGATCAGGCTCGGAAGCAAGTGTTCTGCTACATACTCTTGTCCCTTCATGTATATATCATTATATTCATTGTGAAAGTGTACTTTCTTTATTGTGTTGTTTTCTGAACCTGTTGCAGATGATGAGGGCATACCTGCGTGCTGATGGTATTGTAGTACAAAGAAAAAGAGTTCGAGAAATCCTCAACCGTAGTGACCCAGCTGCTGCAGCCCAGAGATGGAGCCAGACTGTGGCTAGAAGAACATACTATGTGCCATTCCCCAATAGTTTATGGCACATAGATGGGCATATGCGTCTCATTCGGTAATAAGGGATCATCTTATATTTGTACTCGTGGGAGCATTAGAAAGCCATATTGTATGGACAGCACAGATTAAATTGAATTTTATCATTTGTATATCCAAGTTACACAAACTCCAAATTGCCTCCATGTAGTCTTAAGTGCACAGCAATACCTTCTCTACCGAGATGATATTTCAAACAAGATATGAAACTTGATTGTTTTCTTGTATTTAATCATTATTCTTTTCATGTTTGTTTTACAGGTGGGTGTTTGTGACACATGCCGGCATTGATGGGAATTCCAGGCTAATAACGTACCTTCAACTGGAGCACAGACAACACAGCTTTGACAGTGTTGAAATATTTTGTCCAAGCCACCTGCCTGTATGGGTTACCCTCCAGAGTAAGATCCGACCATGGTGGTGAAAACACTGGTTGCTCTTTTAATGAACCTACTGCAGGGACAAGACACCAAAATTATTTCTAGCTCCAGCCAACACCCCCTCACAATTTACTCACACCTCCCATGGCCTGATTATCCACCAACAGGGGCCCTTTTTGGATTATCATTTTGGCATAGGAACTTTCCTTTCCTATCCTAACCGAGTGAGATGAGCCGGTAGCACCTGGAGCAAAGATCGTCTAAATTTTAATAATGCTTAGGAAAGGTTCTGACCATCCTTTACGAAAGGAAAGGAGATATATTATGCAGCAGGAATATTTAAAGGGGAAGTCTTTTTTTATGTTGTTGTTGTTGTTGTTGTCGACCCCACCCGTGCCCCGACATTGGGGGACCGGGCCCTCACTCCGTCTCCCGGATCCCCAGAGCCCCCTCCTCCGCCCAGCGGGCGAGCAGGGCCGCCACTCCGCTTGGGTTTCGCCAGAGGTCCTCCGGAGTCAGTGTGGTGGGTATGTTTGTGCAGGTGAACAGGTGTTGTGTGTCGTGCACTTGCGTGCCGCATAGCGCACAGAGTGGTGTTGGGTGTGTGTCCGGTGTAATGTTGTGTAGGTAGGAGTGGAGGGCTGGTGATTTGTTGGTTCGGAGTTGTGCTAGGAGTTGTCTGGTTCTGTGTGGTAGGTCTTGCTCTGATGGGTCTATTTCTGGTGCTGGTGCATGTATTACTTTGTTGTGTTGTCTGGTGTCCAAGTGTGTTTGTACAAAGTGGGTGTGTATGTCTTTCATGTTCTGTTTTATGGTGTCGTTGTTGGTGTCCTGTGGTGCTGTGTCTTTGTTGTGTGTGTAGTTGTTGTTGTGGAAGATTGTTTGTTTCTTTTGTCTGGGTGGTGGTGGTTGTTGAGTGAGTGGGTGTAGTGGGTGGGTTGGGTGTTGGGCTTTTTGTCTGATTTGCGATGCGTGTAGTTTTAGATGGGTGTTCAGTGGGAGAGTTTTTGTTTCCTCATGCAAGTGTTGTATGTTTGTGTCTTGTGTGCATCCTGTTGCTATTCTGAGTGCGGTGTTCTGTGTGGTCTGGAGTTTTGTCTTGTTTGTGTCCGATAGTGTTGGTGACCATATAGTGTTTGCGTATTCGAGGCGTGTGAGTGTGGTTGCTTTGTATGTGGTGAGTATAGTTTCTTTGGATTTTCCCCAGTGAGTGGTTGTTAAGGCTTTAAGTATTTTGTTTGATTGCTTGGCGCGGGTTAGAGTGTGTTGTGTGTGTTTTGAGAAGGTGAGTTTGGGGTCCCATGTTAATCCCAGTATTTTGGGTTCGCGGACTGTGGGTAGGGTGGTGTTATCTATTTGTAAAGTGAGCCTGTTGCTGTATTCTGCCGGATCCGGTGTGAACAGAGTGGTGGTGGTTTTGTCTGCGTTGAGTGTGAGTTGGTTCTGTTTTGTCCAGTTGTATATGTCGTGGAGATATTTTTGTACTTGTTGTTGTGCCTGTTGTGGTTTGACATGTGTGGATAGAATGGTGATGTCGTCTGCATATGTAACTGTGTGTACATTTGGAGGTGGTTGTGGTAAGTCTGCCATGTATATGTTGAATAGTGTTGGTGAAAGTACTCCCCCCTGTGGTACCCCTGTTTTCGTGTTTCTATGTTCTGATGTTTCCCCCCGGTATTGAGTGTATTGTCTGCGTCCCCTTATGTAGTTGAAGATGTATTTGATGATGATGTTTGGGGTGTTAGTGTTGTTGAGTTTGTTTGTGAGTGTGTGTAGGTTTACCGTGTCAAAGGCTTTGGACATGTCTAGGGCTATGGCAACTGTTCGTTGTGGTGGTTTTTGTTGATTGAAACCTGTGGCTATGATGTTGTGTATGTGGTGTAGTGCTGTGGTTGTGGAGTGTTGTTTTCGGAAGCCGTGTTGGTGAGAGGGTAGTTGAGTGCTGTTGGTAATGAAGGGTAGTATTACCTTTTCCATTGTTTTGGCTATTGGGCTGAGTAGTGCTATTGGTCTGTAAGATGGGCCGAGTGCGTGGTTTTTGTTGGGTTTTGGTATTGGGATTATTTTTGCAGTCTTCCATATTGCGGGGATGGTGTTGGTGTTGAGTGATGTGTTGTAAGTGTGTGTGAGTAGTGTTATTGCTTTGGGGCCTAGGTGTTTCAGATGTCTGATGTTTATGTTGTCTGGGCCTGTGGAGTTGTTGCTTTTGGAGCGTTGTAGTGCTTGTTTGACTTGTTGTTCTGTGATGGTTATGGGCGTGGTGTTGAGTTTTCGTATTTTGCGTTGTAGTTGTCTGTATGTTCTGTTGGTTTTGTGTTGTATTATGTTGGTGAATTGTTTGTTGAATGCTTGTGCTTTCTGTTTGTTGGATATTGCCGTGTGTTGTCCGAACTGTATTGTGGTGTTTTCTGGTGCTTTTTGTTCTTTGTTTGATAGTCTTGTTACTGTGTTCCAGAGTATGTGTTGTTTGTGTCTGTGGTTCCATGCATCCGTTAAGTGTTCTTTCCATAGCTCTTGTTTGTGTTTTTGGATTTGTGTGTCTATTTCTTTGTTTAGGTCCGTGATGCGTGGGTCTTGGTGGTTTTGTTGTCTGATGTCGTTTCTTTGGCTGATGAGTGTTCTGATGTGTTGTGGTAGGAGAAGTGATTTGCTTTTTATTTTTCCGTGGGGTATGTGGTGTTTGTCTGCTGTAAGTATGAGGTTTGTGAGCATGTTGTTGGCTGTGTGGATGTTGTCAGGTATGGTTATGTTCTCCAGTGCTGATTCTATTTCAGAGGTGTATCCTTCCCAGTCTGCTTTCCTGTAATTTGTGTAAGTTTGAAGGTGTTGTTGTAGGCGGAAAGGAGCACGCGTGTTGTGTGTGATTTTGATAGGAAGGTGGTCTGAACTGAGTGCGTGTATTGTGGTCCATGTTGTTCTGTTTGTGATGCTGTTGCTGGCTGTTGTGATGTCCGGTGATGTTGGTTGTTGGTTGATGTTTGTAGGTTTTCTGGTGGGTGTGTTTGTGTTTAGAGTGATTTGTTGGGAGTTTTGTAGTATGTCTGCAATGTGGGTGCCTCTGTGGTCGTCGTAGGGAGAGTGCCATTGTGTTGAGTGAGCGTTGATGTCTGCGGTTAGAATGGTGTTGTTCAGCGAGTTTATGTATTGGAAGGTGTTGGTGATGTCTGTGTCTTCTGTGGCGTGGTCTGGTCGGGTGGTATCTCTGGGGGGTATATACATGTTGCATATGTGCAGTCTTTTGTGGTTGGTTATGTGAATCTTTACGGTTTGAATTTCTGTAGTGTTGGTGTTAATGTTGTTGGGGATGTTCATGGGAGTGAATGTGTATCTACTGTATATCTATAAAAAAAATCCTCGTCTCACCCCTCAGGTGGTGTCCATCCCTCATTCAGCTGGGGTCCTCTACCAGAGGCCAGGAAGCTTGAGGGTTCTGTGCAGTATCCTTGCCGTTCCCAACACTGCACATTTCTGGACTGAGATGTCCGATGTTGTTCCCGGGATCTGTTGCAACCACTCATCATCTAGTTTGGGGGTCACTGCCCCGAGTGCTCCGACCACCACAGGCACGACTGTCCCCTTTACCTTCCAGGCTCTCTCCAGCTCCTCTCTGAGCCCTTGGGATTTCTCGAGTTTCTCGTGTTCCTTCTTTCTGATGTTTCCAGCACTTGGGACCGCTACATCCACTACAACGGCTTTCCTCTGCCCTTTATCTATCATCAGGATATCTGGTTGGTTCGCCATTACCATCTTGTCAGTCTGGATCTGGAAGTCCCATAGGATCTTCGCTCTGTCATTCTCCACCACCTTCGGAGGTGTTTCCCATTTTGACCTTGGGGTGTCCAGTCCATACTCCGCACAGATGTTTCGGTAGACTATGCCAGCCACCTGGTTATGGCGTTCCATATAGGCTTTCCCTGCCAGCACCTTACACCCTGCAGTTATGTGTTAGATCGTCTCAGGTGCCTCTTTGCACAACCTACACCTTGGGTCTTGGCTGGTGTGGTATATCTAGGCCTCGATGGCTCTGGTGCTCAGGGCCTGCTCCTGAGCAGCCAGGATGAGTGCCTCTGTGCTGTCCTTCAGGCCAGCCCTCTCTAGAACTCTGATCGGACTTCTTGAGATTGGCCACGGCAGTTATTGTCCGGTGGTACATCCCGTGTAGGGGCTTGTCCTCCCATGATGGTCCCTCTTCCAGCACCTCATCTTCTGTTCCCCATTGTCTGAGACATTCTCTGAGTACATCATCCGTTGGTGCCTTCTCCTTGATGTATTTGTGGAGCTTGGATGTTTCATCCTGGACAGTGGCTCTCACACTCACTAGTCCCCGGCCTCCTTCCTTTCGGCTTGTGTACAGTCTCAGGGTGCTGGATTTGGTATGGAACCCTCCATGCATGGTAACGAGCTTTCGGGTCTTAACATCCGTGGTCTGAATCTCTTCCTTTGGCCACCTTATTTTTCCTGCAGGGTATCTGATCACTGGAAAGGGCATAGCTGTTTATTGCCCGGGTCTTATTCTTGCCATTGAGCTGGCTTCTTAGGACTTGCCTCACTCGCTGGAGGTATTTGGCCGTAGCCGCTTTCCTTGTTGCCAGTTTGAGGTTGCCATTGGCTTGTGGTATACCGAGGTACTTGTAGCTGTCCTCAATGTCTGCTATTGTTCCTTCAGGGAGTGAGACCCCTTCAGTGCGGACTACCCTTCCTCTCTTAGTCACCATCCGACTACATTTCTCCAGCACGAATGACATCCCGATGTCGCTGCTGTAGATCTTGATTGTGTGGATCAGGGAGTCTATGTCCCTTTCGCTCTTAGCAAACAGCTACATGTCATCCTTGTAGAGGAGGTGACTGATCGTAGCTCCATTTCTGAGGCGGTATCCATGGCCTGTCTTGGTGATTACTTGGCTTAGGGGGTTCAGTCCTATGCAGGACAGCAGTGGGGAGAGTGCATCACCTTGGTATATGCCACATTTGATGGACACTTGGGTAAGTGGCTTGCCATTGGCTTCAAGTGTGGTTTTCCACATCCTCATCAAGTTCGCAACGAAGGCTCTTAGGGTCCTGTTCACCTTATACACATCCAAGCATTCAGTGATCCATGTATGTGGCATCGAGTCATAGGCTTTCTTTTAATCAATCCAGGCTGTGCACAGGTTGGTACATCGGGACCTGCAGTCTTGTGCGACTGTTCTGTCAACCAGGAGCTGATGTTTGGCTCCCCTGGTATCTCTACCAATGCCCTTCCGTGCTTCGCTCTGGATCAGCTCTGTTGTTAGGACCCTGCCACTGAGCGTACACTTTCGCAGGTTGTGTTGCAAACAGCCTGTTTATTCGTCTGGCCTCATTCTCTTTCGTGTACCGCTTTAGGCGGCTGGACAAGGCTTGGAGCCTTTGTTTCGAGTGCTTCATATATGGTCATCTGGATGTACCTCTCAGGATCGGCCTTTTCATCACACCTCTCTGGACCTCAGTCAATTGACTCACATCTTTCCGAGCCGCCTTGATCTTAGCCTCCAACCGTCTTTTCCATGGTCGGTAATGTATCTCATGGCTTCCATGGTTGCTCTTATAGCCAAGCATCTCAAGGATCACTGATGCTGAAGCGTATATCAGTTCATTTCCGTGATCGTTACGGTAAGGATCACCCTCAGTGCTGCATTCACACTTTCCAAGAGACTTTCAGGTGGTACTTCACATAGCCGTTGTAATCGGATTCTAGGTTTCCCAGCTTTCATTCTTGCCATGATCTTAGCTTTCAGGTCAGTTGCTGCCTCGCTCAGCATTTCATTCATTGGGGCTGGCCTCCCAATCTCATCATCTGCATTCACTCTGGTATGAACTCCTCCTCTGATCTGGCAGCCTGGGGCCCCTCACTATGGAACCTGCGTTGTACCTCATCAATCTCAAGTTGTGACAGCAGTTGCCGTTTGTGGATGTTGGAACACTGAGTTACGAGTTGTTTCGTGGCCACCCGTGACTGTGGGTTTCGAAGTAACCATTTAGCCCACATTCTCTCCATGTAACCTCTCTGACTAGGCTTGCTTGAGTAGTAGCATTCCAACAGAGCCATGTTATTGCATCTTGCCCATCTCTGCTCCATTTTTCATCAAGGTGCTCTGGTTCCCCAGCACCTGACGCAGACCTTGTTTGGCCGGGCGACGTCTGAGCTGGCATGTCATTCATTTTATTGTCTCTCATCATTGTATGAGGTACACATTAGCGTGAAGGCTCTTGCCCAAGGACCCACACTGAATGGTGTTATGTGCTCATTTTTTGCCCCAAGTGGGGAGCGGAGGGACGGGCGCTGGGGGGGGGGACCATCGTGGTGGGGCGGGCCCCTACGCGGGATGTGCCACCGGACCGTGGCTGAGGTGGCTGATCTCAAGAAGTCCTATCGGTGGCTGGAGGGGACTGGCCTGGGGGACAGCGCAGGGGCGCTCATCCTGGCTGCTCAGGAGCGGGCCTTGGGCGCCGGAGCCGTCGAGGCCCGGATGTGCCGCGCCGGACAGGACCCGGGGTGTGGGTTGTGCGGGGAGGCGCCTGGGACGATCCGGCACGTGGCTGCGGGGTGTGGGATGCTGGCAGGGGGGGCCTGCGTGGAGCGCCATGGCCAGGTGGCTGGCGTGGTCTGCCGAGGCATCTGTGCGGAGTGTGGACTGGGGGCCCCGGGGTCGGAGTGGGGGGCACCTCCGAGGGTGGTGGAGGGTGGCGGAGCGGGGATCCTGTGGGACTTCCGGATCCAGACTGGCGGGATGGTGGTGGCGAGCCAGCCAGATGTCGTGGTCGTGGATGGGGGGCGGAGGAGGGCCGTTGTGGTGGATGTGGCGGTCCCAGGTGGTGGAGGCATCGGGAGGGGGGAGCATGGGGGGCTCGGGGGGTACCAGGGGCTCGGGGAGGGCCTGGGGAGGGCCTGGGGGGTGGGGGTGGCGGTCGTGCCTGTGGTGGTCGGGGCGCTCGGGGCAGTGACCCCCGGACTGGATGGGTGGTTGCGACAGATCCAGGGACCAGCGTCGGACATCTCGGTCCGGAGGTGTGCGGTGCTGGGAGCGGCGGGGGTACTGCGCGGGGCCCTCGGGCTTCCTGGCCTCTGGTGGAGGACCCGAGCTGAATGAGGGACGGACACCACCCGAGGACACCTCCTATTGGCTCCATGATAAGAGCTCCACCCAGCAAAGAATTAACCCTTTAAAACCTGATTCTGAGCTTTCACAATTATTTACCGCCATTTGCGTAATATCTACAGTATACAGAAGGAATCAAGCAATTTTTACCAATGTATCTGTAGGTGATGTTTATTTATTATGTACACAGAGATAAAGAGTAATGGCACAGCTCTGCAGTATCTTTCCACTTTTATATATGTATGCTATACTAAATAAAATGAATAGGGCACCATATAATGCAACAGTTATGCAACTCCCTAAATAATGATGTGAATTTTCAGTTGTTGCTAAATCAGTTAGGATGTTATAATTTGTGGTGTAGATGCGAATTTAGGAGAGCAGGACAATATATCGCATTGCAATTGGAGCAGCAGCTTGGTTGATGATGTCCCCAAACCGGCTCATCTATTATATTTGTCGTGCAATACAATGAAAATGAGCACAATTGCAAAACATAGGCTTCTTATATTTTAAAATAAAATAATCACATGTTTACCGTTCTGGGGTTTCTACAATCATGAATGGAGGCATTATTTACAGCAGGTTGATGTTGTTGTTGTTGTTGTCGACCCCACCCGTGCCCCGACATTGGGGGACCGGGCCCTCACTCCGTCTCCCGGATCCCCAGACCCCCCTCCGCCGCCCAGCGGGCGAGCAGGGCCGCCACTCTGCTTGGGTTTCGCCAGAGGTCCTCCGGAGTCAGTGTGGTGGGTATGTTTGTGCAGGTGAACAGGTGTTGTGTGTCGTGCACTTGCGTGCCACATAGCGCACAGAGTGGTGTTGGGTGTGTGTCCGGTGTAATGTTGTGTAGGTAGGAGTGGAGGGCTGGTGATTTGTTGGTTCGGAGTTGTGCTAGGAGTTGTCTGGTTCTGTGTGGTAGGTCTTGCTCTGATGGGTCTATTTCTGGTGCTGGTGCATGTATTACTTTGTTGTGTTGTCTGGTGTCCAAGTGTGTTTGTACAAAGTGGGTGTGTATGTCTTTCATGTTCTGTTTTATGGTGTCGTTGTTGGTGTCCTGTGGTGCTGTGTCTTTGTTGTGTGTGTAGTTGTTGTTGTGGAAGATTGTTTGTTTCTTTTGTCTGGGTGGTGGTGGTTGTTGAGTGAGTGGGTGTAGTGGGTGGGTTGGGTGTTGGGCTTTTTGTCTGATTTGCGATGCGTGTAGTTTTAGATGGGTGTTCAGTGGGAGAGTTTTTGTTTCCTCATGCAAGTGTTGTATGTTTGTGTCTTGTGTGCATCCTGTTGCTATTCTGAGTGCGGTGTTCTGTGTGGTCTGGAGTTTTGTCTTGTTTGTGTCCGATAGTGTTGGTGACCATATAGTGTTTGCGTATTCGAGGCGTGTGAGTGTGGTTGCTTTGTATGTGGTGAGTATAGTTTCTTTGGATTTTCCCCAGTGAGTGGTTGTTAAGGCTTTAAGTATTTTGTTTGATTGCTTGGCGCGGGTTAGAGTGTGTTGTGTGTGTTTTGAGAAGGTGAGTTTGGGGTCCCATGTTAATCCCAGTATTTTGGGTTCGCGGACTGTGGGTAGGGTGGTGTTATCTATTTGTAAAGTGAGTCTGTTGCTGTATTCTGCCGGATCCGGTGTGAACAGAGTGGTGGTGGTTTTGTCTGCGTTGAGTGTGAGTTGGTTCTGTTTTGTCCAGTTGTATATGTCGTGGAGATATTTTTGTACTTGTTGTTGTGCCTGTTGTGGTTTGACATGTGTGGATAGAATGGTGATGTCGTCTGCATATGTAACTGTGTGTACATTTGGAGGTGGTTGTGGTAAGTCTGCCATGTATATGTTGAATAGTGTTGGTGAAAGTACTCCCCCCTGTGGTACCCCCGTTTTCGTGTTTCTGTGTTCTGATGTTTCCCCCCGGTATTGAGTGTATTGTCTGCGTCCCCTTATGTAGTTGAAGATGTATTTGATGATGATGTTTGGGGTGTTAGTGTTGTTGAGTTTGTTTGTGAGTGTGTGTAGGTTTACCGTGTCAAAGGCTTTGGACATGTCTAGGGCTATGGCAACTGTTCGTTGTGGTGGTTTTTGTTGATTGAAACCTGTGGCTATGATGTTGTGTATGTGGTGTAGTGCTGTGGTTGTGGAGTGTTGTTTTCGGAAGCCGTGTTGGTGAGAGGGTAGTTGAGTGTTGTTGGTAATGAAGGGTAGTATTACCTTTTCCATTGTTTTGGCTATTGGGCTGAGTAGTGCTATTGGTCTGTAAGATGGGCCGAGTGCGTGGTTTTTGTTGGGTTTTGGTATTGGGATTATTTTTGCAGTCTTCCATATTGCGGGGATGGTGTTGGTGTTGAGTGATGTGTTGTAAGTGTGTGTGAGTAGTGTTATTGCTTTGGGGCCTAGGTGTTTCAGATGTCTGATGTTTATGTTGTCTGGGCCTGTGGAGTTGTTGCTTTTGGAGCGTTGTAGTGCTTGTTTGACTTGTTGTTCTGTGATGGTTATGGGCGTGGTGTTGAGTTTTCGTATTTTGCGTTGTAGTTGTCTGTATGTTCTGTTGGTTTTGTGTTGTATTATGTTGGTGAATTGTTTGTTGAAAGCTCGTGCTTTCTGTTTGTTGGATATTGCCGTGTGTTGTCCGAACTGTATTGTGGTGTTTTCTGGTGCTTTTTGTTCTTTGTTAGATAGTCTTGTTACTGTGTTCCAGAGTATGTATTGTTTGTGTCTGTGGTTCCATGCATCCGTTAAGTGTTCTTTCCATAGCTCTTGTAGTTGGTGAGACGAGGTGTGTTGTGTTGTTTTTCTAGTTTGGTTTCTTGTATGGTGATGATGTCTGCGTGCTGTTGTGAGGCGAGTTCTTCTAGTTCTGTTTTCTTGTTTTGGATGCCGTTGATGTTTATTTGTAGTATGGTCAGTGTGTGTTTGTTGTTTTTGTTGGTGGGTGTTGTTCTTTGTGGGTTGTTCGGGGGTTGTGGTGTTGGGGTGTTTGTTGTTTGCGTGTGTGTTCTGCATGTCCACGTGTTTGTGTATTGGCGGGTGGTGATGCCGGAGCAATGTCTGTGTATCCAGTGTGGGTGTGTTGAGTTGCATCTGAGTGAGGTTTGTCTGCGTGTGATGATTCTATTGCAGCTATTTCAGGTCCAGGTTTGGGGGGGTGGTCTTGTGTTTGTTGTATCTCTGTTGGAGTTATCTGTCCGTGTTGCCTTTGAGGGTAGTGTTGGTGAGGCGAGTGTGTTGTTTTGGTCTGTTTGTGCTCTGCTGCCTGTTGGTGTCCTACGAGGTGTTGTTGTTCGTGGTGGTGTTTTGGGATGTAGTCTGCATTTCCATGTTATGTTGTATTGTCTAGTGTTTATGTTTGTGCAATGTTTGTGTACCCAGTGTGGTGTGTGGTGGTTGCATCTGAAGGATGTCTGTCTTCTTGTAATCTGTTGTGTGCAAATGTCGCATGTCCAGGTAGTTTGTTGTGTGTGTGTTTGTTGCGTGCGTGAGAGTGTCTGTGTGGGCCCCGGATTTGTCTCTATGTCCCAGGCCTGGAGCAAAAGGTCCGCCCGCCACCCTGCCAGGTTCAGGGGGCGGCTAGCCGAAAAAAAAAAAACGGCCGTAAGGGCACCCCGTTCGGGGTGCAGGGATAGGTTACTTGATTTGGCCCCCCGTTCGGGGGGAACCCTCCAACTGCGAGTAAGCCAAGGAGTTTGGAGGTACAGCAGGTTGACAGCAGTGTGATCGAGCAGATTAGATAGAGTAGAATTTGAATGGGGCTTTACTGATTTATTTCATACAATTCATATCTAAAACACAGTTGAAAAATATTTGATTGTTAAAATATTTAAATACAAGAACTATATCAAGAAATTAACAAAACATAGTTTTTTTAGTTAGGAGAAAAGTCTAAAAACATATCACAAATGACAAACGTTGTGCCTCTCCTCCTCCTGTTCTTCAATGAAGCTGATCACCCTCCAGCTCCCGTTAGAAACATCGTGCTGCTGAAGGTGTGCCGGCAGAATGGTTGTGATACAGGAGGTGCTGTGGACTCTCCCAGAAACGAGGACCTAGTTTAGTTGTAGATCCAGTAAAACATAGTGCAAATGTGACATTATTTATAATGCACAGTTACAGTCTTGTGAATATTAAAAAATGTACTTCATGTAATGCAGGAAGCGAATATTTCAAACGAACTAAGGCAGCAAACAGTAAGAGCAAAATCGTGTTCCAAACATTAACTCTTTTTTTAAATGTCAATTAGCTTGTGAGTAATAAGACAAAATGTGACTGTCAGACAGAGAACTGTCAGAGCAAACGGCAGATTTTAGAAAGTCCTGCCGAAATAAATCTGCACCCGACTGCGACTGTCAGCGTTGAACTGCCGCCATTGCTGTCAAAGTCAGACACATCTCCAAAATTGTTGGAGCAAATTTTTAAGCAGGCTTCATCTTGATAAATTGACCACGTATTTGACATTTACACCATAACGTTACCGCCTAAAATAATCGTAAAACAAAATTTTGTGTAACAACAAGAGTAATATGTACCCCAAAAGCTTTCAAAGCGTCTGAAAGTTTTCTCCTCCGTTTTTGTTGGGGCTTGGCTCGAAATGCATCATGATTGGCCGCCCGAAGTCCACGTGTCTGTCGGACGTGCTCTCATTGGTCTACAATACCATCACGGATGAATAAATACTCAAAGGGCTTGCCAGGCAAGCCCTTTGAACCCTTTAAATACTCAATGGGCTTGCCTGGCAAGCCCTTTGAGTATTTATTCCATATTGCCCACTAGTTCACTAGTAAGGTCATTTTGACGCTTACTAGTGAACATGTAAGGCCATAAATGTGCCCACTAGTTCACTAGTAAGATCATTTTGAGGCTTACTAGTTGACATGTAAGCCACAAAACGCCCGCTAGTTCACTAGTAAGATAATTTTGAGGCTTCTAGTGAACATGTAAGCCACAGAACGCCCACTAGTTCACTAGTAAGATCATTTTGACGCTTACTAGTGAACATGTAAGCCACAAAACGCTCACTAGTTCACTAGTAAGGTCATTTTGACGCTTACTAGTGAACATGTAAGCCACAAAACGCTCACTGGTTCACTAGTAAGGTAATTTTGACGCTTACTAGTGAACATGTAAGCCACAAAACGCCCACTAGTTCCCTAGTAAGATCATTTTGACGCTTATTTATGAACATGTCAGCCACAAAACGCTCACTCGTTCACTAGTAAGATCATTTTGACGCTTACTAGTGAACATGTAAGCCACAAAACGCCCACTAGTTCACTAGTAAGGTCATTTTGACGCTTACTAGTGAACATGTAAGGCCATAAATGTGCCCACTAGTTCACTAGTAAGTTCATTTTGAGGCTTACTAGTTGACATGTAAGCCACACATCGCCTACTAGTTCACTAGTAAGATCATTTTGAGGCTTACTAGTGAACATGTAAGCCACAAAACGCCCAATAGTTCACGAGTAAGATCATTTTGACGCTTACTAGTGAACATGTAAGCCACAAAACGCTCACTAGTTTACTAGTAAGGTCATTTTGACGCTTACTAGTGAACATGTAAGCCACAAAACGCTCACTAGTTCACTATCCATCCATCCATCCATAATAAGATAATTTTGACGCTTACTACTGAACATTTAAGGCCATAAATGTGCCCACTAGTTCACTGGTAAGATGATTTTGACGCTTACTAGTGAACATGCAAGGCCATAAATGTGCCCACTTGTAGTGCTAGTGACATTACACTGTACTTGCATTAAATGCAAATAAGGATGATTACGAAAACATGTAACGGTATCCTATTGGCTGTACGTTTCAAAATAGTGTCATCCCACCAGTCAGGGCTCATGATTTTGGAAATTCTGTGCCCACTTAGTTTTTTAAAACAACAATGGCGGACAGTGTCCTGAGACGTATTCGGCGAAGGTGCAGGGCAATAGAGAGTGCCTGTCATCAAGGGTCTGCCGGTGAAAGTGAAGCACGCGCGATAAACATTTCAATTGCTAATTTAAGAAGAGTTAGTGACCAGTTTAGCGCTGATACTATTCAAAGTTTGATTCAAAGTCCAATAGATCTCCGATCTGTCATCATTGCGGGACCCACTCCTAATGGTGGACGTGTTTGTTCCCATGTGGCACATCGTTTGCACACAGGTAAAATGGCTACCATTTTTTGTCATTGGTTTTTCGTATGTATTTTTATTCGAACTACACACGGGTTTTACTGACGACTTGCTGTGACTTACCTTCTATCACCCTGTCAAACGTCGTTTTATACCAGTGGTTTTCCTGCAAATCAGTAGACTATTAAGTAACGCGATGGCTGTACACTTTTAAGCAATAACTAGTGATCTTTTAGTTATTCAATTATAAGTTTGAATTATTTTTTTCTTGAGTAAAATGGTTAGAGAAAATAGCTGCTCGTGGTTTTGAAGCTGCATATACTTTTATGTACATCTGTGTCTATATGCCTGTACTGTATACAGTATATAAAAAACACGTAGTGATTTGTTTGCTTGAATTCCTTAATCCTTTTATTTCCATACTTTAGGTAGACGAGGAAGACCAGCACTTGACATTACAAGGGATCAAATTGAACTGCTCCCCACTCAGGGCTTTACAGTGAGAGCCATCACTGAGATGTTGTGTTGTTCCTCTTCATACCTGCATAAAAAAATGAAGTTTTTTCAGATTTCAGCCAGAAATAGATTTACTCCCATTCATGATATTGACCTGGAAGAGCATGTCAGAAGATTGCACAGCCAATTTCCCAGATGAGGCTCGGAAGCAAGTGTTCCTCTACATACTCTTGTCCCTTCATGTATATATCATTATATTCATTGTGAAAGTGTACTTTCTTTATTGTGTTGTTTTATGAACCTGTTGCAGATGATGAGGGCATACCTGCGTGCTGATGGTATTGTAGTACAAAGAAAAAGAGTTCGAGAAATCCTCAACCGTATTGAGCCAGCTGCTGCAGCCCAGAGATGGAGCCAGACTGTGGCTAGAAGAACATACTATGTGCCATTCCCCAATAGTTTATGGCACATAGATGGGCATATGCGTCTCATTCGGTAATAAGGGATCATCTTATATTTGTACTCGTGGGAGCATTAGAAAGCCATATTGTATGGACAGCACAGATTAAATTGAATTTTATCATTTGTATATCCAAGTTACACAAACTCCAAATTGCCTCCATGTAGTCTTAAGTGCACAGCAATACCTTCTCTACCGAGATGATATTTCAAACAAGATATGAAACTTGATTGTTTTCTTGTATTTAATCATTATTCTTTTCATGTTTGTTTTACAGGTGGGTGTTTGTGACACATGCCGGCATTGATGGGAATTCCAGGCTAATAACGTACCTTCAACTGGAGCACAGACAACACAGCTTTGACAGTGTTGAAATATTTTGTCCAAGCCACCTGCCTGTATGGGTTACCCTCCAGAGTAAGATCCGACCATGGTGGTGAAAACACTGGTTGCTCTTTTAATGAACCTACTGCAGGGACAAGACACCCAAATTATTTCTAGCTCCAGCCAACACCCCCTCACAATTTACTCACACCTCCCATGGCCTGATTATCCACCAACAGGGGCCCTTTTTGGATTATCATTTTGGCATAGGAACTTTCCTTTCCTATCCTAACCGAGTGAGATGAGCCGGTAGCACCTGGAGCAAAGATCGTCTAAATTTTAATAATGCTTAGGAAAGGTTCTGACCATCCTTTACGAAAGGAAAGGAGATATATTATGCAGCAGGAATATTTAAAGGGGAAGTCTTTTTTTATGTTGTTGTTGTTGTTGTTGTCGACCCCACCCGTGCCCCGACATTGGGGGACCGGGCCCTCACTCCGTCTCCCGGATCCCCAGAGCCCCCTCCTCCGCCCAGCGGGCGAGCAGGGCCGCCACTCCGCTTGGGTTTCGCCAGAGGTCCTCCGGAGTCAGTGTGGTGGGTATGTTTGTGCAGGTGAACAGGTGTTGTGTGTCGTGCACTTGCGTGCCGCATAGCGCACAGAGTGGTGTTGGGTGTGTGTCCGGTGTAATGTTGTGTAGGTAGGAGTGGAGGGCTGGTGATTTGTTGGTTCGGAGTTGTGCTAGGAGTTGTCTGGTTCTGTGTGGTAGGTCTTGCTCTGATGGGTCTATTTCTGGTGCTGGTGCATGTATTACTTTGTTGTGTTGTCTGGTGTCCAAGTGTGTTTGTACAAAGTGGGTGTGTATGTCTTTCATGTTCTGTTTTATGGTGTCGTTGTTGGTGTCCTGTGGTGCTGTGTCTTTGTTGTGTGTGTAGTTGTTGTTGTGGAAGATTGTTTGTTTCTTTTGTCTGGGTGGTGGTGGTTGTTGAGTGAGTGGGTGTAGTGGGTGGGTTGGGTGTTGGGCTTTTTGTCTGATTTGCGATGCGTGTAGTTTTAGATGGGTGTTCAGTGGGAGAGTTTTTGTTTCCTCATGCAAGTGTTGTATGTTTGTGTCTTGTGTGCATCCTGTTGCTATTCTGAGTGCGGTGTTCTGTGTGGTCTGGAGTTTTGTCTTGTTTGTGTCCGATAGTGTTGGTGACCATATAGTGTTTGCGTATTCGAGGCGTGTGAGTGTGGTTGCTTTGTATGTGGTGAGTATAGTTTCTTTGGATTTTCCCCAGTGAGTGGTTGTTAAGGCTTTAAGTATTTTGTTTGATTGCTTGGCGCGGGTTAGAGTGTGTTGTGTGTGTTTTGAGAAGGTGAGTTTGGGGTCCCATGTTAATCCCAGTATTTTGGGTTCGCGGACTGTGGGTAGGGTGGTGTTATCTATTTGTAAAGTGAGCCTGTTGCTGTATTCTGCCGGATCCGGTGTGAACAGAGTGGTGGTGGTTTTGTCTGCGTTGAGTGTGAGTTGGTTCTGTTTTGTCCAGTTGTATATGTCGTGGAGATATTTTTGTACTTGTTGTTGTGCCTGTTGTGGTTTGACATGTGTGGATAGAATGGTGATGTCGTCTGCATATGTAACTGTGTGTACATTTGGAGGTGGTTGTGGTAAGTCTGCCATGTATATGTTGAATAGTGTTGGTGAAAGTACTCCCCCCTGTGGTACCCCCGTTTTCGTGTTTCTATGTTCTGATGTTTCCCCCCGGTATTGAGTGTATTGTCTGCGTCCCCTTATGTAGTTGAAGATGTATTTGATGATGATGTTTGGGGTGTTAGTGTTGTTGAGTTTGTTTGTGAGTGTGTGTAGGTTTACCGTGTCAAAGGCTTTGGACATGTCTAGGGCTATGGCAACTGTTCGTTGTGGTGGTTTTTGTTGATTGAAACCTGTGGCTATGATGTTGTGTATGTGGTGTAGTGCTGTGGTTGTGGAGTGTTGTTTTCGGAAGCCGTGTTGGTGAGAGGGTAGTTGAGTGTTGTTGGTAATGAAGGGTAGTATTACCTTTTCCATTGTTTTGGCTATTGGGCTGAGTAGTGCTATTGGTCTGTAAGATGGGCCGAGTGCGTGGTTTTTGTTGGGTTTTGGTATTGGGATTATTTTTGCAGTCTTCCATATTGCGGGGATGGTGTTGGTGTTGAGTGATGTGTTGTAAGTGTGTGTGAGTAGTGTTATTGCTTTGGGGCCTAGGTGTTTCAGATGTCTGATGTTTATGTTGTCTGGGCCTGTGGAGTTGTTGCTTTTGGAGCGTTGTAGTGCTTGTTTGACTTGTTGTTCTGTGATGGTTATGGGCGTGGTGTTGAGTTTTCGTATTTTGCGTTGTAGTTGTCTGTATGTTCTGTTGGTTTTGTGTTGTATTATGTTGGTGAATTGTTTGTTGAATGCTCGTGCTTTCTGTTTGTTGGATATTGCCGTGTGTTGTCCGAACTGTATTGTGTTGTTTTCTGGTGCTTTTTGTTCTTTGTTTGATAGTCTTGTTACTGTGTTCCAGAGTATGTGTTGTTTGTGTCTGTGGTTCCATGCATCCGTTAAGTGTTCTTTCCATAGCTCTTGTTTGTGTTTTTGGATTTGTGTGTCTATTTCTTTGTTTAGGTCCGTGATGCGTGGGTCTTGGTGGTTTTGTTGTCTGATGTCGTTTCTTTGGCTGATGAGTGTTCTGATGTGTTGTGGTAGGAGAAGTGATTTGCTTTTTATTTTTCCGTGGGGTATGTGGTGTTTGTCTGCTGTAAGTATGAGGTTTGTGAGCATGTTGTTGGCTGTGTGGATGTTGTCAGGTATGGTTATGTTCTCCAGTGCTGATTCTATTTCAGAGGTGTATCCTTCCCAGTCTGCTTTCCTGTAATTTGTGTAAGTTTGAAGGTGTTGTTGTAGGCGGAAAGGAGCACGCGTGTTGTGTGTGATTTTGATAGGAAGGTGGTCTGAACTGAGTGCGTGTATTGTGGTCCATGTTGTTCTGTTTGTGATGCTGTTGCTGGCTGTTGTGATGTCCGGTGATGTTGGTTGTTGGTTGATGTTTGTAGGTTTTCTGGTAGGTGTGTTTGCGTTTAGAGTGATTTGTTGGGAGTTCTGTAGTATGTCTGCAATGAGGGTGCCTCTGTGGTCGTCGTAGGGAGAGTGCCATTGTGTTGAGTGAGCGTTGATGTCTGCGGTTAGAATGGTGTTGTTCAGCGAGTTTATGTATTGGAAGGTGTTGGTGATGTCTGTGTCTTCTGTGCCGTGGTCTGGTCGGGTGGTATCTCTGGGGGGTATATACATGTTGCATATGTGTAGTCTTTTGTGGTTGGTTATGTGAATCTTTACGGTTTGAATTTCTGTAGTGTTGGTGTTAATGTTGTTGGGGATGTTCATGGGAGTGAATGTGACTGATTCGTGAATGTATGTGAGCAGTCCTCCTCCTCCCTTGTGTTCTCTGTCTTTCCTAATGCTGGTGTAGTTGGTGAGACGAGGTGTGTTGTGTTGTTTTTCTAGTTTGGTTTCTTGTATGGTGATGATGTCTGCGTGCTGTTGTGAGGCGACTTCTTCTAGTTCTGTTTTCTTGTTTTGGATGCCGTTGATGTTTATTTGTAGTATGGTCAGTGTGTGATTGTTGTTTTTGTTGGTGGGTGTTGTTCTTTGTGGGTTGTTCGGGGGTTGTGGTGTTGGGGTGTTTGTTGTTTGTGTGTGTGTTCTGCATGTCCACGTGTTTGTGTATTGGCGGGTGGTGATGCCGGAGCAATGTCTGTGTATCCAGTGTGGGTGTGTTGAGTTGCATCTGAGTGAGGTTAGAATGGTGTTGTTCAGCGAGTTTATGTATTGGAAGGTGTTGGTGATGTCTGTGTCTTCTGTGGCGTGGTCTGGTCGGGTGGTATCTCTGGGGGGTATATACATGTTGCATATGTGTAGTCTTTTGTGGTTGGTTATGTGAATCTTTACGGTTTGAATTTCTGTAGTGTTGGTGTTAATGTTGTTGGGGATGTTCATGGGAGTGAATGTGTATCTACTGTATATCTATAAAAAAAAATCCTCGTCTCACCCCTCAGGTGGTGTCCATCCCTCATTCAGCTGGGGTCCTCTACCAGAGGCCAGGAAGCTTGAGGGTTCTGTGCAGTATCCTTGCCGTTCCCAGCACTGCACATTTCTGGACTGAGATGTCCGATGTTGTTCCCGGGATCTGTTGCAACCACTCATCATCTAGTTTGGGGGTCACTGCCCCGAGTGCTCCGACCACCACAGGCACGACTGTCCCCTTTACCTTCCAGGCTCTCTCCAGCTCCTCTCTGAGCCCTTGGGATTTCTCGAGTTTCTCGTGTTCCTTCTTTCTGATGTTTCCAGCACTTGGGACCGCTACATCCACTACAACGGCTTTCCTCTGCCCTTTATCTATCATCAGGATATCTGGTTGGTTCGCCATTACCATCTTGTCAGTCTGGATCTGGAAGTCCCATAGGATCTTCGCTCTGTCATTCTCCACCACCTTCGGAGATGTTTCCCATTTTGACCTTGGGGTGTCCAGTCCATACTCCGCACAGATGTTTCGGTAGACTATGCCAGCCACCTGGTTATGGCGTTCCATATAGGCTTTCCCTGCCAGCACCTTACACCCTGCAGTTATGTGTTAGATCGTCTCAGGTGCCTCTTTGCACAACCTACACCTTGGGTCTTGGCTGGTGTGGTATATCTAGGCCTCGATGGCTCTGGTGCTCAGGGCCTGCTCCTGAGCAGCCAGGATGAGTGCCTCTGTGCTGTCCTTCAGGCCAGCCCTCTCTAGAACTCTGATCGGACTTCTTGAGATTGGCCACGGCAGTTATTGTCCGGTGGTACATCCCGTGTAGGGGCTTGTCCTCCCATGATGGTCCCTCTTCCAGCACCTCATCTTCTGTTCCCCATTGTCTGAGACATTCTCTGAGTACATCATCCGTTGGTGCCTTCTCCTTGATGTATTTGTGGAGCTTGGATGTTTCATCCTGGACAGTGGCTCTCACACTCACTAGTCCCCGGCCTCCTTCCTTTCGGCTTGTGTACAGTCTCAGGGTGCTGGATTTGGTATGGAACCCTCCATGCATGGTAACGAGCTTTCGGGTCTTAACATCCGTGGTCTGAATCTCTTCCTTTGGCCACCTTATTTTTCCTGCAGGGTATCTGATCACTGGAAAGGGCATAGCTGTTTATTGCCCGGGTCTTATTCTTGCCATTGAGCTGGCTTCTTAGGACTTGCCTCACTCGCTGGAGGTATTTGGCCGTAGCCGCTTTCCTTGTTGCCAGTTTGAGGTTGCCATTGGCTTGTGGTATACCGAGGTACTTGTAGCTGTCCTCAATGTCTGCTATTGTTCCTTCAGGGAGTGAGACCCCTTCAGTGCGGACTACCCTTCCTCTCTTAGTCACCATCCGACTACATTTCTCCATCACGAATGACATCCCGATGTCGCTGCTGTAGATCTTGATTGTGTGGATCAGGGAGTCTATGTCCCTTTCGCTCTTAGCAAACAGCTACATGTCATCCTTGTAGAGGAGGTGACTGATCGTAGCTCCATTTCTGAGGCGGTATCCATGGCCTGTCTTGGTGATTACTTGGCTTAGGGGGTTCAGTCCTATGCAGGACAGCAGTGGGGAGAGTGCATCACCTTGGTATATGCCACATTTGATGGACACTTGGGTAAGTGGCTTGCCATTGGCTTCAAGTGTGGTTTTCCACATCCTCATCAAGTTCGCAACGAAGGCTCTTAGGATCCTGTTCACCTTATACACATCCAAGCATTCAGTGATCCATGTATGTGGCATCGAGTCATAGGCTTTCTTTTAATCAATCCAGGCTGTGCACAGGTTGGTACATCGGGACCTGCAGTCTTGTGCGACTGTTCTGTCAACCAGGAGCTGATGTTTGGCTCCCCTGGTATCTCTACCAATGCCCTTCCGTGCTT
Organism: Hippocampus zosterae; assembly: GCF_025434085.1. Lineage (NCBI taxonomy): Eukaryota > Metazoa > Chordata > Actinopteri > Syngnathiformes > Syngnathidae > Hippocampus > Hippocampus zosterae. The sequence goes on from NC_067465.1 coordinate 12,977,223, forward strand.
CGCTCTGGATCAGCTCTGTTGTTAGGACCCTGCCACTGAGCGTACACTTTCGCAGGTTGTGTTGCAAACAGCCTGTTTATTCGTCTGGCTTCATTCTCTTTCGTGTACCGCTTTAGGCGGCTGGACAAGGCTTGGAGCCTTTGTTTCGAGTGCTTCATATATGGTCATCTGGATGTACCTCTCAGGATCGGCCTTTTCATCACACCTCTCTGGACCTCAGTCAATTGACTCACATCTTTCCGAGCCGCCTTGATCTTAGCCTCCAACCGTCTTTTCCATGGTCGGTAATGTATCTCATGGCTTCCATGGTTGCTCTTATAGCCAAGCATCTCAAGGATCACTGATGCTGAAGCGTATATCAGTTCATTTCCGTGATCGTTACGGTAAGGATCACCCTCAGTGCTGCATTCACACTTTCCAAGAGACTTTCAGGTGGTACTTCACATAGCCGTTGTAATCGGATTCTAGGTTTCCCAGCTTTCATTCTTGCCATGATCTTAGCTTTCAGGTCAGTTGCTGCCTCGCTCAGCATTTCATTCATTGGGGCTGGCCTCCCAATCTCATCATCTGCATTCACTCTGGTATGAACTCCTCCTCTGATCTGGCAGCCTGGGGCCCCTCACTATGGAACCTGCGTTGTACCTCATCAATCTCAAGTTGTGACAGCAGTTGCCGTTTGTGGATGTTGGAACACTGAGTTACGAGTTGTTTCGTGGCCACCCGTGACTGTGGGTTTCGAAGTAACCATTTAGCCCACATTCTCTCCATGTAACCTCTCTGACTAGGCTTGCTTGAGTAGTAGCATTCCAACAGAGCCATGTTATTGCATCTTGCCCATCTCTGCTCCATTTTTCATCAAGGTGCTCTGGTTCCCCAGCACCTGACGCAGACCTTGTTTGGCCGGGCGACGTCTGAGCTGGCATGTCATTCATTTTATTGTCTCTCATCATTGTATGAGGTACGCATTAGCGTGAAGGCTCTTGCCCAAGGACCCACACTGAATGGTGTTATGTGCTCATTTTTTGCCCCAAGTGGGGAGCGGAGGGACGGGCGCTGGGGGGGGGGCCATCGTGGTGGGGCGGGCCCCTACGCGGGATGTGCCACCGGACCGTGGCTGAGGTGGCTGATCTCAAGAAGTCCTATCGGTGGCTGGAGGGGACTGGCCTGGGGGACAGCGCAGGGGCGCTCATCCTGGCTGCTCAGGAGCGGGCCTTGGGCGCCGGAGCCGTCGAGGCCCGGATGTGCCGCGCCGGACAGGACCCGGGGTGTGGGTTGTGCGGGGAGGCGCCTGGGACGATCCGGCACGTGGCTGCGGGGTGTGGGATGCTGGCAGGGGGGGCCTGCGTGGAGCGCCATGGCCAGGTGGCTGGCGTGGTCTGCCGAGGCATCTGTGCGGAGTGTGGACTGGGGGCCCCGGGGTCGGAGTGGGGGGCACCTCCGAGGGTGGTGGAGGGTGGCGGAGCGGGGATCCTGTGGGACTTCCGGATCCAGACTGGCGGGATGGTGGTGGCGAGCCAGCCAGATGTCGTGGTCGTGGATGGGGGGCGGAGGAGGGCCGTTGTGGTGGATGTGGCGGTCCCAGGTGGTGGAGGCATCGGGAGGGGGGAGCGTGGGGGGCTCGGGGGGTACCAGGGGCTCGGGGAGGGGCTGGGGAGGGCCTGGGGGGTGGGGGTGGCGGTCGTGCCTGTGGTGGTCGGGGCGCTCGGGGCAGTGACCCCCGGACTGGATGGGTGGTTGCGACAGATCCCGGGACCAGCGTCGGACATCTCGGTCCGGAGGTGTGCGGTGCTGGGAGCGGCGGGGGTACTGCGCGGGGCCCTCGGGCTTCCTGGCCTCTGGTGGAGGACCCGAGCTGAATGAGGGACGGACACCACCCGAGGACACCTCCTATTGGCTCCATGATAAGAGCTCCACCCAGCAAAGAATTAACCCTTTAAAACCTGATTCTGAGCTTTCACAATTATTTACCGCCATTTGCGTAATATCTACAGTATACAGAAGGAATCAAGCAATTTTTACCAATGTATCTGTAGGTGATGTTTATTTATTATGTACACAGAGATAAAGAGTAATGGCACAGCTCTGCAGTATCTTTCCACTTTTATATATGTATGCTATACTAAATAAAATGAATAGGGCACCATATAATGCAACAGTTATGCAACTCCCTAAATAATGATGTGAATTTTCAGTTGTTGCTAAATCAGTTAGGATGTTATAATTTGTGGTGTAGATGCGAATTTAGGAGAGCAGGACAATATATCGCATTGCAATTGGAGCAGCAGCTTGGTTGATGATGTCCACAAACCGGCTCATCTATTATATTTGTCGTGCAATACAATGAAAATGAGCACAATTGCAAAACATAGGCTTCTTATATTTTAAAATAAAATAATCACATGTTTACCGTTCTGGGGTTTCTACAATCATGAATGGAGGCATTATTTACAGCAGGTTGATGTTGTTGTTGTTGTTGTCGACCCCACCCGTGCCCCGACATTGGGGGACCGGGCCCTCACTCCGTCTCCCGGATCCCCAGACCCCCCTCCGCCGCCCAGCGGGCGAGCAGGGCCGCCACTCCGCTTGGGTTTCGCCAGAGGTCCTCCGGAGTCAGTGTGGTGGGTATGTTTGTGCAGGTGAACAGGTGTTGTGTGTCGTGCACTTGCGTGCCGCATAGCGCACAGAGTGGTGTTGGGTGTGTGTCCGGTGTAATGTTGTGTAGGTAGGAGTGGAGGGCTGGTGATTTGTTGGTTCGGAGTTGTGCTAGGAGTTGTCTGGTTCTGTGTGGTAGGTCTTGCTCTGATGGGTCTATTTCTGGTGCTGGTGCATGTATTACTTTGTTGTGTTGTCTGGTGTCCAAGTGTGTTTGTACAAAGTGGGTGTGTATGTCTTTCATGTTCTGTTTTATGGTGTCGTTGTTGGTGTCCTGTGGTGCTGTGTCTTTGTTGTGTGTGTAGTTGTTGTTGTGGAAGATTGTTTGTTTCTTTTGTCTGGGTGGTGGTGGTTGTTGAGTGAGTGGGTGTAGTGGGTGGGTTGGGTGTTGGGCTTTTTGTCTGATTTGCGATGCGTGTAGTTTTAGATGGGTGTTCAGTGGGAGAGTTTTTGTTTCCTCATGCAAGTGTTGTATGTTTGTGTCTTGTGTGCATCCTGTTGCTATTCTGAGTGTGGTGTTCTGTGTGGTCTGGAGTTTTGTCTTGTTTGTGTCCGATAGTGTTGGTGACCATATAGTGTTTGCGTATTCGAGGCGTGTGAGTGTGGTTGCTTTGTATGTGGTGAGTATAGTTTCTTTGGATTTTCCCCAGTGAGTGGTTGTTAAGGCTTTAAGTATTTTGTTTGATTGCTTGGCGCGGGTTAGAGTGTGTTGTGTGTGTTTTGAGAAGGTGAGTTTGGGGTCCCATGTTAATCCCAGTATTTTGGGTTCGCGGACTGTGGGTAGGGTGGTGTTATCTATTTGTAAAGTGAGCCTGTTGCTGTATTCTGCCGGATCCGGTGTGAACAGAGTGGTGGTGGTTTTGTCTGCGTTGAGTGTGAGTTGGTTCTGTTTTGTCCAGTTGTATATGTCGTGGAGATATTTTTGTACTTGTTGTTGTGCCTGTTGTGGTTTGACATGTGTGGATAGAATGGTGATGTCGTCTGCATATGTAACTGTGTGTACATTTGGAGGTGGTTGTGGTAAGTCTGCCATGTATATGTTGAATAGTGTTGGTGAAAGTACTCCCCCCTGTGGTACCCCCGTTTTCGTGTTTCTGTGTTCTGATGTTTCCCCCCGGTATTGAGTGTATTGTCTGCGTCCCCTTATGTAGTTGAAGATGTATTTGATGATGATGTTTGGGGTGTTAGTGTTGTTGAGTTTGTTTGTGAGTGTGTGTAGGTTTACCGTGTCAAAGGCCTTGGACATGTCTAGGGCTATGGCAACTGTTCGTTGTGGTGGTTTTTGTTGATTGAAACCTGTGGCTATGATGTTGTGTATGTGGTGTAGTGCTGTGGTTGTGGAGTGTTGTTTTCGGAAGCCGTGTTGGTGAGAGGGTAGTTGAGTGTTGTTGGTAATGAAGGGTAGTATTACCTTTTCCATTGTTTTGGCTATTGGGCTGAGTAGTGCTATTGGTCTGTAAGATGGGCCGAGTGCGTGGTTTTTGTTGGGTTTTGGTATTGGGATTATTTTTGCAGTCTTCCATATTGCGGGGATGGTGTTGGTGTTGAGTGATGTGTTGTAAGTGTGTGTGAGTAGTGTTATTGCTTTGGGGCCTAGGTGTTTCAGATGTCTGATGTTTATGTTGTCTGGGCCTGTGGAGTTGTTGCTTTTGGAGCGTTGTAGTGCTTGTTTGACTTGTTGTTCTGTGATGGTTATGGGCGTGGTGTTGAGTTTTCGTATTTTGCGTTGTAGTTGTCTGTATGTTCTGTTGGTTTTGTGTTGTATTATGTTGGTGAATTGTTTGTTGAATGCTCGTGCTTTCTGTTTGTTGGATATTGCCGTGTGTTGTCCGAACTGTATTGTGGTGTTTTCTGGTGCTTTTTGTTCTTTGTTTGATAGTCTTGTTACTGTGTTCCAGAGTATGTGTTGTTTGTGTCTGTGGTTCCATGCATCCGTTAAGTGTTCTTTCCATAGCTCTTGTTTGTGTTTTTGGATTTGTGTGTCTATTTCTTTGTTTAGGTCCGTGATGCGTGGGTCTTGGTGGTTTTGTTGTCTGATGTCGTTTCTTTGGCTGATGAGTGTTCTGATGTGTTGTGGTAGGAGAAGTGATTTGCTTTTTATTTTTCCGTGGGGTATGTGGTGTTTGTCTGCTGTAAGTATGAGGTTTGTGAGCATGTTGTTGGCTGTGTGGATGTTGTCAGGTATGGTTATGTTCTCCAGTGCTGATTCTATTTCAGAGGTGTATCCTTCCCAGTCTGCTTTCCTGTAATTTGTGTAAGTTTGAAGGTGTTGTTGTAGGCGGAAAGGAGCACGCGTGTTGTGTGTGATTTTGATAGGAAGGTGGTCTGAACTGAGTGCGTGTATTGTGGTCCATGTTGTTCTGTTTGTGATGCTGTTGCTGGCTGTTGTGATGTCCGGTGATGTTGGTTGTTGGTTGATGTTTGTAGGTTTTCTGGTAGGTGTGTTTGCGTTTAGAGTGATTTGTTGGGAGTTCTGTAGTATGTCTGCAATGAGGGTGCCTCTGTGGTCGTCGTAGGGAGAGTGCCATTGTGTTGAGTGAGCGTTGATGTCTGCGGTTAGAATGGTGTTGTTCAGCGAGTTTATGTATTGGAAGGTGTTGGTGATGTCTGTGTCTTCTGTGCCGTGGTCTGGTCGGGTGGTATCTCTGGGGGGTATATACATGTTGCATATGTGTATTCTTTTGTGGTTGGTTATGTGAATCTTTACGGTTTGAATTTCTGTAGTGTTGGTGTTAATGTTGTTGGGGATGTTCATGGGAGTGAATGTGACTGATTTGTGAATGTATGTGAGCAGTCCTCCTCCTCCCTTGTGTTCTCTGTCTTTCCTAATGCTGGTGTAGTTGGTGAGACGAGGTGTGTTGTGTTGTTTTTCTAGTTTGGTTTCTTGTATGGTGATGATGTCTGCGTGCTGTTGTGAGGCGACTTCTTCTAGTTCTGTTTTCTTGTTTTGGATGCCGTTGATGTTTATTTGTAGTATGGTCAGTGTGTGATTGTTGTTTTTGTTGGTGGGTGTTGTTCTTTGTGGGTTGTTCGGGCGTTGTGGTGTTGGGGTGTTTGTTGTTTGTGTGTGTGTTCTGCATGTCCATGTGTTTGTGTATTGGCGGGTGGTGATGCCGGAGCAATGTCTGTGTATCCAGTGTGGGTGTGTTGAGTTGCATCTGAGTGAGGTTTGTCTGCGTGTGATGATTCTATTGCAGCTATTTCAGGTCCAGGTTTGGGGGGGTGGTCTTGTGTTTGTTGTATCTCTGTTGGAGTTGTCTGTCCGTGTTGCGTTTGAGGGTAGTGTTGGTGAGGCGAGTGTGTTGTTTTGGTCTGTTTGTGCTCTGCTGCCTGTTGGTGTCCTACGAGGTGTTGTTGTTCGTGGTGGTGTTTTGGGATGTAGTCTGCATTTCCATGTTATGTTGTATTGTCTAGTGTTTATGTTTGTGCAATGTTTGTTTACCCAGTGTGGTGTGTGGTGGTTGCATCTGAAGGATGTCTGTCTTCTTGTAATCTGTTGTGTGCAAATGTCGCATGTCCAGGTAGTTTGTTGTGTGTGTGTTTGTTGCGTGCGTGAGAGTGTCTGTGTGGGCCCCGGATTTGTCTCTATGTCCCCCGCCTGGAGCAAAAGGTCCGCCCGCCACCCTGCCAGGTTCAGGGGGCGGTTAGCCGAAAAAAAAAAAAACGGCCGTAAGGGCACCCCGTTCGGGGTGCAGGGATTGGTTCCTTGATTTGTCCCCCCGTTCGGGGGGAACCCTCCAACTGCGAGTAAGCCAAGGAGTTTGGAGGTACAGCAGGTTGACAGCAGTGTGATCGAGCAGATTAGATAGAGTAGAATTTGAATGGGGCTTCACTGATTTATTTCATACAATTCATATCTAAAACACAGTTGAAAAATAGTTGATTGTTAAAATATTTAAATACAAGAACTATATCAAGAAATTAACAAAACATAGTTTTTTTAGTTAGGAGAAAAGTCTAAAAACATATCACAAATGACAAACGTTGTGCCTCTCCTCCTCCTGTTCTTCAATGAAGCTGATCACCCTCCAGCTCCCGTTAGAAACATCGTGCTGCTGAAGGTGTGCCGGCAGAATGGTTGTGATACAGGAGGTGCTGTGGACTCTCCCAGAAACGAGGACCTAGTTTAGTTGTAGATCCAGTAAAACATAGTGCAAATGTGACATTATTTATAATGCACAGTTACAGTCTTGTGAATATTAAAAAATGTACTTCATGTAATGCAGGAAGCGAATATTTCAAACGAACTAAGGCAGCAAACAGTAAGAGCAAAATTGTGTTCCAAACATTAACTCTTTTTTTAAATGTCAATTAGCTTGTGAGTAATAAGACAAAATGTGACTGTCAGAAAGAGAACTGTCAGAGCAAACGGCAGATTTTAGAAAGTCCTGCCGAAATAAATCTGCACCCGACTGCGACTGTCAGCGTTGAACTGCCGCCATTGCTGTCAAAGTCAGACACATCTCCAAAATTGTTGGAGCAAATTTTTAAGCAGGCTTCATCTTGATAAATTGACCACGTATTTGACATTTACACCATAACGTTACCGCCTAAAATAATCGTAAAACAAAATTTTGTGTAACAACAAGAGTAATATGTACCCCAAAAGCTTTCAAAGCGTCTGAAAGTTTTCTCCTCCGTTTTTGTTGGGGCTTGGCTCGAAATGCATCATGATTGGCCGCCCGAAGTCCACGTGTCTGTCGGACGTGCTCTCATTGCCTGGCAAGCCCTTTGAGTATTTATTCCATATTGCCCACTAGTTCACTAGTAAGGTCATTTTGACGCTTACTAGTGAACATGTAAGGCCATAAATGTGCCCACTAGTTCACTAGTAAGATCATTTTGAGGCTTACTAGTTGACATGTAAGCCACAAAACGCCCGCTAGTTCACTAGTAAGATAATTTTGAGGCTTCTAGTGAACATGTAAGCCACAGAACGCCCACTAGTTCACTAGTAAGATCATTTTGACGCTTACTAGTGAACATGTAAGCCACAAAACGCTCACTAGTTCACTAGTAAGGTCATTTTGACGCTTACTAGTGAACATGTAAGCCACAAAACGCTCACTGGTTCACTAGTAAGGTAATTTTGACGCTTACTAGTGAACATGTAAGCCACAAAACGCCCACTAGTTCCCTAGTAAGATCATTTTGACGCTTATTTATGAACATGTCAGCCACAAAACGCTCACTCGTTCACTAGTAAGATCATTTTGACGCTTACTAGTGAACATGTAAGCCACAAAACGCCCACTAGTTCACTAGTAAGGTCATTTTGACGCTTACTAGTGAACATGTAAGCCACAAAACGCCCACTAGTTCACTAGTAAGATCATTTTGACGCTTACTAGTGAACATGTAAGGCCATAAATGTGCCCACTAGTCCACTAGTAAGTTCATTTTGAGGCTTACTAGTTGACATGTAAGCCACACATCGCCTACTAGTTCAGTAGTAAGATCATTTTGAGGCTTACTAGTGAACATGTAAGCCACAAAACGCCCAATAGTTCACTAGTAAGATCATTTTGACGCTTACTAGTGAACATGTAAGCCACAAAACGCTCACTAGTTTACTAGTAAGGTCATTTTGACGCTTACTAGTGAACATGTAAGCCACAAAACGCTCACTAGTTCACTATCCATCCATCCATCCATAATAAGATAATTTTGACGCTTACTACTGAACATTTAAGGCCATAAATGTGCCCACTAGTTCACTGGTAAGATGATTTTGACGCTTACTAGTGAACATGCAAGGCCATAAATGTGCCCACTTGTAGTGCTAGTGACATTACACTGTACTTGCATTAAATGCAAATAAGGATGATTACGAAAACATGTAACGGTATCCTATTGGCTGTACGTTTCAAAATAGTGTCATCCCACCAGTCAGGGCTCATGATTTTGGAAATTCTGTGCCCACTTAGTTTTTTAAAACAACAATGGCGGACAGTGTCCTGAGACGTATTCGGCGAAGGTGCAGGGCAATAGAGAGTGCCTGTCATCAAGGGTCTGCCGGTGAAAGTGAAGCACGCGTGATAAACATTTCAATTGCTAATTTAAGAAGAGTTAGTGACCAGTTTAGCGCTGATACTATTCAAAGTTTGATTCAAAGTCCAATAGATCTCCGATCTGTCATCATTGCGGGACCCACTCCTAATGGTGGACGTGTTTGTTCCCATGTGGCACATCGTTTGCACACAGGTAAAATGGCTACCATTTTTTGTCATTGGTTTTTCGTATGTATTTTTATTCGAACTACACACGGGTTTTACTGACGACTTGCTGTGACTTACCTTCTATCACCCTGTCAAACGTCGTTTTATACCAGTGGTTTTCCTGCAAATCAGTAGACTATTAAGTAACGCGATGGCTGTACACTTTTAAGCAATAACTAGTGATCTTTTAGTTATTCAATTATAAGTTTGAATTATTTTTTTCTTGAGTAAAATGGTTAGAGAAAATAGCTGCTCGTGGTTTTGAAGCTGCATATACTTTTATGTACATCTGTGTCTATATGCCTGTACTGTATACAGTATATAAAAAACACGTAGTGATTTGTTTGCTTGAATTCCTTAATCCTTTTATTTCCATACTTTAGGTAGACGAGGAAGACCAGCACTTGACATTACAAGGGATCAAATTGAACTGCTCCCCACTCAGGGCTTTACAGTGAGAGCCATCACTGAGATGTTGTGTTGTTCCTCTTCATACCTGCATAAAAAAATGAAGTTTTTTCAGATTTCAGCCAGAAATAGATTTACTCCCATTCATGATGTTGACCTGGAAGAGCATGTCAGAAGATTGCACAGCCAATTTCCCAGATCAGGCTCGGAAGCAAGTGTTCTGCTACATACTCTTGTCCCTTCATGTATATATCATTATATTCATTGTGAAAGTGTACTTTCTTTATTGTGTTGTTTTCTGAACCTGTTGCAGATGATGAGGGCATACCTGCGTGCTGATGGTATTGTAGTACAAAGAAAAAGAGTTCGAGAAATCCTCAACCGTAGTGACCCAGCTGCTGCAGCCCAGAGATGGAGCCAGACTGTGGCTAGAAGAACATACTATGTGCCATTCCCCAATAGTTTATGGCACATAGATGGGCATATGCGTCTCATTCGGTAATAAGGGATCATCTTATATTTGTACTCGTGGGAGCATTAGAAAGCCATATTGTATGGACAGCACAGATTAAATTGAATTTTATCATTTGTATATCCAAGTTACACAAACTCCAAATTGCCTCCATGTAGTCTTAAGTGCACAGCAATACCTTCTCTACCGAGATGATATTTCAAACAAGATATGAAACTTGATTGTTTTCTTGTATTTAATCATTATTCTTTTCATGTTTGTTTTACAGGTGGGTGTTTGTGACACATGCCGGCATTGATGGGAATTCCAGGCTAATAACGTACCTTCAACTGGAGCACAGACAACACAGCTTTGACAGTGTTGAAATATTTTGTCCAAGCCACCTGCCTGTATGGGTTACCCTCCAGAGTAAGATCCGACCATGGTGGTGAAAACACTGGTTGCTCTTTTAATGAACCTACTGCAGGGACAAGACACCAAAATTATTTCTAGCTCCAGCCAACACCCCCTCACAATTTACTCACACCTCCCATGGCCTGATTATCCACCAACAGGGGCCCTTTTTGGATTATCATTTTGGCATAGGAACTTTCCTTTCCTATCCTAACCGAGTGAGATGAGCCGGTAGCACCTGGAGCAAAGATCGTCTAAATTTTAATAATGCTTAGGAAAGGTTCTGACCATCCTTTACGAAAGGAAAGGAGATATATTATGCAGCAGGAATATTTAAAGGGGAAGTCTTTTTTTATGTTGTTGTTGTTGTTGTTGTTGTTGTCGACCCCACCCGTGCCCCGACATTGGGGGACCGGGCCCTCACTCCGTCTCCCGGATCCCCAGACCCCCCTCCTCCGCCCAGCGGGCGAGCAGGGCCGCCACTCCGCTTGGGTTTCGCCAGAGGTCCTCCGGAGTCAGTGTGGTGGATATGTTTGTGCAGGTGAACAGGTGTTGTGTGTCGTGCACTTGCGTGCCGCATAGCGCACAGAGTGGTGTTGGGTGTGTGTCCGGTGTAATGTTGTGTAGGTAGGAGTGGAGGGCTGGTGATTTGTTGGTTCGGAGTTGTGCTAGGAGTTGTCTGGTTCTGTGTGGTAGGTCTTGCTCTGATGGGTCTATTTCTGGTGCTGGTGCATGTATTACTTTGTTGTGTTGTCTGGTGTCCAAGTGTGTTTGTACAAAGTGGGTGTGTATGTCTTTCATGTTCTGTTTTATGGTGTCGTTGTTGGTGTCCTGTGGTGCTGTGTCTTTGTTGTGTGTGTAGTTGTTGTTGTGGAAGATTGTTTGTTTCTTTTGTCTGGGTGGTGGTGGTTGTTGAGTGAGTGGGTGTAGTGGGTGGGTTGGGTGTTGGGCTTTTTGTCTGATTTGCGATGCGTGTAGTTTTAGATTGGTGTTCAGTGGGAGAGTTTTTGTTTCCTCATGCAAGTGTTGTATGTTTGTGTCTTGTGTGCATCCTGTTGCTATTCTGAGTGCGGTGTTCTGTGTGGTCTGGAGTTTTGTCTTGTTTGTGTCCGATAGTGTTGGTGACCATATAGTGTTTGCGTATTCGAGGCGTGTGAGTGTGGTTGCTTTGTATGTGGTGAGTATAGTTTCTTTGGATTTTCCCCAGTGAGTGGTTGTTAAGGCTTTAAGTATTTTGTTTGATTGCTTGGCGCGGGTTAGAGTGTGTTGTGTGTGTTTTGAGAAGGTGAGTTTGGGGTCCCATGTTAATCCCAGTATTTTGGGTTCGCGGACTGTGGGTAGGGTGGTGTTATCTATTTGTAAAGTGAGCCTGTTGCTGTATTCTGCCGGATCCGGTGTGAACAGAGTGGTGGTGGTTTTGTCTGCGTTGAGTGTGAGTTGGTTCTGTTTTGTCCAGTTGTATATGTCGTGGAGATATTTTTGTACTTGTTGTTGTGCCTGTTGTGGTTTGACATGTGTGGATAGAATGGTGATGTCGTCTGCATATGTAACTGTGTGTACATTTGGAGGTGGTTGTGGTAAGTCTGCCATGTATATGTTGAATAGTGTTGGTGAAAGTACTCCCCCCTGTGGTACCCCCGTTTTCGTGTTTCTATGTTCTGATGTTTCCCCCCGGTATTGAGTGTATTGTCTGCGTCCCCTTATGTAGTTGAAGATGTATTTGATGATGATGTTTGGGGTGTTAGTGTTGTTGAGTTTGTTTGTGAGTGTGTGTAGGTTTACCGTGTCAAAGGCTTTGGACATGTCTAGGGCTATGGCAACTGTTGGTTGTGGTGGTTTTTGTTGATTGAAACCTGTGGCTATGATGTTGTGTATGTGGTGTAGTGCTGTGGTTGTGGAGTGTTGTTTTCGGAAGCCGTGTTGGTGAGAGGGTAGTTGAGTGTTGTTGGTAATGAAGGGTAGTATTACCTTTTCCATTGTTTTGGCTATTGGGCTGAGTAGTGCTATTGGTCTGTAAGATGGGCCGAGTGCGTGGTTTTTGTTGGGTTTTGGTATTGGGATTATTTTTGCAGTCTTCCATATTGCGGGGATGGTGTTGGTGTTGAGTGATGTGTTGTAAGTGTGTGTGAGTAGTGTTATTGCTTTGGGGCCTAGGTGTTTCAGATGTCTGATGTTTATGTTGTCTGGGCCTGTGGAGTTGTTGCTTTTGGAGCGTTGTAGTGCTTGTTTGACTTGTTGTTCTGTGATGGTTATGGGCGTGGTGTTGAGTTTTCGTATTTTGCGTTGTAGTTGTCTGTATGTTCTGTTGGTTTTGTGTTGTATTATGTTGGTGAATTGTTTGTTGAATGCTCGTGCTTTCTGTTTGTTGGATATTGCCGTGTGTTGTCCGAACTGTATTGTGGTGTTTTCTGGTGCTTTTTGTTCTTTGTTTGATAGTCTTGTTACTGTGTTCCAGAGTATGTGTTGTTTGTGTCTGTGGTTCCATGCATCCGTTAAGTGTTCTTTCCATAGCTCTTGTTTGTGTTTTTGGATTTGTGTCTTGTCTCTGTCTTTCCTAATGCTGGTGTAGTTGGTGAGACGAGGTGTGTTGTGTTGTTTTTCTAGTTTGGTTTCTTGTATGGTGATGATGTCTGCGTGCTGTTGTGAGGCGAGTTCTTCTAGTTCTGTTTTCTTGTTTTGGATGCCGTTGATGTTTATTTGTAGTATGGTCAGTGTGTGTTTGTTGTTTTTGTTGGTGGGTGTTGTTCTTTGTGGGTTGTTCGGGGGTTGTGGTGTTGGGGTGTTTGTTGTTTGCGTGTGTGTTCTGCATGTCCACGTGTTTGTGTATTGGCGGGTGGTGATGCCGGAGCAATGTCTGTGTATCCAGTGTGGGTGTGTTGAGTTGCATCTGAGTGAGGTTTGTCTGCGTGTGATGATTCTATTGCAGCTATTTCAGGTCCAGGTTTGGGGGGGTGGTCTTGTGTTTGTTGTATCTCTGTTGGAGTTGTCTGTCCGTGTTGCCTTTGAGGGAAGTGTTGGTGAGGCGAGTGTGTTGTTTTGGTCTGTTTGTGCTCTGCTGCCTGTTGGTGTCCTACGAGGTGTTGTTGTTCGTGGTGGTGTTTTGGGATGTAGTCTGCATTTCCATGTTATGTTGTATTGTCTAGTGTTTATGTTTGTGCAATGTTTGTGTACCCAGTGTGGTGTGTGGTGGTTGCATCTGAAGGATGTCTGTCTTCTTGTAATCTGTTGTGTGCAAATGTCGCATGTCCAGGTAGTTTGTTGTGTGTGTGTTTGTTGCGTGCGTGAGAGTGTCTGTGTGGGCCCCGGATTTGTCTCTATGTCCCAGGCCTGGAGCAAAAGGTCCGCCCGCCACCCTGCCAGGTTCAGGGGGCGGCTAGCCGAAAAAAAAAAAACGGCCGTAAGGGCACCCCGTTCGGGGTGCAGGGATTGGTTCCTTGATTTGTCCCCCCGTTCGGGGGGAACCCTCCAACTGCGAGTAAGCCAAGGAGTTTGGAGGTACAGCAGGTTGACAGCAGTGTGATCGAGCAGATTAGATAGAGTAGAATTTGAATGGGGCTTTACTGATTTATTTCATACAATTCATATCTAAAACACAGTTGAAAAATATTTGATTGTTAAAATATTTAAATACAAGAACTATATCAAGAAATTAACAAAACATAGTTTTTTTAGTTAGGAGAAAAGTCTAAAAACATATCACAAATGACAAACGTTGTGCCTCTCCTCCTCCTGTTCTTCAATGAAGCTGATCACCCTCCAGCTCCCGTTAGAAACATCGTGCTGCTGAAGGTGTGCCGGCAGAATGGTTGTGATACAGGAGGTGCTGTGGACTCTCCCAGAAACGAGGACCTAGTTTAGTTGTAGATCCAGTAAAACATAGTGCAAATGTGACATTATTTATAATGCACAGTTACAGTCTTGTGAATATTAAAAAATGTACTTCATGTAATGCAGGAAGCGAATATTTCAAACGAACTAAGGCAGCAAACAGTAAGAGCAAAATCGTGTTCCAAACATTAACTCTTTTTTTAAATGTCAATTAGCTTGTGAGTAATAAGACAAAATGTGACTGTCAGACAGAGAACTGTCAGAGCAAACGGCAGATTTTAGAAAGTCCTGCCGAAATAAATCTGCACCCGACTGCGACTGTCAGCGTTGAACTGCCGCCATTGCTGTCAAAGTCAGACACATCTCCAAAATTGTTGGAGCAAATTTTTAAGCAGGCTTCATCTTGATAAATTGACCACGTATTTGACATTTACACCATAACGTTACCGCCTAAAATAATCGTAAAACAAAATTTTGTGTAACAACAAGAGTAATATGTACCCCAAAAGCTTTCAAAGCGTCTGAAAGTTTTCTCCTCCGTTTTTGTTGGGGCTTGGCTCGAAATGCATCATGATTGGCCGCCCGAAGTCCACGTGTCTGTCGGACGTGCTCTCATTGCCTGGCAAGCCCTTTGAGTATTTATTCCATATTGCCCACTAGTTCACTAGTAAGGTCATTTTGACGCTTACTAGTGAACATGTAAGGCCATAAATGTGCCCACTAGTTCACTAGTAAGATCATTTTGAGGCTTACTAGTTGACATGTAAGCCACAAAACGCCCGCTAGTTCACTAGTAAGATAATTTTGAGGCTTCTAGTGAACATGTAAGCCACAGAACGCCCACTAGTTCACTAGTAAGATCATTTTGACGCTTACTAGTGAACATGTAAGCCACAAAACGCTCACTAGTTCACTAGTAAGGTCATTTTGACACATACTAGTGAACATGTAAGCCACAAAACGCTCACTGGTTCACTAGTAAGGTAATTTTGACGCTTACTAGTGAACATGTAAGCCACAAAACGCCCACTAGTTCCCTAGTAAGATCATTTTGACGCTTATTTATGAACATGTCAGCCACAAAACGCTCACTCGTTCACTAGTAAGATCATTTTGACGCTTACTAGTGAACATGTAAGCCACAAAACGCCCATTAGTTCACTAGTAAGGTCATTTTGACGCTTACTAGTGAACATGTAAGCCACAAAACGCCCACTAGTTCACTAGTAAGATCATTTTGAGGCTTACTAGTGAACATGTAAGCCACAAAACGCCCAATAGTTCACTAGTAAGATCATTTTGACGCTTACTAGTGAACATGTAAGCCACAAAACGCTCACTAGTTTACTAGTAAGGTCATTTTGACACTTACTAGTGAACATGTAAGCCACAAAACGCTCACTAGTTCACTATCCATCCATCCATCCATAATAAGATAATTTTGACGCTTACTACTGAACATTTAAGGCCATAAATGTGCCCACTAGTTCACTGGTAAGATGATTTTGACGCTTACTAGTGAACATGTAAGGCCATAAATGTGCCCACTTGTAGTGCTAGTGACATTACACTGTACTTGCATTAAATGCAAATAAGGATGATTACGAAAACATGTAACGGTATCCTATTGGCTGTACGTTTCAAAATAGTGTCTTCCCACCAGTCAGGGCTCATGATTTTGGAAATTCTGTGCCCACTTAGTTTTTTAAAACAACAATGGCGGACAGTGTCCTGAGACGTATTCGGCGAAGGTGCAGGGCAATAGAGAGTGCCTGTCATCAAGGGTCTGCCGGTGAAAGTGAAGCACGCGCGATAAACATTTCAATTGCTAATTTAAGAAGAGTTAGTGACCAGTTTAGCGCTGATACTATTCAAAGTTTGATTCAAAGTCCAATAGATCTCCGATCTGTCATCATTGCGGGACCCACTCCTAATGGTGGACGTGTTTGTTCCCATGTGGCACATCGTTTGCACACAGGTAAAATGGCTACCATTTTTTGTCATTGGTTTTTCGTATGTATTTTTATTCGAACTACACACGGGTTTTACTGACGACTTGCTGTGACTTACCTTCTATCACCCTGTCAAACGTCGTTTTATACCAGTGGTTTTCCTGCAAATCAGTAGACTATTAAGTAACGCGATGGCTGTACACTTTTAAGCAATAACTAGTGATCTTTTAGTTATTCAATTATAAGTTTGAATTATTTTTTTCTTGAGTAAAATGGTTAGAGAAAATAGCTGCTCGTGGTTTTGAAGCTGCATATACTTTTATGTACATCTGTGTCTATATGCCTGTACTGTATACAGTATATAAAAAACACGTAGTGATTCGTTTGCTTGAATTCCTTAATCCTTTTATTTCCATACTTTAGGTAGACGAGGAAGACCAGCACTTGACATTACAAGGGATCAAATTGAACTGCTCCCCACTCAGGGCTTTACAGTGAGAGCCATCACTGAGATGTTGTGTTGTTCCTCTTCATACCTGCATAAAAAAATGAAGTTTTTTCAGATTTCAGCCAGAAATAGATTTACTCCCATTCATGATGTTGACCTGGAAGAGCATGTCAGAAGATTGCACAGCCAATTTCCCAGATCAGGCTCGGAAGCAAGTGTTCTGCTACATACTCTTGTCCCTTCATGTATATATCATTATATTCATTGTGAAAGTGTACTTTCTTTATTGTGTTGTTTTCTGAACCTGTTGCAGATGATGAGGGCATACCTGCGTGCTGATGGTATTGTAGTACAAAGAAAAAGAGTTTGAGAAATCCTCAACCGTAGTGACCCAGCTGCTGCAGCCCAGAGATGGAGCCAGACTGTGGCTAGAAGAACATACTATGTGCCATTCCCCAATAGTTTATGGCACATAGATGGGCATATGCGTCTCATTCGGTAATAAGGGATCATCTTATATTTGTACTCGTGGGAGCATTAGAAAGCCATATTGTATGGACAGCACAGATTAAATTGAATTTTATCATTTGTATATCCAAGTTACACAAACTCCAAATTGCCTCCATGTAGTCTTAAGTGCACAGCAATACCTTCTCTACCGAGATGATATTTCAAACAAGATATGAAACTTGATTGTTTTCTTGTATTTAATCATTATTCTTTTCATGTTTGTTTTACAGGTGGGTGTTTGTGACACATGCCGGCATTGATGGGAATTCCAGGCTAATAACGTACCTTCAACTGGAGCACAGACAACACAGCTTTGACAGTGTTGAAATATTTTGTCCAAGCCACCTGCCTGTATGGGTTACCCTCCAGAGTAAGATCCGACCATGGTGGTGAAAACACTGGTTGCTCTTTTAATGAACCTACTGCAGGGACAAGACACCCAAATTATTTCTAGCTCCAGCCAACACCCCCTCACAATTTACTCACACCTCCCATGGCCTGATTATCCACCAACAGGGGCCCTTTTTGGATTATCATTTTGGCATAGGAACTTTCCTTTCCTATCCTAACCGAGTGAGATGAGCCGGTAGCACCTGGAGCAAAGATCGTCTAAATTTTAATAATGCTTAGGAAAGGTTCTGACCATCCTTTACGAAAGGAAAGGAGATATATTATGCAGCAGGAATATTTAAAGGGGAAGTCTTTTTTTATGTTGTTGTTGTTGTTGTTGTTGTTGTCGACCCCACCCGTGCCCCGACATTGGGGGACCGGGCCCTCACTCCGTCTCCCGGATCCCCAGAGCCCCCTCCTCCGCCCAGCGGGCGAGCAGGGCCGCCACTCCGCTTGGGTTTCGCCAGAGGTCCTCCGGAGTCAGTGTGGTGGGTATGTTTGTGCAGGTGAACAGGTGTTGTGTGTCGTGCACTTGCGTGCCGCATAGCGCACAGAGTGGTGTTGGGTGTGTGTCCGGTGTAATGTTGTGTAGGTAGGAGTGGAGGGCTGGTGATTTGTTGGTTCGGAGTTGTGCTAGGAGTTGTCTGGTTCTGTGTGGTAGGTCTTGCTCTGATGGGTCTATTTCTGGTGCTGGTGCATGTATTACTTTGTTGTGTTGTCTGGTGTCCAAGTGTGTTTGTACAAAGTGGGTGTGTATGTCTTTCATGTTCTGTTTTATGGTGTCGTTGTTGGTGTCCTGTGGTGCTGTGTCTTTGTTGTGTGTGTAGTTGTTGTTGTGGAAGATTGTTTGTTTCTTTTGTCTGGGTGGTGGTGGTTGTTGAGTGAGTGGGTGTAGTGGGTGGGTTGGGTGTTGGGCTTTTTGTCTGATTTGCGATGCGTGTAGTTTTAGATGGGTGTTCAGTGGGAGAGTTTTTGTTTCCTCATGCAAGTGTTGTATGTTTGTGTCTTGTGTGCATCCTGTTGCTATTCTGAGTGCGGTGTTCTGTGTGGTCTGGAGTTTTGTCTTGTTTGTGTCCGATAGTGTTGGTGACCATATAGTGTTTGCGTATTCGAGGCGTGTGAGTGTGGTTGCTTTGTATGTGGTGAGTATAGTTTCTTTGGATTTTCCCCAGTGAGTGGTTGTTAAGGCTTTAAGTATTTTGTTTGATTGCTTGGCGCGGGTTAGAGTGTGTTGTGTGTGTTTTGAGAAGGTGAGTTTGGGGTCCCATGTTAATCCCAGTATTTTGGGTTCGCGGACTGTGGGTAGGGTGGTGTTATCTATTTGTAAAGTGAGCCTGTTGCTGTATTCTGCCGGATCCGGTGTGAACAGAGTGGTGGTGGTTTTGTCTGCGTTGAGTGTGAGTTGGTTCTGTTTTGTCCAGTTGTATATGTCGTGGAGATATTTTTGTACTTGTTGTTGTGCCTGTTGTGGTTTGACATGTGTGGATAGAATGGTGATGTCGTCTGCATATGTAACTGTGTGTACATTTGGAGGTGGTTGTGGTAAGTCTGCCATGTATATGTTGAATAGTGTTGGTGAAAGTACTCCCCCCTGTGGTACCCCCGTTTTCGTGTTTCTATGTTCTGATGTTTCCCCCCGGTATTGAGTGTATTGTCTGCGCCCCCTTATGTAGTTGAAGATGTATTTGATGATGATGTTTGGGGTGTTAGTGTTGTTGAGTTTGTTTGTGAGTGTGTGTAGGTTTACCGTGTCAAAGGCTTTGGACATGTCTAGGGCTATGGCAACTGTTGGTTGTGGTGGTTTTTGTTGATTGAAACCTGTGGCTATGATGTTGTGTATGTGGTGTAGTGCTGTGGTTGTGGAGTGTTGTTTTCGGAAGCCGTGTTGGTGAGAGGGTAGTTGAGTGTTGTTGGTAATGAAGGGTAGTATTACCTTTTCCATTGTTTTGGCTATTGGGCTGAGTAGTGCTATTGGTCTGTAAGATGGGCCGAGTGCGTGGTTTTTGTTGGGTTTTGGTATTGGGATTATTTTTGCAGTCTTCCATATTGCGGGGATGGTGTTGGTGTTGAGTGATGTGTTGTAAGTGTGTGTGAGTAGTGTTATTGCTTTGGGGCCTAGGTGTTTCAGATGTCTGATGTTTATGTTGTCTGGGCCTGTGGAGTTGTTGCTTTTGGAGCGTTGTAGTGCTTGTTTGACTTGTTGTTCTGTGATGGTTATGGGCGTGGTGTTGAGTTTTCGTATTTTGCGTTGTAGTTGTCTGTATGTTCTGTTGGTTTTGTGTTGTATTATGTTGGTGAATTGTTTGTTGAATGCTCGTGCTTTCTGTTTGTTGGATATTGCCGTGTGTTGTCCGAACTGTATTGTGGTGTTTTCTGGTGCTTTTTGTTCTTTGTTTGATAGTCTTGTTACTGTGTTCCACAGTATGTGTTGTTTGTGTCTGTGGTTCCATGCATCCGTTAAGTGTTCTTTCCATAGCTCTTGTTTGTGTTTTTGGATTTGTGTGTCTATTTCTTTGTTTAGGTCCGTGATGCGTGGGTCTTGGTGGTTTTGTTGTCTGATGTCGTTTCTTTGGCTGATGAGTGTTCTGATGTGTTGTGGTAGGAGAAGTGATTTGCTTTTTATTTTTCCGTGGGGTATGTGGTGTTTGTCTGCTGTAAGTATGAGGTTTGTGAGCATGTTGTTGGCTGTGTGGATGTTGTCAGGTATGGTTATGTTCTCCAGTGCTGATTCTATTTCAGAGGTGTATCCTTCCCAGTCTGCTTTCCTGTAATTTGTGTAAGTTTGAAGGTGTTGTTGTAGGCGGAAAGGAGCACGCGTGTTGTGTGTGATTTTGATAGGAAGGTGGTCTGAACTGAGTGCGTGTATTGTGGTCCATGTTGTTCTGTTTGTGATGCTGTTGCTGGCTGTTGTGATGTCCGGTGATGTTGGTTGTTGGTTGATGTTTGTAGGTTTTCTGGTAGGTGTGTTTGCGTTTAGAGTGATTTGTTGGGAGTTCTGTAGTATGTCTGCAATGAGGGTGCCTCTGTGGTCGTCGTAGGGAGAGTGCCATTGTGTTGAGTGAGCGTTGATGTCTGCGGTTAGAATGGTGTTGTTCAGCGAGTTTATGTATTGGAAGGTGTTGGTGATGTCTGTGTCTTCTGTGCCGTGGTCTGGTCGGGTGGTATCTCTGGGGGGTATATACATGTTGCATATGTGTATTCTTTTGTGGTTGGTTATGTGAATCTTTACGGTTTGAATTTCTGTAGTGTTGGTGTTAATGTTGTTGGGGATGTTCATGGGAGTGAATGTGACTGATTTGTGAATGTATGTGAGCAGTCCTCCTCCTCCCTTGTGTTCTCTGTCTTTCCTAATGCTGGTGTAGTTGGTGAGACGAGGTGTGTTGTGTTGTTTTTCTAGTTTGGTTTCTTGTATGGTGATGATGTCTGCGTGCTGTTGTGAGGCGACTTCTTCTAGTTCTGTTTTCTTGTTTTGGATGCCGTTGATGTTTATTTGTAGTATGGTCAGTGTGTGATTGTTGTTTTTGTTGGTGGGTGTTGTTCTTTGTGGGTTGTTCGGGGGTTGTGGTGTTGGGGTGTTTGTTGTTTGTGTGTGTGTTCTGCATGTCCACGTGTTTGTGTATTGGCGGGTGGTGATGCCGGAGCAATGTCTGTGTATCCAGTGTGGGTGTGTTGAGTTGCATCTGAGTGAGGTTAGAATGGTGTTGTTCAGCGAGTTTATGTATTGGAAGGTGTTGGTGATGTCTGTGTCTTCTGTGGCGTGGTCTGGTCGGGTGGTATCTCTGGGGGGTATATACATGTTGCATATGTGTAGTCTTTTGTGGTTGGTTATGTGAATCTTTACGGTTTGAATTTCTGTAGTGTTGGTGTTAATGTTGTTGGGGATGTTCATGGGAGTGAATGTGTATCTACTGTATATCTATAAAAAAAATCCTCGTCTCACCCCTCAGGTGGTGTCCATCCCTCATTCAGCTGGGGTCCTCTACCAGAGGCCAGGAAGCTTGAGGGTTCTGTGCAGTATCCTTGCCGTTCCCAGCACTGCACATTTCTGGACTGAGATGTCCGATGTTGTTCCCGGGATCTGTTGCAACCACTCATCATCTAGTTTGGGGGTCACTGCCCCGAGTGCTCCGACCACCACAGGCACGACTGTCCCCTTTACCTTCCAGGCTCTCTCCAGCTCCTCTCTGAGCCCTTGGGATTTCTCGAGTTTCTCGTGTTCCTTCTTTCTGATGTTTCCAGCACTTGGGACCGCTCCATCCACTACAACGGCTTTCCTCTGCCCTTTATCTATCATCAGGATATCTGGTTGGTTCGCCATTACCATCTTGTCAGTCTGGATCTGGAAGTCCCATAGGATCTTCGCTCTGTCATTCTCCACCACCTTCGGAGGTGTTTCCCATTTTGACCTTGGGGTGTCCAGTCCATACTCCGCACAGATGTTTCGGTAGACTATGCCAGCCACCTGGTTATGGCGTTCCATATAGGCTTTCCCTGCCAGCACCTTACACCCTGCAGTTATGTGTTAGATCGTCTCAGGTGCCTCTTTGCACAACCTACACCTTGGGTCTTGGCTGGTGTGGTATATCTAGGCCTCGATGGCTCTGGTGCTCAGGGCCTGCTCCTGAGCAGCCAGGATGAGTGCCTCTGTGCTGTCCTTCAGGCCAGCCCTCTCTAGAACTCTGATCGGACTTCTTGAGATTGGCCACGGCAGTTATTGTCCGGTGGTACATCCCGTGTAGGGGCTTGTCCTCCCATGATGGTCCCTCTTCCAGCACCTCATCTTCTGTTCCCCATTGTCTGAGACATTCTCTGAGTACATCATCCGTTGGTGCCTTCTCCTTGATGTATTTGTGGAGCTTGGATGTTTCATCCTGGACAGTGGCTCTCACACTCACTAGTCCCCGGCCTCCTTCCTTTCGGCTTGTGTACAGTCTCAGGGTGCTGGATTTGGTATGGAACCCTCCATGCATGGTAACGAGCTTTCGGGTCTTAACATCCGTGGTCTGAATCTCTTCCTTTGGCCACCTTATTTTTCCTGCAGGGTATCTGATCACTGGAAAGGGCATAGCTGTTTATTGCCCGGGTCTTATTCTTGCCATTGAGCTGGCTTCTTAGGACTTGCCTCACTCGCTGGAGGTATTTGGCCGTAGCCGCTTTCCTTGTTGCCAGTTTGAGGTTGCCATTGGCTTGTGGTATACCGAGGTACTTGTAGCTGTCCTCAATGTCTGCTATTGTTCCTTCAGGGAGTGAGACCCCTTCAGTGCGGACTACCCTTCCTCTCTTAGTCACCATCCGACTACATTTCTCCATCACGAATGACATCCCGATGTCGCTGCTGTAGATCTTGATTGTGTGGATCAGGGAGTCTATGTCCCTTTCGCTCTTAGCAAACAGCTACATGTCATCCTTGTAGAGGAGGTGACTGATCGTAGCTCCATTTCTGAGGCGGTATCCATGGCCTGTCTTGGTGATTACTTGGCTTAGGGGGTTCAGTCCTATGCAGGACAGCAGTGGGGAGAGTGCATCACCTTGGTACTGTATATGCCACATTTGATGGACACTTGGGTAAGTGGCTTGCCATTGGCTTCAAGTGTGGTTTTCCACATCCTCATCAAGTTCGCAACGAAGGCTCTTAGGATCCTGTTCACCTTATACACATCCAAGCATTCAGTGATCCATGTATGTGGCATCGAGTCATAGGCTTTCTTTTAATCAATCCAGGCTGTGCACAGGTTGGTACATCGGGACCTGCAGTCTTGTGCGACTGTTCTGTCAACCAGGAGCTGATGTTTGGCTCCCCTGGTATCTCTACCAATGCCCTTCCGTGCTTCGCTCTGGATCAGCTCTGTTGTTAGGACCCTGCCACTGAGCGTACACTTTCGCAGGTTGTGTTGCAAACAGCCTGTTTATTCGTCTGGCCTCATTCTCTTTCGTGTACCGCTTTAGGCGGCTGGACAAGGCTTGGAGCCTTTGTTTCGAGTGCTTCATATATGGTCATCTGGATGTACCTCTCAGGATCGGCCTTTTCATCACACCTCTCTGGACCTCAGTCAATTGACTCACATCTTTCCGAGCCGCCTTGATCTTAGCCTCCAACCGTCTTTTCCATGGTCGGTAATGTATCTCATGGCTTCCATGGTTGCTCTTATAGCCAAGCATCTCAAGGATCACTGATGCTGAAGCGTATATCAGTTCATTTCCGTGATCGTTACGGTAAGGATCACCCTCAGTGCTGCATTCACACTTTCCAAGAGACTTTCAGGTGGTACTTCACATAGCCGTTGTAATCGGATTCTAGGTTTCCCAGCTTTCATTCTTGCCATGATCTTAGCTTTCAGGTCAGTTGCTGCCTCGCTCAGCATTTCATTCATTGGGGCTGGCCTCCCAATCTCATCATCTGCATTCACTCTGGTATGAACTCCTCCTCTGATCTGGCAGCCTGGGGCCCCTCACTATGGAACCTGCGTTGTACCTCATCAATCTCAAGTTGTGACAGCAGTTGCCGTTTGTGGATGTTGGAACACTGAGTTACGAGTTGTTTCGTGGCCACCCGTGACTGTGGGTTTCGAAGTAACCATTTAGCCCACATTCTCTCCATGTAACCTCTCTGACTAGGCTTGCTTGAGTAGTAGCATTCCAACAGAGCCATGTTATTGCATCTTGCCCATCTCTGCTCCATTTTTCATCAAGGTGCTCTGGTTCCCCAGCACCTGACGCAGACCTTGTTTGGCCGGGCGACGTCTGAGCTGGCATGTCATTCATTTTATTGTCTCTCATCATTGTATGAGGTACGCATTAGCGTGAAGGCTCTTGCCCAAGGACCCACACTGAATGGTGTTATGTGCTCATTTTTTGCCCCAAGTGGGGAGCGGAGGGACGGGCGCTGGGGGGGGGGGCCATCGTGGTGGGGCGGGCCCCTACGCGGGATGTGCCACCGGACCGTGGCTGAGGTGGCTGATCTCAAGAAGTCCTATCAGTGGCTGGAGGGGACTGGCCTGGGGGACAGCGCAGGGGCGCTCATCCTGGCTGCTCAGGAGCGGGCCTTGGGCGCCGGAGCCGTCGAGGCCCGGATGTGCCGCGCCGGACAGGACCCGGGGTGTGGGTTGTGCGGGGAGGCGCCTGGGACGATCCGGCACGTGGCTGCGGGGTGTGGGATGCTGGCAGGGGGGGCCTGCGTGGAGCGCCATGGCCAGGTGGCTGGCGTGGTCTGCCGAGGCATCTGTGCGGAGTGTGGACTGGGGGCCCCGGGGTCGGAGTGGGGGGCACCTCCGAGGGTGGTGGAGGGTGGCGGAGCGGGGATCCTGTGGGACTTCCGGATCCAGACTGGCGGGATGGTGGTGGCGAGCCAGCCAGATGTCGTGGTCGTGGATGAGGGGCGGAGGAGGGCCGTTGTGGTGGATGTGGCGGTCCCAGGTGGTGGAGGCATCGGGAGGGGGGAGCATGGGGGGCTCGGGGGGTACCAGGGGCTCGGGGAGGGGCTGGGGAGGGCCTGGGGGGTGGGGGTGGCGGTCGTGCCTGTGGTGGTCGGGGCGCTCGGGGCAGTGACCCCCGGACTGGATGGGTGGTTGCGACAGATCCCGGGACCAGCGTCGGACATCTCGGTCCGGAGGTGTGCGGTGCTGGGAGCGGCGGGGGTACTGCGCGGGGCCCTCGGGCTTCCTGGCCTCTGGTGGAGGACCCGAGCTGAATGAGGGACGGACACCACCCGAGGACACCTCCTATTGGCTCCATGATAAGAGCTCCACCCAGCAAAGAATTAACCCTTTAAAACCCGATTCTGAGCTTTCACAATTATTTACCGCCATTTGCGTAATATCTACAGTATACAGAAGGAATCAAGCAATTTTTACCAATGTATCTGTAGGTGATGTTTATTTATTATGTACACAGAGATAAAGAGTAATGGCACAGCTCTGCAGTATCTTTCCACTTTTATATATGTATGCTATACTAAATAAAATGAATAGGGCACCATATAATGCAACAGTTATGCAACTCCCTAAATAATGATGTGAATTTTCAGTTGTTGCTAAATCAGTTAGGATGTTATAATTTGTGGTGTAGATGCGAATTTAGGAGAGCAGGACAATATATCGCATTGCAATTGGAGCAGCAGCTTGGTTGATGATGTCCCCAAACCGGCTCATCTATTATATTTGTCGTGCAATACAATGAAAATGAGCACAATTGCAAAACATAGGCTTCTTATATTTTAAAATAAAATAATCACATGTTTACCGTTCTGGGGTTTCTACAATCATGAATGGAGGCATTATTTACAGCAGGTTGATGTTGTTGTTGTTGTTGTCGACCCCACCCGTGCCCCGACATTGGGGGACCGGGCCCTCACTCCGTCTCCCGGATCCCCAGACCCCCCTCCGCCGCCCAGCGGGCGAGCAGGGCCGCCACTCCGCTTGGGTTTCGCCAGAGGTCCTCCGGAGTCAGTGTGGTGGGTATGTTTGTGCAGGTGAACAGGTGTTGTGTGTCGTGCACTTGCGTGCCGCATAGCGCACAGAGTGGTGTTGGGTGTGTGTCCGGTGTAATGTTGTGTAGGTAGGAGTGGAGGGCTGGTGATTTGTTGGTTCGGAGTTGTGCTAGGAGTTGTCTGGTTCTGTGTGGTAGGTCTTGCTCTGATGGGTCTATTTCTGGTGCTGGTGCATGTATTACTTTGTTGTGTTGTCTGGTGTCCAAGTGTGTTTGTACAAAGTGGGTGTGTATGTCTTTCATGTTCTGTTTTATGGTGTCGTTGTTGGTGTCCTGTGGTGCTGTGTCTTTGTTGTGTGTGTAGTTGTTGTTGTGGAAGATTGTTTGTTTCTTTTGTCTGGGTGGTGGTGGTTGTTGAGTGAGTGGGTGTAGTGGGTGGGTTGGGTGTTGGGCTTTTTGTCTGATTTGCGATGCGTGTAGTTTTAGATGGGTGTTCAGTGGGAGAGTTTTTGTTTCCTCATGCAAGTGTTGTATGTTTGTGTCTTGTGTGCATCCTGTTGCTATTCTGAGTGCTGTGTTCTGTGTGGTCTGGAGTTTTGTCTTGTTTGTGTCCGATAGTGTTGGTGACCATATAGTGTTTGCGTATTCGAGGCGTGTGAGTGTGGTTGCTTTGTATGTGGTGAGTATAGTTTCTTTGGATTTTCCCCAGTGAGTGGTTGTTAAGGCTTTAAGTATTTTGTTTGATTGCTTGGCGCGGGTTAGAGTGTGTTGTGTGTGTTTTGAGAAGGTGAGTTTGGGGTCCCATGTTAATCCCAGTATTTTGGGTTCGCGGACTGTGGGTAGGGTGGTGTTATCTATTTGTAAAGTGAGTCTGTTGCTGTATTCTGCCGGATCCGGTGTGAACAGAGTGGTGGTGGTTTTGTCTGCGTTGAGTGTGAGTTGGTTCTGTTTTGTCCAGTTGTATATGTCGTGGAGATATTTTTGTACTTGTTGTTGTGCCTGTTGTGGTTTGACATGTGTGGATAGAATGGTGATGTCGTCTGCATATGTAACTGTGTGTACATTTGGAGGTGGTTGTGGTAAGTCTGCCATGTATATGTTGAATAGTGTTGGTGAAAGTACTCCCCCCTGTGGTACCCCCGTTTTCGTGTTTCTGTGTTCTGATGTTTCCCCCCGGTATTGAGTGTATTGTCTGCGTCCCCTTATGTAGTTGAAGATGTATTTGATGATGATGTTTGGGGTGTTAGTGTTGTTGAGTTTGTGAGTGTGTGTAGGTTTACCGTGTCAAAGGCTTTGGACATGTCTAGGGCTATGGCAACTGTTCGTTGTGGTGGTTTTTGTTGATTGAAACCTGTGGCTATGATGTTGTGTATGTGGTGTAGTGCTGTGGTTGTGGAGTGTTGTTTTCGGAAGCCGTGTTGGTGAGAGGGTAGTTGAGTGTTGTTGGTAATGAAGGGTAGTATTACCTTTTCCATTGTTTTGGCTATTGGGCTGAGTAGTGCTATTGGTCTGTAAGATGGGCCGAGTGCGTGGTTTTTGTTGGGTTTTGGTATTGGGATTATTTTTGCAGTCTTCCATATTGCGGGTGTGATGTGTTGTAAGTGTGTGTGAGTAGTGTTATTGCTTTGGGGCCTAGGTGTTTCAGATGTCTGATGTTTATGTTGTCTGGGCCTGTGGAGTTGTTGCTTTTGGAGCGTTGTAGTGCTTGTTTGACTTGTTGTTCTGTGATGGTTATGGGCGTGGTGTTGAGTTTTCGTATTTTGCGTTGTAGTTGTCTGTATGTTCTGTTGGTTTTGTGTTGTATTATGTTGGTGAATTGTTTGTTGAATGCTCGTGCTTTCTGTTTGTTGGATATTGCCGTGTGTTGTCCGAACTGTATTGTGGTGTTTTCTGGTGCTTTTTGTTCTTTGTTTGATAGTCTTGTTACTGTGTTCCAGAGTATGTGTTGTTTGTGTCTGTGGTTCCATGCATCCGTTAAGTGTTCTTTCCATAGCTCTTGTTTGTGTTTTTGGATTTGTGTCTTGTCTCTGTCTTTCCTAATGCTGGTGTAGTTGGTGAGACGAGGTGTGTTGTGTTGTTTTTCTAGTTTGGTTTCTTGTATGGTGATGATGTCTGCGTGCTGTTGTGAGGCGAGTTCTTCTAGTTCTGTTTTCTTGTTTTGGATGCCGTTGATGTTTATTTGTAGTATGGTCAGTGTGTGTTTGTTGTTTTTGTTGGTGGGTGTTGTTCTTTGTGGGTTGTTCGGGGGTTGTGGTGTTGGGGTGTTTGTTGTTTGCGTGTGTGTTCTGCATGTCCACGTGTTTGTGTATTGGCGGGTGGTGATGCCGGAGCAATGTCTGTGTATCCAGTGTGGGTGTGTTGAGTTGCATCTGAGTGAGGTTTGTCTGCGTGTGATGATTCTATTGCAGCTATTTCAGGTCCAGGTTTGGGGGGGTGGTCTTGTGTTTGTTGTATCTCTGTTGGAGTTGTCTGTCCGTGTTGCCTTTGAGGGTAGTGTTGGTGAGGCGAGTGTGTTGTTTTGGTCTGTTTGTGCTCTGCTGCCTGTTGGTGTCCTACGAGGTGTTGTTGTTCGTGGTGGTGTTTTGGGATGTAGTCTGCATTTCCATGTTATGTTGTATTGTCTAGTGTTTATGTTTGTGCAATGTTTGTGTACCCAGTGTGGTGTGTGGTGGTTGCATCTGAAGGATGTCTGTCTTCTTGTAATCTGTTGTGTGCAAATGTCGCATGTCCAGGTAGTTTGTTGTGTGTGTGTTTGTTGCGTGCGTGAGAGTGTCTGTGTGGGCCCCGGATTTGTCTCTATGTCCCAGGCCTGGAGCAAAAGGTCCGCCCGCCACCCTGCCAGGTTCAGGGGGCGGCTAGCCGAAAAAAAAAAAACGGCCGTAAGGGCACCCCGTTTGGGGTGCAGGGATTGGTTCCTTGATTTGTCCCCCCGTTCGGGGGGAACCCTCCAACTGCGAGTAAGCCAAGGAGTTTGGAGGTACAGCAGGTTGACAGCAGTGTGATCGAGCAGATTAGATAGAGTAGAATTTGAATGGGGCTTTACTGATTTATTTCATACAATTCATATCTAAAACACAGTTGAAAAATATTTGATTGTTAAAATATTTAAATACAAGAACTATATCAAGAAATTAACAAAACATAGTTTTTTTAGTTAGGAGAAAAGTCTAAAAACATATCACAAATGACAAACGTTGTGCCTCTCCTCCTCCTGTTCTTCAATGAAGCTGATCACCCTCCAGCTCCCGTTAGAAACATCGTGCTGCTGAAGGTGTGCCGGCAGAATGGTTGTGATACAGGAGGTGCTGTGGACTCTCCCAGAAACGAGGACCTAGTTTAGTTGTAGATCCAGTAAAACATAGTGCAAATGTGACATTATTTATAATGCACAGTTACAGTCTTGTGAATATTAAAAAATGTACTTCATGTAATGCAGGAAGCGAATATTTCAAACGAACTAAGGCAGCAAACAGTAAGAGCAAAATCGTGTTCCAAACATTAACTCTTTTTTTAAATGTCAATTAGCTTGTGAGTAATAAGACAAAATGTGACTGTCAGACAGAGAACTGTCAGAGCAAACGGCAGATTTTAGAAAGTCCTGCCGAAATAAATCTGCACCCGACTGCGACTGTCAGCGTTGAACTGCCGCCATTGCTGTCAAAGTCAGACACATCTCCAAAATTGTTGGAGCAAATTTTTAAGCAGGCTTCATCTTGATAAATTGACCACGTATTTGACATTTACACCATAACGTTACCGCCTAAAATAATCGTAAAACAAAATTTTGTGTAACAACAAGAGTAAAATGTACCCCAAAAGCTTTCAAAGCGTCTGAAAGTTTTCTCCTCCGTTTTTGTTGGGGCTTGGCTCGAAATGCATCATGATTGGCCGCCCGAAGTCCACGTGTCTGTCGGACGTGCTCTCATTGCCTGGCAAGCCCTTTGAGTATTTATTCCATATTGCCCACTAGTTCACTAGTAAGGTCATTTTGACGCTTACTAGTGAACATGTAAGGCCATAAATGTGCCCACTAGTTCACTAGTAAGATCATTTTGAGGCTTACTAGTTGACATGTAAGCCACAAAACGCCCGCTAGTTCACTAGTAAGATAATTTTGAGGCTTCTAGTGAACATGTAAGCCACAGAACGCCCACTAGTTCACTAGTAAGATCATTTTGACGCTTACTAGTGAACATGTAAGCCACAAAACGCTCACTAGTTCACTAGTAAGGTCATTTTGACGCTTACTAGTGAACATGTAAGCCACAAAACGCTCACTGGTTCACTAGTAAGGTAATTTTGACGCTTACTAGTGAACATGTAAGCCACAAAACGCCCACTAGTTCCCTAGTAAGATCATTTTGACGCTTATTTATGAACATGCCAGCCACA
Source organism: Hippocampus zosterae (assembly GCF_025434085.1). Taxonomy (NCBI): domain Eukaryota; kingdom Metazoa; phylum Chordata; class Actinopteri; order Syngnathiformes; family Syngnathidae; genus Hippocampus; species Hippocampus zosterae. The sequence continues at coordinate 13,007,310 of NC_067465.1, forward strand.
AAACGCTCACTCGTTCACTAGTAAGATCATTTTGACGCTTACTAGTGAACATGTAAGCCACAAAACGCCCACTAGTTCACTAGTAAGGTCATTTTGACGCTTACTAGTGAACATGTAAGCCACAAAACGCCCACTAGTTCACTAGTAAGATAATTTTGACGCTTACTAGTGAACATGTAAGGCCATAAATGTGCCCACTAGTTCACTAGTAAGTTCATTTTGAGGCTTACTAGTTGACATGTAAGCCACACATCGCCTACTAGTTCACTAGTAAGATCATTTTGAGGCTTACTAGTGAACATGTAAGCCACAAAACGCCCAATAGTTCACTAGTAAGATCATTTTGACGCTTACTAGTGAACATGTAAGCCACAAAACGCTCACTAGTTTACTAGTAAGGTCATTTTGACGCTTACTAGTGAACATGTAAGCCACAAAACGCTCACTAGTTCACTAGTAAGATCATTTTGACGCTTACTAGTGAACATGTAAGCCACAAAACGCCCACTAGTTCACTAGTAAGGTCATTTTGACGCTTACTAGTGAACATGTAAGCCACAAAACGCCCACTAGTTCACTAGTAAGATCATTTTGACGCTTACTAGTGAACATGTAAGGCCATAAATGTGCCCACTAGTTCACTAGTAAGTTCATTTTGAGGCTTACTAGTTGACATGTAAGCCACACATCGCCTACTAGTTCAGTAGTAAGATCATTTTGAGGCTTTCTAGTGAACATGTAAGCCACAAAACGCCCAATAGTTCACTAGTAAGATCATTTTGACGCTTACTAGTGAACATGTAAGCCACAAAACGCTCACTAGTTTACTAGTAAGGTCATTTTGACGCTTACTAGTGAACATGTAAGCCACAAAACGCTCACTCGTTCACTAGTAAGATCATTTTGACGCTTACTAGTGAACATGTAAGCCACAAAACGCCCACTAGTTCACTAGTAAGGTCATTTTGACGCTTACTAGTGAACATGTAAGCCACAAAACGCCCACTAGTTCACTAGTAAGATCATTTTGACGCTTACTAGTGAACATGTAAGGCCATAAATGTGCCCACTAGTTCACTAGTAAGTTCATTTTGAGGCTTACTAGTTGACATGTAAGCCACACATCGCCTACTAGTTCACTAGTAAGATCATTTTGAGGCTTACTAGTGAACATGTAAGCCACAAAACGCCCAATAGTTCACTAGTAAGATCATTTTGACGCTTACTAGTGAACATGTAAGCCACAAAACGCTCACTAGTTTACTAGTAAGGTCATTTTGACGCTTACTAGTGAACATGTAAGCCACAAAACGCTCACTAGTTCACTATCCATCCATCCATCCATAATAAGATAATTTTGACGCTTACTACTGAACATTTAAGGCCATAAATGTGCCCACTAGTTCACTGGTAAGATGATTTTGACGCTTACTAGTGAACATGCAAGGCCATAAATGTGCCCACTTGTAGTGCTAGTGACATTACACTGTACTTGCATTAAATGCAAATAAGGATGATTACGAAAACATGTAACGGTATCCTATTGGCTGTACGTTTCAAAATAGTGTCATCCCACCAGTCAGGGCTCATGATTTTGGAAATTCTGTGCCCACTTAGTTTTTTAAAACAACAATGGCGGACAGTGTCCTGAGACGTATTCGGCGAAGGTGCAGGGCAATAGAGAGTGCCTGTCATCAAGGGTCTGCCGGTGAAAGTGAAGCACGCGCGATAAACATTTCAATTGCTAATTTAAGAAGAGTTAGTGACCAGTTTAGCGCTGATACTATTCAAAGTTTGATTCAAAGTCCAATAGATCTCCGATCTGTCATCATTGCGGGACCCACTCCTAATGGTGGACGTGTTTGTTCCCATGTGGCACATCGTTTGCACACAGGTAAAATGGCTACCATTTTTTGTCATTGGTTTTTCGTATGTATTTTTATTCGAACTACACACGGGTTTTACTGACGACTTGCTGTGACTTACCTTCTATCACCCTGTCAAACGTCGTTTTATACCAGTGGTTTTCCTGCAAATCAGTAGACTATTAAGTAACGCGATGGCTGTACACTTTTAAGCAATAACTAGTGATCTTTTAGTTATTCAATTATAAGTTTGAATTATTTTTTTCTTGAGTAAAATGGTTAGAGAAAATAGCTGCTCGTGGTTTTGAAGCTGCATATACTTTTATGTACATCTGTGTCTATATGCCTGTACTGTATACAGTATATAAAAAACACGTAGTGATTCGTTTGCTTGAATTCCTTAATCCTTTTATTTCCATACTTTAGGTAGACGAGGAAGACCAGCACTTGACATTACAAGGGATCAAATTGAACTGCTCCCCACTCAGGGCTTTACAGTGAGAGCCATCACTGAGATGTTGTGTTGTTCCTCTTCATACCTGCATAAAAAAATGAAGTTTTTTCAGATTTCAGCCAGAAATAGATTTACTCCCATTCATGATGTTGACCTGGAAGAGCATGTCAGAAGATTGCACAGCCAATTTCCCAGATCAGGCTCGGAAGCAAGTGTTCTGCTACATACTCTTGTCCCTTCATGTATATATCATTATATTCATTGTGAAAGTGTACTTTCTTTATTGTGTTGTTTTCTGAACCTGTTGCAGATGATGAGGGCATACCTGCGTGCTGATGGTATTGTAGTACAAAGAAAAAGAGTTCGAGAAATCCTCAACCGTAGTGACCCAGCTGCTGCAGCCCAGAGATGGAGCCAGACTGTGGCTAGAAGAACACACTATGTGCCATTCCCCAATAGTTTATGGCACATAGATGGGCATATGCGTCTCATTCGGTAATAAGGGATCATCTTATATTTGTACTCGTGGGAGCATTAGAAAGCCATATTGTATGGACAGCACAGATTAAATTGAATTTTATCATTTGTATATCCAAGTTACACAAACTCCAAATTGCCTCCATGTAGTCTTAAGTGCACAGCAATACCTTCTCTACCGAGATGATATTTCAAACAAGATATGAAACTTGATTGTTTTCTTGTATTTAATCATTATTCTTTTCATGTTTGTTTTACAGGTGGGTGTTTGTGACACATGCCGGCATTGATGGGAATTCCAGGCTAATAACGTACCTTCAACTGGAGCACAGACAACACAGCTTTGACAGTGTTGAAATATTTTGTCCAAGCCACCTGCCTGTATGGGTTACCCTCCAGAGTAAGATCCGACCATGGTGGTGAAAACACTGGTTGCTCTTTTAATGAACCTACTGCAGGGACAAGACACCCAAATTATTTCTAGCTCCAGCCAACACCCCCTCACAATTTACTCACACCTCCCATGGCCTGATTATCCACCAACAGGGGCCCTTTTTGGATTATCATTTTGGCATAGGAACTTTCCTTTCCTATCCTAACCGAGTGAGATGAGCCGGTAGCACCTGGAGCAAAGATCGTCTAAATTTTAATAATGCTTAGGAAAGGTTCTGACCATCCTTTACGAAAGGAAAGGAGATATATTATGCAGCAGGAATATTTAAAGGGGAAGTCTTTTTTTATGTTGTTGTTGTTGTTGTTGTCGACCCCACCCGTGCCCCGACATTGGGGGACCGGGCCCTCACTCCGTCTCCCGGATCCCCAGACCCCCCTCCTCCGCCCAGCGGGCGAGCAGGGCCGCCACTCCGCTTGGGTTTCGCCAGAGGTCCTCCGGAGTCAGTGTGGTGGATATGTTTGTGCAGGTGAACAGGTGTTGTGTGTCGTGCACTTGCGTGCCGCATAGCGCACAGAGTGGTGTTGGGTGTGTGTCCGGTGTAATGTTGTGTAGGTAGGAGTGGAGGGCTGGTGATTTGTTGGTTCGGAGTTGTGCTAGGAGTTGTCTGGTTCTGTGTGGTAGGTCTTGCTCTGATGGGTCTATTTCTGGTGCTGGTGCATGTATTACTTTGTTGTGTTGTCTGGTGTCCAAGTGTGTTTGTACAAAGTGGGTGTGTATGTCTTTCATGTTCTGTTTTATGGTGTCGTTGTTGGTGTCCTGTGGTGCTGTGTCTTTGTTGTGTGTGTAGTTGTTGTTGTGGAAGATTGATTGTTTCTTTTGTCTGGGTGGTGGTGGTTGTTGAGTGAGTGGGTGTAGTGGGTGGGTTGGGTGTTGGGCTTTTTGTCTGATTTGCGATGCGTGTAGTTTTAGATGGGTGTTCAGTGGGAGAGTTTTTGTTTCCTCATGCAAGTGTTGTATGTTTGTGTCTTGTGTGCATCCTGTTGCTATTCTGAGTGCTGTGTTCTGTGTGGTCTGGAGTTTTGTCTTGTTTGTGTCCGATAGTGTTGGTGACCATATAGTGTTTGCGTATTCGAGGCGTGTGAGTGTGGTTGCTTTGTATGTGGTGAGTATAGTTTCTTTGGATTTTCCCCAGTGAGTGGTTGTTAAGGCTTTAAGTATTTTGTTTTATTGCTTGGCGCGGGTTAGAGTGTGTTGTGTGTGTTTTGAGAAGGTGAGTTTGGGGTCCCATGTTAATCCCAGTATTTTGGGTTCGCGGACTGTGGGTAGGGTGGTGTTATCTATTTGTAAAGTGAGTCTGTTGCTGTATTCTGCCGGATCCGGTGTGAACAGAGTGGTGGTGGTTTTGTCTGCGTTGAGTGTGAGTTGGTTCTGTTTTGTCCAGTTGTATATGTCGTGGAGATATTTTTGTACTTGTTGTTGTGCCTGTTGTGGTTTGACATGTGTGGATAGAATGGTGATGTCGTCTGCATATGTAACTGTGTGTACATTTGGAGGTGGTTGTGGTAAGTCTGCCATGTATATGTTGAATAGTGTTGGTGAAAGTACTCCCCCCTGTGGTACCCCCGTTTTCGTGTTTCTGTGTTCTGATGTTTCCCCCCGGTATTGAGTGTATTGTCTGCGTCCCCTTATGTAGTTGAAGATGTATTTGATGATGATGTTTGGGGTGTTAGTGTTGTTGAGTTTGTTTGTGAGTGTGTGTAGGTTTACCGTGTCAAAGGCTTTGGACATGTCTAGGGCTATGGCAACTGTTGGCTGTGGTGGTTTTTGTTGATTGAAACCTGTGGCTATGATGTTGTGTATGTGGTGTAGTGCTGTGGTTGTGGAGTGTTGTTTTCGGAAGCCGTGTTGGTGAGAGGGTAGTTGAGTGTTGTTGGTAATGAAGGGTAGTATTACCTTTTCCATTGTTTTGGCTATTGGGCTGAGTAGTGCTATTGGTCTGTAAGATGGGCCGAGTGCGTGGTTTTTGTTGGGTTTTGGTATTGGGATTATTTTTGCAGTCTTCCATATTGCGGGGATGGTGTTGGTGTTGAGTGATGTGTTGTAAGTGTGTGTGAGTAGTGTTATTGCTTTGGGGCCTAGGTGTTTCAGATGTCTGATGTTTATGTTGTCTGGGCCTGTGGAGTTGTTGCTTTTGGAGCGTTGTAGTGCTTGTTTGACTTGTTGTTCTGTGATGGTTATGGGCGTGGTGTTGAGTTTTCGTATTTTGCGTTGTAGTTGTCTGTATGTTCTGTTGGTTTTGTGTTGTATTATGTTGGTGAATTGTTTGTTGAAAGCTCGTGCTTTCTGTTTGTTGGATATTGCCGTGTGTTGTCCGAACTGTATTGTGGTGTTTTCTGGTGCTTTTTGTTCTTTGTTAGATAGTCTTGTTACTGTGTTCCAGAGTATGTATTGTTTGTGTCTGTGGTTCCATGCATCCGTTAAGTGTTCTTTCCATAGCTCTTGTTTGTGTTTTTGGATTTGTTTGTCTATTTCTTTGTTTAGGTCTGTGATGCGTGGGTCTTGGTGGTTTTGTTGTCTGATGTCGTTTCTTTGGCTGATGAGTGTTCTGATGTGTTGTGGTAGGAGAAGTGATTTGCTTTTTATTTTTCCGTGGGGTATGTGGTGTTTGTCTGCTGTAAGTATGAGGTTTGTGAGCATGGTGTTGGCTGTGTGGATGTTGTCAGGTATGGTTAAGTTCTCCAGTGCTGATTCTATTTCAGAGGTGTATCCTTCCCAGTCTGCTTTCCTGTAATTTGTGTAAGTTTGAAGGTGTTGTTGTAGGCGGAAAGGAGCACGCGTGTTGTGTGTGATTTTGATAGGAAGGTGGTCTGAACTGAGTGCGTGTATTGTGGTCCATGTTGTTCTGTTTGTGATGCTGTTGCTGGCTGTTGTGATGTCCGGTGATGTTGGTTGTTGCTTGATGTTTGTAGGTTTTCTGGTAGGTGTGTTTGCGTTTAGAGTGATTTGTTGGGAGTTCTGTAGTATGTCTGCAATGAGGGTGCCTCTGTGGTCGTCGTAGGGAGAGTGCCATTGTGTTGAGTGAGCGTTGATGTCTGCGGTTAGAATGGTGTTGTTCAGCGAGTTTATGTATTGGAAGGTGTTGGTGATGTCTGTGTCTTCTGTGCCGTGGTCTGGTCGGGTGGTATCTCTGGGGGGTATATACATGTTGCATATGTGTATTCTTTTGTGGTTGGTTATGTGAATCTTTACGGTTTGAATTTCTGTAGTGTTGGTGTTAATGTTGTTGGGGATGTTCATGGGAGTGAATGTGACTGATTTGTGAATGTATGTGAGCAGTCCTCCTCCTCCCTTGTGTTCTCTGTCTTTCCTAATGCTGGTGTAGTTGGTGAGACGAGGTGTGTTGTGTTGTTTTTCTAGTTTGGTTTCTTGTATGGTGATGATGTCTGCGTGCTGTTGTGAGGCGACTTCTTCTAGTTCTGTTTTCTTGTTTTGGATGCCGTTGATGTTTATTTGTAGTATGGTCAGTGTGTGATTGTTGTTTTTGTTGGTGGGTGTTGTTCTTTGTGGGTTGTTCGGGGGTTGTGGTGTTGGGGTGTTTGTTGTTTGTGTGTGTGTTCTGCATGTCCACGTGTTTGTGTATTGGCGGGTGGTGATGCCGGAGCAATGTCTGTGTATCCAGTGTGGGTGTGTTGAGTTGCATCTGAGTGAGGTTTGTCTGCGTGTGATGATTCTATTGCAGCTATTTCAGGTCCAGGTTTGGGGGGGTGGTCTTGTGTTTGTTGTATCTCTGTTGGAGTTGTCTGTCCGTGTTGCGTTTGAGGGTAGTGTTGGTGAGGCGAGTGTGTTGTTTTGGTCTGTTTGTGCTCTGCTGCCTGTTGGTGTCCTACGAGGTGTTGTTGTTCGTGGTGGTGTTTTGGGATGTAGTCTGCATTTCCATGTTATGTTGTATTGTCTAGTGTTTATGTTTGTGCAATGTTTGTTTACCCAGTGTGGTGTGTGGTGGTTGCATCTGAAGGATGTCTGTCTTCTTGTAATCTGTTGTGTGCAAATGTCGCATGTCCAGGTAGTTTGTTGTGTGTGTGTTTGTTGCGTGCGTGAGAGTGTCTGTGTGGGCCCCGGATTTGTCTCTATGTCCCCCGCCTGGAGCAAAAGGTCCGCCCGCCACCCTGCCAGGTTCAGGGGGCGGTTAGCCGAAAAAAAAAAAAACGGCCGTAAGGGCACCCCGTTCGGGGTGCAGGGATTGGTTCCTTGATTTGTCCCCCCGTTCGGGGGGAACCCTCCAACTGCGAGTAAGCCAAGGAGTTTGGAGGTACAGCAGGTTGACAGCAGTGTGATCGAGCAGATTAGATAGAGTAGAATTTGAATGGGGCTTCACTGATTTATTTCATACAATTCATATCTAAAACAGTTGAAAAATATTTGATTGTTAAAATATTTAAATACAAGAACTATATCAAGAAATTAACAAAACATAGTTTTTTTAGTTAGGAGAAAAGTCTAAAAACATATCACAAATGACAAACGTTGTGCCTCTCCTCCTCCTGTTCTTCAATGAAGCTGATCACCCTCCAGCTCCCGTTAGAAACATCGTGCTGCCGAAGGTGTGCCGGCAGAATGGTTGTGATACAGGAGGTGCTGTGGACTCTCCCAGAAACGAGGACCTAGTTTAGTTGTAGATCCAGTAAAACATAGTGCAAATGTGACATTATTTATAATGCACAGTTACAGTCTTGTGAATATTAAAAAATGTACTTCATGTAATGCAGGAAGCGAATATTTCAAACGAACTAAGGCAGCAAACAGTAAGAGCAAAATTGTGTTCCAAACATTAACTCTTTTTTTAAATGTCAATTAGCTTGTGAGTAATAAGACAAAATGTGACTGTCAGAAAGAGAACTGTCAGAGCAAACGGCATATTTTAGAAAGTCCTGCCGAAATAAATCTGCACCCGACTGCGACTGTCAGCGTTGAACTGCCGCCATTGCTGTCAAAGTCAGACACATCTCCAAAATTGTTGGAGCAAATTTTTAAGCAGGCTTCATCTTGATAAATTGACCACGTATTTGACATTTACACCATAACGTTACCGCCTAAAATAATCGTAAAACAAAATTTTGTGTAACAACAAGAGTAATATGTACCCCAAAAGCTTTCAAAGCGTCTGAAAGTTTTCTCCTCCGTTTTTGTTGGGGCTTGGCTCGAAATGCATCATGATTGGCCGCCCGAAGTCCACGTGTCTGTCGGACGTGCTCTCATTGCCTGGCAAGCCCTTTGAGTATTTATTCCATATTGCCCACTAGTTCACTAGTAAGGTCATTTTGACGCTTACTAGTGAACATGTAAGGCCATAAATGTGCCCACTAGTTCACTAGTAAGATCATTTTGAGGCTTACTAGTTGACATGTAAGCCACAAAACGCCCGCTAGTTCACTAGTAAGATAATTTTGAGGCTTCTAGTGAACATGTAAGCCACAGAACGCCCACTAGTTCACTAGTAAGATCATTTTGACGCTTACTAGTGAACATGTAAGCCACAAAACGCTCACTAGTTCACTAGTAAGGTCATTTTGACGCTTACTAGTGAACATGTAAGCCACAAAACGCTCACTGGTTCACTAGTAAGGTAATTTTGACGCTTACTAGTGAACATGTAAGCCACAAAACGCCCACTAGTTCCCTAGTAAGATCATTTTGACGCTTATTTATGAACATGCCAGCCACAAAACGCTCACTCGTTCACTAGTAAGATCATTTTGACGCTTACTAGTGAACATGTAAGCCACAAAACGCCCACTAGTTCACTAGTAAGGTCATTTTGACGCTTACTAGTGAACATGTAAGCCACAAAACGCCCACTAGTTCACTAGTAAGATAATTTTGACGCTTACTAGTGAACATGTAAGGCCATAAATGTGCCCACTAGTTCACTAGTAAGTTCATTTTGAGGCTTACTAGTTGACATGTAAGCCACACATCGCCTACTAGTTCACTAGTAAGATCATTTTGAGGCTTACTAGTGAACATGTAAGCCACAAAACGCCCAATAGTTCACTAGTAAGATCATTTTGACGCTTACTAGTGAACATGTAAGCCACAAAACGCTCACTAGTTTACTAGTAAGGTCATTTTGACGCTTACTAGTGAACATGTAAGCCACAAAACGCTCACTAGTTCACTATCCATCCATCCATCCATAATAAGATAATTTTGACGCTTACTACTGAACATTTAAGGCCATAAATGTGCCCACTAGTTCACTGGTCAGATGATTTTGACGCTTACTAGTGAACATGTAAGGCCATAAATGTGCCCACTTGTAGTGCTAGTGACATTACACTGTACTTGCATTAAATGCAAATAAGGATGATTACGAAAACATGTAACGGTATCCTATTGGCTGTACGTTTCAAAATAGTGTCATCCCACCAGTCAGGGCTCATGATTTTGGAAATTCTGTGCCCACTTAGTTTTTTAAAACAACAATGGCGGACAGTGTCCTGAGACGTATTCGGCGAAGGTGCAGGGCAATAGAGAGTGCCTGTCATCAAGGGTCTGCCGGTGAAAGTGAAGCACGCGCGATAAACATTTCAATTGCTAATTTAAGAAGAGTTAGTGACCAGTTTAGCGCTGATACTATTCAAAGTTTGATTCAAAGTCCAATAGATCTCCGATCTGTCATCATTGCGGGACCCACTCCTAATGGTGGACGTGTTTGTTCCCATGTGGCACATCGTTTGCACACAGGTAAAATGGCTACCATTTTTTGTCATTGGTTTTTCGTATGTATTTTTATTCGAACTACACACGGGTTTTACTGACGACTTGCTGTGACTTACCTTCTATCACCCTGTCAAACGTCGTTTTATACCAGTGGTTTTCCTGCAAATCAGTAGACTATTAAGTAACGCGATGGCTGTACACTTTTAAGCAATAACTAGTGATCTTTTAGTTATTCAATTATAAGTTTGAATTATTTTTTTCTTGAGTAAAATGGTTAGAGAAAATAGCTGCTCGTGGTTTTGAAGCTGCATATACTTTTATGTACATCTGTGTCTATATGCCTGTACTGTATACAGTATATAAAAAACACGTAGTGATTCGTTTGCTTGAATTCCTTAATCCTTTTATTTCCATACTTTAGGTAGACGAGGAAGACCAGCACTTGACATTACAAGGGATCAAATTGAACTGCTCCCCACTCAGGGCTTTACAGTGAGAGCCATCACTGAGATGTTGTGTTGTTCCTCTTCATACCTGCATAAAAAAATGAAGTTTTTTCAGATTTCAGCCAGAAATAGATTTACTCCCATTCATGATGTTGACCTGGAAGAGCATGTCAGAAGATTGCACAGCCAATTTCCCAGATCAGGCTCGGAAGCAAGTGTTCTGCTACATACTCTTGTCCCTTCATGTATATATCATTATATTCATTGTGAAAGTGTACTTTCTTTATTGTGTTGTTTTCTGAACCTGTTGCAGATGATGAGGGCATACCTGCGTGCTGATGGTATTGTAGTACAAAGAAAAAGAGTTCGAGAAATCCTCAACCGTAGTGACCCAGCTGCTGCAGCCCAGAGATGGAGCCAGACTGTGGCTAGAAGAACATACTATGTGCCATTCCCCAATAGTTTATGGCACATAGATGGGCATATGCGTCTCATTCGGTAATAAGGGATCATCTTATATTTGTACTCGTGGGAGCATTAGAAAGCCATATTGTATGGACAGCACAGATTAAATTGAATTTTATCATTTGTATATCCAAGTTACACAAACTCCAAATTGCCTCCATGTAGTCTTAAGTGCACAGCAATACCTTCTCTACCGAGATGATATTTCAAACAAGATATGAAACTTGATTGTTTTCTTGTATTTAATCATTATTCTTTTCATGTTTGTTTTACAGGTGGGTGTTTGTGACACATGCCGGCATTGATGGGAATTCCAGGCTAATAACGTACCTTCAACTGGAGCACAGACAACACAGCTTTGACAGTGTTGAAATATTTTGTCCAAGCCACCTGCCTGTATGGGTTACCCTCCAGAGTAAGATCCGACCATGGTGGTGAAAACACTGGTTGCTCTTTTAATGAACCTACTGCAGGGACAAGACACCCAAATTATTTCTAGCTCCAGCCAACACCCCCTCACAATTTACTCACACCTCCCATGGCCTGATTATCCACCAACAGGGGCCCTTTTTGGATTATCATTTTGGCATAGGAACTTTCCTTTCCTATCCTAACCGAGTGAGATGAGCCGGTAGCACCTGGAGCAAAGATCGTCTAAATTTTAATAATGCTTAGGAAAGGTTCTGACCATCCTTTACGAAAGGAAAGGAGATATATTATGCAGCAGGAATATTTAAAGGGGAAGTCTTTTTTTATGTTGTTGTTGTTGTTGTTGTCGACCCCACCCGTGCCCCGACATTGGGGGACCGGGCCCTCACTCCGTCTCCCGGATCCCCAGAGCCCCCTCCTCCGCCCAGCGGGCGAGCAGGGCCGCCACTCCGCTTGGGTTTCGCCAGAGGTCCTCCGGAGTCAGTGTGGTGGGTATGTTTGTGCAGGTGAACAGGTGTTGTGTGTCGTGCACTTGCGTGCCGCATAGCGCACAGAGTGGTGTTGGGTGTGTGTCCGGTGTAATGTTGTGTAGGTAGGAGTGGAGGGCTGGTGATTTGTTGGTTCGGAGTTGTGCTAGGAGTTGTCTGGTTCTGTGTGGTAGGTCTTGCTCTGATGGGTCTATTTCTGGTGCTGGTGCATGTATTACTTTGTTGTGTTGTCTGGTGTCCAAGTGTGTTTGTACAAAGTGGGTGTGTATGTCTTTCATGTTCTGTTTTATGGTGTCGTTGTTGGTGTCCTGTGGTGCTGTGTCTTTGTTGTGTGTGTAGTTGTTGTTGTGGAAGATTGTTTGTTTCTTTTGTCTGGGTGGTGGTGGTTGTTGAGTGAGTGGGTGTAGTGGGTGGGTTGGGTGTTGGGCTTTTTGTCTGATTTGCGATGCGTGTAGTTTTAGATGGGTGTTCAGTGGGAGAGTTTTTGTTTCCTCATGCAAGTGTTGTATGTTTGTGTCTTGTGTGCATCCTGTTGCTATTCTGAGTGCGGTGTTCTGTGTGGTCTGGAGTTTTGTCTTGTTTGTGTCCGATAGTGTTGGTGACCATATAGTGTTTGCGTATTCGAGGCGTGTGAGTGTGGTTGCTTTGTATGTGGTGAGTATAGTTTCTTTGGATTTTCCCCAGTGAGTGGTTGTTAAGGCTTTAAGTATTTTGTTTGATTGCTTGGCGCGGGTTAGAGTGTGTTGTGTGTGTTTTGAGAAGGTGAGTTTGGGGTCCCATGTTAATCCCAGTATTTTGGGTTCGCGGACTGTGGGTAGGGTGGTGTTATCTATTTGTAAAGTGAGCCTGTTGCTGTATTCTGCCGGATCCGGTGTGAACAGAGTGGTGGTGGTTTTGTCTGCGTTGAGTGTGAGTTGGTTCTGTTTTGTCCAGTTGTATATGTCGTGGAGATATTTTTGTACTTGTTGTTGTGCCTGTTGTGGTTTGACATGTGTGGATAGAATGGTGATGTCGTCTGCATATGTAACTGTGTGTACATTTGGAGGTGGTTGTGGTAAGTCTGCCATGTATATGTTGAATAGTGTTGGTGAAAGTACTCCCCCCTGTGGTACCCCCGTTTTCGTGTTTCTATGTTCTGATGTTTCCCCCCGGTATTGAGTGTATTGTCTGCGTCCCCTTATGTAGTTGAAGATGTATTTGATGATGATGTTTGGGGTGTTAGTGTTGTTGAGTTTGTTTGTGAGTGTGTGTAGGTTTACCGTGTCAAAGGCTTTGGACATGTCTAGGGCTATGGCAACTGTTCGTTGTGGTGGTTTTTGTTGATTGAAACCTGTGGCTATGATGTTGTGTATGTGGTGTAGTGCTGTGGTTGTGGAGTGTTGTTTTCGGAAGCCGTGTTGGTGAGAGGGTAGTTGAGTGTTGTTGGTAATGAAGGGTAGTATTACCTTTTCCATTGTTTTGGCTATTGGGCTGAGTAGTGCTATTGGTCTGTAAGATGGGCCGAGTGCGTGGTTTTTGTTGGGTTTTGGTATTGGGATTATTTTTGCAGTCTTCCATATTGCGGGGATGGTGTTGGTGTTGAGTGATGTGTTGTAAGTGTGTGTGAGTAGTGTTATTGCTTTGGGGCCTAGGTGTTTCAGATGTCTGATGTTTATGTTGTCTGGGCCTGTGGAGTTGTTGCTTTTGGAGCGTTGTAGTGCTTGTTTGACTTGTTGTTCTGTGATGGTTATGGGCGTGGTGTTGAGTTTTCGTATTTTGCGTTGTAGTTGTCTGTATGTTCTGTTGGTTTTGTGTTGTATTATGTTGGTGAATTGTTTGTTGAATGCTCGTGCTTTCTGTTTGTTGGATATTGCCGTGTGTTGTCCGAACTGTATTGTGGTGTTTTCTGGTGCTTTTTGTTCTTTGTTTGATAGTCTTGTTACTGTGTTCCACAGTATGTGTTGTTTGTGTCTGTGGTTCCATGCATCCGTTAAGTGTTCTTTCCATAGCTCTTGTTTGTGTTTTTGGATTTGTGTGTCTATTTCTTTGTTTAGGTCCGTGATGCGTGGGTCTTGGTGGTTTTGTTGTCTGATGTCGTTTCTTTGGCTGATGAGTGTTCTGATGTGTTGTGGTAGGAGAAGTGATTTGCTTTTTATTTTTCCGTGGGGTATGTGGTGTTTGTCTGCTGTAAGTATGAGGTTTGTGAGCATGTTGTTGGCTGTGTGGATGTTGTCAGGTATGGTTATGTTCTCCAGTGCTGATTCTATTTCAGAGGTGTATCCTTCCCAGTCTGCTTTCCTGTAATTTGTGTAAGTTTGAAGGTGTTGTTGTAGGCGGAAAGGAGCACGCGTGTTGTGTGTGATTTTGATAGGAAGGTGGTCTGAACTGAGTGCGTGTATTGTGGTCCATGTTGTTCTGTTTGTGATGCTGTTGCTGGCTGTTGTGATGTCCGGTGATGTTGGTTGTTGGTTGATGTTTGTAGGTTTTCTGGTAGGTGTGTTTGCGTTTAGAGTGATTTGTTGGGAGTTCTGTAGTATGTCTGCAATGAGGGTGCCTCTGTGGTCGTCGTAGGGAGAGTGCCATTGTGTTGAGTGAGCGTTGATGTCTGCGGTTAGAATGGTGTTGTTCAGCGAGTTTATGTATTGGAAGGTGTTGGTGATGTCTGTGTCTTCTGTGCCGTGGTCTGGTCGGGTGGTATCTCTGGGGGGTATATACATGTTGCATATGTGTATTCTTTTGTGGTTGGTTATGTGAATCTTTACGGTTTGAATTTCTGTAGTGTTGGTGTTAATGTTGTTGGGGATGTTCATGGGAGTGAATGTGACTGATTTGTGAATGTATGTGAGCAGTCCTCCTCCTCCCTTGTGTTCTCTGTCTTTCCTAATGCTGGTGTAGTTGGTGAGACGAGGTGTGTTGTGTTGTTTTTCTAGTTTGGTTTCTTGTATGGTGATGATGTCTGCGTGCTGTTGTGAGGCGACTTCTTCTAGTTCTGTTTTCTTGTTTTGGATGCCGTTGATGTTTATTTGTAGTATGGTCAGTGTGTGATTGTTGTTTTTGTTGGTGGGTGTTGTTCTTTGTGGGTTGTTCGGGCGTTGTGGTGTTGGGGTGTTTGTTGTTTGTGTGTGTGTTCTGCATGTCCATGTGTTTGTGTATTGGCGGGTGGTGATGCCGGAGCAATGTCTGTGTATCCAGTGTGGGTGTGTTGAGTTGCATCTGAGTGAGGTTTGTCTGCGTGTGATGATTCTATTGCAGCTATTTCAGGTCCAGGTTTGGGGGGGTGGTCTTGTGTTTGTTGTATCTCTGTTGGAGTTGTCTGTCCGTGTTGCGTTTGAGGGTAGTGTTGGTGAGGCGAGTGTGTTGTTTTGGTCTGTTTGTGCTCTGCTGCCTGTTGGTGTCCTACGAGGTGTTGTTGTTCGTGGTGGTGTTTTGGGATGTAGTCTGCATTTCCATGTTATGTTGTATTGTCTAGTGTTTATGTTTGTGCAATGTTTGTTTACCCAGTGTGGTGTGTGGTGGTTGCATCTGAAGGATGTCTGTCTTCTTGTAATCTGTTGTGTGCAAATGTCGCATGTCCAGGTAGTTTGTTGTGTGTGTGTTTGTTGCGTGCGTGAGAGTGTCTGTGTGGGCCCCGGATTTGTCTCTATGTCCCCCGCCTGGAGCAAAAGGTCCGCCCGCCACCCTGCCAGGTTCAGGGGGCGGTTAGCCGGAAAAAAAAAAAAACGGCCGTAAGGGCACCCCGTTCGGGGTGCAGGGATTGGTTCCTTGATTTGTCCCCCCGTTCGGGGGGAACCCTCCAACTGCGAGTAAGCCAAGGAGTTTGGAGGTACAGCAGGTTGACAGCAGTGTGATCGAGCAGATTAGATAGAGTAGAATTTGAATGGGGCTTCACTGATTTATTTCATACAATTCATATCTAAAACACAGTTGAAAAATAGTTGATTGTTAAAATATTTAAATACAAGAACTATATCAAGAAATTAACAAAACATAGTTTTTTTAGTTAGGAGAAAAGTCTAAAAACATATCACAAATGACAAACGTTGTGCCTCTCCTCCTCCTGTTCTTCAATGAAGCTGATCACCCTCCAGCTCCCGTTAGAAACATCGTGCTGCTGAAGGTGTGCCGGCAGAATGGTTGTGATACAGGAGGTGCTGTGGACTCTCCCAGAAACGAGGACCTAGTTTAGTTGTAGATCCAGTAAAACATAGTGCAAATGTGACATTATTTATAATGCACAGTTACAGTCTTGTGAATATTAAAAAATGTACTTCATGTAATGCAGGAAGCGAATATTTCAAACGAACTAGGGCAGCAAACAGTAAGAGCAAAATCGTGTTCCAAACATTAACTCTTTTTTTAAATGTCAATTAGCTTGTGAGTAATAAGACAAAATGTGACTGTCAGAAAGAGAACTGTCAGAGCAAACGGCAGATTTTAGAAAGTCCTGCCGAAATAAATCTGCACCCGACTGCGACTGTCAGCGTTGAACTGCCGCCATTGTTGTCAAAGTCAGACACATCTCCAAAATTGTTGGAGCAAATTTTTAAGCAGGCTTCATCTTGATAAATTGACCACGTATTTGACATTTACACCATAACGTTACCGCCTAAAATAATCGTAAAACAAAATTTTGTGTAACAACAAGAGTAATATGTACCCCAAAAGCTTTCAAAGCGTCTGAAAGTTTTCTCCTCCGTTTTTGTTGGGGCTTGGCTCGAAATGCATCATGATTGGCCGCCCGAAGTCCACGTGTCTGTCGGACGTGCTCTCATTGCCTGGCAAGCCCTTTGAGTATTTATTCCATATTGCCCACTAGTTCACTAGTAAGGTCATTTTGACGCTTACTAGTGAACATGTAAGGCCATAAATGTGCCCACTAGTTCACTAGTAAGATCATTTTGAGGCTTACTAGTTGACATGTAAGCCACAAAACGCCCGCTAGTTCACTAGTAAGATAATTTTGAGGCTTCTAGTGAACATGTAAGCCACAGAACGCCCACTAGTTCACTAGTAAGATCATTTTGACGCTTACTAGTGAACATGTAAGCCACAAAACGCTCACTAGTTCACTAGTAAGGTCATTTTGACGCTTACTAGTGAACATGTAAGCCACAAAACGCTCACTGGTTCACTAGTAAGGTAATTTTGACGCTTACTAGTGAACATGTAAGCCACAAAACGCCCACTAGTTCCCTAGTAAGATCATTTTGACGCTTATTTATGAACATGTCAGCCACAAAACGCTCACTCGTTCACTAGTAAGATCATTTTGACGCTTACTAGTGAACATGTAAGCCACAAAACGCCCACTAGTTCACTAGTAAGGTCATTTTGACGCTTACTAGTGAACATGTAAGCCACAAAACGCCCACTAGTTCACTAGTAAGATCATTTTGACGCTTACTAGTGAACATGTAAGGCCATAAATGTGCCCACTAGTTCACTAGTAAGTTCATTTTGAGGCTTACTAGTTGACATGTAAGCCACACATCGCCTACTAGTTCAGTAGTAAGATCATTTTGAGGCTTTCTAGTGAACATGTAAGCCACAAAACGCCCAATAGTTCACTAGTAAGATCATTTTGACGCTTACTAGTGAACATGTAAGCCACAAAACGCTCACTAGTTTACTAGTAAGGTCATTTTGACGCTTACTAGTGAACATGTAAGCCACAAAACGCTCACTCGTTCACTAGTAAGATCATTTTGACGCTTACTAGTGAACATGTAAGCCACAAAACGCCCACTAGTTCACTAGTAAGGTCATTTTGACGCTTACTAGTGAACATGTAAGCCACAAAACGCCCACTAGTTCACTAGTAAGATCATTTTGACGCTTACTAGTGAACATGTAAGGCCATAAATGTGCCCACTAGTTCACTAGTAAGTTCATTTTGAGGCTTACTAGTTGACATGTAAGCCACACATCGCCTACTAGTTCACTAGTAAGATCATTTTGAGGCTTACTAGTGAACATGTAAGCCACAAAACGCCCAATAGTTCACTAGTAAGATCATTTTGACGCTTACTAGTGAACATGTAAGCCACAAAACGCTCACTAGTTTACTAGTAAGGTCATTTTGACGCTTACTAGTGAACATGTAAGCCACAAAACGCTCACTAGTTCACTATCCATCCATCCATCCATAATAAGATAATTTTGACGCTTACTACTGAACATTTAAGGCCATAAATGTGCCCACTAGTTCACTGGTAAGATGATTTTGACGCTTACTAGTGAACATGCAAGGCCATAAATGTGCCCACTTGTAGTGCTAGTGACATTACACTGTACTTGCATTAAATGCAAATAAGGATGATTACGAAAACATGTAACGGTATCCTATTGGCTGTACGTTTCAAAATAGTGTCATCCCACCAGTCAGGGCTCATGATTTTGGAAATTCTGTGCCCACTTAGTTTTTTAAAACAACAATGGCGGACAGTGTCCTGAGACGTATTCGGCGAAGGTGCAGGGCAATAGAGAGTGCCTGTCATCAAGGGTCTGCCGGTGAAAGTGAAGCACGCGCGATAAACATTTCAATTGCTAATTTAAGAAGAGTTAGTGACCAGTTTAGCGCTGATACTATTCAAAGTTTGATTCAAAGTCCAATAGATCTCCGATCTGTCATCATTGCGGGACCCACTCCTAATGGTGGACGTGTTTGTTCCCATGTGGCACATCGTTTGCACACAGGTAAAATGGCTACCATTTTTTGTCATTGGTTTTTCGTATGTATTTTTATTCGAACTACACACGGGTTTTACTGACGACTTGCTGTGACTTACCTTCTATCACCCTGTCAAACGTCGTTTTATACCAGTGGTTTTCCTGCAAATCAGTAGACTATTAAGTAACGCGATGGCTGTACACTTTTAAGCAATAACTAGTGATCTTTTAGTTATTCAATTATAAGTTTTAATTATTTTTTTCTTGAGTAAAATGGTTAGAGAAAATAGCTGCTCGTGGTTTTGAAGCTGCATATACTTTTATGTACATCTGTGTCTATATGCCTGTACTGTATACAGTATATAAAAAACACGTAGTGATTCGTTTGCTTGAATTCCTTAATCCTTTTATTTCCATACTTTAGGTAGACGAGGAAGACCAGCACTTGACATTACAAGGGATCAAATTGAACTGCTCCCCACTCAGGGCTTTACAGTGAGAGCCATCACTGAGATGTTGTGTTGTTCCTCTTCATACCTGCATAAAAAAATGAAGTTTTTTCAGATTTCAGCCAGAAATAGATTTACTCCCATTCATGATATTGACCTGGAAGAGCATGTCAGAAGATTGCACAGCCAATTTCCCAGATCAGGCTCGGAAGCAAGTGTTCTGCTACATACTCTTGTCCCTTCATGTATATATCATTATATTCATTGTGAAAGTGTACTTTCTTTATTGTGTTGTTTTATGAACCTGTTGCAGATGATGAGGGCATACCTGCGTGCTGATGGTATTGTAGTACAAAGAAAAAGAGTTCGAGAAATCCTCAACCGTATTGAGACAGCTGCTGCAGCCCAGAGATGGAGCCAGACTGTGGCTAGAAGAACATACTATGTGCCATTCCCCAATAGTTTATGGCACATAGATGGGAATATGCGTCTCATTCGGTAATAAGGGATCATCTTATATTTGTACTCGTGGGAGCATTAGAAAGCCATATTGTATGGACAGCACAGATTAAATTGAATTTTATCATTTGTATATCCAAGTTACACAAACTCCAAATTGCCTCCATGTAGTCTTAAGTGCACAGCAATACCTTCTCTACCGAGATGATATTTCAAACAAGATATGAAACTTGATTGTTTTCTTGTATTTAATCATTATTCTTTTCATGTTTGTTTTACAGGTGGGTGTTTGTGACACATGCCGGCATTGATGGGAATTCCAGGCTAATAACGTACCTTCAACTGGAGCACAGACAACACAGCTTTGACAGTGTTGAAATATTTTGTCCAAGCCACCTGCCTGTATGGGTTACCCTCCAGAGTAAGATCCGACCATGGTGGTGAAAACACTGGTTGCTCTTTTAATGAACCTACTGCAGGGACAAGACACCAAAATTATTTCTAGCTCCAGCCAACACCCCCTCACAATTTACTCACACCTCCCATGGCCTGATTATCCACCAACAGGGGCCCTTTTTGGATTATCATTTTGGCATAGGAACTTTCCTTTCCTATCCTAACCGAGTGAGATGAGCCGGTAGCACCTGGAGCAAAGATCGTCTAAATTTTAATAATGCTTAGGAAAGGTTCTGACCATCCTTTACGAAAGGAAAGGAGATATATTATGCAGCAGGAATATTTAAAGGGGAAGTCTTTTTTTATGTTGTTGTTGTTGTTGTTGTCGACCCCACCCGTGCCCCGACATTGGGGGACCGGGCCCTCACTCCGTCTCCCGGATCCCCAGACCCCCCTCCTCCGCCCAGCGGGCGAGCAGGGCCGCCACTCCGCTTGGGTTTCGCCAGAGGTCCTCCGGAGTCAGTGTGGTGGATATGTTTGTGCAGGTGAACAGGTGTTGTGTGTCGTGCACTTGCGTGCCGCATAGCGCACAGAGTGGTGTTGGGTGTGTGTCCGGTGTAATGTTGTGTAGGTAGGAGTGGAGGGCTGGTGATTTGTTGGTTCGGAGTTGTGCTAGGAGTTGTCTGGTTCTGTGTGGTAGGTCTTGCTCTGATGGGTCTATTTCTGGTGCTGGTGCATGTATTACTTTGTTGTGTTGTCTGGTGTCCAAGTGTGTTTGTACAAAGTGGGTGTGTATGTCTTTCATGTTCTGTTTTATGGTGTCGTTGTTGGTGTCCTGTGGTGCTGTGTCTTTGTTGTGTGTGTAGTTGTTGTTGTGGAAGATTGATTGTTTCTTTTGTCTGGGTGGTGGTGGTTGTTGAGTGAGTGGGTGTAGTGGGTGGGTTGGGTGTTGGGCTTTTTGTCTGATTTGCGATGCGTGTAGTTTTAGATGGGTGTTCAGTGGGAGAGTTTTTGTTTCCTCATGCAAGTGTTGTATGTTTGTGTCTTGTGTGCATCCTGTTGCTATTCTGAGTGCTGTGTTCTGTGTGGTCTGGAGTTTTGTCTTGTTTGTGTCCGATAGTGTTGGTGACCATATAGTGTTTGCGTATTCGAGGCGTGTGAGTGTGGTTGCTTTGTATGTGGTGAGTATAGTTTCTTTGGATTTTCCCCAGTGAGTGGTTGTTAAGGCTTTAAGTATTTTTTTTGATTGCTTGGCGCGGGTTAGAGTGTGTTGTGTGTGTTTTGAGAAGGTGAGTTTGGGGTCCCATGTTAATCCCAGTATTTTGGGTTCGCGGACTGTGGGTAGGGTGGTGTTATCTATTTGTAAAGTGAGTCTGTTGCTGTATTCTGCCGGATCCGGTGTGAACAGAGTGGTGGTGGTTTTGTCTGCGTTGAGTGTGAGTTGGTTCTGTTTTGTCCAGTTGTATATGTCGTGGAGATATTTTTGTACTTGTTGTTGTGCCTGTTGTGGTTTGACATGTGTGGATAGAATGGTGATGTCGTCTGCATATGTAACTGTTTGTACATTTGGAGGTGGTTGTGGTAAGTCTGCCATGTATATGTTGAATAGTGTTGGTGAAAGTACTCCCCCCTGTGGTACCCCCGTTTTCGTGTTTCTGTGTTCTGATGTTTCCCCCCGGTATTGAGTGTATTGTCTGCGTCCCCTTATGTAGTTGAAGATGTATTTGATGATGATGTTTGGGGTGTTAGTGTTGTTGAGTTTGTTTGTGAGTGTGTGTAGGTTTACCGTGTCAAAGGCTTTGGACATGTCTAGGGCTATGGCAACTGTTGGTTGTGGTGGTTTTTGTTGATTGAAACCTGTGGCTATGATGTTGTGTATGTGGTGTAGTGCTGTGGTTGTGGAGTGTTGTTTTCGGAAGCCGTGTTGGTGAGAGGGTAGTTGAGTGTTGTTGGTAATGAAGGGTAGTATTACCTTTTCCATTGTTTTGGCTATTGGGCTGAGTAGTGCTATTGGTCTGTAAGATGGGCCGAGTGCGTGGTTTTTGTTGGGTTTTGGTATTGGGATTATTTTTGCAGTCTTCCATATTGCGGGGATGGTGTTGGTGTTGAGTGATGTGTTGTAAGTGTGTGTGAGTAGTGTTATTGCTTTGGGGCCTAGGTGTTTCAGATGTCTGATGTTTATGTTGTCTGGGCCTGTGGAGTTGTTGCTTTTGGAGCGTTGTAGTGCTTGTTTGACTTGTTGTTCTGTGATGGTTATGGGCGTGGTGTTGAGTTTTCGTATTTTGCGTTGTAGTTGTCTGTATGTTCTGTTGGTTTTGTGTTGTATTATGTTGGTGAATTGTTTGTTGAATGCTCGTGCTTTCTGTTTATTGGATATTGCCGTGTGTTGTCCGAACTGTATTGTGGTGTTTTCTGGTGCTTTTTGTTCTTTGTTTGATAGTCTTGTTACTGTGTTCCAGAGTATGTGTTGTTTGTGTCTGTGGTTCCATGCATCCGTTAAGTGTTCTTTCCATAGCTCTTGTTTGTGTTTTTGGATTTGTGTCTTGTCTCTGTCTTTCCTAATGCTGGTGTAGTTGGTGAGACGAGGTGTGTTGTGTTGTTTTTCTAGTTTGGTTTCTTGTATGGTGATGATGTCTGCGTGCTGTTGTGAGGCGAGTTCTTCTAGTTCTGTTTTCTTGTTTTGGATGCCGTTGATGTTTATTTGTAGTATGGTCAGTGTGTGTTTGTTGTTTTTGTTGGTGGGTGTTGTTCTTTGTGGGTTGTTCGGGGGTTGTGGTGTTGGGGTGTTTGTTGTTTGCGTGTGTGTTCTGCATGTCCACGTGTTTGTGTATTGGCGGGTGGTGATGCCGGAGCAATGTCTGTGTATCCAGTGTGGGTGTGTTGAGTTGCATCTGAGTGAGGTTTGTCTGCGTGTGATGATTCTATTGCAGCTATTTCAGGTCCAGGTTTGGGGGGGTGGTCTTGTGTTTGTTGTATCTCTGTTGGAGTTGTCTGTCCGTGTTGCCTTTGAGGGTAGTGTTGGTGAGGCGAGTGTGTTGTTTTGGTCTGTTTGTGCTCTGCTGCCTGTTGGTGTCCTACGAGGTGTTGTTGTTCGTGGTGGTGTTTTGGGATGTAGTCTGCATTTCCATGTTATGTTGTATTGTCCAGTGTTTATGTTTGTGCAATGTTTGTGTACCCAGTGTGGTGTGTGGTGGTTGCATCTGAAGGATGTCTGTCTTCTTGTAATCTGTTGTGTGCAAATGTCGCATGTCCAGGTAGTTTGTTGTGTGTGTGTTTGTTGCGTGCGTGAGAGTGTCTGTGTGGGCCCCGGATTTGTCTCTATGTCCCAGGCCTGGAGCAAAAGGTCCGCCCGCCACCCTGCCAGGTTCAGGGGGCGGCTAGCCGAAAAAAAAAAAAACGGCCGTAAGGGCACCCCGTTCGGGGTGCAGGGATTGGTTCCTTGATTTGTCCCCCCGTTCGGGGGGAACCCTCCAACTGCGAGTAAGCCAAGGAGTTTGGAGGTACAGCAGGTTGACAGCAGTGTGATCGAGCAGATTAGATAGAGTAGAATTTGAATGGGGCTTCACTGATTTATTTCATACAATTCATATCTAAAACACAGTTGAAAAATATTTGATTGTTAAAATATTTAAATACAAGAACTATATCAAGAAATTAACAAAACATAGTTTTTTTAGTTAGGAGAAAAGTCTAAAAACATATCACAAATGACAAACGTTGTGCCTCTCCTCCTCCTGTTCTTCAATGAAGCTGATCACCCTCCAGCTCCCGTTAGAAACATCGTGCTGCTGAAGGTGTGCCGGCAGAATGGTTGTGATACAGGAGGTGCTGTGGACTCTCCCAGAAACGAGGACCTAGTTTAGTTGTAGATCCAGTAAAACATAGTGCAAATGTGACATTATTTATAATGCACAGTTACAGTCTTGTGAATATTAAAAAATGTACTTCATGTAATGCAGGAAGCGAATATTTCAAACGAACTAAGGCAGCAAACAGTAAGAGCAAAATCGTGTTCCAAACATTAACTCTTTTTTTAAATGTCAATTAGCTTGTGAGTAATAAGACAAAATGTGACTGTCAGACAGAGAACTGTCAGAGCAAACGGCAGATTTTAGAAAGTCCTGCCGAAATAAATCTGCACCCGACT
Source organism: Hippocampus zosterae (assembly GCF_025434085.1). Classification (NCBI taxonomy): domain Eukaryota; kingdom Metazoa; phylum Chordata; class Actinopteri; order Syngnathiformes; family Syngnathidae; genus Hippocampus; species Hippocampus zosterae. Next base: position 13,031,147 of record NC_067465.1, read on the forward strand.
GCGACTGTCAGCGTTGAACTGCCGCCATTGCTGTCAAAGTCAGACACATCTCCAAAATTGTTGGAGCAAATTTTTAAGCAGGCTTCATCTTGATAAATTGACCACGTATTTGACATTTACACCATAACGTTACCGCCTAAAATAATCGTAAAACAAAATTTTGTGTAACAACAAGAGTAATATGTACCCCAAAAGCTTTCAAAGCGTCTGAAAGTTTTCTCCTCCGTTTTTGTTGGGGCTTGGCTCGAAATGCATCATGATTGGCCGCCCGAAGTCCACGTGTCTGTCGGACGTGCTCTCATTGGTCTACAATACCATCACGGATGAATAAATACTCAAAGGGCTTGCCAGGCAAGCCCTTTGAACCCTTTAAATACTCAATGGGCTTGCCTGGCAAGCCCTTTGAGTATTTATTCCATATTGCCCACTAGTTCACTAGTAAGGTCATTTTGACGCTTACTAGTGAACATGTAAGGCCATAAATGTGCCCACTAGTTCACTAGTAAGATCATTTTGAGGCTTACTAGTTGACATGTAAGCCACAAAACGCCCGCTAGTTCACTAGTAAGATAATTTTGAGGCTTCTAGTGAACATGTAAGCCACAGAACGCCCACTAGTTCACTAGTAAGATCATTTTGACGCTTACTAGTGAACATGTAAGCCACAAAACGCTCACTAGTTCACTAGTAAGGTCATTTTGACACTTACTAGTGAACATGTAAGCCACAAAACGCTCACTGGTTCACTAGTAAGGTAATTTTGACGCTTACTAGTGAACATGTAAGCCACAAAACGCCCACTAGTTCCCTAGTAAGATCATTTTGACGCTTATTTATGAACATGTCAGCCACAAAACGCTCACTCGTTCACTAGTAAGATCATTTTGACGCTTACTAGTGAACATGTAAGCCACAAAACGCCCACTAGTTCACTAGTAAGGTCATTTTGACGCTTACTAGTGAACATGTAAGCCACAAAACGCCCACTAGTTCACTAGTAAGATCATTTTGACGCTTACTAGTGAACATGTAAGGCCATAAATGTGCCCACTAGTTCACTAGTAAGTTCATTTTGAGGCTTACTAGTTGACATGTAAGCCACACATCGCCTACTAGTTCACTAGTAAGATCATTTTGAGGCTTACTAGTGAACATGTAAGCCACAAAACGCCCAATAGTTCACTAGTAAGATCATTTTGACGCTTACTAGTGAACATGTAAGCCACAAAACGCTCACTAGTTTACTAGTAAGGTCATTTTGACACTTACTAGTGAACATGTAAGCCACAAAACGCTCACTAGTTCACTATCCATCCATCCATCCATAATAAGATAATTTTGACGCTTACTACTGAACATTTAAGGCCATAAATGTGCCCACTAGTTCACTGGTAAGATGATTTTGACGCTTACTAGTGAACATGTAAGGCCATAAATGTGCCCACTTGTAGTGCTAGTGACATTACACTGTACTTGCATTAAATGCAAATAAGGATGATTACGAAAACATGTAACGGTATCCTATTGGCTGTACGTTTCAAAATAGTGTCATCCCACCAGTCAGGGCTCATGATTTTGGAAATTCTGTGCCCACTTAGTTTTTTAAAACAACAATGGCGGACAGTGTCCTGAGACGTATTCGGCGAAGGTGCAGGGCAATAGAGAGTGCCTGTCATCAAGGGTCTGCCGGTGAAAGTGAAGCACGCGCGATAAACATTTCAATTGCTAATTTAAGAAGAGTTAGTGACCAGTTTAGCGCTGATACTATTCAAAGTTTGATTCAAAGTCCAATAGATCTCCGATCTGTCATCATTGCGGGACCCACTCCTAATGGTGGACGTGTTTGTTCCCATGTGGCACATCGTTTGCACACAGGTAAAATGGCTACCATTTTTTGTCATTGGTTTTTCGTATGTATTTTTATTCGAACTACACACGGGTTTTACTGACGACTTGCTGTGACTTACCTTCTATCACCCTGTCAAACGTCGTTTTATACCAGTGGTTTTCCTGCAAATCAGTAGACTATTAAGTAACGCGATGGCTGTACACTTTTAAGCAATAACTAGTGATCTTTTAGTTATTCAATTATAAGTTTGAATTATTTTTTTCTTGAGTAAAATGGTTAGAGAAAATAGCTGCTCGTGGTTTTGAAGCTGCATATACTTTTATGTACATCTGTGTCTATATGCCTGTACTGTATACAGTATATAAAAAACACGTAGTGATTCGTTTGCTTGAATTCCTTAATCCTTTTATTTCCATACTTTAGGTAGACGAGGAAGACCAGCACTTGACATTACAAGGGATCAAATTGAACTGCTCCCCACTCAGGGCTTTACAGTGAGAGCCATCACTGAGATGTTGTGTTGTTCCTCTTCATACCTGCATAAAAAAATGAAGTTTTTTCAGATTTCAGCCAGAAATAGATTTACTCCCATTCATGATGTTGACCTGGAAGAGCATGTCAGAAGATTGCACAGCCAATTTCCCAGATCAGGCTCGGAAGCAAGTGTTCTGCTACATACTCTTGTCCCTTCATGTATATATCATTATATTCATTGTGAAAGTGTACTTTCTTTATTGTGTTGTTTTCTGAACCTGTTGCAGATGATGAGGGCATACCTGCGTGCTGATGGTATTGTAGTACAAAGAAAAAGAGTTCGAGAAATCCTCAACCGTAGTGACCCAGCTGCTGCAGCCCAGAGATGGAGCCAGACTGTGGCTAGAAGAACATACTATGTGCCATTCCCCAATAGTTTATGGCACATAGATGGGCATATGCGTCTCATTCGGTAATAAGGGATCATCTTATATTTGTACTCGTGGGAGCATTAGAAAGCCATATTGTATGGACAGCACAGATTAAATTGAATTTTATCATTTGTATATCCAAGTTACACAAACTCCAAATTGCCTCCATGTAGTCTTAAGTGCACAGCAATACCTTCTCTACCGAGATGATATTTCAAACAAGATATGAAACTTGATTGTTTTCTTGTATTTAATCATTATTCTTTTCATGTTTGTTTTACAGGTGGGTGTTTGTGACACATGCCGGCATTGATGGGAATTCCAGGCTAATAACGTACCTTCAACTGGAGCACAGACAACACAGCTTTGACAGTGTTGAAATATTTTGTCCAAGCCACCTGCCTGTATGGGTTACCCTCCAGAGTAAGATCCGACCATGGTGGTGAAAACACTGGTTGCTCTTTTAATGAACCTACTGCAGGGACAAGACACCCAAATTATTTCTAGCTCCAGCCAACACCCCCTCACAATTTACTCACACCTCCCATGGCCTGATTATCCACCAACAGGGGCCCTTTTTGGATTATCATTTTGGCATAGGAACTTTCCTTTCCTATCCTAACCGAGTGAGATGAGCCGGTAGCACCTGGAGCAAAGATCGTCTAAATTTTAATAATGCTTAGGAAAGGTTCTGACCATCCTTTACGAAAGGAAAGGAGATATATTATGCAGCAGGAATATTTAAAGGGGAAGTCTTTTTTTATGTTGTTGTTGTTGTTGTTGTTGTTGTCGACCCCACCCGTGCCCCGACATTGGGGGACCGGGCCCTCACTCCGTCTCCCGGATCCCCAGACCCCCCTCCGCCCAGCGGGCGAGCAGGGCCGCCACTCCGCTTGGGTTTCGCCAGAGGTCCTCCGGAGTCAGTGTGGTGGGTATGTTTGTGCAGGTGAACAGGTGTTGTGTGTCGTGCACTTGCGTGCCGCATAGCGCACAGAGTGGTGTTGGGTGTGTGTCCGGTGTAATGTTGTGTAGGTAGGAGTGGAGGGCTGGTGATTTGTTGGTTCGGAGTTGTGCTAGGAGTTGTCTGGTTCTGTGTGGTAGGTCTTGCTCTGATGGGTCTATTTCTGGTGCTGGTGCATGTATTACTTTGTTGTGTTGTCTGGTGTCCAAGTGTGTTTGTACAAAGTGGGTGTGTATGTCTTTCATGTTCTGTTTTATGGTGTCGTTGTTGGTGTCCTGTGGTGCTGTGTCTTTGTTGTGTGTGTAGTTGTTGTTGTGGAAGATTGTTTGTTTCTTTTGTCTGGGTGGTGGTGGTTGTTGAGTGAGTGGGTGTAGTGGGTGGGTTGGGTGTTGGGCTTTTTGTCTGATTTGCGATGCGTGTAGTTTTAGATGGGTGTTCAGTGGGAGAGTTTTTGTTTCCTCATGCAAGTGTTGTATGTTTGTGTCTTGTGTGCATCCTGTTGCTATTCTGAGTGCGGTGTTCTGTGTGGTCTGGAGTTTTGTCTTGTTTGTGTCCGATAGTGTTGGTGACCATATAGTGTTTGCGTATTCGAGGCGTGTGAGTGTGGTTGCTTTGTATGTGGTGAGTATAGTTTCTTTGGATTTTCCCCAGTGAGTGGTTGTTAAGGCTTTAAGTATTTTGTTTGATTGCTTGGCGCGGGTTAGAGTGTGTTGTGTGTGTTTTGAGAAGGTGAGTTTGGGGTCCCATGTTAATCCCAGTATTTTGGGTTCGCGGACTGTGGGTAGGGTGGTGTTATCTATTTGTAAAGTGAGCCTGTTGCTGTATTCTGCCGGATCCGGTGTGAACAGAGTGGTGGTGGTTTTGTCTGCGTTGAGTGTGAGTTGGTTCTGTTTTGTCCAGTTGTATATGTCGTGGAGATATTTTTGTACTTGTTGGTGTGCCTGTTGTGGTTTGACATGTGTGGATAGAATGGTGATGTCGTCTGCATATGTAACTGTGTGTACATTTGGAGGTGGTTGTGGTAAGTCTGCCATGTATATGTTGAATAGTGTTGGTGAAAGTACTCCCCCCTGTGGTACCCCCGTTTTCGTGTTTCTATGTTCTGATGTTTCCCCCCGGTATTGAGTGTATTGTCTGCGTCCCCTTATGTAGTTGAAGATGTATTTGATGATGATGTTTGGGGTGTTAGTGTTGTTGAGTTTGTTTGTGAGTGTGTGTAGGTTTACCGTGTCAAAGGCTTTGGACATGTCTAGGGCTATGGCAACTGTTCGTTGTGGTGGTTTTTGTTGATTGAAACCTGTGGCTATGATGTTGTGTATGTGGTGTAGTGCTGTGGTTGTGGAGTGTTGTTTTCGGAAGCCGTGTTGGTGAGAGGGTAGTTGAGTGTTGTTGGTAATGAAGGGTAGTATTACCTTTTCCATTGTTTTGGCTATTGGGCTGAGTAGTGCTATTGGTCTGTAAGATGGGCCGAGTGCGTGGTTTTTGTTGGGTTTTGGTATTGGGATTATTTTTGCAGTCTTCCATATTGCGGGGATGGTGTTGGTGTTGAGTGATGTGTTGTAAGTGTGTGTGAGTAGTGTTATTGCTTTGGGGCCTAGGTGTTTCAGATGTCTGATGTTTATGTTGTCTGGGCCTGTGGAGTTGTTGCTTTTGGAGCGTTGTAGTGCTTGTTTGACTTGTTGTTCTGTGATGGTTATGGGCGTGGTGTTGAGTTTTCGTATTTTGCGTTGTAGTTGTCTGTATGTTCTGTTGGTTTTGTGTTGTATTATGTTGGTGAATTGTTTGTTGAAAGCTCGTGCTTTCTGTTTGTTGGATATTGCCGTGTGTTGTCCGAACTGTATTGTGGTGTTTTCTGGTGCTTTTTGTTCTTTGTTAGATAGTCTTGTTACTGTGTTCCAGAGTATGTATTGTTTGTGTCTGTGGTTCCATGCATCCGTTAAGTGTTCTTTCCATAGCTCTTGTTTGTGTTTTTGGATTTGTTTGTCTATTTCTTTGTTTAGGTCTGTGATGCGTGGGTCTTGGTGGTTTTGTTGTCTGATGTCGTTTCTTTGGCTGATGAGTGTTCTGATGTGTTGCGGTAGGAGAAGTGATTTGCTTTTTATTTTTCCGTGGGGTATGTGGTGTTTGTCTGCTGTAAGTATGAGGTTTGTGAGCATGGTGTTGGCTGTGTGGATGTTGTCAGGTATGGTTAAGTTCTCCAGTGCTGATTCTATTTCAGAGGTGTATCCTTCCCAGTCTGCTTTCCTGTAATTTGTGTAAGTTTGAAGGTGTTGTTGTAGGCGGAAAGGAGCACGCGTGTTGTGTGTGATTTTGATAGGAAGGTGGTCTGAACTGAGTGCGTGTATTGTGGTCCATGTTGTTCTGTTTGTGATGCTGTTGCTGGCTGTTGTGATGTCCGGTGATGTTGGTTGTTGGTTGATGTTTGTAGGTTTTCTGGTAGGTGTGTTTGCGTTTAGAGTGATTTGTTGGGAGTTCTGTAGTATGTCTGCAATGAGGGTGCCTCTGTGGTCGTCGTAGGGAGAGTGCCATTGTGTTGAGTGAGCGTTGATGTCTGCGGTTAGAATGGTGTTGTTCAGCGAGTTTATGTATTGGAAGGTGTTGGTGATGTCTGTGTCTTCTGTGCCGTGGTCTGGTCGGGTGGTATCTCTGGGGGGTATATACATGTTGCATATGTGTAGTCTTTTGTGGTTGGTTATGTGAATCTTTACGGTTTGAATTTCTGTAGTGTTGGTGTTAATGTTGTTGGGGATGTTCATGGGAGTGAATGTGACTGATTTGTGAATGTATGTGAGCAGTCCTCCTCCTCCCTTGTGTTCTCTGTCTTTCCTAATGCTGGTGTAGTTGGTGAGACGAGGTGTGTTGTGTTGTTTTTCTAGTTTGGTTTCTTGTATGGTGATGATGTCTGCGTGCTGTTGTGAGGCGACTTCTTCTAGTTCTGTTTTCTTGTTTTGGATGCCGTTGATGTTTATTTGTAGTATGGTCAGTGTGTGATTGTTGTTTTTGTTGGTGGGTGTTGTTCTTTGTGGGTTGTTCGGGGGTTGTGGTGTTGGGGTGTTTGTTGTTTGTGTGTGTGTTCTGCATGTCCACGTGTTTGTGTATTGGCGGGTGGTGATGCCGGAGCAATGTCTGTGTATCCAGTGTGGGTGTGTTGAGTTGCATCTGAGTGAGGTTTGTCTGCGTGTGATGATTCTATTGCAGCTATTTCAGGTCCAGGTTTGGGGGGGTGGTCTTGTGTTTGTTGTATCTCTGTTGGAGTTGTCTGTCCGTGTTGCGTTTGAGGGTAGTGTTGGTGAGGCGAGTGTGTTGTTTTGGTCTGTTTGTGCTCTGCTGCCTGTTGGTGTCCTACGAGGTGTTGTTGTTCGTGGTGGTGTTTTGGGATGTAGTCTGCATTTCCATGTTATGTTGTATTGTCTAGTGTTTATGTTTGTGCAATGTTTGTTTACCCAGTGTGGTGTGTGGTGGTTGCATCTGAAGGATGTCTGTCTTCTTGTAATCTGTTGTGTGCAAATGTCGCATGTCCAGGTAGTTTGTTGTGTGTGTGTTTGTTGCGTGCGTGAGAGTGTCTGTGTGGGCCCCGGATTTGTCTCTATGTCCCCCGCCTGGAGCAAAAGGTCCGCCCGCCACCCTGCCAGGTTCAGGGGGCGGTTAGCCGAAAAAAAAAAAAACGGCCGTAAGGGCACCCCGTTCGGGGTGCAGGGATTGGTTCCTTGATTTGTCCCCCCGTTCGGGGGGAACCCTCCAACTGCGAGTAAGCCAAGGAGTTTGGAGGTACAGCAGGTTGACAGCAGTGTGATCGAGCAGATTAGATAAGAGTAGAATTTGAATGGGGCTTCACTGATTTATTTCATACAATTCATATCTAAAACACAGTTGAAAAATATTTGATTGTTAAAATATTTAAATACAAGAACTATATCAAGAAATTAACAAAACATAGTTTTTTTAGTTAGGAGAAAAGTCTAAAAACATATCACAAATGACAAACGTTGTGCCTCTCCTCCTCCTGTTCTTCAATGAAGCTGATCACCCTCCAGCTCCCGTTAGAAACATCGTGCTGCTGAAGGTGTGCCGGCAGAATGGTTGTGATACAGGAGGTGCTGTGGACTCTCCCAGAAACGAGGACCTAGTTTAGTTGTAGATCCAGTAAAACATAGTGCAAATGTGACATTATTTATAATGCACAGTTACAGTCTTGTGAATATTAAAAAATGTACTTCATGTAATGCAGGAAGCGAATATTTCAAACGAACTAAGGCAGCAAACAGTAAGAGCAAAATCGTGTTCCAAACATTAACTCTTTTTTTAAATGTCAATTAGCTTGTGAGTAATAAGACAAAATGTGACTGTCAGAAAGAGAACTGTCAGAGCAAACGGCAGATTTTAGAAAGTCCTGCCGAAATAAATCTGCACCCGACTGCGACTGTCAGCGTTGAACTGCCGCCATTGCTGTCAAAGTCAGACACATCTCCAAAATTGTTGGAGCAAATTTTTAAGCAGGCTTCATCTTGATAAATTGACCACGTATTTGACATTTACACCATAACGTTACCGCCTAAAATAATCGTAAAACAAAATTTTGTGTAACAACAAGAGTAATATGTACCCCAAAAGCTTTCAAAGCGTCTGAAAGTTTTCTCCTCCGTTTTTGTTGGGGCTTGGCTCGAAATGCATCATGATTGGCCGCCCGAAGTCCACGTGTCTGTCGGACGTGCTCTCATTGCCTGGCAAGCCCTTTGAGTATTTATTCCATATTGCCCACTAGTTCACTAGTAAGGTCATTTTGACGCTTACTAGTGAACATGTAAGGCCATAAATGTGCCCACTAGTTCACTAGTAAGATCATTTTGAGGCTTACTAGTTGACATGTAAGCCACAAAACGCCCGCTAGTTCACTAGTAAGATAATTTTGAGGCTTCTAGTGAACATGTAAGCCACAGAACGCCCACTAGTTCACTAGTAAGATCATTTTGACGCTTACTAGTGAACATGTAAGCCACAAAACGCTCACTAGTTCACTAGTAAGGTCATTTTGACGCTTACTAGTGAACATGTAAGCCACAAAACGCTCACTGGTTCACTAGTAAGGTAATTTTGACGCTTACTAGTGAACATGTAAGCCACAAAACGCCCACTAGTTCCCTAGTAAGATCATTTTGACGCTTATTTATGAACATGTCAGCCACAAAACGCTCACTCGTTCACTAGTAAGATCATTTTGACGCTTACTAGTGAACATGTAAGCCACAAAACGCCCACTAGTTCACTAGTAAGGTCATTTTGACGCTTACTAGTGAACATGTAAGCCACAAAACGCCCACTAGTTCACTAGTAAGATCATTTTGACGCTTACTAGTGAACATGTAAGGCCATAAATGTGCCCACTAGTTCACTAGTAAGTTCATTTTGAGGCTTACTAGTTGACATGTAAGCCACACATCGCCTACTAGTTCACTAGTAAGATCATTTTGAGGCTTACTAGTGAACATGTAAGCCACAAAACGCCCAATAGTTCACTAGTAAGATCATTTTGACGCTTACTAGTGAACATGTAAGCCACAAAACGCTCACTAGTTTACTAGTAAGGTCATTTTGACGCTTACTAGTGAACATGTAAGCCACAAAACGCTCACTAGTTCACTATCCATCCATCCATCCATAATAAGATAATTTTGACGCTTACTACTGAACATTTAAGGCCATAAATGTGCCCACTAGTTCACTGGTAAGATGATTTTGACGCTTACTAGTGAACATGCAAGGCCATAAATGTGCCCACTTGTAGTGCTAGTGACATTACACTGTACTTGCATTAAATGCAAATAAGGATGATTACGAAAACATGTAACGGTATCCTATTGGCTGTACGTTTCAAAATAGTGTCATCCCACCAGTCAGGGCTCATGATTTTGGAAATTCTGTGCCCACTTAGTTTTTTAAAACAACAATGGCGGACAGTGTCCTGAGATGTATTCGGCGAAGGTGCAGGGCAATAGAGAGTGCCTGTCATCAAGGGTCTGCCGGTGAAAGTGAAGCACGCGCGATAAACATTTCAATTGCTAATTTAAGAAGAGTTAGTGACCAGTTTAGCGCTGATACTATTCAAAGTTTGATTCAAAGTCCAATAGATCTCCGATCTGTCATCATTGCGGGACCCACTCCTAATGGTGGACGTGTTTGTTCCCATGTGGCACATCGTTTGCACACAGGTAAAATGGCTACCATTTTTTGTCATTGGTTTTTCGTATGTATTTTTATTATAACTACACACGGGTTTTACTGACGACTTGCTGTGACTTACCTTCTATCACCCTGTCAAACGTCGTTTTATACCAGTGGTTTTCCTGCAAATCAGTAGACTATTAAGTAACGCGATGGCTGTACACTTTTAAGCAATAACTAGTGATCTTTTAGTTATTCAATTATAAGTTTGAATTATTTTTTTCTTGAGTAAAATGGTTAGAGAAAATAGCTGCTCGTGGTTTTGAAGCTGCATATACTTTTATGTACATCTGTGTCTATATGCCTGTACTGTATACAGTATATAAAAAACACGTAGTGATTCGTTTGCTTGAATTCCTTAATCCTTTTATTTCCATACTTTAGGTAGACGAGGAAGACCAGCACTTGACATTACAAGGGATCAAATTGAACTGCTCCCCACTCAGGGCTTTACAGTGAGAGCCATCACTGAGATGTTGTGTTGTTCCTCTTCATACCTGCATAAAAAAAATGAAGTTTTTTCAGATTTCAGCCAGAAATAGATTTACTCCCATTCATGATATTGACCTGGAAGAGCATGTCAGAAGATTGCACAGCCAATTTCCCAGATCAGGCTCGGAAGCAAGTGTTCTGCTACATACTCTTGTCCCTTCATGTATATATCATTATATTCATTGTGAAAGTGTACTTTCTTTATTGTGTTGTTTTATGAACCTGTTGCAGATGATGAGGGCATACCTGCGTGCTGATGGTATTGTAGTACAAAGAAAAAGAGTTCGAGAAATCCTCAACCGTATTGAGACAGCTGCTGCAGCCCAGAGATGGAGCCAGACTGTGGCTAGAAGAACATACTATGTGCCATTCCCCAATAGTTTATGGCACATAGATGGGAATATGCGTCTCATTCGGTAATAAGGGATCATCTTATATTTGTACTCGTGGGAGCATTAGAAAGCCATATTGTATGGACAGCACAGATTAAATTGAATTTTATCATTTGTATATCCAAGTTACACAAACTCCAAATTGCCTCCATGTAGTCTTAAGTGCACAGCAATACCTTCTCTACCGAGATGATATTTCAAACAAGATATGAAACTTGATTGTTTTCTTGTATTTAATCATTATTCTTTTCATGTTTGTTTTACAGGTGGGTGTTTGTGACACATGCCGGCATTGATGGGAATTCCAGGCTAATAACGTACCTTCAACTGGAGCACAGACAACACAGCTTTGACAGTGTTGAAATATTTTGTCCAAGCCACCTGCCTGTATGGGTTACCCTCCAGAGTAAGATCCGACCATGGTGGTGAAAACACTGGTTGCTCTTTTAATGAACCTACTGCAGGGACAAGACACCCAAATTATTTCTAGCTCCAGCCAACACCCCCTCACAATTTACTCACACCTCCCATGGCCTGATTATCCACCAACAGGGGCCCTTTTTGGATTATCATTTTGGCATAGGAACTTTCCTTTCCTATCCTAACCGAGTGAGATGAGCCGGTAGCACCTGGAGCAAAGATCGTCTAAATTTTAATAATGCTTAGGAAAGGTTCTGACCATCCTTTACGAAAGGAAAGGAGATATATTATGCAGCAGGAATATTTAAAGGGGAAGTCTTTTTTTATGTTGTTGTTGTTGTTGTTGTCGACCCCACCCGTGCCCCGACATTGGGGGACCGGGCCCTCACTCCGTCTCCCGGATCCCCAGACCCCCCTCCTCCGCCCAGCGGGCGAGCAGGGCCGCCACTCCGCTTGGGTTTCGCCAGAGGTCCTCCGGAGTCAGTGTGGTGGATATGTTTGTGCAGGTGAACAGGTGTTGTGTGTCGTGCACTTGCGTGCCGCATAGCGCACAGAGTGGTGTTGGGTGTGTGTCCGGTGTAATGTTGTGTAGGTAGGAGTGGAGGGCTGGTGATTTGTTGGTTCGGAGTTGTGCTAGGAGTTGTCTGGTTCTGTGTGGTAGGTCTTGCTCTGATGGGTCTATTTCTGGTGCTGGTGCATGTATTACTTTGTTGTGTTGTCTGGTGTCCAAGTGTGTTTGTACAAAGTGGGTGTGTATGTCTTTCATGTTCTGTTTTATGGTGTCGTTGTTGGTGTCCTGTGGTGCTGTGTCTTTGTTGTGTGTGTAGTTGTTGTTGTGGAAGATTGATTGTTTCTTTTGTCTGGGTGGTGGTGGTTGTTGAGTGAGTGGGTGTAGTGGGTGGGTTGGGTGTTGGGCTTTTTGTCTGATTTGCGATGCGTGTAGTTTTAGATGGGTGTTCAGTGGGAGAGTTTTTGTTTCCTCATGCAAGTGTTGTATGTTTGTGTCTTGTGTGCATCCTGTTGCTATTCTGAGTGCTGTGTTCTGTGTGGTCTGGAGTTTTGTCTTGTTTGTGTCCGATAGTGTTGGTGACCATATAGTGTTTGCGTATTCGAGGCGTGTGAGTGTGGTTGCTTTGTATGTGGTGAGTATAGTTTCTTTGGATTTTCCCCAGTGAGTGGTTGTTAAGGCTTTAAGTATTTTGTTTGATTGCTTGGCGCGGGTTAGAGTGTGTTGTGTGTGTTTTGAGAAGGTGAGTTTGGGGTCCCATGTTAATCCCAGTATTTTGGGTTCGCGGACTGTGGGTAGGGTGGTGTTATCTATTTGTAAAGTGAGTCTGTTGCTGTATTCTGCCGGATCCGGTGTGAACAGAGTGGTGGTGGTTTTGTCTGCGTTGAGTGTGAGTTGGTTCTGTTTTGTCCAGTTGTATATGTCGTGGAGATATTTTTGTACTTGTTGTTGTGCCTGTTGTGGTTTGACATGTGTGGATAGAATGGTGATGTCGTCTGCATATGTAACTGTGTGTACATTTGGAGGTGGTTGTGGTAAGTCTGCCATGTATATGTTGAATAGTGTTGGTGAAAGTACTCCCCCCTGTGGTACCCCCGTTTTCGTGTTTCTGTGTTCTGATGTTTCCCCCCGGTATTGAGTGTATTGTCTGCGTCCCCTTATGTAGTTGAAGATGTATTTGATGATGATGTTTGGGGTGTTAGTGTTGTTGAGTTTGTTTGTGAGTGTGTGTAGGTTTACCGTGTCAAAGGCTTTGGACATGTCTAGGGCTATGGCAACTGTTGGTTGTGGTGGTTTTTGTTGATTGAAACCTGTGGCTATGATGTTGTGTATGTGGTGTAGTGCTGTGGTTGTGGAGTGTTGTTTTCGGAAGCCGTGTTGGTGAGAGGGTAGTTGAGTGTTGTTGGTAATGAAGGGTAGTATTACCTTTTCCATTGTTTTGGCTATTGGGCTGAGTAGTGCTATTGGTCTGTAAGATGGGCCGAGTGCGTGGTTTTTGTTGGGTTTTGGTATTGGGATTATTTTTGCAGTCTTCCATATTGCGGGGATGGTGTTGGTGTTGAGTGATGTGTTGTAAGTGTGTGTGAGTAGTGTTATTGCTTTGGGGCCTAGGTGTTTCAGATGTCTGATGTTTATGTTGTCTGGGCCTGTGGAGTTGTTGCTTTTGGAGCGTTGTAGTGCTTGTTTGACTTGTTGTTCTGTGATGGTTATGGGCGTGGTGTTGAGTTTTCGTATTTTGCGTTGTAGTTGTCTGTATGTTCTGTTGGTTTTGTGTTGTATTATGTTGGTGAATTGTTTGTTGAATGCTCGTGCTTTCTGTTTGTTGGATATTGCCGTGTGTTGTCCGAACTGTATTGTGGTGTTTTCTGGTGCTTTTTGTTCTTTGTTTGATAGTCTTGTTACTGTGTTCCAGAGTATGTGTTGTTTGTGTCTGTGGTTCCATGCATCCGTTAAGTGTTCTTTCCATAGCTCTTGTTTGTGTTTTTGGATTTGTGTCTTGTCTCTGTCTTTCCTAATGCTGGTGTAGTTGGTGAGACGAGGTGTGTTGTGTTGTTTTTCTAGTTTGGTTTCTTGTATGGTGATGATGTCTGCGTGCTGTTGTGAGGCGAGTTCTTCTAGTTCTGTTTTCTTGTTTTGGATGCCGTTGATGTTTATTTGTAGTATGGTCAGTGTGTGTTTGTTGTTTTTGTTGGTGGGTGTTGTTCTTTGTGGGTTGTTCGGGGGTTGTGGTGTTGGGGTGTTTGTTGTTTGCATGTGTGTTCTGCATGTCCACGTGTTTGTGTATTGGCGGGTGGTGATGCCGGAGCAATGTCTGTGTATCCAGTGTGGGTGTGTTGAGTTGCATCTGAGTGAGGTTTGTCTGCGTGTGATGATTCTATTGCAGCTATTTCAGGTCCAGGTTTGGGGGGGTGGTCTTGTGTTTGTTGTATCTCTGTTGGAGTTGTCTGTCCGTGTTGCCTTTGAGGGTAGTGTTGGTGAGGCGAGTGTGTTGTTTTGGTCTGTTTGTGCTCTGCTGCCTGTTGGTGTCCTACGAGGTGTTGTTGTTCGTGGTGGTGTTTTGGGATGTAGTCTGCATTTCCATGTTATGTTGTATTGTCCAGTGTTTATGTTTGTGCAATGTTTGTGTACCCAGTGTGGTGTGTGGTGGTTGCATCTGAAGGATGTCTGTCTTCTTGTAATCTGTTGTGTGCAAATGTCGCATGTCCAGGTAGTTTGTTGTGTGTGTGTTTGTTGCGTGCGTGAGAGTGTCTGTGTGGGCCCCGGATTTGTCTCTATGTCCCAGGCCTGGAGCAAAAGGTCCGCCCGCCACCCTGCCAGGTTGAGGGGGCGGCTAGCCGAAAAAAAAAAAACGGCCGTAAGGGCACCCCGTTCGGGGTGCAGGGATTGGTTCCTTGATTTGTCCCCCCGTTCGGGGGGAACCCTCCAACTGCGAGTAAGCCAAGGAGTTTGGAGGTACAGCAGGTTGACAGCAGTGTGATCGAGCAGATTAGATAAGAGTAGAATTTGAATGGGGCTTCACTGATTTATTTCATACAATTCATATCTAAAACACAGTTGAAAAATATTTGATTGTTAAAATATTTAAATACAAGAACTATATCAAGAAATTAACAAAACATAGTTTTTTTAGTTAGGAGAAAAGTCTAAAAACATATCACAAATGACAAACGTTGTGCCTCTCCTCCTCCTGTTCTTCAATGAAGCTGATCACCCTCCAGCTCCCGTTAGAAACATCGTGCTGCTGAAGGTGTGCCGGCAGAATGGTTGTGATACAGGAGGTGCTGTGGACTCTCCCAGAAACGAGGACCTAGTTTAGTTGTAGATCCAGTAAAACATAGTGCAAATGTGACATTATTTATAATGCACAGTTACAGTCTTGTGAATATTAAAAAATGTACTTCATGTAATGCAGGAAGCGAATATTTCAAACAAACTAAGGCAGCAAACAGTAAGAGCAAAATCGTGTTCCAAACATTAACTCTTTTTTTAAATGTCAATTAGCTTGTGAGTAATAAGACAAAATGTGACTGTCAGACAGAGAACTGTCAGAGCAAACGGCAGATTTTAGAAAGTCCTGCCGAAATAAATCTGCACCCGACTGCGACTGTCAGCGTTGAACTGCCGCCATTGCTGTCAAAGTCAGACACATCTCCAAAATTGTTGGAGCAAATTTTTAAGCAGGCTTCATCTTGATAAATTGACCACGTATTTGACATTTACACCATAACGTTACCGCCTAAAATAATCGTAAAACAAAATTTTGTGTAACAACAAGAGTAATATGTACCCCAAAAGCTTTCAAAGCGTCTGAAAGTTTTCTCCTCCGTTTTTGTTGGGGCTTGGCTCGAAATGCATCATGATTGGCCGCCCGAAGTCCACGTGTCTGTCGGACGTGCTCTCATTGGTCTACAATACCATCACGGATGAATAAATACTCAAAGGGCTTGCCAGGCAAGCCCTTTGAACCCTTTAAATACTCAATGGGCTTGCCTGGCAAGCCCTTTGAGTATTTATTCCATATTGCCCACTAGTTCACTAGTAAGGTCATTTTGACGCTTACTAGTGAACATGTAAGGCCATAAATGTGCCCACTAGTTCACTAGTAAGATCATTTTGAGGCTTACTAGTTGACATGTAAGCCACAAAACGCCCGCTAGTTCACTAGTAAGATAATTTTGAGGCTTCTAGTGAACATGTAAGCCACAGAACGCCCACTAGTTCACTAGTAAGATCATTTTGACGCTTACTAGTGAACATGTAAGCCACAAAACGCTCACTAGTTCACTAGTAAGGTCATTTTGACACTTACTAGTGAACATGTAAGCCACAAAACGCTCACTGGTTCACTAGTAAGGTAATTTTGACGCTTACTAGTGAACATGTAAGCCACAAAACGCCCACTAGTTCCCTAGTAAGATCATTTTGACGCTTATTTATGAACATGTCAGCCACAAAACGCTCACTCGTTCACTAGTAAGATCATTTTGACGCTTACTAGTGAACATGTAAGCCACAAAACGCCCACTAGTTCACTAGTAAGGTCATTTTGACGCTTACTAGTGAACATGTAAGCCACAAAACGCCCACTAGTTCACTAGTAAGATCATTTTGACGCTTACTAGTGAACATGTAAGGCCATAAATGTGCCCACTAGTTCACTAGTAAGTTCATTTTGAGGCTTACTAGTTGACATGTAAGCCACACATCGCCTACTAGTTCACTAGTAAGATCATTTTGAGGCTTACTAGTGAACATGTAAGCCACAAAACGCCCAATAGTTCACTAGTAAGATCATTTTGACGCTTACTAGTGAACATGTAAGCCACAAAACGCTCACTAGTTTACTAGTAAGGTCATTTTGACACTTACTAGTGAACATGTAAGCCACAAAACGCTCACTAGTTCACTATCCATCCATCCATCCATAATAAGATAATTTTGACGCTTACTACTGAACATTTAAGGCCATAAATGTGCCCACTAGTTCACTGGTAAGATGATTTTGACGCTTACTAGTGAACATGTAAGGCCATAAATGTGCCCACTTGTAGTGCTAGTGACATTACACTGTACTTGCATTAAATGCAAATAAGGATGTTTACGAAAACATGTAATGGTATCCTATTGGCTGTACGTTTCAAAATAGTGTCATCCCACCAGTCAGGGCTCATGATTTTGGAAATTCTGTGCCCACTTAGTTTTTTAAAACAACAATGGCGGACAGTGTCCTGAGACGTATTCGGCGAAGGTGCAGGGCAATAGAGAGTGCCTGTCATCAAGGGTCTGCCGGTGAAAGTGAAGCACGCGCGATAAACATTTCAATTGCTAATTTAAGAAGAGTTAGTGACCAGTTTAGCGCTGATACTATTCAAAGTTTGATTCAAAGTCCAATAGATCTCCGATCTGTCATCATTGCGGGATCCACTCCTAATGGTGGACGTGTTTGTTCCCATGTGGCACATCGTTTGCACACAGGTAAAATGGCTACCATTTTTTGTCATTGGTTTTTCGTATGTATTTTTATTCGAACTACACACGGGTTTTACTGACGACTTGCTGTGACTTACCTTCTATCACCCTGTCAAACGTCGTTTTATACCAGTGGTTTTCCTGCAAATCAGTAGACTATTAAGTAACGCGATGGCTGTACACTTTTAAGCAATAACTAGTGATCTTTTAGTTATTCAATTATAAGTTTGAATTATTTTTTTCTTGAGTAAAATGGTTAGAGAAAATAGCTGCTCGTGGTTTTGAAGCTGCATATACTTTTATGTACATCTGTGTCTATATGCCTGTACTGTATACAGTATATAAAAAACACGTAGTGATTCGTTTGCTTGAATTCCTTAATCCTTTTATTTCCATACTTTAGGTAGACGAGGAAGACCAGCACTTGACATTACAAGGGATCAAATTGAACTGCTCCCCACTCAGGGCTTTACAGTGAGAGCCATCACTGAGATGTTGTGTTGTTCCTCTTCATACCTGCATAAAAAAATGAAGTTTTTTCAGATTTCAGCCAGAAATAGATTTACTCCCATTCATGATGTTGACCTGGAAGAGCATGTCAGAAGATTGCACAGCCAATTTCCCAGATCAGGCTCGGAAGCAAGTGTTCTGCTACATACTCTTGTCCCTTCATGTATATATCATTATATTCATTGTGAAAGTGTACTTTCTTTATTGTGTTGTTTTCTGAACCTGTTGCAGATGATGAGGGCATACCTGCGTGCTGATGGTATTGTAGTACAAAGAAAAAGAGTTCGAGAAATCCTCAACCGTAGTGACCCAGCTGCTGCAGCCCAGAGATGGAGCCAGACTGTGGCTAGAAGAACATACTATGTGCCATTCCCCAATAGTTTATGGCACATAGATGGGCATATGCGTCTCATTCGGTAATAAGGGATCATCTTATATTTGTACTCGTGGGAGCATTAGAAAGCCATATTGTATGGACAGCACAGATTAAATTGAATTTTATCATTTGTATATCCAAGTTACACAAACTCCAAATTGCCTCCATGTAGTCTTAAGTGCACAGCAATACCTTCTCTACCGAGATGATATTTCAAACAAGATATGAAACTTGATTGTTTTCTTGTATTTAATCATTATTCTTTTCATGTTTGTTTTACAGGTGGGTGTTTGTGACACATGCCGGCATTGATGGGAATTCCAGGCTAATAACGTACCTTCAACTGGAGCACAGACAACACAGCTTTGACAGTGTTGAAATATTTTGTCCAAGCCACCTGCCTGTATGGGTTACCCTCCAGAGTAAGATCCGACCATGGTGGTGAAAACACTGGTTGCTCTTTTAATGAACCTACTGCAGGGACAAGACACCCAAATTATTTCTAGCTCCAGCCAACACCCCCTCACAATTTACTCACACCTCCCATGGCCTGATTATCCACCAACAGGGGCCCTTTTTGGATTATCATTTTGGCATAGGAACTTTCCTTTCCTATCCTAACCGAGTGAGATGAGCCGGTAGCACCTGGAGCAAAGATCGTCTAAATTTTAATAATGCTTAGGAAAGGTTCTGACCATCCTTTACGAAAGGAAAGGAGATATATTATGCAGCAGGAATATTTAAAGGGGAAGTCTTTTTTTATGTTGTTGTTGTTGTTGTTGTCGACCCCACCCGTGCCCCGACATTGGGGGACCGGGCCCTCACTCCGTCTCCCGGATCCCCAGACCCCCCTCCTCCGCCCAGCGGGCGAGCAGGGCCGCCACTCCGCTTGGGTTTCGCCAGAGGTCCTCCGGAGTCAGTGTGGTGGATATGTTTGTGCAGGTGAACAGGTGTTGTGTGTCGTGCACTTGCGTGCCGCATAGCGCACAGAGTGGTGTTGGGTGTGTGTCCGGTGTAATGTTGTGTAGGTAGGAGTGGAGGGCTGGTGATTTGTTGGTTCGGAGTTGTGCTAGGAGTTGTCTGGTTCTGTGTGGTAGGTCTTGCTCTGATGGGTCTATTTCTGGTGCTGGTGCATGTATTACTTTGTTGTGTTGTCTGGTGTCCAAGTGTGTTTGTACAAAGTGGGTGTGTATGTCTTTCATGTTCTGTTTTATGGTGTCGTTGTTGGTGTCCTGTGGTGCTGTGTCTTTGTTGTGTGTGTAGTTGTTGTTGTGGAAGATTGATTGTTTCTTTTGTCTGGGTGGTGGTGGTTGTTGAGTGAGTGGGTGTAGTGGGTGGGTTGGGTGTTGGGCTTTTTGTCTGATTTGCGATGCGTGTAGTTTTAGATGGGTGTTCAGTGGGAGAGTTTTTGTTTCCTCATGCAAGTGTTGTATGTTTGTGTCTTGTGTGCATCCTGTTGCTATTCTGAGTGCTGTGTTCTGTGTGGTCTGGAGTTTTGTCTTGTTTGTGTCCGATAGTGTTGGTGACCATATAGTGTTTGCGTATTCGAGGCGTGTGAGTGTGGTTGCTTTGTATGTGGTGAGTATAGTTTCTTTGGATTTTCCCCAGTGAGTGGTTGTTAAGGCTTTAAGTATTTTGTTTGATTGCTTGGCGCGGGTTAGAGTGTGTTGTGTGTGTTTTGAGAAGGTGAGTTTGGGGTCCCATGTTAATCCCAGTATTTTGGGTTCGCGGACTGTGGGTAGGGTGGTGTTATCTATTTGTAAAGTGAGTCTGTTGCTGTATTCTGCCGGATCCGGTGTGAACAGAGTGGTGGTGGTTTTGTCTGCGTTGAGTGTGAGTTGGTTCTGTTTTGTCCAGTTGTATATGTCGTGGAGATATTTTTGTACTTGTTGTTGTGCCTGTTGTGGTTTGACATGTGTGGATAGAATGGTGATGTCGTCTGCATATGTAACTGTGTGTACATTTGGAGGTGGTTGTGGTAAGTCTGCCATGTATATGTTGAATAGTGTTGGTGAAAGTACTCCCCCCTGTGGTACCCCCGTTTTCGTGTTTCTGTGTTCTGATGTTTCCCCCCGGTATTGAGTGTATTGTCTGCGTCCCCTTATGTAGTTGAAGATGTATTTGATGATGATGTTTGGGGTGTTAGTGTTGTTGAGTTTGTTTGTGAGTGTGTGTAGGTTTACCGTGTCAAAGGCTTTGGACATGTCTAGGGCTATGGCAACTGTTGGTTGTGGTGGTTTTTGTTGATTGAAACCTGTGGCTATGATGTTGTGTATGTGGTGTAGTGCTGTGGTTGTGGAGTGTTGTTTTCGGAAGCCGTGTTGGTGAGAGGGTAGTTGAGTGTTGTTGGTAATGAAGGGTAGTATTACCTTTTCCATTGTTTTGGCTATTGGGCTGAGTAGTGCTATTGGTCTGTAAGATGGGCCGAGTGCGTGGTTTTTGTTGGGTTTTGGTATTGGGATTATTTTTGCAGTCTTCCATATTGCGGGGATGGTGTTGGTGTTGAGTGATGTGTTGTAAGTGTGTGTGAGTAGTGTTATTGCTTTGGGGCCTAGGTGTTTCAGATGTCTGATGTTTATGTTGTCTGGGCCTGTGGAGTTGTTGCTTTTGGAGCGTTGTAGTGCTTGTTTGACTTGTTGTTCTGTGATGGTTATGGGCGTGGTGTTGAGTTTTCGTATTTTGCGTTGTAGTTGTCTGTATGTTCTGTTGGTTTTGTGTTGTATTATGTTGGTGAATTGTTTGTTGAATGCTCGTGCTTTCTGTTTGTTGGATATTGCCGTGTGTTGTCCGAACTGTATTGTGGTGTTTTCTGGTGCTTTTTGTTCTTTGTTTGATAGTCTTGTTACTGTGTTCCAGAGTATGTGTTGTTTGTGTCTGTGGTTCCATGCATCCGTTAAGTGTTCTTTCCATAGCTCTTGTTTGTGTTTTTGGATTTGTGTCTTGTCTCTGTCTTTCCTAATGCTGGTGTAGTTGGTGAGACGAGGTGTGTTGTGTTGTTTTTCTAGTTTGGTTTCTTGTATGGTGATGATGTCTGCGTGCTGTTGTGAGGCGAGTTCTTCTAGTTCTGTTTTCTTGTTTTGGATGCCGTTGATGTTTATTTGTAGTATGGTCAGTGTGTGTTTGTTGTTTTTGTTGGTGGGTGTTGTTCTTTGTGGGTTGTTCGGGGGTTGTGGTGTTGGGGTGTTTGTTGTTTGCATGTGTGTTCTGCATGTCCACGTGTTTGTGTATTGGCGGGTGGTGATGCCGGAGCAATGTCTGTGTATCCAGTGTGGGTGTGTTGAGTTGCATCTGAGTGAGGTTTGTCTGCGTGTGATGATTCTATTGCAGCTATTTCAGGTCCAGGTTTGGGGGGGTGGTCTTGTGTTTGTTGTATCTCTGTTGGAGTTGTCTGTCCGTGTTGCCTTTGAGGGTAGTGTTGGTGAGGCGAGTGTGTTGTTTTGGTCTGTTTGTGCTCTGCTGCCTGTTGGTGTCCTACGAGGTGTTGTTGTTCGTGGTGGTGTTTTGGGATGTAGTCTGCATTTCCATGTTATGTTGTATTGTCCAGTGTTTATGTTTGTGCAATGTTTGTGTACCCAGTGTGGTGTGTGGTGGTTGCATCTGAAGGATGTCTGTCTTCTTGTAATCTGTTGTGTGCAAATGTCGCATGTCCAGGTAGTTTGTTGTGTGTGTGTTTGTTGCGTGCGTGAGAGTGTCTGTGTGGGCCCCGGATTTGTCTCTATGTCCCAGGCCTGGAGCAAAAGGTCCGCCCGCCACCCTGCCAGGTTGAGGGGGCGGCTAGCCGAAAAAAAAAAAACGGCCGTAAGGGCACCCCGTTCGGGGTGCAGGGATTGGTTCCTTGATTTGTCCCCCCGTTCGGGGGGAACCCTCCAACTGCGAGTAAGCCAAGGAGTTTGGAGGTACAGCAGGTTGACAGCAGTGTGATCGAGCAGATTAGATAAGAGTAGAATTTGAATGGGGCTTCACTGATTTATTTCATACAATTCATATCTAAAACACAGTTGAAAAATATTTGATTGTTAAAATATTTAAATACAAGAACTATATCAAGAAATTAACAAAACATAGTTTTTTTAGTTAGGAGAAAAGTCTAAAAACATATCACAAATGACAAACGTTGTGCCTCTCCTCCTCCTGTTCTTCAATGAAGCTGATCACCCTCCAGCTCCCGTTAGAAACATCGTGCTGCTGAAGGTGTGCCGGCAGAATGGTTGTGATACAGGAGGTGCTGTGGACTCTCCCAGAAACGAGGACCTAGTTTAGTTGTAGATCCAGTAAAACATAGTGCAAATGTGACATTATTTATAATGCACAGTTACAGTCTTGTGAATATTAAAAAATGTACTTCATGTAATGCAGGAAGCGAATATTTCAAACAAACTAAGGCAGCAAACAGTAAGAGCAAAATCGTGTTCCAAACATTAACTCTTTTTTTAAATGTCAATTAGCTTGTGAGTAATAAGACAAAATGTGACTGTCAGACAGAGAACTGTCAGAGCAAACGGCAGATTTTAGAAAGTCCTGCCGAAATAAATCTGCACCCGACTGCGACTGTCAGCGTTGAACTGCCGCCATTGCTGTCAAAGTCAGACACATCTCCAAAATTGTTGGAGCAAATTTTTAAGCAGGCTTCATCTTGATAAATTGACCACGTATTTGACATTTACACCATAACGTTACCGCCTAAAATAATCGTAAAACAAAATTTTGTGTAACAACAAGAGTAATATGTACCCCAAAAGCTTTCAAAGCGTCTGAAAGTTTTCTCCTCCGTTTTTGTTGGGGCTTGGCTCGAAATGCATCATGATTGGCCGCCCGAAGTCCACGTGTCTGTCGGACGTGCTCTCATTGGTCTACAATACCATCACGGATGAATAAATACTCAAAGGGCTTGCCAGGCAAGCCCTTTGAACCCTTTAAATACTCAATGGGCTTGCCTGGCAAGCCCTTTGAGTATTTATTCCATATTGCCCACTAGTTCACTAGTAAGGTCATTTTGACGCTTACTAGTGAACATGTAAGGCCATAAATGTGCCCACTAGTTCACTAGTAAGATCATTTTGAGGCTTACTAGTTGACATGTAAGCCACAAAACGCCCGCTAGTTCACTAGTAAGATAATTTTGAGGCTTCTAGTGAACATGTAAGCCACAGAACGCCCACTAGTTCACTAGTAAGATCATTTTGACGCTTACTAGTGAACATGTAAGCCACAAAACGCTCACTAGTTCACTAGTAAGGTCATTTTGACACTTACTAGTGAACATGTAAGCCACAAAACGCTCACTGGTTCACTAGTAAGGTAATTTTGACGCTTACTAGTGAACATGTAAGCCACAAAACGCCCACTAGTTCCCTAGTAAGATCATTTTGACGCTTATTTATGAACATGTCAGCCACAAAACGCTCACTCGTTCACTAGTAAGATCATTTTGACGCTTACTAGTGAACATGTAAGCCACAAAACGCCCACTAGTTCACTAGTAAGGTCATTTTGACGCTTACTAGTGAACATGTAAGCCACAAAACGCCCACTAGTTCACTAGTAAGATCATTTTGACGCTTACTAGTGAACATGTAAGGCCATAAATGTGCCCACTAGTTCACTAGTAAGTTCATTTTGAGGCTTACTAGTTGACATGTAAGCCACACATCGCCTACTAGTTCACTAGTAAGATCATTTTGAGGCTTACTAGTGAACATGTAAGCCACAAAACGCCCAATAGTTCACTAGTAAGATCATTTTGACGCTTACTAGTGAACATGTAAGCCACAAAACGCTCACTAGTTTACTAGTAAGGTCATTTTGACACTTACTAGTGAACATGTAAGCCACAAAACGCTCACTAGTTCACTATCCATCCATCCATCCATAATAAGATAATTTTGACGCTTACTACTGAACATTTAAGGCCATAAATGTGCCCACTAGTTCACTGGTAAGATGATTTTGACGCTTACTAGTGAACATGTAAGGCCATAAATGTGCCCACTTGTAGTGCTAGTGACATTACACTGTACTTGCATTAAATGCAAATAAGGATGTTTACGAAAACATGTAATGGTATCCTATTGGCTGTACGTTTCAAAATAGTGTCATCCCACCAGTCAGGGCTCATGATTTTGGAAATTCTGTGCCCACTTAGTTTTTTAAAACAACAATGGCGGACAGTGTCCTGAGACGTATTCGGCGAAGGTGCAGGGCAATAGAGAGTGCCTGTCATCAAGGGTCTGCCGGTGAAAGTGAAGCACGCGCGATAAACATTTCAATTGCTAATTTAAGAAGAGTTAGTGACCAGTTTAGCGCTGATACTATTCAAAGTTTGATTCAAAGTCCAATAGATCTCCGATCTGTCATCATTGCGGGATCCACTCCTAATGGTGGACGTGTTTGTTCCCATGTGGCACATCGTTTGCACACAGGTAAAATGGCTACCATTTTTTGTCATTGGTTTTTCGTATGTATTTTTATTCGAACTACACACGGGTTTTACTGACGACTTGCTGTGACTTACCTTCTATCACCCTGTCAAACGTCGTTTTATACCAGTGGTTTTCCTGCAAATCAGTAGACTATTAAGTAACGCGATGGCTGTACACTTTTAAGCAATAACTAGTGATCTTTTAGTTATTCAATTATAAGTTTGAATTATTTTTTTCTTGAGTAAAATGGTTAGAGAAAATAGCTGCTCGTGGTTTTGAAGCTGCATATACTTTTATGTACATCTGTGTCTATATGCCTGTACTGTATACAGTATATAAAAAACACGTAGTGATTCGTTTGCTTGAATTCCTTAATCCTTTTATTTCCATACTTTAGGTAGACGAGGAAGACCAGCACTTGACATTACAAGGGATCAAATTGAACTGCTCCCCACTCAGGGCTTTACAGTGAGAGCCATCACTGAGATGTTGTGTTGTTCCTCTTCATACCTGCATAAAAAAATGAAGTTTTTTCAGATTTCAGCCAGAAATAGATTTACTCCCATTCATGATGTTGACCTGGAAGAGCATGTCAGAAGATTGCACAGCCAATTTCCCAGATCAGGCTCGGAAGCAAGTGTTCTGCTACATACTCTTGTCCCTTCATGTATATATCATTATATTCATTGTGAAAGTGTACTTTCTTTATTGTGTTGTTTTCTGAACCTGTTGCAGATGATGAGGGCATACCTGCGTGCTGATGGTATTGTAGTACAAAGAAAAAGAGTTCGAGAAATCCTCAACCGTAGTGACCCAGCTGCTGCAGCCCAGAGATGGAGCCAGACTGTGGCTAGAAGAACATACTATGTGCCATTCCCCAATAGTTTATGGCACATAGATGGGCATATGCGTCTCATTCGGTAATAAGGGATCATCTTATATTTGTACTCGTGGGAGCATTAGAAAGCCATATTGTATGGACAGCACAGATTAAATTGAATTTTATCATTTGTATATCCAAGTTACACAAACTCCAAATTGCCTCCATGTAGTCTTAAGTGCACAGCAATACCTTCTCTACCGAGATGATATTTCAAACAAGATATGAAACTTGATTGTTTTCTTGTATTTAATCATTATTCTTTTCATGTTTGTTTTACAGGTGGGTGTTTGTGACACATGCCGGCATTGATGGGAATTCCAGGCTAATAACGTACCTTCAACTGGAGCACAGACAACACAGCTTTGACAGTGTTGAAATATTTTGTCCAAGCCACCTGCCTGTATGGGTTACCCTCCAGAGTAAGATCCGACCATGGTGGTGAAAACACTGGTTGCTCTTTTAATGAACCTACTGCAGGGACAAGACACCCAAATTATTTCTAGCTCCAGCCAACACCCCCTCACAATTTACTCACACCTCCCATGGCCTGATTATCCACCAACAGGGGCCCTTTTTGGATTATCATTTTGGCATAGGAACTTTCCTTTCCTATCCTAACCGAGTGAGATGAGCCGGTAGCACCTGGAGCAAAGATCGTCTAAATTTTAATAATGCTTAGGAAAGGTTCTGACCATCCTTTACGAAAGGAAAGGAGATATATTATGCAGCAGGAATATTTAAAGGGGAAGTCTTTTTTTATGTTGTTGTTGTTGTTGTTGTTGTCGACCCCACCCGTGCCCCGACATTGGGGGACCGGGCCCTCACTCCGTCTCCCGGATCCCCAGACCCCCCTCCTCCGCCCAGCGGGCGAGCAGGGCCGCCACTCCGCTTGGGTTTCGCCAGAGGTCCTCCGGAGTCAGTGTGGTGGGTATGTTTGTGCAGGTGAACAGGTGTTGTGTGTCGTGCACTTGCGTGCCGCATAGCGCACAGAGTGGTGTTGGGTGTGTGTCCGGTGTAATGTTGTGTAGGTAGGAGTGGAGGGCTGGTGATTTGTTGGTTCGGAGTTGTGCTAGGAGTTGTCTGGTTCTGTGTGGTAGGTCTTGCTCTGATGGGTCTATTTCTGGTGCTGGTGCATGTATTACTTTGTTGTGTTGTCTGGTGTCCAAGTGTGTTTGTACAAAGTGGGTGTGTATGTCTTTCATGTTCTGTTTTATGGTGTCGTTGTTGGTGTCCTGTGGTGCTGTGTCTTTGTTGTGTGTGTAGTTGTTGTTGTGGAAGATTGATTGTTTCTTTTGTCTGGGTGGTGGTGGTTGTTGAGTGAGTGGGTGTAGTGGGTGGGTTGGGTGTTGGGCTTTTTGTCTGATTTGCGATGCGTGTAGTTTTAGATGGGTGTTCAGTGGGAGAGTTTTTGTTTCCTCATGCAAGTGTTGTATGTTTGTGTCTTGTGTGCATCCTGTTGCTATTCTGAGTGCGGTGTTCTGTGTGGTCTGGAGTTTTGTCTTGTTTGTGTCCGATAGTGTTGGTGACCATATAGTGTTTGCGTATTCGAGGCGTGTGAGTGTGGTTGCTTTGTATGTGGTGAGTATAGTTTCTTTGGATTTTCCCCAGTGAGTGGTTGTTAAGGCTTTAAGTATTTTGTTTGATTGCTTGGCGCGGGTTAGAGTGTGTTGTGTGTGTTTTGAGAAGGTGAGTTTGGGGTCCCATGTTAATCCCAGTATTTTGGGTTCGCGGACTGTGGGTAGGGTGGTGTTATCTATTTGTAAAGTGAGTCTGTTGCTGTATTCTGCCGGATCCGGTGTGAACAGAGTGGTGGTGGTTTTGTCTGCGTTGAGTGTGAGTTGGTTCTGTTTTGTCCAGTTGTATATGTCGTGGAGATATTTTTGTACTTGTTGGTGTGCCTGTTGTGGTTTGACATGTGTGGATAGAATGGTGATGTCGTCTGCATATGTAACTGTGTGTACATTTGGAGGTGGTTGTGGTAAGTCTGCCATGTATATGTTGAATAGTGTTGGTGAAAGTACTCCCCCCTGTGGTACCCCCGTTTTCGTGTTTCTGTGTTCTGATGTTTCCCCCCGGTATTGAGTGTATTGTCTGCGTCCCCTTATGTAGTTGAAGATGTATTTGATGATGATGTTTGGGGTGTTAGTGTTGTTGAGTTTGTTTGTGAGTGTGTGTAGGTTTACCGTGTCAAAGGCTTTGGACATGTCTAGGGCTATGGCAACTGTTGGTTGTGGCGGTTTTTGTTGATTGAAACCTGTGGCTATGATGTTGTGTATGTGGTGTAGTGCTGTGGTTGTGGAGTGTTGTTTTCGGAAGCCGTGTTGGTGAGAGGGTAGTTGAGTGTTGTTGGTAATGAAGGGTAGTATTACCTTTTCCATTGTTTTGGCTATTGGGCTGAGTAGTGCTATTGGTCTGTAAGATGGGCCGAGTGCGTGGTTTTTGTTGGGTTTTGGTATTGGGATTATTTTTGCAGTCTTCCATATTGCGGGGATGGTGTTGGTGTTGAGTGATGTGTTGTAAGTGTGTGTGAGTAGTGTTATTGCTTTGGGGCCTAGGTGTTTCAGATGTCTGATGTTTATGTTGTCTGGGCCTGTGGAGTTGTTGCTTTTGGAGCGTTGTAGTGCTTGTTTGACTTGTTGTTCTGTGATGGTTATGGGCGTGGTGTTGAGTTTTCGTATTTTGCGTTGTAGTTGTCTGTATGTTCTGTTGGTTTTGTGTTGTATTATGTTGGTGAATTGTTTGTTGAATGCTCGTGCTTTCTGTTTGTTGGATATTGCCGTGTGTTGTCCGAACTGTATTGTGGTGTTTTCTGGTGCTTTTTGTTCTTTGTTTGATAGTCTTGTTACTGTGTTCCAGAGTATGTGTTGTTTGTGTCTGTGGTTCCATGCATCCGTTAAGTGTTCTTTCCATAGCTCTTGTTTGTGTTTTTGGATTTGTGTGTCTATTTCTTTGTTTAGGTCCGTGATGCGTGGGTCTTGGTGGTTTTGTTGTCTGATGTCGTTTCTTTGGCTGATGAGTGTTCTGATGTGTTGTGGTAGGAGAAGTGATTTGCTTTTTATTTTTCCGTGGGGTATGTGGTGTTTGTCTGCTGTAAGTATGAGGTTTGTGAGCATGTTGTTGGCTGTGTGGATGTTGTCAGGTATGGTTATGTTCTCCAGTGCTGATTCTATTTCAGAGGTGTATCCTTCCCAGTCTGCTTTCCTGTAATTTGTGTAAGTTTGAAGGTGTTGTTGTAGGCGGAAAGGAGCACGCGTGTTGTGTGTGATTTTGATAGGAAGGTGGTCTGAACTGAGTGCGTGTATTGTGGTCCATGTTGTTCTGTTTGTGATGCTGTTGCTGGCTGTTGTGATGTCCGGTGATGTTGGTTGTTGGTTGATGTTTGTAGGTTTTCTGGTAGGTGTGTTTGCGTTTAGAGTGATTTGTTGGGAGTTCTGTAGTATGTCTGCAATGAGGGTGCCTCTGTGGTCGTCGTAGGGAGAGTGCCATTGTGTTGAGTGAGCGTTGATGTCTGCGGTTAGAATGGTGTTGTTCAGCGAGTTTATGTATTGGAAGGTGTTGGTGATGTCTTTGTCTTCTGTGCCGTGGTCTGGTCGGGTGGTATCTCTGGGGGGTATATACATGTTGCATATGTGTAGTCTTTTGTGGTTGGTTATGTGAATCTTTACGGTTTGAATTTCTGTAGTGTTGGTGTTAATGTTGTTGGGGATGTTCATGGGAGTGAATGTGACTGATTTGTGAATGTATGTGAGCAGTCCTCCTCCTCCCTTGTGTTCTCTGTCTTTCCTAATGCTGGTGTAGTTGGTGAGACGAGGTGTGTTGTGTTGTTTTTCTAGTTTGGTTTCTTGTATGGTGATGATGTCTGCGTGCTGTTGTGAGGCGACTTCTTCTAGTTCTGTTTTCTTGTTTTGGATGCCGTTGATGTTTATTTGTAGTATGGTCAGTGTGTGATTGTTGTTTTTGTTGGTGGGTGTTGTTCTTTGTGGGTTGTTCGGGGGTTGTGGTGTTGGGGTGTTTGTTGTTTGTGTGTGTGTTCTGCATGTCCACGTGTTTGTGTATTGGCGGGTGGTGATGCCGGAGCAATGTCTGTGTATCCAGTGTGGGTGTGTTGAGTTGCATCTGAGTGAGGTTTGTCTGCGTGTGATGATTCTATTGCAGCTATTGCAGGTCCAGGTTTGGGGGGGTGGTCTTGTGTTTGTTGTATCTCTGTTGGAGTTGTCTGTCCGTGTTGCGTTTGAGGGTAGTGTTGGTGAGGCGAGTGTGTTGTTTTGGTCTGTTTGTGCTCTGCTGCCTGTTGGTGTCCTACGAGGTGTTGTTGTTCGTGGTGGTGTTTTGGGATGTAGTCTGCATTTCCATGTTATGTTGTATTGTCTAGTGTTTATGTTTGTGCAATGTTTGTGTACCCAGTGTGGTGTGTGGTGGTTGCATCTGAAGGATGTCTGTCTTCTTGTAATCTGTTGTGTGCAAATGTCGCATGTCCAGGTAGTTTGTTGTGTGTGTGTTTGTTGCGTGCGTGAGAGTGTCTGTGTGGGCCCCGGATTTGTCTCTATGTCCCCCGCCTGGAGCAAAAGGTCCGCCCGCCACCCTGCCAGGTTCAGGGGGCGGTTAGCCGAAAGAAAAAAAAAAGGCCGTAAGGGCACCCCGTTCGGGGTGCAGGGATTGGTTCCTTGATTTGTCCCCCCGTTCGGGGGGAACCCTCCAACTGCGAGTAAGCCAAGGAGTTCGGAGGTACAGCAGGTTGACAGCAGTGTGAACGAGCAGATTAGATAGAGTAGAATTTGAATGGGGCTTCACTGATTTATTTCATACAATTCATATCTAAAACACAGTTGAAAAACATTTGATTGTTAAAATATTTAAATACAAGAACTATATCAAGAAATTAACAAAACATAGTTTTTTTAGTTAGGAGAAAAGTCTAAAAACATATCACAAATGACAAACGTTGTGCCTCTCCTCCTCCTGTTCTTCAATGAAGCTGATCACCCTCCAGCTCCCGTTAGAAACATCGTGCTGCTGAAGGTGTGCCGGCAGAATGGTTGTGATACAGGAGGTGCTGTCAAAGTCAGACACATCTCCAAAATTGTTGGAGCAAATTTTTAAGCAGGCTTCATCTTGATAAATTGACCACGTATTTGACATTTACACCATAATGTTACCGCCTAAAATAATCGTAAAACAAAATTTTGTGTAACAACAAGAGTAATATGTACCCCAAAAGCTTTCAAAGCGTCTGAAAGTTTTCTCCTCCGTTTTTGTTGGGGCTTGGCTCGAAATGCATCATGATTGGCCGCCCGAAGTCCACGTGTCTGTCGGACGTGCTCTCATTGGTCTACAATACCATCACGGATGAATAAATACTCAAAGGGCTTGCCAGGCAAGCCCTTTGAACCCTTTAAATACTCAATGGGCTTGCCTGGCAAGCCCTTTGAGTATTTATTCCATATTGCCCACTAATTCACTAGTAAGGTCATTTTGACGCTTACTAGTGAACATGTAAGGCCATAAATGTGCCCACTAGTTCACTAGTAAGATCATTTTGAGGCTTACTAGTTGACATGTAAGCCACAAAACGCCCGCTAGTTCACTAGTAAGATAATTTTGAGGCTTCTAGTGAACATGTAAGCCACAGAACGCCCACTAGTTCACTAGTAAGATCATTTTGACGATTACTAGTGAACATGTAAGCCACAAAACGCTCACTAGTTCACTAGTAAGGTCATTTTGACGCTTACTAGTGAACATGTAAGCCACAAAACGCTCACTGGTTCACTAGTAAGGTAATTTTGACGCTTACTAGTGAACATGTAAGCCACAAAACGCCCACTAGTTCCCTAGTAAGATCATTTTGACGCTTATTTATGAACATGTCAGCCACAAAACGCTCACTCGTTCACTAGTAAGATCATTTTGACGCTTACTAGTGAACATGTAAGCCACAAAACGCCCACTAGTTCACTAGTAAGGTCATTTTGACGCTTACTAGTGAACATGTAAGCCACAAAACGCCCACTAGTTCACTAGTAAGATCATTTTGACGCTTACTAGTGAACATGTAAGGCCATAAATGTGCCCACTAGTTCACTAGTAAGTTCATTTTGAGGCTTACTAGTTTACATGTAAGCCACACATCGCCTACTAGTTCACTAGTAAGATCATTTTGAGGCTTACTAGTGAACATGTAAGCCACAAAACGCCCAATAGTTCACTAGTAAGATCATTTTGACGCTTACTAGTGAACATGTAAGCCACAAAACGCTCACTAGTTCACTATCCATCCATCCATCCATAATAAGATAATTTTGACGCTTACTACTGAACATTTAAGGCCATAAATGTGCCCACTAGTTCACTGGTAAGATGATTTTGACGCTTACTAGTGAACATGCAAGGCCATAAATGTGCCCACTTGTAGTGCTAGTGACATTACACTGTACTTGCATTAAATGCAAATAAAGATGATTACGAAAACATGTAACGGTATCCTATTGGCTGTACGTTTCAAAATAGTGTCATCCCACCAGTCAGGGCTCATGATTTTGGAAATTCTGTGCCCACTTAGTTTTTTAAAACAACAATGGCGGACAGTGTCCTGAGACGTATTCGGCGAAGGTGCAGGGCAATAGAGAGTGCCTGTCATCAAGGGTCTGCCGGTGAAAGTGAAGCACGCGCGATAAACATTTCAATTGCTAATTTAAGAAGAGTTAGTGACCAGTTTAGCGCTGATACTATTCAAAGTTTGATTCAAAGTCCAATAGATCTCCGATCTGTCATCATTGCGGGACCCACTCCTAATGGTGGACGTGTTTGTTCCCATGTGGCACATCGTTTGCACACAGGTAAAATGGCTACCATTTTTTGTCATTGGTTTTTCGTATGTATTTTTATTCGAACTACACACGGGTTTTACTGACGACTTGCTGTGACTTACCTTCTATCACCCTGTCAAACGTCGTTTTATACCAGTGGTTTTCCTGCAAATCAGTAGACTATTAAGTAACGCGATGGCTGTACACTTTTAAGCAATAACTAGTGATCTTTTAGTTATTCAATTATAAGTTTGAATTATTTTTTTCTTGAGTAAAATGGTTAGAGAAAATAGCTGCTCGTGGTTTTGAAGCTGCATATACTTTTATGTACATCTGTGTCTATATGCCTGTACTGTATACAGTATATAAAAAACACGTAGTGATTCGTTTGCTTGAATTCCTTAATCCTTTTATTTCCATACTTTAGGTAGACGAGGAAGACCAGCACTTGACATTACAAGGGATCAAATTGAACTGCTCCCCACTCAGGGCTTTACAGTGAGAGCCATCACTGAGATGTTGTGTTGTTCCTCTTCATACCTGCATAAAAAAATGAAGTTTTTTCAGATTTCAGCCAGAAATAGATTTACTCCCATTCATGATGTTGACCTGGAAGAGCATGTCAGAAGATTGCACAGCCAATTTCCCAGATCAGGCTCGGAAGCAAGTGTTCTGCTACATACTCTTGTCCCTTCATGTATATATCATTATATTCATTGTGAAAGTGTACTTTCTTTATTGTGTTGTTTTCTGAACCTGTTGCAGATGATGAGGGCATACCTGCGTGCTGATGGTATTGTAGTACAAAGAAAAAGAGTTCGAGAAATCCTCAACCGTAGTGACCCAGCTGCTGCAGCCCAGAGATGGAGCCAGACTGTGGCTAGAAGAACATACTATGTGCCATTCCCCAATAGTTTATGGCACATAGATGGGCATATGCGTCTCATTCGGTAATAAGGGATCATCTTATATTTGTACTCGTGGGAGCATTAGAAAGCCATATTGTATGGACAGCACAGATTAAATTGAATTTTATCATTTGTATATCCAAGTTACACAAACTCCAAATTGCCTCCATGTAGTCTTAAGTGCACAGCAATACCTTCTCTACCGAGATGATATTTCAAACAAGATATGAAACTTGATTGTTTTCTTGTATTTAATCATTATTCTTTTCATGTTTGTTTTACAGGTGGGTGTTTGTGACACATGCCGGCATTGATGGGAATTCCAGGCTAATAACGTACCTTCAACTGGAGCACAGACAACACAGCTTTGACAGTGTTGAAATATTTTGTCCAAGCCACCTGCCTGTATGGGTTACCCTCCAGAGTAAGATCCGACCATGGTGGTGAAAACACTGGTTGCTCTTTTAATGAACCTACTGCAGGGACAAGACACCCAAATTATTTCTAGCTCCAGCCAACACCCCCTCACAATTTACTCACACCTCCCATGGCCTGATTATCCACCAACAGGGGCCCTTTTTGGATTATCATTTTGGCATAGGAACTTTCCTTTCCTATCCTAACCGAGTGAGATGAGCCGGTAGCACCTGGAGCAAAGATCGTCTAAATTTTAATAATGCTTAGGAAAGGTTCTGACCATCCTTTACGAAAGGAAAGGAGATATATTATGCAGCAGGAATATTTAAAGGGGAAGTCTTTTTTTATGTTGTTGTTGTTGTTGTTGTTGTCGACCCCACCCGTGCCCCGACATTGGGGGACCGGGCCCTCACTCCGTCTCCCGGATCCCCAGACCCCCCTCCTCCGCCCAGCGGGCGAGCAGGGCCGCCACTCCGCTTGGGTTTCGCCAGAGGTCCTCCGGAGTCAGTGTGGTGGGTATGTTTGTGCAGGTGAACAGGTGTTGTGTGTCGTGCACTTGCGTGCCGCATAGCGCACAGAGTGGTGTTGGGTGTGTGTCCGGTGTAATGTTGTGTAGGTAGGAGTGGAGGGCTGGTGATTTGTTGGTTCGGAGTTGTGCTAGGAGTTGTCTGGTTCTGTGTGGTAGGTCTTGCTCTGATGGGTCTATTTCTGGTGCTGGTGCATGTATTACTTTGTTGTGTTGTCTGGTGTCCAAGTGTGTTTGTACAAAGTGGGTGTGTATGTCTTTCATGTTCTGTTTTATGGTGTCGTTGTTGGTGTCCTGTGGTGCTGTGTCTTTGTTGTGTGTGTAGTTGTTGTTGTGGAAGATTGATTGTTTCTTTTGTCTGGGTGGTGGTGGTTGTTGAGTGAGTGGGTGTAGTGGGTGGGTTGGGTGTTGGGCTTTTTGTCTGATTTGCGATGCGTGTAGTTTTAGATGGGTGTTCAGTGGGAGAGTTTTTGTTTCCTCATGCAAGTGTTGTATGTTTGTGTCTTGTGTGCATCCTGTTGCTATTCTGAGTGCGGTGTTCTGTGTGGTCTGGAGTTTTGTCTTGTTTGTGTCCGATAGTGTTGGTGACCATATAGTGTTTGCGTATTCGAGGCGTGTGAGTGTGGTTGCTTTGTATGTGGTGAGTATAGTTTCTTTGGATTTTCCCCAGTGAGTGGTTGTTAAGGCTTTAAGTATTTTGTTTGATTGCTTGGCGCGGGTTAGAGTGTGTTGTGTGTGTTTTGAGAAGGTGAGTTTGGGGTCCCATGTTAATCCCAGTATTTTGGGTTCGCGGACTGTGGGTAGGGTGGTGTTATCTATTTGTAAAGTGAGTCTGTTGCTGTATTCTGCCGGATCCGGTGTGAACAGAGTGGTGGTGGTTTTGTCTGCGTTGAGTGTGAGTTGGTTCTGTTTTGTCCAGTTGTATATGTCGTGGAGATATTTTTGTACTTGTTGGTGTGCCTGTTGTGGTTTGACATGTGTGGATAGAATGGTGATGTCGTCTGCATATGTAACTGTGTGTACATTTGGAGGTGGTTGTGGTAAGTCTGCCATGTATATGTTGAATAGTGTTGGTGAAAGTACTCCCCCCTGTGGTACCCCCGTTTTCGTGTTTCTGTGTTCTGATGTTTCCCCCCGGTATTGAGTGTATTGTCTGCGTCCCCTTATGTAGTTGAAGATGTATTTGATGATGATGTTTGGGGTGTTAGTGTTGTTGAGTTTGTTTGTGAGTGTGTGTAGGTTTACCGTGTCAAAGGCTTTGGACATGTCTAGGGCTATGGCAACTGTTGGTTGTGGCGGTTTTTGTTGATTGAAACCTGTGGCTATGATGTTGTGTATGTGGTGTAGTGCTGTGGTTGTGGAGTGTTGTTTTCGGAAGCCGTGTTGGTGAGAGGGTAGTTGAGTGTTGTTGGTAATGAAGGGTAGTATTACCTTTTCCATTGTTTTGGCTATTGGGCTGAGTAGTGCTATTGGTCTGTAAGATGGGCCGAGTGCGTGGTTTTTGTTGGGTTTTGGTATTGGGATTATTTTTGCAGTCTTCCATATTGCGGGGATGGTGTTGGTGTTGAGTGATGTGTTGTAAGTGTGTGTGAGTAGTGTTATTGCTTTGGGGCCTAGGTGTTTCAGATGTCTGATGTTTATGTTGTCTGGGCCTGTGGAGTTGTTGCTTTTGGAGCGTTGTAGTGCTTGTTTGACTTGTTGTTCTGTGATGGTTATGGGCGTGGTGTTGAGTTTTCGTATTTTGCGTTGTAGTTGTCTGTATGTTCTGTTGGTTTTGTGTTGTATTATGTTGGTGAATTGTTTGTTGAATGCTCGTGCTTTCTGTTTGTTGGATATTGCCGTGTGTTGTCCGAACTGTATTGTGGTGTTTTCTGGTGCTTTTTGTTCTTTGTTTGATAGTCTTGTTACTGTGTTCCAGAGTATGTGTTGTTTGTGTCTGTGGTTCCATGCATCCGTTAAGTGTTCTTTCCATAGCTCTTGTTTGTGTTTTTGGATTTGTGTGTCTATTTCTTTGTTTAGGTCCGTGATGCGTGGGTCTTGGTGGTTTTGTTGTCTGATGTCGTTTCTTTGGCTGATGAGTGTTCTGATGTGTTGTGGTAGGAGAAGTGATTTGCTTTTTATTTTTCCGTGGGGTATGTGGTGTTTGTCTGCTGTAAGTATGAGGTTTGTGAGCATGTTGTTGGCTGTGTGGATGTTGTCAGGTATGGTTATGTTCTCCAGTGCTGATTCTATTTCAGAGGTGTATCCTTCCCAGTCTGCTTTCCTGTAATTTGTGTAAGTTTGAAGGTGTTGTTGTAGGCGGAAAGGAGCACGCGTGTTGTGTGTGATTTTGATAGGAAGGTGGTCTGAACTGAGTGCGTGTATTGTGGTCCATGTTGTTCTGTTTGTGATGCTGTTGCTGGCTGTTGTGATGTCCGGTGATGTTGGTTGTTGGTTGATGTTTGTAGGTTTTCTGGTAGGTGTGTTTGCGTTTAGAGTGATTTGTTGGGAGTTCTGTAGTATGTCTGCAATGAGGGTGCCTCTGTGGTCGTCGTAGGGAGAGTGCCATTGTGTTGAGTGAGCGTTGATGTCTGCGGTTAGAATGGTGTTGTTCAGCGAGTTTATGTATTGGAAGGTGTTGGTGATGTCTTTGTCTTCTGTGCCGTGGTCTGGTCGGGTGGTATCTCTGGGGGGTATATACATGTTGCATATGTGTAGTCTTTTGTGGTTGGTTATGTGAATCTTTACGGTTTGAATTTCTGTAGTGTTGGTGTTAATGTTGTTGGGGATGTTCATGGGAGTGAATGTGACTGATTTGTGAATGTATGTGAGCAGTCCTCCTCCTCCCTTGTGTTCTCTGTCTTTCCTAATGCTGGTGTAGTTGGTGAGACGAGGTGTGTTGTGTTGTTTTTCTAGTTTGGTTTCTTGTATGGTGATGATGTCTGCGTGCTGTTGTGAGGCGACTTCTTCTAGTTCTGTTTTCTTGTCTTGGATGCCGTTGATGTTTATTTGTAGTATGGTCAGTGTGTGATTGTTGTTTTTGTTGGTGGGTGTTGTTCTTTGTGGGTTGTTCGGGGGTTGTGGTGTTGGGGTGTTTGTTGTTTGTGTGTGTGTTCTGCATGTCCACGTGTTTGTGTATTGGCGGGTGGTGATGCCGGAGCAATGTCTGTGTATCCAGTGTGGGTGTGTTGAGTTGCATCTGAGTGAGGTTTGTCTGCGTGTGATGATTCTATTGCAGCTATTGCAGGTCCAGGTTTGGGGGGGTGGTCTTGTGTTTGTTGTATCTCTGTTGGAGTTGTCTGTCCGTGTTGCGTTTGAGGGTAGTGTTGGTGAGGCGAGTGTGTTGTTTTGGTCTGTTTGTGCTCTGCTGCCTGTTGGTGTCCTACGAGGTGTTGTTGTTCGTGGTGGTGTTTTGGGATGTAGTCTGCATTTCCATGTTATGTTGTATTGTCTAGTGTTTATGTTTGTGCAATGTTTGTGTACCCAGTGTGGTGTGTGGTGGTTGCATCTGAAGGATGTCTGTCTTCTTGTAATCTGTTGTGTGCAAATGTCGCATGTCCAGGTAGTTTGTTGTGTGTGTGTTTGTTGCGTGCGTGAGAGTGTCTGTGTGGGCCCCGGATTTGTCTCTATGTCCCCCGCCTGGAGCAAAAGGTCCGCCCGCCACCCTGCCAGGTTCAGGGGGCGGTTAGCCGAAAGAAAAAAAAAAGGCCGTAAGGGCACCCCGTTCGGGGTGCAGGGATTGGTTCCTTGATTTGTCCCCCCGTTCGGGGGGAACCCTCCAACTGCGAGTAAGCCAAGGAGTTCGGAGGTACAGCAGGTTGACAGCAGTGTGAACGAGCAGATTAGATAGAGTAGAATTTGAATGGGGCTTCACTGATTTATTTCATACAATTCATATCTAAAACACAGTTGAAAAACATTTGATTGTTAAAATATTTAAATACAAGAACTATATCAAGAAATTAACAAAACATAGTTTTTTTAGTTAGGAGAAAAGTCTAAAAACATATCACAAATGACAAACGTTGTGCCTCTCCTCCTCCTGTTCTTCAATGAAGCTGATCACCCTCCAGCTCCCGTTAGAAACATCGTGCTGCTGAAGGTGTGCCGGCAGAATGGTTGTGATACAGGAGGTGCTGTCAAAGTCAGACACATCTCCAAAATTGTTGGAGCAAATTTTTAAGCAGGCTTCATCTTGATAAATTGACCACGTATTTGACATTTACACCATAATGTTACCGCCTAAAATAATCGTAAAACAAAATTTTGTGTAACAACAAGAGTAATATGTACCCCAAAAGCTTTCAAAGCGTCTGAAAGTTTTCTCCTCCGTTTTTGTTGGGGCTTGGCTCGAAATGCATCATGATTGGCCGCCCGAAGTCCACGTGTCTGTCGGACGTGCTCTCATTGGTCTACAATACCATCACGGATGAATAAATACTCAAAGGGCTTGCCAGGCAAGCCCTTTGAACCCTTTAAATACTCAATGGGCTTGCCTGGCAAGCCCTTTGAGTATTTATTCCATATTGCCCACTAATTCACTAGTAAGGTCATTTTGACGCTTACTAGTGAACATGTAAGGCCATAAATGTGCCCACTAGTTCACTAGTAAGATCATTTTGAGGCTTACTAGTTGACATGTAAGCCACAAAACGCCCGCTAGTTCACTAGTAAGATAATTTTGAGGCTTCTAGTGAACATGTAAGCCACAGAACGCCCACTAGTTCACTAGTAAGATCATTTTGACGATTACTAGTGAACATGTAAGCCACAAAACGCTCACTAGTTCACTAGTAAGGTCATTTTGACGCTTACTAGTGAACATGTAAGCCACAAAACGCTCACTGGTTCACTAGTAAGGTAATTTTGACGCTTACTAGTGAACATGTAAGCCACAAAACGCCCACTAGTTCCCTAGTAAGATCATTTTGACGCTTATTTATGAACATGTCAGCCACAAAACGCTCACTCGTTCACTAGTAAGATCATTTTGACGCTTACTAGTGAACATGTAAGCCACAAAACGCCCACTAGTTCACTAGTAAGGTCATTTTGACGCTTACTAGTGAACATGTAAGCCACAAAACGCCCACTAGTTCACTAGTAAGATCATTTTGACGCTTACTAGTGAACATGTAAGGCCATAAATGTGCCCACTAGTTCACTAGTAAGTTCATTTTGAGGCTTACTAGTTTACATGTAAGCCACACATCGCCTACTAGTTCACTAGTAAGATCATTTTGAGGCTTACTAGTGAACATGTAAGCCACAAAACGCCCAATAGTTCACTAGTAAGATCATTTTGACGCTTACTAGTGAACATGTAAGCCACAAAACGCTCACTAGTTTACTAGTAAGGTCATTTTGACGCTTACTAGTGAACATGTAAGCCACAAAACGCTCACTAGTTCACTATCCATCCATCCATCCATAATAAGATAATTTTGACGATTACTACTGAACTTTTAAGGCCATAAATGTGCCCACTAGTTCACTGGTAAGATGATTTTGACGCTTACTAGTGAACATGCAAGGCCATAAATGTGCCCACTTGTAGTGCTAGTGACATTACACTGTACTTGCATTAAATGCAAATAAGGATGATTACGAAAACATGTAACGGTATCCTATTGGCTGTACGTTTCAAAATAGTGTCATCCCACCAGTCAGGGCTCATGATTTTGGAAATTCTGTGCCCACTTAGTTTTTTAAAACAACAATGGCGGACAGTGTCCTGAGACGTATTCGGCGAAGGTGCAGGGCAATAGAGAGTGCCTGTCATCAAGGGTCTGCCGGTGAAAGTGAAGCACGCCAGGCAAGCCCTTTGAACCCTTTAAATACTCAATGGGCTTGCCTGGCAAGCCCTTTGAGTATTTATTCCATATTGCCCACTAGTTCACTAGTAAGGTCATTTTGACGCTTACTAGTGAACATGTAAGGCCATAAATGTGCCCACTAGTTCACTAGTAAGATCATTTTGAGGCTTACTAGTTGACATGTAAGCCACAAAACGCCCGCTAGTTCACTAGTAAGATAATTTTGAGGCTTCTAGTGAACATGTAAGCCACAGAACGCCCACTAGTTCACTAGTAAGATCATTTTGACGCTTACTAGTGAACATGTAAGCCACAAAACGCTCACTAGTTCACTAGTAAGGTAATTTTGACGCTTACTAGTGAACATGTAAGCCACAAAACGCTCACTGGTTCACTAGTAAGGTAATTTTGACGCTTACTAGTGAACATGTAAGCCACAAAACGCCCACTAGTTCCCTAGTAAGATCATTTTGACGCTTATTTATGAACATGTCAGCCACAAAACGCTCACTCGTTCACTAGTAAGATCATTTTGACGCTTACTAGTGAACATGTAAGCCACAAAACGCCCACTAGTTCACTAGTAAGGTCATTTTGACGCTTACTAGTGAACATGTAAGCCACAAAACGCCCACTAGTTCACTAGTAAGATCATTTTGACGCTTACTAGTGAACATGTAAGGCCATAAATGTGCCCACTAGTTCACTAGTAAGTTCATTTTGAGGCTTACTAGTTGACATGTAAGCCACACATCGCCTACTAGTTCACTAGTAAGATCATTTTGAGGCTTACTAGTGAACATGTAAGCCACAAAACGCCCAATAGTTCACTAGTAAGATCATTTTGACGCTTACTAGTGAACATGTAAGCCACAAAACGCTCACTAGTTTACTAGTAAGGTCATTTTGACGCTTACTAGTGAACATGTAAGCCACAAAACGCTCACTAGTTCACTATCCATCCATCCATCCATAATAAGATAATTTTGACGCTTACTACTGAACATTTAAGGCCATAAATGTGCCCACTAGTTCACTGGTAAGATGATTTTGACGCTTACTAGTGAACATGCAAGGCCATAAATGTGCCCACTTGTAGTGCTAGTGACATTACACTGTACTTGCATTAAATGCAAATAAGGATGATTACGAAAACATGTAACGGTATCCTATTGGCTGTACGTTTCAAAATAGTGTCATCCCACCAGTCAGGGCTCATGATTTTGGAAATTCTGTGCCCACTTAGTTTTTTAAAACAACAATGGCGGACAGTGTCCTGAGACGTATTCGGCGAAGGTGCAGGGCAATAGAGAGTGCCTGTCATCAAGGGTCTGCCGGTGAAAGTGAAGCACGCGCGATAAACATTTCAATTGCTAATTTAAGAAGAGTTAGTGACCAGTTTAGCGCTGATACTATTCAAAGTTTGATTCAAAGTCCAATAGATCTCCGATCTGTCATCATTGCGGGACCCACTCCTAATGGTGGACGTGTTTGTTCCCATGTGGCACATCGTTTGCACACAGGTAAAATGGCTACCATTTTTTGTCATTGGTTTTTCGTATGTATTTTTATTCTAACTACACACGGGTTTTACTGACGACTTGCTGTGACTTACCTTCTATCACCCTGTCAAACGTCGTTTTATACCAGTGGTTTTCCTGCAAATCAGTAGACTATTAAGTAACGCGATGGCTGTACACTTTTAAGCAATAACTAGTGATCTTTTAGTTATTCAATTATAAGTTTGAATTATTTTTTTCTTGAGTAAAATGGTTAGAGAAAATAGCTGCTCGTGGTTTTGAAGCTGCATATACTTTTATGTACATCTGTGTCTATATGCCTGTACTGTATACAGTATATAAAAAACACGTAGTGATTCGTTTGCTTGAATTCCTTAATCCTTTTATTTCCATACTTTAGGTAGACGAGGAAGACCAGCACTTGACATTACAAGGGATCAAATTGAACTGCTCCCCACTCAGGGCTTTACAGTGAGAGCCATCACTGAGATGTTGTGTTGTTCCTCTTCATACCTGCATAAAAAAATGAAGTTTTTTCAGATTTCAGCCAGAAATAGATTTACTCCCATTCATGATGTTGACCTGGAAGAGCATGTCAGAAGATTGCACAGCCAATTTCCCAGATCAGGCTCGGAAGCAAGTGTTCTGCTACATACTCTTGTCCCTTCATGTATATATCATTATATTCATTGTGAAAGTGTACTTTCTTTATTGTGTTGTTTTCTGAACCTGTTGCAGATGATGAGGGCATACCTGCGTGCTGATGGTATTGTAGTACAAAGAAAAAGAGTTCGAGAAATCCTCAACCGTAGTGACCCAGCTGCTGCAGCCCAGAGATGGAGCCAGACTGTGGCTAGAAGAACATACTATGTGCCATTCCCCAATAGTTTATGGCACATAGATGGGCATATGCGTCTCATTCGGTAATAAGGGATCATCTTATATTTGTACTCGTGGGAGAATTAGAAAGCCATATTGTATGGACAGCACAGATTAAATTGAATTTTATCATTTGTATATCCAAGTTACACAAACTCCAAATTGCCTCCATGTAGTCTTAAGTGCACAGCAATACCTTCTCTACCGAGATGATATTTCAAACAAGATATGAAACTTGATTGTTTTCTTGTATTTAATCATTATTCTTTTCATGTTTGTTTTACAGGTGGGTGTTTGTGACACATGCCGGCATTGATGGGAATTCCAGGCTAATAACGTACCTTCAACTGGAGCACAGACAACACAGCTTTGACAGTGTTGAAATATTTTGTCCAAGCCACCTGCCTGTATGGGTTACCCTCCAGAGTAAGATCCGACCATGGTGGTGAAAACACTGGTTGCTCTTTTAATGAACCTACTGCAGGGACAAGACACCAAAATTATTTCTAGCTCCAGCCAACACCCCCTCACAATTTACTCACACCTCCCATGGCCTGATTATCCACCAACAG
Source organism: Hippocampus zosterae (assembly GCF_025434085.1). Lineage (NCBI taxonomy): Eukaryota > Metazoa > Chordata > Actinopteri > Syngnathiformes > Syngnathidae > Hippocampus > Hippocampus zosterae. The sequence goes on from NC_067465.1 coordinate 13,073,973, forward strand.
GGGCCCTTTTTGGATTATCATTTTGGCATAGGAACTTTCCTTTCCTATCCTAACCGAGTGAGATGAGCCGGTAGCACCTGGAGCAAAGATCGTCTAAATTTTAATAATGCTTAGGAAAGGTTCTGACCATCCTTTACGAAAGGAAAGGAGATATACTATGCAGCAGGAATATTTAAAGGGGAAGTCTTTTTTTATGTTGTTGTTGTTGTTGTTGTCGACCCCACCCGTGCCCCGACATTGGGGGACCGGGCCCTCACTCCGTCTCCCGGATCCCCAGACCCCCCTCCTCCGCCCAGCGGGCGAGCAGGGCCGCCACTCCGCTTGGGTTTCGCCAGAGGTCCTCCGGAGTCAGTGTGGTGGATATGTTTGTGCAGGTGAACAGGTGTTGTGTGTCGTGCACTTGCGTGCCGCATAGCACACAGAGTGGTGTTGGGTGTGTGTCCGGTGTAATGTTGTGTAGGTAGGAGTGGAGGGCTGGTGATTTGTTGGTTCGGAGTTGTGCTAGGAGTTGTCTGGTTCTGTGTGGTAGGTCTTGCTCTGATGGGTCTATTTCTGGTGCTGGTGCATGTATTACTTTGTTGTGTTGTCTGGTGTCCAAGTGTGTTTGTACAAAGTGGGTGTGTATGTCTTTCATGTTCTGTTTTATGGTGTTGTTGTTGGTGTCCTGTGGTGCTGTGTCTTTGTTGTGTGTGTAGTTGTTGTTGTGGAAGATTGATTGTTTCTTTTGTCTGGGTGGTGGTGGTTGTTGAGTGAGTGGGTGTAGTGGGTGGGTTGGGTGTTGGGCTTTTTGTCAGATTTGCGATGCGTGTAGTTTTAGATGGGTGTTCAGTGGGAGAGTTTTTGTTTCCTCATGCAAGTGTTGTATGTTTGTGTCTTGTGTGCATCCTGTTGCTATTCTGAGTGCTGTGTTCTGTGTGGTCTGGAGTTTTGTCTTGTTTGTGTCCGATAGTGTTGGTGACCATATAGTGTTTGCGTATTCGAGGCGTGTGAGTGTGGTTGCTTTGTATGTGGTGAGTATAGTTTCTTTGGATTTTCCCCAGTGAGTGGTTGTTAAGGCTTTAAGTATTTTGTTTGATTGCTTGGCGCGGGTTAGAGTGTGTTGTGTGTGTTTTGAGAAGGTGAGTTTGGGGTCCCATGTTAATCCCAGTATTTTGGGTTCGCGGACTGTGGGTAGGGTGGTGTTATCTATTTGTAAAGTGAGTCTGTTGCTGTATTCTGCCGGATCCGGTGTGAACAGAGTGGTTGTGGTTTTGTCTGCGTTGAGTGTGAGTTGGTTCTGTTTTGTCCAGTTGTATATGTCGTGGAGATATTTTTGTACTTGTTGTTGTGCCTGTTGTGGTTTGACATGTGTGGATAGAATGGTGATGTCGTCTGCATATGTAACTGTGTGTACATTTGGAGGTGGTTGTGGTAAATCTGCCATGTATATGTTGAATAGTGTTGGTGAAAGTACTCCCCCCTGTGGTACCCCCGTTTTCGTGTTTCTGTGTTCTGATGTTTCCCCCCGGTATTGTGTTGTGTTGTTTTTCTAGTTTGGTTTCTTGTATGGTGATGATGTCTGCCTTCTGTTGTGAGGCGACTTCTTCTAGTTCTGTTTTCTTGTTTTGGATGCCGTTGATGTTTATTTGTAGTATGGTCAGTGTGTGATTGTTGTTTTTGTTGGTGGGTGTTGTTCTTTGTGGGTTGTTCGGGGGTTGTGGTGTTGGGGTGTTTGTTGTTTGCGTGTGTGTTCTGCATGTCCACGTGTTTGTGTATTGGCGGGTGGTGATGCCGGAGCAATGTCTGTGTATCCAGTGTGGGTGTGTTGAGTTGCATCTGAGTGAGGTTTGTCTGCGTGTGATGATTCTATTGCAGCTATTGCAGGTCCAGGTTTGGGGGGGTGGTCTTGTGTTTGTTGTATCTCTGTTGGAGTTGTCTGTCCGTGTTGCGTTTGAGGGTAGTGTTGGTGAGGCGAGTGTGTTGTTTTGGTCTGTTTGTGCTCTGCTGCCTGTTGGTGTCCTACGAGGTGTTGTTGTTCGTGGTGGTGTTTTGGGATGTAGTCTGCATTTCCATGTTATGTTGTATTGTCTAGTGTTTATGTTTGTGCAATGTTTGTGTACCCAGTGTGGTGTGTGGTGGTTGCATCTGAAGGATGTCTGTCTTCTTGTAATCTGTTGTGTGCAAATGTCGCATGTCCAGGTAGTTTGTTGTGTGTGTGTTTGTTGCGTGCGTGAGAGTGTCTGTGTGGGCCCCGGATTTGTCTCTATGTCCCCCGCCTGGAGCAAAAGGTCCGCCCGCCACCCTGCCAGGTTCAGGGGGCGGTTAGCCGAAAAAAAAAAAAACGGCCGTAAGGGCACCCCGTTCGGGGTGCAGGGATTGGTTCCTTGATTTGTCCCCCCGTTCGGGGGGAACCCTCCAACTGCGAGTAAGCCAAGGAGTTTGGAGGTACAGCAGGTTGATAGCAGTGTGATCGAGCAGATTAGATAGAGTAGAATTTGAATGGGGCTTCACTGATTTATTTCATACAATTCATATCTAAAACACAGTTGAAAAATATTTGATTGTTAAAATATTTAAATACAAGAACTATATCAAGAAATTAACAAAACATAGTTTTTTTAGTTAGGAGAAAAGTCTAAAAACATATCACAAATGACAAACGTTGTGCCTCTCCTCCTCCTGTTCTTCAATGAAGCTGATCACCCTCCAGCTCCCGTGAGAAACATCGTGCTGCTGAAGGTGTGCCGGCAGAATGGTTGTGATACAGGAGGTGCTGTGGACTCTCCCAGAAACGAGGACCTAGTTTAGTTGTAGATCCAGTAAAACATAGTGCAAATGTGACATTATTTATAATGCACAGTTACAGTCTTGTGAATATTAAAAAATGTACTTCATGTAATGCAGGAAGCGAATATTTCAAACGAACTAAGGCAGCAAACAGTAAGAGCAAAATCGTGTTCCAAACATTAACTTTAACTCTTTTTTAAATGTCAATTAGCTTGTGAGTAATAAGACAAAATGTGACTGTCAGACAGAGAACTGTCGGAGCAAACGGCAGATTTTAGGAAGTCCTGCCGAAATAAATCTGCACCCGACTGCGACTGTCAGCGTTGAACTGCCGCAATTGCTGTCAAAGTCAGACACATCTCCGAAATCGTTGGAGCAAATTTTTAAGCGGGCTTCATCTTGATAAATTGACCACGTATTTCACATTTACACCATAACGTTACCGCCTAAAATAATCGTAAAACAAAATTTTGTGGAACAACAAGAGTAATATGTACCCTAAAAGCTTTCGAAGCGTCTGAAAGTTTTCTCCTCCGTTTTTGTTGGGGCTTGTCTCGAAATGCATCATGATTGGCTGCCCGAAGTCCACGTGTCTGTCGGACGTGCTCTCATTGGTCTACATACCATCACGGATGAATAAATACTCAAAGGGCTTGCCAGGCAAGCCCTTTGAGTATTTATTCCATATTGCCCACTAGTTCACTAGTAAGGTCATTTTGACGCTTAGTAGTGAACATGTAAGCCACAAAACGCTCACTAGTTCACTAGTAAGGTCAATTTGACACTTACTAGTGAACATGTAAGCCACAAAACGCTCACTAGTTCACTAGTAAGGTCATTTTGACACTTACTAGTGAACATGTAAGCCACAAAACGCTCACTAGTTCACTAGTAAGGTCATTTTGACGCTTACTAGTGAACATGTAAGGCACAAAACGCCCACTAGTTCACTAGTAAGATCATTTTGAGGCTTACTAATTGACATGTAAGCTGCAAAACGCCCACTAGTTCACTAGTAAGATCATTTTGACGCTTAGTAGTGAACATGTCAGCCACAAAACGCTCACTAGTTCACTAGTAAGGTCATTTTGACGCTTACTAGTGAACATGTAAGCCACAAAACGCTCACTAGTTCACTAGTAAGATCATTTTGAGGCTTACTAATTGACATGTAAGCCGCAAAACGCCCACTAGTTCACTAGTAAGATAATTTTGAGGCTTACTAGTTGACATGTAAGCCGCAAAACGCCCACTAGTTCACTCGTAAGGTCATTTTGAGGCTTACTAGTTGACATGTAAGCCGCAAAACGCCCACTAATTCACTAATGAGATCATTTTGAGGCTTACTAGTTGACGTATATGTTTTATGTTCAATAAACAAACATTCAAACAAACATGTAAGCCGCAAAACGCCCACTAGTTCACCAGTAAGATCATTTTGAGGCTTACTAGTGAACATGTAAGGCCATAAATGTGCCCACTTGTAGTGCTAGTGACATTACACTGTACTTGCATTACATTCAACAGTATTGGCTGTACGTTTCAAAATAGTATCATCCCACCAGTCAGGGCTCATGATTTTGGAAATTCTGTGCCCACTTAGTTTTTTAGAACAACAATGGCGGACAGCGTCCCGAGACGTATTCGGCGAAGGTGCAGGGCAATATAGACTGCCTGTCGTCAAGGGTCTGCCGGTGAAAGTGAAGCACGCGCAATAAACATTTCAATTGCTAATTTAAGAAGAGTTAGTGACCAGTTTAGCGCTGATACTATTCAAAATTTGATTCAAAGTCTAATAGATCTCCGATCTGTCATCATTGCGGGACCCGCTCCTAATGGTGGACGTGTTTGTTCCCATGTGGCACATCGTTTGCACACAGGTAAAATGGCTACCATTTTTTTGTCATTGCTTTTTTTGTATGTATTTTTATTCGAACTACACACGGGTTTTACTGACGACTTGCTGTGACTTACCTTCTTTCACCCTGTCAAACGTCGTTTTATACCAGTGGTTTTCCTGCAAATCAGTAGACTATTAAGTAACGCGATGGCTATACACTTTTAAGCAATAACTAGTGATCATTTAGTTATTCAATTATAAGTTTGAATTATTTTTTTCTTGAGTAAAATGGTTAGAGAAAATAGCCGCTCGTGGTTTTGAAGCTGCATATACTTTTATGTACATCTGTGTCTATATGCCTGTACTGTATACAGTATATAAAAAACACGTAGTGATTCATTTGCTTGAATTCCTTAATCCTTTTATTTCCATACTTTAGGTAGACGAGGAAGACCAGCACTTGACATTACAAGGGATCAAATTGAACTGCTCCCCACTCAGGGCTTTACAGCGAGAGCCATCACGGGGATGTTGGGTTGTTCCTCTTCATACCTGCATAAAAAAAATGAAGTTTTTTCAGATTTCAGCCAGAAATAGATTTACTCCCATTCATGATTGTTGACCTGGAGGCGCATGTCAGAAGATTGCACAGCCTATTTCCCAAATCAGGCTCGGAAGCAAGTGTTCTGCTACATACTCTTGTCCCTTCATGTATATACCATTATATTCATTGTGAAAGTGTACTTTCTTTATTGTGTTGTTTTCTGAACCTGTTGCAGATGATGAGGGCATACCTGCGTGCTGATGGTATTGTAGTACAAAGAAAAAGAGTTCGAGAAATCCTCAACCGTAGTGACCCAGCTGCTGCAGCCCAGAGATGGAGCCAAACTGTGGCTAGAAGAACATACTATGTGCCATTCCCCAATAGTTTATGGCACATAGATGGGCATATGCGTCTCATTCGGTAATAAGGGATCATCTTATATTTGTACTTGTGGGAGCATTAGAAAGCCATATTGTATGGACAGCACAGATTAAATTGAATTTTATCATTTGTATATCCAAGTTACACAAACTCCAAATTGCCTCCATGTCGTCTTAAGTGCACAGCAATATCATCTCTACCGAGATGATATTTCAAACAAGATATGAAACTTGATTGTTTTCTTGTATTTAGTAATTATTCTTTTCATGTTTGTTTTACAGGTTGGGGTTTGTGACACATGCTGGCATTGATGGGAATTCCAGGCTAATAACGTACCTCAACTGCAGCATAGACAACACAGCTTTGACAGTGTTGAAATATTTTGTCCAAGCCACCTGCCTGTATGTGTTACCCTCCAGAGTAAGATCCGACCATGGTGGTGAAAACACTGGTTGCTCTTTTAATGAACCTACTGCAGGGACAAGACACCAAAATTATTTCTAGCTCCAGCCAACACCCCCTCACAATTTACTCACACCTCCCTGGCCTGATTATCTACCAACAGGGGCCCTTTTTGGATTATCATTTTGGCATAGGAACTTTCCTTTCCTATCCTAACCGAGTGAGATGAGCCGGTAGCACCTGGAGCAAAGATCGTCTAAATTTTAATAATGCTTAGGAAAGGTTCTGACCATCCTTTACGAAAGGAAAGGAGATATATTATGCAGCAGGAATATTGAAAGGGGAAGTCTTTTTTTATATTTAATGCCTTTACAATCATACATTCTATGCACATACACTGGTCTAAACATGGTATTCAGATTAATTTTACCTTTGTGGAATATGAATTATGCAGGAAATCTTACTTGTTTTTATCCAAATCAGGGCGCTAACATTTTGTACTTGCTATTGCCCGAACAGTACATCACAGTTTCTGTGAGGACAAAATTTCTGGTTCTGTCACAGTCCACCGGAAGCAGAAATTGCTTTCACATCGCGCAGGTGTAACTTGGGCCGATCACAAGTGCTGCTTAACTTTGTTAAACTAAATGAAGAGATGCCTCCGTGCAATACTCAGAGTAAGATGACGTGTAAAGGAAGTGGCATGATGTATAGAAGTTAATGGAGTGCTGTGTCTGTCTCCTAAATACAATAAGGATTTTTAAATGGCTTTTCAATTTTTCTTGCAGGGAAAAATATATATCTATATATCTACTGTATATATATCTATAAAAAAAAATCCTCGTCTCACCCCTCAGGTGGTGTCCATCCCTCATTCAGCTGGGGTCCTCTACCAGAGCCCAGGAAGCTTGAGGGTTCTGCGCAGTATCCTTGCTGTTCCCAGCACTGCACATTTCTGGACTGAGATGTCCGATGTTGTTCCCGGGATCTGTTGCAACCACTCATCATCTAGTTTGGGGGGTCACTGCCCCGAGTGCTCCGACCACCACAGGCACGACTGTCACGTTTACCTTCCAGGCTCTCTCCATCTCCTCTCTGAGCCCTTGGTATTTCTCGAGTTTCTCGTGTTCCTTCTTTCTGATGTTTCCATCACTTGGGACCGCTACATCCACTACAACGGCTTTCCTCTGCCATTTATCTATGATCACGATATCTGGTTGGTTCGCCATTACCATCTTGTCAGTCTGGATCTGGAAGTCCCAGAGGATCTTCCCTCTGTCATTCTCCACCACCTTTGGAGGCGTTTCCCATTTTGACCTTGGGGTTTCCAGTCCATACTCCGCACAGATGTTTCGGTAGACTATGCCAGCCACCTGGTTATGGCGTTCCATATAGGCTTTCCCTGCCAGCATCTTACACCCTGCAGTTATGTGTTGGATCGTCTCAGGTGCCTCTTTGCACAACCTACACCTTGGGTCTTGGCTGGTGTGGTATATCTAGGCCTCAATGGCTCTGGTGCTCAGGGCCTGCTCCTGAGCAGCCAGGATGAGTGCCTCTGTGCTGTCCTTCAGGCCAGCCCTCTCTAGAACTCTGATAGGACTTCTTGAGATTGGCCACGTCAGTTATTGTCCGGTGGTACATCCCGTGTAGGGGCTTGTCCTCCCATGATGGTCCCTCTTCCAGCACCTCATCTTCTGTTCCCCATTGTCTGAGACATTCTCTGAGTACATCATCCGTTGGTGCCTTCTCCTTGATGTATTTGTGGAGCTTGGATGTTTCATCCTGGACAGTGGCTCTCACACTCAATAGTCCCCGGCCTCCTTCCTTTCAGCTTGCGTACAGTCTCAGGGTGCTGGATTTGGGATGGAACCCTCCATGCATGGTAATGAGCTTTCGGGTCTTAACATCCGTGGTCTGAATCTCTTCCTTTGGCCACCTTATTTTTCCTCCAGGATATCTGATCACTGGCAGGGCATAGCTGTTTATTGCCCGGGTCTTATTCTTGCCATTGAGCTGGCTTCTTAGGACTTGCCTCACTCGCTGGAGGTATTTGGCCGTAGCCGCTTTCCTTGTTGCCAGTTCGAGGTTGCCATTGGCTTGTGGTATACCGAGGTACTTGTAGCTGTCCTCAATGTCTGCTATTGTTCCTTCAGGGAGTGAGGACCCCTTCAATACGGACTACGCTTCCTCTCTTAGTCACCATCCGACTACATTTCTCCAGCCCGAATGACATCCCGATGTCGCTGCTGTAGATCCTTATTGTGTGGATCAGGGAATCTATGTCCCTTTCGCTCTTAGCAAACAGCTACATGTCATCCATGTAGAGGAGGTGACTGATCGTAGCTCCATTTCTGAGGCGGTATCCATGGCCTGTCTTGGTGATTACTTGGCTTAGGGGGTTCAGTCCTATGCAGAACAGCAATGGGGAGAGTGCAATCACCTTGGTATATGCCACATTTGATGGACACTTGGGTAAGTGGCTTGCCATTGGCTTCAAGTGTGGTTTTCCACATCCTCATCAAGTTCGCAACAAAGGCTCTTAGGGTCCTGTTCACCTTATACACAATCAAGCATTCACTGATCCATGTATGTGGCATCGAGTCATAGGCTTTCTCCTTTCTTCTTTCTACATACATTCTTGCTGCTGGAGGCTGTAAATTTCCCCATTGTGGGACGAATAAAGGATATCTTATCTTATCTTATCTTAATCAATCCAGGCTGTGCACAGGTTGGTACATCGGGATCTGCAGTCTTGTGCGACTGTTCTGTCAACCAGGAGCTGATGTTCGGCTCCCCTGGTATCTCTACCAATGCCCTTCCGTGCTTCGCTCATGTATTGATCCATGTGTGCACTTATCTTAGCCGCAACATGAGCTTCCATGTTGTGGAGAGACAGGTTAATGGCCGATAGTTGGATGCGACTGCACCCTTTTGGGGGATCCTTCATGATCAGTATCGTTCGCCCTTCAGTTAGCCATCCCGGGTGAGTCCCATCCCTCAGCAGCTGGTTCGTTTATGCTGCTCGACGCTCATGGAGTGCTGTGAGTTTCTTTAGCCAGTAGGTGTGGACCATGTCCGGGCCTGGTGCTGTCTATTTCTTCATATCCGAGACTCTTTCCTGTATGTCTGCCACTGTTATGGTAACTGGATTCTGTTCAGGGAGGTGCCTGTGCTCCTCTCTCAGGGAGACCAGCCATTGTGCACTGCTGTTATGTGCAACCTCCTTCTCCCATATGCCTTTCCAGTACCTTTTAGGACCCTGCCACTGAGCGTACACTTTCGCAGGTTGTGTTGTGAACAGCCTGTTTATTCGTCTGGCCTCATTCTCTTTCGTGTACCGCTTTAGGCGGCTGGACAAGGCTTGGAGCCTTTGTTTGGCAGTTTCGAGTGCTTCAGGTATGGTCATCTGGATGTACCTCTCAGGTATCGGCCTTTTCATCACACCTCTCTGGGCCTCCGTCAATTGACTCACTTCTTTCTGAGCCGCCTTGATCTTATCCTCCAACTGTCTTTTCCATGGTCGGTAATGTATCTCATGGCTTCCATGGTTGCTCTTATAGCCAAGCATCTCAAGGATCACTGATGCTGAAGCGTATATCAGTTCATTTCCGTGATTGTTACGGTAGGGTTCGCCCTCAGAGCTGCATTCACACTTTTCATGAGACTTTCAGGTGGTACTTCACATAGCCGTTGTAATCGGTTTCTAGGTTTACCAGCTTTCATTCTTGCCATGATCTTGGCTTTCGGGTTAGTTGCTGCCTCGCTCAGCAGTTCATTCATTCACAGCACTCCCAATCTCATCATCTGCATTCACTCTGGTATGAACTCCTCCTCTGATCTGGCAGCCTGGGGCCCCTCTCCATGGAACCTACGTTGTACCTCATCAATCTCAAGTTTTGACAGCAGTTGCCGTTTGTGGATGTTGGAACACTGAGTTACTAGTTGTTTCGTGGTCACCCGTGACTGTGGGTTTTGAAGTAACCATTTAGCCCAGATTCTCTGCATGTAACCTCTCTGACTAGGCTTGCTTGAGTAGTAGCATTCCAACAGAGCCATGTTATTGCATCTTGCCCATCTCCGCTCCATTTTTCATCAAGGTGCTCTGGTTCCCCAGCACCTGACGCAGACCTTGTTTGGCTGGGCGACGTCTGAGCTGGCATGTCATTCATTTTATTGTCTCTCATCATTGTATGAGGTACGCATTAGCGTGAAGGCTCTTGCCCAAGGACCCACACTGGATGGTGTTATGTGCTCATTTTTTGCCCCAAGCGGGACCCAAGCGAACCACCGTCTCCCGTACGCCAAACCTTACCAACTGAGCTATCCAGCTATATATATATATATATATATATATATATATATATATATATATATATATATATATAGACTGTGTGCGCGGGCCGAGGGGAGGGAGGCCGGGGACTGGTGGGTGTGGGCGCCGCTGTCCGGGATGGGACATCCGGGCTCCATGAATGCATCGGGGGGGGGGGGGGGGGGGGGGGCTCCGGCGGGTGACGTGCTCAGAGAGTGTCTCGGACAGTGGGGAGCGGAGGGACGGGCGCTGGGGGGGGGACCATCGTGGGGGGGCGGGCCCCTACGCGGGATGTGCCACCGGACCATGGCTGAGGTGGCTGATCTCAAGAAGTCCTATCAGTGGCTGGAGGGGGCTGGCCTCGGGGACAGCGCAGGGGCGCTCATCCTGGCTGCTCAGGAGCGGGCCTTGGGCGCCGGAGCCGTCGAGGCCCGGATGTGCCGCGCTGGACAGGACCCGGGGTGTGGGTTGTGCGGGGAGGCGCCTGGGACGATCCGGCACGTGGCTGCGGGGTGTGGGATGCTGGCAGGGGGGGCCTGCGTGGAGCACCATGGCCAGGTGGCTGGCGTGGTCTGCCGAGGCATCTGTGCGGAGTGTGGACTGGGGGCCCCGGGGTCGGAGTGGGGGGCACCTCCGAGGGTGGTGGAGGGTGGCGGAGCGGGGATCCTGTGGGACTTCCGGATCCAGACTGGCGGGATGGTGGTGGCGAGCCAGCCAGATGTCGTGGTCGTGGATGGGGGGCGGAGGAGGGCCGTTGTGGTGGATGTGGCGGTCCCAGGTGGTGGAGGCATCGGGAGGGGGGAGCATGGGGGGCTCGGGGGGTACCAGGGGCTCGGGGAGGGGCTGGGGAGGGCCTGGGGGGTGGGGGTGGCGGTCGTGCCTGTGGTGGTCGGGGCGCTCGGGGCAGTGACCCCCGGACTGGATGGGTGGTTGCGACAGATCCCGGGACCAGCGTCGGACATCTCGGTCCGGAGGTGTGCGGTGCTGGGAGCGGCGGGGGTACTGCGCGGGGCCCTCGGGCTTCCTGGCCTCTGGTGGAGGACCCTAGCTGAATGAGGGACGGACACCTCCTATTGGCTCCATGATAAGAGCTCCACCCAGCAAAGAATTAACCCTTTAAAACCTGATTCTGAGCTTTCACAATTATTTACCACCATTTGCGTAATATCTACAGTATACAGAAGGAATCAAGCAATTTTTACCAATGTATCTGTAGGTGATGTTTATTTATTATGTACACAGAGATAAAGAGTAATGGCACAGCTCTGCAGTATCTTTCCACTTTTATATATGTATGCTATACTAAATAAAATTAATAGGGCACCATATAATGCAACAGTTATGCAACTCCCTAAATAATGATGTGAATTTTCAGTTGTTGCTAAATCAGTTAGGATGTTATAATTTGTGGTGTAGATGCGAATTTAGGAGAGCAGGACAATATATCGCATTGCAGTTGGAGCAGCAGCTTGGTTTATGATGTCCCCAAACCGGCTCATCTATTATATTTGTCGTGCAATACAACGAAAATGAGCACAATTGCAAAACATAGGCTTCTTATATTTTAAAATAAAATAATCACATGTTTACCGTTCTGGGGTTTCTACAATCATGAATGTGGAGGCATTATTTACAGCAGGTTGACAGCAGTGTGATCGAGCAGATTAGATGGAGTAGAATTTGAATGGGGCTTCACTGATTTATTTCATACAATTCATATCTAAAACACAGTTGAAAAATATTTGATTGTTAAAATATTTAAATACAAGAACTATATCAAGAAATTAACAAAACATAGTTTTTTAATTAGGAGAAAAGTCTAAAAACATATCACAAATGACAAACGTTGTGCCTCTCCTCCTCCTGTTCTTCAATGAAGCTGATCACCCTCCAGCTCCCGTTAGAAACATCGTGCTGCTGAAGGTGTGCCGGCAGAATGGTTGTGATACAGGGGGTGCTGTGGACTCTCCCAGAAACGAGGACCTAGTTTAGTTGTAGATCCAGTAAAACATAGTGCAAATGTGACATTATTTATAATGCACAGTTACAGTCTTGTGAATATTAAAAAATGTACTTCATGTAATGCAGGCAGCGAATAATTCAAACGAACTAAGGCAGCAAACAGTAAGAGCAAAATCGTGTTCCAAACATTAACTTTAACTCTTTTTTAAATGTCAATTAGCTTGTGAGTAATAAGACAAAATGTGACTGTCAGACAGAGAACTGTCGGAGCAAACGGCAGATTTTAGGAAGTCCTGCCGAAATAAATCTGCACCCGACTGCGACTGTCAGCGTTGAACTGCCGCAATTTTGACACTTACTAGTGAACATGTAAGGCCGTACATGTGCCCACTAGTTCACTAGTGAGATCATTTTGACGCTTACTAGTGAACATGTCAGCCACAAAACGCTCACTAGTTCACTAGTAAGGTCATTTTGACGCTTACTAGTGAACATGTCAGCCACAAAACGCTCACTAGTTCACTAGTAAGGTCATTATGACGCTTACTAGTGAACATGTAGGCCACAAAACGCTCACTAGTTCACAAGTAAGATCATTTTGAGGCTTACTAGTTGACATGTAAGCCGCAAAACGCCCACTAGTTCACTCGTAAGGTCATTTTGACGCTTACTAGTAAACATGTAAGGCCATAAATGTGCCCACTAGTTCACTAGTAAGATCTTTTTGAGGCTTACTAGTTAACATGTAAGCCACAAAACGACCACTAGTTCACTAGTAAGATCATTTTGAGGCTTACTCGTGAACATGTAAGCCACAAAACGCCCACTAGTTCACTAGTAAGATCATTTTGACGCTTACTAGTGAATATGTAAGCCACAAAACGCTCACTAGTTCACTAGTAATGTCATTTTGACGCTTACTAGTGAACATGTAAGCCACAAAACGCTCACTAGTCCACTAGTAAGGTCATTTTGACACTTACTAGTGAACATGTAAGCCACAAAACGCCCACTAGTTCACTCGTAAGATAATTTTGAGGCTTACTAGTGAACATGTAAGCCACAAAACGCACACTAGTTCACTAGTAAGATCATTTTGAGGCTTACTGGTGAACATGTAAGCCACAAAACGCTCACTAGTTCACTAGTAAGGTCATTTTGACGCTTACTAGTGAACATGTAAGCCACAAAACGGTCACTAGTTCACAAGTAAGATCATTTTGACGCTTACTAGTGAACATGTAAGGCCATAAATGTGGTCACTAGTTCACTAGTAAGATCATTTTGAGGCTTACTAGTGAACATGTAAGCCACAAAACGCCCACTAGTTCACTAGTAAGATCATTTTGAGGCTTACTAGTGAACATGTAAGCCACAAAACGCCCACTAGTTCACTAGTAAGATCATTTTGAGGCTTACTAGTCAACATGTAAGGCCATCAATGTGCCCACTAGTTCACGAGTAAGATAATTTTGACGCTTACTAGTGAACATGTAAGCCACAAAGCGCTCACTAGTTTACTAGTAAGGTCATTTTGTCGCTTACTAGTGAACATGTAAGCCAGAAAACGCTCACTAGTTCACAAGTAAGGTCATTTTGACACTTACTAGTGAAACATGTAAGCCACAAAACGCTCACTAGTTCACTAGTAAGGTCATTTTGACGCCTACTAGGGAACATGTAAGCCACAAAACGCCCACTAGTTCACTAGTACGATCATTTTGACGCTTACTAGTCAACATGTAAGGCCATAAATGTGCCCACTAGTTCACTAGTAAGATAATTTTGAGGCTTACTAGTGAACATGTAAGCCACAAAACGCCCACTAGTTCACTAGTAAGATCATTTTGAGGCTTACTAGTGAACATGAAAGCCACAAAAAGCCCACTAGTTCACTAGTAAGATCATTTTGAGGCTTACTAGTTGACATGTAAGCCGCAAAACGCCCACTAGTTCACTCGTAAAATCATTTTGACGCTTACTAGTGAACATGTAAGGCCATAAATGTGCCCACTAGTTCACTAGTAAGATCATTTTGAGGCTTACTAGTGAACATGTAAGCCACAAAACGCCCACTAGTTCACTAGTAAGATCATTTTGAGGCTTACTAGTGAACATGTAAGCCACAAAACGCTCACTAGTTCACAAGTAAGATCATTTTGAGGCTTACTAGTTGACATGTAAGCCGCAAAACGCCCACTAGTTCACTCGTAAGGTCATTTTGACGCTTACTAGTAAACATGTAAGGCCATAAATGTGCCCACTAGTTCACTAGTAAGATCTTTTTGAGGCTTACTAGTTAACATGTAAGCCACAAAACGCCCACTAGTTCACTAGTAAGATCATTTTGAGGCTTACTCGTGAACATGTAAGCCACAAAACGCCCACTAGTTCACTAGTAAGATCATTTTGACGCTTACTAGTGAATATGTAAGCCACAAAACGCTCACTAGTTCACTAGTAAGGTCATTTTGACGCTTACTAGTGAACATGTAAGCCACAAAACGCTCACTAGTCCACTAGTAAGGTCATTTTGACCCTTACTAGTAAACATGTAAGGCCATAAATGTGCCCACTAGTTCACTAGTAAGATCTTTTTGAGGCTTACTAGTTAACATGTAAGCCACAAAACGCCCACAAGTTCACTAGTAAGATCATTTCGACGCTTACTAGTGAACATGTCAGCCACAAAACGCTCACTAGTTCACTAGTAGGGTCATTTTGACGCTTACTAGTGAACATGTCAGCCATAAAACGCTCACTAGTTCACTAGTAAGGACATTTTGACGCTTACTAGTGAACATGTAAGCCACAAAACGCTCACTAGTTCACAAGTAAGATCATTTTGAGGCTTACTAGTTGACATGTAAGCCGCAAAACGCCCACTAGTTCACTCGTAAGGTCATTTTGACGCTTACTAGTAAACATGTAAGGCCATAAATGTGCCCACTAGTTCACTAGTAAGATCTTTTTGAGGCTTACTAGTTAACATGTAAGCCACAAAACGCCCACTAGTTCACTAGTAAGATCATTTTGAGGCTTACTCGTGAACATGTAAGCCACAAAACGCCCACTAGTTCACTAGTAAGATCATTTTGACGCTTACTAGTGAACATGTCAGCCACAAAACGCTCACTAGTTCACTAGTAAGGTCATTTTGACGCTTACTAGTGAACATGTCAGCCACAAAACGCTCACTAGTTCACTAGTAAGGTCATTTTGACGCTTACTAGTGAACATGTAAGCCACAAAACGCTCACTAGTTCACTAGTAAGATCATTTCGACGCTTACTAGTGAACATGTAAGGCCATAAATGTGCCCACTAGTTCACTAGTAAGATCATTTTGAGGCTTACTAGTGAACATGTAAGCCACAAAACTCTCACTAGTTCACAAGTAAGATCATTTTGAGGCTTACTAGTTGACATGTAAGCCGCAAAACAACCACTAGTTCACTAGTAAGATAATTTTGAGGCTTACTAGTGAACATGTAAGCCACAAAACGCCCACTAGTTCACTAGTAAGATCATTTTGAGGCTTACTAGTGAACATGAAAGCCACAAAAAGCCCACTAGTTCACTAGTAAGATCATTTTGAGGCTTACTAGTTGACATGTAAGCCGCAAAACGCCCACTAGTTCACTCGTAAAATCATTTTGACGCTTACTAGTGAACATGTAAGGCCATAAATGTGCCCACTAGTTCACTAGTAAGATCATTTTGAGGCTTACTAGTGAACATGTAAGCCACAAAACGCCCACTAGTTCACTAGTAAGATCATTTTGAGGCTTACTAGTGAACATGTAAGCCACAAAACGCTCACTAGTTCACAAGTAAGATCATTTTGAGGCTTACTAGTTGACATGTAAGCCGCAAAACGCCCACTAGTTCACTCGTAAGGTCATTTTGACGCTTACTAGTAAACATGTAAGGCCATAAATGTGCCCACTAGTTCACTAGTAAGATCTTTTTGAGGCTTACTAGTTAACATGTAAGCCACAAAACGCCCACTAGTTCACTAGTAAGATCATTTTGAGGCTTACTCGTGAACATGTAAGCCACAAAACGCCCACTAGTTCACTAGTAAGATCATTTTGACGCTTACTAGTGAATATGTAAGCCACAAAACGCTCACTAGTTCACTAGTAAGGTCATTTTGACGCTTACTAGTGAACATGTAAGCCACAAAACGCTCACTAGTCCACTAGTAAGGTCATTTTGACCCTTACTAGTAAACATGTAAGGCCATAAATGTGCCCACTAGTTCACTAGTAAGATCTTTTTGAGGCTTACTAGTTAACATGTAAGCCACAAAACGCCCACTAGTTCACTAGTAAGATCATTTCGACGCTTACTAGTGAACATGTCAGCCACAAAACGCTCACTAGTTCACTAGTAGGGTCATTTTGACGCTTACTAGTGAACATGTCAGCCACAAAACGCTCACTAGTTCACTAGTAAGGACATTTTGACGCTTACTAGTGAACATGTAAGCCACACAACGCTCACTAGTTCACAAGTAAGATCATTTTGAGGCTTACTAGTTGACATGTAAGCCGCAAAACGCCCACTAGTTCACTCGTAAGGTCATTTTGACGCTTACTAGTAAACATGTAAGGCCATAAATGTGCCCACTAGTTCACTAGTAAGATCTTTTTGAGGCTTACTAGTTAACATGTAAGCCACAAAACGCCCACTAGTTCACTCGTAAGATCATTTTGAGGCTTACTCGTGAACATGTAAGCCACAAAACGCCCACTAGTTCACTAGTAAGATCATTTTGACGCTTACTAGTGAACATGTCAGCCACAAAACGCTCACTAGTTCACTAGTAAGGTCATTTTGACGCTTACTAGTGAACATGTCAGCCACAAAACGCTCACTAGTTCACTAGTAAGGACATTTTGACGCTTACTAGTGAACATGTAAGCCACACAACGCTCACTAGTTCACAAGTAAGATCATTTTGAGGCTTACTAGTTGACATGTAAGCCGCAAAACGCCCACTAGTTCACTCGTAAGGTCATTTTGACGCTTACTAGTAAACATGTAAGGCCATAAATGTGCCCACTAGTTCACTAGTAAGATCTTTTTGAGGCTTACTAGTTAACATGTAAGCCACAAAACGCCCACTAGTTCACTAGTAAGATCATTTTGAGGCTTACTCGTGAACATGTAAGCCACAAAACGCCCACTAGTTCACTAGTAAGATCATTTTGACGCTTACTAGTGAACATGTCAGCCACAAAACGCTCACTAGTTCACTAGTAAGGTCATTTTGACGCTTACTAGTGAACATGTCAGCCACAAAACGCTCACTAGTTCACTAGTAAGGTCATTTTGACGCTTACTAGTGAACATGTAAGCCACAAAACGCTCACTAGTTCACTAGTAAGATCATTTCGACGCTTACTAGTGAACATGTAAGGCCATAAATGTGCCCACTAGTTCACTAGTAAGATCATTTTGAGGCTTACTAGTGAACATGTAAGCCACAAAACTCTCACTAGTTCACAAGTAAGATCATTTTGAGGCTTACTAGTTGACATGTAAGCCGCAAAACAACCACTAGTTCACTCGTAAGGTCATTTTGACGCTTACTAGTGAACATGTAAGGCCATAAATTTGCCCACTAGTTCACTAGTAAGATCATTTTGACGCTTACTAGTGAACATGTAAGCCACAAAACGCTCACTAGTTTACTAGTAAAGTCATTTTGACGCTTACTAGTGAACATGTAAGCCACAAAACGCTCACTAGTTCACTAGTAAGGTCATTTTGAGGCTTACTAGTGAACATGTAAGCCACAAAACTCTCACTAGTTCACAAGTAAGATCATTTTGAGGCTTACTAGTTGACATGTAAGCCGCAAAACAACCACTAGTTCACTCGTAAGGTCATTTTGACGCTTACTAGTGAACATGTAAGGCCATAAATTTGCCCACTAGTTCACTAGTAAGATCATTTTGACGCTTACTAGTGAACATGTAAGCCACAAAACGCTCACTAGTTTACTAGTAAAGTCATTTTGACGCTTACTAGTGAACATGTAAGCCACAAAACGCTCACTAGTTCACTAGTAAGGTCATTTTGATGCTTACTAGTGAACATGTAAGCCACAAAACGCCCACTAGTTCACTAGTAAGATCATTTTGACGCTTACTAGTCAACATGTAAGGCCATCAATGTGCCCACTAGTTCACTAGTAAGATCATTTTGACGCTTACTAGTGAACATGTAAGCCACAAAGCGCTCACTAGTTTACTAGTATGGTCATTTTGACGCTTACTAGTGAACATGTAAGCCACAAAACGCTCACTAGTCTACTAGTAAGGTCATTTTGACACTTACTAGTGAACATGTAAGCCACAAAACGCTCACTAGTCCACTAGTAAGGTCATTTTGACCCTTACTAGTAAACATGTAAGGCCATAAATGTGCCCACTAGTTCACTAGTAAGATCTTTTTGAGGCTTACTAGTTAACATGTAAGCCACAAAACGCCCACTAGTTCACTAGTAAGATCATTTCGACGCTTACTAGTGAACATGTCAGCCACAAAACGCTCACTAGTTCACTAGTAAGGTCATTTTGACGCTTACTAGTGAACATATCAGCCACAAAACGCTCACTAGTTCACTAGTAAGGTCATTTTGACGCTTACTAGTGAACATGTAAGCCACAAAACGCTCACTAGTTCACAAGTAAGATCATTTTGAGGCTTACTAGTTGACATGTAAGCCGCAAAACGCCCACTAGTTCACTCGTAAGGTCATTTTGACGCTTACTAGTAAACATGTAAGGCCATAAATGTGCCCACTAGTTCACTAGTAAGATCTTTTTGAGGCTTACTAGTTAACATGTAAGCCACAAAACGCCCACTAGTTCACTAGTAAGATCATTTTGACGCTTACTAGTGAACATGTCAGCCACAAAACGCTCACTAGTTCACTAGTAAGGTCATTTTGACGCTTACTAGTGAACATGTCAGCCACAAAACGCTCACTAGTTCACTAGTAAGGTCATTTCGACGCTTACTAGTGAACATGTAAGGCCATAAATGTGCCCACTAGTTCTAAAATCATTTTGACGCTTACTAGTGAACATGTAAGCCACAAAACGCTCACTAGTTCACTAGTAATGTCATTTTGACGCTTACTAGTGAACATGTAAGCCACAAAACGCTCACTAGTTCACCAGTAAGATCATTTTGACGCTTACTAGTGAACATGTAAGCCACAAAACGCTCACTAGTTCACTAGTAAGGTAATTTTGACGCTTACTAGTGAACATGTAAGCCACAAAACGCTCACTAGTTCACTAGTAATGTCATTTTGACGCTTACTAGTGAACATGTAAGCCACAAAACGCTCACTAGTTCACTAGTAAGATCATTTTGACTCTTACTAGTGAACATATAAGGCCACAAATGTGCCCACTAGTTCACTAGTAAGATCATTTTGAGGCTTACTAGTTGACATGTAAGCCGCAAAACGCCCATTAATTCACTCGTAAGATCATTTTGACGCTTACTAGTGAACATATAAGGCCATAACTGTGCCCACTAGTTCACTAGTAAGGTCATTTTGACGCTTACGAGTGAACATGTAAGCCACAAAACGCCCACTAGTTCACTCGCAAGATCGTTTTGACGCTTACTAGCGAACATATAAGGCCATAAATGTGCCCACTAGTTCACTAGTAAGATCATTTTGAGGCTTACTAGTTGACATGTGAGCCACAAAACGCCCAGTAGTTCACTAGTAAGATCATTTTGAGGCTTACTAGTGAACATGTAAGCCACAAAACGCCCACTAGTTCACTAGTAAGGTCAATAAGCAGTTTATGAATACTGTCGAAAGGATGGTCAGTGGAACCTCCAAAGTTGTGGTCTTGACGATTACACGTGACCAGCAATGACCGACAGTGTTGGCTTATTTGCAGTAGCTACGCTGAAGGTAGACACCGTTGTCCCTCATTAGCAAGCATATCATTATGACAGATTAATGGAACGCATGCAGTATATTCAATTCCATTGCCTTGCTAAACAATTAAAATGAGCACATTCATAACAATGTCAAATAACTCGCACATCCCGAAGGAATTGGTCAAGGCGGCTGTGAGCTAAATGGGCTTGGTACCTCGAGTGATAAAGGCATGCTTGGTTAGCCCCTGTCTTTGTTGGCGGTGCACCACGCCAAGCCTTTTCTATCTGTTACGCAAGCTAAAAGCTTTGACATCCAGCCAACCCCGCCCCACACACACACACACACACACACACTCACACTCCGAATGGCAAAAAAGGCTTTGATGCATGAAGGACTAAATGAGGCAAAGGGATCATTTGACTAAAAAAAAAAGGTATTTTGACTGGAATCTGATTTATTAGGCTCACTTGTTAGTTTGAGTCATCATGCGAGATGTCAGCGTGTCATTAAAAATAGTTACAAAATGGTTCACAGGTGTCTCTAGGTCCCTCACGTTCTTCTTCTTTAAAAAATACACAAAGGATGAAGAATTACATTACACGCTGGTTGAATGTCACTCGGCTCTGTCTCATGCGAATGCAAAGACACATTTTGTTCTTCTAACGATGAAAGCACAAAATAGCCAAACTACTAGTTGCAATTTAGGATCTTCGGTAAAGTTCGATCTTCTAGACCAAATATCTCACCAAAATGATTTTGTTTTGCATATTTTTAAAAGACTAAAACTCGCTCACACTTTCTTTCACACTTGAGTCTTTCCTTGTGTGTTTCAGAGTAGTCGAGACCTTGAGATTGTTGTGCGCTGCTGGACAGAAAAGCAAATTGACCTCACAATCATTTTCTGCTAAGGGCTAGAGATCACATTCTGTGCAACCGTCATCACCCGCATTTAATCAGGCAGAGATGCTGCACTTTCTACAAGGGAACGCGCAAAATTCAACTCCGCTCCCCCAAATTTCTGAAGTAGCGCAGCATCAATGCTCATTTTGTGAACCCATGTATGACTTTTTCTTTTTGTGCATTAGAATCCAGCTAGTGAGCTTGTGAAGTTTTGTACGTTATGAGTTTTGAGGAAATATTTTTGGGGTCTTAAAGTAGTATTGTGATTAATATTAATTTTGTATAGTAGTAGTAAGAGTCAACCTGACCCAACTCAGATATCAGGTGAGCAGTGACGTTTGCAATTCAAGCCCGAAGGCAGTTTGACGTCAGTTTCAGATGACAGTAGAAGGTATAAGGCCAAAATGGCAGCCTTCCAGATATGGATGAAAATGGATGAATTAGTGTGTTTAATTTATATTCCACAAACACAATATTACTCAGAGTACTGTGTGTAGACTAGTGGGGAAACAGAACGTGTTCTTGCAAAGAAAACGTTTGCGTTACGTTCCCTTTTAAGATACAGTCAGATTGCCAGATATTCTATCCGTCTCAGATTTTTTTTATTCCTCAATTGGAATAGGCCTGATTCCGATTTAATGATATCCAATTCTATTTCTGTCTTTTCACTGCCAAGAAGCATTTCCCAATTGCACCACTGCCTAGCAAAGCAATGGAATAGTGTCAGTTGAACCAGTCAGCGTAAATCCAGCATTAATGCTGACCTTATAATACAGTGTTCACCTGCTCATTGTTCTTTCGCCAATTTGGTCACCTGCTACGGATTTTATTCTAAGATGCTGTATTTTTCCACTTTCACTTACGTCTCACCCAATCTTGTTCACCTCCAAAAGATTTGACAGCCGGATAGCAATTTTCCCTAACTCACACTGCTACAAAGAAGGCCAAATATTGCTCCAAGTCTCCCAAATGGAATCAGGAGCAGGATTCCGAAAATTCAGCAGACAGATGTTATGATGCAGTTTAAAAAGGAATGTACTATTTGTAAATTGTATGTTGTGGACTACTTTTCAAAGAATTTTTATCCAGTTGCGACAACAGCCAGAAAAAAACAATAAACAATGGATGGTTTTGGATGTTTCCCTTATAAAATAGTTCCAATTTCTAAAAGGTTCGTGACATGTGTTTGTGAACCCCCTTCATGTAAGGCTGAAAATCCAAAACTCAGCCACACAACTGTTTTAGTTCCGATCCTTTGTGGTGGTGTATGAAGTGTAAAGCCAAATGCAATGTCTGGAGCAGAACGTAATCTGTCTCATTAGCCCATTGAGCATAGATCATAAATGTCTTTTGCAGCAGTTTGAAGCGACTTGACAATGACTTTCCACTCAGAGGGGGGAACGAAATAGTTTTCTTTGATGAGCTGGGGGGGTGGGTGGGGACCCCCAGATGGTGTCGTTTTGAGAAACTGTTGGAAATCGCAGCATCTCATGATGTGATCGTTCATCATTACAATATGGAGGATTCTTTGTTATCGCTGCCATATTTGCTTCTTTATAACTGCTGGGTCAAAAGCAACCCAATTAGGGTCAAACTTTCACTGACTCAATAAATTGGATAAATTTGAGCCAAATTCCTGTGTTATACAAAACAACCAATTTTTTTGTTTGTAAAAAACAAAACAACAAATTGGCTTTCTTTGTAAAAAAGAAAAAACAACAACAACCCAATAACACCCACCAGCGGCTCTCGCACTTTGATTAATCCCAACCATGGTAATTTTTATTTGATACAAACCTTCAAATTTCTTCAGAAAATGCTGATAAACATTCATTATGGGGGTCCAAGCATATTTCAGCCGGTAGGGCAGTCCCCCCCCCCCCTCTCACCGGTGCTAGAGCCTGTCTTTGTTGGCCTAGTGGTAGCGCGTTGACCTTACAGTGCAGAGGGTCGTGTGGAGTTTGCGTGTTCTCCCCCGTGCCTGTGTGGGTTTTCTCCGGGAAATGTTTCCTCCCACATTCCAATGTTTCCTCCCACATTCCAAAATATGCATGACAGGCTGATTGAACACTTGAAATTGTGACTGTGAACGGTTGTCTATGCATGCCCTGCGATTGGCAACCGGTTCAGGGTGTCCCCCACCTACTGCCCAAAGACAGCTGGGATAGGCTTCAGCACACCTTGCGACTCTTGTGAGGATAAAGCGGATCAGGAAATGGATTGATTTATGGATGTAGTATACTCTTTTTACCGTTCTCACATATACTACTAATTCTTGATCTGTCCATCCATCCATTATGTGAGCCGCTTATCCTGACAAGGCTCGCAGGCATGCTGGAGGAACTTATCCCAGCTGTCTAGCGGCAACATCAGGTACTGTTGATTTTTTTTGATGCGTTGATATTATTATTCTTGTGTGTGAGTACTGTCCACTGTTACACAACTTCCTTTTTTTTTTTTAAACCAAAACAGTATTGTAATGAAAATCTAATTTTGTGTTTGACTGCGTCACATCATATGCAATATATACTGGTCCTGGGTGGATGTACCGTGGAATGATTGCTCTGTGTGGGTCAGTGCCTGGATGCGTAAGCGTGACGGGATGCGGTGAAGTAAATTAAGAGGTAGTGACTTCTTTTGAAAGTGCTGACAAATGATTTTTTTTTTCCAAGGAACACAGAACAGCCACTGAGTCAACACTGCAACATTACTGCTTGCTTGATGCAATGTTGAAACACGGGAAATCACTTATTTATACACAATAGACCCCTCAAAAAGGCAGCTGGACATCACTCGTAACTCCACAAATAGGTGTCTGGATATTGTTGCTTTTGCTCGCTGCTATCGCCGTCAAAGCTAGCTAAAGGAAAACCACAGCGCGTGCGAGCTGCAAAAAAACCAACAAAAAAAAACATCGTGTGACACGTGTAGACAGAATGAACACAGCCTCTCTCATTACCAAGCCTTGGTGGAGACAAGCTGTCAGGCTGCAACCCACAGGAGTCCAGTGCAGATGCTACGAAGCATCAGCCTCAGATCCCAACGGCGGAAGGGAAAGAGGATGTTGGCGAGAATCAGCATTAGAAAATATATATGGAAGAAAAACCGTAATTTTGATCGTCACACATTTCTTGTGTATAGTCTGACAGTTTATGAGAATACCTTTAAAAAGCAAAATAAGCTCAGAGGAAAGACCAACCAGGGTATATACAACAAGTACTGATTTTTATTTTTTAGGTTTATAAAGGTTAGCCAGTTGGAGGTTGTGTTAGTTCACGTTGTCTAAAGCATGTTGTTTTCATTTAAACTTTGCATGACATGCCGTTAGGAATGTTTTTGCATTTATTATTAGCATTATCATTATTAGCGTTTTGTTATTAGCATTAGCATTCGGATAAATACTTTATAATACTAGTATAAAAAGTTTAGGATCACCACAAGCTGTTTCACATTGCAGTGAAGTGCGAATCAACATTACACTGTCTCCAAGTATCCAATCTAATATGGACATAAATATTCATATTAGACTATTGCACATGCTTAATAGACAATATTTATCTGTTTTGTTTTGGTTTTTGTAAAACTATGACTTTTTTTGTGGGTAAAACTATAATTTTTTGGGGTGGGGGGGGGCAGTGACTTCTTTTGCAAGTATATAATCACTGACAGGGGTAGGAAGGGCACCACAGAATAATATTTTCTCATTGGCTGGAGCCCGTCATGTTGGTAGGTGAGTACCTGGTTCGATACATTACAAGCTCCAAAGTGCTACAGTGCCTACGTTGTTTTGTTTGTTTGTTTTGTTTTTTTTTTATTTTATTGAGCATATATAGTACACGCAATAACAGGTTGACAAAGGTCAAACAAAATTATAAAAGGAAAATTAGAAATAGTTAAAAGAGAAAAAAAAACACATCACAGTTATATGCTCAAAGGAGTAGGAGGAAGTAAATAACTTATCTAGTCCTACCCCTTATTATGTAACTGATTGTTCATTTTTCAAAACAAAGAAATGAAAAACTACATATCATTAAATATTTTTACCCTTGTGTATACTATGCTGTTCTATTTCTACACCTTCTGGTTTGTATATATATTGTTATTCTTTCTTCTTTTGTATTTCAATTTTCTGATATTCATTATAATTAGCATTCCTTGAATACAACTGTTAAGTTGATCAAAATCCAAAATGTCTATTTAAGCCACTCAATAGGGATCTTAGCGCTATTAAGAAGTACACCTTGTGTTTGCAGTGGAAACATGTGAGGTCAGCAATATTTGAAGCAGCTCAAATGGCTTTAGATAAAATGATAATGGGAGTCTATTAAATGATTTTGACACTGGGCATGATTTTATTGCGTGTGGGGAAAATTGCCAGACTGGAAATTGTAACCGGCTGGAAGATAATCAAACCATTTGCGTATGATAATACAGGACAAATAACATACAGCATTAGGCAGTACGGAAGTGGCACAGACCGTTTTGTCTTCCTCAAAACCCGGCCGTCGAACGACTGCAATTGCAGAGTGTCACCTCAGCGTGGCGCCAGTGTGCTTTGCAAGCAATCGACCCAGGCGATGCAAACCGACTGATGGCACTCGTGGTCTTTTATGCACGTCACGCCACGCTCCTTGATGTAATTCCACCGCATGAAAATTCCCTGCCAGCTTTCCAAAGCTGAGCATATTTCAATCAGCCTTATCTCTCCATTCACAGCAGAGTGGTTCGGAGAAGAAGCACTTCCAGGCAACGCAGGTGTGCCCAAAATCCCAGACAAAGCACTGAAACAATGCTTTGATCAATGGGATGGTTGGAATAGAAGACCGGCATGCAGTCATCAGCATTGTTTTGATTGTATTGGCAACATGTGAAGCCGTACTCTTTGCAAAGAACATTTTTGAGTTTCATTG
Source organism: Hippocampus zosterae (assembly GCF_025434085.1). Lineage (NCBI taxonomy): Eukaryota > Metazoa > Chordata > Actinopteri > Syngnathiformes > Syngnathidae > Hippocampus > Hippocampus zosterae. The sequence continues at coordinate 13,099,916 of NC_067465.1, forward strand.
TGCGAATGCTAAGAGGCTGATTGACATTCACTCTACTCCTACGAATGCATGACAGAATACAAAAATGAAGACCCAAATGCGTTACGAGTTCAGCGTGAATGCACTTTTACTTTTCTCAGGCTAAACATTTATCAGATATTGGACTGAAGATAATTGTGTCCGCAAAGCAATCCATTCAGAAGGATGAACAATTCTGCGTTGACCGAGGGTGAGCAAATTTGGTATTTTAAAAAACAACGGCCAGCTCATTTGTAAATGAGGTAAAACGAGAAATGCCATTTATTTTAATGGTAATCAAAATTCATGCTCAATTTTTAAGTTTATCATCCATTCTTTGTTGTGTTAACAATTTGCACATCCCGATAATCGGACAGATTTTAAACCAGGTTTTTCCTTCCTCTCACAGTCAGTAAAGGCCTGATCATCAAATGCCTCTCAAATTACGCTGACCAATTACCCTTTGGTGTGTTTTAAGAGTGACTTTTCCACCCTGATTGGCTTAAAAAAACAGTTTGGAGTTGACAGTCATAAGTGGTAAACCTGTTCAGAATTTAGCAGTGAAAATCCTTTTGTGTGTGGTTAACATTTGAGTTGATTCGAGTCACCGAGTCTGTGCTTGGTACTTAAAACTGAACAATGGCTAATTAGAAAGTGACCGGAATGGCAATTTTCTCAAGCACTTGTCCTCCTTCGTTTTGCGGGTGAGATGGAGTCCGTACCACAGCTGGCATTGCGCAAGAAGTGGTTTTCCCCATGTACTGGTTGCCAACCAATTACAGCCCACATCTCGACAAACAAGCAATCACACTCCCATTCACGACAATTTCGACAATTTAATCGTGATGAACCTAACAAGCATGTGTTACCCAGAACCTCAGAAATCAGACATGTTCACCATCGGCACGAGCTGGAGTTTTTCATGCTTGCCCACTAATATAAAAAAAAAGTGATGTGTGATTGCCATAGCAATGACAGAGATGCTATTCTCCTTATTTGCACTGCGCATACACTCACTGCGAATGTGTAGTTGTTAGGCTCAAATTACTCAAATTGTTGCGTTAAATCATGTAAGCTTTGTCATTCGTTCAGATGCCCCCCCCCCCCCCCCCCCTTGCTCCCACTAATCATGCATGCCAGAGTTCAAACTGCATAATTGATAGCCTACAGTAAATGTTTTTTGGAGCACACGCATTGGAGGACTATTTTCCCTATTGGTAACATGTTGTTGATGCAGAACAAAAATGACATTTTCTTCAAACCCCACTCCCTGCACCAGTCGCGCCTGCTTCAATTGTCACACATAACCCACGATCTGCTGAGACAGCACTTGCAGCGCATACTGACACAAAAAGGTCTATGAATATGGACGCATGCTGTATTGTGTTGCTTGCGTGTGTGTTTGGTCAGATACGCCAAAATGGAAATAAATAAATAAAATCTGTCTGCTACTTTTTAAAATATTGCCGGAGCCTCACTCCCTCTTGTGCTTTAAAGAGCATTGATGTTTGTTGTGGGCATTTGTGCACACAGTTGGTCATGTTTTTTTTTTCTTTTTTTTTTTTCTTTTGCTTTGCTTTTTCCAGCAAGAAAGAGGAGGTTGACTTGGGAATATGAAACATCAGAAAAAAGTGGCACGCACTGGAGAAGCGGGGCGAAGTTAGTTGCGGTTGAAGAAAAATGGGCCAGAGGAATGGTTCCCTGGTGTAAGTGGATGCGACAGCTCCTCACCCAGGAGAGCACTTGTACTGAGCACACACTGGAGGCCAGCAGGGCCACCTGCCACACAGATCTGTACAACTCTATTATCGAACACGCACGGGCGTGGGGGCGGGCGAGGGGGGGGGGGGGGTTGCTACACCCATGCGCACACACACGCAAATCCATCCATCCATTTTCTAATCTTCTTTATCCGCACGAGGGTTCCGGGCATGCTGGAGCCTATCCCAGCCGTCTTTGGGCAGTAGGTGGGGGACACCCTGAACCGGTTGCCAGTCGCAGGGCATGCATAGACGAACAACCATTCACACTCATACTCACACCTAGGGACAATTTTCCAGTGTTCTATTAACCTGCCGTGTCTTCTTTCTGAATGTGGGAGGAAACCAGAGTACCCAGAGAAAACCCACACTGGCACGGGGAGAACAAGCAAACCACACAAGAAAGCTGGAGCCAGACTGAAAGGCCTGTTCAATGTACTGTTTTGCATTTCTCATTTTGCTGCTGACATCATCATCCTCGCGGTGGTCTGTCAAATTATTAAAAAGGCAGACAAGAGATTTTTCGCCAGTGTGTGCATTGCATTGTACAGTTTTGCTGGAGTTCAATGGGTGAAAAGTGTGTTGGTGATCAGGGCTCTCCTTTCCCGCATGTGAAGGCATTACATGAAGTTTACTGTAAAATCGATAAATAAAATGATTGCGTGGAAAAAATGTGATATAGCGTGGAGTGTGAATCTGGGGAAAATTGAAATGACAACAGATGATTACATTTTATTCCACATACATAAACTTAATCCATTAGCGGTAGGGTTATCATCAAATGAGAAAAAACAGTTGCAGACAGCGGCCAGGAGAGTAATGTGGAGTGCTCCACCAGGCTGTTTATCTCGCAGTTTCGATTGTATTTTTATTTGATAAACCTCATCGATCACAATCCTTATGGTGCTGTTTTGTGTGTATGTATTGGCAATCCAAACATCCTCCACGATGTGATTTGTTTTTGTGCAATGCATTCTTCCGTTGGCCTTTGGAAACCTCTGCCTAGCAACATGTGGACTTTCAAAACTATTTAAAGAATAAAAAAAACCCACAAAGTGGACTTAATTTGCACAATTGAGGGTATGAGCTGTTGTAATTGCAGCAGCTCATTGTGAATTTTGACCCCATGTATGAGGTCGGGTTTCAACGAGACATATTATGACATCAAGTCGGGCCTAAATGCTAATTACCGAGAGACCCAGTTTGACGGCAGCTTTCTAGACCATAGGTCACATGATAGGATCAATTTCCTGAAGTTCATTGTTGGTAAAATGGTGATATATGCTCCCTTTGTATTTCATTCCACTGGGCGTCCTTGTTTTACGATGCTACCGCCATACGTTTCCAACGACGCATAATGGAACTGGTTCACTCAAGAATATATGGCCATATTGCATTCGTGTGCACGCGTTTTTTTGACACATTTGTATTTTTGCACAAGGTTGTTTTATAACTATAGGCTGGAAGTGTTTTTCTTCCAAATATTTACTGTAATGATGAGATTTCAGAGTCCGAATGCCGTGCTCGGAGCTACTTTGCACAGTGGTGAAAGAATACGAGGTCATGTGTCATAAGCAGGGCATGTTTTCGATGACATTTTCGACTATAACCGCCACTTCAAGTATCGGTATTGCGTCACGGTGGCAAAAGCCATCAATTCTGTACAGGGCGCAAGATAACAGCACAAAACTACCTTTGACTGAACTGAAAGTGAAATGTTAAGTGATGAAAGGAAAAGTTGCATTGCTGATTGTGAAAAGTTGAATTGGCCAGCACTACCGATTTTGAAGGCCATGCGCAGATCAGATTGACATGGCAACACTTGGGGCCTGAATTACTAAAATGCTGCAGTCAAGAATTTGCCTGTTTTTGAAACACAAACCTTGAGTGAATGAGGCCCATAGAGTCTGAAACTTAATTGGACAAAAACAAACAAACAAACAAAAATTGCCCCTGGCTTTGGCATAGGTTACTGATAGACGCCGGTGCATCCCCACATGTTTGAGTTCAGTCATCACTTTAGGAACAGAAACCAAAGACCCCCGCCGTATCCCATTCAATATTTTATTCATCTACATCAGGGGTGCCCATTACGTCGATCGCGATCGACCGGTAAATCTCGGACTGGTCCCAAGTCGATCGCGAGGGATGTAATGGAGAGAAAAAACAAATTGGAATATATATATTTTTTGTGTTAATGTACATTGAACCCTAATCATCCGATCAGTCTCACTTTCACAAAAAGTATTTAAAAAATAAAATAAAATAAAGCAGGTAAATCTTTAACCTACGGTGGCGTGCGACCTGCGTCACTGGAAGTTGTTCGCTCTCAGCAGTCTGCAATTGCGGCTTGTGATCAGAGCTGTGGCGTTATATCTTTTCGTTATCCTCATTCAGAGTTTGTTTTGTGTACAATTTCACCAAGGGCAGGGACAAAGAACAGGAATCTAGAGGACCGAGGGAAGCACTTTAAAACGGTACGTGTGAGCTACGATAGTTAACAGGCTGCAAAAGTGCGTTGCATGCCTCCGTGTCAGGCTGCTGCTCATCAAGGCGTGTGTGTGTTTGTGCATGCGCGTGCGCGGGTCAATCGCGGGGCGTTGGTTGGTTGAAAAGTCGATTTTCGGTCCAAAAAATTTGGACACCCCTGATCTACATCAATACAACATACATCGCGTTGTTTTGTGAAGGTTTCCACACCAAAGTTTTTGTCCTGTGTCCTCATCCCAACAAAACCAGTCAAACTAATCAGGACGACCCACCATTGTCATTGCTTTTGACATTGTATCTTGGTCTATGTATAGAAAGGCGAGTGTGGCCATTACATGCGCTGCCATGTGGGAAGAGTCACAAAGCCGGCGGGGGGAGCAAAGAGCCGAGTCAGTCCCAAGTCCGACATGAGTCCGCCTGCCCTTCACATTTTTCAGCTGCTGACTTTAATAGCAAATGACTGTTTCTCGAAACCACCACAAATGGGAAGTTTGGCGTTTTAAAAAACATTTCATTAAAATGGTGCTTTATGTTCATCATTCGCTCGCCGGGTTCTGACAAAGAGGGGGCTTTGCCTATATATTTTTCTCTCCATACAGTAGTTTGTGCCTATGGTGCATGAAGAGCAGGATTTACTCCTCCAGGAATGGGCCTTTGGCAGGCTCGCTAATGGGATATGGTCCACAGTTCCACCTGTTCCAATGAATTTCTAACCCTTTGGAGCAGCGAGACTTTGTCATGTGATGGGGAGGTAATGGAGGAAAGCGATGATTTGAGAGACGGTGATCATCCGTGTTTTTTTTTTTAAACCCCCCTCTCCCAGTAAAGAGGGGGAATGAGTAAAACATCACCTGTGTTCTTGTCAGGTAAGGAGGAAAGGGAAAACGGTAAAGGGCTTTTAGGCTGAGAGGAAAAAAGCTGAAGGGCAATTTTGCACTTAAATGCTACATTTTTCACAGTGCGAGATGGCGACAGCGTGTAACACACCCATGAATTCAACAAAGAGAACCAACACACATTAATTCACAAACAAAACATCCGCCTGACAGTGCAGAGTTGCAGGGTGCGATTCTGGCTCCGACCTTCCCGTGTGGAGTTTGCATGTTCTCCCTGTGCTAGTGTGGGTTTTCTCCGGGTACTCCGGTTCAGTTTGTGTTCAACTTCACAGGCCCCACTGGAGAGCCCAACACATTTACAAATATCCCACCTTATACTCTGACTCATTCTTCGAGATTATTTTGACAGCTCGCTGATAAGAACCAAGGTGAGGAAAGACGTAAAAAGCTAATAAATGGGTGCTCTTGCCACATCACGGCAAAGTAGATGATCCTGTCACTTTAACAAGACATTGCTGCAGTGTCTTCCGAATGGGTTGCAATTTTCTCCTGTCACTTTCCTTCTGGCCGAGACTGATAGTTTAACCCGAAAAGCCCTTTCCAAAGCCATACTCAGTATATGAAGAAAATATGATGCGTTGATGGAACCAACCTGTATCATATGCAGTATCAGGGGCATTTGTGAGGTGTATAACGAGCTACACATCTGACAAGTATCGTTCTCACGAAGGCTTGATGAGGGAAGGCAGAAAAAACGTGCTAATTGCCAAGATAAGCAAAGACTGAGATGGCTCACACGTTCCACAATTAAGTGCTTGGCATGATCAAGTACACTTTTCAGAGATTGGACTCCAGAGAGCCCCTCTATGAGCCATCACCTAAACATGGTCAAGGGGTTTGCTTGTCCCTAAGATCCTCGGAGCTAAGTTGTCTGGGGCTTTAGGTCCCTGGCAAGGTCACACTTGGCAAACAGGTCCTTGGTGAATGTGGGTCACCGGGGCTCACTCTGGAGCCAGGTCTGAAGGTGGGGGCTCGCTGGCGAGTGCCTGGTATCTGGGCCCTTACCCAAGGGGCAACATGGGTCCCCCTTCCATTGGGTCTCACCACCTGTGGGAGGAGCCAAAGGGGCCGGGTGCCTGTGAGCTGGACGGTGGCAAAAGTGACCTTGGCGGTCCGATTCCTGGCTACAGAAACAAACTCTAAGGACATGGAATATCACCCCTCTGACAGGGAAGGAGCCTGAGTTGGTGTGTGAGGTCGAGAGGTTCCGACTAGGTCTAGTCGGGCTCACCTCCACGCACAGCTGAGGCTCTGGTACCAGTCCCCTTGGGAGGAGTTGAACACTCTTCCATTCTGGAGTTGCCCAAGGAGGCGCAGAGCAGGTGTGGGCATAACTTATCGCCCCCCTGGCTTGGTGCCTAAATATTGGGGTTCACCTCGATGGACGAGAGGGTAGACTACTCGCGCCTTTGAGTGGGGACACAGGTCTTGAATGTTGTTTGTGCCAATGCAACTGAGCACCACCTGGCAGTGTGTTGGCTCTGATGGTGGGGGAAGATGCTGGTCGGACCTGGCAGACCCAAACATATTGTGAGGATTTGCTAGGAAAGCCTGGCAGAAAAACCTGTCAGAAAGGGTTTCAACTCTCACCTCTGGCTGAACCCCACATCCGGGGGGGAGGCATGGGACATCGAGTCAGAGTGGACCGTGTTTCGCGCCTCCATTGTTGAGGCGGCCCTTTGGAGCTGTGGCTGCAAGGTAGTCAATGCCTGTCTTGTCCCGAGTTTTGATTTTGAATTTTCAGAGCCGTATAATAAATGATATTATTGTATATATGTAAATGATAGTATTTTTTTAGTCAATGTCGCTTTGCTTCTAGACGACAAAATACAGGTGCAGTTTGCTGTTATACACAGTGTGCATCGTTATGCTCTTTGCTTCTCGTGCCCAAGCACAAAAGGAAACAAGCAACCGCAAGCGCACTTTTTGCAACATCCAGGTGATGTTACATGTTCACATTTCACTCGTATGAACGCATGCCTCCTGTTTCTTTGCATCCCGCACGCATGGCGTTTTAAACATAAGCGAACATGAAAAGTGTGTCAGCACACAGAAACAGAGGTGACTCATTTGCGGATCAAAGTATTTGTGTTGCACGCTACGCAAAACAAACGCCTGACAGACTGAGCATTGGTTTCATCTATTTTTGAGTTAGCACACTTTTAAAACCCGCTGGGGCTCCTCATCAAGCGACTGTTCATGAAAAAAAGCTTCGGTCATGACAGCAGTGCTCTGTACTCTAAATGTGTCCATTCCACGATCTGGTTAGGGAGAAAACAAAATTATTTGTGTAATTTGAAGATAAAATGCATTGTGCAGCAGATTGTATTCAAATCTAATGGTGTCGTTGGCCTTTTCTGCTCAGGTTTTCTTTTTTGTTACTCAGATTAACTTCGTCATAACATCGCAATTTAATTATGAATTCTCATTTCAATGACAGGCAGACTACTGGGCTTTAGACATGTATTTTATAAGCTCCTGTATCACTATCATGTGATTTTGGAAAACAAACAACAGTAAAAAAAAAAAAAAAAACAGTAATAATGTAGCTCGCTTTACACAGAGTGAATGCTACATGTCTACATGTACTCTTACTGCGTTTGTGTGTGAATAATTCTTTAAAATAGTTGAAATAGTTCTTTGAAGGTAAAACCCCAATGCTAACTTTAGCTAGCTTGTCAACAGGGTTTTCCACGAAGTAGCTAGCATGAAGTTTTTGATGTACCTCAAGTGCATTCTTTTTCTTTTTAACTACACAATGTAATTCTTTTTATTGTGTTTAGTTTTACTGTACAGTAAACTCCAGTGTCGATAAACAGCTTAAAGCACCCTCAGGGACAGCAGAACATGTCTCCAATGCTTTCTGCAAGTAACACCGTTGTGTTACTCGCAGGGCACATTCACAAGACAGGAACTTACATACATAAACACCACGCTGTTTGGCCCATGAAACATTTTTCTTCTATTATAATGCTTTTATGATCGTGAGAAGCCGAAACGGAAATTATGATTACGTTTTGATTCATTGTTCAGCCCTAATCAGTAAGGTAAGCCTTCCAGTTGATCTCACTTACTGCATGGTGACACATGCAAAATAATGCTTTTTAATGTCCTAACCTTCTGATCGATCGAATGTTCCCCTAAATGTTGAGGACGTCACTCAAAGTGACTGTGATGTGCAGCGCGTCAGGTGGTTAGCTGGTGGGTGGGAGTCGAGGTGTAAGATGGACTGGCTGTGGTTATTGGCCATGACAGGTGACGTTTCCTTTCATTCTAGTGAGTGCTTTTGTCAACACCCTGTGGGAATTTCGAGCTGATTCATTTTCATGTTGTGACCCGTCAATATGGAGGATAATTTATTTAGGCCGATTCAGGAAATCGAGTTGTCAACACATGACTCACGAGATATATTCAGAACAAAGATTGATGACTGGCTTGGGTACCAGAGTGACAATAAGTTCTCATCACACAGCAGCAAAAAAACAAAAACAAAGCTTTGGGTTTGCCTTGGCTAACATATTGTTGATCCAGTATAACCTGGGCTGTTTTCTTTTTCTATTCTAGGATAAATTTGGATGTGGCAGATTTTAGTATTCATAGAGTCGAGTCAAATCCAGGTCAAAATGTTTTCGGGGGGAAAAAAAGTCATCAAAGTCAACAAAATTCAGAGTTGAAATTGTCATCATGCTTCATGAGCTTGTCACTTGTTTTATTGTGTTTTATTTTTTTAAAGCTTTTTTGTGACGTCACAAAGAGGAAAAGGATGATGATAACCTTGGAACCAGAAAGACAACTTAGGATGACTTCAAAGGGCCTTGCTGCTCGACATGAGCAATCCAATTAAGAAAATGTATGAAATGGCAATAATCAAACACATAATCCCTCATGACTAGCATAATAATGACCAGTGAGGCTTGCTAACAACTGACATTTTTCAGTAAACAATTGCTTAATGGGGATATTTTATGGAAAATTGTTTTTCTGTTGCTTGTATTCAGATAATTGCTTCCCTGAAGTGCCTTCCTTCTCATCAAGTGAGAAATGTAAAAAACAGGTAAGATTTTTTCTTTTTGGACTCATTACTGCAAATGTGTCTCTGAGTGAACCATTCTTCACTTTACATTATAATAACGTGTTTCTCTGCCCATGACATGATCAGTATGGCTGGGTGGACCTCCTGTGCTACTTTGAAGCTACAACATTGTCTGAAACTGATGCAAGGGAACCATAATGCAGAAACATCGCCATCCCCCCATGCGTGAAACTAAATCTTCAAAGTCAAAAGGTAAGCTGAGCTGCAGCTTTGTTTTGGATTCATAGAATTGTGTGAGCATCTGACATGCTAGATTGCTCGGTGAAGTTGTTGACGCCGTGGCCGTGGGTATTTGAGTTTGATGTCCATGCGCAGCATACATACACGCAGTGATGTAAAAACCGCTGTCTCTGGGAGTGAAATCTTTTTTTTTCACGGGAGCCCACTTCAGTTGTGGACTTAGCTGCGCTCCCACCAATTGCTCATCTGGTCAAACCCTTGAACCTTCGGTCATCAAGGTAACGAAATCGATATTCAGCATTTATGTATCAGAATAGGTTTCAAAATGTCCAGTCACTCACGTGCATGAAACAGGCCCTTAAAATGGACCAATTTCAGCAAAACAAAAAAATAGTGTGTAAAATGTGCAGAACTCAGGAAGTGTTATTATATCAGAGATGAAACGTCACAATCATGTCCTTCCTACATCTAGCGAGGGTCTTCAGAGTGGGTAAGTAGTTTTACTTTAGCTCTCTTTCAATTTTATGCTTGGTTGACAGGTCATAATGCTGTATATCATAATACTTAATAGCTTAGATTTGTATTGCCCTATTCAAGTGACTCAAGGACATTTGACAAGATTTCATGAGTATAATTAAAATATATCCACACGTGTGTGTGTGTGTGTGTGTGTGTGTGTGTGTGTGTGTGTGTGTGTGTGTGTGTGTGTGTGTGTGTGTGTGTGTGTGTGTGTGTGTGTGTGTGTGTGTGTGTGTGCATGCTGTATCCCGCAAGCAGAATTCCGGCTAATTTATACAGTGATGTTACTAAATGTAGGCTTTCGGGAACAGATGGCGCGAGGATCGTTTTTAGAGATATCCATGGTAGCAGCTTCACAGATATTTATAGCAAAGTATTTTAGTTAAAAGGTCCCTTAAAACATTTCCTATCCACTTTCAAGGTTTTTTGATGAAACACTTGCCTCACCGAGGAATAGTGTACATCTCATTGGAATTAACTGTTCTGAAAAGGAGCCTGCAGGCCGTCGTGTAACATTCAGAAAAGAAATGCGACGGTCAGCTCAAACTGGCCTGACATTCAGGAAAAGCTCCTCAATGGTGTCAGTTCCTCGTTGTCAAGAGTGGGCCGTCAAACCAGGCGCCCCGGCCTGGCCCCTTCGCCCCACCCACCCATCTCGCATCCGTCATCCTGAAACGCTGACATCAAAACAAACAAGACGCAGGGAATGTGATGTGGCACCACATCAACAAACAGCTGTCAAGTGTCCCTGCGTGGTGTGATGGGCCGTGGCACGGTGAGAGGGGCCTGGTGTAAATCGGAAGGGACGTGGGTGTGTTTGGGTGACAGCCCAGGGAAAGGTGTGGGATGAATGGCTCTTATGAAGAAATATGTTTGACATTGTAGACGCCTGCTGCCAAATAAGATCAGCTTGTCTTGCGATAAAACAAATGCTGCGTGACCACGGCGGGAGACGATTGTATTTGGTCTCAATAATGAAATCTTCCCTCTTTTGCATGTTTTTGGCAAAGCTTCGATTTCAGGATGCTATTAAGAAAATGTGAATGTTTTCAGTGAGGTTCCTGAAATGCATCGGCTTGTCTTACGATAAAACAAATGCTGTGTGACCAGGAAATGAAATGATTCTCTGTCTAAAAAATATAATATTGCCTCTTTTAAAGCTCGAAAGCTTGCCAATGTTCGATTTCAGGCTTTTATTAAGAAACTGACAATCTCTCCAGTTAGTAAAGACCCATATCTAACGCCACGGTAGCCACTCATGTTTAATGTTACTGTTGAACAAAAGCTTTGTCAGCCACTCGGCTGTTGCTATACAATCGCATTGGTAGAAATCATTCGTGTGTACTCAATTCGGCCTCACTACTGGCATTGGTGTATCTCACTTAGGCGTGGGCCGATTACAGGTTTGCCGGTTTACTGTGGTTTAAAAAAGTTATGATGTCAATTGCAGCCACGAAAGCTGGCTGTCACCGGTAATGCCCTTTTTTTTCCTTTTTTTAAATATTTGTTATTTTTGAGGGCCCGTCTAAGCAGGGCACAGTATGAATGGCTGGTTGCAGAGTTGAGGAAACAAGCCACATCGTTGAATTTAACTGCTTCCAATGAACGTTTTTTTTTCCCCCAGAAGGGGAGGAGTGAGTTACGCACGGAGGAGCAGGGAGGGAGCGAGACGAAAGAGACACTGCAAATCGGATGCTTTTTTGTGCTTTTAATGTGCATTTCCCAAAGAAAACAAAATGGCGCCGGCGGGTCCTCGTCAGCCCCATGGACAACAGAGTAGTCCACGGGTCTCATCTATAAAATAGCTCCCTCGTGATGCAACACTGTGACTTAGTGAGAAGATTTTAAATCGAAGAAGAATGTTCACATTTCTTGACATGTATTTCGTACATATTTCTTCTGTACCAAATATTAGATATTTTGTTTAAACATAAAATAGGGTGTCTTCAATGGGGAAAAAAATGCTGTTTATTTACGGAAACATTCTCCAAAATTTTCATTCATTGTTATTTCAGATGTGTCAGTTTAGAGCTATGATTTTAATCCTGTGAAACTGCAATGTTTTTGCTCCCAGTTACCAAACTGTCAAAATTTAACCCTTTCCAGGGCAGCAGTTACTCCAGTGGACAGCTTATCATGTTATCAGATTACAGGTTACCAGTATTGGTGCATGAAAGGGTGAATACTGACCCAAGACTAACCCTATAAAACTTAACTGAATCTTGTTTCACTTGAGTACCCGGTTTCATGTGAGTCAAAGACAGACAGTAGTAAGATTAGCCACATACGGTCCGTTGCAGCAGCGGAATAAGAAAAATTATGAGATATTTTTTCTCTCTCGATGAAGAGAAGATAATAACAACAGATTGCACTGGTAAAGTTGTCATGAAGCACACACTGGCTCTCCCTTGACAATGTAGTAATGATATCACTGCATATGCAATCTTCCCGGCGGTCCCCTTTGGGTATTTTAATACATCATATTTGCGGAGTCCAATATTATGCTGCTCTGCTTGCCCCTGTAAGGTTTGCTTAAAATGACAAGAAAACATTGAAGGGTCTGCTGTCATGTATTATTGATTACAGGGGACAATCGTGAAATAGCAGGTACTGTTGATCTCTGACACCTTACCAGTTATTAATATAAGACGTTGGCAGTATAGTCACGTTAACTTTGAGGGGCGAGAAAGGACGTAGATTACCCCGTTTTGTATGTCATTGGGGATTAGCGATACATGTTCTTGCTCTGAATGGGCATAGATCTTTTTGAATTGGATGACACCACTCATTGCCCTTAGCGAAGGGTTTTGAAAAAGCCAATGTACGCATTCATATCTTCTTGATTGCACTGCCATCTCTGGAATTTATGCTTTAAGGTGAACGTGGATGTTTTATCTATAGCTGGAACATTCTACCAATTTCTTCAGCCAAAGAATCCAGATTTAAGGGCTCTTGGTTCACTAATGCATTTGATGTGGAATGTCATATGGGAGGACCATTACGCACAAACATCTTTTAAGGTGAATGACAAAAAGGATTTTTGTGAGAACTTTAGCGCCTAATGTTGAAATTATAAGAGTAGATTAAATACTGTCTGTGAAGATGCACAATGAAATATAGTTTTCACGATTGTGTAACATGTCAAGACCAAGGCAAAAATTCCACATGTACGTAGAAAAATATAGAATATATTCTATGGAAATACACGTTTTCTCAGTGGTGGGTGGGGGGGGGGGGGGGGTGCAGTTTTTGATAATACACAGACATTGGTAAAAATTGCTGCCAATGACAAAATATTCGTGACACCAAATGAGTTCATACAACATATTCTGATTTTAAACCTTCTGCACTGGACTCGCTACAGTGTGTACGGCTATTGTTCATTGTGTCGTCTCATGTCGCATATTTATCTTGTGGTGCTCAGCAGTGCACATTAATGCGCCACTCTGCTGGTTCGGACTCGCTGTTGACGTTTCCTTTCTTTGTCAGTGTCCACACGCGTGAGACATATTTTTGCTTAAGGTAATTTGGCAGGCGCACTTGACGGCTTTGATCCCTTGAGTTTAATTTGCATCATATTAAAGTCCATGATTTCCTCACTGATAGAAACGTCTGCAAGGAAGCAATAATTTGACGCCTTCCTAGTTCTCTTTTTTTATTTTATTTATCTATTTATTTTTGATCCAAGGATGTTGGAGGATGTCATCTACGGTCCTTGTCTTGGCTGATGATACTTTTACGCAGAGAAACTCTGCACTTTTCAAACAACTTTGCGAAATGAATATTTTCCTCTTTTGATCGTCATAGTATCATGAGTAAGGTCAAATTACTCTGATTACAATGATTGGAAGTATGGAATCATTTCTTTTCTCTTGACATGACAATCCTTTAAATTGTCATCACGTGTCACCAGTACCGCCGCTTCATCCTGTGTGACATTTGGCAAAAGCATAATAATCACAGTCTTCGGTTCATTACGTGTTCACTGAGAGATTGGTAGAAGTCGCATTCTGCTGCCTCTTCGTCGGTCCATTGCGACAAAATATGCTATGAGGAAAATTAATGTATTTCATATACAGTGATCCCTCGCTACTTCGTGGATAGTTTATTGCAGATTTTCTCAAACATAAAATATATATATATATATATATATATATATATATATATATATATATATATATATATATATATATATATATGTATATATATATATATATATATATATATATATATATATATATTAAAAAGCTTCACACAGAAGCTCAGCATTATGACGGTTTAGCACAGGGGTGTCAAACTCATTTTTGTCGCGGGCCACATTGTAGTTACGGTTTCCCTTGGAGGGCCGTTATGAATTTTGGGAAATCTCATAAATGTTTGATCCCCTCCTCATATTACATACACAGCGCACAAAAATGATGGATAACTAGTTTTAAAATCAGAAGTCAAGAATAATAACATTTATTGTGGATTACATATGACAATTAGAAACTTTGGTTCAGACTTTAGCAACCATCATGGAAGTTGACATGCTTGATTTGCTTTCGTGGGCTACATAAAATGGTGTGGCGGGCCAGATCTGGCCCCCGGGCCTTGACTTTGACTTTGTGGTTTAGCGGGCTATGAAGCACTGGTCCTTTCTGCCAGCCCAAGCTCTCGCTCTCGTCCACCAGGGTGAACCCCAATTTACAGGCACTGAGCCGGGGGCAGTAAGCATGCCCACAACTGCTCTGTGCCTCTCACCGGGGGAAACTCTGGAGGTGTGGAAGGGAGTCCATTCGTCTCTCTGAAGGACTGGCTTCAGAGCCCATGTCGTGCGTCAAGGCAACCCCAAGTATATCTGGCCGGAACTTCTCCACTTGTTCACGTTCCTTCCCTGCCAGAGAGATGACATCCTACTCCTCTAAAGCCAGCTTTTGTCGCCTGGCATCGCACTGCCAAGGTCTTTGGCTGCCATCCTGCTCACTTTGCGCCTGACCCTCTTGGCCCCTCCTACAGGTGGTGAGCCCATGGGAAGGCAGACCCACAATGCCTCTTGGTGCTCTGCCTCACCGAGTCCGAGTCATCACCGGTGAGACGGTCCGAAGATGAACCAGTTGGAGTGTCGATCCTAAAAATGCAGACTCGGATGAACTCTATGATACAAAAAATATTTATAGAAAAACAAAGTACAGATCAAGTAAAAACAGAAACCGCTGGCAACAACAAGCCAGGAAAATCAGATAAGAACAGAAAATGCTTGCAAACTGTAAACTGTAACAGTTTACTGTAACTGTAAACTGTCATTTGAGATTCAAGATTATTGTGCAAATGTTCGTATGGACAAGCTATTTGGATATATATATATATATATGTTTGATATATATATATATATAACAAAAGGGATATGAATGACCTCTTTATGCAAAATTACAAACAGAACAAGAGTTATGACTCGATGATATTTACATATCCATCTTCTTGTCGAACATGTAGACTACGCCAAAGGATAAAATATGTGACTACTTCATTCTAAGTACATTGATCAAACCGTTACCACCTTCACACTGAGCAAATTATTGAGGAACTAACAGACCTGCGAATTGACGAATAGCCGTGATTGGTCCATATGCCAAAAATAATAACCTCATTAGCAGCAATTTGAAGAAGAATTGGCTTCGCACTGTCACTCCTCGAATTATTCTGAAAGGTGCTCAGCGGGTGAGTATGACTTGCTCCTCACCAGAAATATGCCGAGGTTCACGACGGGGAGAGAGGGTACAAAACAGACGTCTGTCGGGGATACGGACCAAACAAGATAAAACAGCCTTGAGTTGCCTAGAGACAGTGGCACAGTCAGAAAGCATAAAGGAAGGAAATCAAGTACTGTACTGACAAGCACAGGAAAAATGAAAGAGAACGACTGTGAATATGTATGACATAGTGGGTGGTGGAGATGTGGAGGCTTTCGGGCCGCTAAAGATATATGATGGACGAGGAAGAAGAGGTAAGACTTTGGAATCAATATGGGCGGCACATTTGATATTCGCGGAGGCAGAGACATTTTGATAAAGCCCTTTAATGCCATCTGCAGACTGCATTTGTGAGCAAATAGTTGCCAAGAAGATTCAGAGGAGTGCACTGGAGGCTTGTGAATGACATTTTCGAGCGACAACCTTTTTCTTAATTAGAGAGCAAATCGTTGAAGTGTCTTATTTGGTGTGTCAATCAGCATTAATCGCGTTGTTTTAATAATCGATCTTTATTCCTAATTTCAGGTCGGTGTCCTCATTGAAGTTCCCTTTTCAAAAACTCCAAAATGTGAGTTGTGGTGGTCGGACTCTGTAATTCCCTGCAGGTACAATTTTCCATAACTTAGCAAACTCCCAATCTGCTTCCTTTGCCTTCTGATAAATTTGTGCTTTAAGCCCTCAGTTAGAAAGTCAAATCCTCTTTTGCCTCTTTTTAAGCTTCCTTTAACGCACTTTTCACTGGGTTAGCAAAAATCTAGGAAGCCATATACTGTAGTTCCTACCCTCTGTAATATGAAAGATTGAGCTTTTTTCCATCAGTCAATCTATCTGCAGTGTCATTATTGAAGACATTTATGATAACTTTGCATTATTGAAAGTTAGTGGTCATGCTATTGCTATTGACAAATTCTATAAAACTTGCAGTTCTTTTTTATCATTACTTTTTTGGTCATATTTCAGGCAGGATTTATCCTGCAGTCCTGATGACTTATTTGAAGTGGCACAATTTCGATATCACAGCAGAATGCATGCAATTAAATCTGGGTCCCTTAAAATATATTTTAAAAAAATCATATAGAGCAGGCTTTAAAATGCAATTGGCTTGATGGACCTGCAGTGTACACTCATTCCAAGTTTGTTAACTTATGTTGACAAAGTAGGCAATATGAGCCCAATAAATCGAGTTACTTCAATATCCAACTCATGATTGTCCCATGACCTCATTAAGTAAACTTCAAATGTATTAAGTCACAGTTTGTCTTTCAGACTGTTGTCTTAAAATGATTTGTGCTCGGATGTTACGGTCTGTCTTTGATGAAATTAACTACCTGATGAAAAAGGATAGCTGATGCATTCATCTAACACCGTCTCCCGATGCCTCATCAGTTTATTATTACCATTTGGTGTCACATTCTCTTCAACTCTTTTGTCAAAGGTTAATTTATATTCTCGAAAAGTCAACCCGGATTGTTTTGAAAGGTCAGTTTTGATGAGCGCCTTTCGCTTTAAGAGACTGAAAATATTTTTGGGCGAAAGGGCTCATTCTCCTTGTTATGTCTTTTGAAAGAAACAACAAAAGAGAACCAGACTGTGGGCAATTTGTTTTGCAGTTTTTTGGATGGCTGTCCAAGTGCCCTTTTAGCTAATTCTCAGTTCAGATGGGTGAAATAAGTGAATTAAATAAGTTCAATGGTGAGAAAAGCAGTGGAGATGTTCGGTGAAGGTGCCGAGTTGTTCGGTCATGTTTTGATGGAATCAGTCACCTACTATTCACGTGGCTAAGCGATACTTGACACCCCCTAAAAGTGGCATGTAATAAAGGTACCATTGCTTATATTGAGAATTAAAACCATAAATACACCACAAACTATGAACCCCAAACACTTTAATCTTGCACTTCAAGTTAACATACAACCGAGAAGTGCTTCGGAGAACTGAAAAAGTCACCATGAGCTTTTCTTTGGACCTCCGGGACTGCAGTTTCCTGCTCGGTGGGCCGGGACCTCATCAACTCCTTGGGATTTCTTGTACTCCCGCGGGTGCCTATTAACACTTTCTGACTATTATCCTCAAGCTTAGTCGGCACCTGGCATGCTATAAAAAACACTGAGCTGAATGGGTGAAGCCTTTAGCTAACATAACAACTCGCCAACGACAGCGACCACCTAGCTATGTGCTAAGCTAAAGATTATAGCTACTGTCGTACGCAACCGCTAGCTAGCCTCTTCCAAGCCAAACTATGGCCAATTTCTTTACAACAAGATTAGCCGAGAGCCAGGAAGTATTTTTAATACAAACTTGGACCGCTAAAACACAACAGACGATAAAGCTACAGACCCTCACACAAAGCTGCTGCTTAGGATGGCAGAGTGAACAAGTGATGGAGAAATACTTTTAGATCAGAGAAGGAAGTGTTTTAAAGTAAAGTGCAGATCCTCTTGTCTCTCAAAGTGGTGATGAGCTATGTTCATGTACGCTCTTTACGCTCCAGCAGGAGCCGACAAGACTGAGCCGGAAGCTAACAGTAGCCTACTGCTCCGAGCGCTCACTGCATACAGCGTCGATAAACAGATGCTGCGCTGCTGCAATTGAACATTTCAAATGCACCTTTGAACTGTTCTGCCCAAAATACATACACAGTGCAAACAGTATTTTGCTATAACATTTTTTTTCTCAGATCAAACAGAAACGCGGATACAGGGGCCATTAAAAAAAAAAAAGGTGGTCCTGCGTGAAGTCGTGTTTGTCTGTCCACAAATATGCCGGTGCCTACTGTATTATTTGCCCGCAGAATTTTACGTTTTAAATCTCTTCCAATCTACTGCTTGTTGTTTTAACAAATCCTTCAATCAAAGGAGAAACACCACACATGTTAATGTATACCTTGCTGTATTGTACACTATATGAGCATGTGCCCCAATCTCACTTTGGAGAGTTTAGGCTTCAGGTGGCTCTTCATGACCTGATAAAACACTTCAACAACCCATCAGAACAATCATCAATCCATCAGATGCCACAAAGCCATCAGAATTTAAATTAAGTTAGCATAAATCTAAGGTTTTCCAAATGTGGGTCACTTTCAAGAAAAAAAGCAAATAATTAAGCTCTGCAATCAACCAAAGTTTGTATTTCGATGTAAGATGGAAATCAATTCATAATATCACGTTCAAGCCCCAGAAGCAGAAAACGTCAAAATCCCGTCTTGAGCTTGCAGTCGTCCTTCTGCGGCCATCTAAATACCAATCCTGTCTTTGTGTTATCGCTCTCTTCGGGCTCGTTGATCTTTGCTGTTGCCACGAGACGAGCTCTGACTGCAGAATATCAATCAATCACACCACGGCACTCTTTGTTCACCCCTTCTCTCACTATGGCAATCAACTGATTGGGCTTCATCCCCCGCTGCGCACCCCACAAACCTGTACTGAAATGTCAACCAAATTAGGCAGCCGGAGTACCTGTTTGTATACCTTAAAAACACACACATACCTCTGTATGTGTCACATCTGCAGTCGCCATGATGATCATTTAGGAGGGAAACAAACACACAAGCACTGCACGTTATTGGCCTTAAACCAAGATCTTGACCAGCAGTTAGATAATCGGCGCTCTGAAAGTCAGCGTTTTCGCCTCTTCTTACCTAAAGCAAACGGTGCTGATGTTCAAACCAACTATAACGTTTGCGGTACAAGCTGCTAATCCACACTCCTGCTCTCATGCTATAAAACCAAATTATCTTTGCGTGTTAGTTGTTCTCTGCCATAAAGAGTGGCTTAATCTGTTGGACGCTCCAGACAAACATCAGTTTATAGCCCAGGAGTTCCTAACCATGACAGCTGCTCTGCATAAAGTGCCCAGCTGCTGTCAGGCTTTCAGTTCAGTCAGTGCTCCTTAACGGTGGATAAGCCTTGTGAGGTTTTTTTTTTTTACACTTTGCTTTTCTATCACGAGTAAAACCAACACTCTCTCCCTTTGCTTTAATGTTAAAGAACTGCACCGTTTATGATGGTGGGTGGTTGCAATAAGTTGAAATATTCACATTGTCAGTATGAAATGCATCCAGTACAAACTTCAGATTCAGATTCAGAAAACTTTATTTTTCCCCGTGGGGCAATTAGAGTAAAAAAAGTGAGTCTCAAGTTGTGGTGAGCAATATTATGTGGAGGTGCAGTGTTGTTGCCGTTAGCACTGGCTTGGAGCGCTCGCCGTTAGCACCGGGCGAGCTGGAGGAGCTAGCTGTAGCACTAGTAGGCTGTTAGCACCGGGGCTAACGAATGAATGAAAAAGATAATCGAAGGGGGAAAGTGCGGAATTAATAGCTCGAACTGAGGTAACGCGGGCCTGTGGAACTAGGAAAAAGCAGGGAGTGTAGGTGAGAAATGTGGAAAAAAAGCAAGAAAAGTAAGAAAAACTGCTCCGGACAGACCGGTCGACCCCGGAACCGGGCACCTCAACAAATCTTTCTGTGGGCATATAGTAAATAAGTATGCTACTGTAGGGCTCCAGACTAACTTTTTGTACTTTGTGCAGAGTGGTTAAAAGCTTGAACAGTGAATGCAGACAGTGTGTGTGAAATGGGAAACTAGTGCGACTGTTTTCAGCATATTTCATCTTTTCCTGCATGTTGTGTTCGGCTCTTTTCTTCTTGTTTAGACGTTGGGCATCAGCGCTAACAACTCGGCTGAAGATTGATGGAAACAAAATTCAAGGATTGTCATTGAATGTATTTGCAAATTTACTGGTCACACACGTCCATGAAGTTGTGGGAAGAAAATGGTGGGGGGTGGAGTAATAAAATGCAACCTTTCAAAAGCAGGTTTCAAAGTGGATGTTAGTTTTTAAATAAAAAAGGGGGTGGGGTGTAGGGAGGGGGGGGGGGATCCTGTGATCTGGAGCTGTCTAAAGGGCTGTTCACACGGCAAGATTTGGTCCGGTGCTGCACCGGGGCTGCCCCAGTAGAGCGTTCACACGTGCAAATTAGCTCCGGGGTAGCCCCGGAAAAGAGCTTATACCGGACCAAATTTGACCCACCTCAGGGAGGTGGGTCAAATATTTGCTCCGGGGCAAATGCTCGTTTGCGAGGCAGCACCGGTGTAAATGTGCACGTGTGAACGCAACTGGGTTAAATTAGCTCCAGAGCAAAGGCTTGTGAAGAGTACATATGGCGGACTTCCGTAATGTGTTGATTCATAACGACACAAAACTTGGCTAGTAACATATTTCCTTTTGTAGGAGACTGGACTGTCTCGGAGTTGTTTGTTCCTTTGTTGTTTGTTCACAACCCCCCGCCCCCATAGAATTTATTTTGTGATTTCCTCTCTTGATTTTCTGTTTGGCGCAATAGTGTTTGCTTTTCTGTGTGTCATTGAAGTCATCGTTCATTTACGTTTTCTTGGGCGGTCACTCTCGAGCAGAAGGCACGGAAACCGAGAAGGAGAAGGACGTGCCGGTCCACTCGTCGCTTGAGTTGTGTATATACAGTACGTTTTAAAAAGAACCAACATGACACCTTGTTTGTTTTCTGTCGTTTTGCTCCGCTGCAGAAACTGCCGTGTGAACGCAAGTGGGGCAAGTGTACCGGAGCTGCCTCGCTCAGCGGCTTTGTACATGTGAACGCTCCACACAATTTGCTGCGGTGCAAAATATCCCGCAACAAACTATCTCGGTGCAGCACCGGAGCAAATGTGTGCCGTGTGAACGGCCCTTAAATGTAGGCTGTGCGGTTGTGTGAGAATGTTGCATTAATTCCTGAATATCACAACAATGGTCAACTTCTCAATTTAAACTCGCATGCTCAAGCTACTGGCATGGCATATGCAAAATCCAGAATGCCCATCTATTTTTGCAGCTGGGTCATAGCTGCGTCCTGAGACAACGCTGTCATCTGTTATTAGAACTTTTCAAAAACTCAATGACCATAACAAAAAAAAACCCGTCAGTTTTTACAGGATCTTTCTCATGTAATTCTGGCCTTGAGTATGCTCATTCAACAAAACTGTCTTTAGTGCCGCAGTGGGAACAGGAGGGAATACAGTATGCTTAGGAAGAGGTGGGTTAAGAATACCAAACTGGATGATCACACAGTGTTGAAGCTGTGCTGCAGTTCGTCGGCTGGTTGCGTAATATGATGCAACTGAACAGCCTTGGAGAGAATTTCTCCTGGTAACTCCTTCAATATTCATGAAAAAGAAAAATATCTACGGGCTAGTTTAATGAATTCTTTCCCAACGGCCCTGCTCCATCCCCACCTGTGAGGTTCAAGATCCTTAACATCAGTATCATTTAGTACGTACAATGTTACAGCAATTTCTTTTCATCACCGATTCCATTGACTGACCATAATAGAAGTTCACAAGGTGAAAAAGGGAAATAAAAGCACCGAGATATGAAAATAATAATTCTGTTCATCAGTCACCAACACAGGATTAAAATTAATTACAGTTATTCAGTTACCCTCCGCGAACATTAAAACACGTTTATAGATTTCAGAGGCCAAACCTCTGACATTCTTTTAACAATGTGAAAGATATTAAGTACGATGGAGGAGGAGAACAAAGTCTTGATTTTTCAAGTGGTCATTAAGTCCTGGTGATGATGTTGTTCTTCAGACTAATGACGTTTGCTATAAAGTGATGCAATAATGTGGAACAGTACTGTTCTTCTCATTGACTGCAGATTTCTGTCGTGTGATTTTTTTTCTCTCTAAATGATTTCCACACAAGAGATTCTCATTTGTAATCAGCACCCAGCACTTGAAAAAATACAAAAAGCTGATCTGCTGAATACCGAACATTGAGTTTCCCATTTAAATCAATACATCCCTCATTACGGTGCCATGAATATTTCATCTGCAAGACTATTACTTCAAATGAATAATTGAAGTGCGTTCTAACAGTCCATGTTGAAGGGGTTCAGTGGCACCCTTGTCCCAGAGGTTCTAAATCCGACCGCCCCACCGGCAAGGTCTTAGATCATGCGTGGAGATGTTTCTCTTGCAAATTGTCAGCTTAACAAATCCAAAAATGGACAGAAAATGCACAATGCCTTTCAAAAATTGTGACTTCATCTGAAACCTGAATATCTAGGTAAGTACATGTTATGTCAGACAAAATTAAACAGGCTTCACATGGCGTGAGTTGTCCGTCTCCCACTAAAAAAGAAACTGAGCACCATTATTTGCATCCGCAGTTATCTGACACAATTGCGAGTGACTGTCATAACCCCATGGTCCCTTTTCACCACTACAGTATGCCGTTAGCTAGCTAGCTATGACTGGACCAAAAAAACTACGTTATCTTTGGGTTTCACAATTGGCGGAATAGCTCATTGCCATTATTTCAAACAAGAAGTGTAATTTGTCTTCAGCCACTGTCATATGTAAAACACTGTGGATGTGAAATTAGCGAGAAGTGTGCGCTCAAATGTCTTGTCACGTAGTGTGAGCTGGCCCCATTGGCCGTCTCGCACCTGATGGGAGTTCTGCTTTGCTTGTGAGCTAGCTGGTGGCTAGCACTTCTTGTTGTTGCGTGGGAAGCCCCGTAATGACTCGGTGGGATGTATTCCCTGATTTGAAACACACTTGGTAAACCCTCTCTGAAAAGATGTTGAATGCTCAACAACACACAAAAGTAACTGTACTTGATCTAATTTATGTAGGGCAAAGAGATTAGCCTATTGCTGTGTATTTGGTACTTTATTTTCCCCCCCTAAATACAGTTTTGTCAAATACTTGAAACTGATGCTATGTGCATAAAAAACAAGCTGAGCTGAAATTCATTAAACACCGTAAAACTGGCGATTTCTTCTCATGGGTATAGGGTGTACATGTACACGCTTGTATTCTTGAAATATTGCTGATTTAGTCGTAGCTGTTTTCAGATACAGTACTTTGCTTTTTGAAATGGTTTTATCAACCAACCAACCAACTATATTTGTGTGTTTAGTTCCAAAGACGGAGTGGTCTCTGTCAAATCAAAAGCATGAGTGGAAGGCCTCCGCAAAACGGCGAATGCAAGTAGCAGTTCAAAGGCAGCACTACGGTTGACATCAAATGAAGAAACATACATAAAATATTGAGTGAGTAGATTTTAACCTTCCATATCTCCACAAGGGATAGGGATGAATCCATTTCCCGCTCTCTGAACTTCATCAAAATAGAGATAAGACTTGCTTTCAAGTGTTGAGCTTGTGCAGGATGTTAAGTAACGCAAGGTCAAAGTCAATGTTCGTGTCAGATTATGGAAATGTCTGTCCCTCTCCCTTTTCCCAGTTCTACAGTGAAGAAGGGTATCAGACACAGTCGTGGTTAAGTGTGCTGTCCATAGATGGATGTGTTGATTGTATGAAGAGCGCTCCTTTCCCACACAACCACACTCATTTGTAGCCTCGCTCTCAGACAGGTTATAATTTCTGTGTAATTGCCTCCATTTGCTTGAATGGCTCTTGTGAAGCTGAAGTATGTTTTGACATATTGTAAGTACAGATAGTCGGGCATGGCCTTTGCAAGCCCTTCAATCCTCTTTCGGTCTCTCTTCAAAACACCAAAGTGTTATCGGTATTGACTTTATTCATCAGCATCCGCTAATGCGTTTGTGCGTTTCAGCAAATTGAGGTAAATAGTAGTTGTACTTCTCCATTTCAGACTGGTCTCTATATACGGACATCCGATGCTTCCTAATTGTTTTTTCATATCCCTACCAAAGAGATTTTCAGCATTAAAGTTGACGTGCTCATGATCATGAATACAGCTGATTACAAAAACAACTTCTGGTAACGTTTTGTGATGGGAAAGGAGAGGAGAATGAAGCTGCACTCTCTTTCTTTCTCGTATCAAGGAGCACCTTAAATTGAAGCCTATGAAGTTGCTGAAGAACAAGGGGAATGCGATGAAACTTGCTCCAGAGTTGTGGACCATTTGAATGCTTAAAGGGCAGGGGAGCCCAAGGCAGGTCCTTGAGAGCCCTATATCCAGTCAGAGTGGTTTGTGGTTTTATTGTGCAGGTGGTGGTAAGTTGGCCACATTCTGTTTTTGTGAGTATAATCGGATGATAGTGTTAACCTGAGGGCATAGGCAACCTAGGAAGTAGTCAATCCAGCCGGAGAACTAATGGATAACCTTCCCATTCTGCGATGAGTTAAATGAGTTAAATATGCCCTGTGTGAGTGTGTGTGTGTGTGTGTGTGTGTGTGTGTGTGTGTGCGTGTGCGTGTGCGTGTGTGTGTGTGTGTGTGTGTGTGTGTGTGCGTCCTTGAAAAGGTCATGTGCACTTTCCACCTTTTGATATTTGCAGCTGGGTGTTATCATTAGTTCAACATGTATACAAAGAGCAGCCTGATATGCAAAACACATGCTTTTCAATAAATGGAAATGCGATGCAATTCATGAAAGAAAAAGAGCTCCATTTAAATTTCCGATGGCAGTTCCCCGACATGACTCCTAAAAAAAATAAATAAAATAAACCCTCAAAACCATAAAATTGCTCAGAAAAAAAAGCAATTGTTTATCTGCCAAGCATTCATATCCTCTGCTATAGTTTGTCCTTCTAGACAGTGCTGATAGTGGTTTATCTGCTTCCATCGCTCCCAGAACTCCCCCGAATCACTCCAATCCCACTGAATGGCAATCTGCACTTTGTTCTCGATGGATCAATGGCTCATAGCAAGTATAAACCAATTTCCTTCACAATCTGCTCTCTGGGAAATAAACAGACCAATTCCCACAGTAGCCTGCTGAACCATTGTTCAAATAAAGGTTTTTGAACTTTGAAAGCTACTGAAACTTGAGATGCTGTTAAATATCATCACTGTCCAATGAAAACTTTGTCTGCTTTATAACAATTTTTACCTATTGTGGAAAAACTGCGTTGCTAATTGAATGCAAAACAATCACTGGCATGTTGACAATGATTATTTCAGTCGAACAATACAACTGTGCCACAAAGCACGTTTTAGTGTTAATGGGTAAACAACTCAAAACACTGAAGAAGCTTTCGTTCCCCTCATGAACTCCATCACATTTACATATGATGAAATTATGACACGTGTACAGATAAAAACTACAGTGAGGAATATTTTGTTTCTGGTGTCAGTAGTCAGCATGCATGTGACAAAGCACTTTTTCAATTGACCTTTGAAGAAACAGAGGTGACAAATTTGCTCGTAGTCTCTTCTTTCACGAGGGGAAAAAAGTTTTGATTCTATCTTTTTATGTTCTTTAGAAATCAGAAGGAGAACATGGGAACGTTTTGCAGATTTCAGACACTTCCCTCCACAACTGGAGAAAATTTGCTTTTATTCTCTAAATCAGCAAAAAAAAAACATTTGTATAGTTATCACCCCAATACACCTTTAATACCCCCATTGCTTTGTGTACAGTGCCATGAAAAAGGATTTGCCCCCTCCTGATTTCATTTTTTTAATTTTTGTATATCTGTCACATACAGAGTTTTCATATCCTCAAACCATTTTTAATATCACCCCTGCGATTAGCAAAGAATACAAAGGCTTGTCTCACATTGACCGAAAAACATCTTCATGATCCTCAAGACTTTGGGAGAAACATTCTGTGGACTGACGAGTCAAAAATTTAACTTTTTGGATGGTGTTCGGCCCATTAACATTTGGCGTAAAAATGGCACAGCATTTGATTAAAAGAACATGATCCCAACGGGGAAGCATGGTGGTGGCTATGTGATGGACTGGGGCTGCTCTGCTCTCTCAGGCCCAGGACAAATTGCTGCCATTGGTGAAACGATGAATTATTTTGTGCCTTAATAAATGGAAATGTCATTTGAAAACTGCATTTTGTATTTCTTTGGATTGTCTCTGGGTGATATTAAAATTGGTTTGATGATTTGAAACCTTTGTGCATGATAGATATGCAAAAAACCCCACAAACAAATCAGGAGAGGGACAAACACTTTTTTTTCATAGCACGATAAATGCAGTCAAGTGCTGAATGACTCGCATAAAATAATTCCGCTGCGGACGAAAGAAAAATGTGATGAAACATTTTATCAGTGGCACGTTTCAGGAGCATAGCCAGGTTAAAGAAGGAATTAGCTAGATGCTTCCAGAGACACATGGGGAAGTTAATTCTCACTGAACATTGAAAGAACCGTTTCCTCTGAACCTCCCACTTAATGTTTTGACACTGTTCTCCATGTAAATGCACAGCATGGCTCTCATGAATACTGAGAGCTCTCCTTTGCACATGAATTGTCAGAGTGGTTGGAGATCATTTAATTCTTTGGAGATGGTGATTAACACGTGCATTCGTTTCAGGCTGTGCACCTCTTTGATGCTAGTGGAGGGAGAAACGCCACTAGAGGGAATGAAGAGGAGGATCTTACATTGCCACACACCATTACCGTGATGTGTGGCAAAGCACAAGAAAAAAAATAGCCTCAGTCAAAAGAATAAGGAAGCACTTTACAGCTCGCTCGGCAAAGACAGTGCTGTGCAAACTAGTAATTATCCGTGCATTTCGAATGTGTCAACATTGGCTCATATTGACACCCTGTTCGCTTAAAGCTACATTTCTGGGCCGTACTGAAAAAGTCAACAAATAGATTTATCAAATAGCACTGGGAACAATACAACTGTGACAACAATCTATTCACATATAGTATACTGTATATGCATATGGTTTTGCGTAATACAATGCAATACAACTTATATGGCGCTTTCACAACAGCCAAAGCTGTAATAAAGTAATAAAAAAGTAATAAAAATAACAAAATATACCACATTTGACAGGTATTAAAGCATTTAATGTTTGAGCTAAAAACCGCGGTTTTGAACAGTCAGAGCGGTGAAGTGGGTATAACAAATCCTCTAACCACACGGAGTTTGCCGTTCCTTACCTGATAATATGCCAGCACCATCCTTTGGTTAAATATCTCATTGCTTTTAAAAGGTCATTGCCCAAACACCGATTCAGAAGCTCATACTAAAAGGGCACCTGCTCCTGAATGAAAACAAGGTGAAGGTCATTTATAGATTGGAGAATCCATCCTTACATATATTGTCTTCCATCTGTCAGCTTATGTCCATCATTATCTTCAACGAATTGACTTTTCATAGTGGAACTCATCCCATGAGAGTTACTGAGAGTTGGACTTTCTTCCTTGGCAGGTCCGAGGCTCTTCTGATACATGTGACAGTCACTTAGTTATGAGTAAAACGTATGTGTTAATGTGTTAGATGCTTGGCCAGATTTTTTCAAATCTGCACCTTCATATTTCATCGACAGTTGTTGCAGTTCGGATGCGGTGGACTGAAAGAAATGAAAACAAGTGGTTTTGTGCCAAACGAACCGAGTAACACTGAAGTTGCTAATCGAATGTGGGAAAAGTTTAACATCAAACTAGGCCGTAGTTACTTACTTTTTTTTTTAGTGCCACAATATTTAGAATAACATTTCATTGTTGGCCACAATCCATTCCAATAAGTTTAGGATATGAATGTGCGCATAAACTCTGGAGAATACTTGGATGACATTGTTGTTATGGCCGCCAATGTTCTTGCTTCTGTCAAAAATGACTGCTGTCGGGCCTGCTTAGGCTCCGCTCTGACATTTACTAGTTGGCTATAGAACAAATAAAAATTCAATACACTTACAAAGCTCATGTAGCATCAGTGCTGTGAATCATTAAAAAGAGCATAACATAAAATAAAAGGTTATTTCAGAGTTGGAGTTTAGGCTCTGCTCTGACATTTACTAGCTGGCTATCTAAGAAATAAAAATTCAAAACACTTACAGAGCTCATGTAGTTTCAGTGCTGTGAATCATTAAAAACAGCATCACATAAAATAAAAGGTTATTTCAGAATTTGACTGCAGATTTTTTTTCGAGAAAAAAAAAAGATTGCTAGCTGTTGTTCGAACTGCAAGAAAAACCTGAAGCTAGATCATCCATCCACCCATTTTCTAATTCACGAATGAGGGAGGAAACCGGAGTATCCGGAAAAACCCCACGCAGGCGAGGGGAGAACATGGAAACTCCACACAGGAATCGAACCCTACACCTCTGCATTTTGAGGTGGACGTGCTAACCGGTCAACCATCATGCTGCCAAAGCAACATAATAAAAATGATCAAGTTTGATAATGAGTCCCGTAGTTGCATTGGTTTGAAGGAGACACTCCGTTACGTCTGAAAACATTGAAAAATAATTAAAAATAAAACTATTTGTCCAAATGCGGGCCCGGTGGTCGAAGGGTTTGTGCGTCAACCTCACAGTGCAGAGTTACCGGGTTCAATTCCAGCTCTGGCCTCCCTGTGTGGAGTTTGAATGTTGTCCCCGTGCCTGTGTGGGTTTTCTCCGGGTATTCCGGTTTGCTTCCACATTTCAAAAACATGCATGGCAGGTGGATTGAACACTCTATATTGTCCCTAAGTGTGAGTGTGAGCGCGGATGGTTGTTCATCTCTGTGTACCCTGCGATTGGCTGGCAACCGGTTCAGCGTGTTCCCCGCCTACTGTCCGAAGACAGTTGGGATAGGCTCCGGCATGGCCCGCGACCCCTGTGAGGATGAAGTGGATCAGAAAATGGATGGATGGATGGATGGATGGAAGAAGTTGCCCAAACAAGTCTATAAACACCCTTTAGCTGGTCCAAAATACCACTGAGTTCGAACCAGAGCCAGGGGAAGAGGTCATATTTCTCTAGTACTTGCATCTTTGCCCTGGTTTCTTTCATATTTCACTGTAGAATTGAATTTAAAATCCTCGTCACATACAAATGTCAGCATGGCCAGCCACCATCGTACCTTAAAGAGCTTGTGGTGCCTTATCAACCTAATAGAACACTAGGCTACCAGATTTTACATTTACTTGTTGTTCTAAAAGTTTCAAAGTGGTACAGAAGGTCGAACTATCAGCCTTCTTTCTCTAGTCAACAGTGAAGACTTAACTTTCCTTTTTGATGAGTCAGACTTTTTGTTAAGGGGGTGAGTAGACTTCGCTGAAATGTTTTGATTTTTGTGCATGAGAGAAATCATTGACTCCTTCAGTTTGCACCCATCAATATCTGTGAATTAAATAAATAAGAGTGATTGGAGGCCCGGAGAGTAGCAGAAAGAGGGTACGGCGCCAACTACATCATGGCTGACTTGTCACTACATGTAGACAAACTGCGCGGAGATGATGAGGGACAAAGGAGGCGATTAGTTGGACTGAGTAGTGGTAATACACTCCCAGGGGCACAGTAAGTCAGGGCGCTCAATGCTGCGACCAGGTTCACAGAGCAATTAAGCCAGCCGAGAGAGTCAAAGTGGCTTAGCTTGATGCTGGGCAGCTCTGCACCGCTGTTGAGAGCAGAGGGTCACTTTCGCTAGCTATCAGTCTACCTGTGTGTCTTAATGCAGCCATCCACACTGGCTCCATGAGATGAGAACACAGCTGAAGGAACAAGCGGGGGCCACTGCAATACATGGGAGCACTTAATTCTTCTCCCTGTCCTATCATTGTGCCTGACACATCCGTAGCTCCCGGATGGCCAGCAATACATATTTGCTTCTATACTTTGTTTTTTGCTCCCAGTATCTTCATGAATTATTCATGCAGGGGTGAACAAAAGGGTACAGAGCCTTTGCCAATGTAGTTAACATAAAGGAAGAGAGGGCTCCTATAAAATATATCAATTACCCCTATGGAAAGATAGCTGAAGATGCACGCTGATTATCGGGCTAAATTGTATGATATTCTCAGATGTCTCTTAAAAGATTATCCAGAGACGTTGTACTGCGGTGTGAGATGCGATAAGTTTTTCTTCCCTGATCTCCTTTGGAAACTTGCCGGGGGCTGAAAAATGTAAATACTCTACCCGTGCCAATATTTTCACTCAAAAATCCTTATGAGCCAATTAGGAGGCAAACTGAAACAGATTGTGATAGACAATTAAGGCCGTTCTGCCACTGAGGGGCGGACAGTCGTGACTGCCGCCTAATGTAGAAGAATGTGCGCTCGCGAGTTCGTCTGGGTCCGTTCAAGGTCGCAGATGTCGGCCAAACAATTGCCAGACGTTCCCCTGCATTTTTCATGTCACCAGGGAATTTTGAAAATGCTCGCTCCCATATTTCACACAAAGAATCCTGGGGTTAAGGAATAAGGTGGACCGCCGTACACAAAAAGAGAAGCAATTGGTTGTTTTGACCATTTGCATGACGTGTCTCATAACTCATTGAACAACACAATAAAAATGAAACGGAGAAGTGTTTTCAAATGCAATATATTGTCATCAGATGAAATAACAGTTGATATACAATGAAACTCCTCTACAACGAAATCATATTTGCAGCAAGACATTTTTCACACTTTTTTTTCACTGTAGCAAATTTGATCTCAGATGTACACACACACACATATGTGTCCATGCACACGCAAACGTATGTGTACGCCTCTTCTTGTCTTTGCTGCTTGACATTAAAAGGTCCGTTTTGTATCCATTTTAGCAATGCAATGTTCTTGCTGCGTCTGAAACAAACAATAACAAATACTTCCTGGACAACTGCGCATGTGTAAACCAGTGTGGTGGTTGCTGTTGCCGTTTCCAAATGAAGCATTAGAGGTCGCTGTTGGATTAGACTTCGTTGTAGTGAATCTCGTAGCGAGGGAAAAGCACAGAAAAATATTTCGTACCACGCAAAAGTGCTTTTTTTTCGTTGTATGCGGGCAGGAAAGTGGGAATGGTGTGAATGCATGAAGTATTTTCACACTAGGGGGTAATTTGGACCATGTCGTTTTCGTTGTAGAGGAATTTCACTTTACCTTCTTCTAGTTGTTCTTTGACTGCTACTTTTAGTGTTCCCCAACTCAGCACCTAATCTGGGGAAGGAAGAAATATGTGAGGTGTCCTGGTTTGGTTATTTTGAGTCCACTGATGTAAGAACGCAAGTGTGGGGTCTATCACGTGAAAAAAAATGTTGAAGAGGTTAGAAATATGCAAAGTTTTTCCCCACTTTACTATTGTGGGATACCCATCTTTTATAAAGGTAAAGGTAAATCGCGATAATTTGTTTTGACTTCGATTGAAAACAATTGATATTTGCTAAACGTGAGGCTAGAGCATGACCTGTATTGGGTAATTCCTTACTAAATATTCCATTTTGCGCATCAGTTTGACCTATTGAGTTAGAAAAGCGCCAACACATTCATGAAATTGCTGTTGTAGATACTTCCCACTTGACAAGAAAAGACAATATCTATATTACCCGTGGCTGCTAGGCAATCAGGAAAGCCAATAAAAGCCTCAGTGTACGGGAAGCGTTTTAAAAGTTAGGCCCTTGGACAATTCTCAATTCTCCAAAGGTGTATTTTTAATTTCTTTATTTTTTTATCCTCCCTGTCTGCTACCAGACTGCAAGACAAGCAAGATAACAAGAATGAAGGCGGCGATGCCTTTGGGGGGGAACAATTTCCAACTTACTAGCAGTGCATTCACGAGCTTTGTTCTCACCTTGAGGGTGCACTGAGAAATCGTCGGTCCAATTTACAGCTTCCTCAAGAATGTGTGTGAGCGTAATTGTCCCAAAATGCGTTCTTTGTTACATTTAGTTCGTTGGAAAGATGAAGGGCTCGCTTCATTGAAACATCACATGGCTGGAAGCTTACTCACTTGCATGTCCTCGAGTTTCAATTTACACCAGTTAATTGTTCAGCTCCTCAATAGAATTCACGCTCGTTAGGATGTATTATTCCACACATTATAAAGGTGGTGGTTGAGCGATTGAGGGTGGGTGGGGCCGGTTTATTAATCATTGATCAAATGGCCGTTAAATTGAAATGTGTTTGCATCAATTAATCATCGCCCCAGATGCCGCTTATCATCCACTGCACAATCATAGCGTGCGCGCCGAGCCGGCGATCATTCATCATGTTGCATTTTGCTCTTCAAGGTAGCCTCACGCCTGCAACGTGGCGATTAAAAAACTTCTGCCATTGAACGCTTGCAGGATCCGCTTGCCACCCCCGCAGGAAATTGGCTGCGGTCGTCACTGAGGGCAAGGAGAAAATTCAATGTCCGCAACAAGCTATCGATTATTCTCTGAACTTTTAGCACACCAGTGTTGGTATTCCACAATGTTTTTTTTTTCAGTGGGTCTTGAAAACCACAGCTTTCTCTGTAAAAAAAGAACAACAATATATTCCGAGGCAAGAGTATCGACAAACCGGTGCTCAAGTGCCAAAATGCAACAATCCTACTCATGACCGAAAGAACTTCTTACCCATGGTGAAGCATGGTGTTGTCAGCCTTGGGGCTTTTCTTGTTTTTTGTTTTCTTTAGCTGGAACTGGGGCCTTAGTCAAGGTGGAAAGAATGATGAACGGTTCCAAATACACAGCGGTGTTCGCACAAAACCTTCAGGCCTCTGCTTCTTTCCGTCTCGGACAATCGTGTGCATCCTCTCCGTGGCACTCAGCGGCAGCAAAGGAGTTCTTTCTCTCTTTCTCACACTGACTTATTCAGCTTTGCTGCCGGAAGAAAAAAAAAAAGGTCCACGGAATCTTGTATTAGGTTCACTGTCCACTTATATAAAAATTCCCCCTCTGACTGTGAAAAGAAATATTTTTGGACGCTATGGTGCAATGTGTTTTCTACTTTTAAAACATCAGTAAGCATCCAGGTTCATCCAAAACTGGAAAATCACACTAATATATCTACCCGTCAGGGGTCTGAGGTTCCACAAAATGCAAAAGTGGTTTCGGCATGCCATCTTGATTTAAAGAATAAAAATCTCTGCAGGCCGTGTGTCTATCCCACCACTGTTGACATTTGGTGATCAATGGCAGTAGATCAGCCCCATCGGAAGTGTGACACACATATCAGATGATTTACGGCTTTGCCAGCTGTCATGAACTCGACTGGACTGGCCCAGTGAAGGCTTCCATAAATCAGAAGCATCCTGGCATCCGAAGTTCTGTGCATCTTCCACACGCTAACGTTCAGCATGCTTAGCTTCTCTGCCTTTTCATGTCTCGGGGAACATTAAAAGATCAATGTTTGCCTCCAATTTGGGTGGTTTATAGTTACTGTTTTTCTCCTGAAAGTACTCTTATGAAAGTGCCAACGGTCTAATGATGAATTAAACATGATTTGTAAGAGTCTAAGACAGGCCGCAGGAATGTCTGTCATGCACTAAGGAACATCTCGTCAACTTGTGTTTCTCTCTAGAAAGAATAAATACTCCAAATTGAGGGAGCCCCAATCGTCTGCCGGCGGCTTGTAAAGTATTAAAGGAAGATGGACTGTTATCCACCTCACGACATAGGGCGACGTAGCTGTCTCTGTGCCATTTTCGGTTAGTCAACAACCACCAAAAATACAAAAAAAAGGGGTTGGTCACAGTTTAGACATTGCTATGAATTTGAATTTAGTCTACTGAACCGTGGACACATTTTGTGGAGAACCCTTTTAATGTGTTGGGTCTCGATACTATTTTTACAGAAAATTCCCCAATCCTCATCTCATTGAAATGCACTTTAAATTTTATTTCATTTTGATACATTTGCTTGCCTGCAAATCATTATGCTCTGGCCACAATTACTCTCCTTAATGGTTGCATTAGTAAGACAGGCCACTGGAGGAACATCTTGAGTATCATTATACAGCCACCCACCAACCACCTGCGTGCACTTAACTGTATGTAGGCAGTTCATTACTTGCACATTTATGTGCCCGCACAGACGCCGAAAGGACGATGGCAAAGGGTTAGAGCTGAGTGTTTACTGTATGGCAGCAAGAAAACCCTCCATCACATGACCCATTAACAGTGGAGTTCATGCAAATCTGGCGACATCGATTTAATTCACAGCTTTTGCAGTCAGCGAGCATATTTACAACGAAAAAGAAAAAGATTGTCACAAAGCAGTAGTTGACTCGCCATGCTTTATGGGTTGTTTCGTGTCCGTGTGAGATCTAAGAAATTACAATAGAAATGTAAGCTGCAAGCATTGAAGTGGCACTGATTAAGTTTAGAGACCCCCAAAACACGTTCACATTAGGATATGTATGCTTGGAAAAATGTCAAAATTTTTATGACCCAGTTCGGGACGAACTGAATGACGATCGGATCCTACAAATGTAGACACAAACAAAAGTCTGTACAAAACTATTTACTGAATGCAAAAACGCACCGACAAAGTATAAACGGAAATCGCTGGTCAAGTTAACCAGAAAAACGATACTTTAACAAAAAGCGCTTGCAAAAGGCAAGACGAGGAACACTGAGAATACGAACCAAATGACTAATGTCCAAATGCACAAAAACATCAAAGACAGAAACCATAAATACAAAAACCCAAATCTCCAAATCTTCTCCTTCACCACAATCGAGACAACCGTTTCAATGTACCAGGACATGGTCAGCATTCATGGAAACAGAAATACGTACCAACATGGTAAAACCTCAATAATACCAACATATGCATAGTTTTCACTTCATAAGGTTAACTGCTGGGCACGAGCTCGTTGAATTCACAACTTCCTTTTTCCGTGTTTTTGCCCCGAAGGCTGCAAATTTTCACCTAATACGTATGAACTCGAAGGGAATAGCAAAGAGTGTTTCAGGAAGGAAGGAATACATGATTCCTGACAATTGAAGATACATACCCCCCCACCACCAAGAGCTTTTGGAAGAGTGAATCCATTCATCAAGGCTTTTATATTTATAATATGTGTACAGGCTTCAGCCCACATTGTCTCTGGCCCATGAGAGAGCAGGATTTAGCCTTTTCATTAGTTGTCATGTCATATACAAATGTCGGAAAGTTACCTCCCAGTAGAAAAGACAAGTATTGTGAAAGCAAGTCTATACAATAAATACTGCTTGTTTGCTCTGAAGGTTAAATATAGTAAAGCAGACCTTGCTGTGGTCTTTGAAGTCACTAGCGCTCAAAGCATCAGCGCTCCCATCACTAAATCGATGCCATTACCACCCAGGACAATGACACATGAAGTGAAGCAAGCTTGGGGATGCTTCACAATAGTCCATCCTAATGGAAAGTCACCCGGGAGATGCACTGGACACCATATTAAGAAGAAAAAAAGAGATCACGATTGTCGTTTTCAAAGAAAACAGCAGCTCACTCAATGCTATTATTGTATCACAAAGTGCTGTGGATTGTACAACTGTTTGCCAATCAGCAACACAATCCAACAGTCGTCTGCAACTGCATTGTGTCGCCCCTTAACAAAGGAAAAAAAAATTGCGGTAGCAGCAGGTGCCGTATATATGTGCCACAATAATAGCAAACGCGTGCTGATAGTCATCCACAGTTCTGGATTAGTTAGAACATGTTATCTATGTGCTCCAAGCAATGAAAAGACATTGTGTTTGTGTATCCCTACTGGCCAACACAACTGTTCTATGAAACATGATTTTTAGTCTTTAACAAAATAGCCCACCAAGACGAAGCAGGTAAATCATATAGTGGAGGTTGACGTTTTATGACTACAGACTAATGCGTGTTTCAAAATAATGAATTGAAAGAGCCGTATGGTAAATAACAGCAGCCTGTAGTTCAATTAGCGAGGTCATTCATCCTGTGAAAAAGCAGGTGTCAAATCAGGTGCCCCTAATTTACGTATGAAACCAGCACTTTATTCATTTTTGCGAGCATTTCTCTCAGAGAGCCGAAGAAAATGGTCTGTTCTCGCATTCTTCAGAAGAGTAGCCTACTTGAATTAAAACGTTGATTGGAGAGGTGAAAAAGTTCAAAGTATAGAAAATTATTAGGTGCTTGGGAAAAATGATCTCCAGTGGTCCAGAATGGAAAGAAACTACTTCAAACGATAAAATGAATGGCAAAGACTCACCAATGATTAGCTCAAGGGTGATCGATGAGTGCGCCTGATCTATACGCAAGAAGCCCTGAAAAGTCCTCTTAAAGAATAAAAGTTTCCCAGATAATGCATTGACTGAAGAGAAATGGCACAAACCTTTTGGACCAATTGGACAGGACATATGAAAGTACTCCAAGGGTCCGAGACCATTTGTCAGATGAATTCAAGACAAAATTATTGAAAAAGAACATCCTGCTTTGAGAAAATGATTGACAGTACACAGTATTTTACGCGAGCGACTGATTTGTGTTGGTGAAAATCAGGTCCGAAACATGTACCTAATTTTATGAGGTACATTACGGCGATGTGATCACTAGCAAAAGTCGTGGAACAATCTGTCCTCGTTTGTCGGTGTTAGTTTTCTCCCTTTGCCTACACTGTTGTCTTTCCGCCGTTTTCAAATAGTTATCAACCGCCTTCCTATTATAAGCTGCTGTTTCCCCTCGAACCCTTTCTAGATTTTCAGTCCAAGCATTCATGTTTTCCAGACAGTTTGACTCCCCTTTTTCTGACCCTTCCCGAGATTTACACTTTTTTTATATTCCCCGTCCGTACGGTTTTGTCTGGATCTGCCGAGCGCCGACTAGTGTGACCGTGTTTGCTGTTAACGCTGCCAGTTTCCTCAGTAACAACTCCCAGTTCCCCATGTATGCGTCTCGGCATCCAAGGTCACTCTTTGTGTGCTAATGTTACTCTGCTTTACCCCTCTGAAACTGAATTTCAGTCTCTGGAAGCTTGCCGTGCCCAGATTTAAGGAGCAACTACCATGATGCTGAAAAAGAACCATTTCATACCACTCATATATGCTGGAAGTACATTAGAAGCCCCCGTCTGCCCCTCGCAAGTACTTGGAACACAGAAATTTGAGATGAACATTCCGTCTTGTTACCGCTTATCATTTGCAGAATTGATGTAGCCCATCCCGGGCGACATAGGGTAAGAGACAGAGTCTATAGAGCCTGGGACAGGTTGCCAGCTAATCAATCACAGATCTGGACTCCTCAAGTGAAGGAACCAGATGATCTTTAATAATGTACTCCCAGGTTTTATGATCAGATGATGCCCTTGTAACCCCCCAAAGTCAAGTCATTTAGAGTAGTGTGTATCTTTGCTTGAATGACGTACTCTTGCATAAGGAATCCAAAGAGAGCAGATGGCGGAAGCCCTGCAAGGATGCGGTCAGGTAATTGGCATCCGCAGAGAGCCATTCTTATGAGCTAACGGCGGAAATCCGACTCACCGTTATTGTGAAAATTTCTTTCGAGAACATTCTCTCGAAGGCAGATGAAGAAAATTGGATTTAAGCTGATGGCTAACGTGCCGAAGTTAATGCTTTGCCTCATTAACACTGTGGCTTCACCATGACCAAACTCTACCCACGGCCCACATGTGGCTGCCATTAGAATTGGCCTCGCGGTTTTGGAATTCAGTGACCCCCAGCTGATGTTATGAATCAAGGAGGAGGAAACGTCCTCCCAAAATGTTTGTTTTGCATCGTTCGACTGCCAGCAATTAAATGTCTTAATAGGGTCTCTTGGTTCCTGTGAAACGCTGTGCGTGCTTTGCTGGATACGTGAGTGCACAGCATCTAGAACCGCCGGGATTCATTTTTATGTTGTTGTTTGACTAATCTTATTGGATTCGAAGTTGAAACGAGTCTCTGTTTGTACATCTAAGATATGAGTCGATATTTATATGGTAATCAACCCTTTCGAAGTGAATGAAAAACAGAAGACCGGCCTTCCCTGTTTGAGGACACTCATATATGTCGAGTTTCCTCCAGGTTGCTTGATGACTCGATGTATCACTTAAGATGACACATTTATATTTGGCATTTAAGATTTCTGAGGCTCTTGTCTGATTCCTGTGCAGCAAGTCTGAAGTGGTCTTTTAAATGCAAAGCACACATCCTTGTGGGAGAGAAGCAGCTGGACATTTTGGCAAGGTAAATTAGAGTTATGCAAGTGTAATGTTTGCATGCAATTGCTTCAAGATGTGCTTCGAGCAGCAATCACTTCCTCACATTCGACCACCTTCATAACAATCAATGACTTGCCCGATTATTGACCCGTTCCCGAAAATCAATAAATGTTGTTCGATTTAGCCTTGTTCACTTTGCTAGCATGGGCTAACGCAGGGGTGGGTCAAGGGAGAATCCACTGCTGTCCTCGACTACGTTTGAGAAGATTTTGGCATACGTACTGTTGGTGGTTGATGTACATTGTACCATTTGGTGCTAATTAGCATTGTAGTTTTCGGGATTTGGTAGAGGTCTACGTTGTTCTCCGTTTCATTCTAGCTTGCACGTCAACACACTATTTAATTTGATTATTTTTTCATGAGCTACTTTTTGGAACGGTGACACCGTTAGTGTGGTTGGTGTTAAGCTAAAACCGCGAAGGATTGCAATACAGTGGTACCTCTACTTACGAACGTCTCTTCATATGAAAATTTCATATGAAAAACGCCTCCACAGGAAAATATTGCCTCTTGTTACAAAAGAAATTTCGAGATACGGAAGGTAAAAATACAGTGTGGGCTGCTACTTGCAGCTCTGAGTTTCCTGAACGCAACATACTCTGGCCATTGGTTATGACCGAGCATCATGCCGGCATCGCATTGGCCAAGAGGGACTTCTACCGTATGTGTCAATGTGTGTCTATAGATAAATATGTGTCTATGCAGCTTCCTCCTCATTAGCCCTTGGGGCCACGAGGCTTTCCAATTTTTATCAGTTTTACGTAAATGTGAATCACCCAGAAAAAGCAGACAAAAGCAAACGTCCTTGGAATCACTTCTTTACAAAACGTCAGGCAAAATCCACTTCTGTGAGAGAACATGAAGTAAAGATGACAAAAAACGATGAGGACGCAGTTATGTGTTAAATGACTGTCATTTTTATTCTTTCCTCTATTTGTTTTTTACATTATGCACAACGCATTTATTGTACATTAAGTTAATTGTAACATGTATTTGGTCCATATTTTGATGCATTTTTATGCTTTGTGAAACATTTATGTCAGAATTTTGGTGGGGATTGGAACAAATTAGGGCATTTACATGGAAAACGTGTCTCTACTTACAAAATGTTCTAGTGAAGAAATTTCTTCCAGAACCAATTAATTTCGAAAGTGGAGGTATCCCCTGTATTAAGATTTTTAGCTTCAGTTCTTTGATTCTAATTCATGAGGACTCAGGCGTTCGATGTTCTCGCCGGCGATTTCCTTTTTGTTGGAATTTGTCAGGGGCGCCTAGAATTTTAAAGCCGCACATTGTGAAACTGTCCGAGCAGCTCACGAACCTATATAGCGTCCAGTGAGGGAACACTGGAGGGGCCCCCTGCCATCAGATATGCTCTGCCAGCAATCACAGCCCACCGAGTCGCATGCAGGCCTGTGGAAAATGTCAGATAAACATCACACTGGGAATGAGCTTCCTCTCCCGTCTGGCAGGGTAAGTGGTTTAAGAATAGCACCAGTGATGGAGCTGCTTATTTTAAGTGGCACCTGGAGTGTCCAGAGGTCAAATGAAATATACAAGGTTAGAGGAGACAAACCTGGTGCCGAGTTGGTCAGATAACCGTTCGCCGGTGTGCCTTGTCGCTCTTGTTTCAAACACGAGGCCTTGTGCCATTCTGCCAACATCACTTCTGTCATGCTGTATTATGTACAAAGGCGAAAATCCTTGAGAAACACAGCGAGATGAAACCTGAGCGGGGGACGCTTACAGAGTTCCGCAGCCGAAACGCTGCATTACAACTAATGTCGGACTGCTCTCAATCATCCAATTCACACCCTCGCGCCAGCGTTCACAAAAGCTTGTCCGTAATTTCCTGCGAGACGGCACCAAACGCAGTTAGGAACAGCTCGCGCTCCAGAAAGGTATTATAAATCACACGAGTGCAGCTCTTATATTTCATTTCTACTCAACGTTTTTCTACTTATCGACCGGAGGGAGAAAGTAGCCTGTGTAACATCTCTTGCTGTGTCCTGACATATTCCACTGCCCAGTTAGGCTTACACCATCTAATAGGTTTTGATGCTTTAAAAGCCATTTAGTGGTGCAATATTTCACTTTGTGGGGTAAGTGGTAGTAGTTGTTTATTTGATTCGAGTACGGTAAC
Source organism: Hippocampus zosterae (assembly GCF_025434085.1). NCBI lineage: Eukaryota > Metazoa > Chordata > Actinopteri > Syngnathiformes > Syngnathidae > Hippocampus > Hippocampus zosterae. The sequence continues at coordinate 13,140,547 of NC_067465.1, forward strand.
CCCCAGTCCCTCAAGTAAAAGAATACTGTACATCATTTAATCGCGTAATGACAACTCAATTTTTAAACAAGATGTGTAAAAACGAAGCAGCTGACAATAAATTATTTTTTGAGGTTTATGGCTAAATACTGCAGTGCCACTTGCGTTCTTCTTGCGCAACAAAATTTCAGGAGATTTTTAATTATTGTCTTTGTAAAAATTTATTGTCAGAGTAGAATTTGTTTGCATGTTGCTGAAATTTTGACAAATCTACTCAATCGGAACCTTTTTTTCATTCCATTTGCCGAGGGCCAGTAAGTCAGATATTCGTATTTGATTTGACCCTGGAGTATGCAAGGACATCTTTTTAATGTTGACGCCAGCGTTGCTTTGTGCAAAGCATTTATTTTCGGCCCAAAAGTTATCCTGTAAAATGTTTTCCCACATTGTTGGTGATGCTTTATGCATGTTTGCAAAATGTGTCTGGGCTCAGAAGTTGTTGTTTTGGGGGGGCAAGAAAAGCATTTGTAAGCATATGAAGATGGACAGTAGCAGGAAATAAACTGACTTTCCTGCATCTCCTTTAATGTTGTTGCATTGTGTTCCGTTCTTCTCCTGAGAGATACATATCATCATGACATTCCAATGATGTTTTGGAAGCTTTGCTGTAAAATGCAACCAAGGGAAATGTTTGAAAATCCTACAATCGGACTTTATTTGAGTCACGTTAAATAGTGGGAGGTGTGTATCTACTCCCATTTTGCATGCATTTGAATTCACGTTGGTTTAGCTTTTTCTGTAGTTTTTTTCCCAATTAGCTAATACTTGGACTGAACTCATGAACCAGGCAAAAGCAATGCGAACTTGGACTGCTGTCGGGTGGGTACATCTCAAACCATGTAGGTGTCTTGGTTGGTCGATCATTAAAAAAGACAAGCTCATGTAGCTTGTTTCCAGGGTGAGATGCCTTTTTTCTTCGTATTGGCCGCCAGTGTGGTGTGGAAATGCTTCAAATTTGTTCTTTGAAAGCTCGTGTGACACAGCAATTTTGCTTATGTCAGACAAAAGGTGGTACGAAAATTGGCCCGTCGTGGCTGATAAACGCTGATGATACATCTCGCAGTGAGACAGGGCCAAAGATGAAAGATGTCCCTTTCATGCTGTCAAAAACTGCAACCAATATCAAGCAGCGTGCGACAGACAAATCAACCGACGGTGTGTCTAAACCAGCCAATAAGACGACTCCATAAAATGTAAATGGCACCCAGTCCATAAAGTTGCAGCAATCACTGCCGAATGCAAATGACAAGAAACTCACATTGCAAGCAAACGTGAGTCACATTCCGACAACGAGGGCTTCTTAACAAGGGAAGACGACTGTTGACGTTCGATGTAAAATGCCGACACTTTGCACACAGAGGGGAAACAGATAAACACGGACAGAATGCGGAAGACTCAAAGAGCCTCTTGTTGACTGATCTCCAGTGAACTGTAAATCTCCATTTTGTTTTTGATGACCTTGCTATTTATTCCTTTCAAAATTGAATTCATCCTCAGCCAGATCACTGGCTTCTCATGCAAGCTTATCAACGTAAGAACCAGGAAAAGCCTGCTGATGAATTGATCATTTGAATCGAGCTCTAGATACATGTAGGTCCGCTGTCCACGAAAGGGTTAAATTTCTCCTTTCAATGCTCCCTGCGCCCGCCGGGTGTTCACATAGTCATAGCCAAGATTCGGTGCAAACGGCATCGCAGAGCGGAGCGAATTGATGATCGACCCAGTTGCACATCGTGCAAGGTGGCTTGCTCTTGCGAGACTGCTAAAATGTTCTAGTGTAGCACAGACTTAAAGCTTAATTATTTCCACACTTTGCCGAAATTGCCGTGGGGATTGCCGTGCCACCCTTTCTGTCGCCTTCCTTTGGTGATCATGGCGACGGCGAGCGTTTGGCGTCGACTGCTGTCAGGTCGTGACGGATCCAAGTTGCAGTGGTTTGCCGGCTGCGCCACTAAGGAGGAGTGTTTAATTAGCCCTGCTGTGCTGCTCTTGTTTATTTCCCCGATGGCACTGAGTGGCCAGAGAGCGAGACAAGACGGCAAGACAAGGCAATCATCACGCACGCGTCCACTTTTACCCACTTATGGTCCATTCTGTTCTTTAATCTGCGCCCAAGTAAATTGCGTTTATAATTGTACCTGCCTCTTCCTGTATCTCCACACCAAAACAAAAACCTAGCCACAAGTTCTCTTGGATCTGTGACCTTCTCAGCGTCCTTGAGGTCATGGAGTCTCTTTAAACATTAGCTGTTTGATTTAAGTGAGGCTCCAGTGAAGAGATTTACATTTGCTTGCCCCTGGGTCTTTTGTGCAGTGGCAAGAAGCTTCAAATGGAGCAATGCGAGAAGAGAGATAAACCCGAGGACATGCTGTGAGACATTTACCTATAGTAAGTAGTCTGCGTTGTCAAAGCTGCTAATGGTAAACAAATAGCGGGATAGTGTGTGCATATTCCTTTTTGTAAATTTTTCTGAAACATTACTGATGAGCGGAGCTGATAAGTTTGAAAAAACATTTCTAGTCCATACAAAAATGATACTGAAATGAAAAACCATGTCAAAAACTGGAACAAAAAAAAAGAGAATGATGACTTATTGTAGATATACTCCTGTCGTTTTGGCTGGGGCGGAAACTGCACCGTTCATACTCAACGAAATGCCGTTGGTTGATTTGGTTGATTAGCAGAAACCGAGGAACCCCCCCCCCCCACCCCTCCCAGAAACCAAGCACCGCTTGTCTATTCATTGGCTTTTTTCGAATGTGAGCATGTCTTGTGTCAGCTCTCGGGGAGCGAAACTCTTGCCTGCTGCCGCTTTAACTTTTTGTAAGTGAAATTTGGAACACATGGTGGGTTTGAGATCAGTCTGACTACTCTGGCACCTTCCAAACTGTGAAAGTAGGACTGGCACCAGAGCAAGCCGATGTCCTGTGCCAGTTCTTTCTTGTTAGAAAAACATGATAGATAGAACTGCCACTCTTGGTCCACATGATAAGAACACAGTCGCCTTCTTGTTTGATGTTATGGTTTGTCCTCTACCGAGGTACAAATGTGAGGAAATATTTCATGAGGCACACATTTTTAGGAAGGTCATGTTTAGTGTGTTGTAAACGGACATGGAGAAATTCTTTTGAGGCACACCGGAGTGCAAATATCAGCCCGGATGTGGAGTTTAACGAGGGGACCCCGTGTCTCCATCACCTGCGATTGAATCATACGACTCACAAATCAGACGGCCAACGGAGAAATGAGCCGGCGGGGACGTAAAGGAGAAATATTTGCGTATGACGTTCCGGTGACTCCTGAGCATCGCAATGAGATGCACAATGGCAGCTTTATTGATGTTATTAATGTCTTCTTGACAACCTCGTTTGTCTGTCGCTGCGTGCGCTTCACTGAAAAAGATGGAGATTAGCGACGTAACCCTTCCCTCTCTCTCCCTTACATACGCATCTTTGGGTATTTTTCTCAGAATATGCCCGGGAACATGAACTGGAATTGCAGAAGTTCCTTGGTAGACAAAAAGCTGTTAAGAAAGAAGCTTCTTGCTGTAGTGTCTTGAACTGGAATATTTGGAGGAAGAATCTGGATAGATTCCTGCCAGTGGCTGGTTAACCTGTTCAGTGGGGAGGGAAATCTACTACTGAGGACATTTTTTTTTTATTGGAATCAAGGATTGATGAATTTGAAGAAATCATAGCTTGTATCCACAATTTATTCTGCATTTGTTGTAACATTTCAAAGTCGTGGCACCTTGATGGATTTTACAATTTGGCAGCAACCGGCATCAGGCATTCAGGTTGCGGTGTACTTTTGGCACAGAACATTTAACAATCTTGTCAGATGGTTGATTATTTTTATTATATTTTAGTATGGCATGTCTGTTATTTGAATGATTTGCCTTTGTGTCATGTAAATGAATGTGCGGCAGGTTCATTGCCTCTGAAAATATTCCACCTGCGAGAGCTTTGGAACCCAATTTTTGAACCACGATTAGTTAGGTCGCTGATGATGTAGTGCGCAGGTGTCAAACTCAAGGCCCGAGGGCCAGATCTAGCCCGCCACGCCATTTTATGTCCATTGTCCTTTAAATATGTACTGAAATGTCAAATTGCCATGTGTAATAAAAAACATTGACATTTTGCAATAATTTTATGAACCTGGTTATTACACTCACTTGAATTCTAAGTGAACAAACAAAAAGACAAATAATTGACTGATTTCAAAATTTGTAATCGAATTCATTTTTGTACAAGTAATAATACTATGTGATGATAAAATATTTGGTCCTCTGAGGGACGACGTAACTCCAAAGTAGCCCTCAACAATTACTCGAAATGCCTGGCACCGGCTCTCCCAATTCGACCAAAAACGGATGGCATTCAATAAGATAAGATAACGTTTATTTGTCTCTCACAATGGAGAAATTCCAAATTTACAGCAGCAAAATTATGAAAGGGAGAAATAGAAGAACAAAAGTATGTACTGTATATATGAAGAACAAAAAGTACATAAATAAATATAAATTATAAAATATAAATATATGCATATTAAAAATGGGTGAGTGGGGGTGAGTCCAAGTTTTCAGGTCTGTCTATTCAATAGCCTGACAGCAGTTGGCAGGAACGAGCGGCGGTACCTCTCCTTCTTGCAGCGCTGGTGTAACGGTCTCTGGCTGAAGGAGCTGTCAGGGTGACCTGGAGGGTGTGGGAGGGTCTGTCCATCATAGCTGAATAAGTTAAGTATTTAATTAAATAGTCATATTGCTCTATCTTGTGAGTAGTTCGGTGATTGGAAATTGGGCTTTTATACTCACTGATTGGTGATCAGCCGCGTAAATTCTGATTGTGTAAAGCCTAATGGTGCTATTTATTGTCGACCAATTTTTATTTGTTAGCAAACCTAGCTCAACTGTACTCCTTAATGGGAACTTGGATTGAACCATCACCGTAAAGCTTGCAAAAAGTAGGCCACTGCTATTCCCCGCCCTGCATTTAAACAGACTTGCAACCCATTTGCAGACTCTCTTATTTTTTTTAGATCAAATCGTATCAAAACATGTTTGGGGCAGATGCTTGTCATGATCAACAGTCAAACTGGCAGTTTAATTGTTTTGGATGGACAATTATATCAACAACACTCCCAATTGTGCTTTCTTCATCTCTCGTGTTTCTTGTCTGGCAAATAAGGCCCACTGTTCATTTCCTTTTCTTTTCTCCGCCTTGCCACAGCGCAGGACAACCCCGTTGGCAGGGGAACTGAGCCAAGTGTGAGCAAACAGTCTCTGCGTGATCAAAGCCACTGAGTGGATGAGAACACTGTGTACAGTGTGGAGGGAGGCGTTAGGTGAAGTTCTCCCAGCCTGCAGTTCACCAGACAAAAAATAGTGCGACATGGTATTCAGGTGGTTTGACATTAAAGAAGAACGCAACATGACAGCTGAAAACGCGCATCGCATTGAGTAAGGTGACTGCGTTGTTACCTGAAGTGCGAGACAAATCCGCAAAACAAGATGTCAGAATACAACGGGGTAACAACCGCCGTGCTGTGTCACGTTCCACATCTGACACCTTGTGTGTGATTAGCACATCTCCCCCCTGCTGCGAGCGTTGCCGCACAAAGACATGTGACACCACCATGCACTGTCATTAAACGCTGCGGGAAAGCGAAGTTCAGCAAACGCCGCCTGCGTCGACCCTAATGGTTGCTGATTGTTGGTATAAAGCGTGCATGAACTGAGGTGCTGCCGGTTACTACCCTGGGGGCACTTTGTATTGATCAGATTTTGACTTTACTCACCGTGTGCACAATTATTAGGCAAGTGAGTATTTTTTTATGTACCATATTGGCCTGAATATAGGAGTGTTTTTTGCATTGAAATAAGACTGAAAAAGTGGGGGTCTTCTTATATTCGGGGGTCTAGACATTATACCCATTCACGACGCTAGGTGGCGCCAGATATCATTCAAGCAAATGCTGAACTTGGCCCCCAAGGCCAAAGTGAACCCCTGTCACGAAGAATAAAAATAAAAATAGCGGTAGCACGAAGAAGAAAAATAAAAAATCGTAGTAAAAAGAAAAGACAAGAAAATAAGAGTAGAGATAACAGAAAACGGAGAAATGTAGTGACAATCTGGAGAAAAGTGGGTCCAAGATCGGCCAGGTTAACCGGCAGCTGAGGTGAAGTTATGATGTCATTTACATTTCAAAAACCAGAACCATTTACGAATGTGATTGCACTTTAGTTTACATATCTAAATGTTCAAATGTTAAGCTTTGAATGAGGCAAAATCCATCCATCCATCCATCATCTACCGCTTATCCAGGGCCGGGTCGCGGGGGCAACAGCTTTAGCAGGGAAGCCCAGACTTCCCTCTCCCTAGCTACTTCTTCCAGCTCTCCCCGGGGGATCCCGAGACGTTCCCAGGCCAGCTGGGTGACATAGTCTCTCCAGCGTGTCCTGGGTCTTCCCCGGGGTCTCCTCCCGGTGGGACATGCCCGGAACACCTCACCAGGGAGGCGCTCAGGAGGCATCCGAATCAGATGCCCAAGCCACCTCATCTGGCTCCTCTCGATGTGGAGGAGAAGCGGCTCGACTCTGAGCCCCTCCCGGATGACCGAGCTTCTCACCTTATCTCTAAGGGAGAGCCCGGACACCCTGCGGAGAAAACTCATTTCGGCCGCTTGTATCCGGGATCTCGTTCTTTATGAGGCAAAATAACATGCTTTTTCTCTCAAATATATTGTTATAATCATTTGTTTCAGATGTACTGTAATTATTTTCTACGTAATAATTAATTTGGTTTTCAAAAAGTCTTTTTTCAAACTTGAGTCTTGAAAAAGAGGGGGCCGTCTTATATTCGGGCCAACACGGTACATTTCTCAACCCCAAGCTGTATGAACTTTAGTGCGTCAAGGAAATTTGCATCAAGAAAGACAACAAAAAGTTTCCGCGAAAAAAGCAGTCCAAAACAAACACAGGCGGATGTAGCAAATAAAACAAATCTCTTTTGAACACCCTTTTTTGAAATATTTGCGTATAGAATGCAATGGACCGTATTTAAGTAATGCGACTGCTGTCGTGCCTTTATATTGTGATAAATGGGAAGAATTCTCAGCACAAGCGCACCAATAGCTCTGTTGCAATTGTACCTGTGACACTGAGCATGTGTGCGTGTCGTTTGTTTTCACAACCAAATGGATAAAGGTGTCTTGTTTTTTGCGGAACTATGATTTTGTTTGTTACCACTAGAGTGGAGGCAATACAAAGTATTAAATACATGCCTCATAAGCAGCAAGAGCCATGTTGTCTGCCGTAGATGTTTAGGTACTGCATGGTTGGGATAAAAACACAAGTGTCTTGTGTTTTCATCGACTAAGCCCTGATCCATGGATCCACTGCTCTGCTCAGTGCTAACCATTGTGGCGGAAACTTTCCCCCATTTAATTCACCTCTTAATACCACCGCTGTCATGTCGATACGACACACAAATGCAGTCGAACAGCCCATAATGCTCAGGCATCATCTAGAGCGGTGTTTTCCTAACCTTTGTTTGCGGCATAAATTGGTGAAAAAAAAATCTCACAGCAAACCAACTCACAAAAAAGTCACTAAAAATTAATTTTGTGCCTTCTGTCATCTCGTGATATGGTATTTAGTACTGCTTGTTACAACATTGTCTTCGATAAATAAACAAAAATACGTTTTTTGGAGTAAATCGTTCTTTGTGCAAATAAGCGACATTTGCTAATTTCCCAGCACACCTGATGATCTCTTATGGCACCCTCACGGACTAGAGCCACTGGGAACCAATATATAACTCATGAATGACAAAAAACAAATTTTAATAGCAGACATAGTTGCTAGAAATGTTTTTCTCATTGAACTTTGGTTGCTCTGACGAACCAGTCAAACGGATGGTAAAATTATGTTTTTGTTGTGAGTCAGAGGCAATTTGGAACAGAGTCAGAAAAAGTTCAGCCTCCAGAAACACGAGAGACTGTTATGAATCATTAATTTGTATTAAAGAAGACACATCTGACTTTTTCCGGTGTTCATGGTACTTTTTTGGCTAGCACAGGAGGCCTTGCCAGTCCTGTGGACCCACTTTCTCACATTACACCGTAGACTGCAAAGAAGTGTATGTTGTAACCTCACCTTAAAAGAACTGCTTCATTATACACTGCCACACCTTCACTCTCGGTGGTTTATAATGCCGGTGATCCAGCCCTGGCACCTGTAATGTTGGCCGTTAATTTAACAAGTCGACCTAGAAAAACCCTCAACAGTTCCACCCGCTGTTGTGAAATGACTGCGTACATGAGGGAATTGAGGCATTTTACATGCCGTAAATGCACACACACTCATAATCTCTGTCTATGTCTTTGGCAAGATGCTGTGCCCTCTGTAAGCAATTAAAATCCCACTCAGGAATACTGTGCCGTGTCCCTATTAAATGTTTTTCCGTGCACTACTACCAACTGTTCTGCAGTGTGCACCATAAGAGTCCTCCTACCGAGTGGTTTGAGTGGTCTGAAATACCTGCTTGACATTTCTGTCGCCGAGTCCACATTTCCTGAGCCGCCGTCATTGCAGTCTCAATGCGTTTACCGTTTACCGTATTTTCCGCACTGTAAGGCGCACCTAAAAGCATTCAATTTTCTCAAAAGGCGACAGTAATCTGATGTGCCTTAGACCACTATTCTGATTTCTTGGACGTAGTAGTTTTAATGATCTGTAAAGCGCTTTGTGACAGCTGCAGCGGTTGTGAAAGCGCTCTCTGAAGCTACATTGTATTATATCTTAATCCCTTTCGCCTAGCTCCATCTAGTGGATGCATAACACAACTGCAGCCACCATTGTAGCTTCTTTTCAATGCGCCTTATAAAGCTGTGTGCCCTATATATGGAAACAGTTTTAAGCAATTCATTGAAGGTGCAACTTATACATCTAAGCGCCTTATAATGCAGAAAATACGGGAACTTTAATTTACAAAGCTACCATACAGCGGGCCTGCTTAAAGAGGGCCACTGTTGCCTGAGGACCCCACCGCCATAAATCTGGTACAGTCTAAAGCTGAACCTCCTTTTGTGTTCAGCTAATGGCACTCTCATCGCCAGGTCCACCACTTCCATTGTGTGTGTGTGTGTGTGTGTGTGTGTGTGTGTGTGTGTGTGTGTGTGTGTGTGTGTGTGTGTGTGTGTGTATGTGTGTGTATAAGGATGTGGGTGAGGTGGCTTTCTATGGACCCAAAGTAAAATTGAGTATTTCAATCTAAGCTCCAGTGAGCCTTAGCTGATCAGCCAGCCTTTTTGTCTTTCTTACAAACGGGTTTGCACTTTTAGAAACACTTCCTCTGTAAAGATATTAATCATTGTCTTCAGGCGCGTTCTGGCACGACGGTAATATCTCCATGAATAAAATATTGACTTCCCATAAGGGATTGCCAACCTGCTGCTCGCATTGAGACAGATCTCGTTGCACCTTGTTACCGAAGTGGGTCGATGCCAACTCGGCTCACCTCACTGCTCACCTGAAAGAATATAAAAAACAGTGGGCGTGGCTTGGGCTTAGTGTGGGAGTTTGGGGTGCAACTGTCATAAATCAGTGCTGCTCACAACCATATCCAATTATATGTGCTTGGTTATGCGTCGGTTCTCTCCGGGAACAGCCCGTAAACTTATGATTACTCGATGGATGTGAGCAATAACAGGCATTAATGTTTACAGCATCTGCAATATTAAAAGATATGAAACGTAATGGTCATTCATGTTTTTTACGGCATGTATCAGCGTTTAATGGCAACGGCTCGAAACAAGATGCCCTTATTCCCCCCCTCAAACCAGCAGCTGTAAACTGTCTAGCGTTACCATAGCGACCCCGCATCACTTATTTGGGCTGTGAAAATGGTCTTCAAAATTCACATTCACACTTGACAAATTTAGGCGTCTGCATGATAAAAGTTTAAACCGATTCTTCCTCAATGCTGCTAAGCACTGATTTGTGAAATAACTCATAACAAATGAGTACCGGGAAAAATGTTAATGCAGTTGCAGTTGTACAGTGTCAATAGTACAAACCAAAACCTTGTATCTCCACTATCTCTGTGTATTGTTGAAAGTGTTAAACAGACAATGAAAACATATTTATGATTCTTTGGGTTCCCAACCTGAAATACACTGACACAAACTTAAATGTCTTTACATAGATCATAAATATCCATGAACTGGGTGTTTTTGAAGGAATACTGGCTCTATAGAAAATATGTCTTTACAACTACTGCAAACAAGCACACTTTGTTAGCCTTGTTAGCTCGGCCTTGATGGAGACTGCTTACTTTAGGCGAGACAGGTAAGTCAGGAGATTTTTGGGATATCAGACTCACTATGTAGATGACTCCATACATAGCTTAATTTATCTAGCATAACGTTTGCATTTTAGTTGATCAACTAAATTATTTATTTTACAGTTAACACAAGTTCATTGCTAATCTAGCCAGACACCTAGGCAAACACTACGTACAAAGCATGAAAGTGTGATATAAAAGTCATGTTCAACAATAGTGTTATGCAGTGAAACGTTTAATTTAGAGCAGCACCGTGTGTGACTGCAGCGGTTAGCAGTCTCGGTTCCTGCTAGCTTGTGTGGAACTTTGGTCCAAAACAGTAACTGAAGTTGGAAAAACTTTGGAGATTTATGGCAATAAGTTAGCGCAACAAATCAAGCAAGTTGTTTTTACTGATCCTTAAATTGGTTCCTGCAAAGGGACAACTGTGTATTTCTTTGTTGTTTAAGTGTTCGAAAGCCAATTTTCACAAAAGCAAAAGTTAAAACATGAAGTTGAATTGAACTATCTTCGAATGCTTTCAAAGTTTGTTGAATATTGGAGTGGAAGGTTTTTGTTTTGTTTGTTTGTTGTTTTTTTTAACACTTTTGGGTTCAATGAGTTCCGAAGACAGCATGGCTTTATCCAGGCAGGCACACACACGCGAGGGAAATGTGACGTGCGACACGCATTGTAGTCACGTTGAGTTCCAATTCATCTAAGTTGTCCCTACAGGAGGACTTCTCTTTTCGAGCAGATGATTTATTTGGACATCAAAATAAGCAAGGGGCAATTTCAAAATCTCAGTCTTGTTCCAGTACCTCGTGACAACTGCTTGCCTTTGTGATGTGTAGCATCCTCTTTGTTGGGTTATTGACAGAAAGCAAAGCTGGGGTAAGAGCATCCCGCAGTCTGTTCTTTTCCGGATTCAGCAAATTATTTGTATCTACCCTGTCATCCTTTCTCCACCTCGCCTTTGTAGGCGGCTCCGTCAGAACGTCTCCCACCAGAGTCGGTGGGAGTTCTCTCAAGTCAGGACGAGTTTTCCATTGGTTTCGCTCCTCTATCCTACCCACACTGATTCAAAAAGCTGCTTTTGTCTCAGCCAATCGGTCCTCCAGCAAGCTTTGGCAGCCATCGCAGCCTTTCCAACACAAAGGAAAGCAGTCCACCTTAATACCGGCTTTAGGAGATGCAAGTGCTGCGCTTGGCAAATGCAGAAATGTGTTCTCTGCTTGAGGCCCTCCCGTTGCCCCGCCACACCACCCGGCCCACTCAGTCCTCCTCTCACGCTAGATGATCAAGCCTCAGAGGAAGAATTAAGTCAAGAGCATGATGGGAGTTTTTGTTTTTTTCTTTTGGCTGCCAAACCCTGCGTGATTGCTGATGGAATGCAGCCCATAATTTCACATCAATTACACCATTTGGATACGTGGCTGTGCCCGGCACACGATGCCCAGTCATTTGCTTACACAGCCCCACTTGGGCAAATTCACAGCGAGGTTGCTTCTTTGCTTCGGGTTTGAGTGACACATCATGATAGCTTTAAAGCCGGCGTGGGTGTCTCCGTACGGTTAAATGCAGTCAAACGTTTCATGACGCACCCCCCCCCCCCCTCAGTCGCACATGTTTTGATATGCATGCACATCATAAATGAGAGCCTTTTTTGATCGTGTCCTTAATAAGATCCTCGAAGCTCTGATGCAATCTTTTGTCGACGTGCATTATGACGCCCCGCGGCTCATGTTGTAACACACCAGAAGGCGTTGTGTCAGATATTCAGCCAAGGTAATTTCCAGTGCGTAAACACAAATGTCATCCTCGATAAGGTTGCGCCCATTAGTCCAGAAATGATGATAGATGGCAGCCAATGGACCCAACAAATCCTCCAAACGTGCTCACCAGCCCTAAGTGACAAAAATGACTATTTGGATCAGATTGCTCTCATCTGACAAAATTAAGAAGCGGTGTAAAATTTTTAGCAGATGTGCAATTCAACTCTCTGTGAGATGTCGTTTGGTAATATGAGCACTCACGTGGATGACGTGTTTTGTTCAAAGGATTCCAACCCTGTGCTTGAAGAGATTGTTAGTGTACACCCGACTTGCAGCGCGAATGGAACATATCGTACTACGAGGTAGTAAAGTGAAGATTACAGTCAATATTTACATGGGAAAGCCTAGTCAGCCATGAATTTAAAATTATCAAATGAAAAACTTAAGTAAAGTGATAAGTGAGCACGCTTTCTAGTGCCGTGTGACTGCTTATTATTTATTTTTTTGTGTGGGGATTACTTTCTTCAATTTCCTCTTCAGGAAGTAAAATGCATGCTCTATTGGGTTGCGGTCCAGTGATTGACTTGGCCAGTCTAAGACTTTCCACTTTTTGCCCCTGATGAAGTCCTTTGTTGTGTTGGCAGCGTTTTTGGTTCATCATCTTGATATGTGACAAAGCTTCTTCCAATTCGTTTGGATGCATTATTCTGCAAATTGCCTGGCTAAATGGCTTTTGTAGAGTTGAGAATTCCTTCTGCTTCTACCACCATGAGGTAATTTAGTCCTTTGATGGCACTTTGTGGCATCCCATAGTCAACTGCAAACCCTTTTTTGGGGAATACAAATACATGCAGTTTTTTTTTCTCTCTCTCTCTCATTCTTTCCCGCTCTCTTTGTCTTTACACTGCCATAGCACGCATCCCAATCACGCCACTTGACAGCAAAACATCGGGATTGTTTTAAGCACGCATTCTAAGCTAAGTGACATTTGAAGTGAGGCCTTGCTAAACATCTCCCGTCCAAAAGCCTTTACGGTTCGGTAACTGTGTTCTAAAGCGCCGCGTCAGAACTATCAGCTCATTTATAACATGTTGTGGAACAATGCAACATTGAAAGCAGCCAGAAGCAAAAGAGGAGAGCAGAATGAGCAAATCTGCTAAAGACAAGCTTGCTTCCTCTCTTTTTTCATTATAAAGTGATTGATCGCTGTATTACAGCATTAATGGTGTCGCAGTTCACATTGAGACTTGGGGATAACAAGGTCACCCCCCCCACCCATCCCCACTCACCTATTTTGTGCCGGCAGGGAGGCAGAGCCACCTCACGATTTTCAACCTATTCAATCAGGCGAATGGCAGTCACAAATTCGGATACTTAAACCACAATGCCAAGTTAGAATTCTTCAAAGAGTCTGTTTTGCACATAACAGCTTAATGACTTGCTCCCAGCCAACGATAATCGAGGAATTATTGCCTTTGCATAGTCAGTTCTTGACTAATGTGCCTAAATGGCATCTCCATGCGTCCTATTTAAGATGCTAATTGGCAGTAATGCATGTCAAACTGTGGTGTGTTTTATTAAATTAACTATTGATCTTGGCCTCATATGCGGCTGATGCCTCAGTCTATGGACACCTTGTTATTAATGTATTCCCGCTGTGGTTTGAAAAGGCCTGTCGGCAGGCAAAACCTCACATAGCAATGTTGCACATACTGTCAATGGAGATGGAAATGCTGGCTTGAAGATGTGAAGCTCTGATTCTGTTCCACGCGGCGTGAGTCCTTTCAGGCAAAGCATGGCTGCTAGGCGGTTGCTCTCCAAATGATCAACGATCGATTTCTTTTCAGTAACTCAATCATATGGGTTTGTCTCTTCTAATAACACTTCCAATTTCATCACTTGAAACTTTATTTGTGCTCACTGTGCTCTCCTAAATGGTAATAAAATAAATAAAAAATCAGCAAAGAACACACACGCGCGCGCGCGCACACACACACACACACACACACACACATGCACACGCATACACACACACACACAAAATAATATTTTATGACATTACCAACAGGCACAATATTTTAGTGAGTGAAGACCCAATTGAGTAACTGCTCTTTGGAATCTTTGTAAATTAGGCCCATTGTGACTGTGGAAGGATTACCATATTTTTCGCACTATAAGGTGCACCTAAAAACATTCCATTTTCTCAACAGCTGACAGTGCACCTTCTAATCCGATGCACCTTATATGTGGATAAATTTTTCTGATTTCTTGGACGTAGTATTTTAAATGTTCTGTAAAGCGAGTTGTTATAGTTGCAGCGGTTGTGAAAGCTCTATCTAAATAAAGCTGTATTGTATTGCATTGTGTATTCCCTTTAGCGTAGCTCCATCTAGTGCATTCATGATGTAACCTCAGCCACTATTGTAGCCTCTATTCTATGTTATATTCTATCTTCAATGTATGAAAACAGTTTTAAAGTAGGCAATTCATTGAAGGTACACCATATACTCCGAAGCACCTTATGGTGCGGAAAATTTAATGTCAATTTTCCGTTTTGTTCACTTAATTGTGACGAACAACTTAAATTTTCCATTGAATTTCTTTTTCTTGTACCCAATAAGAAAAATATGCCCAGAGAACTGTTTTAGATTTTTTTAAAAACTTTTAATACCTACAAGGGAAATTTACTCCTCTTTGGCAGGCATGCAATTCTGTTCATTAAACGTACAGTTTATGTGCTTTTCTACGAGGGAACCTCATTTGTCATACTGGTATTTTGTACTTCACTACATTGAAAAAAGAATAACAGCAAAAGAGATCTTGTCCCCATGACAGTCTTTTTTTTTTTTTGTAAGGAATTGGCAGTACGAATTGTAAGCATTCAATGCCATTAACGGCTTGCCTTGCAGGAAGCGATGTAAAGCATGACGACCAGTACAGTTTTTTCCCCCACACAAATAATTTTAGAAGGGACAATACAATACAGTAATTAACAGTACTTTATTTATTTGTACTATTGTTCGTTTGAATTATTTATATGTATGGCATATAGAAAAAGAAGAGATGAAAACAAATATTGTCACTAGAAAAGAATACAACAACATTTCATTAGGTTGCATCTCTCGGCAGCAGCTAAAGATTGCATTAAAAGTTTGTTGAAGCACAGGTGCGGGGATTCATGCTTCCTGCATCTGTCTCTTCACTGCCATGAGGGAGAAACTGTTCGTCAGTCTGTTGATGCGGGTTTGTATGACGCGCGAGAATGGAGAAGAGTGGTTCTCTTGGTGTCTTGTCAAAGGAGACGGCTAGAGTAAGAGTGGAAGCGGTTGGTGATCCACTGGGCTGTATTCATAACACACTACAATTGTTTGTTTGTTTTTCTCAGTGCAGTGCAGCTTGCCTACCATATACTGTACATCTCCCTGTATACTAATAATGGTTTCCCCTTGAACATAGATGATTTTATGTCTGTGGTACCCACTTGGCTGGACAGCTGTGCTCAAATCAACTGCAGCATCTGTCCTCGTGCATTTGTTTGTCTATGCATAATACAATACATCCATGTTTTGAAGTAGAGCATAAACTTGAAACTCTTTGTGCCGCTACTCGGGCACACTCTGTTCTAAAAATACATGACTGGAAGAACAGAAGAACCATTCCAAGAACAGTTTGGAACGACTGTGAAAATACAGTCACAGTATGATCTCGTTTCCTTAAATGTGGATGAGGTATCAGGGTGTTGTTATATATGTGATAAAATCGTAAGGCAGCCTAAAAAGTAATTTTGTTTTCGAATGGTAGACTGTATAGCAGTATAAATCAGCCTCTGTAAATATTTCATCCTCAGCCGCAATAAAATGGAAGCCTTGTTTTGTATCTTTTCCATCCACGGGAGAAATGCAAATGAGGCAAGCGGTGCAGGTTCGCAACAATGCCCACTGCGACGCCTCAGGATTCTGCCCTGAGTGAGAATCTGTGCTCAAGACACCCGCTTGGAAATGTTTCCGCCACACACAGTGAGCATCATCGCGACTCCTCACTCTAAATTAAGGGTGAGCAGTCAAATTGTGAGGAGAAGCCATTTGTGGGAAAGAAAGATAAGTCAGCGTGGGGTGAAACCCATTCTACATCATTCACTTGCAATCTAAATGTGTTTTACACCTCCAGAGTTAGCCGGGGCCCCAACTCCCATTAGCATGAAAAAGCAATTTATTACAATGCGGGAATTCCGTCACTCGTGAGCAAAAGGGATTAGAGGCAGCTTGTAATCGCTGTGTTTATCACTACTTAACAGTTGATGGCTGGTGAATATGTTGGAGCTGACTAATGATTTTTTGGAGATCCATTATCCGGTGTAAAGCACAAATGGATGGTGTGAATAGAATCACATCTTTGAGCAAGTGTGACTCAGACTTGGCGTTCTTTAGAAGACGACAACGTAATTTGGTTCCTTCCTGGCTGATGGTTTGTCACTCTTTGCCTTGGGCTATGGCTAGCCTTGCTTGACAACAATAGGCTCAGTAGACAGGAAAGACTGGCCTAGCCAATGGCTTCTTTTCTCCTCCACATGGTCGTTACAATAACCGCCTTATTGTACTAACAACAGCAGCACGTTGATCCAGGCGCGGCTGGCCCTAAAGCACATTTATTAACCACTGATGGTGAAGTCCCTGACCAGACCGCCTGAAACCAAAGTGACATTATTTGTTCTCATTGGAAAAATTTATTCATTGTTGAAAATCTGACCAAGGGATCTAAACCCTTAAAGGCAAGAGGGTGATGGGATGTCAGGCGTATAAAGGCATGAATAAATCTAAAAGCACTCCGGGGATTCAAAGCCTTGCTTTCTCCGTCGTGCCAGTTCACATATTTAACTTGGCAGGAAAGAAATTATTTTGCCCATCTTATTTTTATCTTATTTCAGCTCTGAGTTAGATCTGTTCAACTCATACATTATCGTCTTGCTGTACCAGGTGCCACGAAGGAATTCATTGCGCTGGACTGGTGTCCCTCAGGGCTCTTTACCAGGGGACATTGCTCTTCTCATTTTTACATTCAGTTGCTCATCCAAATTAGATCAAATCACAACATGTAGTGTAACTATGTTGGGTGTAGTGGCAATTCCTGTTCTCTTACCTGAGAAATTGAGCCTGAAGATGGTCTAAGATCCTGAGAGTGTGACCTTGAGCATTTTGGCTAGATCGAGTTTGTGATCTGTTCGAGGTCTCTTCCTTGGAGAGTTTTCCTGTTGTTTGGCCCTTGTTCATATGTGTTTCGGTTGCCGTTTTACGTCTGTGGAGATTTGTTTGAGACCTACTCCAAATATAAAGTTCCTTGAGATGTAACTTCGACATAGAGGTAGTTAAACCAACTTGCCTTCCCTGAAAAAACAGGTTGATCACCTCCTCCAGGTAATGAGAAGGTGAATATAACCAGATCTCATAAGACAATGATTGATAGAAGTCCGTTATGACTGCGCTTTGGTGCCTCTGCTTTTTCTTCCTTTTTTCCAAATACTCTTTTTTTTTCCTCCCAAATTGATTTTCGTCAAGTTATGATATGTCACATCTTGTTTGAAAAAAATAGTAGCATTTGAATGTAAGTACATTCAACTTGTCAAGCTCAATCTTGGTGTGACTATGCTTCTCTGTACTCCAGGGAACGATCACTCACTCAAAATGTTCTTGCAATAAGTGTATTTTCTGACAGCAAACAGAAATATTGTGGTGGACATATTTATAATGTTCTTAAGAAGGCACAGTCAGAACCAGCATAGCAGGAGCTTTGGTCTGCAAGGTGCTTGACCACCACAAAGGTGTTTATTTCAAATCTAAACGTGCACACATTGGCCATTTCAAATGAGACTTGGGAAGACAAGGTGTTAGTCTTGAATGCCATGTATATTGCAGTGCTCTGCCATCTACTTTGCAGGCCCAAGTGAATAACAATTGTTTTGTATGCTTTTTTTTTTAATGCCAGAACAGTTTTGTTGTGCAGCAGGCGAGTTTGATATACAGTACTCACTCTTTTATTTGTATTTTGATGGATATTTATTGGAAATGTCAGATGGAATGAGGACTGATAGAAGACAGACAGAGAAAAGAGGACAGAGGGGAAAAAAACAATAACCACATTGTAGTATATGGCCACAATAACATTATGGTGATCCTCGTTTCGCGGGGGTTGAAAGCTACCAAGTGAGAAATTACAGTATTTTGTTCATTCACAGTCATTCACAGTCAATTGAGTCTACGATTCTAAAGCTTGACTCACCTCATACTGGATCTACTTTCTGCTACCAGGTGTCACAAAGAGATTTCTGGTGTCCCTCTGGGTTCTTTCCAGTAGCCATTTTTTCTCACCTTTTTTTTTGCCAAAGCTAAATTGCTTCTCTCATAATTCTTATCTCACATGGCTACATGCAGAGGCATTTGCGCTTGAACGTCATATGCTGCACATTGCCAAGCTCAATCTAGGGAAGATAGCATTTCTCTTCCCTCCGGGGACAGATCACCCTCTCGCCGACCTTGCTGTCGCCACAGACGACACCTCTGTTCTTCCCTCTTGAGTCAGGCAACAACCAGCTGTCCTTGTCCATCCACGTTACTTCTGCACGTCCTCTTTCTGATTGCTTTCTATCTGCCTCATTCTAAAAAGAAAGCAGAACGCTTCAGAAATTGTGTCGGAGCACAGACAGATCAGTCGATCAGTAATGTGGGGGAGTGGGGGGGGCAGCTCTGGCTTCTATGTCCAATTATAAAACGTTTCGACACCATGTAAATATGTTCTACAGGTTGTGTAGGTATAACGTTTAAGCAATGTCATTCTGTTATTTAGGGTAATGCCATGACGTCATTGCTGCATCATTGCTTGTTTTCTGGCAATGATGTCAGCTTCCTGGAAAAGATCTGAAATTCGGGCACCAATGAGTATTCCTCTCGCAACTGTCAGCAGAAAAGTGTCTCAAAATAGCTGCAAATGTCGTTCTTTGGGTTTAAATATCATCAAACTCATTCATTCATTCATTCATCTTCCGAGCCGCTTGATCCTCACTAGGGTCGCGGGGGGTGCTGGAGCCTATCCCAGCTGTCTTCGGGCAGGGACACCCTGAATCGGTTGCCAGCCAATCGCAGGGCACACAGAAACGAACAACCATTCGCACTCACACTCACACCTAGGGACAATTTAGAGTGTTCAATCAGCCTGCCACGCATGTTTTAGGAATGTGGGAGGAAACCGGAACACCCGGAGAAAACCCACGCAGGCCCGGGGAGAACATGCAAACTCCGCACAGGGAGGCCGGAGCTGGAATCGAACCCGGTACCTCTGCACTGTGAAGCCGACGTGCTAACCACTGGACTACCGGGCCACCATATCATCAAACTGAAGAGTGTCACAATAAATGTGTGTGCATTTGTTTTGCAATCATGAAGACTGTAACTCTTAGCTGATTCACAAATGTTGACAGCAACTAGCTGGGCCTTCTAAATTGGCATAATTAATCGATTGAGGCTTTTAAAACAAGATGGTACGTGTGCCTGATTCTTGAAACGGAAACAACAACAACAAAAAAAGTCTTGTCAGTGTAAGCATAAGCTATGCTTACACGTCCTCTGTGGAGCCCATGAACAATTCATGCACATGGAGCCACTGCCGGATGAGAAATGGCTAACTTATGCTGGCAGTGCATCCTGAAGTGACAGTGAATAGACAATCTGAAAATTTGCCATCCAGCCCTATGCGCATCATACAAAGGGAACATCGTTGTCGCCCTTGGGTGAAAAAAAAAATAATGACGCCCTCTCTTTTTCCTCTGTCTGCCGTTCTGCGGTCACAGTGTCACATCTGTGTGGACTCGGGGCACTGTTCGCACAAGAATGATTTAACAGTAACTGGGCAGTCGTGGCTGGTGGAAGTTGGGGTATTGGAATGTTGTGCTCCACTTTGGTCATATTTATTTACCCTGCTTATCTAAAAATAGCCACACTTGCATTTTGAAATATTTTCATTTTAATCGAAATATTTGTATAGATTTTTTTTGCCTGAAGGAAATATGATACGAAGACATCCCAAACCAGAATTTTAGACAAAACAAACAAACAAATGGATAAACTACTGTACTACACATAGAGCGAAATACACAGCATTGATCTCAGTCGACTAACCGGGTCTAGACACCAATAAATTAAAGACTCCCTGTGCCCAGCGTGCCGGCGCTCTGTCATCCAGCCTACTTATTTATTCATTCAGTGGCGGCCTGCAGGGAGCCCACAAGAAAGACTGAACCCCCCCCCCCCCCCGCCCCAACCGCTCATCCCACCATCGATAACCCGGCCAGCATCCATCTTCCTAAGGCCCACACAAAGGTCAGCGGCGGAATAACTTAAGAGAGGTTTTGTTTGTTTTTTTGAGTTTTTGGGGGGGGCCGTCACATTGGAGAGTGTATTCTCATGTTTACCGACAGCTTGTCCCCCGTTGGCTTTGTGACACTTGCTCACAAACCCACATTCATACACATTCTCGCATGCACAGACACAGAGCGATGAGCTCGGGTGACTTGTAATTCCGCTATGTGGTGAAAGCCATGTTCACAGTCGATAATCGGGACCCGTGGGTGCTTGTTGGAACACCAATCTGCAGGCTTCTTCCACAGACAACGTCTCGAGAATACCATCGGGTTACAAGGTGACATCCACCTCTTTATTTGGATTTGCCAGTAAGGCGAGGGTGGTGGGGGGGGTCTTATTTCCGTGCCAGTGTTGTTTTGCGCAGAAAAGTGCCTGAGCGTATTAAACTGTGAACTTTTTTTCTGTAAAAACATTTCAGACTATTAGTCTTATCACTGAAAGTTTATCCTCACTTTAATTCATGTATTAATGGCATCTTTTGGCCCTGTCTACCCCCCAAAGCAGATACCTCAGCTTTTTCAGAGAGAGCCAAACAACAACATCAATAAATGGCACATTCATTATTTAGTGACAATATGGCCGAGTTTTTTTCCTTTTCTTTTTTCTAAATGTGCATTTTGTAAATCAAAGACGTCCGCATAAATTGGCAGATGAACCCGATGTGGTTCCTTGCCCACTTAATTAGCTTTGCAAATTATTTATTATGCATCACTATTTTTATCCATGTGTCAGTGGAAAGACAGCGATGTGCAAATGAGCAATTATTTCTGCCGCACGTGCCAAATAAGTCATTGCGACGACGGCACTGGCATCTGTCAATGTCAGTGATAATCCTCCGCGTGCATTGTCCTTTTAATCTCTTATGGAATATATTCCGCCGTGGCGTCCTCTCCGCCCGCTCATTGTCAGATGTGACCCAGAGGAGGAAAACATCAAAAATGTATTTTACGGCTGCTACAAAATGCGCAGCAGAGGTCATGGCCGACATGGTTTCCTTTTATTTTTTTTCCCCCTTCTCATCTTTACATATTCTGTCATCTTATATATTTTTTTATTTTTGTGTTGATATTTTTGAATTTGTCAGTAATATTTTTGTGTTTAGATATTCCATATTTACATGGATATTAATTTAATCATCGCAAATGTGTTTGTTTTGTTCGTTTTTGGTTTTGGATAGTCATGTATTTTTCTAGATTATTTTCAAGTATCTTTTTAGTTTGTATTTTGTAATATATTTAAAATGTATCTTATGCTTGCAAATTTTTTTGATTTATTGTATTTTTGGTCCGAATAGTTGCATGTTTTCCGTCTTTATATTCTCATATTTTTCCTCTAATATTTGCATATATTTAATCTAATTTAGCGTTTGCCTCATTTTTGCATATTTTTAAGATTCACATATTTCATAAACTATCTGCATATCTTGCTTAGTCTTGGTGCATATTTATCATTTAACATTTGTATTTTTGTACAATATTTTCAGATCTTACTTGAGTATTTTCTTTTCAAATATTTTTTATCTACACACACTTGGCATATTTTGAAGCTATTTCTACATTTTTGATCGAATGAATTGCATTTTTCATTATCCACTGAAAAAAAAGTGTTGCATTTACTGAATTTTCACGACTAAAAGGCGCACTTAAAGTCTTAAATCAGGGGTGTCAAACTAATTTTTGTTGTGGCCCACATTTTAGTTACCGTTTCCCTTTGTTAAAACTGAAACCATATAAAAAACTCAATAATAATGATTTATTCAATTATTGTTTAAGTTACTGTAATGAGGGGTTTGGTCACAAGAAAATATATACAATGTGTCTCTACTTTATGAAATATGAGAATTTTGGTAAAATATTTGGTGGAGATTTTAGCAAGCATCATAGAAGTTGACATGTTTGATTTTGCTTTCGTGGGCCACATAAAATGATGTGGCGGGCCAGATGTGGCCTTGAAATTGACACCTGTCTTAAATTGTAACCAAAATGGCTGCCTAATAATGCAAGGTGCCTTGTTGATGCACCGAGTTCCAAAATCTGTGACTACTAACACTGTGCCCGTGAAACCCGAGGAGAAGCAGATTACAAAATGGATTGATGAATAGCTTTATTTTAGTTTGGTTCACTATTCATTCCAGTATTATTCATTGATTTGTGTGTTTGTTTGTTTGTTTACTTGTTTGGTCATGTGATTCCCAGCCTTTACTGATTTTAAGGTTCGATAAAAATGTCCGGAAGGACATCTGGCATAAAAACTGTGCCAACCAAATCATGTGAGCGACTCGCGATGGCAACCCCTTACAAGGGGAAGCCAAAAGAAAATCCTTTAATTGATCATGAAGTATTTGCACTTTTTCTCATTTAATATATTCGTAAGTTTTCGTCTATTATTTGCATAGTTTTGTCTACTGCATGTCATTTTTTTCGAATATTTGTGCAAGTCATTATGTCTACATGGACAATTCTCAATGTCAACGATGGTAATCCTCCTCATGTTTTGTCCTTCTAATCTCGAATAGAATACAAATGCGGCGTCCGCTCCACTTTCTCAATGTTAACCGAGTGCGCGCGATAGTGGATGTGGAGGTTTGTGCGCCTTTATGTTGTCTCGCACGCTCTCTCCTCTTCCTCCTCCTCGGGGAGGATAATCCGTACTGTGAAATTGAAGTGCGGTACAGGGATGTAAGTTATTTTCCTCACCTGCGTGTGTTTCAAAGAGGCGACCGCTCGGTGCGGCTGACCTCCTTCAAGCAATCTTGACATCCACATGATGAGAGAGCTTCATGTGGGTTATTTGTGTCTTAAAATACCTGCTGCTGCATTATCGCGATGGTACATGGCTCTTATTTTAGAGAATAGAAGCCAGGACAGTGTAGTGTTAGCATAGGTGGTCACTTTTTCAGACACGCAAAGGCCCAAACGTGTGATTTTGATCATTTCACACGGGGACGCGAACATGTAGTCCTTGCAGCCATTGCTACACGGACACACATCACCCCCGCGCCTTCCCGGGGGCCTTCATGCACATGTGCCTTACGGGCAAACCCCCGTAAGGCACCCCCACCACCACCCCCCAGCTCCAAGCCCCGTCTCCTATTTTTCTTCATTTTGAAGTCAAGTATAATCTGACCTACTGTTCTTTAAAGGGGTCACATCGATTTCACCTTGACTCAATATGGCCACAAGAACATTGTTTTGATCCTGCGGTCGGAAACAAAAAAGGGCCTTGAACATTTTTTTTTGACACAGTGAAGGAAAAGTAGCATGTTAAAAGAAGAACTATGGAGATAAAAAGAAATGGTGATAAAGCCACACTGATGGTCATCTCCAACTGCAGAGGCAGATAAAGCACTCACACTCCGTACTTGGTAGCAAGACAGATGCATGCGTCAAAAAAGATTGGACAAATTAGTACAACTGTTCATTCCTTCTGTAAGGTAAATACAGTACAAAAACTCCAAATGAATTTGTCGTGTAAATGATAGTGTCCTACTCTCGGACAAAGACAGCCGCACCACGGCCTTCAGTAGAAAAAGACACTCCAGCAAAGCGCGGTCAGGATGAAGAGGCAAAGTCAGAGAACCTGTGAATTACGCGTGAGTCACAATGTGGCCAACCTCGTATTGACAATTAAAATGATTATTTTTACAATATTTCTAAAAACTATCATAGTAAGAAATATATGTGTGTGTATATATATATATATATATATATATATATATATATATATACACACACACACACACACACACACACACAGTCAAACCTCGGTTTTCGGCCGTAATCCGTTCCAGAAGGCTGTTCGAAAACCGAATTGTTTTAATCGCTACTTTATGCACAAAGTATCTTTTATGCTAATTACGTTTGCTTTTTGTACACCAATTCATAGTAGTAGTAGTATTTGGTAGTGTCTGTGTGCATGTACTACTCTTCTACTTAGAAATGGAAATGATCTATCGTCTCTCTCACTTATTCTTTGTAGTGGATTTAATTTAAATGACAAACACAATCAACCACAAGCTGCTTGTAGCAGTCACCACAGGTCACCACGTTCACAAGCGCCAAACATATACTACAGAGAAGAAAGTATGTACTTGCGTGCAAATTCAGGTTTCTCTGTGGTGAACCGAAGCCGCTGTGTATTTGACTTGAATACAAATGAATGAGGAGGACATTTTTGAGCTCCAAAACTGGACTTTTATTTGGATAGTTTGGGTAAGAGAGAGATAATTAGTTGAGCAGAACAAAACGCTTTTCCACACAGCTCAAGTCCAAAATGTTTTCACTATTAAAGCTCAGCTTTAATAATCAGTGCCTTGCATCTCACACCCCCTCGCCCACGCCTTTTTTTTTTTGGTACAAATTCAACAGTTGTGCTGACGAGACGACAATTCTTCAAACATTTTTTTTTTTACTTTCAAATTATCTTGTCATACAAAATCTCTCAGCTTTTACACATAGACTGGCACCCTGATTTTTTCCCCTCCATCTTGGAAATAAATTTGGGGAGCACCATTTTTTTTCTTAGTACGTTTCGTCGTCATTAAAAGATAAAAACATGCACAAAAAAACAAAGGTTAATTTTTGATGTCCAAATGAATCATTTACAGTTTTTGGAACTTTTTGCACTTGTTCATATCCTACACCCAAAGAAAAGATAAAAAGAAAACAAAACATTATGTACACACATCTTTTTACAGTGAAGTAAAAGTCCAAAATATCAGATGATGACTAAGGCAAATGAAGTTGATCAGTGAACATTGATCAAAACAGTTTTTTTTGTTGTTTTTGTCTAACACTGTACTACATCACTCCAGACAAAATAAAAGAAAATAATCTGCTACAAAAGGGTGATTCATAACTCCCTTCGCTGCGACTACGCTGCATATTTTAGACAAGTCTCGCAAACTCTACAGTGCTGCTCTTCATTGTTCTTTCCATCCGGGCCGAAAGATGATCCTTCATTAAATAAGCCTTCACAAACAAATGGAAAGAAAGAAAGAAAGAAAGAAAAAGAAAGAACAAACGGGGTGATCGAAGCGTACCAGAGTGTCACATACTTAGCTTTGAATTCACTGCAAAAAAAAAAGTCAGTACCATTAAAGCCTTGAACATAAAACTAATCATTTCCATCCCAAAAGAAATGTACAAAAAGGCACATTATATCCCAGTGCTTCTGTACTGTGAAGTTCAAGTGTAACTGAGCGCAGTCAATACCCAACAACAGTCTTGAATGGTGTGCGCGTCCACCGGCCCACAAGCATTATGTACGCGGAAACTACAACAATAAGCCGGGTTGGTTGGTTGTGGTTGGGTTTTTTTTTTGTTTAGTTTTGTTTTTTTGTTTTTTGAAAAAAAAATCTCTGCATCCTTTTTTCCTTTCTTTTCTCTCACAGTCCAGTTGCAACAATTCCAAGTCCATCCACAGGGAATCTTTCCTTCATTTCGTCGTCGTGGTCTTCTTCTTTCGTGTCCTCCCTCGGGTCTTAGTCATCACTCCCGCCGTACATGTCCGCCAGTTTTCGGAAGCGAGGGCCCCAGTCGTTCAGGTAATCGTAATCCTGATCGCCCCCGCTGCTGGATGAGTTGAGTGAGCTCAGGGAACCGGCGGTGGAGCCGCTGCCCTCGTAGTCAAACACCAGCAGAGAATCGTAGGGGGGAGCGGTGGGATCGTTGTCTGCTGCCTTCAGGCCCTGCAAGAGAGGGAAACCAACGGCGCAGTTAAAACCAATCCGGATAAAGGTTGCTAAATGATGGAAATTTTGCATGGGAATGATCAGAAATCAATGGGAATAAACCAGCAAATTCCCAACACTGCTGGGTGGCGGCTCTTTACTCTTCGAATGGCAGCCATAAAAGTAGAGAGAACCTTTTGAGTGCCAGCCAATAAAGAGCATGCTGACTCCTGTTTTCAAGGCTACTGGATTGTTGCGCTACCACGGCACGCACACACGCAAAGTTTGAACTTCACCCTCTCCCTCACCCTCTCCCTCACCCCATTTATTTATATCTATCAATTTATCTATTTATTTGTTTTTTTTGGGGGGGGTGATCAGTAGAATATGGGTAAGATTTAATCCAAATCAACTATTGTGGACCTAAAAAAACAGAAAACAAATTGTCAGTAAAAAGATCTATTAGTAACTTTCACGCTCATAATATTTTATAACATTTTTTTTTATTATTAATATTTTTGCGGGTGATACCTCAAACATCTGACCAGTCCTTTACCTCTAACACCCACAATGAAAATGTACTTTAATGGCAAAACAATGTATTTGCGAATATAACAGCAGTGTAAGAAATTTACATTTGACAAACTACACAGTATTTGCGCATTATTAGGTAGTAGTATTTAGTAGCGTGCGTTTTAAATGTAAATAATTTCTGTCATCTTTCTTTTCGACATTGTTGAAGGTAGATTTAAGGTGGCGTGAACTTGGATCACTCACAAGTTGCTCGTAACGGTTGAATTTCCAGAGGTCCGCCATGTTCACAAGTGTTAGAAGGGTCAACATAAAGACTCGTATTCCTGGAACAAGATTTTGCACTTCATCCTCTGCTTGTTGGGCGGGAGATCAGGTTGCCGTCAAATTCAAGTCGTCATAAATATTGAATCAAATGTGTGGTTTGCTTTGTTTATTGGATGCTTCTGAGGTTGTTGTCTGCATCCTTCGGTCACAGCTGAGATAGGATGACAACCAAGCAAGCATCATGAATCAGCGGTTCTTCCTTTTTTGGTTCGGTTCGAGTCACACTTGAGTATTAATGAGTTTATTCTACGTTATCGTTGCGATTCTGGATTACTGTGTGCCAGAGGTCTGTTGCTGTCATTCCCTTTGCATAATAAAGGGTCAAGGTTTAGGCCCGTTGAGCCGAAAACTGACATTCAGTCATTCTTCTTTTATTATGGGGCGAGGGAGATCAGATTCTAGTCAGGCTTGAGTAGTCGTCGGGCTTCATTTTGCTATGGTCGGGATTCTGGATGAATGTGTGCTTGGGTCTGTCTGCTGCCAACTTTTAAGAGTGGTCAAGATGAAGTCGCGTTAAGCCGAGAGCCAAGAATCAGTGGCGTTCCAGTCCTCCCGAGTAGATTTATAGTTGGCATTTTCCCCAAACACACGATCGTGTCGCTTCCTTTCAACTAGTCACACTCGGGTAAATTCCAGTCTTGAGAGACCTGGAAGGTGAACTTTATCCTACAGTGAGCGCAGAGCTTAGCCGCACCCTCTTTGCTGTTCAGAAGATTTGAGAGCACATGGCAGCGATACCTTGTCATCTTTAATCTCGATAGCAATCTGGCGCTCATGAATAAATACTCACGAAAAGCACTGAGCACATCTGTGGCTTGGGCAAAAGGGAGAATGCGTTTGTCACGCACGTGCGCCTTTATCTTGCGGCAAGCATTGAAAGATGGCCCTCCACATTCCCAGAAATCATTGCGCCGTGAGAGCTCCTCACTATTGATTTTTTGAGACTCGTCCCCTCACCGAGGGTGCGCCAAAGACCTGAAGGATCAGTCACATAGGCGTTGACGTGCGCTTTGGCCACCGAGCACTTCGGATAGAAGCCAACTCCCGAATAATAAACGGATGAAAGAGTCGGACGGATGAGACGGCGCAGCCCTCACGTGACTGGGAAGGCATTGGCATTGCTTTTTCCAGAAAAGAGACAGATTGATTTAAAGTGTCGAGACAAGAAGCAATTACTTCCCACTTGTTAGACACTGTCGAGTGTTTGCTGCCGGCCTGATAATCTGGAGGGGAATATTACACCGGGATCGTTCATTACAATTACAAGCGTAATTGCTCCGCTGGTTATAGCCCATCGCTCGGTCTGCAGCCAAAAAACGCCACGGGCAGCTTTATAAGGTTAAACAATCACGCAATGCAATTTGATCCCTGCACGATCGTCCACTTGTCCTGCTCATTCGGGGGAAGATTCGATTGTGTTCATGCTCGAATAGTCAGTTTAAATTCTGCGTTATTAGAAACTTGGCATTGGCATTTATGACACTGATGTCATAAATCACCCTTCGAGGATTCTTACCTACTGGCCAATTTAGAATCAGCGGTTGTCCCTTTGGGTATAAGGTTCGAGTCAAAATTGAGTGGTCGTTGGGGTTACGTCAGATTTATGGTTCGGATTCTGGATTACTGGGTCCTTGGAATTGTTATCTGATGCCTTATTCTCTTTGAAAAACGTGTGAGGTAAAGGACTCCTCTCTGGAGAATCAGCACAACTTTAATCACGCCCATGTCATAGGTTTCATTTCGGATTAACGGATGGAATTGGGTATAATTGGGGACACAGTTTGTGGTTGTCAGTGACTTCAATGCTGTATTTTTCCTTTTAGTGACAGTACGAGCTATGGATAGCCAGACACCAGAATGCTTATCTAAAAACATAGTTGGCATCCAAAAGGCAGACACATATTCTGTTTATAATGCTGTGAATGACACGTCTTTTGGAGCCGGTGACTGTTCTTTTCATTTGACATTCTCCCTTCAAGCTCGAGTCAATGGCAGCCTCAGGCACTCTCAGTACGTATTTCATTCTCACTTCTCTTCTGACGCGTCGACTTGTGTAGGAGGAAAAAAAATAATTATGATATCTAAGTGTGTTAGCATCACGTTCGGAAGCTTTATACATGTCCGAGTGGATGTGCAAGACTCCAAAAATTTCTTCTTTTGTCTTGGAGAACAATCAGCAGAATATTCATTGATTCTGTTTGAGGTCAATTTTCCCCCGAGTCGGCATAATGCAGAGTTCTATAAACCAAATTGTTTATGATCGGAAATTTCATAAAAAATTCAGCCTTTCATTCTTTTCATTATGCACCTTGGGATTGCATATGCTGCTGCAGCAAAACAACCCATCTTGTCACGAACTGTGTGTAGTTTTTTGCTTCTTTACAAACCCACACTCAGTATGTAGGCCTACATTATTTTATTCGCTGATGCTTTTTACGCAGAGCCCAGACAAGGCAGAATACATGATACGTGCGATCAAGAGTGTCGTGTGTTAAACTTCACACCGCTCTCGGGCCATCATGAGCCATGTTGTGGTGGCCCTGCCAGAACTTGCACTATCCCTGATTTAAAACAATACTGCATGAAAGTCATCATTATATATGTAGGCTTTCCCTATGTATGAAATAGTGAATTGTGTGTGAATTTTGTCGTCCCAGTGGCCAATATTGTCCACAAGTAAGGGGCTGTGGGGAGGGGGGGGGGAATCAAAGCAGCTGATTAAAAAATTAGCCACACTCCCCATTCCCCAGCATGTAGATAATGTCATTTAAAACAATACTTACCAAAATCCATAATTACATATGTCGCCTACCCATGAATGAAGAAGAGAAGCATGTAGTCTTACTGCATGCAAATACATGAAGATAAGAATAAGAAAACCTTTATTCGTCTCACAACGGAGAAATTCCCCATTTAAAACAATACAGAACTAAATAAACCTTTCATATGAAACATTGAACTGTGTATATTAAAAAAAAAGCGGATGACAGTATATGTCGGCCATGGATAAAATAATGATGTGGATAGACTCGGTGGCCCAAATGCATGCGAGTAAATAGCAAATAATGTGTCAGTGAAAGGGGGCGATGGAAAGAGCACAGATGATTGATCAATTTAGGTGGATAGAACTCAAAATATGAAATAGTTGCAAGCAATTATTGATGTAATCACATTTATTAAGAAATTGTGCATTAGTGAACTTCGGGTGGCCCAGTGTAGTCAGTCACATGTGGCCCGGGCCAATGTTGGACCCTGATTTAAATCCTTGGCGAGCAGGATTAAATAACAGAGCAAGCGGGTCATACATTGCCCACCCCTGCGAGGCAATGGCCTCCGGGTTTTTGCAGGCACTATCTAACCTTTATTTATTTATTACCTCATTGATGAAGTCTCCGATGTCTCCGGGGTGTGGGGCGGCTGACCTCATCGGGTACTGTGGCTCGGGGTGGAGCGGTCTCTCATCGAGACGTCTGATCCCCACAGGCTTGATTACATCGGGTTCCAAAGTGTCCGGTTGCTGGAGCTGACTCAGGTCGTAGTCCTGCAGAGAAAGGAAGGACGTGTGTGATAAGACCACTGACCATCAAGCCTTGTGCAACTGTTACTAGAAAGCCGTGAAAACATCAGACATGTCATACGAATGGCGCTGCAGCCACTGGAAGTGCAGACTCTAATCAATGGCCAGACGTGACATGGTGGCTCTGCATAAGGCAAGGCTAATCCTATTAACATTACCAAGGCAACGCTAAATCATGGCCTGGGAGAGGGTGAATCGTCGGATGGTATCAGCGCAGCAGAAGATACGGCGCGCCTAATAAGCATGCGGGATGGACAGTCCCTAATCCGTCTATCTCTAATATCCCCTTTCAATATACAGGTGTCGTTTCTCAGTTCCTACACACGTACGTACTTACAGCTCCTTGCCCGCAGTGTGATGTATAAATGAAAAGTACACCTACTCTACTCCGCACACATCAGTCTCATCTCCTGTCTAACTGGATTATTCATGTGTACACTCATGCCAGTGAGCCCCGAGGCAGTGTTGGATCCAAACAGTGGTCATCATACAGGAATGTCATCCATCATCTTTGGTTCGTTCCAGGCTGACTCCAGCCACTGTACTGTTGTGTGTGTTTTTTAAGTCATACCAGAAAGGGTCACTGGAATCGAAACAAAGCAAGAAGGCCTTCATAGGAAAAGATTCATTCGCACACACAGCCACCAGTGCTAATGACCCACATTTAACATTGCATACTTTTTCGAAACTCATTTTTAGAAAAACCACGTTATTTGGGGATTTGGATTAAAAAGGAACAATTTGGAGATGCAGAGTGTGCTCTTTTTTATGACAGAATTCTATTCCAGTGACAGTGATGTAACCTAAATTTGTACAAACTTAACAGTGATAATATGTGGTAATCAAGATAAGAATCAAGGTAATTAAGATATACTAAGTGGTAAAGTCATAATTATAGTAAAATACTAATGAAAAGCCATAAATATCAAACCAACAAGTGTAACCCCAAATGTATTGTGTTTTGTGTGAATAACTCAACATTCATCCTCGTGTCGCACGTATCATAAACAGGACAGCCCTGTGTTGCATCCGATTTTTTTATTGCGGGGGCAGCCGCCAAGTACTTCTTTTTACCAACCCCATAAATCTCTGTAAAAAAAAAATCCTAGTAGGAGTTACATATCCACCTAATCAGACAATCAGTATGTATTTGTATGAAAAACACATCGAGTCGCAAAATTTAAAAAAATAAAATAAAATAAAAAAAGGAACTTTTCATTCAGAAACTTCAAAACCTCCTCATTCGGGAACACCGTTTCGTGTATCGATTCCTACGTTTTCATTCATGCATGGGGACGACAGCAACTAAGTCACGCTTTCTCTGAGTTAATACGTAGGCGACTGATCTGCTTGTTTACTCCAACAGCGTGCTGGTGTGCAACTATATAATCGGCCGTTTTCTCTGAGCTCAACCTGATCATCTGTCTGCCTGCGATAGTGACTGCATCACAGTGCGGCAGCGGCTAAAATCGTACACTGTGAGAGCACCAAATGGACTGACACTTCAATTTCCTCCCTGGTGGGAGATAGGGCGAACAGAGGTGGGTATTATACAGACCACAGCACCAGGAAAGTCGGACCCCCCCCCCCTTTTTTTTAAGACAGTATTGACTCCCTGGACAGCGCAGATGAGGCCATTTTATCCTGCTGTCCTTTGTGCCATTTTGAAGAGAAATTTGTTCGCTCTCAATAAACGACAGCTTGGACTTAATTTGCTTTTGAGCAGCATTACTTCTTTTTTTGGACACGTACTGCTCTACAAAGTGTGTGTTTTTATGTGTGGACATAAATACACGTAAGAACCTCTCTCTGTCGCTCTCTCTCTCTGCCTGCAGATGTTTTGACAGGCTTGTCGTCATATTGTTACCTTACACAGAGCTTCATTATTGGCGCACAGCAGATGCCTGTCTCCAAATGACATCAGCGCACCAATTACAAGTCTCCCAGGCTATTTTGCCATTGTGCCAAGTCAGAGCGGGGTCTCCCGCTTATTTGTGCAATATGCGAACCACTGCCGCACTTCAGCCGGTGAGAGAATAGCCTATGTGGAATAACGCCGCCTTTCCCTCACCCCCCCAAGAACTGATTCCGTTGTGCTAACAAGGGGTCATTAGGACAATTGAATTTGTGTCGCTACATGCCTGATCAGCGCGACAAGATGCAGAGACGGGACTTTATTCATGCCTCTGGCGTGTTCAGGATGCGGTGTGGGGGTGCGAGTGTTTGGGTTATAAAGTGAAAAGCAGTAACGCTGGAGAACACATCATTATTTTCAGAACCAACTAGACCGTAGTGTGTTTGTATCATTGATTCTAACTGTTCTGCCCATATGCAGAACCTTCACAGTTGAATTCTCAAATTCTCCATTTAGCGACAGACGGAAAGAGTTGTTCGTCCACCAACACGGCTTCACCTTCACCAGTGGGTCGCAATAGATGGGTTGGAGGGAGTCCCAGACTAAACCATGGGAATATTAAAATCATCTATAATTTTATTTTCAACCTGTGCCCGTTTTCTGGTCCTTTTGGGGGGAAAAATGCATTGTAATTTCCCTAATGTGGCAAGACTACCAATCAAATGGTGGAGGCAGGTGAGCAGCCAATCAAAGTACTGAGAACAAATGTGCTTCCCAACTAATAAAAAAAATAGCTGTTTATTTGAGTGACAGACTCACAATATTTGGGACAGTATTATGATGAATGGATACATAGGATGTTTTAGACCTTGGCTTGGAGACATTTTCCAGGACCCCAAAGCAGTCTCTCAGTCATCCTTTGGAGTGCGAATTTTCCATTGAAATAACTGATTGCTTGGCAAAAACAAGTGCTTTCAGGGCTTTTCAAATAATCCACAGTGTTATTGAAGGTTTTTACTTTGTGCACGTGGGTGTGTGTGAGTGGCATCATTCCTACCTGATCCTCTTCTCCACCGCCTTCCTCATCATACTTGAGAATGTTGTCTCGCACGTCATCCTCAGGATCAATGAGGAGTTGCTTAGCCTGTCGTTCTTTATCGCGGCGCTTCATCCAAACCACAAAAAGTAGCACCAGAACTGCAAAGTGCGCACACACACACAAGTAGCGTCGTATTACAAAACGGAACCGTGCTTATACTGTATTTTCATTCACGTGTAATCGGATCCTGTGTCTTAGCATTTCAGGCCGGATGTAAACTATATATTTGTTTGATAATCCTGTGCTCATCTAATCGTCATTGGGATCAGGTTTAGCTGCTCTGCTAATCTACGATGGCAGTGTTTAGGTGACACTCACTGAGGAGGATGATGATGCACAGCAGGATGGCGATGATGGCGCCCGTGCCCAGGCCGGCGGCCATGATGTGCTGCTGGTCCGTGCAGTCGCCGTTGATGTCGCACTGGCACACTTTGACCCTCAGGTGGGAGGTGTTGAACAAGGGCAGGTTTCCAGAGTCCGTGATGATGATGGGCAGGTCGTAAATGCCACTCTCGAGGAAACCGATCTTGAGGCGCAACTGAGCGTAGTCACCTGCAGAGCAACAAAGAGAAGGTAGGGCTGCTTAAAAGTGAGCTTGTTTGGGTCATGTTCATTGTTGCACACTTGTCAAACCACTACAAAAACCACATTTCCTCAAATAGTGGTTGGCCTCAAATAACCGCTTTGCCCCAATTAGTTTGGTGAGTGTGTCATCCCTCAAATTGCTTCGAGGCCACAATTGTTCAAACACTGACATTAAAGAGTTAACTGCTGAGCCCATTTTAACTGTGTTCCTTGACAAAAGGTGGAAGCTTACTGGGATCTTATTTGTTGTGCCCATTCTGCCTTGCTTCTTGTCACTAAATTTCTCCATGGGAGTCCTTTTTAAATTACACTTTAAAATATACTGGAAATAAATTGTAATACAGGACTGGAATGCTAGTGGTGTTTATTATTCCCAAATTGTGTTAAAATAGATGCCCGGCCTTCCTTCCAGCTGAGTAAGAAAAACACCCCGGCTGCTATTTGCAGATACATGCACGTATATGCTATGTATGACAAATTCCAACTTGCATTAGTATATAAAATCCAAAACAAGGATTTTCGATTTCTGGCTCACAAATCTACTGAATGACATTGGATAATGCTGCTTAAGCTTAAAACTCCTCGTTGCGATTATCCAAATGGTATTATCCAAAAAAGATACATTGTATTTCAGTACAGGCGTCTCTAGCTAAAAAGTTTTGGGGTGGTTTCTAGCAGAATGTGCTCAACATTTCATTAAGAGCCACATTCCAATCGCAGGTTGTTAATATTACCAACATTAGCAGCAATCCTCGCCTGGTACAGAATAGTCAATACTCGACAAGATAGATGCTGACATGAGACGCAGACTTTTTTTTTTCCTGAAGAGACTGAGGGCTGCAAGAAAATGGGCAGCTGCTACAAATTGATACTGTCTTGTTTAAAACATGAGTTGAGCAGGTACTGGAGATTGCTTATGACAGTCCCAATGTATGAAGTTGCAAGGTTATAAATGGCGCGCAATGAATTTGGTTACTCAGCGGCGGACTGGGCTGGACAGATTGTTTTTCATGTTGTCTCATATTTATGGTCTAAAGGAGATTTTTCATATGATTTGTTGACTGTCAAATTATGACTTCACTACTGCATTAGCATAGTCATTCCTACCACTGATCCTGGTGATGGTCCAGTTCCTCTTAACATCGACGGGCATGTTTGCCAACTCGAAGGCAAAGGGCCCAGCGTTGGGCATTAAGTCACCGTCGATCGCCGTTATGTTGATGGCGTTGGGCTCGGGTTTCTCGCATATTTCCACTTCCTGGGGGAACACCCTCGGGGCGTTGTCGTTGATGTCCGTCAGGTAGATCTGCAGCGTGCCAGTGCCAGTGGCGAAAGGCTTGCCTGCATTGCCACGAAACACACGTGCATAGACATTTATGCAAATCTTGAAAGTTGATTGCGGAAATATGCGGTGGGCAGAAAAGAAGAGGCGATTGTTGTGTTTCCAAACAGTTATCGACTCCAGTGGGATTGGCCCCATCCAAACGGCATACTGATTTAAGAAAGTAATCTCAAGTGAGGTGGCAGACAGAAAGAGTGCGGTACTAGAACATTTGGATAGTGCGAGTGTGTGCGTGCGGAGGAGGGAAGAACGCCTTCCTGACCAAGGACACAGGATGGGAATACTAAAGCAGCAAAACAGAGGCCACTGTCGCTCCTCTCAGGCTTCCTCTATGTATTCACTGTGCTAAGATGCTTCTTTACCATTCAGGCCACGCTCAAAGGAGCTAGTCATCCAGTCCTGACCCATTAATACTGAGAAACCTATTTGCTGGCAAAGTTTTAAGCCTGTTGGCCTTCGCTATGCTCTGCAGAACAGGGTACACTCGAACCGAGGTAAATCCTCTTCAGGGAAAAGTCGACTTTATCCATGCAGCTGGATGCGTTTCAGATTCTTAACACATTAGCCTTAAGGTGAATAGTGGTCAGTGTTTGTCTTTCGGGCATGCTGGACGTGTGTTGTTGTCCCACAAGTGGCTCAATTAGACATCGATCCTTGTACACGGCATCACCTTCTGACAATAGTCACTTTGAAGCATCCCGACGGAAGCAGCTAAACCATGAGAGCAGCGCATTGAAAGGAGCTGAACAATACAAATGTGCATGGTTACCTACCGTTGTCAGTGGCCAGGAATGTGGCATTGTACATGCTGTTCTTCACAAAAGGCGATTCTCGGTCCAAAACGGCCATTGTTGTGATTCTACCATTGTTTGGATCAATCCTCAGCCAGTTGGCGGGATCGGAGAGTCTTGTGTAGCTGATGAAAGACGCTCACATTCATAATCACCTCACTGAACTTCTATCAATGTTGAATAAGGCTGTTTTGTTTCGCACGTGGCGACATCCAGTCATTCGTTTTGTGGAAAAATACAAACGTGTGGAGCAACCAAGAGCCTACAGATACAAAGGTACTCCGATGAGTGAACTGAAAGGAGCTGTCAAGCTAACATCGTGTCCCTATCAATTTCACACATAGCGTAATGAATATTCACAGATGGGAGTCAAAAAGTATCACAACTGTTGCTCATCATCGGCTGCGATTTAACCAGAATACAGTAGGCGCTGCTTGTTTTTAACCTCCTACCGGATAATTTGCTGCATGAAGCGATCAGGGTCCTGCGCTGTGAAGGTGGTCAGCATGGACTCCGCCGGCTTTCCCTCTTCCAGTTTAATGAGTTTGGGGTTGGGATCAAAGTAAGGGCTCTCGTTGACGTCCAGCACTCGTATGGTGACGGTGGCGGTGGATTGACGGGGAGAGTGGATGCCTCTGGCTAGGGGCTCCTCATTTCTGGCCTCTACTGTCAGCACGTATACCCTGTGCATTTCATAGTCAATCGGCTGGGAAAACAGAGGACAGAGATAGCGAGGCATACGTCATCACATGAAATAGGTTGAGGGGGGAAGGAGGAATTAGTATTAAATGGCAGAACATGATGTGAGAGTAACAAGGCAAATTAAAGCATTTCCATTTCCCCTCCCTGAAACTCCTCCTGTGAAAGACCCACAATAGACTCAGATATTCATTCGGTGCCTTGGTGAATTAATGGAGAGCAGCAAGCCCGCCAGCTTCTTATTAATTACCTTCTTCTGTTTGAAATACAAATGAGAAGACACGACTCAAATTAATCTGGCTGATCAACAACTATTATCCGTTAGACTTGCTCCTAAATGCCACTGCGTGTTTGTATTGTTGATGGCTGCATTCATGTCTAAATAGCTACAGTACATAACAACAATAAGACATCTTGCTCTCTTCTAAAGCGGGAATTTTCAACTGGTGGCCCACGCGGTCAGCAGGACACGACTATTTTTAAACCGCTTCAAGTACATCTGATTTATTACTGTGATTGCTTTCAATTAAGCGGAGGTTCAGAGGGGATTGAGCCTTTTCCGTTGCTCTCGCTGAAAGCAAGCCCCCTCGCTGCCCATCTTAAATATTACTCCTAAAACTCTTTTTCATTCTTTGGCTTTTGGACTCACCATGAGACTTGATTTTTAGTTTGACTGTTTTTGTGTTTTCTACTGTCTTTGATTCATTTATTGTTTGTTGTATTTTTGCTCCATGGACAGCACTTGGCATACAGCGGTGCTTGTTTTAATAAAAATAAAAAAAAAGCTCTAGAAATATAGCTGAGTTGAGTTTTTGTAAAAGTGTCTTGGCTGTGAACATTTGATTCGGTACTGTCCGGCCATGTCTGCAATGTGCTTGTGTACTTGCTTTGACCAAAACGCAAAAGTCTGTCACACCATGAAACATGGGAACTATACAGCGTTTCTCTACGAATGTAATTGGTAAGGTTCGAAAAGGTAACCTTACCTTGACAACCGTCACCAGGCCCTCGTTATTGGTGGGATCAGTGGGCACAGAGAACCTGCCGGTGGGGTCGCCCCCAGTGATTTTGTAGACGGCGTTCCAGGCCTGAGTGTTGGGCTGGTCTTTGTCAGTCACCGTCAGGTTGGCCACAATCACATTCACGCGGTTTTCTTGCACCTCGCCGAAAAACTGCAGGAACAAGCGTACCATTAGTCATCAGACAAATGTTGGGTTCTTATCTTTTCGTGGTCATTTCGGTGCCCGTTGTAATCGAACAGCACAATAACATCACGTCTCACTCAAAGGACTTTTTGCGCTCGCCCATTGTTGCATGTGTGCGGGCGGGAGCGCCTCCACGCCTGACTGACTGCTTGTGCAGCTGAACATAAACTAAATAAGAGAGCGCAGTTGCCGCCGGAGCGCATCCATATCGAAACTGGGCAGAGTTGCGAATCCAGGGTAGCTGTTCACTCACTGCTTACCATGTCAGCTGTGAACTCTGGCGGATTGTCATTGATGTCGGTGACTCTGATCACGGCGGTGGCTGTGTTGGAGAGGCCGTAAATGGGGCTGCCCTCCATGTCAGTGGCCTGGACGATCAGCATGTACTGAGGCACTTTCTGCAGTGGAAAAGCATGAATGGTTTGAGAGTAGTAAAACCTATTTCCACAGGCTTAAAAATTGTAATGTACAGTCCAACATGATGCCCCTCACGTATACCCTTTTCAAAGATTTTCTGATGTTGACAGTTTAGTCAATAAGGTGACTCCTAAATTAACCCCCCCACACACCCACAAAATTCCAGCATTCCAAGATTATGTCTGGCGAGTCTCAATTTGGTGGTACCACTCAAATCAAATTAACAGTCAATTCATAATACAAATTGTGGAGGATATTTCCTGGTGCCCTTAGCAGACTAATGTGGCAGCACACATAAAAATAAAAATGCGCACAACCAAACTGTAACGCAGTTAAAATGACTTTCTTATTCCTTAGACTAATATTGATTAATTCTCCAAGGAGGTAGGGAGGGAGTTGCACCACTGCTTCACTTTACTGTACACCAGCATGAAGTTGACAGATGACTACTTCCACATTAACAGTTACTCAGGTGATGGACTAGTCACTTGGTAATGAGAATAGGGCAAATTACTTTCATGGTGGCGACTGTCGCACATAAAACGGCGGCCCCAAGGCTGAAGTGATTGAGCAGGCAAGCAAGCCGGATTGCCCTCACTAGGATTACATCAACCGACATGCGCTTTATATTTCATTTTATTTATTTTGTTCCCACAGCTCTGTGAGCCAATTAGGGGGAAAGGTGGTTGTTTACAGCATAGAGGAAGGATAAGTAAAAGACGTGTGCTTTGGAAATGAGGACAGAGAATGTGAGAGGAGGGGATTATTAAAATGATCGGTGAGGCGTGCAACATTCTTCTCGGATTAAATGGAAAAAGCCAAGGCCAGCTCG
The DNA here is from genome assembly GCF_025434085.1 of Hippocampus zosterae. Classification (NCBI taxonomy): domain Eukaryota; kingdom Metazoa; phylum Chordata; class Actinopteri; order Syngnathiformes; family Syngnathidae; genus Hippocampus; species Hippocampus zosterae. The sequence continues at coordinate 13,180,022 of NC_067465.1, forward strand.
GCTTGTAATTTACATGGTAATCAGCAAATGTACTTTGGCTCATTGGCTCTATTAACAAACATGCCCAAGTTGTGATTGTCATCATACTTAACAAATACGTGGCTCATTTATGTAAAAACTGTACATTTAGAATTGAGCAAACAACGGATGGAGACTTTGGAAATAAATAACCACAACATATTTCAGCACGGATCTTGCCACGACTACGCACGCGCTCTTATGGGCTCCCACATTCTCCAATGTTGGGATACTACACCCAAAGGCAGAAAAAGTGAAATGTGGACTTTATTTAACAGTATTCTGTCAAAGTAGAAGGAGCTAATGTAATGTAATGTCAGATTGTTGTCAAGTCAGATTTTCATTACAACTGAATGTTTGGCGCGCCTTTACGATTTATCATATTATGTGCTACCATCTAGTTTTGACATTTATAACGCAACTCGTTAGTCGAAGGGAATAAAAAAGACAACAAAATAAGCAACCGACCTCTCTGTCCAAGCCTGCTGCCACAGTAATGATGCCTCCCGTTTTATTATTGATGGTGAACATATTGGAGGTGGGACTGTCTGGAGTCTGAGACAAGATCTTGTAGCGGATCATGCCATTAGAAGTTTTGGGATCGTCTTTATCGACTGCTGTTACCGTCATGACAACTGTGCCTTTTGGAGAGGAAGACAACGGTATATTTTTATGTCAAATGAAATACAGCGTGTGATTGCGATCGGCTATTTCTTTAGCTACTGTTGACGTTACCTGGCTTGGAGCCCTCAGGGACGGTGCCGTTCCAGATGGGGTGGTTGAATTCGGGCCTGTTGTCGTTCATGTCAATCACATTGATCACAATGTCAATGGGATTTTCTACTTGGTTTCCATTCAGGTCCACCGCATGAGCTCTCAGCTGAAGGAAGACAAAGTCACACTTTGAAGGGTGGTTCCCCCCCCAAAAAATCGATATCAAAATACCCCCAAAAATATCACCACGTCATTCTTCTCTTACTTTCGCTGAAATCTATTTTATTGATTTCTTGACAAACCGCTTTTTTTAGTCAATGACCATCATTCATATTTGATGAGCAGTCTGTATCAATGCAATGCAAAGTGTTGGCTATGTCGCTTATCCAATGATCTTCTCGCTAATCATACAGCCATCATTCCTTCTAATGCACATGCAAAATCACAGAATAGCCACTGCAGTCGAGAGCACTGCTTGAGAGCTCAAGATTATCTCTTAACATATTGAACACACACGGACAAAGTCTTTAAATTCTCAGACGGATAAATCCAGTTCTCTGAGCGCCACATCATGGCACAAAAGTCTTTACTGAGTCTGTCTGAGTAGACTGTTTCGGCTACACATGACCCTGGAGCATATACCAACCAGGAGGGAAAATACAACATTGCCATCGAGAGTGTACTAACAGGCAGATCATAAGGAAATCATTAGGGCTTGACTTACATGGAAATTGGGAATATGCTCTCTATCCAGCGGCTTGTTCAGCGAGAGTTCGCCAGAGATCGGATCGATGAGGAAGATGCCAGTGGGAGGTTGGTCAGCGCCAGGGCCTGTCACGCTGTATCGCAGAGATCGGTTCTTGTCGTGGTCCGAGCGGATCTGCGGGTAGAATGATTTGTTACAACAAAGGTGAAAAAATCGACTACCGTATTTTCCACACTAAAAGGCGCACTGGATTATGAGGCGCACCTTCAATGAATAGCCTATTTTGTAATTTTTTTCATATATTGGACGCACCACATTATAAGAAGCAATCTACAATGCATCCATTATTTGGAGCTATGCTCAAGGAAATGCCAACAGAACACTACACTACACCCTGATTTATATAGTGCCAATCAGATGTCAGTAAAACTTATTTAATATAAGAACCAACAGCAAGTTGTAACATTGACTCATTAACGTTGAACTCTCTTGCTGCTGCTCTATTTCCGTGTTCAACTGCGAATCTGATCGCCTTAAGTTTGAACTATGCGTTGTAAGCATGTATCTAGCAAGGAGCCATTCTGGGTTTGACATATTACCGTAATGACCACACACAAGGCGCACTGTGAGCTTTTAAGAAAATGGAAGGCTTTTAGTGTGCCTTTTAGTGCGGGAAATACGGTAATAATGTAACCAATACCTGTGGGTTTTTAAACTGATGCAAACAGCATAAAAAATCAGCTAGAAAAGTTGACTTGAAATCTCTGAATAAAAAAAATAAATAATAAAAAGGGTCGACCATTGTTGTCGATTGTGAAACTGCTCTTTTGTAATGAACGTTGACAAAACATTATAGTCCTTTTTAGCATACTCAGTCCTTGATTGTTTACTGGTTATTTCGATCTGTAAGACATTTGAATGGAAATGATCATTTTCCCTTACAATTGGTAAGTCAATCCCTCATGTCAAAAGCTGTACCCAACAACTCAATTATATATGCCAATAATGTCTGGTAGCTTTAGTGTCTTATTGACATATCATTTAAATAGGAGGAATAACATTGATTGATGGGTGGTATTGCCGATCTGTCTGGATGAGAATGGTTGCCACTTCGTTGTAAATTGAAGACCTCTGTACCGTCTTCCTGGTTCTTGCTGAGCATCTCATTTCCTCCTGACAATCCTATCCACTAAGCTCAGAAATATCTCATTTAATGTGGCTTGCGTCAATATCCCGTAATACGTAAGAAATGTGCGTAGAGGATACTCAGAAGGATCTCCTTAACTGTCCTGAGGAGTGCTTGTCCTTTGTCAGCCACCCACACCGAGCCTCAACTGCAAGACTGTTGTCAATAAAAGGCGGTTGAATGTGTCCTTCAGCCATGATAAAGGCACAAAAATATCTAAGGAACGACTGCGCTGGTGAGCACTTATAATTTCTCTCTGGCATCATACGACGGCAGTTGTACTGTGTGGCCCTTAAAACAAAATGAGGGAAGGGCGGCGGGGGTGGTGACCTTCAGCAAAGAGCCGTAAATACGAAATATTTTCTTCCAAGTCTCATGGCCATGACCTTCTGAGTGGAAGCTCTCGGCTATGGGGGGAGCTACAAGGTTGTCATATAAAGCAAAAAAGGCTTTTCACTCAAGATATGAGCGGAGTATGATTGTGTGTGTGTATGTGTGTGTGTGTGTGTGGGGGGAGGGGGTAATAGTTACCCGAACAAGCTCTTGTGGGAAAGGAGCTCGCAAGTTCTCCGCGACATTGATTGGGGGAATAACCCAGTCTCTCTTCATGCGTTTCAGCTGGCTGTCCAAGTTCCGTGATGGAAATGTTATTTCCTTCAAATCGGTGGACACGGCCGGATCCGAAGCGAGTTCCATGACCTGGAAAAAAACATTACATGATTTGCTGCATCAACTGAATTTATGTGGAAGATACAATTAGCCATTCGTATAAAACAGTAAGGATGCCGAGAACTGGTCTTATTGAGTTGCACAACAACATACAGTAGTATTTGATCAAGATTGTAACTCGGTTTATTTTAATATCAGCAACTACCCACTGAATCCGTTTCAGCATCCAAAACCCACCAATTCGTTGTAATGTCTTATCAACGCCACTCTTATGTCTAAAAACAAATAAAAGAAAATGAAGCGAGTCACAGCACCAACTGTGCGCCTGGAGCAGCATGCCTTTTAAGAAGGCGTGGCCAGGTGACTGGCATCAGGGCCATAACTGGTTAGCCTCTAGACGTGAGGTGTGGCTATGGACAGTCAAGCTATGTCCGTATGCTAACATAACTAACGTTATTTTGCCCAATACAACCCTAGCATTGAAAGAGCAGTTCAGAACATTCAGTGATAAATTAATAGACCTTAAATTTTCCTCAAAATTAAGTCTGACACAACTCCCTTGTCTCGACAATCAACATTACAACACAACTCTCCTTGACATGCTCTGGTGTCTGCATTTAATGCAGCAGCAGGATTACAACTGCAGCACAGCTTGGCTTTAAATGGCAAATCTCAGCTCATGTCCTGATAAAATGCACCCACACAGACACAACCGGCTCCCATAATAGATCTGCCATCCTCCCTCAGCTGTAATGAATGAGATTTGAAACAAAGGAGGATGGTACCTGCAAGCCAGACACTAAACACACAGATGGCTCAAATTGCCTATGCCGCTCCAGAGACATGAAGAAGGGACTGAAGTAGTGCCATGGAAAGTTACAATAACCTTGAACACAAGGCGGGAAAGAAAAACGACAACAACAAAAAAAGAAAAACCCCTTGAACTCATTATACCAAACCAAGGTAGGGGACCCTCCAGATTGTGGGCCATATATGGCCCGTGAGAGACCTTGATCCAGCCCACTGTGCAATTGTAAAAACAAATAAAACCAAAGAGAAACTCCTTAGAAATATTTACACACGACAGTATGTGGTTAAAAAAAAAAAGTTGAGCATTGTTTCCCCATCCCTGTGCTATGCGCTGCCCTGCTTTGAATGTCCAAACAGAAATGATTTACCACTTTGCCACCCTACAACGAGCCGTACCTCTTTCCGCACTCACAATAGCGCACGCTGACCACTGTCAGACAGCTTCCACTAATCATGTTTGAAATTTGATTATAGTGCTTGTGCACGCTGCATAAGTAACAATGCAAGCAGACACACAGAGAGCTGTCGTGCTTTAGAAATATCTGTTACCTTATTAAAATCGGCATGAGTGAGAGTAGCAATTATTTGCAACCTGCGTTGGGAATGATGAATGGCGTATTGGGATTGTTCACACCGGCGTCTATCTTATCTACGAAGCCCCAAACCGCACGCACGCGCACACACACAAACACACATAAACACACACAGTTCTGACAGCTTCAGAGCCTCAACAGTGAATTGTGATTTACCCTTTAAGAAAACTCCCTTGTTTCCGCTTCTGAGTGTAGCTGTGCTGTGCTGCAGAGTTCGATTGGAGGTAGACACGTTCTCATCCTAATGACGTTATTGTTAAGTTTGTCAGTGATTAAAATGTCTCTCTCAACAAATACTTACCGTGATAATAATCATAAAAAAATATATAAAAATTACATAATCACTGATATGATGAAGAAATCATTCTGCACAGGATGCAGAGGTGTAGTCTGATTTATGATGGTTAAAATGAATAAAATAATAAAAAAGCTGACAGTTTACCTGTTTGGGGAAAAGTATTTATCTTACCAACAGCAGTGACTAATAGTGTCATTAAAACCTATACCCGCAGTTGCATTTGTGTGTGGCTAATGATAGTGCTTGGAGAGGCTGGGAAATCATTACCGGCTAAAACTTAATTTAGTTAGTGACTAAGAGATGTGCCTGCTGGCCCCAAGAATAACAGAACAATTTGTTTTTATCTGCGACCACGGAAAATGAATATGCCCCTTTCCTGACATTGTCCTTGGTACACACTTTTAGTCATGACTTTGTTTACGTACCGGTACATTGGATGGATTATTGCATTGAGTGTTGTCCATTGATCGGAAAACAAATCTTTTGGGTAAAATAATCTTTTGGGATTATAAGTGTTAAAATGTCCAAACGTAAACGTCTCAAAACAATATTAAGATGCTCACCCATTGCTGTATGACTAAGCAGACACATTGTTTGTGCTAATTGATGTTTGTTGCCATTAATACTTTCAATTTCAGCTTAAATTTACCACTTTTTTTGGGGGGGGCAGACTGTGTTTTGGATGCCTCTGACTGTTGTGCATTTGAGTCAGTCTGCTTGTGCCGTTGAAGAGAAACAACTTTGAGTGAAGGTCGGCGGCGGCTACGCCAGCTTCTCACGCTATCTGCTAAAACGCTTGTCGTCACTTATGACCCAAGTTGGTGTTTTATGTTGTACATGTCATTCGTGGTTGATTTCAGATGACTTGATAAATTTCACTTAAACACAGAGATAGGCATGTCCTGGATGCAAGAACAAATGACCCCCAAATAGATTCAGCAGAATTGTATTAGAATTGATATGGTTATGAAATCCAAACAAATCTGAACTTAGCCAGCTGTTTTTCCCTTTGGCAGTTCAACACAAGAGGCCTGGGCTTTGGTTTATCGATGGTCTCGAGCATGTAGAACTGAAAGAAAACATGTCTTGTCTGTGTAGAGTCTTGCCGAGCAAGATCACATAATTCCCTGGTATTCAAGTGAAAACCTACAATCCTAGGAAGCCTTTAGAAGTTTCTTTCATTTCCTGACTACAAGAAAGACCGATATGGCATGCGCACTTCTTCAATGTGAACTTTCTCTTATCCTCGGCCAAAGACAATGTTGACATATGAGCGCTTGGACGACGTAATTAATCGCAGACGACTGCTCGTCGTGTCCAGGAGAGCTCAAACAGATGCTTGCCGTCTCGCAGAGATGGCGCAGAGGCAATAAGCTCACGATCACAAGACGCGCTCACTGAAATCTTTTTTATGAGCAGTCGTTGCGCATCTGCTCTCGCTAGACATTGACCGTGTTAAGTATATGTTTGTGCTCCAACTAAATTGACACATTAACTTTTAATTAGCAGGCATCCATCTTGTCTCATGGAACACCTGCTACAATTTGGGAAACTACAGTGCGGGTAATCAGCGCAAGTTGATTGACGCGAATTGATCAGACTGGCTTTCTAATTTTCGGGATTCACTTTTGATCACTTAAAAGAAACTTGAAAATATTTTCTTGATAAACTATGATTGAAGTTTAGTTTGAAGTTTTGCTGACTCACCTGCTGGGTGGAGGGTGTCAGTCTGGCAAGGGTTATCCACTGTTGCTGAGTCGTGTCATCAATGGCCTTGATCAGCAGCGCTGACGTCTGGGGTCCAGAGAGCTGCAGATCCCGGGCAGCGTAGACCACCCCGTTGGCTTCTATCCTGAAGTCCTCTGGGTTATTGCATTCGAAACGCACAAGACCCCCTCGGCTGCAGTCGACAAACCTCACTGCAAGGGAGAGATAAAGTTAAGAATGGGCCCAGTGGTGAAAAACAATCCTTAAAAAAGGACAAAGACAAAGGAGGTGGAAGACAGACAGCTAGACAAACACACAGAGCAACGGAAGGTCCACAAAGATTTTGTGATTCCCTCCCCCATGCTCATAAATTATTCACTTCAAGCTGCGCCCCAAAGGTATCGCTCCAAACAGGTGCGGAGGAATATCGAGTTTGAAGAGGAGGCGACTGAAATTGAACTTAAAGAGCCATTGCCGTCGGGGGTGATCCAAAAGACGAAATAGTATCACCACAATTAGGTGTGCAGATTTCATGCGGCCAACGTATGTGCTGTATAATCAGCCTTCACATGCTAGCTTTGTTGCATTCTGGAATGCCTTGGATGAATGAATCCTCCAAGGGCGCAAGTGAAGGCTTGTGATGTTTATTTCATCACAACATACACACAGATGTACAGAGGCACCAAAGACAGGTGTCTCATGGGGGCTCCAGTCCAAGCGAGGGCCTCGGTGGCGGTGTTACAACCCTGTGTTACAAGTGAGCCGCAGTACAGAATAGCAGCGTGGAAATGGATGGACAGTCTTTACTACTATATGACCCTTTTATCTCGACCGTCATCCCCAGCTAGCAACTCCCATCTTTACGGCGCACAAAATGACACAAGGGCAAAGATGGAAAATCATTCTCCAGGTTTATAGTTTGTGCAGAAGCTCTGGCTGTTGCTGCTTTGAATTATTCAAGCAGATACGGGCCTTATTTAACAAAAGCCTGCAAGGGGGCACCTCATCTTTCTTTCTGCTGGTACCTCGGGGGCCCAACAACCTCTCCAGAGAATCATTTGCACTTGGATGAAGTTCCTCTGGGCTTGAGCAGAGGATGTAGTAGATCGACTTGGGATCATAAGTTTAACCTAGAGGCCTAATTAATAGCCAGAATGTTCCACGCCCTGTTCGGAAAATAAAACCGTGATGACAGAGATGAATGTTTTCTTTATTACTGTGAGTAGCGGTATACATATTATAGTTCCCTATGACTTCAACTCCATTGATTCTGCAACTTTGGTGTACCATAGCCATAATAGTAGATTGGCAGATATGCTGCATAGCAACATCGTTTGATGATGTCAGCGGTAGTGTACAGTGTGACATAAATTACTTGTCATTTGTACTGCAACACAACAGGGCAGGAGAAAGTGGGTGTTTAACTTCACAGCCCCCGTCTTGGCATTGTAGAATTCCTTCATACGCAGTCGTCATCCTACCTCTGTCACAGCCCTGATGTTACCTCTGAAGGGGTAATGCTGATTTGAATTTGTCCCCCAATTTGTGATGTTTGTAGAGAACAGCTACATGGGAAGAAAATTGCTGGAAAAACTAGATTTTTTTTGTCCTGAAAAGAGTTCCTCTGTCCCACCTTTTGTCAAATGTATGCAGCGAATGTTTTGAGCAGCAATGTAAAAGTCTCTGCAGTGCCCCCCCCCCCCCCTGAGTTCTTTATCTGAGCTCAGCTTAAACTCCTGAACATAGTCTGAAAATTTGAACATCACATCGCAGAGAGGCTCCACATTCCAGACTCACATCACAAATTCCCAGCAAGCACAACCACTTCCAATGATAATAAATGGCAATGTCCCTTGCGTTTGTATTCATTTATCAAAGCTGAAAAATCCAATGTGTTGGCGTAGCTATTGCAATCTCTATCTGGGCACATTGGCTCCCCACACGACAAGGCCGAATGAGAGCTTGGCTGCCACGCCCCATCAGACATGTCGTCATGGGTACAACGATAAAGGATTCAGTGCGCAAAGAAATGCCGATGCAGCAGGGAGGGGACTAGGGGTTAAAAAAGGAGGGGGGTGGGTGGGACAAACGAGCCCGTCAGCAGAATGGCCTGTCCAACTAATGCCCTGCACCGGGGTCCGGAATTACCTCCGACTCAATGATCCTATTCAACGTTTGTATGACCCCCACCATCACTGAAAACCAACACAAAAACCCTGGCTAACCCCAACTACCATCGCGCCTCTCTATTGTTTGCTCCATCACGTGAAAATAAATACTCAGACCAACATAAATTGTTACAGAGCAATGCCGAGAAAATGCATTTAATTTAGTTTGTAATATGGAATGTGGACTGTGACTGCACTTTTTTTTTTTTTTGCAATCTCCCAAGTTTATGCCTGCTTGACTTTTGCAGTCCCTCTAATGTGCTGTTATTGGGACAAGCTGGAACAATCTCACGTGAGATCATGCGCTATCATTCGCTTCCAAGAAGTGAGGTCACCAACAGTTGACAATTACTCTTTGCAGACACGTATCGATCCAGGAACGAGACCCATTCCCCTCCCTAGCAAAAGTACAAAGACAAAACATACCCTAGCTGACGATCCTACTCAGTGTGTGGTGTAAAACCACCAAATTATTTACCGACGCCATACTTCAAACCAGTGTAATCTGCAATTGTTACTGTATTAAACCCTTTCACGCACCCTGTAACCTGATAAAATGATAAGATTTCCACGGTTAACCACTGTCCCTGAAAGGGTTTAGCACTTTATAACAATATTTTTGCCGAAAATGTAAATGTTTGTTATTCTTTCCAGTTGCACTTTGATAATCTCCTCAACCAACCTTTACATAATCGTCTCTGCTTTAGTGCTAACTCAACAAAATGCTTCTCTAGGACATAACACCTCAAGACCGAGATGACCTATCAGGGCGACTCGACTCAAACGGTGTTGCTGTGCTCTGCTCCAGAAAGAATCAAAACTACTTTGCGAACATTTTATGATGTATCCCCTTTTATCCAGCCAACTCAGTTCTCCACACAGTCAACTGCTTGAAGCTAAGCTTGGATCTGTAAATAAGGACATTTGCCTTTTGTCAGGCTGAAGTCCTTGAAGCCATTCTAGTAATTCACTTCAAACGTGCAAAGCATTCCATGCATTAATAGTTATGCACTGTGTTTTTTCCCCACAAAAACATTACATTAAGTGTTTATGCGCAATTCAAGTGTAACCCGTTAACAGTTCATAAAAGTTCAAAGCGACTCTACTCGGCTTTGTGTGGTTATGAGAATGGTTTTTCATGTTCAATCTGATGAGGACACCTGCTAAGAATACATCATGAAGATGTCCCCCAAAAAATGCATCCTGATACGACTTTCTCTTATCATACTCATCCACATTGCAATGCACAGCGATAAGCACCATGGCAGAATGAGTGGCTGAAAGATTTGGATGCTTCACTGATTCAGGGAAATGACCCAAAAGGATGTCATTTTCACATTGCTGTTTGGTTAGTGTTAGCAAGACTACTTTACAGCTGGATTAAAAAGACAATTGCCAAATACCGTGTTGCCTTCTTTGAGAATGCTGCTGTATATTGGTATTTGCATAGGGTACAAAGGGTGTGTGCTTTGACCAGGTGGGAAATACCACTGACGCTCTCCATTGGTCGTCTAATCCCACATAAAGTGCTAAGTACTCCAGCTAAGCAAAAGATAGCTTAACGAAACCATCCACTGTGAGCTTCTTACAGTGACATTTAGCGATAGCCCTTTATTCCCCAGGCAAAACCAGTTTATCTGCAAAAAGAGTATTCAAGTTGACAGTTTTTTTGAAACTTGGGATGACTGTGGGTCAAGCTGCAAATAACAAGCACTGGGGGGTGGTTATTTACAGATGTATGTAAAGCAAATAAAATCATTTTACAATACAGTGCAATCACAGCCAGGCATTGTGTGGATTATTGTGTCACCGGAGCCGAGAGCTGATAAGGTTAAGCTTCAACTATCAGCATATAGCAGGAAATAGCTGTGCTGAATTGAGTCTTGAGTGCATAAAACAGTTACTCGCAAGTCCGACAGGCCCTTCGCAAAGCTAGCCACAAATGCGGTAATGTAACCGCTCGACCCATGATGCCAATATGTTTAAAAAAAAAAAGCTTACCATCAACAAAACAACTCTTTTTGATGATCTTATAAGACTTTGTGATGACAGTCGTTGGAAAGTTCCTGTCTCACCTTTGCCGGGAGAGGAAAAGCAGAAACAAGACGACAGTAAGTGTGCCAAAGGGCTCCCCAGAGGTGGACCATCAGCGTGCTGAGTTTTTCTTTCTTTCTTTTTTTTTAATGGAAAACAGATTAGGTGACTTCTGCTATGATGTCAGTGGCCTCGGTTCTGCTTTTCAGCACGTGGGAAACTTGTAACCATGTTCTCTACACCCGCAATAAATACCATCTGTCATGTGCTGCTTCTCAATACAATGGCTGGGAAACCCTCGTCTTGGATAAGAAATGAGACAACTTGACAAATCAAATAAAGGTTGTGTGCTACAGATTCCTTGCTTTAGCGCTTATTTGGGTTAGGATGTAAATCACTGCGGTCCAAGAATTCCGCCCAGTTTGTCTGCACGAAGCGGTGGAGACATATTGTTTCCATTAAATTCCTGACAGAATGCATATTTGTCATCTGTGCAGTGAGCGTGCTACAACCGGCAAAGAAAAGTTCTAGAAGTGGTTTGAAAAAAATGCATTTGAAAATTTTCATCATTTAAAACCACAAATAGTTTCCTTTTTTTGCCATTGGCTATGGACATGGGGAACAGAACAATTGGTTTGAAGATTCAATGACGTTCAAAATGAACGTGATACTGGTTTTCATTCACTGATGAATCAGATTAAACTGGGAGTGTTAGAGGGAGAAAACAAAGCGCACAGTTCATTACATCTTTGATTTCCACAGACCAAAGGTTGTGCAAATGAATGTGCGGGAAGACAAGGCCATTATCCACAGAGACTGACCGCAGAGCGAAGCGCATGTTATCAATTTTGATGAAATTGTTGCATCCTACATTAGAATGTGATTAAATTCTGACAAACTGTCAAATTGCCCGCGTGAGCACTCAGCTCACCGTTCACTTAGTAGTGCAAGAAGCAGACCAGTCAGTGACTATTATAATGATTCATCCCGGTGTATCCCAAGGAGCCTTCCCGTGTGATGTGCTTCACAAATAGTAGCGCAGGGGTAATGCTAATCCTCATGTCTCGAAGCGATGTCATATGTAACCATCTTGGGGCCTCATTGATTATGCGTGTACAGTAAATGAGTTAGCGGGGTCTTATGAGATATGCACTGTAAAGTCATACCGACACGATACGAGTTAACAAATGTGACCAAATTATATACATATAAAAAGTCAATCCCGCTAAAGTGGCGCGCACAAGGAAAACACTCCATTGCTTGCACTTACCCACACAAACTCGCGTGTCCACACACAGAGAAGAACTAGCGTTGAGTATTTGAACGTAATTTTGTCATGTATATCTTTTGTCACAAGTTGATGCTGGATTTTGGAGAACAGAGCCAATGGAATTCTGCCTTTTATTTTTTCCCCCAATTTGGATACGCTAGTGCACAAACAGGAGGCATGTGCATCCTCTTGGCCCAGAAACAAAGCAGGAGACAAAAGGAGATGAGGCTGGCGGCCGTTTCAAACCGCTATTATACTGTGTGATGGCATCTGAGACTCTCAGGCATCAGACGCAATGCATTTTCTGAAATTTCCTGATTTGCACACTCTCAAATGTAGAACCACAAAATGCAAGGATCACTTATAAAATTCCTAAAAGGACAGAGCGAAACAAAGCTAATGAGTCAGGTGGTGTGTCGGACTCACACCGACCCACCATGATCCTTTTTTTATTTTTTTTAGACTCGCGTGGCACACTCACTGAAATACTTTCTCTAAAAACCTTTCATGATAACAAAACGAAGCAACCTGCACAGGCACTGCTTCTAGTGAAGGACTGGGGGGCAGGGGGTGTGGGGGCAAAAAAGTATTCAAAACAATGTGAGCAAAGAAATAGAAGCCCCTTCAAACCGAAGGATTAGGGCAGCTGCCAATACACACAATGTGTGTGTGTGTGTGTGTGCAACCACCGTAGCACGTTTAAATCAATAAGTGTCAAATTTCACTTGAAACACAATTAGCTTGCACTGGACAAAGAAAGAAAAGTGTAAAAACACAGTCCAAAAGACAAGACCTGTTGCCCTTAAAAACTTTCAAGCTTATCTGCTCCGACAGCTTGTATGCCGCTTGACTTGCACAGACCAAGCATGTGGAAAGCATACATTCTTGCATGTGAAAATGTCGTCAAATGCGTTAGGTGGAAGCATCGAGCTACAGCCACTAATCTACCGGTACTTTAACCTGCATAATCCCCCCTCCCTCGCCCAAACCATTTGGCTTCCTAAGAAATCAAAAGATTGAAGTACGAAAATGGTCGCTGGTGAAAGTCTGTCTCAAGGATGAAGACATCCTGATTTTAAATGGATGACAAAGTTGCCTGCCAACCAGAGACAAAGAAATCCATTTAAAAGCTTTTGCGAATGCTGAGGGTTGAGCTGACCTGGATGCCCCATGTTGCCATGGTAGTCAGACGACAGCGCAGTTACAACGTTGCCCCCCCCCCCCCAAGAAATAGAAATATCAGTCCCAAAATGTGTTCTGCCCCTGCCATTTGTGTATATGCTTCGATTGTTACACCATAATGAACCTTTTCTCCCTAATTAGTGATATTTTGTAACAACCTTTCGATATCACTCACATAACCGTTTAGCAGAAACAAGGCTGGCGATACAGATGAGGGCAAGAGTCCTATCGATCCACATCACTTTTTTTTGTTTTGTTTAATGAAGCAGTTCTGCCTTACAATTTGTAAAAGAGACATATCTTTCTAATAGAACTGCTCACTTTCACATGCATGAGTGCATTTTTTTATTTGTGTGTTCAAGCAATTTGGCATCATCCCACCGGCCAAATTGAAACACAGAGGCTACAAGATCTCGTCTCACATAATGCGCACAGGATTACACTGCATTGAAATGACAAAGTAGAGCGGAACCTCCGCACAATTTTGGGGGGAGAGTAAATTGGGAATGAAAACATTGACTGCACTGTTCATAAAGGGTTTGTGATGATTAACTCTTGTTTTTAAATCGCTGTATTTGACGAAACCATCATCATCGCGAAATTCCACAAAAGTAAGGGGCAGATAATTGCAGCCTTAGTGCGAAATGTACTAAGATGGGAAGGTGATTTAATCATAGGCCGCAACTAGGGCTGCGTCAAATTAAAGTGGTGCACAATTCTTTCTGCGCCTTTCCGGAGTAATGCATGTAGACAGATGAATTTGGCATGCGCAATGTCTTTAAATGTCATGTCAGAAAGGCGGGTGTAAACCGGCATACAAAGCGGTGTCAGCATCGCCCAGGCAAAATTAGAGGCAACAGAAAACGCCGTTTCTAATTGTGTTAACGTTTTGCACATGCCAACAAAAAATGATCACAACCTGTCATCTATTTATTCAGTGATCCAATATCGGAGCTTTACGTTACAGAAACTCCTTTCGACCCTCGAATTTTTTTTTTTTTATCAGAGTCATTTCAGTGGGACTGTGACAATTGATGTGGGCCTCTCCTGAAAATGCTTTCCCAAGTTTTAAAAGCAATGTTCTCACACAAGATAGGCAGACGCATCCAATTGCCATGAATGAAAGCGACCAGAACATGGCTTTTATGTGGTTGCTGGCTTTCCCAATAATTTTGACACGGTATAATTCTGTTGTGTAACTGAGTACTATAATTTTGTTATGTAATTTACTAATGTTTTTTGTCTTTCACTTCCAATTCTATTGCGTCAAGTCTCAGTTTGCATATTGTGTCAAGTCTCAGTTTGCACTTGTGGTGTGATTCCCAAATGGTGAAATCTACTTTCAAAATCAAAGGAGGTCTCCAACACTTTTGCACCCGTTATCAGCAAATTACGCGATCGGTCAGTGAGTGAACACGTAATTTAGTAGCCACTCTGTGGTCATAGCAGATCATGAGCAAAAACAACCAACATCGGTGCGCATATTGCAAACACACAATTTAGCGCAGACTCCATGGGATCTTTGTAAATTAGACTCTTATTGTTTATCATCATGAACTGGGCCTGTGCTGTTAAGTACACCGGTAAAAATGCAACGTCAGGCGTGAGCAATTAGCACTGGCATGAGTCCGACACAAGAAGCGTCCCCACTAACGTGTACTATCTGTGTTAAGGGAGCATGGCTGTGTGACTGGACTCTTACGCCCATGTAATCTGCTCGACTGAGTGGGTGCAGAGAGGGATGTGTGCAGCTGTGCTTTATTACAGACACAATGAGTCCCAGATTAGGGGAAGTGGAAGGGGGGCGGAAGAGAGAGGAGAATCAAGAAGGGGATGGGGGTGAGGGGGGGTGGAATAGGAGGGATCGGGATGGGGGGTTGGAAATGACTCCAAACACATCTGTCCTCAGTTTGTCTGAAGCTATAACATAACAATGAACCACAAGCATGACCATGTACAAATCTGTTTCCGCTTGGAAAAGACCGCCTGTAGAAATGTTTCCAGACCTTGGGATTTTTAATGTGAGGAATGACGGAATGTTGTCACCTTGCAGGGCCAGCCATGTTCATCAGGGTCACAGAACATATCAACACTGGCACACATCATACAGTGGCACAGTCCCTACACAAACATCAAAAGGTTGGGTCACGTTGTTCAGCTTCAACTTTACAGATTTATCCGTCAGTGAGACGAGGAGGCTATTATTTTTGGCTTTGCAAGTCCACCTACAGTTGTGAGGTGTGGTTCATATGAATAAATTATGTCTGGCAATAAAACATTAGCATGTCTGCGAATTAACATTGTCCTATTCATTTGGCATTCGGCTAAGTTGCACAAGTGCTGCTACGAATGGGCACGTAAACGTCTATTATTGACCACTGCTCAAGTAAGTTAGTCTTGACAGTATCATATTGTTGTTCTTTTAACAAGGTAATGATCAAAAGTATTATTTTCAAGGTGGTAAAACGACTGAATTGTGGCTTTCGGTACGATCACTGTCTGATTATGCGCTACTTTCAGGAGGGACAGCCGCAGTGTCATCAAAATGCAATAACAGCATGATACCTCGCCACGCGTTACCCTAATCAAGCCGCCGAGTGCCGAGCGAGAGATGAGAGGCAGAGGAGAAATGGGGTTCTGTGCTGGGTCAGTCCTGTCCTATCATTCTGCTTCAGTGGAAGCTCTCAGGGAAACACACATTTGTGTGAGTTCACGGTATATTACTCCAACAGAGGAAAGACTCACCAGACGGACAGTGCGCTTCTATGAGAGCTTACTGGAAAGCCATTCTATCTCCCTTTTACACGCCTTATGCACAAGGAGTGATTAAACATCAAACTCTTTCTGCATAATCCGCCACCCAACTCCTAATATGCCTTTCTGTTAGTCGTACTTTCTTGCTTCCACTGACAAACTCATTCCTGACTATTCTGAATTAATCCCAGACTAAGACGTTTGATGGCAGATGGGAAGATGTGTCTTTGTTGCAGATGCTGCTGACAAAACAGGAAATGCTCGAATGAATTTGACAAAGAGAAGAATGAGGAGCTTTGATGAATATGGAGATTCTTTCTCATTACAAGGACACTGTCCGAGTTGGACACATTTATAGTTGGCAGGCACATTAAACAAGACACTTCTTCCTTGTTGGAAACGGTTAGAGGCATTAACTTGTTCCAGGTGGTCTGATTTGCTCTTCAAACTTTGTATTACGAGAATTCAGCCTTTGCCTCTGAGCCACAGAAAACAATATAAGGTCTGTGACTAATTTTATTTCGAAATCTAATGCTAATTGCAGACCGTTATCCTCACTTGACTACAAGACAGATGCAAGATTGAGTTGGTCGAAGAGCTTCCTTCCACTAGTAAAGTACTTTGCAACGGTCTTGGTCACCATAGGATTTGTTGATTTTGTCAGGCCATTATGATTGGTTTGGATTGGTCTTGCTGGCAAACACTTTGTTTTTCTTCTTTCTACCCCCCAAATTTGCTGCTGTAGACTGTAAATTTCCCTAATGTGGGACAAATAAAGGTATCTTATTCTTAATGATGAAACAACTATGAAAGGCCACGAAGTAGCGCACACATCCTCACCAAGGCTCAACATAAAGTGCAAAAAATTCAGAGCTCTTCATTTGGGTTTGTTTGTACGTAAATTTATGACATTGACAGTTGGCAGGCTAATTCTTGGTGCCAATGCGATTCTGGGGTTGGCCGGCTCCAATGGTGTTGTGTTGACTGTTGTGGTGAATCAGTGCACCCTTACGTAGATCACCACCACAATGGATGGAAAAGTATAATTGGTTGTTGAAAATTAACTATAATGAATAAATAATGAATAAATAATTCCTAACTCAAACTACAGTCCTGTGTATGGGGGAGGTGTGGCAGCGTTGCTATGTTCATTCCAGCGCAATGGACGCATGACAGCTTAACACTTTCAAATTCAATGCCATTTAGAGCACTTGGGATGAAGGGGACAGCTAAATGGCCATAACCGTTGCTTGCTTACATCTTGCTGAACAAAGTGATATGAGCATGCTGGGCTGGATTGAGAAATGTCATGATTGCCATTATAAAACTATTTCCAGCAGTCGTAAAGTTTTACTTGTTGTAATATCTTCAGAGGTCAGGGCATGACACATCCGCTTATTAGCCAAGGCGATCCCCTCCAGGACTACACCGTCCACATACCACGATATGGACACTAAAGATGGACAGCCTTTATAACTCACATTATATGAATTCAATAATGTGCAGCCCTGCATGGTTGTTGATCGGGAGTTATAAAACAAACTTTAATATCCCAGTGTGTTGGAAGTGCTAATGATCAGTGCTGAAGGCGGGTGGGCTGTATCTCACCGTCCGTGACCAGCTCACTCAATCTGGAGTGTAATTCTGCAAACCCTATATGGGAGCGTGCGACCATAATAACGTTCACCCAGTGCCAGCAGCGAAACCCACCACCAGCACGTTCTGCTTTCTTGGTGCCACTTTTTAAGGATCATTCAACAAGGGCGTATCATCGGAGGGCAAATAATTTGTCAGAGGAGGTCATGCTTTGCAAGAAGATCCACAAAAAAGACAGCGTACAGACCGTTGAGATCACAAGACTGTCAGCCAGCTGTGTGTGTTGATGCTGCACAACCCTTTCAAGTCCACACAACATATGGTTTGAATCACATCCATCTGACTTGTGCTTAGATTTACAAAAGGAGAGGTCCTGAATTCATCAAAAAGGCACATCTATATAAAACGTACTTTGCCTTGTAGAGGTTTGAAATTAAATTATAAATCCACTCATGCTCGGACATAAGTCACCTCAACAATCTAAGTCCCGCCCCTGTTTATTCTAATAAAAACAAAGCACATTTGAATTATATTCAGCCATCAATGCCCATTTTAATCCACACAAGGAGACATTGTGGTTTACAAGACATCACAGTATTAGGTATAAACAGCTCACAGAAGCAAAGCAAGCCCCCCACCACCTGCTGCACAAGTAGACACTTATAATCACATCAAAATCCTGTCAGTGCTACGTCCTGCTGCGGGACCTGACCCTGGAAGTGTTTTTACAGGCTCAAAACACAAAAGGAGTGATCATTCATTCGTCAGAACAAGTAGGGGAAAGCAGTGAACAAATACATTGAGTGGAGACTTTGCCTTTTGGCATAAATGACACCCACAGGTTAAAACAGGGAGGAAAGCACACGATATTAAAGTAGCAGCCAGTCTCATCTAGTTCCATAGCTTTGGAGTGAAATCCAAGGTTGAAATCCCTCCTGAAATGGTCAACTGATACACGCTGATACAGTCTGGGAAAGGGCGTTGTCCATGAACCTCATCCGCGCTGCTCCATCTTATATTACACAACCCCCATCCTTTGTGCGCAGGGACAATAACATTGCTTCGGAGGGGAGGGGAATGATCTGGTTACCTTACCAACCACTACCACACTAACATATGGAAGGAAGCTCCATTACACGACAAGTCTATCTTAGATGTTTTTACCTTTGCGTTTTCAATAGTTTACGACTGTTCCTTTGGCTCAGCATAGTTGATGGAACGTGTTCCAGTGCTTTTATGACAAATATGCACTTAAAGTCAACAAAGTGCATTTGTGTGGAAATAACAGTGTCATCCTCCATGTTTTCTGCACACATTTACATAATGTAGGCGTTGAGGGGTCAAAGAGTATCCCCATCACAAATCCCTTTGAGCGAGGTGTCATATCAGGCATGAGCTGGCTGCTTTTAGCCTAGCGGCAGAACGGGAGAGAGTCTGCTCCCTTGTTGCTTGTGTTCCCACTATGCCTGTAAGCCACACCTCTACTATCAGCACCAAATTTGAAAGTAAGGCTCCTGCAACCTGAAGCAGTAGAACGCCTATCAGTTTTCAGACCACAGACAGGGGAGTTGCAAAAGAAAGAAGCAGAAGAAAAAAAATAGAACAGAACGGGGTTGGGTTGGTGGGGGAGGTGCTCTGCGAGTATCTCCTACATTGTATCCTGGTGCATGAGAAGGGGGATCAATAAGAAGGGGCTTCCTTCTTTCGGCCATCGTATTCAAAGAACCATCCATCAGAACCTAGGGTCAGAGTCGCCTCTGCAAATTGGCAAAAAACGAGACGCTTCTTCACTACAGAACACAGAGTGTAAATAAGATTTGCATTGGCTCTTGCTATGACCAGCATACAAACGAGGTTTCAGCGTTCCACTGAGAAGCATGAATTAGATTAAAGGCAATGTGGGAGTGGAAAACAATGTACGCGCACGGTGCTAACCCAAGTTTATGAACGTGTGTACAATCACAATGTGGGGCAGTTTACATGAAACTGATTTGGCTGTTGAATTCCTCAAAATAAACTTTTTTTTTTTAAACGAAAGTGTTTTGTGGACAAAGGCGTCTGAATGAAGATCACAAAAGTATAGTATACATTAATCTTTTCACCCGCCCAGCCCAAAATGAAATGTTCATGTTTTTACTTGGTGGTTGTCATCCACCTGATACCTTTATTTTATGGAAGCTCGATGATCATATAAAATATGATGGCTTCTGCTAAAACAACATAACTTAAGTCCTGTAAGCAAATTGATATTTGGTTGCAATTCAGAGCTCAAAAGGTCCAGGGCATAGAAAGGATAATGTGACAGCTGCAGATACCGGGAGGACCTGGAAGCACAAACATTTGTCTTTCTGCCTTGCTGGAATCCACATTAGGAGGTCGTCAGCCTTGCAGGAACCCCAAGATGTGCTCCCATAGCAGCTGTGCATCAAATTTTACTGCCCAAACACAGACAAGACGGGGTGTCCAGAGAGGCACGGGTGCCAGCATGCACGTATACAATGAGACACTGTATGTTGCAATGAGTGTGCCGGGACCTAAGTCAATCAAATAAGGTGATTAAGTGGTAACACGGGAAATTGGTGTGATCTTGCAAATCAGAGTGGAATGTTTGATGTTCAGCCCAATCCAGCAAGGCTCTTCTGCTCAAGTGGACCAGAGGGAAACACGCTTTTAGGATCACAGCAGCCAATGGAGAGTGTGCGATATGCCCAAGGGTTGCATTAAAAAATGGTCAGACAGATCGTGCCATGAGCTATGACAACAGATCATTCTTATGGAATTAAATTCCTTTTTTTACGGCGATACAGCTGTGGGCAAACTGTGGCGCTCTTCTGCTAAGAACATTAAAGGGCTGTTTTATGGCTCTACTCTAGCGGCGAGCAGGTCACTTTAATGAGGGACAGTGTCCAGCTCACGCTCCTCCTCGCTTAAATAGCCAATGCAGGACCCTCAACCACATTATGGACATCTGGCCCCTTCATCTACAAACATGTCCCGTAATGGCCCATTACAGAGGACAGGGCCTGGGAATGTGCTTAAATTTATAGTACGAATGAATCCAAACCCAGAATTCTGTCTATCATGGCCACATTAGATTATATGAGACAGGAGGCCCATCAGACCTAATAAGCCTTATCGTTTCCAGAGAATGACAGTTAAAGCTTTTGCGACAATACCAATGCGGCGCAGTGAATTAAACAAATGAATGTTGCCGTTGCTATTACAATTAAAGCACAGAATAACACAAAATTATGAACCTCATTAGCACTATATGCCAAGCGGGGCACAGGGAAAATCCATTCTAAATCACTTATGGATAAATGTACAGTATATTGTTTGAGCCTAATAAGCCTTACTCAGTCCTACTCATCCACAATCTTGCTGTAGAGCATTCTCGTGGGGAGGGTGAGGCAGTTGCCACTGACAACCTTTTGGCTTTTCCCAACTTGAGCCCTCTTCATTTCAGTCTTCTTTGTTTCCCTCTTTCTCCCACTTTCTTTCATTTGTGGGTATCTTGCTTTTATTACATCCCCTCCCCCATCGCGCCTCAAAACCCAAACGCGTTATCCATGTCAAATCCATTGGAGACAGCCGCAGGAAGTCAATATGGAGCCAATAGATTCTCTGCTGGGGCTATCTATGTGAAACTCCCGAGGCAAGGCTGGCAAACGCAAACTATGACGAACGGCTCAAAAACATCTGTAACACAACCACTGTTGTGTGTTGCTCTGAGCAACACTGCTGAAAAATGAATCACAATAAAATGCTTTGTTACAACCGAGATGGATGATGACTGTTCACGTTGCTATTTTGACAAAGATCAGAGGGATGCTGTTATTCATGACAATTAAAAGAAATAAACAAAACATGTGGTGAAGAATGCTTTAGTGTTTACATTTTCTTAACCTTTTTCTTTTATTGATTAGATAGACAGAGACTTTAATCATCCTGTGATGGAACTTAGATAATTACAGTAGTGATAGTCCAAATTAAGTCAAGAAAAGTAGGATCTGCGAACTAAGGGAACTAACCAATAGGGCTGAGACCATACATTGTGATTAATTGACAATTAAATAATTATCCTTATTTTTGATCATTGATGAATCGTTTGGATATCGTTTCATTTAGAATTGTGCACATACTCAAAATTTCAGCTTTTCAACAGTAAATATCCGGTTTCTGTATATGTCCGAAAGCCGACTGATAATCTTTGTGCTGAATCAAAATAAAACATTTGCTTTTACTTTGGAAAACAATGATCAACATTTTGTCCTGTGTCCCATACCAGTGTACCAGTGACTGAATCATCATAAATTCAATTTTAATAAAATAATACACGGGTGGAAATTTTATAGTGTTCTTTTAAATCCGATTAATCAGTTAATCAACAAAATAACTGACAGATTAATCAATTGTGAAAATGATCATTAGTTGCAGTCCTATGAATAATAAAGGACAACTGCAGTCCTGATTGCCACAGTAGCACCCACACAACTTGTGCAATAGGAAATATGAGTGATATGTTCCTAATTCAGGGGTAGGGAACTCTGGTTCCTCGAGATCCCATTTCCTGGCTGTTTTAAATCCCTCCCTTCTCTAACACACCTGATTCAAATGATGAGCTCATCAGCAACCTCTGTCGAGGCCTGATATGATTATGAACAATTGAATCCGGTGTGTTGGAGTAGGGAGGGATCTAAAACAGGCAAGAAATATGGCTCTTGAGGAACCCAAGTTCCCTACCCTGTCCTAATCATTAGTTTGGTCTAGCTTGCGCAGTAGCCTAAGATTAAAATCATCAAACGGCACATGAAGGCAGGCCGACAATGTGGAACCCAAGGGAGAGACGGAGATGCCACAAAAATGCAGAGCATCATGCCCTGTTTTGCAATTGCAATTAACACCTGCCAACATCCTGTCATGACCCGCAGGTGTGAGGAGAGCAATGTGTGACCTGATGAAAGACACACCGTTAGCGCAGTGCCAAGCAGCCATTTCCCCTTACTGATAGTCCATTCTTTATTTAGCATAGCCTAAGGAGGTTAACAATACCGCACACCGGCGCAGGAGCTAAAAATACAACATTACCAGGAGTGAAGTTCGCTAGCCACATATTCGCCACATCGGAATAATACAGTACACCGCCGTGTTGTATACGGCAGTCCTGTTCTCCCGAATGTAAACACATGTGAGGGACATCACAGGTGAAAACATGAATCACCAACTGTACATGTCCCACTCCTACTGCCCACCCAGTGGCAGGAAGTCTGCGGGAGACAGTGAATACTAACAATGCAGCCGACTGTCTCCCGGGCCCTCCTCCGTACAGCAGGCGCAGCGTGGAATCCTAAATGAGGGACTTTGACAGAAAACACATAGGCTTATCGGGAAGGGGGGGGGGGGGGCAAAATGGAGTGACGGATGAGCAGAAGAGGAGGCAATGAATTTAGAAGTTGAGGGAGGGGGGCTAGTTATTTTCTGTCAGCAGCAAGCCCTTCACTAACAAAGGCTCTTTTTATATTTGCCGTGAACAGAGACGGAGTCTCCCATGAATCCGGGAGGGAGGCTTCTCCTTCAACATTAATTTACTCCTCTAGTGCCTGTCCTCCCGTTATTGTTTACTGCATCAACCTAGAGGAGCTCTTAACAGTTATGTTGGTGCCATGGCTTTATTCTCAAATGTGTCGCACAGATTACCCCGAGTGATTATTCTGTAGTATAGGTTGGTGGATTTTTTTCCCCTCCCCGATCTGCTCGCAAAACAGTCAAGACCGACGATCATAACAGTTACAAAGAATGTATGTGGTTCAGAAGTGGGCCACACTAGGGATTCGGGGATCTTGACATGAACCAAAATAGGAGCCAATTAGGCAGCAACCTGAAGCTTGCTCTGTTGCCAGACACAAATAGGGGATCAACCGGTTGTATCAAGTGTTTTGTACACTGTGCCTCCCAAATCATTCACCGGAACAAAAAGGACAAAAGAATTTGCAATGGCAATGTGGTTATCGGTTTGCCTCTATTCTACTACTATCTCTTACAGGTCAGTCTTTTTACGATGAGCAGACATCTGGTTTGGAGGAGGCAACTTACAATTGTCGGTGGAGTATGTGTGCTGCGCTGTGTTGGCCACCTCAAGCATGCACCGCACACTATAAGCGCAGTAATCCCACATGGTAATTTCTTTACTTGTCATGTGTGAGGTCTCTCACGTTTTAAACATGTGGAAGATGTTTGGAATTAGGTGTGGAACCTTTCTTTAGTCATAATACATAGAGCTGGTGCTGGCCAAACCTTTGCTTTGCTCCAAGCCGCTGGCAGAAGCTCCTCATGTACCTCCCTGTCTCCTATGATTGAAAATTGTCCGCCAAGCTGTCCATTTTTTTAACAGATGAAACACACTGATGGACTGAGAACACGCCAACCAAAAGCCCAACCCCACCTTTCCAACTCAGTCCACACAGCTGCCCGTGCTCACATGCTCAGACCCTTTGGTGGTCTGGGAAAAGGCATGATGAGCAGCTAAGGAATCAACCTCTAAACTGTGCGGCTCACAAAAAAGTTGTTTAAACATGAAGTGCTCGATGAGAGGAAAAGCGCAAAAAGAGCTCTCACATTAGCATGTGTGCAGCGTCCGGACCTCCTTTATTTCAGACACAAATCAATGTTGGTGCAATTGCCGTCTCCAAGCGCACTGCAGACAGACCAATATATGAATGGCCAGATCAGAGAGTAAGCGAGAGGCTATGATGACCGTGGCCACGTTTTCAGAAGACCTCGCTCATGCGTCCAAACCCTGTAATTTGTTCGACAGCTCTGCAGCATGACAGCATGATCTGCTTGACAATTTAGCTCGATGAAGGGCAACACTATCCATGGCTCAAAAATGTAACTGAGTCATGTCTGCTGAAAGGTCTTTCATTGCAACAGACATGAAACACAACATGTAACTATAAATACATGCCGGACGAATTTAACGACAGTTTGAAATTTAATGTTAGGGACCTTAGCAAAGAACTGTAACTAAATAATAGGGCTGGAACACAATATTTACTGTATGTTGTGGTGTATTGTTCCGTTATCTTACAGTACATGATCAGTACGCACACATCCAATATTAGTACTGTTGTTGCCCAACAATACGCACTCTCACAGGAGTTGGACATTCAATGTAAAGGTTAATCTAAAAGATAGAAAGATACACTTTTTCATCAGATAGTCATACTTCGTTCGAAGTATTTGTATGTTTAACCCGTGTTTCTCAAAGTTTTTAGTCGTTCCCTTGAATATAAACTCTGATTCATCATCATTGATTCTATTTATCATCATAGGTTTTATAATTTCATCATGAAATATTGCGATAATATCAAGAATGCCGTCAAACCAGCATGGCCCCAACAATACAAACAGCACCAGTGCCACGATTCATGACGTTAGACATTCAAATAAAGCAACAGCTCTAGTTTGCATACATGTCCTGTTCAGTGCTGCACATTTTCAGTGGATTTTGTTGTACTTGGACATGCATGATCAAATATCCATTGCCGCTAAATCAAACTGTAAATCTTTCAGCAGCGACATAATGGAGTAATATGTGCTGGTGTTGCCTGTTACGGTCTCTCAACAGGGCGTAACCCTGACAAATGCAGAACAAAGCCGTGTTTGTGCCTTTTGACCTCATCTCCATTGGTCCACACATTCTCGGTGGGGGCAATGGAAGGGGTTCGCAACAGTTGTTTTTTCCGCTATTTATTCCTTAAGATGTCATTTAAAAAAAACGTGTAGGTTTATGTGGGTGTCCCCCTCTAAACAAACAATTAACTATACCCTAACAAGTTCATGTTTGGGCAAATTTTGCTTTGACCTCAAACTTTTTTTGTCAAATTGTTGTTTGGATGACAACCATGTTTGGTATTAATGAGCGCATGACTTAAGTGTATATGTTGTCTATCAGCAGCCACCCACTTCATGTCCACAGTCTCCACTTGAACACAGCAACAAATTTTCTAGTCCAAAATAGCCCCCACGCTCCTTAAGGCCCAGTTACCCCCGGACACATTCCTCCCTTTTTTGTGTGCAATACAATTTGATGAGTACCAGACATGCTGATGAGTCCTGCAAACAAATGTGCGTGCGCACACAAGCTCCCATTCTCCTTGTGCATTAGCCCTTTGCTGCATATCAACAAACACTTCAACTGCTTCCTCTAAATTAACATGGCTGAAGCAGCATAAATGGTGTGTGCGTGTGTGTGTGTGTGTTTGCGCATACGCATGCAAGTGTTTTCTTGCTCACTAATTGAGGTTATGGTAGCATCCAAAGCACAGCATGAACAAAGCAAATGTACAATATTAAAAATGTGCTTTTAAGTTTGACCTCACTGGGGACGTCCTCGAATGGCAAAACGCATTTATAGCTTCTGTCCCCCCCCCCCCCATTTTATTTTTTTATCTGAGGCTTATTTCCACTGGGGTAGGTAGTGGTGCTATTCACAAACAATGCATCAAGCAAAGATATGCTTCTCCAGAGTCAATAAAAGTGGTCAGCCAAGCTCCATAAGGGACTGCTTATGTTTATAAACGCAAGTAGTGGGACTGGAGGAAAAAAAAGAGACGGACATCATGCCATGTTGATCCAATATAAATGCATGCCTTCCTAACCCCCCCGCCAGCTTTTTACAGGCAGGGGAAGCGCAAAGGGAGGACAAGGCTGCAATAACATGAGCTCAATCTCGTCGACCCAAAGCTCGCTCTTCTGCTGCCTACATGACATTCTTTTCATGTTTCCTTTTTCTCTATATGCGTATCTGTCTGATCAGACCCCCCTCCCCTCGCCCTGTTGCATTACTTCTACAAATAGACCACAGCTTGATGTAACACCGCATAAACATCGCATTAAAATGTTGGAATTTCAAGCAATTCAATGTTAATCAAGAAAAACACTGGAATACATACTTTTGGGAAGTTAAATCTTCCATGCAATTCATATCGTGCCTCATGTATATTGATCACAATAGCCCTTTTTTACACTGACAGAAAAAGAGCATTTTCTGCTTGTTTCTGCGTGATTGCTCCATTTAAATGGGAGTGCTGAGTCAAGCCCCTAATTTTCCATGTTTTGAGATCGTTGTATCAGTTGTAACAGAAGCTGGGAAGACACCTGGGTGTAAGGACTGCTCTCAAGTTTAACACCAAAGACTGACTTCTGATTTGTTGAAAGCAACTCCCCCGACACAACAAGTATTTCTATTTGTCACACCAATGCTGTGTGAAAGTACACACAGTTGCAGCAACATAACTTGGATGAGTCCGGTAAGAAAAGTCAGAGGCAGATAAATGTGAGGCCTCTTCTGCAATTGATGTGGCAATATTTGAGTCACAGTGTGAAAGAGGCTTCAGGATGCAGTGGCCAATTTACAACATGACTATTTTTCACCAAAACGGTTCAAATGCGAGTCGAAATAGCATGTCACATTCACAGAAATGTGTTTGCAGTTATTGGCTGGCAACCAGTTCATGCTGTCCCTCGCCGACTGCCCAAAGACAGCTGGGATAGGCTCCAGCACTGCCCGCGACCCATGTGAGGATAAAGAGGATCGGAAAATGGATGGATGGATGGTGTTTGCAGCTGTTTTTGCAGCTCCCTGTGCACAGATTTACAATTATTTTTGGTTATTTAGAATTATTTTGACAATCTTGTCCAAACACCAAGAAACTAATATTCCCCTTTCGACTACCTCGTTCTTGTCTGACCATACCCTTTTGAACTCCTGCCGTATGTAATGCAGAATGAATTGAACTGTGATCAAAATGAAAGTAAAAGACAAAACAGTTAGCAAAAACTGTCGACCAAGCCTGCGCTATATAATAAGCCCAATTCATTTTCTGTGCGCGTCTAGCTCCCTCAATCACGAGGGACAGGCGTGAAAGGTCAATAACCTTGGCTCGCAGCCTTCATATGGTTAGCAACGCCATAAATGAATGGCTGAGGCCGTTATTCCAAAACTCTTTAGCTTATCTTCTACAAAGGTCACAATGCTTAGAACGCTTAGCATGAGGGTGGCAGGCTGACAATGGGGCCTATAAAAGATGGAGTATAGGCCAGCATCCACAGAGGTGACGGCATATCTTGCTGAGAAAGTGTCACAGTTGGCTGAGATTTCACAGTGCACCAATTGTAAACAGTTGTATATTCGAAGAGGAAATAGAACCGTACCCCCTTTGGGGGTGTAACATAAAACACACCTATGAAATGGTATAAATGCAAGATTACTTTTTCGTCTCTGTGAAGAAGTGATTTTCTAGCAGCGTTTTATGGTCTTGACTGCTCCACCACATTGTATCTGCTTCTTGTGTTCTTTTTCAGTGCAACATCTGTATTTTCACCACTGTAGAATGTGACAGCATATTTTATGAATGACGGGTTTCACAAAGGTAAACACGACTTAAACTGACACTGGCTGGGTTTTGTTGACATTCTGCGTCTCTTGCAATATTTGGAAATAGATTTTCAATGACCGGCTTATTTTTTTGCTTTGACATTATCTCCTTAACCTGAGCAGAACATTTTTGACATCCCAATCATACAATTAATCTTGTATTCAGTCCTTTACATTAAAAAACAATTCATCTTGTATTCAGTACATTAAAATACTTGGATTGTAACTTGATGACTCAACTGTGAGGGCCGATGTGCTAACCACTCGTCGACGGTGATATAAAAATGTGATTTTAAAAAAGTAATTAACTGTTTCATCATGATCAATGACATGGACAATCCTATATCAAATATGTTTGACAAATGATTGATCCCCCCACCCCCTTAATCTATGATACAAGAACTAAAATGAGAATTTTCCTGGCACCTCATGCATATTTTCCGATCACTCATGGTTATTTCATGTGAAAATGTACATATAGAAATGTGTTAAAATGTACAAACCTGCTTCCTGTGATTATATTTTACCCTTCAGTCAGACTATACCCCCCTCGAGCTTCATTCCTGCTGAGTCGGCAGTGGTACAGCAAATAAAGCGGCGACATGCCGCACACACTTTAATGCCTCAATAAATATCGACAGAGGCAGTGATAGTATAAACTCAGACATCGTGGGCCACCAAGCGATATGTTGCTTACTGCCGTGGTGTGCACTCAAGTTGAGACTAGAAATTGTTCCTGGTCAATCATAATATCTGTATCCTATGATGGCGGGCAGGCGCCAGTGTCAGCGAGGTCTAGCTGGTCACAGTAGATCACTTGAGACAGGCAATCTCGAGGACCGCGTATGCTCATTGAATGAGTAAGACTAGTTTTTGGGAGGCACTTCCAAATCACATTTATACTTGAGATCAAACAAAAACAGGTTGTTTCATTTAAATTGTTAAAGCCTATCTGTAAGGAACCTTATTGAGAATAGATCGCAATGCTACTTAAATCCCACATACTACGTGTGGTTGAGGAAACGAGGCATCAAAGGTCAGTATAAAGGAGTTCCATTACTCAATTAAATCACATCCATCATGGGACGGATAGGAGCAATGGGAGCTCCTCCATTTGAAAATGCGTTGTCTGGGGAAGGAAGGGCAAGGAAAGAGGATGAAAGGATGATGCATGCACAATGTCACGAGATACAAGCTAGTGAGTCATCAAGAGGCTAGTGTCTAACGAAGCACTAGTGCATTGAAATTGAAGCTTCAACACAATAGTTGGTGTGGTGTGGGTGGGGGCTGCAGGGGGGCACCGCCTCTTTGTGACCATGGTTACATTATCTGGGTCAAATCAATGTGCCCCGGCTTCAAATTTGTTTTTCTTCTTTTTTCTTTCCCTATTATTTTTTTTTTTTGGTCTGAGGCGTGATGGCGAGCCAATTTGTGTTCTCTCATAATGTGCCAATGTGAGGTTTTTGAAGTGGGACTTTGGAGTCTGGCGTCAATGGGTAAAGCTAAACACGTGTGTGTTCTATTTCTACATGCAGCCAACTGTATTATTTAAGCGTTACTTCTGTTGTAACCCATGTGAGTACTTAAAATTCTCTCTATTGGGCACACCGGAATATATGCTTCACCCAGTATGTATGCTTCAACCACTATATAAAAAAATGCATATGGGTAGAAACTGCCAACCTTACTGTAGGAATTAAAACTGCTTGTGAGCTAATCTGCCTTTTTCAACGGCCACATCAATCGCCTTGAACTTGAAGACTGCGTAAACGGCATTATGTTGCATTTTTGGCATGAGCAACTCTGAATACTGATGCAAACGCTTCAATTTGTTCCAAAAACTGGCGGAGTTAACCAGTTCCACATCCAGCTCAACAAAACAATTCATGAACAGTAAACACACTTGAAGTGCGTTACAGTGAGGCCAGGAATTGAGGAGAACCTGACGTTTCTGAGATCGTCAAAGTCTGCAAATAAGCGACGTCATTCTTTTAGCCGCAGGGCTTTCATTATAAAAAAAGTTGCCGATTATAATCTGAGCCACGCCGGAGTTGAGTTGCTGTAGGACCACTGTCCAATGTTCACTTACAAGTGATCAATTGACCCACACTATCAGAGCAGTTAGCTCAGAATTTGCTTAAACTTAACCAAAGTTGACCAGTGGAAAGGCAACCTTAAGAGTATAGTGATCGGCAGCCAGCAAATGCAATTATGTGTTAAAAAGAAAAAAAAGACAACACGTGTGTCTGACTATATTGCCTCCTGCACCAAAGATTTAATGAGACAGAGAACATAATGAACATGGGGAGTGGCTCCTTCACATGTCTGCTGATGGAAAATGTAAGGAACTTCAAGGCCCTGTACGCTCTGATTCCGTTTAACTTAATGAGGGGAAAAAAGGCACGACGGGGAGATAGAGTGGTCTAAATCGAATGTCAGTATTGCCAAAGAAGCAGCTGGGTTGACTTGCAGAAGAGAGGCTGTCTTGTAGACAGGATCTGGGAAAGAGATATGGAGTTATTTGCTTTAGCCCCCCGCCGCCCCAAAAAAAAGAAGCTCTCCCGCTGAAGAAAAATGGCTCTGAAATCTACAAATCAGTCAGAAGAAAGGCAAAGTATAATCTCAACACAGATGCATTCTCTTCTGATTGGAATATGGCATTTTCTTGTCTAAAATCGGATTTCACAAGTGAAGAATACCAAGCCTGGTTATATGGAGGCATATGTGTAAGAAAGTGAGGTCACCAGTTATTTATACATGACCTCATTGCATTTAATGTGCTTTCACTGTGTTTTC
Source organism: Hippocampus zosterae (assembly GCF_025434085.1). Lineage (NCBI taxonomy): Eukaryota > Metazoa > Chordata > Actinopteri > Syngnathiformes > Syngnathidae > Hippocampus > Hippocampus zosterae. The sequence goes on from NC_067465.1 coordinate 13,210,961, forward strand.
CCCTTTAAATCAAAAACCCAAGTGTGAAAAAAAATGCTCATTCAATCTTGTCATGCATGAGTCAACCTGTGGCATGGACAAATGAACAAGTAATTTCAGATTGGCTGGACCCAGGTGTGATCTCAAACCAAATAAGCCATAAATCAGCCACAACAACCCCGACGCCTCCCACTCACCTTCACGAGGAGGCTTTCAAGTCTGCCTGTGGAACCACTGGATTTGAAATTTGAATTTGATAAACACGGCCACATAGCTACATTACAATCTAAAAATCTTTTAATCCTGCTGTCACAGTGTTTCAACATGAACATAAAGGCAATATCGGCGGTGGGACGGCACTTGTGTGGATATTGAACGGCGGAAAGCCAGAATGAAGATGTGAAGTTTAATCTTGGACACTCAGATCTCCTGCCCTGTTAGCTCAAACCAAATTGTCGATTGCCGATATCGATAAATGAAAAGGACAGGCCAGTTCTACTGTTCAGAATCTTAATGCACCTATTTTGCAGGTTTTTTATGTGCGCAAGAGGAGAAAGTTCAACCAAGTAGCGTGTACAGCGTTGTATATTTATTGAAGTCAAACAGTAAAGATTTCCTTTGATTGAGGTTGTATGGGTCAAATAGCCTCGACTACTAACCTTTGGCTCGAGATGCGTCGCCACCGTTAGTGCCTTTGAATTGAACAAGCTAATTATATGCGATGGACAACCCCCCGCATTAAACAGATGACTGCCCAATGTCAGACACTGCGAGGTGCCACTAATGGAGGGCACGGCCTGTCGCTGATAACTGCGATATGAACAGAGGTGATAAGAAGTTATTGGCGCCATGTTAGCTCTCTTCAAGTACTCGTAATGGTCTTAAGGCTTGGTGTGCCTGCGCGGAGCAAAGGATTATTTTCAGACAGCCCCAAGTTAGCTAAGAACTTCCAGCCTAAAAAGGTCAGACATAAATAAATTATGCCTTATCCCGCCTTGCCACCCAGCAGGCTCAGAAACGCACCCACCAATTAGCCACAGATGGTTGCGCCAACTTTAATACGCTAACGTTCTTATTATTATTTCACTGCATCAGAGCTTGTTAAAAAAACAAATGTGCTGGCCCTGCACTCGACTCAAGCCTCCAACTCTGCTTCCTTGTTAAATTGTAGGCAAAGTGCATCAAAGGTGATTTTTCCACAGATATATTTTGCCAGGATTCAATCAACTGTCACAATTTGTGATGGTTATCTAGGCCATGGTGCTCCCAGAGAGAAGAGAAAAGATTCTGTGACGGAAGATGAAAATAAATGTATGCAGGGTGAAAACAATAAAAGGAATAAAACCTATTCAACCCAACCCGCCAGTGATGCTTTGGCTGGGAATTGGAACACTGCCTTCATTACATACATATTGATCACTGTAAACAAAGAACTGCATGCATTGATTTACTTCTGGAAAGAAAAATAGGAGAATGAAAGCGATGGAGTGGTGGTATGAGCAAAGTGCATGTAGTTAAATAAAAGGCAACGCGAGATGTCATTTGAGGGGCAGGGGGTATGGCTATGGAGTTGGTGGTGTTCTTTGTGTTCTACAATGTCAGAGAATATATAAAACACAGCAGGGCCCACACTATTTATTTTTATTTTTTTTAAAGGGTCAGATGTCTCCCAGTGATTCATAATGTTACACTTTGTTCCTTATCCGTGAATGCGAATTTGAATGTGAAAAATGTGGTTTGATGACTGAACTATGTGGTGTCCGCAAATGTATCCATAAAGCACTCCCAAACACATTCACCAACTAGTGCTGAACGCTAATACAAGGAGGTGCTCGTCAAAAAATTAGAACATCATAAAAAAGTTCTATTTATTTCAGGAATACTCTCTAAAAAGTGAAAGGTGTAACATGCATGCATTCATTCCACACAGACTTGATACATTTCAAGTTTTTGTTTCATTTTCATTTTGATGATGATATCTGAAAACGAATGAAAAACCCAAATGCACATTCTCAGAAAATAATAATACTTAAGACGACGATACAAAGAAAGGAGTTTTAGAAATGTTAGCCAAACGAAAAGTATAAACTTGAAAGATGTATGTACATGTCCAGTCCTCAATATTTAGTTGGGGCTCCTTTTGCCTGAATTACTGCAGCAATGCAATGTGACGTGGAGTCGATCAGTCTGTGGCACTGCTCAGGTGTTACGAGAGATGTTGCTCTGATGTGGCCTTCAGCTCTTCTGCATTGCTGGGTCACGCATTTCACATCTTCCTCTTCACTTTAGCCCCTAAATTTTCAATAAGGTTCAGGTCAGGCGAGTTTGTAGGCCAGTGAAGAACAAGAATACCATGGTCCTTACATCATGTACTGATAGCTTTGGCACTGTGTACAGGCGCCAAGTCCTGTTGGAAAATGAAATCTGCATCTCCATAAAAGTGGTCAGCAGCAGGAAGCATGAGGTGCTCTAAAATTTCCCTGGTAGGGCTGTGTTGACCTTGGACTTCAGGAAACACAAAGGACCAACACCAGCAGATGACATGGCACCCTAAAACGTGACTGACGGTGGCAATTTGACTCTGGACCTCAAGCAATGTAGATTTTGTGGCTCCCCTCGCTTCCCCCAGACTCTGGTTTCCAAAGGAAATGGAAAATGTGCTTTCATGAGAGAACATGACTTTGGCCCACTAGGCTGCAGTCCAGTCCTTTTTGTCTTTAGTCCAGGCTTCTGACGCTGTTTGTTGTTCATAAGTAGTTTGACACGAGGAATGCGACAGCTGGAACCCAACTCCCGCATATGATTTTCACACTATTCTAATTTTTTGAGATAGTGAATTTGTTTGTTTTTTTAAAATTAGTCTTCAGATGTAATCTAAATGAAAATGAATCAAAACAGGAAATGTATCAGTCTGTGTGGAATGAATGTATGCATTTCACTTTTTGAATAGCATAACTGAATGAAATCAACTTGTTCATGATACAGTAATACCTCGATACTTTTCGCGGTTTCAGTGCATCGCGGATTTTTTAAAAGCATTCATCAATAAAGAAATAAATAGCGAAAATGCCGCAAAATGTCACGAGAGGCAGCAAAAGTCAGCAAAACAGCGAGTCACAACGAGCAACATACGTATACAGTACTACATGTACAGTATATGTTTACTGTATTCTGTTATTTATACACTAACCTAATCTAACTTAACTTATACATCCTATATATATATATATATATATGTGTGTGTATGTATATGTACAGTATATATATTAGTATATAGCATTCAGTAATGTTAATTACAACAAACATTTACTTCTACATGCATGTATACCATTAATGTGGCCTTATAAATATTATATATACTCATACACATGTACATATACTTGTACATCCATCGGGTCCTACTTCGCGGATTTTCCTCTTTCGCGGGTGGTCTCGATCCCCATTAACCGCGATAAGTGAGGGCTCACTGTATTCTTATTTCTTGACAAGTACCTGTCTGTACTATTGTAGTGATAGCTAAAAATGAACATTAAAGACATGAATATCACAAAATCGATGATATCAATCATAAAATTTCCTCCGCTTGCAACGGCATGCCGCTCAGGTGGTTGCAAACCTCATTTTTACGTTTGTCCATAAATATACCACTTAGGCCAGCCGATCACAAGGCTCATCTCCAGCTTATCGTGGATCGACAGTGAAAGTCAAACCAAGGAAATATATCTAAGGTTGGTAGTGCTACTACATACGCATTCAAAATTGCGGGCATAAGATGTGGTCGATGCAGAATCTACATATCCATCTGATTTTATGGTTTAAAAAGAAAGAAATAAATAGATCATCCTTCATTTGGTGGTATTTTGGATTCTAAATCAAAGTGAGATCTTGTGCGGGTCCTTCAAAAAATTTCGGGTCCCCGGCGCTCCAACATGACATGACAAAAGGTGTGCATGCAGGCCACCGTCTCTCGTTCAGAACAAATTTTCAATCATAGTTTGTGTGTCTGGAGCCAAACATGAACATGCTAGTGTTGCCTAGCAAATAGGAAGATTGAGATGTATGTAAAGATTCCAATGTCCGAATGCTATATTCCAATGCTATACTCCAAGGGTAATGTTAATTAAGGTTTTCACGATAAATTGTACATGACAATCTTGTAAAAACAGCAAAGATTAGACCTCGTGAAACATTCCTAATACGCTTACGGATAGACTTTTATTTTATTTATTTTATTTTTGCAAGAGACGTGCAAGAGACTTGAGAGAGCTGGCTGAATCACTGTGGTTTGAAGTTTAGTCTCGCTGGTCTGTACTTTCAGACATCTGTTTATCTTATTTGTCTTTCATTGGGATAGTCTGTGTAGCACTGTGAACCTTACTGGTTCAGCGGAGGGGTTCAGGGTTTGAATCTCACTGCAGGGTCTCTTGTGTGAAGTTTAAATTGTCCTTACAACTACACTTTCCACTTTCTTTTGGATTGATTTTTTTTCCACTGAACCCATAATTAATTGTTATCATATCATTATCGAGGTGTTAAATTTTAGCCATAGTGCAGAGCCGGAATGGAGCTGTCAAATATCTGTTGCGTTGGTCTGACGTGTAGCATCAAGCCATGCCCGTGTGTCTAACCTTCGTCCGATCATCCGGACATGACCAGAATTGCTCTGCAGGAAAAGGGCATGACTAGCTCGATGACTACTTGGCCCGGTTTACAGGACTGGGTCGTGCTGGGTCATGTCTCACCAAACATGGGGGCCCCCTTTAAACACATCTAAGTGGCCACAGCTGTACACACGGCCGTCAGAATGATCAGGGCGCAGAGTGCAGAAATAACTCTTAAAACGGACCCAGTCGCGGCAAAATGAAGGATTTGGCGAGGTGACATTTTAGTTTATTTAAACGGTTCGCTTTGTGTAAACAATGCAAAGACACGCAATTTTACTTAATGATAGATTAACAGAAAATTCTTGAGATCTACTTGACGCAAGCACGTGTTGCTCCACGTCTCGATTTCGGACACTAATGGGACCAATTTCTTCATTAAGCTGGCCGAGTGTAAAAACCCCATCCTACGGCTCATGACACCCCTAACATAAAGTCCTTGCAGTGATGCATAATCAGGCAAGAAACACTGCTTTTTCCCGCATAAATGCTAGCGGAGGGAAAGAAAGCAGAATGTATGAAGGGATCCAAAGGACGTGTTTCAAGCACAATGAAAGCTTCTGGCCTTTCCATTAACACCGTTTTTAGGGCGGGAAACCTCTGCTGAATAATGCTCTGACTGACACACTTTCTCTGGTTTTGAGGCCCCATCTGGATAAAAACAGAACAATGCACACCCACTCTCACAAGACACCAGAATTCCACTGAGGGGCAAAACCACCCGCTGCCACAACCTACCTGGAATTGAATGCCATTTTGTTAAACACGTCGCTTAATCAGGCAACTACAAGATCAGCTATCTTTGTCTGTTGAAGGCTGTCAATAAATAACTTTGGGGTTTGGGGTCTACTCTTGACTTATCAGGCCAGAGCAAACATTCTATTCTTTACGAAGAAAGGTCAACTAGACAGAGAGCCTGTCAAGGTTTTGCATTGGCTAACAATGAGTGCTGCCTTTTTTTACCGGACTGGATAGTAGTGCTCGAAAAAGAAAAATTGTCCTTCCTGGCGTTTCTTTGCACAGCTCTGCCACCTAACTTTGAAAAAAATACATTTTTATTGAAAATCAATACAGCCTCACTTGGCCAGTTGATGGTTAAAGTCTAGAGGACGCCCCCAAGGAATGTGATTAAATCTTACAATCAACTGTGCTGGCCTGGCCGGCCACCCTCAAATCCACAGGAAGTCTTCAATTTAGTGCATACAATGCCCTGTTTACAAGTGAAGTAGCACCATTTCCACCTTTTTTACACACCCCTGGCTGTGTATTCCCTGAATCTGCCACAAAAGGACAGACTGCAATTAGACGGGACAAAAATGTTAACGGCTTACCTTTTGCTTTGTAGTTCCCGAGTGTTTTGAGTTACGTTATTGAAACCTAACACAGACTATCCATTTCAAATTAGTAAAAGAGCCAAAACAACTGGTGGGGACAAAAGAAAACTGAAAACCAATGTGTTGTAATGTGTGCTGAATGGAGAGGGAGCCCTGTTATGCCGAATACATTAGCCTTTCAATACCTTTTATTCATCAATGAAGCCCTTTCAGGTGAAAATTAACCACGCTAATGAAATGCGAGGGTACAGGACAAGCACGAGCATGCTTTACTGTAGCCTGAAACAATATCCTAAACAGCATGGCCAGGGCAAAATTGAAAAAGTTGGGCCAACTCTTCACACCGCGGGGGCTTTTTGTCTCTCCCAACCCACGGCAGGAGCCTTCCACTGGAGAATGCACTTTCATTAACATCATCCCACGCTACTGAGCTGCTCGGCTGCATTACAATGACACAGGAGTGCCCCACTCTGTCAAGGAAATCTCCAGTTCAACAAGCCAGGTTTTTTTTTGAGGGGGGGTGCATTGGAGAGGTGTGGCGGTCTAAACTAAGAGGAGCCTGATTACCCCCGGTCAGGGCTCATCCGCAAGCCGGCAGAGGCAAATCCATCACCTGCAGCATCAAACGGAAACTTGTGCACGAAGTCAGGATCAGTGAAAGCTGCAGCCACCCGCCCAAGCACTTTTCCTCCCGTCTCGTCATTTCTGCCTCTCTTCCTCCACCCTCGGAGTCACACCAACATCGGTGTGCAACTTTTCGGCACATAGTGTGAAATCCAACACAAGCGGGAATGTTTTCTGGCTCAAGTGACCTCAAGGCTGTAACCTCGCTAATGGCACATTGGTGTTATATTCCACCTTTATTACTGCTTGTAAGACCGATGTGTGGCTTCACAGTAGCTGCATCCTTGTTACGCCAGTCATAGCAGTACTGGTCATGCCTTTTTTGGAGTTCATTACGCTAGTGCAGACAAAGATTGAAGCATTTTCAAAGATGTTGATGTGAGAGTCGGCAAAAGTGATCTAATTTAAACCGCCAGCTTTATGCTATACTCCAATGGAGAGTTGGGGCCACACGAAAAAGAATAAAATAGAAAACTGCTTTTCGGAGAGTAAACGTCACACGATTAGTTGGACAAAGTTGTATTTCTCTTCGGATAACAGCCAAAAGCTGAGCGCATTCATGATGATAACGGGGAGTATTTCAGTGTTTGTGGAACCTAAAGCGTAATTTGACGAGATTAAATTAAAACAGGTACAACTTTAAGATCGTAAAATAGCCACAATACTTTTTTTTCAAACTTTCCAGTAGATTTGTTGGTTTTCCCCCTGATAAAATTGCAACATTAACCATTTTAATATGTGAATGTACAATTGCGGCATTAACTCAGTCACTCCCAAAGACGTTTTTAAATGTCTTTTCAGACTTGGTCCAGAATTGGCTGGTACTGAATGAGTCAATATGACTTTATTCTTGAAACATTACATATTTGCCCCCCCCCCCAAATATTATAACTATTCCTGTGCAAGTGTGGCTTTATTTAGGTAAAATAATGGATTTTGTCTTGTAACTACAATGACACTACTTGTGTAAATTAACACTTTTTCATTGCAATATTAAAACTGCATGTAATCTGATTTGATTTGACTTCACTTTCCTCCTTAAAATTACAATGTATCTTCACTGTATTACTTATTTGTAACATTATGCCTATTACCGCCTGTTAAATTACAATCCAACAACTGCGTTCTCATAAAAATTCTTATAATGATAGGACTCTTCAAGGATGCTACCTAAAAGTCTGATGTTTATTCCTGTATCATTACAACCTATATCTCGTAAACAAATGTATTTACTCTTGAACTCTTGAAACACAAATAGTATTATTGTAAAAAAAAAAAAAATTCTCATGACAATGCAACTTAATTCTCTTAACTTGATGACTCATTTCTTTGCACTGACATCATATTACTACACACCTAACATTTAGCGACATTAATTGCTTGACTTTAAAGTTGCATAGGTATCGAAATGCGTGCAATGAATTTTCATTATCTGCCCTCCAGGGACCCCCCCAGTGAAAGATGCAAATCGCAGAGGGTGTTAGCCACAATGTATGCTTTCACTTTTGACTAACAAGCTTCACTTTGTACACAGGCCTCTGCTCACAGCGACAAAGAAGGGGAACATGTAAGCAAATGGGGCGATATAAATGTGAACCACATGTGAGCCGGTTTATGTGGAAAATGACATGGCTCGTAGCTACTCGGGAGGTAATTTTCAAAAATGTTGGTCTTGTTCTACATCGGAATTACTATGAAACAACAGGGGAGCATAGCGATACATAGACACGGGGGGCATGGGGCGGGAGTCGACACCCACCAGTGAAAAGGGGCTGTCCCTTCTCGATGATATCTGGCAAGCCAACCTTGTATACATCTTCAGAGAAGCCAGGCCTGCAGGGTGAGATGACTCCGCACTCTGCTGCAATCTGTGGTGGGAAGGAAGAAGGTGAGGGGGTGCGACAATGAGTCATAAATCAAACCACAAAGGTGTACCCCATGCCCTCCCGAAACGTCTTGCTCATGTTCTGAATCCCCAGCACCCCCTTCTGCCCATAATCACCACCTCTCTCTCAGTTGTACAAAAGCATCTGTTGTTTTTATAGCAGGCACTGCAATTAGGATAATGAGGCCAAAAGGGTTAAGCATTAGCCAAAAAGCATGGCTGGGCAAGAACAAGCTCCATTTGTCCCAGTGGAGGGGCCTAGGCACAGGCTGGAGTTACTGCCAAGCCTCTGTGTCGGCCTTTCTGATCAACACTAACTGTGTACTTTTCAAGAACAGGAACACGGTCGCGGTGCTACATGCCAACAATCCGCTATTGTTGCCATAAAACGGGGCGGAACACCCAAGAAGCAAAAAAAACTAAAGCTGTAATGATGACCAACTGTGGATTTACTGGAATTCGGATTCACCCCCCACACTTGAAATGACTCATTGAGATAAAACTAAATATATCAAGAACTTTCGCTCTCACATTTTAAGGAGGACTGGCCTGACTACTGGCAAGAAATGAATCACGATGGGATGTGAAGCAATTTTCAGGAGAAGTCTACTACTCCCTAAACAGCCTTGATTCTGTTTCTTGTCCGCCAGATTTGACCCCGTTTCTCATAGCATGAACTCTGGGGAAGAATGCAAAACGACAGAGGGGTCCCCCGCCGGAAAAAAATGCATTGTGGGTATTTGTGCCGCTGCTTAATCAGAGGAATTTAACATCCTTGGGAATAGGGGGAGGAGCGGAGCTGGGATACTATTGAACAAAGCTGGGCAACCTTTTTCTTCCCCGTTTGTTTATTACATTTTATGAGCCTATTTGTGGGTTAAATACATTGAAATTGTACTTCGGACCATTTGAAATGATTTTGTTGGTACTCATACAGCCCACAAGCCAAAGTTTGCTCTCCTCAGAGGCAATAATAATGATTAAAAACAAATAATATAGAAGTGTTCCAGCTTCAAACAGTGTAGTATTACTGCTTTGTGCTTAATAATGTCCCCCTGCTGTGTGTGCACTCATTTCGCCCTTAAGCCTCATAAGCCACCCTGTTGCGTGTGATTTTGAGTGTGTGTAGTAGGCTACTAGTGTTTTACTACTGTTGTAGCTTATTTCTTCAACAACCAAAAAGGCTGATGAGAACGGGTCTTCGTGATGAATCAACTTCCCCGCTGTCCCTGTAGTGTAGATATTCAAACTATGAATCTCAAACTAGGTTAGCCGTGCGTAACGTCTCAACTTGAACAGGCGTATGAAACGCTAAACTTTCAATCTTTTAGAAGCAAATCATTTTACTGGAGAGCTTTCCGCTCTTCTCTGAAGTTGGAACAAACGCGAGGACGAACGATAAGCTAGCACCGACTGCACGCGCCACTGCACCGTCAGTCTCGTGTCTATTAAAATATCATTTATTATTTAATTTTAAAAAGCAAGAATGAGAAAGACTTGCTTTCACGTGCGATAAAGTGGCGACATTACGTTTAAAACACACGGTAGGACAAAAGTGTCCCACTCGGAAATTACCTGCAGCACTGCCAAGAGCGTCAGCAGAAGCAGCCCGCCGCTGCCCTCCCGTCGTCGGTACATTTCTGTTGTCTTAAATCCTCTTCGAAACCACGACCACAATCCCACACGTTGGTCGAAAAACAAAATCTGGGGGGTGAAAAGCCGATTTTTTAAGACCAACGGCTAAGCGGCGTCTTCGGCTGAAGCAGCCTCCTCCGTGGAGTGTTATCCTGGAGAAGCACTGGCTGGTACTGAGGCTGCTCGAACTCTCCTCCTCTTCTCTCTCCTTTGCTTCCTTCACTCCGACGCAACAAAAGACGAGCCACTGGTCCACTCCACTCTAAATGCGTCTCTCAGTGTCTCTCCCTGCTGGTCACACGTCGCTAAACTAGCCGAAGAGTGAGCTCCCTCAACACTAAACTGCTGTAGGAGGGGGATAAAAAAATCAAGGTTTTAAGTTTAAAAACTCAGTAATGAACAAAGAGGTTCACTGCATCAAAGAGGATTGACGAAGGCAAAATGAGTTATGACGTCGAAAGACAATGAAACGTCCAATCAGATTACTCCGTTGTAACGACAGTCCTATTCTCCTTCTAACCAATAGGGGACTGGTTACTCAGTGTCTTTGCGAATTTACAAAACATGTAGAAACATTTTTGTATGAGTTTAAACACACAAAAATTATTACCACTGAGGACTCCCATGATTTTTTCAACCCTCCCTGGGATAAAGGGCGTCTTGACTGGTACATAGCAGGGCTGAGAAGATAATTGCTCTATATATGCTATTTTAGACACCTGCCTTGGGACTATAGCTGAAAACTAGCATTTATGCTAAGTCTGTTTACTCTTGTGTTAATTAATGTGCACTGTTCCAATGAAATGAAAAAGTTAATATATAGGTATAGATAGCCAAATCGATGATCATATTACATAAAATGCTGAGGTGCTTAACAGGGGCTACACGGATTTATGATGGAGCGATAATCCCTTTTGCCCCTAGTGTTATGTCATCCCTGATAAAATAGTTACATTATTTTAAAAATGTCATTTTGAAAAAGAAGTGTGAAAATAAAAATTATAAACAACAAACATTAAATTGAAATAATCACTGGATGCCATGAATGAACTTAAATTATAATTTTATGTTTTTCAGTTTGTTTCAAAAAGAAAGACAAAATCTAAACAATTTGGTTTCTGACACTCGCTGGGGTTGTGAGTTGGAGCCCATTCCCGCTCAATTTGCACAAGAAGTGGTGTTACAATGACTTTTAAAAAAATGTTTATCTTTTTAATGGATCAATCGATGTATGCATGTTGTGTACAAAGGCATGGATGCCAACAGGTCAGCTCTGCAAACTGACAACATAGCAGTCGTCACAGCGTTACCAGCCAACGACTTAAACAAAAAAGAGGAATGTGAGATGCCATTCAATGGACAACAATGGAGGTGTTCTTTCATCTTGATGTGTGTGGCTGGGTTTTTTTTAATGTAGTATTTTTTAGTAAGAGCTCTGTTTGAAAAAAACTTGCATTCTGTTTACTGTTATCAGAAGTGACTAAAGACATACCTACATATTAGTCAGCCTTGATTGCAAAAAAAATCATTACTGTTATTACACAGATCACTGAATGAAGACATCATAGACGCTCTGACTAGTTAACTGCTTTATGCTTCATTCAAAGCATAGAGCATTATATCTGACCAATCATGAAGTTTTACTCCATAAAGGTGAAAGGGCACTTTGATTCTCTCCTCTTTCATCGAGAACTGCTTCAAAAAAACAAAGCGTATGAGGGAAAGTGGTTAAGATTGCACGATTGTCCATGTTTTTGTTATGTGTTGTTTTTATTATTTTATTTTATATTAACTATTTTGTAAAGCACTTTGTTACACCTACAGCTGCTGCTAAAGCGCTATATAAATCAGGATGTTTTACATTAGATGTTTCCCTTTGCTTTGAACTTTGAATTGTCTTTTGCTGAGGGGTTTTATTTAGAGTATGGGTCACCAATGTGGTTTCTGCTGTCACCATGTAGCCGCCAAAGACCATATGACTAACCCACCACCCTTTCTAAAAAGTAGCTTACCAGTGATGGGACATTGTGATTTCCTAGGAATGTTGTGGAAGTGATCAAGTGTCACATTGATATTTGTCCATTTCCTTCCTAACTATAGTGTAAAATCATTAATCAGATCAGTGTCTTGGCATAAATCTGTATAATTAATATATACGTATACATATAATATAATTAGAGCTCCGTTTATTTGAGCATTTTGGTTTTTTTTTCCGCTCAAATAAACACAATGATTATTATTTTTTAGCCCTGCCTGATCTACTCGGACAATGGTTTTCTCATCTGAACTTTATCTACTACAATCACAGCTTTTCCTCCTTAATTTTGAATCACATTTTGCAAGTAGCTTAATATTTTTAAAAATCAGTGTATCTTCCTTAAAATGTTAATTTAAACAATGCCTAGACCGTCAAGGAACGTGTTATGGTGCTTTTAGATGTTATTTTGTAGGGTGCATTTTAACATTCTTTGCTAATTAGCTACAAATGAATGTGATTGTTATCAGCCAATTTGCTCCTGCTTCTACATGTAGAAGAGTAGACCATACCATCTATCATGAGGAGGCGATTTTGGTCACGGCTACCTGTGCTAATTGCTCCATTAGCACAGGGAGCCGTTGGATCTTCGGGAATTCATATCTGTCAATGTTTTATGCTCATGTCTGTCTCCCTGATATTGCCCAATTAGCTCTCATTTTCTCATCTTTTGGTCACTGTGGAGTTATATTCTTTCTTCTTCAGTTTTTGCATTCTGTTCATTCACTTAAGTGTCCTTTTTTTCCATGCGCTGCTAAAATATGCAATGAATAATTCTCCTTACATTACAAGCTCATGGTTGATGAAGGTTAAGCAACTCAGTTGTGCTGCTGACACCTAATTAACTACTAAGGAATGGAATGTATAGTTTGTGACAAAAAAAGTTGTTGACTTTAACGTGTGTTTTTAACTGAGCTGAGTTTTCGTTCGCCTCTTCCTCTAGGCTAACATGTAGTTCTCCACCTTTATTGGCATATCATGCGGGAAGGAGACGGGTGCAATGCTGATCTCTTCCTCCTCCTCCTGCTCCCCCTTATAAATCAAACCATCCACCCCTGAAGGCGAATTGTAATCGTAAACAAACAGCCAGTGCAATTGCAGCCCACTTTCAGTCTCCACTTAAAGGAAGAGGAGTCCTCATTGGTGGTAACGAGTGATTTGTGCTTCCTTGCACTCATGTCATTGATTATCACGCCTGATGGTTCATGTTTTGTCGTAATTAGGGGAACGTTTTAATGCAAATGAAAACTCAGATTCAATGGACTATTTATTGGGCTGAATATTGTCACTTGTGTAATATATCTGCATGCAAAAATGATGTCAGCATTAAAATCGCCCCTCCACCTCCATACTCAGAAGTGATTATGGTTGTTTTTAGTGATGGCTTTCTGCATATCTTTGGGACGGCCAAATTTTGTGCACAGACTATTTAATTGATACAAAAGCCTGACGGCAGTAACATTTTGGTATTGTTTCCTGGCTTCTTTTGTCCTCGTCCTGCTGTTTTCAAACAGATTTTTGAACATTGAAGCAAACATGCCCAACAGATGCATTGTGGTGCGGTCGGGTGTAGGAACACGCCAAAAGAAGGTCTTAAGCCTGCATAAAGTCCCTTAGGATGACAAATGGAGTAAACTATGGATCTCTTAAGTGAAATTGACTTGCACAAATGAGGATGGACCTAGTACGACGATTGTAGTTTGCAGCGCCCATTTGAATGATTCTGACCTGGAAGATTAAGTGTTTTGGTCAGAGTTTGGAAGGGAATGGCTTAATTTTTTTTTTCTGCTAATGCAGCCGATGCACAGGTTTCTGGTTCCCGCAGGCAGCAAGGAGTAGCAAGAACCATTTTTTGTTCTTGTTTGGACGTTAAAAGCCTCCCTGGGTGTCTTGAAGGGCGCTATATATTTCTAACTTATTATGATAATTATCAAAGAAAACCAGGCGTGCATGAGAGAAAAAAAAAGGCTAAGCACCCCCTTATCTAATTCCCTCACTCTTAGTGAGCCATGGAGAGGCTTTTTATTGTGATATTTTCAGAGGTTGAAGTGGGCAGAAGTAGAGATGTCCACACATTTTTGGGTGCCGTTTGAGTGCAGTTTTTGGACATTTTAAGCGATGTATGTTCACTGATTTTCATTGTACAAATTGTGTCTAGTTCCTCCACTGACGTCGCACCGAAATATTGGGGGGGGGAAATCAGTGGGGGCGTGTCCATATTACAGAACAGAAAAAGACGAGAGTAGTTAGTTATATAACGATTTCTCCCCAAAAATACATACAATTGAAAATGCAAGCTAATTTCACTTTCTTGATCATGAGAGCGACAAATACAATACATCCTGATTTATATAGCGCGTTCACAAAAGCCGCAGCTTTAACATAGCACTTTACAAAACAGTTAACATGAAGTAAATAATAAACAAACACGGACAATCTTAACCATTTTTCCCTCATGCGCTTTGTTTTTTGAAGCCGTTCTACATGAAAAAGGAGAGAATCAAAGTGTCCTTTCACCAAGCTAGGTTTCAAAGTTTAAAAAAAAGCTGTAGCGTCCATTGACGAAAAAAATATATAGGTTCACTTCTCCTGTCCCATGTAAATCTGTTTCAGTTCCAAGCGGCGACTGTTCCGTATACGCATCCCCGCTCCATGCTGACGCTCCTCTCTCCTCATCCTCAACTTCAGCAGCCATCCATCCAGTCGCACCAACGCAGACTGTTCAACAGCGCCCACATCTCCACTGAACAAAATGGGACTGTGAAAAATGCTGCCCATTACAGGCACAAAAACGCAAGGCCTCCGGGCTGTCTGGCACTGACAGTCAAGTGGCGCCGATATTCCTCCCAATCAAAATCAGTGCTGGTACACGCGTCCTGACAAAAAGGTGCAACCACCAGGCACAGATTCTTCTCCTTTGACGACTCTCATGGCCAAAAAAATGCGAAAAGCAATCCACATCAGGTTCACACGACGTAACACACAATGTAACAAAACAAAAGACAAAAACAACAGCAACAAAAAAAAAAGCAAGGCTCTTGACAAGTACTGATGGCTGCCTACTCGGGCGCCATCTTGGAAAAAAAAATACGCCAACTTGCCCAGGTAGACACTTGCTGGTTTGTAACTTTCAAATGAGATCAATTGATATGAGGAATTGATACATACACATACACAATTGATACAACACATAGCTCTTCCATTTCCTATGTTTTTATGATTTTATGTCCTGTTTTTATATAACATCTCGTTTACAAATTTTTACATTGTATTTTCTTATTGTTTGTACAGTGTCCTTGGGTGGCATGAAAGGCGCTTTTAAATAAAATGCATTATTATTATTATGAGGAAAAAAGAAAATTGGCATCTGTCTTCTCACTGCTCTGATAGTTTGTGTTTAGTTTGTGTTGAGTTGACAAAGGTACACTACATACACAACCATTTCTCCATGGACAATTGTGAGTCTACTCCCCTAAACTGGACAGTTGTCATAGAATCAATATTGACCTGTGAAAAGTAGCACCACTGCCAGAAAATGAAAAGAAGAGTGGTCGAGAGGAAATCGAAAACCTCGGCTACCGGTTCGCACAAATTTGAATAAATTCAAAAATAACCTTTCCATCTTAATGTAAACGCAAATAGACAAACAACTTTCTTCTCGATCATCACCCTTATCCTATTACGAGGAGACATGGTTGCCATGGTGTCTGTATTTTAAGCAATTACCAAACACGATGAGATGGTGGTTCTTGTCAAAGACATTCATATTCAACGTGGAAAGCAGCAAGGAGGAGATCAAATCGAACGACCTGTTGAGAATGGATATCATATTTTGAACAAATTCTTCAATTTATGTAATCTAATCTAATTGAGAGTGTGATCAAACCGCTTCATCTCTTCGATTAATGCCGAAGGAGGCTATCTTTCAACAGCACCGCAAGGAGCGCAGGCGTCCCTCGATCCAATTTGGTGTCGGCGCATTTCACGTCGTACGGGGTCATGTTCCACGTTTCATCAAAACAATTTGGTGTAAAATTTGCAGTCAAAGGAGGCGCCAAGGTTGTTGTGCAGTTGATGGGTTATATATTCTCGTGGCCGCGCAGAGACAAGATAACGTCGTTGGAGGCAGCCGTGTGATTCATGTCGGCCGCCGTGCTGACACCGCGCTTGACTCTCATAAGCAAGGGTGCCCGAGGGTCTCGGAGGGACCTGTGGTTGAACCCCCGAGGCCGCCTGCCTTGTACTGCGGCGTGGATTTCATGCCACCGGAAGAATACACAACGAGGTCAGCAAAGCTTTTACATTCGCTTCTTCATACTGACTTTTTGTTGATGCGGGAATGTCCCGCAGGTCACACCTCTCAGGCGCATGCTGCGATGCAAATCAAAAAGCCAAATATAGATGAACTTCTCACAAAGTATGCACACATCCCCTTTTCATTTTTGCTGATTTCATGAGAAATGTGGCACTTGTAGCATTCCGTCATAGATGGATACAGCGGAGGCGCCAAGAGTCGAGGAAGGGGTTTCTGGGGAAAATGCCTTAAATGTCATACCAATCGTGACCTCGAACTGTCACGATGCATGATGTCGGCAGTCCTCGGTTGACCTCTTTTCAGTCAGCATCAAAGGATAAACTTTTACTGTGTGTTTTACTTTATCCTCTGTGCTGTTACTGCTGACATTTTGGATTCTCGCCCATAGCCCCAATCCCAAACGCTCTTAAGTCGAATGAAACCAACTTAATGTTGGACTCAGGTTTTCTGTGGCTGGTTTGGTTGCACGTGAGTCTCTCGGTTTGTGCTATTTGGCAAGGAGCATGAAGCGAAGATGTACACCACCTATCGTCTGACACTAGCGGCAGACTGGCCTGCCCTCTCACATGTGAGCGTTATATTTTAATGCTTTATATTCCATAAACAGCATTTAATTTTTTCATAGTACAGTACCATACATTAACAAGATTACAATATCAATCTCTTGGTATCTACTTTTTCTCTCGACTGGAGCCCGAATACTGTACTCCTTTGTGACGTTCTCTCTTTCTATAAACACACATATTTTGACCCCACTCAACACTCCTTTAATTACCTTGTCATTGGCAATCCCACACACGTCAAAGGTTGCTATGGAACAAATTAGAGCCAGGGAAGGAGCGGCCTATTCTTCAGAGCCATTATCAATTCCAATCTAGAGTCATTGTTATGCATTCAATAAAGCGTCTCCAAAGACCAAAGTAATACTGCGATTATTTTGCACTGGTGCCAAATCAGCCCTTTCAATCTCGTCTGCCGTTGGAACAATGGAGCCAAATAGCATTGAAAACATACAAATATTTATACTTGCAGCATGTTCGCGCAGAAGATGAAAAGTGCTGTTATCCAATGAAAACATATGTGCCAAAATGGAAACGTGTGCCTCAAAGCATCTTGGTGCCACACCCTTGGTTAAAAAAAAATAAAAAATTGTATCTGATTTGTAAGATCTTGCGACATCTCTGATGGCAACATTCAAAGTGCTCTTCTCTCTCCTGTCTGCATGAATTTAGCTGTTTGATTTTGTCGTTTTAGCAAGAGCGAATCGCAGCGCACGTATCTATCTGCATGCTGCACCCCATCACATGATGCATCTCGATTTAATAATGATTGATTGCCTGATTAGGGAAAAATCATGTTGAACTGTAGCGCAGCCCAATTGGAGGATCATTGGTTTGTGTTCGAATTAAAAATGGATATTGATTTGAAATGCCGCACAAAAATGGATGGCTCTATTTTCTATTGTCATTCACTTTTCATTGTGTTTTGCTTTTTGTCCTGAAAGGTTAGACCTTTTTGTTCTTTCACAATTTCAGCTGCAGCAAACTTAGGGCATGAAAAAACATAAAATAAAGGTCTCCTACTACCGCTAGCTTCACTGCTAATGTTACTAGTGAAAATTGTGTGTATTGTTTTGTGTTAACAGAGCTCTCAATAAGTTAGATATAAACCGCATAGCATGTTTAGTATGAATATTTATTCATGGTTAACCTTTTAAGACTTTCAATAAATGGCATTTTTCATCTGTAGGGGTGATTCTTGGGGTGCTAAAGTGTTACTTCAACAATATTTCACATGACAAAAAAATCCCAATGGAAAAAAAATTACCAAAATATAATCCCGAATGGGCAGCCCGGTGGTCCAGGGGTTTGCGCGTCGACCTCACAGTCCCCTAACACTCTAAATTATTCGGTGTGAGTGTGAGCGCGGATGGTTGTTCATCTGTGTGTGCCCTGCGATTGGCTGGCAACCGGTTCAGGGTGTCCCCCGCCTACTGCCCACTCAACAGCTGGGATAGGCTCCAGCATCCCCCACGACCCTTGTGAGGATAAAGCAGATTGGAAAATGGATGGATGGATAATCGCAAACTAAAACAAGATAAAAAATGACAAATTGATGATTAGATACGGAGAGTATTTTCTCACCGTTTGAAAAAACAAAAACAAGACACTATGATGAAGTTGAAAAATAGTGACTCGAATATATTTTTTTGCCGTTTTCTTTCCTTTATAGTGTCTTGCTTTAATTTTAAGATGATGTTTTCGTAATTCTTCCACAAAGCATCTTTGAGTCATGTCGTGGTCTTAAAATATACTAACAAATGCTAACTCAGGACCAAAGCCGTAATTACAATAAATTATTTTCATGAAAACCCCTTCTATTAATAAAACATCCATCCATTTTCTAATCCGCTTATACTCACGAGGGTCGCGTGCATGCTGGAGCCTGAACAGATTGTCAGCCAATTGCAGTGCACACAAACAACCATTCGCGCTCACAATGACACCGAGGGACAATTTAGAGTGTTCCTTTAACCTGTCATGCATGTTTTTGGAATGTTGGAGGAAATCAGAGAAAATCTACGCAGGCACGGGGAGAACATGTAAACTCCACATATGAAGGCCGGAGTCAGAATTGAACCCCGCACCTCTGCACCGTGAGGCGAGATGCGCTCACCAATCGACTACCGTGCCGCCATCTGGGGCGTTGGCCAAAGACAGCTGGGATAGGCTCCAGCACACCCGCGACTCGTGAGGCTAAGCGGATTAGAAAATGGATAGATCTTAATAAACAATGAAATGTAAAACTTAAGTAAGGTGGTAATTTAGTTTCTTTGTGAACGTTTTAGCTTTTCCTTCATAATCCCAGAAGCCTCTATTGATTTTTGCAGTTACAGTATACATAACAAATGATTCAGTCTACTTAACTAAAAAATAAAAAAATAAGGGAAGAGATTGAAATGCCCCCACATGTTTTTGCGTGCTATGCATTTGTACAGCAAAAGTGTCTGCAGATCTCTGTGCACCTGTAGTAATTGTAGCTCAAAATGTGTTGAATTTCACGATTGATCTGCGAAAAGACCAAAGTGTTCACTCAATTGTGCGCGTGGCCTTTTTCGATTTAGGAGTGCTCGACTAACAGCCTGTCGGGGCATTGGGTCATTGATGAATTTTTCGCCAACTTTTGTAGCTGATGGTCCGCTCCAGTCCGCCTTCCCATGACTTCTGCCTTAAGCATGGCCTTTTTTGTTTTTTATGAAGCACTTATGTCGCAGTATGGATGCAGTTTTTTTTAATCGAAGAAATCCATCCAGCCATTCTCCGATCCGCTTATCCTCACACGGGTTGCGGGGGGTTGTAGAGCCCATTCCAGCTGTCTTTGGGCAGTAGGTGGTGGGGGCGGGGGGGTGTCTCCCTGAACCGGTTGCCAACCAATCGCAGGGCACACAGAGACGACCAATCATCCGCGCTTACACTCACAACTAGGGATAATTTGGAGTGTTCAATCAGCCTGCCAGCCAAGCATGTTTTTGGAATGTGGGTGGAAACCGGAGTACCCAGAGAAAACCTAGGCAGGCCCGGGGAGAACATATATATTCCACACAGGGAGGTCGGAGCTGGAATTGAACCCGGTACCTCTGCACTGTCAGGTCGACGTGCTAACCAGTGGACTACCGGGCCGCTGAATTGAAGAAATAATGAATATTTTTACATGGTAGGATAATTTACATTCTTATGGAGCAATTTTTTTTATGCAAGCAGTACAGGAGTTTATTAACAATGTGTGACTAATGACTGCTGTTTGAAGCTTGTTTGCTCTCCAGGTTTGCCAGATTGTGGAGATGCGCATTTGTGCTCATTCACAGGATTAAAATTGCGATGGCCAAAGGAAATGAAATCAACCTGATTTTGTTATTAAATTATTTTGCACACCAGGCGGGGCGAAATCCCTCTTGGAATCGCTCTGTCTATTATTACTCCTTCTGATCAATTAATTTTACCTTCAGGTTTCCTGAACACAAGGGCCCAATCTGACTCAAAAAAACAAAACTATTTTCTCCATCCACGTTGTTACATACTGCCAGAAAACTTAAATTTGTGCTAGTGTGTGAACAGTCGACCCTGCAATAGATGCACAGGTGGGCCTGTGGGACGCGGCGCTAAGGACAATGCCAGTTCACTCATGGAGCTAGCTGACATGCTATCGCTCAACACTGTTGGCACGTTAGCTTTTGCCTGGCATTGATTAAAAAACAAGTCTATCTTAGTCATTTTAACGTTATCCTCATCTTGTAAATGTTTCTCCTTTCTTTTCCTGTGTGCTCCACGGCACGTCATCGAGACTCATCGTGACTGACAGACGATTGGACTCATTATCATTTCCCCGCTACCATATCAGCTACTTAGTATGACTGACCCACCCCAGCTATTCTATTTGACAATAAAGTTGTATCCAATCCAATACAATCCAATTTACACAATCAGGATTCTGTGAAAATTCTGGACAGCTGTTTTTTCCCCCCCTCCTTTATGGGCCCATAACGCCGTCTGGGCCCTGTTGCAGCACACCAGTTGCACCATTGAAATTTACGCTACTGACAAAGGGCGCTTATCCCTGCTTACAGCTTCAATTATTAATGATGAACAGACTGATTCTGAAATATCAATACCGCAATACCAGATCTTGATATGCTCTGTATTTTCGAACACAGTGGAAAGTAACCACAGCATTGAGATCTTGTCTAAACATTATGCGTCTGAGGGAATTATTTTTCCTTCCGCTTTGGAAAGTGCACAAGCGTAGCAGCATACTGTGCTGCTCACTCTTCCTGTGTTCAGTGGCACTACGGCGTAAGGAGGAATCATGTGTGGAGCTATTGGGGCTGCAGACAAGACACAGTGCTTCCTAGTTTAAAATTCAGTATGTTTTTTAAAAAATTGGCTGATGTCTTGTATTCTTTTTGATGGAATGATTTGAAATTTATTTTTTAGATTTTATTAGCCTCACTAAGAATCTTTGGGAAAAAATATATGTATCGGATCAGTGTCGCCGGTACCACCTTAAATTTTATTAAGTATCGCTTTGGTGCGGTTTATTGAGTCAGAAAAAATGAGTTAAATGCACATTATTCCATATTGCAGGACACAGAAAAGATGATTAGATACGTATATTAGGTTTTAATGTGATTACAAGATTGTCCTATTATAATTGCTGTGGCTCGACATTCCACATTGTCTGGTAGGCGTTTTTCGGTGTTTTTTTTTACTCCGCGGGAACGGCTTTATAACGGTCGTGCATAATGCTATCTTCACAGTTCATTAGCAATCTGCAGGTTAGCAAATGATTCACATTCTGCTTTCGTTGTCCTGATTTGATTTCTGTAATGTCCGAAAAGAACAAGGTAGAATAAATTACAACACAGCATTATAAATACGACATCTGAGTATAAATCAGCCATCCAAGAGACGGTCGAGTGTACCCGCTGTTTTCAAAACACTGAATGAAGTACTGGAGTACAATTTGAAATTTGACCACCCTTGTAAGGGGGAAAAAAAATTCTTGAGTCATCAAAGATGTCAGTGAGTTGATATCAGTAACACATGCCCTGCAAAAACTGCTGTCTCTCAATGGGAAGAGAGTCCCTTCTGAGGAATACGAACAGTAATCTACAGTTTGTACAAATAATGAAATAAATAATAAGCATATTAATTCTACCCCAAATGCAGTGTGTTTATTTATATATAGATATATATGGATAGCTCCGGCCTCCATGTGTGGAGTTTGCACATTCTCCCCGTGGCTACATAGGTTTTCTATGGGCACACCATATGTTTCCTCCCACATTCCAAAAACATGCATGGCAGGTTCACGGAACACTCGAAAACACTCAAAATTGTTCTAGGTGTGAGTGTGAGCCCAGATGGTTGTTCGCCTTCGTGTGCCCTGCGATTGGCTGGCGATTGGCTGGCAACCGGGTCAGGGTGTCCCCCCGCCTATTGCCTGAAGTTGGCTGGGATAGGCTCCAGCAACCCCCCCCCCCACACACACACTTGTGAGGATAAAACGGATAGGAAAATGGATGGATAGATGGATGGATTGATACATATATATCACAACTATGTTTTTATAAAGTACAATATAATACAAAGCTATTGATATCATAACATTTATTTTTCTTTTTGGGCGATGTAACGGATTGATACCATTGCCATTCATTTCTATGGTTAATGGTCACTGAATACTTCTATCTCAAGACCTGTATTTATTTTGCATGTTTGTTTTCATTTATTTCATTACCTTTTTATTGTATTATATTTTTCATATTTGTACTTGATGACTGCTGCACAGTACGTAATCTATATGACCTCTGAAAAGAGCATTTTCTGCCAATACAGCAGATGTTCGTGGCAGGTTGCTCATTTGGTTCACTCGGGAGGTGATCATGAGACATATTGCATTTTATTCCTTCACGCACACACACAAACATATACACTATTCACTATCCTACCACATGACTGTAATGTCACTCAGTCAAGTCAAGTCAAGTCAAGTCAACAGTATTTATAGAGCACTTTCAAACAGCCATCGCTGCATACAAAGTGCTGTACATGGAGCGATTTAACATATACAATAAACAGTAAGACGAATCAGTAATAAGTAATAAGTAATAAGGCGGTAGAAAGCACCAAGCAGTAAAATCAAGAGCAAATCTAAGTCATGCTGAGTCAAACGCCAAAGAATACAAGTGAGTTTTGAGGAGGGCTTTAAAGATGGGCAGCGAGGAGGCTTGCCGAATGTTCAGTGGGAGGTCATTCCAGAGAGATCGACCAGCAACAGAAAAGGCTCGATCCCCTCTGAGCCTCAGTTTAGTTCTTGGTACGTCTAGCAAAGACTGGTCCACAGACCTGAGGCGCCGGGCAGGGGTGTAGGGGCGTATGAGCTCAGAGAGGTAAGGTGGCGCGAGATTATTCAGAGATTTGAAAACAAAGAGGAGGATCTTAAAAATAATTCTAAAATGAATGGGGAGCCAGTGAAGGGATGCCAAAGTAGGAGTTATATGCTCCCTCTTACGAGTACCAGTCAAGAGGCGAGCAGCGGCATTCTGTACCAGCTGAAGGCGCTTGATGGAGGACTGGCTGACTCCAAAGTACAGGGCGTTGCAGTAATCGAGCCGGGATGTGACAAAGGCATGAATTACTGTCTCAAAGTGTTCATGTGAGAGGAAAGGTTTTATTTTGGCCAGCTGTCTAAGGTGAAAGAAGCTGGATTTAACAACGGCACCAATTTGCCGATCGAGTTTGAAATCACTGTCCAGTTTAAGTCCCAAGTTTGAGACCGTTGATTTCAGATAAGGAGATAGGGGGCCCAAGTCTACAGGATGGAATGTACAAGGTCCACTGGGGCCAAACAATATCACCTCTGTCTTCTTTTCGTTGAACTTCAAGAAATTTTGTGCCATCCAGGTTTTGATTTCTTCCAGACAGGATAGGAGTGGCCTTAATGAGAAGGTGTCTTTCTTTCTCAGTGGGACATAGATCTGGCAGTCATCTGCATAGCAGTGGAAAGGAATACCATGTTTCCATAAGATGGAACCCAATGGGAGCAGATACAGCGAGAACAGCAGAGGCCCCAGAATTGAGCCCTGTGGAACACCACATGACAGGGGAGCAGTGCGTGATTCAGAGCAGCCAAGGCTGACACAAAAGGTCCTGTCAGCTAGATAGGACCTAAACCAATCAAGAGCACTCCCGCCAATGCCCACCAAGTGCTGCAAACGAGTCAGCAGAATACTGTGATACCCAGTCAGTAGGAGCCGACAAATCTTGAGCAATTTTGTGCTTGCTAAGGCTTTATTACCACACTATGTTTTTTGTGAAACAATTCTACTGTTTTGCTTTCAAGTGGCGCAATAGGGATATGTGTAAGAGCAGAGTAAAGTGAAAAAAAACAAAACAATCATTGGTCGTGTTCCAATCGGAAGCAGGCTTCTTCCAAACACGGAATAAAATCTTACCTACCAGTCCATCATAAACACACAGATTGGATTTACCCTTTACATGCCCCTATACATGCTAACTTGACAACATTGAAATACACCCCTGACATGTCAACAGATTCAAAAAGTTGTCCATTCCCCCGCCCCCAATACTTTCATGGATTTATTTTTCTTTCAGTCAACGTCCTTTTTTTTTTTTTGTGGAAATGTTACAGAGATTTGTAACCGTTCTTTGATGAATTTTTCAGGCGTGAAAAAAAATAGGCTGCACACACCTGTGTGCCCAAACGAATCAAATATTAAAAACGTCTGTTGTCGATATAAAATCCAGGGAAAGTAGAGACAATTAAATGTGATCTAATTATCCTCACCCTCTTAAAATAATTGTCCAAGTCATTTTTCTCAAAAAAACATGAAAAACAGAACCAAATTTTGATTAGATTATATTTCTTAATAATTTCATTTCAGGGGTACAAATGATTGATCTCTTTAACGATGGATGTAGCTGATTTTAGCAAGAGATGGTCAGCATCCTGAGGAGATGTTTAGGGCAAAAGAATCA
Source organism: Hippocampus zosterae (assembly GCF_025434085.1). NCBI lineage: Eukaryota > Metazoa > Chordata > Actinopteri > Syngnathiformes > Syngnathidae > Hippocampus > Hippocampus zosterae. Next base: position 13,235,987 of record NC_067465.1, read on the forward strand.
TCTTGATCGCAATATGACCCGGGCGTTTATTTGAAGAGGTGGACGAGATGCTACATCATAGCAATATCCATAGTTAATGAATCAAAATGGCCCATTGAGTAAATACATCATTTAAATAAGAGGCAAAACAAGTTAGCCCAGGCCAACTCAACACTCTGTAGTAATCAATATTTGTATTATTTATGTAGTATTGTTTGCTTTTGTGGTATTGATGCCCTTTATTGATGCTTGTGAGGTATTGACGTGCAATTTTGGCATCTGCTCTCGTGGGGTGTTTTCATGTGTTCTGAGAATTTAACCACCACCATATGGCATACTGTATTTATTTAAATCGGGAAAATATATTGGACAATCTTTCACACTCACTCTCATGCATTTGGACACGCTGAAGGCTTGAATAACCTTTTTCTATTAAGGTGCATGTTTTTGGAATGGAATATGAAAACTTCACACAGGGGGATAGAATGTGCCCAGATTTGGACCTCTGCACAGATAGACGTACAGTCCCTTTGAAGCATGACTTCACTGTGCTGCCTGTACAAAAACAGTCCGAAAGACTAGATTGAGGCATTAAAATGCAAATTGGACATTTGGACCTGCAGTGTAAAGCCAGCATTTTTCACAGTACTGTTTGTTAAAATAATTTCTGACTTGTTCCACTTAGCACGTTTCAGTTTCGGGTTGCGAAAGCAAAAACAGACGGCCAAGAATGTCTCATTTTCTCCCTCCCTTTCTTGTGCCATTACATAAAGGTCTTTATTTCAGACCTTCTTCTGTGTTGTTTTTTTGGGCCCTTACTTTCATTGTTAGAGGCTCAATCTCTCGAGCACCTTTTTGGTGGCGTGTAATTGGCTTCCATTGATTCACTCGGTCATCACGGTAGCTTGGCCGTGTTCTCTGCTGACCCTGCAAAAGCGAGGGGAAAAAAAAATCAGCCAGGCTGTCTAACAGGCTTTGGACCTGCAGTGTACGCACACACACGCGCACACACAGACACACACACACACACAATTCACAAAACAAGCAGTGAATGATTGTGTCAGTGAGCTGGAAGTGAGTCAACCTGCCCCTCATAGTTAGTGTCACACAAAAAAACCCAACAATAGACTCACGGTTTGGGGTCGCCCGCTATTACATTGGGTGGGGGGTTGGAATGGTGGAGGGGTGACGGGGCGGCCAAATGAAGCATCATCAAGAGGGGCGGGGGTGCACGACCAGTCAAGCCACGTGTCACCTTGAGCTCTCTGGAAGAAGTGTCCGGAGGAAGCCTGCTGGGAATTAGGGGTGTGAAGGATGAAGTGGCAGAGGAAGTCGAGCCAGGCGTCCACTTGTCCATATGTGACAACAGGTGTGACTGTCAATGAAGTCGGAGGGATCGTTTGGCCATTGCTTACTTTCTCTATTATCACCCAGGCCGATGCGAAACCAAATTTGATACACTGCCAATGTTACGATACCTTCACAGTACGTATAAAGCTATACCATTCACTTCAGCAATGATGACTCATGCCATTCTTGCTCTAATTCTGATACGATTCCCTCCAATTACGATATGTTCATTTCAATCACAATGTAAAAACGCTTTTCTCGGCTTCCCTTGTGCCAAAATAGGAGAAGTGTTATGGAAATGGATGGATAAATACAGTAGTAAAAAGTTTGGGAGGGCCATGGCTTATGAGGTGCAGTTGCCCCCTGTAAGTTGGAAAATTTTGGTTTGCGTGTGGCGTTTCCTAAATCTGTCCTTGGCTCAGTGGTTAACAATCCTTCCCATTGCGGTTGTGTGCCTTCCCTCCGTGATTTCCTCTCAAAAGTGCATGTTGGGTTAATCCCAGACGAATTAGTCCATGAGTGTGTGTTTGTCAATCTCTCTGTGTCAGTCTTGGGTGTCCCCTGCCTACTGCCCAAAAACGACTGGGATAGGCCCCAGCAGCCCCCCGCAATCCGAGGATAAAGCGGATTGTAAAATGAATGAATGAATGAATGAGGAGAACAAATTGCTACACTGTGCATATACTAAAACCTTCGGCGGGTGTGTCTGCATGAAAATGTTTCAGACAATGTATCGCTTGAAAGTGTTCTGGATCTTCAACCGGCCTTGTGGCTAATGTCATGGCCGAAGTAACTCCGTGTAGATAGTTACAATGTGAATTAGCAGTTCAGAAGGGCTCGCTCACTGACACACTTTCAGAAATAGGGAGAGAAAAACAACTTGGTTTTTTGATTTCACACGTGATTGGTTGGCATGCGCACCAGTCCAAACTCCAGACTCAACGATTTGTATACTCACCATTAAAAAAGCAATTATCTTTTATATGTCCCCTTTAAGTTGTCATCCAGTAATGAGAGGATAAAAACGGTGGATTAAAAAGGTTACCAAGAGTGTCCTCAATGTCGCCTCGTGTCCCCCTTTTGCCTCGCAATATAAACGGCAGATGATGACAGCGATGGCTCCTGAGGTGTGCGCTATGCTACATTTGCTATTCAGCTCACTGCTGCCGCCGCCTCGCACCACCTGACTGGACACACACAAACACAGCCATGAACAAATGTATTGCTCACAGCTGCTGTGTCACTGACTTGGTCGCGATTTGACAGATCCAGGATTTTTTTTCCTTTTTTTTTTTTAGATGTCCATCATCACGTTTCACCACCATTAAAGGAATTTCATATTTGGGGCACACTTTCACATTTTAGCGGACATTATGTATATCTGGGACACATTAATACCAATCACTGTTCAATGGTGGATAGCAATAAAATTTTAGAGCAGAGCAGGCAATAAGGCAAAAGGTTTTAATCACTAGAGGGTAGCGTTAATGTCCATATTAATTAATAAGGTTTATCTACCGCGATGCTAATTTTTTAATGTGGACCCCTATTAACAATTCACAATATGGCACTTTGTATGCTCTGTATGCCGTGTGTAGCATCTGTTCTTAAATTAACGAGGGATTAAATAGTGCGTATCTGTCGTTCCCATGAGAATTTTGTACGAAAATCAGTGTATTTGAATGAACAACAACTTATTTTTTTCTGCATTTTTGTTTCCAGTAATCCCTCCCTATAACACGGTTCATCTTTGACAGCTTGGCTGTTTCACTGATATTTTGTTTTTGTGCAGTTTTTTTAGAGTGCATTTTATTCTGCATCCTGATTGTTAGCCAATCTGTCAACTAATGTCAACAGTCTCCTCATCGCTGTACAGCTTGCCAAATTTTCTCCATGACAAAACTCACAATGCCAACGAAACATTCTGTACAGTATTTCTAAAAAAGTGTCAGCTGTTTGTATAAAAACTTTTATATATTTATTTGTTAATGCTTGCGCCTGAAAACATCTTTGGCTTCATTCAATACAGCGTTGAAAACGTAATAATCCTTTTTAGAACACAACACCCATGAGAAACAAGAGATTACTGTATATAAAATGTAGAGTTTACCAAGTTTGTCAAGAATTGTGGAAGGACAAAAGGGTGGAGCCAGAAATGTTTCAGTGGGGTGATAAAGTGAGAGGTGGCCATCAGCTCCTATGCATATGCCGAGAACCCTCACTTTAACTAAGAAGTCATTGTTTATCATACCATCCATAGTCAGGCCTTCATGAAATACATGTCACACTTGTGCTGAACCTTATCCAACACTCTCATAATACAAGCAGGATCAAGTCTAAATAAAAGACAACATTTTGCTCATCTTAATTTATGACAAAATGCAATTTTTTGGTCATTGCTTTGCTTTTGTGTACTTTCTCATAATCTACTTCTCATGCACTTATTTGCTAGCTAACAGTCAGTCAGAGTGATCAATTGTCACCAACAGCCGACACTATATTGCATACTGCGATTGATGGCCCGTTCATTGAAATTGCATCTAAAAAGCTCAATGACACTAAGCTCTCTGCAAGTGTTGCTTTTTACTCAAGGTTTGTTTGTTTCTGCTTGCATTATGAATGTGTTGGGCAAGATACTGTATGTAGCAGGAATTATATGACTGTGGATGGCATGACAACAATTACTTCTCAGCCATGATGTGCACTTTCTATGATTTAAATTGACAAGACTCAAATGTTCTTTAGTAACTACCGCTTCTTTTCGTGTTTGTGTTCATATCAATTGTAAATTTGTTCTTTAAATATAATACAAATTGATTGTGGCAGAGTATTAAGGTATATTAAGAATCATGCATCTGCGTCAAAAGTGACAGGGAAGTCAGAGGTGTCAAAATTTCCTCCTTGATGTGGAGCAGCCCGAACGAGACAAAGCTAAGGATCATTATTTTTAATCACATTAGAGAATCTGACAGTTCCGACCTCCAATTATGACAAGTTTTCTAATTGGTATGCTTAGCTGATACCATACATCAATGGTTGCTGGTTCATGCTCCACAATCTCCACATGGCTGCATTGACTCATGACAAATGTGGCACTGTAAGTCAGCTTTTAAAAGTGTTTAAATTTATTTATGTATTTTAACAAGGATGTGATTTTCCAAATCCAATAGCCACACACTGACAAGCAAATACAGAAGACCATTGTTGTTGTTGGTTAGCGCGTCACATCTGAGTGATGTGTTTAATGCTTCGTGGTTTTTCCTCAGTTTTCTTGTTGTGCCAGTGGGCTATTTTCAATGACTATACAAGACAAAAAAACAATCCGTCCAGCATTATTTATCTGGTTCAGGTCAAGTGATGAATAATGTTTATTTTTTACTTTTTTCAGACCGAGATAGCAACAATGTTCTTGCTCGGAAACTAAAACACCGGCAAAGGAATTTCTTGATTGATTATTTTCTTAACATGCATAGGCAATTATCTTGGACAAATAACGGCTGTGTTTGCTCATACGATGTCCACGGCCATATACAATGAATGCAATTAATGGATTTGTTTACAGCTTCTTTCGAAATCAGTTATTTTTATTTGCTTGGAGGCTCAGTTCTCATGAGAATTTTCATAAAGTGACCTTCAAATGTCTCCAAAGATACTTCAGAGCCATAGTCTGCATTGAACACCAAAATAATGTGTTTCCAGGACACATTCCTAACCTCAATGGCAACATCAAGCGTGTAAGTGGCCGAGTGACACATTCTCTTGGGTGGGGTGGGGAGGCAGTTGAAAGCCGTCCAGGAAAACAGTAACTCTCCAAAAGAAGAAGTGAAATTAAAAGTGCTTCATCGTTTATGGAAAATATGTGAGACAAAGCAGTATTTATAATAATTTTCTCACCAGAAAGTTTCAGCTTCACAGTTGGACACATAGAGTGTAATTACATCCTGGCAGGAAATAATAATTATTTTTTTATGATTACGGTAAAACAGTGATGGTGGGATGCTGCGCTTACCATCTAATCATATCATCAATCATTTATCCTGCCAGTCCAAGTGTGCCATTCTGATTTAAAACCTTTATCGTCGATTTTAACGTCAATTTGAAACTTAACGCAACCATACAAACAAACAAACCAACCGCGGAGGAGTAATTATTTTGTTTAGATTGTTTTGATTTTTTAGATGAGTGTGTTCTGGCATTAGTTTTTAAAACTGGACGGTGATTTTAAAGTGGACCAGCAAAGTGGTGCTGTTCTTAAACCCAGCTTCTTTTTTTTGTTTTTTTTTTTAGGCAGCTGGCTGAAGCTGAGCTTCTCCTCTCACAACAGTACTGAAAAACAGTAATCCATGCCATCCTTACATCTTGGCTGGAGAGCAGCACTGCACTTAATTTTGAAGTCAGCTAGTCCTCCCTCAAGCGCAAGCCTCCAGTTGGTCCAAATTACTGCTGCTCTCCTTCGAACTGGAGCTTGGAGGAGGGGGGCACATAACTCCAATTCTAGCCTCCTTTCAATAACTGACTAACTTTAGAATTCCTTTTAAGATTGTTTCATTTGTAAATAAATCTTTAAATGGTATCGCCCAACCTTACCTCCGAGAATTGAGCTTTTCTGTTACCGGTCACTCCCATTGGAATGATCTTCCATTTAAACTTTAGCCAGATCCTGTCTCTGTCCATCTTGAAAGCTCCTTTTAAAACCCATTTTTATTCTTTGGCTTTTGCCCCAGCGTGAGACTCAGCATTGTTTGAGCGTTTTATTTTGTATATTGTTTTTTTGGCACTTATTTGTTTTAAATGTATTTATTTTTACTTTATGTTAAGCACTTTGAATGCAGCTGTGGTGGTTTGTAAAGTGCTCTATAAGTCAAATTGAGATAAGTTTTTCAACTGCATGGCAGGGAGCGGGAGATCGACAGGCGGATCGGTGCAGCGTCTGCTGTGATGCGTACGTTGTATCGGTCTGTCGTGGTGAAGAAGGAGCTGAGCCAAAGGGCGAAGCTCTCAATTTACCGGTCGATCTACGTCCCAACCCTCACCTATGGTCACAAGCTATGGGTCGTGACCGAAAGAACGAGATCCCGGATACAAGCGGCTGAAATGAGTTTTCTCCGCAGGGTGTCCGGGCTCTCCCTTAGAGATAAGGTGAGAAGCTCAGTCATCCGGAAGGGGCTCAGAGTCGAGCCGCTTCTCCTCCACATCGAGAGGAGCCAGATGAGGTGGCTTGGGCATCTGATTCGGATGCCTCCTGAGCGCCTCCCCGGTGAGGTGTTCCGGTCATGTCCCACCGGGAGGAGACCCAGAGGAAGACCCAGGACACGCTGGAGAGACTATGTCACCCAGGTTGCCTGGGAACAACTCGGGATCCCCCGGGGAGAGCTGGAAGAAGTAGCTAAGGAGAGGGAAGTCTGGGCTTCCCTGCTAAAGCTGTTGCCCCGGATAAGCGGTAGATGATGGATGGATGGATGGACCCCCATCAATAGACCTCTCAATAATCTTTAAAGCACAGGTGTCAAAGTCAAGGCCCGAGGGCCAGATCTGGTCCTTCACATCATTTTATGTTGCCCGCGGGAACAAATCATGTGTGTCAACTATCATGATTCTTGCTGAAATCTGTACCAAAATGTCAAATTGTCATGGTAATAAATAACTTTGATATTTTGCACCGACCCTACGAGGGAAGCTGAAACACCTAAGTGGCCCGCGACAAAAAATGAGTTTGACACCCTTGCTTTACAGGTTCTCAATAGGGTTGTGGTCAGAGGAGGATGATGGCCACCCGATTAGTTTTTCTCCCTTTTTACCCATAGAAGTTAAAACAGCGCCCTGTGATTGGCTGGCAACTGATTCAGGGTGTCCTCCGCCTACTGCCCGAAGACGGCTGGGATAGGCTCCAGTACCCCCCGCAACCCTAGTGAGGATCAAGCGGTTCGGAAAATGGATGGATGGATGGAAGTTAAAACAATGGTATCTGCAGCAGTGTGTGTCAGTGCATAATCTTCCATGAGATGATGTTTTTTTTTAATTAAGTGCAAAAACTAAAACAAAACTGCAAATACAAACTACAAAAAACTATGTTGCTTAACCACATGGAACAACTTTATGAAGTAATATTCCTTTGATGAGGCTCATCTGGTAAACTGATTCTCAAACTTGTTTGCAATTGATTCCTCAACTAGTAATTTACAGTAAAGTACAGTGTGTTGTGCTTTTCAAATGCTTGGATTGTAATGAGATAAAAACATCGAGCTTGTCTGTCCTCGCTTTCTTATATACAGAGCATACATTATCCAGTTGTTGATTTTAACTTTACTTCCCACTTGGCATTCGCTGAAGGGTCTGCTATTTCTCTGGCGCTCACGGCTCAGCTCGCTAATGCGCTCCAGCCTGCGCTTCGCTCTACCATGTAAATGCAATCAACTTGCTGACAAGAGTATTTCTGTTGGCAGAGCCGGCGTTCTGTTCTCCACATTAAGAAAGAACTAATAAACAATTCGGCAAGTCATCTAAAAATAGAAAGAATAATTGCAGTGCGTTTTTTTTTATTGATTTTTTTATGCGCTTTGTTTTGACAGCTGTGGGCCACAAGTATATTTAACCTAATTTAACGCGACAAGGTTAATTTTGTGCCTCTCGGGGTACAGTAAGACTGATTGCTGACCTTTAGACACGCGGATTCATGGTCAACTTTTAATTAGGTTGCCCTCACTCACTTTACCACTTTGCTTTTCTAATACAAAAAAAATCGCATATATGAGATGTAATGCCTGGGTAGGTTAAGTGAGCACTCTGCCCCCGCCTTGACATTACCACTGAAGGGCCTCGTGTATGAAAAGGTTACATCCACCTTCAATTAAATTTCTCCCGCTATATAATAATGCAAATGTTAGAATAATGGGAGCCAGGTCAAGGGACAGAGTACTAATGCTGTGGTGCCAAATTTATTTTGTTTCCTGGGGGGTCAGAAATGACTTCTCATAAACGCATCATTACGCCTTTATTTCACTACTGCCTCCGGGACAAATTAGACAGACGTCACCTTGATTGCTGCTCGCTGTTGCAGCTCAGTAGATCATTAATGCTTTCGCCACTAAAGTGCTTTTAAGTTATACGAGTTGGTGTGTATAAGTGAAGCTGAACTCCAATGATGAAAAAAAAAAACACGAGAGGAGGTGGTACTGCTTTATTGCTTAAATTTACCCCCATAGGAAATAATGAAAACATAGATCATCAGTTTGTGGGTCAAATTATGGACATCATAAAATCTTGACCAGTCCACCGCGGGCAATTTTAACATTCATAAATGTCAAACCACAAAAGAAATATGTTGTTCTTTTTGCCTCTCGATACAGAATTATATGTTCATTTTCCCGGTGTATGTAGGAACCGTCCTGGGTATAACACAGCAAAAAAACAAAGCTTACTGAGTCATGAGCTCATGGCTTGGCACATTGATTCCAGCTATTGACTGGCTGGGTCAATTTTTCTTTATTTTATAAAAGTCAAAACCCCTGTGCAGGAACTGTTGAAGCCTGGTTGGATGAGAGGCAAATTGTCCAACACAGAAGAGCACAGTTGCACTTGATACAACTGTGAATTGTAGCCGCCTGAGAATTTCCGCCAACAATTTGAAAGAGTTGGCAGATGTCCTAATAAAGGTTCTTCCTTACGTCACACATGACAAAGAATTCAAGTTTGCACTTCACTCAGACAATAGTGCAATCTGATTCAGTTCTGGTGTGGGGTGTTGGTTCTGTCAAATGCAAATGGCAAGTATGGCTTTTGTTAGCATGATGACCAGTGCGGTGCCTGGTGGGTTGTCCTCATGTGGGTCAGGAGTGAAGAGAGGTCTATCCGGTGAGAAGTATACTAGACCCTTGACTGGTCACCATGAATTGCAGGGGACTCTTCAATGAAAACTAACATGTTTTCCTAAAATGACTTCCATATCTCATTCTATGGTTAGCATCATTTTTTTTCTCGAGTGACATTGCATAAGAAGCCTAAATAAATAGCAAAACACGCTTGTGGCGCAAATGCTCGCTGAGTTAAAAGTCACACAAGAGGCATATCTTTCCCCAAACTGGACTACTTCAGGTTTCAGTGGTCACATTTGTGATGTTCAGACACAGGGATCACACCCCAGTGCCTGATGTAAGAGCATCAGGAACCAAGCGTCGTGAAATCACACTGAAATCGATCCTGACAGTCCATCGCTTATGAATGTCACCAGCTTCCAAATGTGATGACAAATCCTATTGGGGTGAGTGTTTAGGAATGTGTGAGGAAAGTGTCATCTTGCATTACTGTGAGCGAGACTGGTGGATCGAGCTAAGTGGGGTGAGAATGAGATGGAAAGAAGCAAAAATGGAACTATTGGAGGACTTGTCGATTTTAAAATTTCAAGTTACCCTGGTCAGATTATTTTACTGCAGAGGATGCAAGGCTTTGTTGTTTTATTTTTTGTTTTGTTTTTGTGTTTATGTTTTGGTCCTATGACGTGAACAAAGCCAGTGAGGTAAAAATAATAGTGATAGTGCCAAGATTTTGTTGAAATAATTCAACACTGCCATTGGCTTTGAAGGGCATAGAACCCTTTGCATTGTGGTTATTGTAGGAGGAAGGCCATGGCTAAATAAAAAATTGAGATCCAACTTTGGCTAGAGCCACATTTGTGATACTGATTTTTTGGAAAACATGGTCTTTCCTCAATCTTGAGTGCCATTTTGCAAAAAAGGAGGCCAAAAAGTATGCCTCATAGCAGGCGGAAAACTTAGTTGTACATTTTGTATTAACATCGATTCATATCTTCTGCTTCTCAAACACATAGGACGTGACAGATGCGCTCAGTCTTGAGCATTAACTTGAGGCTTAAAGATGCTCCAAATGGCACGCTAAAAATATCCCCCACCCATTTGCGATATTGTGCTCTTAATTCAATTTATATTAAGCACGCTGCAATTCCAAAGGACAGCGAGGCGTCCCGCCGCATGCAAAGCAGGGGCAAAATGTGTTATCTTATAATGGCTGATGACATTTTCTATATGTGCATATGGGCATGCTCAACAGAATTCACCTAGCAATGTCCTTCAAGGGCCTTGTGATGATCATTAATCTTGTTGGCAAAGTGGAAAACACCTTTTGGCTCGTGAAGTTCTTGCTAGAATCCAAAACAAATTGTTTGTCTTGACACAAGTATTGATGTTGATGATTTGTCCCAAAGCTGTGTAGATTTACTTTACCCCCTTGGCAAACAAAGCTATTTATTACGCACTTTCCCTAGTTCCATGAATTGCGGTCTCAACAGATGCAGTGTATGTTTTAAGTGAGATAATTGGGATCTGCTTCATGGGAACATGAAGAGAAAATAACACATGGAATGCAATGTCTTTGGATTGAAATCAGGGTTCTTCCAAATGTGAAAACAACCTTGCATATATCGAATGTCTTTGAATATGAGTGCATTGTAAATGCTTAGATCGGATATACCATGTGCCAGCTAGAGGTCATTGAAATACATGGGTGACGTTTACAAACCCCAAACCACACAAATAACACTCAGAAAATAGTGCAAATGTGTTACAATGAAGATGTATTTTACATCAAATTTTCATAATGCGTTGAAATAAATGGCTTCTGTGCAGTAATGTGGAGGTCACCCCTCATTTATGTCATGGTTTTGCTCTGTCTGTGTTTTTGTTTTCAGCACCAACTGGAGCTGTGGGCGTGCCTCGTCAGTGGCACACCTGGTCCTCGTTCCTCATCAAGCCTAGCTTAATATTCACTGTCGGATTATTGACCTTGTTTGCTGTTATTTGCTAGACACAGGGAGGCAGAGGGAGAAAGAGAATTTCTAGACTTCATGTTCATCATCGCACCTTTGCAGAAAGTTCATTGTTAGTTTTTCCAATTATTCTGGTCTGATTTAAGTTATGCGTGTTTAGGCTATTGACATTTCGTTTTGTGCATTTTTGTGAGGGGTGTCAAATTTATCTTGCTGTTTGCAAGCACTTTCTGTTCATATTTGGTTTTCCTGGCTTTGTCGCCAGCGATTTCTGTTAATCCAGTACTTTTTCGTTCTTTGTTTTCTTCATATTTTGGTTTGGAGTTTGTGTGGATCCGCACTCCATCTGGTTTGTTTCCGAACCTTGTCAATTTAAACAGAGATGTTAATTCTTCCAGATTGTTTGCATTTTGTTCAAGAAATCGCCGAGTGCTAACTCATTACGTCCGTTACACTGATTGTTATGGAGATTTAAAAAAAAAACGAAATCTTAAATCACATTGCTCAAACGGATTGAAAACTTGCGGCCGATATTTGATATTTGAGCGCTGGTGGGCGGAGTCTAATGTTAAACCTACCTGCATTCAACATGGTTTAAAAGCACAGCTGTGGCGGTTAGGAGACACGTATTCACTGTCATTGTTACACTCTTGAGCAGAGCTGTTGGATTTGGGAATTCCCGGCATTCTCGTGGTTGTACTTCCTGTATTTTCCTTGCCGTCTGTGATCAGTCATCACCTCTGCTTTGATAATTGTTTATTTGTTCCTGGTCCTTACCTCGATTCTTTCATGTGATCATCTCTGTTGGTGTCTTCTTTCCAGCATGACACCGTCCACGTTATTTTGATTCTTCTGATCCTTTAAAAAAATTATTTTTGGGGGGGCTGTATGTATTTTGCGCACCTTGTGTTGATTGATGAATTGCTTCATTGTCGACTTTTTGGGAATCCTTTATTTCTTTCACTGCGCTTTGAATTCCTGCTTTACTTGACATTAACATAGAGTAATATTGTTGGTTTTTTACAGTTAACGGTCTTGTCACCATCTCCAGTTGAGTCAATAAATGCCCACCCGGGCACTATTTGGAGAAATAGCATGCTGATTAATATCTAGTGGAAAAAAATGTCTGTAATTAGCAACTTCAGTAGCTTCTAATCAGGAGGTTAATTGCAATTAAAGGGTTCATTGTTTATTCAATTTATTCAGCATTAGTGGAATGTTAAACATTAACTTCACGTATGGCTCCTGCCCCTTTAAATACCAAAGTCTGGCTGTAATCTCCAGTTAAGGGGCATTTTCACTAAAAAGATAAGTCATTCATTGAGCAGCAGTGACAGAAAATGATAAATTAGCTGTCAACATCTCTGGCATCGACCACATAATCCAAAATGTTGGGCGTTCACGTTAATGGGAACACAAAGGTTTCTGCTGCATTGTCATAAACAATATATCCTTGTTAGGAGGAACATGGTAGGGATGCCATTAACGTCCCGCTGATCTGTTGATGATCTCGTCTAGTGGGAGTCCAGTTTGACTGTTTTGTTTTGCAACCCCCTGTAGCTGCGCTACATGGGACGTCGCTAATGATGCCACAAACTGTTACGTCACATCCAGTGATGAACAGTTTTCTTTTATTTATTTATTTTTAAATTGTGTTTTACCTCCTTGGCATTAAGCACTTGAGGGAGCATAACAAACAAAATTGATACTCGGGGAGGTGAGGGATTTAAATGTGATTGACTTGGAACTCGAGAGAAATATTTGAGCCCTCGAACCACAGAGGAACATTAAAGTGCCCATTCCGAGAGGGTAACACTTTCAGATCAATTAGAAACCAAATGCTATTAAAAAAAAAACGGGGGAGGGGGGTGCACAGACCATTAAAATTTGTCCAAATGGATGGGTGATATGATGATGGTGAAGGTCCAAGTCATTGCCTGAAGGACGTAAAGAAAATTGTATTATTTAATTTGCTTCAGGGTCAAACTTTACAGGACATTTAAAACGATGTTTTACATTATGCTAGGTTATTCATAGAATCATTAAAAAAAAACATTCAATTGAATCACAATTATCTAGTTGAAGTATTGGAGTGGCGAGGTCAATTCTTTTATTTTTGTTGTACATTGAAGGAAGACATTTGAGTGTCTGATCAAAAGATGAATATCACAAGTTAAGAATTCCAGCTTTCATTTCTTGATATTCATTCATTCATCTTCCGGGCCGCTTGATCCTCACGAGGGTCGCGGGGGGTGCTGGAGCCTATCCCAGCTGTCTTCGGGCAGTAGGTGGGGGACACCCTGAATCGGTTGCCAGCCAATCGCAGGGCACACAGAAGCGAACAACCACCCGCACGCACACTCACACCTAGGGACAATTTAGAGTTTTCAATCAGCCTGCCATGCATGTTTTTGGAATGTGGGAGGAAACCGGAGCACCCGGAGAAAACCCACGCAGGCCCGGGGAGAACATGCAAACTCCACACAGGGAGGCCGGAGCTGGAATCGAACCTGGTACCTCTGCACTGTGAAGCCGACGTGCTAACCACTGGACTACCGGGCCGCCCCATTTCTTGATATTTACATCTAAAAACAACTCGGGACAGTACACCTTTAGTTTGAACCTACCAATTTTTCAGGTGAACAAAAGTGTTGGAGTGGAAATGAGTAGATTCATTTCAAGTAATAGCTGAATATTTGGTGGCAATAATTGCATCACATCTGTGACCCATTGACTTCACCAGGCTGTTACATCCTTCATTTCAAAGGCTTTTCCAGGCATTTACTGCAGCCTCTTCCAGTTCTTGTTTGTTTTTGGTGGTTTCCTCACTTTAGTCTGCTCCCCAGGAGGTGAAATCCATGCTCTGCTGTGTGCCGCTGATCCGGTTTTTACTCTGTTGCTAAGCGAAACATCAGCACGTATTGTAGCCTGTAAAGAGTCTTGGATTAAGTAAAGTTTGGGAATTTAACCACAATGCGCTGTACCCTGCAAACGATCAGATATGATTGATGTAGTGATCAGTTCAGTATATGCTGATTTGTTTACCCCACAATGCTGTGGTCAATTGTTTGACAGATTGTAATGTACCCATAATAGTGTTAAATGTACTTCAAAAAAGTGAACCAATAAAGGCTTCTCCCCAACAGATATCTGGTGTTGAATAAATAAACCACAATATGAGGAAATAGGGTAAGTACAGTATACTCCTTCAGCAGTTAAACCCCACACAGTCCATATGTCAGTCGATCTCTGTTGCCTTGCTTCTCCGAATGTTTCAGCCTAAAGCTTTGTTAAATAAAACAACTCCAACATAACCGCTGGAGTCGACACATCTTTTAGGCCAGCACTGATGAGATTTCAGTTCTTGGTGAAACGTCTTCAATAACATCAATGCTTGCTTGCGAGCTGATTGCCTCACTTTCACCTGTCGATATCCCGTTGGACCTCTGCTGGAAACGCGCCTGCCCGATGCACCACCCTCCTCCTTGCTTTTCTGAGGGCAAGATATTGTAGTACCTGTATCCTAGTCTTGTAGGTTTAAATACAGTACATTGATATGAATAAAAGGAGGCGGTATGGACTATGTAGTCTTCAAAAAGAAGTTGATGTAGCAAAGTTGTTTCACACCACCTTTGCTAATCAGCTACTAGCTTTGCACTTAGCAAACGTAGCATGTTGAAATGCGACGCATGTGTTCCAGTAGTTCACCTTTTTGTTAGTCACTTTTTAAATCATGTACACCACATTGTGATTGTGTGCGCCTTGTCCAATCTCTCATCATAAGTACGAGGGCGCTCTGTCTTCTTAGAACTCGATACCGAAGGATACGGTAATTTCAGGAATGTCACACTGCGAGGCAAGAAGACGAGACTTTTGTGGTCGATGCTCTTATGATTTTTTTGTTTTTGTTTTTTACTCTTATGTTCAACCCTTTGTATGCATCAATAGATTTTTTTAAAGAGCTGTATAAATCAAGTGAATTGAAAATTGAGTCTGTCATATGTGACGAGATGTGAACATATACCCTGCTGACTTGACCTTTTGCTCGAGCCATTATAAAGTATGTGTAATATTTTTCTTTTTATTGCTTTCATTTCATACTTGTATGGATAAATATCGGCAGCTAACTCTGAAACAAAGCCTTAAAAAAAATAGTACCATTGTCATCCTTGATGAACACATGGATGGAGTCGCACACAAAGTTCGATATTCATAAAAACGTCACGCATAGGTCATGCCCCTGTCTCGTGTTCATCTTGCAGTAAACTTATTTTGGAATGAAAGTGACCTCTTTGTTTATTTAGGAGAGAAGAGTTTAGTTTTTCTGTGGGTATCACTAATGAGAAAAAAAAGTGTGAAAGTTCTGTTTGCACTCCTTTCACAAAAAACTGTTTTTCTCAGAATGTTTCTGGCAAATGAGTATTTTCAAGAAACTTAGCAATGTTCAACTGCTCTTAAAGAAAGGTACAAATGTACTTATGAAAGAAAGCTGTGAAAGATTTTATAGACTGCTTATAGAGCTAGAGAATAACATTTTCTGGAGGCCATCAAAAATTGGTCAAAATGGTTGGCAACTGCCCTCCCAATTTGACAAACATCTTTCAGAGTGCAGAACATCATTTCAGTGTTGTCACAGCAAATGTAATCCTCAGTGAGCAACAGTATGAATCCATTGGAAAGATGATTAACCGCAGTGTGATTCCATTTTTTCCATCATCTACCGCTTATCCGGGGCCGGGTCGCGGGGGCAACAGCTTTAGCAGGGAAGCCCAGACTTCCCTCTCCCTAGCTACTTCTTCCAGCTCTCCCCGGGGGATTCCGAGGCGTTCCCAAGCCAGCTGGGTGACGTAGTCTCTCCAGCGTGTCCTGGGTCTTCCTCGGGGTCTCCTCCCGGTGGGACATGCCCGGAACACCTCACCAGGGAGGCGCTCTGGAGGCATCCGAATCAGATGCCCAAGCCACCTCATCTGGCTCCTCTCGATGTGGAAGAGAAGCGGCTCGACTCTGAGCCCCTCCCGGATGACCGAGCTCCTCACCTTATCTCTAAGGGAGAGCCCGGACACCCTGCGGAGAAAACTCATTTCGGCCGCTTGTATCCGGGATCTCGTTCTTTCGGTCACGACCCATAGCTCGTGGCCATAGTGTGATTCTTTGTTTTAAAAGAAACTGTCTTTTCCGACTCCTTACATTTAACCACAAGCACGTATTTAGTTGCAATAAAAAAAGGTCTGAAAATGTCTTTCACAGAATAATGATTAAATACAGCTTTTAAAAAGGATGTCCATTAAAAATAAATTGTCCTCTGACCATCTTTGGAGACCTTCTGCAGGTTTAATGGCGATGCATTTTCATTTTAGAGCAGCAGCAGAAGAGTTTTGGTGCCTAAATTTAGTTGAATGTGTTTATCATCAAAGCCATTCCGATATAAACAGAAACAGAGGTGGGGAAAGAAGGCTTTGATAAGAAAACAAAGCATCTCTTGGTGTCAAACTGTCAGCATCTCGTGATGAAGGACGTTGTCAAATATACATTTTCAAGCGCTAGAAAGTAGCGAGCTGGGCTGTTATCTAGAGGGAGCTACTATGGAAAAGCCCAGAAGGGAGATGCATTCAATCATTTCAGGAACAAAAAGTGAATTCCTCAAAAGATTTTTCAAAACGCTTAACAAAAGGACTCATTAAATTGTCATCGCTTGGACTTTGCATGATTTTAACATTTAACAGACAGCACGGGAGGAAGGATCCATGAGAGCGGATTAATTTTTATGCATTCATGTGTCCCAAATTGACACTACAGTGATGGCAGGAAGTCCTCTGAGAGCCGTACTAAATTCTGAAAAAACGATTTGACAGATACTTATTCCTAATCATAGCAGCTGGGCTGGATAACGCTCCTCTGGGGTTTGATTTTAGTTAAGTTCCCCACCATTGGCTTAGATCAACAGTTCCAAACTCTGGGATATGTAATGGCCCTCCACACTTTTTTTTTTCACACCACTCAACAAAATGTATAAGTAAGTTGACTTCCAGAAAGCACAGCATCCATAGTATTGTTTAGCATGTCGGCCTCGCAGTCAGAAAATCTGGGTTGGAATTTCAGCTGGGATCAATTCCAGCATGCCCGTGACCCTTGTGATGATAAGCGAATCAGAAAATGGATAGATGGAGATGGGTTAGATTTGTGTCAGTGTAGTAGTGGTACACTCACCTTACTTGTGTACGGGCAGCGTGGGATTGGTTCCCACTTAGTGACTGCGTGAATGTGGGTTTGAATGGTCGTTTGTCTCTACATGTACCCTGCGACAGGCTGGCGACCAGTTCAGGGTGTAGTCTGCCACTAACGACTCCCTGCGAACCTCTTCAGGATGAGCGATGTTGAAAACGAATGGTTGGGTTAGGTTCAGCAACAGGTGAGATTTTTTTTTTCTGAAACGGCATAGTCAAATCCATCTTGCGCAAGTCAGCCAATCACATGGCGCATATAACTATTCACACTCGCATTTACACCCAGAGACAATTTCATCTTCAAAGAACCTGACCTAAGCATGTTTTCCAAATGTGGGTGCAAACCTCCACAAGTAGAGCGAAAAAAAAAAATCATTTGAAATCTCCCAACTGTGAGTCAGATGTGCTAACCGCGTAATGTGTGATTACAATCTATTATAAAAGCACTTCGATGAAGGGTTAGAAGACACTGAACTATCAATGACTTCCACCATGTGGTTTGCATATTTGTGTGAGCCGACTTTCCTTTTGATTTTTCCCGTCAGCAAGGACAGGCTCATTTTGCGCTCTCTTTGTTGGGCTTTGTGTTTCGTCTCCAAAGCGTCTCAACAAAGGCCATTGGTTTGTTATTTTCATTCAAATTCAAGCGCATTTTTTGAGCATTAACTAGGCTCAAGAACGGATGTGGTCTGTGAAAGTGCTATGTGCTTCTTGTTTGCCATTGTCAAATCATGTCAGAAAGAAAGTGCTTGGGAAAATGATTTTTTTTTTTTGTGGGGGACAGGTTGGATGTTCAGATTGCCCACGTTTGGTCTTTTGTTGTGTAAAAATGTGTCCAGAATATGAGAGTGATTTTAATCTAGCTATTTCCACATATGGCTCGGTCGCTGACTGGTTAGCGCATCAGCCTCACAATGCAGAGGTGCAGGGTTCCGCCGGCTCCGGCCTTCCTGTATGGAGTTTGGATGGTCTCCCCGAGTCTGTGAGGGTTTTCTCCCGGTACTCCCAGTTTCCTCCCACATTCCAAAAACATGAATGACAGGCTGATTGAACGCTCAAAATTGTTCCAAGGTGTGAGTGTAAGCGCGGATCTTTGTATGTCTACTGTATACGTGCCCTGCAATTGGCTGGCAACCAGTTCCAGGTGTCCCCAGCCTACTGCCCGACGACGGCTGGGATCGGCTCCAGCATGCCCCACGACCCTTGTGACGATAAGTGATTCTGATAATTGATATTTCCACATATGTTAAGCCTTTGATAGGTGCCTTTCAATACAGCGCCAGTACTTTGTTGTTTGACGTATCTGACTGACACGATGAGCAAAGACCTCACTGATTACTTTTATTATTATTATTTATTATGTGAATTTAAATGGAGCCCACTGCAGTTACGGATTTTCTCTTCATTTATTCTGTCGGTTGTTTTGCCGTCCGCCTACATGTCACACTTGATGTAGTGTGACAGTCTTAAGCTATTTTTATCTCCTCTCCATCGCACTAAGAAATTACAAGTGATGTATATACGCCATTGAAAGCATTTTCCTTTGTCGAGTCGATGCCGGACTGAACTTGATATCGCTCATAATGCCGTTTGAGCCCGCGTATTGAGTTTTTGCTCCTCTGCGACCTGTACATCACAGTAATGGACTATTGAAGTGTGTGCACTCCAAAAATGAAAGAGGCTTAAACGAGCAGGCGCTTTAATGGTTTTGGCCGCTTTCTTAATTGTAGCGCTGTTTTTCCCTCCTCGAGTGCTTCCTCTCTTATTGCAGGGGAGGCTGGTTGACATCTTCGGTGTGATCAATACAATCGCGTGTGGATTGTGGATGAAGTGTACGAGCAGATGCCACAAAATCAATTCAGTTGTACTTTATTTAGACTGTCGGCACAGTAATACATTAGCTTAATATTCAAAAGAACATTCCAATTTAAAAACAAAAACAATGTTCTCTCTCTCTCTCTGTCTGTCCGTCTCTAAACGTTTCTTTGTCTAATATGAGAGCAAGAATTTGATTGGATCTCTTTATATTAATCCATCCGTCCATTGTCAATATGGCTCAACCTCATCAGGGTCATTCATGGCTGTGCTGGAGCCTATCCAAGCTGACTGAGAGAGGCACAGTACCCCCTGGACTGGTCGCCAGCCAATCACAGGTCAGGTTTGAATTAGGACTGTTCAAAGTATTGTAGGTGCGTTTCATACCAAAGGAATTGGTCAACTATCCCTTTTCGCATTCAAAATAATCAACCAAAAAACCACCAAAGCATCCGTTCATCCATTAATCTACATCCTTACCAAAAACCCAACCAACCGCGGCCTGAGTCTACTTTGGTCACCCCCTGACCACAATGTTTATTTGTTTGTGTCCGTTCTCATCAAGCAGGCTGCAAAGGTCTGTCCTTGTTCTCCCTGCTGCCGTTTTGCGCCTCCTGCACGAATGAGCTGATAACGCTCCACCGGCTTTATGTTCTAGCAAGTTCAGCTGGTCAGCCGTGTCATCGATTTTATTTTGGGCTGCTCTGACATTGCTCTTGCCAAAAGTGTAAGTCCTGTTCTTTTCGACAAAGGATTTCTGCTGCAATGGAGTGGGAATGAAGGACATGCTCTAAACCAGGGGTGTCAAATTCATTTTAGTCGCGGGCCAATTTGGAATTACGTCTTCCCTCGGAGGGCCATTATGACAGTGAAACCACAAAATTATTGCTGGTACACAACAAATTAATAGATTATTAGTGTTGAAATGAGTAAATTCAATTATAATTGTTTATTGTTCAAGTGAGCGTAAACTGGGTAACAAAATTGTTGCGAAACCTCAATGTGATTTTTTTACACTTGACGATTTCAAAATTCGGTACATATTTTAGCAAGTTGACACACATGATTTGCTTTTGCGGGCCACATAAAATGACCAGGAGGGCCAGATCTGGCCCCCGGGCCTTGAGTTTGACACCGTGCTCTAAACATTCACAGTATATAATCCAGTCCCTGTCCCCTACACCTGAGCGCGTTCAGTCAGTATTAAACATGGATAAGTTTGTTGTATTTTTATTTATGGATTGATCCTTTGTGTATTTTGGACTGGAGACATGTTATTAAGAGCCCTGGAAACGCTTTTGAAATGTGGGAGAAAAATTCATATACCGGTATTTTATTAATGAGGACATGGGAGTGGGTCAGAGGAGGAATACAGTATGTGCTGGCTGGTTTTGTCATCTGTCTATATATGCTGTGTCAAACGTGCTTTCCTGATCTTCAAAAACTAAATTGCCATGTGATCGCATGAGATGTGGCTCAGAGCCAATGCTTTTGTGTCATGGACGTTTTCCCACTTTGCAGCAGACGGCGGTTTGAAACCAGTTTGCGACTTCTAATCTCTTCTCTCCCTACTTCAGATTTGACTCTCAAAACTATTGTAATTGTGGCCCAATTGGTTATCTTGCGGCCAAGTCTTCAAATTCAATAGCCACGTCCTTAAGTTCTCATCAGGCCTCATTCTGAGAGAGGTGACCAAGATAATTTTCACGGGAAGTGTGTGACATGGGCGTGCTTATAGTTCTGCACTGCTGCTGACTGTTTTTATGAGCAAATACTGTATATTCAGGCATCACCACGCCAGGGCCCACAAATGGGTTCCTAAATCCACATTTTACTCAGTGCTCTTTCAAGCCCAAGCCAAAAATGTACTTAAATACTCCCTTTAAATGTCATCATTGTGTTTTGACAAAGAAGAAAACATTTCCACGGAGGAGGAGCAGAAGGAGACGAAAAGACAGGATGGCTTTAATAATCATGACAAGTGAAGCGGGATGGAGATTCTTTGTTCGTTACATTTATTCGAAAGCTTTTTGGAAAGCCGCCACAGTGCTTTCAGTCGTATAAAGTGGCGTCCTCCACATGTTCCAGGTTGAAGCTTTTAAATAGGCAATCGCTCCTGAAACTCAATAAGTCGCATCATATAACGGCGTGCAGACAGACCAGACATGGCCTTGGAAGCAACAGAGCCCGATGAGTGATAGCGAGTCTTCACACTATTTCATTAACGGAGGTAAAAAGCTGTTAACTTGCTAAAGTGCCGTCAGTTCGATGTAAGGCACCCGGCGCGGCTAGCGCCATGCTAGCGCATCATAGCGCTGTTGGTTTTACTTCCCCCATTAAGCCGTGGTATTAACTTTGGAAGCTGTGATTTAATAGTCAACTTCACACCAAGAGATGGATGTTGTTGACTTGTGAAAAACCGAACATTCCTGATGAATATCGCCTCACTTAAAAAGAGGCGTAATTTATCTTTTTGGTAATGAACATGTTTTTCAATGCGGAGCTGTAAAATATTTTACACGGTGGCTAACTTGCATCATTTTTCCCCCTACTTAACAGCAGCCACTCAACAAAATTGTACTCATTTGATGGATGTCTTGTTTGGCATACTTTGACTATTATGAGACACATAAATCTTATTAGTTGCAAAATATTTATGGGAATCGGAGTCAGGCAATTATGCATGCATTGCTTTGTTGTTAACCAGCGTTGCAGCCTGAACTCCAAAAAGATTTTCAGCTATCATCACTGTGATATAGGCATGTTTGGTCATTTTGAAAAGTCAGCATGTGCGATTAGAATATGTTATATCAAAGTAGTTGGATAGTGCAGAAGAATATTACACATAAAAAAAGAAGTCATTTTTCAGAGAATAGGACATTACCTTATAAAGAATTAGTTTTCTATAACAAAGCAAATAGTTTTTGCTTTGTTTTAGTTGAAACCCCCCCCCCCCCCCCCCGCAATTTTACCAAATACAATGATTTTTTTTGCAGCTGATATTTGAATTTTTACAGAATAAAATCAAGACTTTTTTTTAAAGAAAAAGCCATAAGGGAATCTTGTGGGGGGGGGGGGGGGGGGGGAGTCGTGAAGTTAAGTTAAAAGATGTTTGTTTGTTTTTTTTTCTTCTGAAAAAAAAGTGATACCATACTAATCGGACCAAAACAGTCCTACTTGTAACTTTTTCTCCATAATTATTTCTCATAACATTTGTTCAATAAAATTTGAAGACAATAAAAATGAAAAAAGTTAGCAACTGAACAAAGTAAACGTGTATGAATTGTCTTGTTTTCCAAGAAACGTAGGTCTTGTATATATAAAAAGATGAGTCACTTGCAATATTGCAATCCTACATTTCTAGCCATGTCAGAATGGGTCTGAGAGTGGAGTGGTTCACTCCTCTGATCAGCTCGGTTCCAAATGAGTGACGATGTGAATGGGAGTGTAAACGGTTGTCTGCCTCGATTGCCATGGTATTGACGGGAAACCAGTCTTGTGTGTAATCGGCATTTTTCCAGTCATCTGAGATATGTTTTCAAAAAAACAGGATGCTATTGTCGTAGTAGAATGTCTTTTTTGTTGTTGTTGATATCAGTGTGGTCCTGATACTCCTTCATAAAACTGTCACGTGCAATCGCTCCTTTATAAATATATGATGGTTAATATATGAAAGCTCGGTACTGTGATGTTTATGACTATGTTGACACTTTTTGTTATTTGTTAACGTCTGCTTTCACCTCTCCTGTTTAGATGAATAAAATATTGTGTCTGGGGCCTTGTCCCCTAATTGAATTCCAGGCTGTAATTACCATTCTGCTCTGCATTGTCCACACAACTCGGTTGAACAACAAATGTGGCTCTGTTTGCAATTAAGCTTTCTACTTTATACGTGTACATGCGCCTTTCCGACTTTACTTCACATGACCTTTAACGTATGAGCCAGATATCGGCAATTAGCAGCATGGCAGTCGCGGCAGCCTGATGACTATTCTTTTATTTTGTATTCCAATGTTGTTTCATGCCTTAATTGTTCTAATTAAAAGTTTGCAGAGTTAACAAGTGCTTTCTCTCTCCCAGAGCCTTGCAAATTGCTTATGCTGCAAAGCCAACACTAAAACGGCACCACGAGTTCGGGTCGGTAAACATTTTCTCACTAATGGAAAAAGATTATATCTGCTAGATTTTGGTGTTGCTGCCACCTATTTTTCAACGGAGGATCATTAATGTTGACTTTGAAACTTAGCTTGTAGCCGACGTGTGCACATTTTGAGCATGGCGTCTCTAATCCACTGGTTAAAGGACACTTTGATTCTCTCCTCTTTCATCTCAAACTGCTTCAAACAAAACGTGTGACGGAAAAGTGGTTAGGATTGCACGGCTGTCCGTGTTTTATGTTATGTGTTGTGTTTATTATTTTACTTTTAACTGTTTTGTTAAGCGCTTTGTTACAGCTGCCGCTGTTGTGAAAGCGCTATATAAATCGGCTTGTATTGTATTGTTTTCTCCTTCTCACTAAAATGTTTCTTTGTTTTCCTCTACCTCCATTTCTTTCTATTTAGCTCTTCCGCGGTGGATGGTACAGGTCGGCGAGATTTATTTTAAAGGGCTTTTGGGTTGACGGGTGGTCAGGCTTGTTTTTCTTGGGCCTCGACAAATGTATTGTGTTAGCGGAGGCCGGTCATATTTAAATCCAGCTCCACACAACTTGCAAAGAGCTCACGGTGAACAGTGAGCCTCAGCCTTGAAGCAAAACCACTTTCGGTCAAAGACTGACTCCCTTCTACAATGATTATTAAGTAAGAGTGCTTGGGTAAAACTCACTTTAAAGGAGCAAACAACTTTGTGGAAGGAGTGATCATGTGACAGTGTACATTTGGTACACTGTCACATGATCATATCACACAATATACAATGCTAGGATCAAAGGCTTCCTTTCCTTAGTGATAGTGCAGGTGTGCTGAGGAGGTGCGGTGCTGCAGTCTTGAGTCTGTGCATTTCTACGTCTGCCACTTCCCAACGGCCCCTTCCTTCCCGTATCTGCAAGTATTTGCGTCATTATTGTTTACAGTATATCACCTATTTGTGCAGCTCTTGAAGAGGTTTTTTTTTTCCAAACCTGTGCAAAACTTGGGACTTATTTTCCCCCCCTTCCCTTAGCCCACGGGTGTCAAACATACGGCCCGCGGGCTGGAACCGGTTCGATCCGGCCCGCGGGATAATATAAAAGGGAAAAAAATGCATTAAAGACACGGAATGAATATTTTAAATAACATGCAATTCGTGGATGTCCGCAAGGGGGCACACTGTTTTGATCACAGTAGAAGACAGCATTGTTTTGATCGGGGAAGAAAACGGCAGTCTCAGTCCGACACCAAGATGGACCCAACGCAGCAAATGATATAAAAGCGTCAATCAATGCTTCTTGAGACCAAAACAAAGGAAAGAGATGAGATTTTGGTGACTCATAGCACAGCATGGTATCATGTTAATGGTTCGGCCCACTTGACATCTGCCGAGTCCGTATGTGCCCCACAATGTGAAATGATTTTGACACCCCTGCCTTTGCCTGTGTTTTTCTTTTTCACCTAAGAAAATCGGGGTACCGAATTTTGACAACTCGTCAGTCTTCTCCTTCCTGACTCCTTCTATTGGTCATTATTTGATGTCTTTTGGACGGTATACAACTGCTTCGTGAATTGGTATTGTTTTGCTCTTTACTGGTATACAGATGCAATGGTAATTAATTTCCATTTCATACAAGAAAATTGTTATGTTATAGGAATGTAGTCATAGGTTATTTTTTATTTTTATTTATTTATTTTTCGGGGCCATGGCAAACAAATACAAATAACCATTCACTCTCATAATCACACTGAAAGAGAAGTGTTCCATTAACAATTCGCGCCTGTTTTTGGAATGTGGGGAAAAATGTAAGTAATCTGAGAAAACCCATACAGGCATGAGGAGAATATGCAAACTGCATCCAGACTCAACCCCCCACCCCCTCCCACCCTTGTCCTCGCAATCCTACAAATAAAATCCAGCATGAATCTAACATATGTAACCTATTGGTATTCAATTTTGATTTCTCATTGTATCAACTATGATATTTTAATGATAGTCAAAAAGTGTAAAGAATGTTCATGTTTTGGTTTAACATAGAATAATTAGAACAAAAATATAATTATATATATATAATATTATAATATATATTAATAATATAATATTATATAATATATATCATAATTCCAATAAGATTTGTTGTACCATGTGAAACTGTTTTTCCATGCCGAAGTTTTCCACAAGAAACAAAAGAAGCATCAGTTGAAATATTGTTCATAAATGTTCCTTTGTCATAACAACCATTGTAAGAATCTTTGACGCAGAAATTGTTGCCCACGCAAGTGATTGTAAAGAAGTCAAACATTTTTCTTTCTTTTTCCTCACCTGAAAGGATTTTGTGAAATAAAATTCCCTCTGAACAAGCCTCAAAAATACTGAGGCAAGACTTTTGTGCCTCGTTGTATTCACAAAGATGCATCCGTGTCTCTATTAAATTCTGTTGGTGCGCCACCAATCATGCTTTCTTTTTTCTATTATGTTTTTATAGCCGCAACTGCTGTGAAAGATGTTGCCTGACAGAGCTGTGAGACAACATGACTGTTTCATTTGAGGAGCTAAATGACGTCTCCGGATGTTGCAATTGAGCGTTTATGTTTGTCCCATTTGTTACCTACTGCCTGTCCAGTCAGCAGTGGGATGATGATGCTAAAACAGCTGGGGTATCCCGGTCTTCACATTTCTCACACTGAGATTAGTGTGTGTGTGTGTGTGTGTGTGTGTGTGTGTGTGTGCGCGCGCAGGCGTCTGAAAATAAATCTTCGGTTGTACATGTACAACCAGCCGATTGAGGAGAAATTAAACTGTTCTCAACCCTAATAACCATATTCACAATTTCATATGTACTGATGGATGAAATATTGAAGTTTGGAGTAATTTTTTTTTTGCGAGCGCACTCACCACGATGAGTGGTTCAGAAAATGCATGGATAGATAACAAAACACAATGACCCTGCATTGTTTCATGCTGTCATAATAGTACCGGTACTCAACATTTTTTGGAATATAAACAATCATTTTTAATCCTTTGTTTTTATTTTTGTCCTTTAAAATGTCTTCGCATGAGTATGGCAAGAATCACTAACATGTATGGGTTCATGGCTTTATTTAAAAATCTGTGCATTGTTGAAATGTCACTGCTAAGTAAATAACAATTTTCTGAATGTTTTTTTTTCTTTCAAGCATTAATACTAAATGTGATGTAAAATACTTTCCTGCATGCATCCCTGCTGTAATATTTGTAATGTTTCTGCAGGTTGGCATCTCTGTGAATATTATTGTTAATATAATGTTATTGTCAAATATTTTGGTCCAATTATCTTTAGTACTGTATTGGTGCAGCCAAGAAAAAAGGAGCCCTGCCTCTGCTGGAATTTTTCATCACATTACAGTTTGACATCCAACTGACCAGCTTCGAGATATTTAGCTTCAGTAACAGTTGGAATGAGTGTAATTTGACTTGTCATGCCTCAAAAAATATTTTGAATTCCCTTGCAATATTGCTATGCTGACATGAGTCCTTAGTAAAATGTTTGGGTGGCATCTTATGGTTACAGAAAGAGCGCAGAACGGGTGCGAATAATTGTTCTTTTCAGCAATGGTTTGGTTTTGTTCCACAGAAATGATAATTAATATATTTATTCACCAATGTACAAAAGTGGTTGAGCGTGTACAAATATTTGGTTCTCTAGAATGCATATTCACCCTTCAAGGGCGACATCTTTCATTATCTATTTCTGAATCATGTGAAGTACTTTGGGGTGACTTCTTTCGGCGGGCCGTTATGACAGCGAAACCGCAAAAAATGTTTTGTCGTCTTATCACATTATTACCAAATTAATGCATGACGAGATTTGAAATCAGTCAAGTGAACTGTAAAAGTGAGTTCAATTAATGCTTGCTCAAGATAGTATCAACATCCAGCCATCCATTTTCTGATCCGCTTTATCCTCATAGGGGTCGCGGTGCATGCTGGATCCTATCCCAGCTGTCGTCGGGCCGTAGGCGGGGGACACGCTGAACCAGTTGCCAGCCAATCGCAGGGCACACAGAAACGAACAACCTTCCGCGCTCACACTCACAGGGACAACTTGCAGTGTTTAATCAGCCTGCCATGCATGTTTTGGGAATGTGGGAGGAAAACGGGAGTACCCGGAGAAAACCAACGCAGGCACGGGGAAATGGACACGCATGATTTACTTTCGGGGGCCATATAAAATGATACGCTGGATCGGATCTGGCCCCCGGGCCTTGAGTTTGACATGTGGGGTGTAGTGTATGAAGAGAAGACACTGGTGTGCATGCACGCAAAGTGACAAGAAGCAGACCACTAAGACTCTGTAGAGAAGATCAGGCTCCGCCCCCAGTCGTAACAATTTGGTTACAGTAGAGCTCATTGTAATCCTTCCTAAACCCGCTCGGTCTCAGTGCTTGTCCCTCCGTGATCCCATTGATGGCACCAATTGAAACCTTTCTGTGGCGTAACGGGATGAAACCAAACTAATTAACCCGTCATCCCATTTGTCTTTAATGCCGCCACATTGTGTGTGATTAGTCTCTTCCATGTCATCTGTAAAATGGCTCTGAGGCCACAAACGTCTGTCTAAATTAATCAAAAGGTTTTTTTTCTTTTTTATCAATGGATGATTCCGTGTGATAGACGAAGATTGGTCTGATTCTGACAGACAGCTTGAGCCCCTTTTTGTACAAGATTTGACATTGGCTCACCAAGGACCAATCCGCACAAGCCGTTGTGCTAACATGACGCATTCACAATGGAGCGCACATGAGTAGGCGAGCTCTCCTTGGATTGCTGAGAGCGCAATGAATTTGAAATTCAAGGACAATGATGCACCGGCTTGGACAAACAATTCAAATAGAGTGACCCAGAGATGGGCTTTGCTCAAAAAAAAAAAATCCTTTAATTTTGTTCATATTATGGGTTCCCTTGAATGACCTTAAATCGAGTGACATTGGGCGGAAGATAAGCTGATGAGTTTTTTTTTCATTTCTGTATACTGAACTTGAATAGAACGCGGTCCTGTTGTATTCCATTAGAGTGTGGGATGCACATTGGAAAAAAATTATAGTCCGAAATACATGGTCCTTTTATAAGTTACTTGGGAATATAAATCACATTTGGGGAAAAATAAATTTCACAAAAAATAAGACCAAGAACTGCACCTGAGACATGTACCCCTAACCCTTATTTCTTCCCTAATCACAGTCATGAACGAATTCCAGTTGGCGTCAAAACTTTCGCTTCTGAGGCCGGAATTTATTCCTTTTTAGTTTAAAATGACTCACCATAACTAGAATCCTGCATCGCATTGTAGCATTAAGTTCCATTTAGTAAATCACCGTTGTGGCGTAAACTGCATGCTAAACTAATGATACGTAACACATTAGTTGCCTTGACTACTCATTCTTTCTTTCATTTCTTCTTTTACTTTCTGTTGGTGTTTGGCAAATATATTTGGTGTATTATCGCTCATGTCTTTTCCACCATAACAGAGCTCTGGGCCATACCTGTGCTGTTTGGGTTTGGTGGGGAGGCATTCAATTTAAGTTGAATGAGTTGAGTTAACCATAATCATCATCAACTCGCTGTTCTGATAACGTTATGGCTTGATTCTAGTTTTATGATATACAGTATATTCTCCAAATGTAGTCTCATAAAAATCTTTACACTTGTATATGATCAATTATAGTATGTAATTATGACTTATTCATCGAATTCTTATTCTAACTTTACTGTCGCAAAACGATGAATTCTCATCAAATCAAAATTTTCCCGCCAAACGATGACTAGTAAACTTTAATATTATAAAATTGACATCTGCTATTAAAATGACAACCTTTTCTCATAAATTCATGAATTTATTGCCATAACAACATGTCTTTATTGTAGTATAGCATTCTTAAAGTTTCCTTCTTGTAAACTGACTTTATTCTCGCACAAGCCTTCACGTTTTCACTTAAATGGCCATAAAGCCAGAGTGAAACGTTACCTCTGCACAGAAAATTCTCTGGTGGGTTGTTTCTTTTTATGTAGCAAATGCTAGACTGTAATGGAATACTAATACACAATGTTGGCCATTATCCGCAAATTTCAGCCTAAGCTAGCGTGAAAGCCAATCACGGCATATCCCCCCTGACTTTTTTATTGTGCCTTACTCCTCTCAAGCGTCGGAAATCGACAATTAATTCCGCAGAGTTAATTACAGACCGCACTGCAGATGACCTCGCTGCCCTTTCGCCGCTGCTTATCTGCCCTGTGCAAAGCGTGACAGGATGCGCTCGGACTGCTTCGGAAAGGGCCAGGGCAATTTTATTTGATTAACGCCTCACCAAATATATAGGGAGCTTCCATCGATGGCTGTGGGTTGAACGCTTTAAAGTCACCGGCAGCATTGGAATTATGACCCGGCCGCCTTGCTATCCATCATAACGTGCGTTTCAACTCGTGGCAAGCATGTAGCAATCATTCATGCTCATAAATCACATTGTTCCGTGAAACAATACAACATAATGAAAGCCCCAAAAGAAATGAGATGGTCAACTTGCCCCCTGAAAAGCTCCAAAGAACCGCCGCCTGTCACAAGCGATGATTGTTACACGGGCAGCCGCCCCCCTCTTGACTGGAGCCATCAAGTGTGTGCTCGTTGATGTCAGCTCCAGCCCTAAGCGCCGCCGATTATGACTAATGGCTCTAATGATGAACATTTTTCCACCCATCAGGACTGTGCAATTAGAATTGAGCAAATTCCATATCTCTTCAGGAGTTCCCCAGACGCTGTTTCTCAAAGTCTGTTTGAACAAATCTGTGTGATGACCGTGCACGTGTTCTTTAGGTGGGGCAAAAAAAAATCTGACAAATGGGCCAAATCTGTGCATTTCCAGCCCTCACGATCAAAGTTAGAAAAAGGCTTGAAGGATGTTTCTGATAAAGTATCCTTGGTGCGGTCTATATCTTAAGGGTGATTTTGCTCTCTGATCTATTCAGAAGATGGTCATCTTAAATGTTGGTTGTGTAGATTTTCAGTCATCCAGGTCACGGTAATCCGCAAAGATTGATAAAAGGCATCTGGACTCTTCTTATATGGCGAAGACGTTTCCACCTTGGATCTCAAAAGATTCGTAAATTATGGATGTTTACTTGTGGGGTCTCTCCATGTCTCTGGTGGGTGTGTCCCTCGAGGATGGTCACAAATGGGTTGCTGTTATTGTCTGGCATGATTGTGGTCCGACCGTCTGCATACCGCCCGATCATTCACCTGCTCGGTGGCACAACAGCTCATGAGTGGCGACTGTTCTGCACAGTGCAGTGCAGTGCAGTGAGGAGAGCAATAATTTCAAAAAAAGGCATCTATCTTAAACTAGAAATACCTCAACAGGTAACATATCTCAACAGGAGGAGGTGGTTTGTGCTATCTCTGCTTGCAAAAATGTCCTGACACCCCCCAAATTGTCTCATTTCACAGGAAATGTGGCCACTGACAAGCAGTTTGACCATTCGGCAGGTGAACGACTTGTCCTTATGCAGGACTGACGGGCAACAACGAAAACAACAAGAACCCTTTTGACCACCACGTGGGTACACTTGAAAATTAAACCTGAAGAAGCCTTTTTGAATTTGAGGTGAACGGTCTTCAAATAATAATGCTTCAATTCAACCTTTGCAATAATGAACCTGTTGAATATTTTCCATTGCAAATCCTTTCCTTCTTCTGACGCTACCATTACTACTATTCCTGACATCAAGGAACAACTCCAGCCACTTTTATGGTTTTCTTGGAGACGTCTGGCCACTATGAGACTTGCTCCAAAGCCAGAGATTTTTCGAGACTTGCGTGTGAAGTGCGAAGCCACCACTGGCTAATTTACTGTTAGCTAACATGAATGAATAACACCGAAACTCAACTTTTATTTGGTTTTCACATGTTAGTGCTTCTGTGTATTTTAGCTGTTGTCGATGGCAAATCAAGAAGCCTAACTGCCAAATAAAGAAACAAACTTTTTAATTCCATCGGTTGTGCTGTTTCCGGTGTCTTGCGATTACAAACGTTACACAATGATGAAGGCATGCCCAATTGCTACTGCGCTTCAGTGTTTTTGGAATGTTTCTTATTCATATCCAAGCGTTCACTGTTATAATGAAGATACTACAACATCCACGATCGCTACCACCACGACATCAGATATTGACTGCTTTCATTTGACCCACAACGACTTGTAGAAATCTTTTTCTGGCATGGCAAGCAGGCAGCTAACATCTAATTACAAACCTTAGCACACCCCTTAACTATTATCGATGACCACGTTTCCACTGAGAATGTTATTGTTGTGATCTCTTTCTCATAGGTTAATGTGTGTTACTACCGTCTGCATGGGTGACTTAATTAGTTTGTGATCCTAATGTTTAGGAGGCAGTTGGGAAAATGATGTTGAGCTGGAGTTAAAATGGCTTTTTACTTTTAATATCTTTTGAGCTTACCAGAGAACATTATTGGGAACTTGATTGGTGTTACGACTGTTGAACGTACCTGTGCGGAAGCACAGGAAAAAATGTAGCACCCATAGCATATTAACGTTAGCTGCAAGACTTACAGATGCTGTTAAAAAGAAGAAAAAAAATGGCATTTTTGTTGATCTTCCACGACTAAATTATTCATTGACAACTGAATTATTCAACAAACAAGTCTCGCCTCTGGTAACATTCTGCAAAAAACAAAAACAAAAAAAGAAAACACTTCAACAAAACAATCTTCACTTTTTATCCCGTCAACATAACATGCAAGGATATTTTTTTTTTCTCATATGCTCGCGGCTGTCATCGCCATGGGATCCTGAAGTCGTAGACTTTTGGTCATGTTTTTATTTTTGCTTCTTTTTGTTGAAATGCTCATCGTATTTCCTCAAATTGTGATTGTCACTGCGGCCCAATTAGATGGAGAAAAATAAACTGCAATAGATGCCGAGAAAGGCAAATACCGCATCAGGTCACGCAGAGACTTTAAGAAGTTATCTGCTGATCCCAGATTGAACTGTGTTGTTAACCAAGACAACAGCAAGAAAGCATGTAAACACTCTGTTAGATGACAAAAAAAAAACCCTGCCTCCCTCAAATTGTTGCTGTTGTTTGTGCACGCATTAAATTCCTTATTTTTCCAGTCAGAGAAAAGAACATGTTTGAGCACTCCAATTATCTCACTACATTGACGCTATTGTACTCATTGTCTCACCTTCACTACTTGGAAAGATTCTTTCGGCATTCCCCGCAGCGCTATCATTACAGCCATCTGAATGTCATCCACAATTTGAAAACGGGTCCGCCTGAGCATTTGAAAGAAGAAAAATCATGCCTATAGGTCACATAAGTAGAGAGGTTGCACCAGCTCGAGGTCGGTCTTCTCGACCAGGAATTGCCAGATCCTCAGGGCATTGTGAGCATTTGCATTGTAATGGTGAGACAGCGCCTTTCTCATTCGCAGTGAAATAAAAACCAAACCACAGAATCCCTTGTTGGGAAATAAAGTGGCCCGATTTGAAGGGGAAAACTACATATTTGGTAGTTAGCGTTTGAAATGCATCACTTGTCACACCAACCCCAGAACTTTTCTGACCCACCTAATTCACCTCCATTGACAAGAGTTGACTGCTAAGAGCATTTAAATTCACTTGCCAAAACACATGAACAGTTTCTGCTAAAGTGTAGAGTCTAACTACATGTTTTAAAGTGCGATAATTAAAGATAACTGTACGTAATGCAGAGAGGATGTCGTTCCATGTAATGTTGCGTGTGCATCCATGTTTTTTGTCAAATGGTTGCATGAAATAAAGTCACTGGATTGAGATGCATTTTTTTTAAGTCAACATACAGTCTACTTTAAAAAATGTGTTTTTAAATAATTATCATTTGTGTGACAACATGACGAAATTAAATGGAGTAAATTAAACAAATTTTTTCAGTAAACACATGAAGCAAAAATATTTTACGAGTGTACATTTTGATATAATTTGGTTGTTTATAGCTGTACCAACTAGAACATGAGAAACATTCCAGATAGATTTTCATTTGATAAATTATGTAGCAACTGACCTTCTCAATAATATAATATTTTTCAATGTGTTTATTGAATCTGCATGATGTAAGTTTGACTTTTTGAATTAGGTTAAAACAAATTATTTTTCTAATTCATTGAAATGCATTTCATTTTAACAGCAGGTTGATGGAAACTAATAACGTGATAAAGAGTGTGTTGTACAAACAAGCTGAAATTCCGGCGACATTTCGTCTAATCTCAAATTCAGCGTGAAATACGTGAAGTCATTTCCCCTCTCTCGTTGTGTGCGGTGACACGCGGGACAGCTCGCCGATATGTTAGTACTCAGGCATAATTAAAAATGCAATGGTAAAGCCCGTACTTCTAATGGACCTGACATTATTAATTCAGCTTGATTCAATATAAGCAGAACTCTGCCATACATGATGCAAGTGACCGTGAATCACCAGCGAGTGCGCCTTAAGTGCTCTGTTTGTGATGCGCGGGGAGGTCAGAGGAATCCATTTCAATGATTCAGTCTTGTTCAGCGGTGTACCTTTTGAATCTTTTATTGTACAGCTAGGAGCATATTCATGATAGCGTATTATGTTTTAATTAAATAACAATTCATACGTATAGTATAACATGAAAGGCTTCCATCTATCTTTTTTTCTATCATGCTTGTCCTCATTAGGGTCCTGGATAAGTTCATCAGAGACGGAGAGAAGATGTGAAGATAAGCGCATCTGAAAATGGATGGATGGATGGATGGACTACTCGTAATGCACCATTAACATTGTTCAGTATTTTTCCCCCAAAAGGACGATACAAATAAAAGGCTTTAACCCTTTCACGCACCAATAATGATAACGGGTAACCTAATAACATGACTGCATGTCCACTGTAGTAACCGCTCTCCCCGAAAGGGTTAATAAATGACTGAGTAAGCTTTTTGGTTCAATTCAGGCTAAACTCTACCTTTGTGAAATAGGCATGGACACACCGCCAAACACAATTTAATGACTGCACTGGCGCTACAAAGAGTGTTACTTCTCAGAAGCTCAGCCCATTAATCAACATTTTAATTGGATGTGATGTTAGGTTACAAACCCGATTGGCACGTTGAAAAAGCGCAGACGCAACTTACCGTGTGCCTGCGGAAAATGGACACATTACCGTGCCCAAATTACTCATCGCCGACAACATCAGCCCGCAATCAACTGAGTGCCACTTAGCAGAAGCTAACGCTGCTTATAAACATTTTGAATGGCATTAAATGTTAAGTCAAACCACCTGAGTGACACATTAAAAAAGCTGCTGACTTACTCATCTAAACTTTTGCGAATTACCTTAATTGTAAGGATTCACTCAAGTGCCCGGCACTATTTAGGAATTGCCATCAGAGTGCCCGAGTCACTTTAAATGATGATAGACAGCTTCATTAACGTGCATCTTTAATTTCCATGTGTTATTCTCAGGATGAAGCAAATGAGTGTTTCTTATTAATTCAGAGTGGTAATTGAGGATTTTACAGAGCCAAACTTAATGACCAGATCTGAACAAAGACCGGGTGGTAAGTGGATCCCAAAAAGGCAGACTCAGATAAATGACAATACCAAAAGATAATTATTTATCGAAAAGCGAGATTTGGTAGTAAAGCCAAATCGCTGGCGACGAGAAGCCAGCAAAACCGAATGAGAAACAAAAAGCGCTTGCAAACGGCAAGGTAAGGTTGAGTATCGAAAATCCACAAAAATTCAATCATAAGAGTCCAATCATACGAACATAACATAAATCAACAATAGTTTGACCAAAAGATACTTCGAAAACCAAAGCTATTGCGATGAAAGCGACGATGATCAAGAAGTCGAGAAAAAGGCACTGGAGCAAAGACGGCGATCAAGGTCAATAATCTGACAAAGAGACATGATCTTGGCAGTCCATAACTACATTGAAGCTTGAATGCATGACGAGAGACAGGTGCGCCGCTGAAGGGCCACGGTCACGCCCAACACTCCAGCTGGTGCTGAAACAAAACAAAAACGAGGGCGGGGCAGAACATGACAGATACTAACCTCTGAAATTGGAGATGAACAAAATATTATTCTTTTAATTCTCTTCTGTATTGTCCTTTTCACACAGATTGAAAAAATAATAATAATAAGGTGGAACAAGAGGAATAAAAACGTGCAGGAGAATGTGCCTCTGTTGTCTGTCAGTAGTAACTTGTCACTTCATCAGCGCCACGTAGCAGCGGATGGAATGAAAACACAGGTGTGTGCGTGTGTGTGTGTGTGTGTGTGTGTGTGTGTGTGTGTGAGCAAAGATGTGGCACATTAATCACGGCAGCCTGTCTGTCCAGCCGAGTCAAAGCAGCAAATCACATTTGTTTCACTCCCACTGGGAAAGCAATGCTTTTCACACTGGTCTTCTGACAAGAATAATGGAAATATCGGCGAGAGTTTCAAGCTTTGGTGAGTGACCGCAGGCCAACGACTGTGTTTTGTGACTAACTGGCTCCAATTAGCATAATCAGGAAAGTCAAACGAAAAGTTCAAGACACTATTAAAAGATGACGAGTGGTCAAATTGGCTTTTTTTTTGTTGTTGTTTGTTTTACTCGACTGCTGATGAGGGAGGCATCTCAGAAGCGCATACGTGTAAAACTTATTTGGAGTTTCTCGAAAAGAAACTCGCGTTATAAACAAAAAGCTCGGTTCGTTGTCTCTCACTCTTTTAGTTTAGCATCAGTACCAAGAGCCCTATTTTGGTAGCCTGGCACCCTCATGTAAATAGTGACGATTTTCTTTATTTTATTTTTTTCTAGTGGACTTGTTGCCTTGTCGTCGGCTGTGCTGGGCAGCATGAAAACAAGCCGCGTTCATACAAACATCTGAGAAAATATACCCATCAAAAAGGATGTAAATGAGGAGACGTCTCATCAATTTAGCCTGCCTCCAATAAAGGCGAACCTCCAATAAAGGCCCCGCCTCCCTCCTCGACTAAAAGCTTTGGTGGCTACTAAAGCAATCCCGGTTCCTGCCCGCAGATTAATATTGATTGATCAAAAGAGTGTGTTCGTTGACTACGGCAAATAACGCTGAGAAAATTGCATACAGGGAACTCAACTGTCAGACATAAACCCAAGATAAGCAGATACAAAAAAAAAAAGGTGATATCTTGTTTGAACGATTTATTCATTCGTCTTAGGAGTTCCACCCATATGGTCATCTTTCTAAATGTATAATGGGCAAGAATGGTTATTGGGGAATATATTACATTCTCTTTTGTGTGCGGCTGGGCGCAATATTGGCACAATTAACGGAATATTTTGAGAGAGATGGAAATTATGCGTAAGCCTCCAGGCACGCAAAAGGCCTTTAATATATCCCTTTTTCCCCTTCTGCCGTTTCCACGATATATGTTTTCATATTCAGCCTGCCTGGGTAATTACTATAATTACCCAAAAAATGCACACATTACGAGTGCTATTTGTGCATTTTGTACTCGGCGATAATGGCCGACGTGCTCATAATCAAGAGAAGAACATATATTTTCTTATTGTCGGCACATAAAAAGAAAAGTACGCCGTTCTACTACGTCTCCTTTATTACAGAAGCCACCCTGGCAATTTACAACGTGCCCTCTCACTTTCCGTTTGCAATTCCCTCCGGCGGAAATAAGTTTGACTTTTTTCTCCGCTGAGTTGAAAAACAGTTTCCAAATCTTCTATGCAAGCATCGCCTCCACCTGAGCGACAGTTGATTGTGTCTAGTCTCTCAACCGAACGAAAAGCCACCGTCGTCAGGATATGGTAGCCTTTTTTTATTTTTAAATTCACGTCCCTGATAAATGCGATGATGAGCTCTGGCTACTCGTAACGGGCACTTCTTGCTGGCATCCGCATACTTGATTGCCTCAGGAGAGATTCTCGTTGAGAATTCCGAAAAGGGGTGCTCAGTCTTCTTGACGACAGTTTGTAGTTGTCGATGTCTGTCTAAAAGCAATGACAAAGACATACGAGGCCGGCTTTGCACTGCAATCTTGACGCCCGAATCACAATTTGCGTGCTCTGCCTGCATGTCCCAGATGCTGTTTTATCAATTTGTTTGGAAAAGATTGGGGTGTGAGGGATTGGGGGGGGGGGGGGGGGTGCATTCACCATATTAAAAGCGGGATTCATTCTTTTTTTTCCAGTTTTGTTTTGTGTTTTTGTTGTTGGGGTTTTGTTTCTTTTTGTTTTGTTTTTGGTGAGTCTGTATATTTCCATGTCCATTTCAAGTGACGCATATGCCATCTGGCTATGTTTACACTGACGGACATGAAACAGTCCAAACTCACAGACGCACAAATTGCACGTAAATAACTCCACAATGTCATGTTCTGCTCTGTCTTTGTTTTTGTTTTCAGCGCCAGCTGGACTGGGAGAGGGGCTGATGGGGGGGGGGGGGGTGCCTCTTCGGCAGTGCACCTGATTCTCGTTCACAATCAAGCTTTGTCATGTATTTAAGGACTGTCAGGTTGTCAAGTCTTTGTCGGATTATTGACCTTGCTTGCTGTTTGCCCAAGACATCCTTTTCTAGATGCCACGTTCATGTTTAGGGTCGTTCTTGCTTCAATAGTTTCTTGTTTTGAAAATATTTGGGATTTTTGTTATGACTGGATGATTTAATTTTACCGTTTGGATATTTTCAGGATTCAAGATTACCTTGTCGAAAAAGTAACTTTACTGATGACTTAACTTGGTTTGAAAAGTAAATTACATTACCAGATGCTTTAATTAAATCCAACAGATGCCCACAACCACAAGCCCACAACCCAGCTTATCATTAAATTGACAATTTCGTTTGTCAGTACTTAATTGGAAGGACATTTTAAACGGTGACATTCAAGAATCTATTTTTTTTAATCAAAAATAAAAAGAATAAACAAATAATGAAAGCAGGAAGTATTTCTAAGCTTAGCCTATTTTTTGTTTAACATTGTTGAATGCGAAATCCTTTTTAATCCTGCTTTTATGCCTACACAAAGTGAAAGTGGCTGTGTGTGCATTTTATGATATGATCTTTGTGCGTGATTATTGATGTGTACTGTGAGATGAGTTGAGTTATTAGTTTGTAAGCGCATAGTGTAACTACATTCCAACACCGTAATATATATATGTATATATAATATTATCCAATGCTCTTGCACTCTGAAAATATGATTATTTCAAAAGTCTTAAGGACCTTAAAAAAGAAGTGCCATAAATGCGATAAAAAACGTGCTTGGGATGTTTTTAAATGAGTTGTTTTTGTTGAAATTGTGGATTTGACTGATTACTCACAATGGATTGGGGATTAAGAAAATTATTTTTTTAGTTTAGTAATTCTTTTTACGAATAATTTAATGATAAATTAATTGACGCAACAAAAAAATGGAGATCCTATGTAGGCAAGCATAAAGAACACTGTCACCAAAATTTCATCCCGATGTCACTGACACTATGTCATGGAAACCCAACCCAAAGGAGAGCCAGAGAAAATGGTTCCATGTTTATGTCGTCGCTGATGTCTTGGTGAGTGTCCAAACTTTCTGCACATGCAGACATCTCCGCGTGGAGCTTTCAAAAGCTCGCCACAGGGCTTTTACATGCCAAGCTTTCATGTCTGTTTAGACGAGAGAATGAAGCTGTGCGAGGCGAGTCAAGGCCGAGTCGGCTTGTATTAAAATGAACTCTTTGGAGAAGACCATGCAAGTCTCTGGAGAGCTAATTGGTATTGAAGGGGGAGGAGGGTCTTTGCATGAATCCTTTTCATCATCGTTTTAGAATTGATGTTCATCAGCCAGGGTGGAATGCTGGCTGCTTGTCAATGTGAAGTTGTTGTTTATCATGTGAACTTACCACACTACACCATTTCACATGTAAACAGGTATTTTTATTTTAGTTTATTTTTGTCGCGTATCCACCACAAAAAAATTACCATCCATACCAATAGTGTTCTCTCTTTTAAGCACGGATGGATGGATGGATGGATGGATAGAGAGATTGTCCCAAGCACATTACCACCAACAAAAGGCACGATCATTCACCACATAATTTATAATCCAACCAATCAATAAGTGGTTTTGCATTGCTTGCCCTTCACGAGATCCATTCTAGAATTATCTAGCTGAGTTACACAGTTTGCGTACCAGTCGGAAACTCATTACTGGACCACACGTTCCCACGGTTCTCTCTGGCTGTGTGATATATGAAAACACACTGTGGGAGGTTTATTAATCACTTACGCTTTTCGAGTCGCGGGATAGCAAATCCTCTCTTGCTTTTGTACTCGGCCCACCTAGCTGTTTTTCATAGGAGGCAAACCTTGGAAACACAAGGCCGTGTCTAAACGATGTGTACTGTAAGAACACCTTTGACGCCCTGCCGTGACCCATATATTGTGCAAATCTGCAAGACCAGGACAAAGATGGAAGTGGTGTGTCACAGCTTGTTTCACTTCTGCGCAGACACAACAGCAACTCCCCTTTCTCGACACCTCCGTGAGACATGGAATCTAGTGGAAGTTCAACCTCGACAGAGAAACCAACCCGCCTCTCGCCGAAGTCCATATATGGTCGCGAGCGTTCCCACGTTGATCCCCGCCGAGTTAAGAGTGCCTGTGTTTGGTTGCTGTACAAAACGCTTGCAGCTGTGAAAGCCGCTCTAAAAATAACCCATCTGTTTCTCCGCCTCCTCTTCGTCCTCATCTTGTTTTGTCGAGTGGGACCTTTTCTTTTCTTCTTAGACTTTGACGCTTGCTCAACTTGATCAGCCTCTTTCATGCCCGCCGCTTTGCCAATTTTCCCGACAATTGAAGCGGAATGCATGTGGGAGCAGAGGCCTTTTAAATGGCTTTGCTCACCTTTGAAACATCCCCTCCCTGCAAACTCCCTCTTACCAGAAGAGAGGCTTTATCATGTGTGATAAAGCAACTCGGGTCTGGGAGGAATCAGCCCTTGCATGCTTATTGCATGAAGTCACTGCGTGCTAATGGAGAACCGCCTACAGACTGAGTCAGTCTAACACAGACACAAAAGCACGTTTGCCTCGTCTTCTCTTTTTTTCACGTGCTCACACACACACACACACACACACACACGCACACACACACACACACACACACACACACACACACACACAGACGGACAAAGGCTACATGTTCATTCCACAAACTTTACCAGAGTTTAGCGGCAGCAAAAAGTAGTGGCATGTAGGTAGGAAGTATCGTGCTAGCTAGCGAAGCAGAAAATGTCGCGTTACAGAAGCAGGAAGTGGGAATGCAAGAAGAAAGTATATCAAGCAGGAAATATAGTGCAGAGAGTTTTGTGGTGTGTAGGCTAAAAAGGAAGTACAGTGCACACGAAGCAGGAAGCAGTGGCGGTTCTGGAATGAGTGTCTCCCTGGGTGGGCAGCCAGTGAAGATACTCCTGCCACCCATAGGCCGCCCCTGGAATCTGCTTGGACCCCCTCCCCGCCTCCCCAGGTACCACTCCAGAAAATCTACATGGCAACAGCGTGGCACGTGTCTTAAAAGTTGTTGTCCACCACTTTGTCATGCATATATGCAGTTATGTCTGTTAGCATCTTCTACTGGTAAAAAGTTGCCATAACAACTTCCGCGGCCTGTCGTCAACTATCTTGGATATTTGATAACATTGTGTGACTGTGAGTGATGCCGGACAAGAAGTAACAATAAAAGATGGCAGGTGGACGAAATGAGTGGTTTCTCAGAAGCAACAACGTCAATTACAGGTTAATGTAGTTGACTGTTTCCTGTACATTACAGCAATTGAAACCTGTTTATCTCTAAAAACAGTTTTATTACTGTATTTCTATAACTGGTGTTGCCAATGCTTTAGATCTGGGGTTGGGAACCTTTTTGACGGAGAGAGCCATAAAAGCAAAATATTTCAGTGAGAGCCGTGAAA
Organism: Hippocampus zosterae; assembly: GCF_025434085.1. Lineage (NCBI taxonomy): Eukaryota > Metazoa > Chordata > Actinopteri > Syngnathiformes > Syngnathidae > Hippocampus > Hippocampus zosterae. Next base: position 13,277,252 of record NC_067465.1, read on the forward strand.
TGTATTTCAGTGAGAGCCATATATAAATATATGTATAAAATTCTATTTTTTAAAATAATTTTATGATAATACTCACCATTAATGTGAATGGTTTTCCGTTCCTCATGATTGCTAAAAATCCAGCAAAACTAACGGAATTATAGTCAGCTTGCCAGCTCCATATGCGGAGCTGCTGCTGGCTAGCTTGCACCCTGCTCAGTAGCTTGCACACTTCCTTTCCGCTGTCTCTCGCAGGGTATTTTGATGCAAACGTAGCATGGTGCGTGTCAAAGTGCCACTTTACATTCGATCATTTCATCGATGGTATTGTGTCATTGCAAATTAGACACACCGCAGAACCTGTTCCCTCCACAAATGCGAATCCTTCGCTCCATTCTTCCTCAAGTGTACCATACTCGTCATCTTTTTTTCTTTTCGCCATTTTATTTGTTTAGGATTACCTTTGAACTAATGACCAAGCGAGCTGATTCAAAAGAGGGCCGTTTTACCCGTTTCCGCAGCAACGGCCAACGTTGGCCAGTATTATCCAATCAAAATAGGTCCTGGAGCCAACTGCAGCCCAGAACAAGAAATGAGCAGTAAAAAATAAAATAAAATCAATGGATTAATTAAACAAGCGAGAATATTTAATTTTATCTGCGAGCCAGATGCAATCATCAAAAGAGCCACATATGGCTCACGAGCCATAGGTTCCCGACACCTGCTTTAGAGAACATTCGGGTTGCCCTCACACTCACTAGTCCCCGGCCTCCTTCCTTTCGGTTTGCGTACAGTCTCAGGGTGCTGGATTTGGGATGGAACCCTCCATGCATGGTTAGGAGCTTTCGGGTCTTAACGTCCGTGGTCTGAATCTCTTCCTTTGGCCACCTTATTATTCCTGCAGGGTATCTGATCACTGGCAGGGCATAGCTGTTTATTGCCCGGGTCTTCATCATGGAACCTGCGTTGTACCTCATCAATCTCAAGTTGTGACAGCAGTTGCCGTTTGTGGATGTTGGAACACTGAGCTACTAGTTGTTTCGTGGTCAACGGTGACTGTGGGTTTTCCAAATAACAATTTATCCCACATTCTCTGCATGTAACCCCTCTGACTAGGCTTGCTTGAGTAGTAGCATTCCAACAGAGCCATGTTATTGCATCTCGCCCATCTCCGCTTTGTTCCAGTAGCTCATTTTTCATATATATACTGTGTATATATATACTGTATATGAATGTTAGGAACTGTGTTTATTTGTGCGTGCATGTACGAATTGTGCTCAATATAAAAATGAATGTTGTTGCTGATCACATATTTCCAAGCTTTTGTTTTGGGGACCTCCTGAGATAGCCTTGCCCATGGGTAAAATCCTAGCGTTGCCACTGCTTCCCCAAAGACGGCCAAACAGCCCTAAGTGACAAACATTCAAGTTATTATGCATGATGCTTCTATTTTGCTTGGGTTTCGCACACAATAACAATATCAAGTCGTGCAACTTCAAAGCATGTAAACTCTGTCTAGCTTTAGTAGACTGATGGAGTCTAAAACTATCAAAGGTCTCATACTATCAAAATCCAAATGTTTCTCCTGTTTTGTGCATGATGTTGGTGAAAATGAGTCTGTGACATGGTTTGAATTTGACGTCTAACAGTACTCTCACTTGAGTACAAGTGTACGCATGCTGCATTTCAGAGCTGTCAAAGTGAATATGAGTTGGCCGAAGACAACGGTCACCATAGTAACATACAGAGCGAATGTACACGAATTACAATTCGTCTTTTTTCGGCATACTACCCAATGGGGCCTTCAGTTTTAAAATTCACATCGACCACCCGCTGAAGTCAGGCTGGCACGGGCCCCATCAGTAACCTTGGCTGGTGTAACATCAACACGGCGGTTGCGCGGCTAATGAGAGACGCTAGCTGCATGCGCTTTCCAAGCCTTTCACTGCTAAGCCGCTCGTTTTGTTTTTTCGGCATCATTACAAAAGAACGAAAAGGTCTTGCACAGATTGCCACAGAATAGCCTGTTACCTTCAATTATCCCAACTCAGAAATGGCAGAATTTGTCGTGGGCTGATGCGCCGGTGTTTTTCATGGGTACAGGAAGCACTGTGCGGTGTTACTTCAGTATTCAGCATGCATTCGGTATGCATCCATTCATTTTCTACAGATCAATATGTGTCAAGTATGCGCTGGAGCCTACCCCAGCTAACTTTAGAATGAGAGCTGTAGTAGGACAGACAGCCTATCACAGGGCACACATGGACACAACATATACTGTATGTTTTTGGAATATAGGAGGAAGTCAGCATAACTCCATGCAAGCACGGGCAGAAAATCGTCACATTCCTCAAATCATGGCCTACAGTCATTTTTTTTCCCACAAAGTTGCACCAAATCCTGATGACAAAAACTGATACTTTCACAGCAAGAGTAATCCATGCCTTCATTACATCTCCGCAGGATTACGATTGAGGACAAGACCTATAAGAAATAACTCAAGTGTTTTAAAAATTTTAATTTTGTTCCGATTGGGCAATGCGAAGGTGCTGCACGTGTCTCTTGGGCTTAGGGTGGTCAACATGACCGGTCAGCCCATGGTTCTATTCCCCCGCATTCAAAGTAGCCCCTTACAAAACACTCCCGTGTGCTTGCGGGCACATTCCTTCATTTTATTTCCCCCTCCTCGACTATGTATTTATTCCACTGTCGTCCTAATTAGTTTTTTTGGTAAATGGACGATGAGATGCGCATTGGAGCTTCCGTTGTCCGCACTCAATGCGAGAGCAGAGCGTGACCATAAATTAATCATATTCGTGAGAAAACAATGCGTGAAAACATACACAACACACACTAACACACGCCATAGGAAATAACAAAAGTGAATCTGTTCCAGTCAGGCACAAGCAACTTTTCAAAGTAGCGTTTGTTCTTGTCCAAAGATGATTTTACGTTGTGTTGACAGAGCATTGGCTTTGCCGATTAGCATTGCAGTCAATGCTGATGTGTTCCATTCACAATGTTATGCCAGCCCATGTTTTGTCCTGGAGAACTTTATAGTGTATTCCTTCCGCGGATCCGCTTAGATTTCTGTCTGTTCACTTAGCTTGCAATACCAGTAATATTGTTTTCGGCTCTCACATGTGACGTCTCCATTATTGTGCGTCAGTCCACGTTTATGTTTTGGGTACTTTTCCAACTTGGTGATCATGCCCACTCTGGCTCGGATCTTGACTTTTCCCTGCAATCTGGTGACATTCTGGATAAGATGTGTCAGAAAAGTTCCAAGACTGTTGTCCGATATTACAAATCCAAACTACCCCCTTTAAAATAATGTCCAGGGAATCGACGACACTTTTCCAGCAGTCTCTGCGCCACCTCCCTGTGTTGCTGGAGGGATTCCTCTGGGATCAGCTCATCATCTGGACCATCTTGACGTTATCCATGTCTACCAAATGGGTTAACTTGAAGAGCCCCTTGAGCTTGTTAAAGAGATATAAATTCACGAGGAGCCAGGATGGGTGAATCAGGAGGTTGCTTCTGTACATGGATATTCTTTTCAGCCAGGACCTGTCAGATGCTCAGAGCCAGCCTCAACATGAGTGTTTTTGCAGTGTGCGAGTCAAAATTTGCATATTGCCCCTCCTTAAAACAGCTTGAATCTGGAAGCATGATGGATGCTTAGTTGGACTGTTAACTAGCTTGAATGAATGAATGACTCACTGGACGAATGTAGTGTAATGTAATTCTGACACAATTCGTACACCAGTAGCATGGTTCTGTATGATTCCCAAAAGTCCCTCTCTGCTTCTCAAGTTGAATCTCGCCATAATGTTTTGAGTACAACTTTTATGTTCTCTGAGACAATTTAACAGTTCTGCCCTGTCCACCTCGGAAAGGCGGAAAGCCTTTTCAATGCATTTTCCTCGACATAGATTAGATGATACTAGTCATGATGTTGTGTGTGTCCATATCATCTTTGTATAACATATTAGTGTTGCCCCGTCATTCTCGACTCTTAGCTTTTTCATTGCTTTATTCTTGGCAATAATTGAAATGTCGCATAAAATCTCACTTGATCGCTCCACAATGTTGCGAGTATATTTTTGTTGTTCCAGGGACTGACGTAACTGCATGTCTCAATTATAGTACTTTTTGGTCTGTTTTAAACTCCGGATGCACTCCATATACGTACATTGTACTATAGCAGTACCATGGTTCAATACAATTGCAAAAACATCTCACGATTCTGTAGTTGAGTAACTAAATGTCCCTGGCGGCTATTTGCGAAAAAGCGTTTGCACATTTGTGCAGTATTGTCAATTGCTCATCAGATTACAAACTTTAACGAAGGCGACATAAAAGCCATTTGCTGTGTGCAGCCGAAGTCTCACTTGCTGCGATCTGATGTACTGCATCAACACAAAGAGAGTGCGATGCGTCGTATCCGGCGACATAACATTCTAGGAAGCAGCATCTGCTTTGAAGCTATTGACGTTTTTATTTCTGGTACAACTTTCATTCCAAGGAAGCTGCATATCACTTCACACATACACACACACACACACACACACTCTTGCGCATGTGTAGTGTAAAATGAGACAAGGCTGATAATGCATCCACAGGGCCCCGGCATCAAATGGACACGTTCTAATCAGGCAGCGTTTTGAAAGCGTCACTTATTAGGACACAGACGAAGGTGCAAGAAGAGGGTTCAGGTGGCAGTCGAAACGCCTGTTCCGCTCATAACTGATCAGGGCTGCTGCATGCTGTCCCTTTATTGTACCTGATTCGTTTTCTGCTGAGCATCTGAGCGAGCGCTAAGTGTTTCAAAGCATAAGCCATTCATTTCTATTTTGGTGCATGCTTTCCTCTGTAATATGTCAACATTTTGGACCGACCTCGGCGGAGAAACGGGAGCAATTATGATGGACTTGACGCAACTCAAAGCACTTTGTAAAATGCGAGCAGGTGGATGTTGGAACAAACGTGGGTGGGCCACGTGGCACATGTGTTGTCACTAAATAGCTTCATGGGGACCTTTTGGTTATTCGTAAGAGACTAAAATAACTTTAATGGGGACAAATGGAAAACTTTGAAATGGCTTGTATACAAATTGTTGGGTCTCTGGAATGGCTGCTCTCGATCAAGTATGACGTTGAAATTAGAATTTCTGAAAAATGTGTTTATCTTTCTATCGTATGATTAGCTAGGCAAGGATCTTGAGTCACCTTCAAGTGAGGAAAACGATCCGAGGGTATTTGTTTTAGCTGGTATGGTCATGCATGCAGGCCTGCCTCTTCATGTCAAAATGCTTTTATTGTCTTCAAGGAAAATTATTATTGAAAATGTGTGCATATGGTGGACAAGTGGCTAGCGCAGACAGTTCCGAGGCTGGCGATGCAAATCCTGTGTGTCATTTGCATTTTCTCACCTTGCTTGTGTCTGCGTATGGTTGTTTGTGTGTTTGTCCATAAGTGCTCTACAGTTGACCAGCGACCGATCGAGGAGGGTGCCTTGCCTCTTTCCCAAAGTCAGGTAGGACATGTTTCAACACGCCCACTAACCTGGTGAGGATAATCGGTTCAGAAAATTGATGGATTTTATGTGTCCCACCTCTGCTCTCGACATTGAAATGAGTTCTGTGGCACACACACTGCGTGTTGTCAGGGTCACTCCTGTGTCCATAATACATTCGTCAAGATCCGTTTCAAAATCCTAAATGAAATGTGATATTTATTTATGTTTAATTTGATGATACCTGGCGTTACCGTGACAACATCAATCAGAATCAGAATCAGAATCAGAATCATCTTTATTGGCCAAGTACGTAGAACACACAAGGAATTTGTCTCCGGTATAACACGCTGCACTAGTATCATCGTAAACAACAAAATCATTGAACCATTTTAGAGTAACCAGTAGTTTTGTAGTACCATTTTGTGGTGCAAGAAGAGTGACTATGTCAGTGACTGTTTAAGGAGTTAATGGCTAGAGGGAAGAAGCTGTTTAAGTGTCTACTGGATTTGGTGCGCATGGATCTGTAGCGTCTGCCTGAGGGGAGTTGCTGAAAAAGGTGGTGGGCAGGGTGCGGGGGATGCAAGGTCATGTAACATGCTTTGGCAGGCAATAGGCAGCGAGAGATTAATTAAAGCAGTGTATCATGCAAGCAAATAAGCTCATTTTGTTTAAAGGAGCATTTAGATGTTAGTCATTTTAGTCATGGGTTGTGGTTTCCTTTTGAGAGCCATTATGACTGGGAGCACATATCCAAATCAATGGATTACTAGTTTTGAAAACAGAAGACAGAAAATCATTGTTTTTTTTCAACAATTTTATAATTTCTTTTCAAGTGGGGTTTGGGAACAAAAGTAGTTTCTCAGATTTTAGTGCTCTTAAAAGTGAAGATGATTTGCAAAAAACAATTTGAAGTTGACGCACATGATTTACCTTCGCATACCCCATATAATGATGTTGCGGGCCCTCAGGCTTTGATTTTGACACCGGTGGCCAACACTTTCTGAAATATTATTCATTCAAAATCTCACATAATATCCACAGGTGCAACTCTCCTGCTATCATGTCAAAGCCAAAAGATAAGCAGAGCTGTATTGAGTTTTGTTGGACGTAAATATTAGCATTAGCTTCGCAGTAGTGCTGCATGTGATTGCTTTGGTGAACCTGTCACTCTGGGGCTATTTGTCTTTTGTGAGGTGTACTTCTGCCATTTTCAGTGTAGTGGATGAAGTTCTCCCTATTTGCATGTAAAAAAACAAAAATGTTATTGGGACACCTGGAACTGTTTTCAATTGTTCAAACAAATGCATAAAATATCGCGTTTAGTCCACCATTTATTGATGATTATGTGTTGACATTCAGCGCACTTTGTCGCCATTTCACTCATGCGTCTGCTTCCGGTTCACTCTGTTAAAAAGTGACCCAGATTAAGAGTTTGCATGGACTCATACTGGAGCAGATCTACAGCTCAAAGTAGGGGACTCCCCACAGTACACGGATATAACATCTGTTATAATTTAAACTCAGCCGACACTGCATCAGCTGATTCCAGTTTATGATCATATGCGTCCTATTCTGTGAATCCCTCATGCGTGCAAAAGGCATTTAAATCCAGTACGGGAATGTCAGATTGAGTGAAACTGTGATGGGAACTGGTGTTAACTGAGATTTAAAGCCATTTGTCTAATCCTGTTTGCGTGGCTTGAACAGAAAATGGACAGTTTTATATATAACAAGTGGACACGCGCACAGACTCACCATTCAAGTACTGACTGTGCATGTAACATGACATTAAAAAGACTATCGAAAAGTATGTTTAAGCGTAAGCTTTAGAGAACCAGACAGTCAACGTAACATGCACGAGGGGATTCTGCAGGCTACTTTCAACGATCTCTGTAGGGTTGTAATTGCATTTTCGTTCCAGGCAATACAGTATACGGAAAGTATTGAGGGTGTATGACCTCAAACCACATGTACCTCCGCGTCAAAAGCAGGCGTTGAAAATTTTATGTCGAAGTACAAGTCCCTCGGAATTACGTCTGGTAAAGCCAGTTTCCCTCAATAACTATTCCTATGTTTGTAAAACTGCAATGTACAAGAACAGACAAATGGCAGCTTGACTCCTATACTTTTCTTTGGAAAAGAGTTTGTTTGTTTTTTAAAGTAGACACTTTTTTGGGGGTTTAATTTTACTCCTTTTTTTCATTAAAATAAGGGCCAAGACTTATATCTTACTTTACACCTGCAATTTCTTGTCTTGCAAAACTGCACTCTTTTTAACTCTCTCTCATCCCTGTTTGGGTGTCAGCTGAGGGTCATCTCCAAGGCAACAAGATGTGTTGGCATGTAGCTAGGAAAAATGACGCATACCCACTTGTACGATCACACAAATGCAGTACACAACCCTATCGTTGCCTTCCCCCCCCCCCTCTATTATGGCGCACCTGGAGAATAGGATGTGGTGGCACCCTCTGCAGGTGGACTGTAATGTTCCCCACCAACATTCAGTCATTCCAACCTCCACATGTTGGAATGACATGTTAATGTATGCCTGTTTGCTAAGGTTTTCTTTTTCAATTGCATACTGTGCTCCTCTCACAGGGCTAATTCTTTTCTCCTCCACCTCCCTTTTCATCGGCAAAAAGAAGGCGCTGTATAAGGCGACTCAGCAGACTTCCATTCTATTCTATTCCGTATTGGTCATGGTCTTTCCACAGTGTGTCTCTTGGATGAGTTTTGTTTGTTGCATTTTGTTGCTCCCAGTGACAACCAAGCTATTCTGATTCAGATTCCTTGACAAGTCTGGCTTTCATTATCAGGCTAGACTATCAGGCTAGACTATCAGTCTAGTCTTGCGGCGAGAGTATCTTCTACTTGCAGGAGCAGAGCCTAGAGTGTAGGGGGATGGGAGACACTAAAAGCATTTTTACTATACGAGGGTAGCGCTTCTTACACTCGACAAGTGGTTCTTAACCTTGTTAGAGGTACCGAAACTACCAAGTTCATATGCACATTCACCAAACCCTTCACTAGTGAAAAATAAAATAAAAAAAGTTTTTATTTTATGTTTTTAGAAATTCAGGACGTTGCGGACGTGTGCACATTTTGAGCATGACGTCCCCGATCCACTGGTGAAAGGACACTTTGATCCTCTCCTCTTTCATCTATAACTGCTTCAAACAACAAAGAGGATGCAGAAAAGTGGTTGAGATTGAATGACTGTCTTTGTCTTATGTGTTGTGTTGCATTATGTTGTTATTATATTATTATGATTTAAAGATGGCGGCGAGAGAGTGGCTGGCTTTACGGCAGCTCCTAACTTTTCCTTCTTCTACTTGCTTTCGTTGTTGTGAGACAAATAAAGTTTTTCTGATTCTTATTCTTTTAAAAAAAACATTTATTGAGAATGCACAAAATGAACCAGCCATTGATTACCAAGCGGGCGTGTCATAATTAATTGAGATGTTGAGTCGGGTGTGTCTTAACTTCCATGGCAGAGGCTCTGTCGAACCCCCGAGACTGATTCATCGAACCCCTGGGGTTTGATCGAACCCAGGTTAAGAACCACTGCAATAGACTGTGTTTTTGTAGCACCTGGACACCAAAAACAAATAGCTTCCGCCACAAATTCATTAACCTTCGCAGAGCACTCAAGTATGTGCCGCTTTTTCAAGACCTTTTGTTTTTAGCTCAAATCTGTGTGTACAAGAAAGTGAAGTGAAGCTCTGCTTCCCTTTTGGCTTTAAGTTGATACCAGGCCTGTTAGCACATGTGGGGGATGTCATGTTTCTTGACATGCTATTTTCTTGAAAGTAGCTGTGGGTCTTCATCAAGCCTAGCTCGTTAAGTCATGCGTAGAGAACCTGGTGTAAGCTCAGTTGCGGTTTCTCACAGACGCATTTTCAGAAATAGACAACAAAATATTAGTGGTCTTGTTTTGTTTCACACTTCATGGGTGAGGAGGAACTCCCAGGCACCAACTGCATGTATATGCATGCAATTGATTAAGCCAATGGTCAATACTATTTCTCCTTTCAACAAAAACGAGTTTTCTTTCGCAATAAAAAAAAAATGGAGTTATGACAATAATTTCGTTTTTATAGGCGTACCTAATGTGTACAGTGAGAGCACAGCTCTCGTGTATGCACATGGAAAAAAAAAAGAAAATGACTAAGAATAACCATTAACAGTCACCAGCAATCAGAGCCAATTGAAACCCTCAGGTAAGAATAACACTGACTCTAGGAGACATGCCGACATGTGTATGTACGCTTGCTCGCCAAAGCCAATGACTTAATGGAGCCCATGTTTATAGGCCCCAGCCTCCTGGTATCGCTTACTCCATCGCAAAGGAGCCCGAAGGACAGAGCGCTGAACCTTCTATGCCTTCAAATCCCAGCGAGATCTCAGAGGCAAATTAAATCGTGTTTAAATTTAGCCTTTGGGAAAACAAAGCTGACTTTTCTTGGTGCTCGTCTGTGCAAAACGGCAACAAACTTGCAGAAAAATCTATAAATATGTTTTTCTAAGCCGGGAGATGAAAGAGCGATTTGGGAACATCTGGCGAGCAGACGCTGGCAGGTTAAGGTAAACAGAGTGTCCTTTTATGGCCGTGCTCCTACCCTCGGCCCGAGTGGAGGTATGATGTGGAACACCTTCAAAGAAACAAGAACATGCCACATCTTGTTTAAATTTATCCTGATGCTGGCAGACGTACACTTTGGCCGAGGAATACGCCCCCAAGATTGGGCCATGTGCGCCATACATTCCCAGATACAAAAAAAAACTGATATTTTATACTGTGCACACATTCAAACATGCATATTTTCACTGTGGCCTACTGTCTTCTTCCAGACATGAATACATAGTATTGTACTTGTTTAGGTCATTTGAAAGTAATACGCATGTTGTTATATTATATTGCTTTTACCAAAAAAAAAGCCACAATTGCTACATCTGACATTTAATTCAGCGATGGCCGGCAGCAATGTTGTGTATTTATAAGCACACCTTCACAGAGGGTGTAGTTTCGTTGAGGACTCTTGATATTTTGTTCGTACATCTGAATTTGTTACTTGTCTATATGTGCCCTGCGATTGGTTGTTGACCAATCCAGAACAAAAAAAAGTGCCCCCAGCTAATCTCAGCCAATGTCAAATGGGAGATGCTCCAGCTTACCCAAGAATTGGAATAAGCACTATTGAAAAAGAATTGATGGACAGATCGTCGCGGTCACTAGAAATGTTTTCTTATATTAAAATGTTCCTTTGTTTTAGCCATTTTTACAAAAAAAAAACCAACAACAACTTTTGAAGCATGACTTAACTTGGAACACAGTGTGAGGGTGATTGGTTGCTTTACAGTGTGGGTGTATACGGTATATACAGTATATATATGTGTATATAATATTTATTTTTGAACATTTTCATTTGGTTTGATTTGATGTAGACGCAGCTTTTAAACAGGTCAAGACAGCTGTGACAATAATCAAATGACGTAAATGGGAACATTTTGCACTTGGAAGTTTTGTTAACAGTAGTAAATAATGTGAATTATACTCAAACATATACTGTAACTATTTATGGCAAAAGCTGAGAAACGAATCATTTTGCAGTGGTCTCTTTATTTTTTACACAGCTGCAGTCTCTGGTGACCTGTGATTGGCTAACAACCTATCCATGCTGTAGCCTACTTCATGCCGAAAGTCAAATATACGCAAATTACAAATACTGGCTTAGTGGTAAGCACGTTTGCCTCAAATTCCTGAGGTTCGGAGTAATTGATGTTGTCTCCCAAACGCTTGCCAACCCTAGCAACAGTAACTAAGGCCGGGTCCAGGTCTTAGCAAAAGTGCAGTGACCTTCCATGAGCCAAAGTGTTTTACTTTGTGGAAATGAATTGAAAGAGATGAAGTCTGACAGGCAAAATTCCTAAACCGAGAAATCCTGCACCCCCCCCCCCCCCCCCCCCCCCCCCGACCGACTGTGATGTTGGCATGACAGCAACATGGTTGTGTTTTCATCCTGTTCATTAGCGCTTCGGGAGTGCTTGGAACACTTCAAGCTTTGTGACATTTCAGCAAGTGGCTTCAAAGGCGAGGGCAGGGAGGCGGGCATGGAGGAGGCAGCTGGTGGTGTGGTGACGTTGCGCCGAGAATGTGGATGAGCTTGAGCGAGCATTAATGGGCGTTTCAAGCCTTTCTCGCAGTTTTCAAACCACAAGTACAGCAGGACTCAACTCCGAGTGAAACGCCTCGTCGATGTCTCATATGCGATTGTTATTGTTTACACCTCGGTTTTATCTGGTTGACTGTTGAATCTGTGGGCCGTGCTCAGCAGAGGAGGCGGTTTGATGTATGGCACCAGATGCCCGCTGCCAGATGTTGTCGAAGCTGGCATGAAGGTCTGGCATGTGGCTGACCAGGAAATAATTAACCTACTCTGTCTTTGCACGGAAGGTCACCAGTGGTGGGACTTTATACAGCAAGATACACTGCTTTTTGCTCGTACAGTACTAATCAAATGTTAGTATTATTTAAATCTCTTACAATGTCTATGAGGCAAGTTACTGAGCATTTTATTCACTTATTCAGCATGTATTGTATTGTATATTGTATAACCTATACAAAACCTGGGAATTTCAAAAGCATTTGTGATTCCATTCATGCAGTTGGATCGAATCTCCTGTGTGGGGTTTGTGTTTTGCATCCTGCCACATTCCCCCCGCAAATTGAATTCACTGATAAATCCGCAGTGAGCGGCCATGCTTTTTTTGCTTAATCAAGATGACGCCATAGTTGGCAGCCACCTGTGAGAGCTCACAAGAGCACTGCTTTTTTTGCCTTTTTTGTTTTGTCATATGGGGAAAGTTGTCTTTCGTGTGGACCCGTCCTGCACTGTTTTCAGCGTTTTGGCCACGACATTTGTCGAAGAAGAATCTGTGCTTGATGGTTGCGCCTTTCTCTGCAGCACGCGTGGACCAGCACTGATTTTGATGGGGCGGCACTATTTGACGGTCAGTGCTTGTGTTTTTTTGCACATGTTATGGGCAGCATTTTTCAGAGCCCCGTTTTGTTCAGCGGCGATGTGGGCGCGGTTGGACAGTCTGTGTTGATGCTGCAGGATGAATGGGCTGTTTGAGCTGAGGTTGAGGATCGAGGAGCGTCGCCGTTTAACGCTGATGTGTATTTGGACCTGAGAGTCAGCGCTTGGAATTGAAGCGGATTTACATGGAACAAGAGAAGTGAACCAAGTTCTTTTTTTCATCAATGGATGCTACAGCTTCATGTTTATTTTCAAACTTGCATTGCAGCAGACATCTGCACATTTTTGGAGCACGACGTCTCTGATCCACTGGTGAAAAGATACTTTGAATCTTTCCTCTTTCATCTAGAACTGCCTCAAACAACAAGGCATGTGCTGGAATATGCTTTTGATTACATGACTGTCCAAGTCATGTTATGTGTTGTGTTATATTACCGTGAAAGCGCTTTGTTACAGCTGCAGCTCTTGTGAAAGTGTTATATACTGTAAATAAAGGTCAGTACTGTATTGTATTCATTCATTCATTCATCTTCCTAACCGCTTGATCCTAACTAGGGTCGCGCTGGGTGCTGGAACCTATCCCAGCTGTCTCCGGGCAGTAGGCGGGGGACACCCTGAATCGGTTGCCAGCCAATCGCAGGGCACACAGATACGAACAACCATTTGCACTCACACTCACACTTAGGGACAATTTAGAGTGTTCAATCAGCCTGCCATGCATATTTTTGGAATGTGGGAGGAAACCGGAGCACCCGGAGAAAACCCACGCAGGCCCGGGGAGAACATGCAAACTCCACACAGGGAGGTCGGAGCTGGAATCGAACCCGGTACGTCTGCACTGTGAAGCCAACGTGCTAACCACTGGACTACCGGGCCGCCCTGTATTGTATTGTAAGGTCAATATATACCATGCGAGTGATTTGTGATCAGTCCATTATGCACCCCACTTTTCTTGCCAAATGTCTGAATTGCTTATTGGTTTGAACGATTGTATGTCTATGTGTGCGCTGCAATTGACTTAGACCAGAGACCCGGTACAACTACTGCGGCCCGGGTGCCACATGTGGCTCGTCCACAGACACTGACCCTCACAGTGACAAGGAAATCAAAGTAAATGGTAAAATATATGGTACTTTCATTTTATGTGCAAGTTTGTGGACACTATTACAAGCACGGTCCCGAGCAAGTGTTACGACTTGTGTCTGTACTGTTGTCAAAGTAGTGACCTTTCTTCTGTAGCACCTTTTTCCGCCCCCGGACAATTATTTTTCCAAAGGAGGGCTTAGCAAAAGTGATATGTTGCAAATGTTAGCAACATTCAGATTTCCTGCACGGTGGAGGGAAGATGGACAAGAATATCCGGCCTTGATAGTACAGTACACAAATGTACTGTTTCATATACTGGCTCTATTAAGATAAGATAAGATATGAGCTGCTGGAGAGGCAGCCACTCAGGGGGTGCCATCATCAAAAAAAAAAAAATTATTAGATCTATTAGAAGCAGGGGCGGGCTCCAGTTCATCCGACAAGTGCTGTCGCAATGGTCGTGATGAATGAACATTGCCATGTATCCACCAAGAAGGTTTCTACAGATCTTCCAGTGTGTGGCATTCAGTCATGAGGTATGCTTGGCTCTCTCCTTTTCCATGAGAAATTCTTACCTTCGCCGCCACTCCCACTGTGCGCGGTGCCAGATGGAGTCTAATTGAATGATTTTGCCAGGGATCAGTGAGATTAGGGATTGTGTTTATTCCTCTGTCGCTCTGGATTAGTGCTACTTCAATATCTGCCTGTCTTTTGGAATAACAAATAGAAAAATACACAAAGAACTACACGCTTTGTGACAAATACAGTTACAATTACTCCGTTTGCCCTTTCAGGTAAGCCGCTCACTTTTATTCATGAAGAGGCGCTGAGCCATCACCGTATAAGAAGTCTTCCCATGAAATTCATTCGCAAAGTGGGCTAAGGCCAAGATGTTTGCTAAATAATGCAGTGGTCCCCAATCCCTAGACTGCGGACCAGTACCGGTCCGTGGGTCATTTGTTAACGGGCTACACAGAAAGTATAAATAACTTACATTACTTCCGTTTTAATTATTTCAGAATCTGAAGCATATTTTATTTTGAAAATTACCGGATTCTCTGTTACATCCGTCGTCAGTATGTCACTCTTGACGCAGGTCAAGGCGCGCTTCTCGGTCACGTGATGAAACTCAGGAGCTAGCAAAATGGGTAAAAAAAACAAACATCTTTGGAAAGTTTCTTTGAGAAGGGGAGGAAAGCCCTGCAGCGGTGCAAAAGTGACTTTCAAGAAAAAGGATACTTTTAATAGACAGTGTCAGGAGTCCTACTTAAAATATCTCAACACTCCCACTTTGCATAATAAGCGGTAATGGTGAGTCGTATCTTTCATGCACTTTGTATTTGCAGCATATCTTATTTTGAAGGCACGTTTCAACTTTACCATGGAAACCAGAGAGTTTTGCGGCCAGATAGGACGTTCCTTGTGTCATGATTCATGTTTATTATTATGTTTAAACAATACCACATTGTCAAACAGGTCATATCAGATTATTTTGTTGTCGTTATTCGCCACACTTTAGAGGCCATTCCTTGAAAATATTGTCTGACATTAAACCAGTCCGGTGGGGCAAAAAAGGTTAGGGACCACTGAAGTAAGTAAGGGAAAGCATGCAGCTTTTTGCATAGAGGCTGCTGCATGGGTGAAAGAGGTGTTTGCTGTTGTTAACCTTGCTATGAATCCTGTCCTTCTCAATCCACTGGTAATCCTAATAATCCCAACCCCATCTCTGTAATAAGTGCCAGATGCTGATGGATCAGATAAACACCGAGCTTGTGTTTTTATACAAGAAAAATAAAGCAATAGGAGCCCCGCTGGAATTCACACGTTGGGATAAAAGAATGGGAAAATAGTGGCACACCTACACAGGGGATCATTCGCAACAAAAGTACCGGTAGAGCCTTGGTGCTGGGCTTATTCTTTCAAAAACAAGTTACTTTGTAGGAGTAGTTTGGGATGGGCATTTTGAGCAATTCATTGATCTTTTGTCTGGAAACGATTAATGGTAAATGAAACCAAATGAAGAGCACAACTTGGTTGCGAGCAGCAGCTGCGCTTCTTTGTTTGCCGCGACAACATGATTCTGCTCAATGTGATATTGGCACGAAAGCAGCAGTTCAAAACATCCAAAGGAGGACAATTACAAAAGAACAATCACTTGAATTGCAGTTAAGTGGGTCTACCCTTAGTCAAATCATCTCGTACCCTGCCAACGGCGAGAAACCAGCCCATGTTTTTCTTTTTTCATGCACCGGAGTCTGTTGCTAGTTTTCACTAGCATTGCTATGGTTTTTCTTGTTTTTGTTCTTGGTACTTTTATCCCCCTTTTGACTACTCCAATCTATTACCTTTTTATGAAACCTGTGAATCGTGCTTTGCCTGATGATCATAGCTACACTCATGGATACACAAATTCAATCAACAATGACACTAAATGATGACAACAACAACAACAAGAAACTCGTGGCTTCTGATTTGTCGTTAATCCCCTGGAAATCTATCAAGTACATTTTGAAAAAATGCCCATCAATATTCCTTTTCATCACATCAACTCTCATGGAAGCGTACATACAAATACAAATAAAATCTACTAAAACACCACTTAACGGGATGACCGATTAATGTAAATAAATAAATAAACAAGCACCCCCAACACACACACACAATGAACTGATCAATAATCTCCCCTTTAATCAATTCCCGTATTTTCCACACCTAAAAGCCTGCCATTTTCTTAAAAGCTCACAGTGCACCTTAAAATCCGATGCGCCTTGTTTATTATGGTTATTACGGTAATATGTCAACCAAAAATGGCTCCTTGCAAGAGACTTGCTTCCAACGCAGAGTTCAAACTTAAGGCAATCGACTTCGCAGTTGAACACGGAAAGAGAGCATCGGCAAGAGAGTTCAACGTTAACGAGTCAATGTTATAACTTGCTGTTGGTTAAGTGAACTGTGTTGCTGCTTTATTAAATAAGTTTTACTGACATCTGGTCATTCTGTTGGCATTTCCAACAGAATCGACTCAAGGTCTATTTTGGTTCCCTGTCGGTTTTCCTCTACATTTTCACCAAGCTGTCGGTAGACTTGTACGCCGGCGCACTCTTCATCCAGGAGTCCCTCGGGTGGAATCTTTACCTGTCTATAGGTAAAGATTCTGTTGGCATTTCCTTGAGCGTAGCTCCATCTAGTGGATGCCTTGTAGATTGCGTCTTATAATGCAGTGCATCCAATATATGAAAAAAACTGCTCAATGCATTTCCCCATCATCAGCCAAGTAACTTTCGACCTGCTCATAGCAGATTGGAACGCCATTAGCGGGTGCAGCTGTTGGTGCATATTACCGATCGGATAATTTTCCCATTCTGACAGCTGCCGCGGGCTCTTTAGACCAGCGATCATCTAGGATCATCCTCGCTCTCACCTGACAAATAAACATAATCCTCTGGATATTTTTGACATGGATCTCCAAGAGTCCTGACCCCTGCAATGTATCCCAGTAATTGCGATCCGCCGAACTCTGAGCCTTCCATTTTCGTGACCTGTCGCTCTAATGATGCCTCGTCGGCTGCCAAAGTGTATACGGACCTGCTGAATGAGTCATTGCTGTCAAAAGGTGATTTGCCAACTGTTCAACTTGATGGCGATAATGGAAGGCGGTGGATGTTTGACCTCATCTCACTGGCCTTTTGCATCAACACTGACCAATTTTTGGAGGCCTAACCACAAAGTTGGGCTGGTGTTGTGCTCAGAAGTGGCTTTGCCAAAGCGGCTGTCTTGCGCTGATAATGCCCCTTAACGACAAGCACACATTTGGTTATCACCAACTATACAATCGACGTCTCTCCTTGGATTCTAAAGAACAAGAGCAGCAGTCCCACCAAGGAATCAATCACGGTAATGGTTTCCCTTATGGTAAGGAAAGACAGATGATAGATCCCGGTCATCATACGCAGCCGAGCACTCCATCACTCGCGTTTGCAGACTCCTGGTTCTTCTGCTCAGTCTGCCCCCCCCCCACCCCTCCTCCTCTTTATCTTGTGTGAGCAATCTGTCCGCCAACCATCCCGTGCCCTCTGGCCATTTTGGTCCCAGGGGGGCTTGGCGCCGACCAGTCAAAGTCCTTTGACCTTTTTGTCATCCCAACCGCTTTTCAGTCATTGCTTCCATCTCCACGTGGGATGTAAAAATATTTTGTGAGTGGAACCTCCACTTTCCATTTCTGATTTCAAGTTGACAATACCATTTGTCCTGTTATGGGTTTTCTCCGGGTACTCCGGTTTCCCCTCACATTCCAAAAACATGCATGGCAGGCTGATTGAACACTCAAAATTGTCTCCAGTTGTGAGTGCAAGCGTGGATGGTTGTTCGTCTACGGGTGCCCTGCGATAGGCTGGCAAACAGTTCAGGTTGTCCCCCGCTTACTGCCCGAAAACAGCTGGGATAAGCTCCATCACCCTCATGACCCTTTTGAGGATAAAGCAGATCAGAAAATGAACGGACAGATGTATTTCTATAGTGCTCTCACAACAGCTGCAGCTTAAATATACAATGAGTGTAATTATTTTGTTTGTTTTCGTTTCATAGTGAAGGCATTAAACATGAGAGTGATTTCCCGATTAAATTTGACGGAATAGAGCAAACAAGCACAACCACGTGATCATCGCTGTAAGACCATGCTGAAGTGCATTTTGTCTGTGCTATGTTTTATCGATCAATAGATAATGAATGTTTTACTCCGCCCAGAAGTGTATCACTTTGTGAAAACTTAATCAGTCAACGCAGTCATCAATATGCTGAGGCTGTGTTTGTTTTTTGTTTGCAACGGCCTTCACCCTGGGCGGGTTGAACCGGCTTCTTCCTTGGCGCGCACGACATCCCTGATCATGGCGGCCCAAGCGCGGCGATCCTGTGCCAGGTCAACCGACAGCTTCAGCCAGTCCTGGTTCCACCGTCTCAGACCCACCACCAAGGGGCCGGAAAGATACGCGAGGTCTTCTTTCATCGTGGTGGCCCAGGTCTTGACTTGTCCACCACGCCGCTTGCGCCAGGCTGGCAAAGGAGCAGGAAGGAGAACATCCCTGATCAACTCGCCCTCCTGGTGGCGTGCCGCATGCCCGAACCAACGGAGTCGACGTTGCAGGAGACACGCTGGTAAGGGGCTAAGGTGCAGGCAGCGACGAAGGTCAGCAGTGTCGACCCGGTCCGATCGGCGGCGGCGGAGAATACGGCGGACGCAATCGTTATCAAAGACTTCCAGCTTGCGCTGGTCAGCCACTCTCATAGGCCAGGTCTCACAGCCATAAAGCAGGATGGTCCGCACGATCGCCTGGTAGACACGCCCCTTTGTCACTGCCGAGATCTCGCGCCGACCCCACAGATGGCGTTGTAGGCGCACGAAGGCGGATCTGGCAGCCCCGATGCGATGCACGACTTCTGCTTCTCCTTGCCCCGACGGAACCACAGAGCAGCCGAGATATGTGAAGGAATCAACGTTTTCCAGGGTCACGCCCTCCAGTGACAGCGACCGTTGGTCAGCTGGGTTGGTGAGGGAGGACATGATCTTGGTCTTCGAGGCGTTGATGCGCATTCCAACGGTCAGGGCCGTTCGATGGATTTTCATCAGCGCGTTTTCAACTTCCTCGAACGTGTTTCCAAGTAGAGCGATGTCATCTGCGTATGCCAGGTCCGACACTGCGACATCTCGGCCGACCCTCACTCCCTCAAAGCCATGGAGAGCAGTGTTGAGAATGTGGTCGATGGCATAGTTGAATAAGGTTGGTGAGAGCGCGCAGCCTTGTCGGACACCCGACCGCACCTCAAAGGTTTCTGATTCGCTGCCGTAGGCCCGCACTCGGACTCGGGTTGACCGGTAGTAGCCCTGGATGAGCCGAAGCAGTTTCACAGGGATCCCGTCAGCCTTCATGATCATCCACAACACACCCCGGTCAACTGAATCAAATGCTGCGGCAAAGTCGATGAAGCACACGACTGTTGGTTGTTGGTAGGCCCATCGTTGCTCCAAGGTGCGACGCAGGCTAAAAATCTGGTCTACACATCCCCTTCCGGGGCGAAAGCCACCCTGAGTTGGGCGAGTCCGGTGGTCACGGGCCATCTGGAAGCGTTTCAGCAGAAGGACGACGAATGCTTTTGCAGCCACATCGAGAAGGCTAATGCCTCTGTAGTTGGTGCACAGCTTCTTGTCTCCCTTCTTGAAAAGGGGTATTAACACTGCTTCGCTCCAGTCATCCGGGATGGTCTCGGACGTCCATACGGCGTTGTATACGCGATGAAGCCACGCTGCAAAGACGTCAATGTTGCTTTTGTAAACTTCCGCCGGGATGCCGTCTTCACCTGGGGCTTTATTATTCCTGAGCTGAAGCAGGACGCCTCGAATTTCGTCTACCGTAGGTGGGTCCGAGCTGCAGTCGTACTCCTCATCAATTGCAGGAAGCACAGGCGCCAACACTGGTGGTGGGTGATTGAGTAGGACTTCGAAGTGTTCGCGCCAACGTTGCAGCCGTTCCTCTAGGGAGGTTATCACAGAACCGTTCACTGTGCAGATTGTTTCGCTGACTCCAGCGGATTTCCTGCTGGCCTTCTTTACCAGCTGATAAAGCTTGCGGGTATCTCCCGCAGCGGCGGCCCTCTCAGTTTCTTCGGCAAAGTCGCACCAATAGGCATTTCGATCTGCCCGAATCGCCCGAGTGGTAAGTCGCCGTAGTTCGCGGAAGTTGGCTGCTCCCGTTACTCGCGCAAGCCTGGATCGTTCTGCAAGGGCCAGAGTGTTTGCAGTGATCCAGTCACGGTTCTGGCGTTTGGTGGAGATGAGGTGTGAGCGTGCAGCTGCAATGATGGTAGATTTGAGTTCTCGCCACTCCTGCTCTGGCTCATTGGAAGCCGGTTGTAGTTGAGCGAAGCGGTTTTGGACCTCCACTTGAAAATTCTTCCCTCCATCCAGCTTCAATTTCGCGACATCAATCCGCATGGTGCGTTTTGAAGGGCGATTAACTTTAAGTCTGATGCGAAGGGTAGCACGCACAAGCACGTGGTCGGAGCCGCTCTTGCCTCCCGTGTCTGCTCCACGGTACGCCCGTGCGTCGAGGACTGAACTCGCCCAACGTGACCGAACCAGTATGTAGTCAATCTGGTTAGTCGTCCGCCCATCGTTCGAGTACCAGGTGACTAGCTGATGTTGGGGGTGTTGGAAGCGTGTATTCATCACGACTAGGCGATTTGAGGCGGCGAAGTTAACGAGCCGTTCGCCATTGTCGCAGCGTCTTCCCAGAGCAAAACGCCCCAGCACTCGTTGCGTGGTGTCAGTCGCCGGTCCGGTGCGCGCATTCCAGTCTCCTGCGATCACCAAGATGTCATTGGAGGGGATGCCATCGACAGTCGTCTGGAGCTTATGATAGAACTGCTCCTTGTCCACGTCATCAGCGTCCAGTGTGGGCGCGTATACCGCCACGACAGAGATGTTGGCAATGGCACCCCTCAAGCGCACCCTGGCAAGGCGGGGGGAGATGGGTTCCCACCCCAGCAGTGCAGCCTGTGCCTCGGGAGCAAGGGCGATTGCAACACCGTGCCGGCCGCTGTTGTCCGTCACTCCACTATGGTAGAGGTTGTAGACCACATTGACACCAGGGACCTTCAGCTCTCGCTGCCCGGCATCAGGGAGGCGTACTTCAGAGAGGCATGCCACACTGACGCCATAGTTGTGAAGTGACCTCATGGTGAGGGCTTGGGTCCCTTCGTCGCGGAGAGTCCGGACGTTCCAGCAAGCAATTTTGAGGCGCTCACGGCGTCGGAGGAGGTGATGGTGGAGGGGATAGTGGTGCCCGACTTGCACATTTATCACCCGCCCCGTCGAGCTGAGGGCAGGCGCGTCGGTTCCCGCGGACGCCGTAGCTCGAGTCGTAATTGCAGTCTGTCGTGAAGTCATGAAGAAGTTTCGTGGGAATTTATTGAGAAGCCGGGTCCCCAGCCCTGCTTCTACCAGAGCCTTCTGTTGGCCGGGTAGATTACCCGTTCACCCCCCCACCACGATGAGGTCGAAGGTTGGAATTTAAGGGGGGGTAAGGGGGGGCTGTGTTTGGAATTCAATGAATGAAATCAGACTCAACTCACACTTACCACTAAGTCAAGGCAAGACATCGCACGTTTCATACACAATGTGCTTTACACAACCAGAAGCACAACACCGAAAAGCATTTGCAGACAGAACATTAAAATGACTATAAGAATGTACATTGACAACATTTAAATGCATTTATGAGCAAAAGTTTTAAAAGCAAATTGCAGAAAGAAAAAAATCGCTTTCTGAAATGACAAAAAGACCATATAGCGAAAGTGATTTTAAGACCTTATTTCAAAGGAATGTGAAAAAGCACAGCTTCATTTCTGATGACATTTGAGAACAGCATAACAGATCAATTTGATGTGGTTTCCTTCGAAACCTGGGCTCCACTAATTGACCTGAGTCCACAGACCTATGAACCCTGAAGGATTTTTATTCAATTTGCATTTCATGAATGCATTCGGGATCCATACCAATGATACTGTATTTAGACGTTTTAGCTGTTCCTGTAGGCTTTTTTTGGCTTTTATTTCCTTTTTTAACTTTCTTGCAGAAGCCTGAAGGTCCTATTTGGAGCACTTCATAATTCCTTCCACCTTGTCTAAGTCCCAGTTAGAAGAAAATGGCCCCAAAGCATGGTGCTGCTACCTTGCTTCACTGTAAGTATGGCATGGCAATGTTTTGTTTGCACTAAAACATACCTTTTGGTATTGTGGCCCAAAAATGAAAAGTTGCTTTTCGACCATGACAAAAACCTCCCCCCAAAAACCACAATCCAAATTCACAAACCCACTTTCCCTAACCTGTACAGGCTCACAAATGTGAGAAATGTCTCCGTTCTCGCCAGTCCTGAGCTTCACATTATGTCTATTAAATGTTTAATTGGAAGTCCCCCTCCATTTTCACACATGCAGGGCTCCTTTTGCCGGCGCTAACGAGCTGAAATGAAAACTTAATTAGAATTGATAAGCAGCAGCAGCAGCAGCACTCTCCAGTCGAGTCGCATTCGCGGTATTCCATCCGATAAGAAAATGAGAATTTTTTCTTAGATTTTACACCTCTTGGCATTGTAAGATGTTCTACCTTGATAATGCCAAGTCAAGCAATTAAACAGAGAGATACTACGCTGGATAAGGCCAGTGAAATTAAAAAACAAGTAAATTACCGTTAAGTTGTTCTCAGAGCAATTTGAATGCAAAAAAGAAAGGGGGGCTTTTCTCTTCTGTGAAGTCATCACATTCACACCCTTGCGGTGCACATTTTGATCAACGCAGATAGCAGTTTGTAAGGTTTCTATGATGAAACCAAACACTAACAGTGAATCCCTTGTCTGAAGCTGGCCGATGGGAGCGACTCATTGTCACGGTATCTCAAACAGCATCTCTCGTCTTGATGGCTCACCCTTCTTTTCATGTTGGATAATCGTGGCCCCCAACAGGCCGGGAAGTGTAACTGCATGAGTCACACTGACTCAAGCCTTTTGTGTCACTTTGTGGGCTGACTGAGCGCACACGCAGGACAAAAGAAAAGCGCTTCTTTGATTAATTCCCGTCATGCATCACCATAATCGCCTTGTCTGTGTTCTAATTTCATACCTTCTTCTTATTTATTGATTTTCCTGTCGCATTATTTATCTATTTGTCCTCAGTCCATTATGACTGCTCTTTGGAATAAATCATGCAAGAGACATTCTGAGCTTCACCTGAACTACGACACACACTCACACAATATTTACCTGTGTGTGTGTGTGTGTGTGTGTGTGTGTGTGTGTGTGTGTGTGTGTGTGTGTGTGTATATATATATATATATATATATATATATATATATATATATATATATATATATATATATATATATATGTGTGTGTGTGTATATGTGTATCGATTAGATTATGTTGGTTTATGAACACAATTAAGAACATAGTGAATGGTAATTGTGTAAATAACAAGTTAACGTCCTTCCCACCCCCTCCCTATTTGCTTCGCCATTCCTGAGGATGACACCATATGCCTCTAATAGTGCCAAGGAGGACTTGTTTGACTCCAAAGCCGTGCAGACCTCCGTTGAACCCAACAAAAATCTGCCGTCTCGTATGAATTATTAATTTGTCACTCGCTTGTGCCGTGTTTTGTGGAGGGGCATAATTAAAATCTCAGGAGCTCTCTCGGCGACCGTG
Organism: Hippocampus zosterae; assembly: GCF_025434085.1. Taxonomy (NCBI): domain Eukaryota; kingdom Metazoa; phylum Chordata; class Actinopteri; order Syngnathiformes; family Syngnathidae; genus Hippocampus; species Hippocampus zosterae. The sequence goes on from NC_067465.1 coordinate 13,301,127, forward strand.
CTGGGGATTCATCTTCCCGTGGCACGTCTCCATCTGCAGCCATCCTACTCTGCATTAGCCCCCAGCTGCGTGAGCGCCTCCCCCAGCGGAGGGACACACTCTCGAGGAGAAAGCACTAAATCTTCATATTCCACATCACTTTTCTTTGTCAAGAGCTCATCTAATCTCCTATCAAGAGGCCCACTGAGGTCTTTTGACACAAAGAGCTTCTCTGGCTTTTAAGGAAGGTGAGTGTGTGAAATTTGTTGCATTTTATTTTATTACTGGCGCTGACATTTGTTGGTGTGCCACTAAGATTTTAAATTTGGCTGTTTTCATGCAATGTGACTCTTGAGAGCGGTTGAGGCTGAGAGCTTTTGATAGGCCATCACGATCCAGCTCAACTTACACCCCCCGCATGGAACAAATCCAAATCGCGGATACCAAAAATCAGCTCGTGTTACTTGTGTGGGAGGGACGCTTGTTATGGCCCACTGGATTTTAATATCCTTTTGTTTTAGCAATACTTGCCCACATGCACCCCCACACATGCTGCGTATGAGCAAGGTCCTAAGTCGGAGATACTCAAACTGCGGTGTGTACACGTCTGGGACATGTGTGGATCAAAAGTGTAATATATCCACTTATAAATATGAAGGTTTGTGAATATTTATCAGCGCGTACATTGGCTTGTGAAACTATTAATACCTCTTGGACATCTTGGCACGTTTCAACCACCAATGTTACATGTATTTCTCGGCGGGCAGGGGGGAAATTGCTAATGCTAGACCAACACACAGTGGCGTACCTGAAGCAAAGTGCCATGAAGCACAGCAGCGTTACGACCAGGAAAAAAAAAGATCTGACTTTTGTCGTAATCTTTATCCACCCTATTTTGAAGAGCAAATACAGACCACAATGACATAAAGGGCGAATCTGAAACGCAGCATTGATTTAAAGCACCTTGCTGGCCTTTCCAGGCATACTCAGGTGTCTAAAAAATACAATCAAATGGCAACAGAAAGTCAAAACAGATCATTTCCCACCCAAAAAACATTCCAGTGATCCCTTGCTATTTCACGGTTCGTTTATCGCGGAGTCAGTGCATCGCAGATTTTTCAAACATATTCATAAACATACATACATCACATACATGTAGTACAGTACTGTATATGTTGTTCTTTGTGACTCGCTGTTTTTTTGCTGACATTCGCAACTTCTCGCAGACCGTTTGCGGACTTAAAAATATATATACATGTATATATTTTTTTAATGTTTACTGTATTTTGTTATTCATAAACTAACCTGAACCTAACTTATTCATGTTGAAATCTATTAGTATACAGCATTAAATCATGTTAATTACTTCAAAATTTGCTTCTACATGCATGTAATGTATACCATTACATTTGGCCTTATAAATATTATGTACACGTACCTATATGGAGGGGGGTGTGGTCGCTACTTCGCGGTTAATGGGGACCAAAACCACCCGCGATAAACGAGGGATTACTGTAATGGCGTCCAGTAGCGGCTCCATTGTCTTGTCCCTGCCGCAGCTGGAAGATAGAAAGAAAGATGGAATAAATTGGCCGGATAGATTTCTACCTCAACCGAAAGCCGATGATGTTTGTACTTGCAGGACCTCAGTCTTGTTTCTATTTGATCCACCCATACATTTTCTGATCTGCTTTATCTTCAGAAGGGTCGTGGGGTGTGCTGGAGCCTATCCCAGCTGTATTTGTGCAGTAGGTGTTGGACACCCTGAAACGGTTGCCAGCCAATCCGCAGGGCACATAGAGACGAAAAACCATCCACACACACACTCACACCTCGGGACAAATTCAGAGTGTTCAGTCAGCCTGCCATGCATGTTTTTGGAATGTGGGAGGAAACCTGAGTACCCGGAGAAAACCTACACAGGCCCAAGGAGAACATGCAAACTCCACACACAGGGAGGCCAGAGCTGGAATCAAACCCGGTACCTCTGCACTGTCAGGTCGACACACTAACCACTGGCCCTGTTTTTGTTTTAATCTATTTTTTAAAAAAAAACAACAACAACAATCCAAACAACGTTTTTTTTCTTTTTTCTTTTTTTATAGAAGCCCGATAACATTCCTGATCATTTGAATGAGGTACATTGGAGAGGGGCACAAAATAGGCTGTATGGGGGGCTCTCAAGGACTGGCCTTGGCATACAAGAAGAACTTTCCCAACACATATAGCCCAATTGTAGAGTGCCAAGAAAATGACACATGATTGGTTTTTCAAATTCCTCTGGGAAGAACAAAGTGAAAAAAGTCCACTTTTGATAGATTATGAAAAAAAACAATGTGACCAATTCCCTTCAAAACTGGTTGGGTTTTCCATACAGAGCCATCCACCTTGTATCCTACGATGGACTTCAAGTCTTCACTGGACCTCAAATTTAATGCACAGCAAGATAACAGTCACAGGAGTCTGTCAAAGCTTTAGATCGGAACCTGCCAACTAAACAGTCCCGCTATCTGGCTGCCACGTTGGCCCAGTGATTATGCGCTGCCCGCCTGGGCTCCGTCCATACAAGATACGCTTGATCCATTTGCGGCCATGCTCAATCAACCTAATTCTAGCAGGGGCAACACGGAGGCCCGCTACTGCAGTGTGTGCAAGAATGGATTGGCCAACAAAGCAGCTTTAAAGGTCAAAGATTTGCTGCCTGCCTGCCTTCCTTTGCCATCCATAAAGAGTTGTAGAGGGCGGCCCTTGCGAACAGGCTGTATGCAGATTTGTCACCAAGTACACTTTGCAAAGTAGAGCAAGTTGGATGTGGAGAGTGACTGCTAAATGTAGAGATGTGCAGCGAGCACGCAAACATCCTCACACGACTTTATGACTAATGAGGACAACCTGGTATGTTTGTGTCATTTCTCACCCAAACACGAGCATGTGTGCACGCCCACAGTTTTTTTTCCGGGGTTGGGTTTTTTTTTTGTGTTTTGTTTTGTTTGAATACCTTGCTTGTATAGTACGAGGAGCCAATTATATTATCCGCAGGGGACCTCCACTTTACACTGCATAGTGATGATGATGGTGGTTTAATGAAATAAGGTTCCTGCTGTGCCCTTGACGTTTGCAAATGTCTTCGTTTCACTTTCTTTTTTTTTTTAAATTTGGTTAGGTTATACAGTATTTTCAAGACATTGTTCCGATACGGGGGGAGAGCCTTGTGTAATAAAATGAACCACAATTCCCAATTTACGGTTTGAAAATCCTTCTGTATGGCCGCCGCAATAATACCAAAATAAATTGGGTGACTTGATGGAAGCAAACATTTTAATTCTAATCATATTTTTGTTGTATTACAGGTTTGTTCTGATTTGCAGAGTTTTAATACCGGTAATCCATCTTTTACTGAAAATGCAGATTTTCAATGTTTGTTTTAAACAAATAACAACAATGCAATTAAACATAGCCGCAACATTCCAGGAATGATCCGGATATGGGTGGAACCCACAAATGTAGATAAGGATAAGCTTATACTACAAAAAAAGGTTTACTAACAATCACAAGACCGACAAAGTACAAATAATGATGCTGGTCAAAAACATAAGGGCAAAACACCATGACAAGGGGTGCAGGGCAGGTTCAGGATCCGAGGTGAGCATCCCTCTGACGCCCAACTGCTCGACGCGTGTGAACATCTCTTTCGATCCAGGCGGCCAGCGAGGTGAATCATTCTTGGATAATTAGATAACGTTTCGGGATTATCACCTCTGCCACATACAGGAGACTAACAGGAACTGAAACATGACACATAGAAGGACAGCATGCACTGAAAATAGTTTCTACCAGATTCATTTTTTGAGTAGATGTATAGTCTATTTAAAATGTTTATGGATCCAGATGAATTAATTTCATTCAACCACTTGAGGAAATCAAATTAAATACCGGTAAATTCAACACACAATTTGTGTAAAAACAGAACCCCCCCCCTCCAATATTAGGGTAAAAAAGGTGTGAAAATGACTTGCAATGTATTAACAAGAGGATGAAATCAAAATGTAGCAACAGTTGGAAGTCATAATATCTGACCAGCGAGCTTTTCCATCGGTGTTTGTTGTGCAATGTGCCAATGAGCGCTTGATGTCGGGGGGCTGGATTTAATGAGATCTCCCACCGACTAACAGATGTGGTGAACCGGCTCAGTGTGAAGTTAACATCTGCACATAATTCGACGGTGGTGCTTTTGTCGAAAAACATGTCAGCAGCCTCTGTTTGTGAGTGCAAAGTTGTTATCGCCGTCAATGTTATTAGGTATGCCGCAGCTGGCCGCAAGTCTTTGAGACCGCACGTCACTGTTAGACTGAGCGAGGTCATGGGTGCAGGGCAATGCTATTGACTAAATGCTTGTTTTGAAGTTCAGAAACCTACTAACAGCATAATGCTATGCAGTGGACCCTCGGCCAATTTTTCATGGAAGATTTTACCTCCAAGGTCCAACAAAACTTGAAGCGCGGTGTCTGTCATTCTAAAAAGTCTTTCAACTTCTTAAATTCAGGTATGAGAAAACATTCTTGACGCTTATATCATCCAAATAACTTCAATGGTTCATTTTAATAGAGTATAGAAAAGGTTGATCAAAGCACTGATACAGATTTTTGGGCTGAATCGGAGCATTTTTCCCACCTTGTGATCAAAGTTATCAAAAGCCAAATTACCGGATGTTTCAGAAAGATTATTCTGAATGATTATCAGAATCAGCTTTCTTCGCCAAGTATGTAGAACACACAAGGAATTTGTCTCCGGTAGTATAGGCTACACTAGTACATCAATAACAAGCAACTACGATAAACAAGGACATTCAGTATCCCGTGGTGTGTGAAGAGTGAGCGCTCAGAAAACGTAAATCGAATCAGAAACGGATGCTTACAATGACATCAAGAATCTGGCTGCTGAGTGCAATATGAGCATCAAGTTGGGTTTCAAAGTAGGGTGTTAAAGTCTGGTTTCGATGTCGAGTATTGGAGTTAAAGACGGGTTCAGCAGAAGGTTTCAAATTATGTTCTGGCTGTCAAAGTCACTTTTCAAGGGATGGTTTCAGAATAGGTTTAGGGTTTCAAATTAGAGTTTTAAAGTACAGTTCGAATCCGGCCCCGGCCTCCGTGTGTGGAGTTTGCATGTTTTCCCCGCGCCTGCGTGCGTTTTCCCCAGGTACTGCGGTTTCCTCCCACATTCCCAAAACATGCATGGCAGACTGATTGAACACTCCATCAGTGTAATTGTGAGCGCAAATGGTTGTTCGTCTCTGTGTGCCCTGCGATTGGTTGGTGACCAGTTCAGGGTGTACCCTGCCTACTGCCGGAAGACAGCTAGGATCATTTCCACCACACCCGCGATCCCTGTGAGGATAAAGCGGATTGGAAAATGGATGGAAGTACGGCTAAGGTTGTTGTTTGTTCCGAGTGCAATTCGGTGTAAATCTGCGAAGAAGTGAGCGATAGATGAGCGATAGATGAGTTTCAATGTTGGCAAACATTGCCTCCAAGATGCGTGCGCATCTTAATGACGTTACTGTTGTTTACAAAGACGAGCGTTTTTAATTGCCTCCTCATTCCTCAGCGCATGTGTAAACCAGTGTGGTGGTTGCTGTTGCTGTTTCCGAACGAAGCAGCAGAGGTCGCTGGGGAATGCAAAGTTTGGATTAGTAGGCTTTTGTTTTCATTTCATTTCATTTTCATCATTCATCAACGTCATTGCGAGGCAAGGGTGGATTAAAAAAAAAATTGAATTACGCAACATTGGGTGTTTTCGTTGTGGGGGAAGCGGAAAAGAGAGAATGGCTTAATGAATGATTTTTTTCACATGAGGGGGTATTTTCGCACATGTAGATTTCATTGTAGAGGAGTTTCACTGTATGCTAACGTCACATGAAACTGATATGTAGAATAAGATTTGTTATTTTTGCAGACCCATACAAGCCAGTGCAGCATGGCCGCACGCAGCATTATGCTACACTGTATATTGTAGCTGCATCAGTACTGCTCCTTTTTCTTTGCAGTTTGGATGCCCCGTGGCACAATGCTGCCTCTCACGGATGTGTTTGACAAATGGGACTCGAGATTGTTAAGGGAGAATCGGGCACACCTCCCAACTGGAGCAGTTGGCTCACTCACGGAATGTAAGGGGTCTCGTTATGTGTGGACCGGAATGTGACTTATGCGCTTTTAAATCAGTGTGACCTTAGCTGATGACAAAGTTGGTGCCAAACCGGAGGGGCAAATACCAGACGGGGACAGCACGGTAAAGCGGGGAGGCTCCTAGATAGGGTAATGAATCACTCTTTGACATGTCTGAATCTCGTACTGTCAACGACGATGTCGCATTTTGCGGTCATGCCCACGCAGAGGGCGTTGAAACGACGACAGAGGCACGCCGCCGTGCTCTATTAAATCCGATGAACTGAGGGCACCTGTCGTGAGCCTCCTTCTGTTTTCTCGAGTCAATTTGTTTATCCATCCCCAAATAACTGATATTGATTGAAGAGCATTTCGGAGGCAGAAGCGTGTAATTAGACGCTAGTGACTCACAATGATAAGAGGGGTGAAAAAATATGAAAAATATTCATCCCGGCATTTGAATCAAGGGGAACTTCTCGTCTCAATTGGAAAGAAATGTTTTAGTTTTCAGCCACTTTGCTTGGAGCCTTAACTATTGAACCAACTTTTAAGTAAAGTTTGATTACAATGACTGCAGTGATCTTGAATAACAATGACTTGAATAAAGTTTAATAAAAATAACTACTCAGTGTTTTATTTTTTTTTATGGACGTAGTGTGGTCGAAATTGTTCAGACAGAAATCGGAGGAGCGAGCCTCTGTAATTGCTATGATTGGAATATCAGCCTGAATATGGCGATTGCTTTTATTGTTCAAAGGTGGAATTAAGTAGTCCAATGGAAGCTCTTTTTTTTTCATTTTCCATGCCCAGCCTAAGGGCACATTTTATCTTCATTTGAGACACTGCAACAGTAATTGTTGCGCCAAACGAACAATACTAATAACAACAACCCCAAAAAATAAGATTCTTTTATTTCAATCTGTGTTCTTTCATCGCACAGCAATTTTTAACATCACTTCAGAACAACAAGAGCAGCAAATTTGAGCGTTGTCGCTGATGCCCATTCAGACGTTTACTGCGCAGGACAAACGGACAAACACACAAAAACCAAATGAAAACACTGGCAAGGGGCATGTGGAAGAGCTAATACTGAACCACATTTGCAAAAGGGGGCGGCCCAGTGTCAAGTGGTTTGCGCGTCGACATCACAGTGCAGAGGTCGTGTGTTCAATCTCGGCTCTTTCCTTCCTGTGTTGAGTTTGCATGTTCTAGCCGGGCCTGCGTGGGTTTTCTCTGGGTATTCCGGTTTCCACCCACATTCCAAAAATTTGCATGGCAGGTTAATGGAACACTCTAAATTGTCCCTAGGTGTGAGTGTGAGCGTGGATGGTTGCCCGTCTCTGTGTGCCCCAACTGCCCGACGACAGCTGGGATAGGCTCCAGCACCCCCCCACAACCCTTGTGAAGATAAAGCGGATCGGAAAATGGATAGATGGATGGAAATTTGCAAAAGGCAGCAGTCAGAGTATCGAGTGTTACTCACCGGGCAGCGCCTCCGAAAGGCACCGGTTCACAGACAAATACAACTGTGTGTGCGTGCGTGCGTGCGCATAAGTTTAGGCCACTTTTGATGATGTTTAATTTGGGTTTATATTTTACAGAGCGAGTTTTTGACTATTATCAACATTGGGGGTTAATTGAAGACTCAAAATTCTGTAGGTGAGAATTTTACCTGAGTTGGTTTCAATAAAGTTGTAGCCAATCCTTAATTAGCGAAAAGTCTTTCCATCATTTATTTATATATTTTGGTACGATTTCAATTCCGCCCCAATTATCTCTTGTAGTCGCGCTATTCACAACCGTCAATTGACACCAAGTGGCCTTTTCATTGGAATGATACGGATGTCTAACACCTGGTTGATTACATTCATTGAGTGCATTATGTGGGGCAGATTATTTCCATTAATGCAGGCTGGTCCAGTTGTGTTCGCATGGATCAAACCTTTTTTCCTCTTTGTCATTACTGGTTCTTTTTCCTTCTCACCTTATTTAGGAGTCAAAAATTTAAATAAGTACCACCGTTTTTGCACAAGGGAGAGATTAGCTGTGTAGATTTTTTTCAAATGACAAGCTATTTTTTTTATATAGGGAATGAGTTAATAATAACATAAATCATCTCGGTATGTGCTTTGCTTCTATATTCTTCCCCAGACTTTATTCCAGTTTTGCTTACCCGTCACATCGTTTTAAAAATCCTGCTTTTATTGCAAGATTGTTTTTTCCTCCCCCTTCCGTAAAAAATTCTACCACACTTTACATACTCTTTTTCTTGTCTTGCTCAAAACAGCCAGTGGAAGTCACATCTTATGCAAGTGAGCAACAGGGTGGGGCCGATGGTGTGTCTGACCCATGTGAAATTCGGGGCTGGAGCCTTAGAGCAGGCTCTATTGGAAGAGCATGTCGGGAAACAAACAAGCGCTTGGGGCAGTCAAAGCCTTTTCTCTCATGGAGGCAGTACTTCATAGAGTATAACAAGTATTTTTATTTGTTTGATTGGCGCTTTTTCTTTTATTCACTGGAAAAGGTTGTGATTCGGGATTTTATGGATTCCTATCCTTAGTTTCTTCCGATTCCCTTACTTCATCATCGATTGGAAACACAATGCTGCTCTCCTTACCTTTTGGCTTTGACAACATCGGAGGGGTGCTGCTCCTGTGTGGAATGTGGCTGAAGTGAGCGTTTTGGGATAACAGTGCCTCTGTTGTTTCACACAGGGTAGTCACTTGAGAGTGGCTCTGGATTTTCTCCCAGCCTAGCTAAAATGTCGGGACATTTTAGCTAGGCTACATTGTAGCTAGTCCAACACAACTTGAAAAATCGTGTCGGACTGGTTATTCAGTAACTAATACTATTTTGTAACAGCAAGGCAGAGTGTAGGAGGGCTGGTCCACAGACCCATTTTCAGAAATAGTTTTTTGTAAATTAAATGTTTATTTAGTTACAACTAAATGAACAAAGACAAATAAAAGTAAGGTCAACGTAACTATTCCATAATACTCCATGTCCTCTTCTAAAGTGTTTAATGTATTACATTTTCTACGTTAACAACAACTCAAATCAGAAAACATCCCCATGTAGATTTGTTTGCAATACAAAAGATATCGAGTTACTGTGTCAGTTACATGTTCAGCAATCATCGTGAACACCGCAAGCGTCACAGGCTGTTTTTCCTTGCGAGCGTTTCCACAAATGCAAGGCGCACAGAGAAATACTGCAGAGTGCCGCTAAATCCACTCAGGTCACTCCGAATGACAAATACTGCGGTTGCCCGCTGCCTCATTTATCAGCATTAAGTCAAATCAGTAAGAGATAGAGGCAGGTAGCAGAGGCTTGCAGTGAGTGTTTGGGGGGTTGTTTAGCTTGTGTATGCATCTAAACAACAGATGCATTTAAAAACAAATATCAATAGATAAAGACTTTGGTTTGAAGAGTTCGACACAACTTGAGGTTCCCAACTTCCCCCTGCATCCTCTCCTGTTGTCATCAATGATGTTGTTGGACCCACCAGGATACCTCACAATGTTGGGTTAGCACTAGCATAAATCCTTACATTATCATTTTGTAGCATTATGTACATACTGCATTTATACTTACAATACATGTCGTGGTCTTGCTTAGTGCTCAAACCTACGTGACCACCATCGCCAGGGATGAGAGTCGAGTGTGCTAACCAGTAAGCTTAAGAAACGTTCATTTACTCGACTCTCCGTCGAGCCGCAAGCAATTCACTCCGAGCATGGAAATTGCCAGAATCGGACTGAGTAAGAATCGCTTCCTTGTTTGTCAAAGTCTTTTTGAGTCTTTCCGATTCCAAGTGTCTCCTGAAACTTTTGCAATTGCAGTAAAACTCACTACAATCAAGAGTCACTTGCATGTCACCATTTTGGATCCAATGACAGAAAATAGCAGTGGGGACACACTTATTCCCTTGTCTCGAGCGGGAGTTGCTTTGAGTTGGCGCTACTGCGGGCTTCGATAGGGCTTCCGGAACTTCCGTTGCAATGAATCGATTGTTAATGTAATATAGTAGGAGAAAGTTTAATGCATCCGTTTTTGGGTTTTTTTGTTTGTTTTTATCGGGTTCGGGAATTTCCGTTTGACCGAGGTCTGCAGGTGATAGATACGATTTCGCCCTCTCTCTTCGTCTCCCCTTCCCTCCCTGTGCGCTGCAACTTCAGGTAACTGCGCCCTTTGGCGTTGAAATGCGTGTCATTACAAGTCCACATCAAACAAATGCAATAATTCACATTGAACCATAATTGTGTACCAACCTTCGGCGGGCCGGATTAAAAAGACCAATTGGCCGGATCCGGCCCGTGGGCCGTGGTTTGCCCACCTCTGCTTTAGAGGCTAACCCACCGGCCAGCACTATTTCTGAAGCGTCCGATGAGGGAGGTTTGACTAATTTACATTTTGCACGGCACGAGTTGGCATCAGCTGTGTATATGCCCCAAAAAACCTCACTCCTCATCTGTTGTCACAGTACCAATATAACAGTCTTCATAGCAGCACCAGTGTTTTCACCAGGTGTCAACAAACAGCATTTACCAATTTGCATTCACACCAGTGACTTACAATTGAATTATATTTCTCATTTGGAGAGGTGGGGTGAAAAAAACAAACAAAGAAGCAATTATTCCTGATGGCATCTTTAATTTAATTACATTGTCTTTATTGATACGATGTGATTCAATTAAAACAGTCAGAAAAACGCAGCTGATTTATCGTGTTAGTCTGACGCAGATTTGTTGCTGTTGTCTTTTTATACACATTAAAAGAAGATATATTCCAAAACTCACTCACACAGATAAGAAGTGAAAGTGCAAGTGGAGGTTTCAAGGCAGATTTGTTAGTGGGTGTGGCTGTGGGTGGACATGATTTACTCCAGTAACACTTTATCACTTTGAGAAGGTGCTGTGTTTCATTTTGTACTATTCAATGTTAATTTGGGGACTTGCTGTGTATAGCATGTCCGACATGCTATACACAGCAAGAAATGCCATGTCCTCGCAGCAAATATAATGAAGAAAACTAGCAGGGGTGCTGGGTTATTTCTATATTTTGCAATTCAATTATTGTCGCCGTTGTCTGGAATGGACCGAAAACACAGTGGAGGGTGAATTACTGCATTCTAGTATATAAGCAATGTCTTTAAAAGTTGTTTTCAAGAGTTTAAAGCACATGGGAGTGGTAAAACTAACAATGGTTCTATATGGTCTCTATACTGTATGATGGTGTTTTGAATATTTCGCGTGGGTCTGGAACTGTCGTCAGGTTCAGAACCGAACAATGTTTTGGATTCCGGAAATGCAGGCTCAGACAAAGTGTGATCACAAAATATTTACGATAGAAAAGCGCACTGACAAAATACAAACTGATATCGCCAGCCACGACGAGACAGAAAAAAAACTATGCACTAAAGACAAAGTACTTGTAAAGGCAATGTATAAGAGAAAAGCGGGTGTACCCAAACAAAATATCAAAAGTCCAATAATGCGAAACCAAAGATCAAGATCGATAAAAAGGAATCATGAAAATACAAAGTTCTATGACAAAACAAGAGAAACCATAAAAGTTATGGAAACGTCTCGAGTACACCACTTGACGCACAACAGCAAGTAAGGTCAATAATCTGACAGTGACTTGGTAACATGGCAGTCCTCAATACCTGGCAAGGCTTGACGGAGAACGGGTGCTCCTGCTGGAGGGAAAACGCCCTTCGCTCGAGCTGAAGCTGAAACACAATCAAAGCAGACAGAACATGACAGGAATGTATCTTAAACAGGGACTGACTGCATACAAAATGGATGGATGGTTTCATTTTAAACTGGATCGCTTCTCTTTAGAAGCAGTCTCAGCCCATTTGTAATTCATGGCATTTTTGCAAGGCTATTTGTCCGCTGCGAAGACTGCAGTGTGTCTCGCTTGTAAATAAGCATCATGTTTGTCAGGCCAACTGCTGTTTAGCCTCTGCAGTAATAGATGTTGGATGATAATTGTGCAATAAAACCCGTCAGCGTTTGACTTAGCGCTCTTAGGACAACATACAAGAGCAACGATAAAATAGAGTGCTCATCTTTTGACCCTGCGGTGCCCCTTACAGCCAGCACCGGGAAAATAAATCATACCATCTTGGACCTTTCACGCACGCTGAAAGGCTGCTGAAATATGCCAGACGTCTAGGAGAGGGCTGTCCGGGGAGGGAGGGGTCAAGAGTCAAACCTCGCTGAGGAGTAGGTCAACACAAACAATCAGGTAGAGAGCAGAGCGCGTTCGTGCACAAACACACAAGTGATACTGATACATCTGTGGGTCATGCCATCGTCAGATGAGGTAATATCATGAAAACTTGCCTTTGAAGGACTTGTGAATAAATACAGCTGTACCTTGACTAACTAGTGCCCCAACTTAGGAGTATTTTGGACTAGCAATCAAGGCATTGTTATGGCCTTGCACGTGGACAAGCACAGCCAGCCACAGTGGCTGTTACACCTTCAGCCACTGATGGAATGGGACAAACTCTCCAAGGTGCAAATACAAAATGAGGCCTCGCTCAAGGAGCTACTAGAGTCATTTGTCACTTTTCTCTTCCTCCCGACAGACTTTCACACTGAAATAAGCAGACTCCAGCGAGGACATTCCTAACTAGGCCCCTAAAATGACACATCCAACTGATGAATACTACAGCAAGTGCAGTAATTATGCTTATTAAAAGCCGTGTATTTCTTTATGTTCTCTTTTTGTTGTTGTTGTTTCAATACAACACAGTACTAGTTTTCAGTATTTAACATTTTCAATAGGTTGGCAGAAGATCCAAAGCCACAATCAAGTGACTCCTTTGTCTGAAACTTTATCATGCAAACACCCTCACCCGCCCTGGGTGCATTGCCCCTGCTGTCACGTCCAAGCTTAAAGGTAAGCAGAGCTGCATTGATTTATTTTTTCGCAGTCCACGAATGAGCTAATGCTCCGTGAAGATGATGACAGCATTTTTACTCACGCAAGGTACAGATCGTAGACGATGCTGTGTGTATGTCAACAAAACAACAAAACAAGACTAATTGTTTTAGGATGGAGACGCAGTTCTTTCAAGTAACACCACTTATGTAAATGAATAATTTCTCTCCTGAGAGCTTTTGCAAAACATTGCAATAATTACCCATAGGAAAATTTTGCCCAGCAAGTTTCTCAGCCGCTTAATCTTATGATGTGATGCAAATATATATATGAGATGCCGTATGTGGGTCAGACCCATGTAAGCTTCCGCCGGGAGAACTGCAAAACAGCAACTGAAGTGAGAGGGAGACAAATTTTCGGAATCTCTTCTTCCGCTGCCGCTACATGGAAAATAAATCAGAGATCAATCAGCGGCGCAGTGGGACCTCTCGCCGCCTGTGTCTGCTCTGCCGTTTCTCACAGACGCACGCTCCTGCGATGAAAAGTCATGGCAAAAGGCAGCAGTGGAAAACTTGCACTAAGCTTAAGCCCCTCTGCTACCTCAAGTCATTGTGTCACCAGCCGGTGACTAGTTTAATCATGGCGGGCCGAGCTGACAGCCTGTGTTATTGGACCACGTTGCCTCCTTGGCTGGCCATCCTGCAACATGGGAGCGCAGCGCTCCAGCCAGCCACCTCTTTTGGGGGAGATAGGAAGGTGGTGGGGGTGTCATTTTAACGGTGCACCAACCCCAGCAAGCGCTCCCAAAGCTGAGAGCGCGCGTGATGAATGTTCTTATCGCTCGGTGCACTCGGTCCAGGTGCCTGCACAGCGGGGAGTGGAAACGGAGGGAGATAGCGTAAAGCTCCTCTGTTTTATGCCCTACTAGCTTCCCCCCGCCGGCAGATGAAAAAAAACGCTGGGGTATGGTGGAGCGGGTCCAGTCACCATCAGCCTTGTCCAAACTACTTTTAGAATGTACTTGGTGATGCAACATTTTTTTTTTACTTTTGAATAAAACTTTTGTTCTGAAGAGTAAATTACTATATGACTATATTACAATACAGTAGTCATGCACAGATTTGTGGTTCACTATTCAGGTCAGATGAGTTAGTGGAGACCAGAGTTCAAAGCAAACATGGTGCATCAGCATTTAGCTGTTATGCTGCACGCAAATGAAATGAGCCCCGCCCCCATACCTTTGATTAAGGTATTTTTGAGAATTTCTAGAATCAATTTTTCAAAACTCATTTCCTTGCGCCGTAGGTCCTTTTAATAAGTTTAGTAAACTACTTTGTTTTGCTCTACTTTTCTTAAATGTCTTAAATTCTTCAGTTTTTTTAAAAGTCTTCAATTCTTATTTTTTTAATGTTTTAAAATCACCTTTAATGTTCAAATGTTGCCTTTAACTGTACCTAAGTGATGCATCTCGATTTACCTTGTGAATGAAATGCGCTACATAAATCAAACTGCCTCATCTATAGTGTTTGCATTTTTGTCTTGAAAACCTTTCCACATCCTATTCTCTTTTTTGTGTTTGTTTAACTGTTTCAAACAACAAGATGTATGCAGGAATAGTTATGTTTGTATTATTGTCCATGTTTTATGTTGTACCATTTTTTCTATTTTCTGTTAAATATTGTTTAAAGCACTTTGTTACAGCTGCAGCTATTGAAAAGCACAATAGAAATAGAGGCGCATTGTGCTGTATCGTATTTTTCGGAAGCCCCTTGAGATGCCAAAGCCTAAGGTCAGAAAGGCAACTACGCCGAATTGTGGATACACCAATCAGACTCCACAATGGCAGAGCAATTGACAGAATTTGTACAAACGGACGTGCAGGCAAAAATGAGAACCAAAAAGTGCAACAAAAAGCCATAGGGATTGGAAGTGAACGAAACAGAAACGGAATCAAACCTACACAAGGAAAATAAGCACAAAATAATGTCAAATCACAGAGGGCTGGAAAAAAACGATGAAATTCAGATAAGGAACAATCATGTGAAAAGCTTGCGATTATGATGACAAGCTGGTTTCCTTCCTTCCTTCTGCCGTGATGAAATCCACGTCTGTCTTGTCATAGACAGGAGGCGCAAATGCAGGAGGCTCCACCCACCAACGCTCACGAAGGGAGACTGGGAACCAAAAACAAAGCGTCGTCACCAAATGCAGGCAGAGAAACATGAAGGTAGTACAGAAATTGGTTTCAAGGAAGCTTGTTGAAGTAATTCACCTCAGCAGAGGGGGAAAGCTCTTTCTGTCGAGTTATTCGTGGAAGCTCCAAAGAGTCTTCGCCACATGTGCATATAGATGTACACTTGTATAAGTATAAAACTGCCGTTCAATTCATGTGAAGAAGAGATTTGGTGAAAAAAATGCTTGTAAGGCTCGATTTCCACGACTGAACAGACTGGATTTGAAAAGAGCAAGAAAGATTCAGTGGACACCATTTATTAGCTTTCGAAGACTGAATGAAGCCATGCGGCGGGCCAAATCTGGCCTTGTGTTTGACACCTGTATGTGAGGGCGTTTACCCTACAATTCGGCCAGCAATTTGCTTCCCGCGGATTGGCTGGTGGCCATGTAGCACACAGCTGTGCCTCTCAACCAATCACCAAACTCTCCTGACCCCAACTGGTCATGTGAATCAAGCACACCTGTTCAAGGGAACCAATTTCTTAACACCCAATATCGACACCATCACGGGTCAGACCACATAGCTGAGATCTGGGACAAGATTGTAGACCTTCAGGAGGCCCGTATGGGCTACAGCAGGGGTGTCAAACTCTGGTCCTGGAGGGCCGATGTCCCGCCTGTTTTCCAAGTCTCCCTGTTGCAACACACCTGATTCAAATGATCAGATCTTCAGCAAACCTGACATTGAACCTATTCATTTGAATCAGGTGTGTTGCAACAGGGAGACTTGGTAAACACGCAGGACAGCGGCCCTCCACGAACTGAGTTTGACACTCCTGGGCTACAGCAACCATCAGCAAAAGGCTCGGTGAGATCAGACTGCTGTTGTCGTCATGATGCCGCCATCCTTCCACAGTGGAAGAGTGAGGATGATCATGAGAAAGGTCAGGGAGCAGCCTCAAAGAGCATGCTAAGAACCTTTGAATGATCTGAAGGAATTTTCAGGACTTTAATCACTCAGAAAACAGTTCGTAATACACTGTGACGAGACTGACCAAAAAGGCACTTGTTCAGGGTTAAGCGTGCTAATTAACATTTATATTGAGGCTAGGCTGTGCTCAGTTGAAACCAGGTTACAGCATCAAGTCCAGCTGCCATGTTAGGAGGATGAATGAAATTTGACTAACACTTAACAATATTGTTTCCTTAATGTTCCCAAATTCCCAACTTTTTTGGGTGATTCCCTCATGTTCACTTGTGCACATGAGGTCAAGAAACCATCGCAAAGTATTTGCAGCTTGGAATGACATATACAGTACCTCATATTGGGAAAAAAAAACCTGCCACCATCACAATAAATGGTTCTATTTTGCAATGTTTATTATGCAATGATCAGCATGATTGACTCCATGATTGCCTTCCGCCAGGCTCCTTTCTTGTCAAATGGAAAACGAGATGAAAACGATCATGCCGGTTTCCGAGCAGGAATCAAACTTGCTTGTTGCTTTTTTTTTTGGACAGATAGTTGCAACAGAGGTGAAAAAAAGTTTCTAAAACATCACTCCAAGTTGGCAACAATAACTGCTTCAGTAAATGAGCTTCTCTCAATCTGCAGCCGAATTGTTGGAGTGAGCTGTATGCGTCAGCATAGATGTTTGAAATCAATTTATCGCCCGGACCGAGAAGAAAGTCATTCATACTTCACTGTATGCTGTATGTTTTATTTTTTTCACCCTATTATTTTTCTTTGACCTTGTCAGGCATAATAGGAAAAAAAAGTTCTGGAAATATCAAGTGTTCTGTTGCTGGTTGCCTTTGGAATGATGTGAATGGTGCTCATTGTGTTACGTGTATGAATGTCCTGCTTTCATTCCGGTGTTTTATGAAAAATGGAATGTGCAGAAAGAGGAGACGGGTGGCGCTCACATTGTTCAGGTGCAACAATGGAGTGCTGGAGTTGAGACGAATCGTCAACAAGTTTCCTCACATTTCCTTTCAAACATTTCAAAGGTCTCTAAATGTACCTTTTTCAATTTTAAGACATGCCTCTGCAACACTAATCACCCTTGAACAGATTAAGTTTACGATTGACAAATTTATCCTGACAACAATCCTAGTTGTGATTTAAAACAAAAATGACACAAAGTTAAAATGGTGACTTATCAGTAGTTGACTAGTCTAGTTTACTACTCCACGTTGCTAAATGCTTGAAGTGTACTAATAATGTGTTTTTGGCAACTCGTATTCCAGTGATCCGGTTAGGAGGACTTTTGACTCGCCCGTGTGCTGCTGTCGCCTGACGGGAGCGCTCTGCAGAGAGGCAAATTATCAAGCCGCCAACAAGGTAACATTCGCTTTGTACATCTCTGCGCTTTGAAAATAAGATGGTTGTCGACGAGCTAGTGGTTAGCCTCGCTAGCTTGGTTTATTCTGATTGTCGCTCTTACACGATCCATACCAGCGGTGATGGTTTAAAAAAAAATCCCCCAGTTCCACCCATCAACACAGAATTTGGATAACATGGCTATTATGACAAGAGACAAAAATTCTTGAAGACCCGTGCCTGAAGTCGGACAATTTGGGTTGCAGCAGCCATTGGCAGATCAAGTCTTCCCGGAGTGGGAGTGGTCAGCGAGTGATTAGGGGGGGCCTTGGCCACCACGTAACTTCGCCCCTGGTTAGGCGGAGGCATGCTAGACACGAGCAATGCTAAATTATGATTTGTTTGCCTTCACGAGTTAATGTGGCCTGAACATGACGTTTAAAGTTGATTTTGAGGATTTGGTATCAAATGGAGAATGTCATGGCCTGCTCCTCACGGCTTAAACCAGGGGTGTCCAAACTTTTTGCCAAGGGGGCCAGATTTTATGTGGTAAAATGTCGGGGGGCCGACCTTGGCTGACATTCTTTACATTGAACAACAATATTGTTCAACAAATTTTAGTAAGCCAGTCTGTTTCACATTTCCATTTTTATTTTAATTTCAGCAATCTTAAGAATTTCTTTTGGTTCATTTGAAACAGGTATATCACATGCAACTGCTTATTCACTTGACTTTTTCTTAAACAGAAGTCTCCTGAGTGCAAATTGATTGATTTAAAACATAAAATGTATCACCATGACTTTTCAATAGTCACAAAACCTGTGACTCGAATAACGGGGAGATGAACAAGCAATACACATATCCACAACTGCAAGGATCATTTGAAATATGACATATCAGTCAATATAAACATGGAGTGATGTCTTGTTAACTCGTGAGTGATGCCCTCTAGTGTCTAAATGCTATTACTCATTTAGTGAATGCTATTACGCATTTAGCCACTAGAGGGAAGCAGTACTCTATGAAACATCACTCACCAGTCTACGAGACCTCAGTCAATGCAACACATGTTCCATTGCGCCCAACCTGCGGGCCAGACGGCACTGATTTTATGACAGGGGCCGAGGGCCGGATGAAATTCGACCGCGGGCCGGATTTGGCCCCCGGGCCGGACTTTGGACATGCCTGGCTTAAACAAACACAGTCCACTATCAAATCATGTACCAGTCCATACTTGCTGATTAATTGAATCACTGTCTCTTTCGAGCTACCGGTAATTGATTGTGGTATTTTTGTAATATTCTCTGATTTTAAAATGTGTTGGGTTTTTTTTCCTTTACTAATCAGAGAGCTTTACTTTTAGTATAAAATTCAACTGGCGGGTCTACTCGCAAAAGACTTAAATGTGCCACCTTTTTTTTCTGCCAGCACGTTGAGTACGCTGCCCTGTTGAGGCGTCCTCATTTAAGGTTTCACACTGTTAGCTATTGAAGAGCTAAAAAAAATGTTTGTACCCGTCTATCTTTTATTTCTGAGCACCTCCTTTTATCATCTGGCTTTGTGCTCTCTGATAAGCACCCTTACTGGGCCAGGCAGGAGCGCAAGGTTCTGCGGTAGTTTGAGCGTATTTCATCCCGTTTGGACTGAGTCACCGGGCACGATCAAACGACGCCTCATACGGACTAAAGCACAATAAATCCAATCAGCAGCGCAAGGCCGGCGGCTTGGCTACAAAGAGCAGAAACGGCTTCTGCCTTTCTTACGATGGTCGCCCTGCCCTGCCTGGAGAGCGTCTGGATGAAAGAGCTCAGTCGGTGATTGGGTGAGTCCGTTTTCTAATAAGCTTTGCAAGGAAGCTCGAAATGGGACGCAAGGTTGGAAACATCACAGTTCACGCCTCACACAATTGTTGGATAGAATTTTCAGGAGGATAGTCGAATATTGAAATATTCAATAGCTGGAGCCATTATGAACATGATTTGCACCCACTGAGCTGGACAAGAGCTGGGGCGACCGCTCGGAGGCACTGCTCTGAAGATTTCTTAATCAACCATCTCAGAGGGGGGGCGCCCACCTCTCCGATTGCATCTTGTTGAATGTTGAATGTTGAATATAGCATTCTAACATTATATCGTACATTATGTCAAATGTTTCTCAATAGACATCCATTGAGGATAAGTCATCCTGAAATGGGGATTCTCCCACCTGCAACCGCTTCTAAAGGTTTCTCATTTTCCCCCAGATTTGTTTTTTCCCTTGGGGAGGGAGGGGGGGTTCCTTGCCCTCCTGCGGGTTCAGGTCAGGGAATGTCATGAATACTTGTCAACTGTGGGCATGCGTGAAGCCCTTTGAGAGTGTTTGTAATTAAGGGCTTTAGAAATAAATGTGACTTGATACATTCAACCCACTGGTTATATTGTATTTTTCTTTCGTAAAATCTTTGCTTTGGGTCTCAGGAATTAACTGGCAAAAAATAAAAAGGCTCCTCAAAATTGAGTCATTTGCTCCTCATTGAAAAAATTCATTAGCAAAATTGCTCCTTGCGGTTCAGTTTGAATGAGTTCCACTGAAAAGTAAGGATGTGTTCGCTATGATTACACTTAGTTTTAATTTTATTAAGATTCAATTAATTTGTTTTTTAAAGCATATTTCATTACTAAATAGGGTTTTTTTTCCAATTTTAGTTTGAGCAAAGGAGATTTTGCCACAAATCAGAATATGTAATGTGTCATATGTGACATGTTTTCGTTGAAAGTATCCCAAGTTCCCATTTTGTGCAAAAGCAGCACTTCCCATTCTGCCTGATAGTTTTAGCAACTTTTTATTTGTTAATTTATTTATTTATTTATTTTGCACACTTCAAAATCGGTCATTTTCCTTGTCTCTTTCTGCCACTGCGCATGGATAAGAGGGTGGGGTTTAAAATTCGTAGCTTGGTAAAACAAGGCATTTGGGACAATTTTCAACATGCAGTTAAACATCCCTTAAATTGGAGCTGAGCAATTTGCCAGGTAAGGAAGTATTTGTGTTGTTTATACTTTCAGGAGCAGCAATCGAAGCCTATTTCTTCAAAATGCTTGCTCCTGTCCAGGTTAATTCGGCAAAGGAACTAACCGAACTGATTACAGTCAAACCCTGTAACAGTAGGTGTATTGGGGAAAAGACATTTCAACAAAACATTTATTTCATTTAAAATTTGCCATGTCCAAGTTTCTGCACTCCCAACACCACGTTGATGCATATTCCCCAAAAAGTGCCAAAAGATGAAACCTTCCGTGTTTTATTTCACTGTGAACACGTCCTGAAAATTATTATTATTTATTTATTTATTTTTTAATGAAATTGAGTTGGTCGTTTTAAGAACATTATTGGGTTCTCTCTGGAGATTTGGTAATTAACTCAAATGAGTCATTTATTTTACTTTATGTTAACTGTTTTGTTACAGCTGCCGCTGTTGTGAAAGTGCTATATAAATCAGCTTGTATTGTATTGTATTCCTTTAAGTCTCCATCACTAAGTAACAAGACGTTTATGGAGTTCTTCTCCGCCTCCTTTTTTTCAAATTTTTCACTATCCGTTCACTTGCACACATGCATGCATGCTTTCACGATTCTGTCCATAGCAGCTTTACTTTAAAACACTCCTTTGGGGCACACATTTCATCCAGTGTCTGATGAACAGAAATTACATCTCAAATGGAAAGGAAGAGTGGTGTAAATTGATGAAATGACACTCTCTATCTCTTTCTCCCTTCCCTCTCTCTCTCTCTCTCTCTCGCTCGCTCGCTCTCGACATCAACCCAGAATTAGATTTTAATTTGGCCCACACGCACTCATAATGGAGTGCGCTAAGCTTTCTTTGGCACCTTTCCTAACGGCCTCCGGCTTTTCTTTGGCCTGCGGGGTGCCTGCTGTATCCATTTTCAGCTCCACTGGACCGTCCTTTCGGGGCGGGAGTAAGGAATGTGACGGCGAAAGTGAGTAAACTCCAACCCTAAGGATTGAACGACCGTTAAAGTTGTAACGCTCTTTTCCTGCAGTTCTGAACAGATGCGTTGCCGACTGCAAGTGGTTTATACAGGAGAACCTTCGGCCAGTACAGTTATGCTGTTCATGTAGGCATCTTTTTAATGCTATTTGAGGAAAATAAATAAATAAAATAAGCCCCGCAAGGCCTCAAGAAATTCACTATGAGCTCCAAAAAAAAAGTATGTACTGTACCACAAATCTCTCATAGGAAGTTTGATACGGCCAAAGTATTTTCATTTCAAATAATATCTTGGAAAGCAATAAAGATGATATATAGAGTTAAAATGACAAATATCCAGGAAAATGAGATGAGATTAAATGTTCTTGCATAAAGGAACAGCACCTACACAGCGGTGGTGCAAAAACCGCTTCACCAAATGTGGACTGTGCTCGATCTACCTACCATAGTTGCCTCTTTTCCCCAAACGGTCGTGTTTGACATCATCATCCTCTGATTTAGTCAAACAGTTCAATGATCCCTGACCCAAAACATCCTCGACACTTTACTTAAAACTTTAATCAAGTCAAGTCAACAGTATTTATAGAGCACTTTCGAACAGCCATCGCTGCATACAAAGTGCTGTACATCAAATAATCAAATGTCTGCAACATGTCAGGAATCCTATTAGAGTCCGATCCGTTTGGTTAGATTTGATCAGCAGATATTTTGAATTGAAATTTATAATTTCAATTCATAATAATTTGCCAATCAAAAACTGAACACCATAAAAAATAAATAAATAAAGACATGACAGCACACACAATGTCGGTAACTCCTAGGAAACTCTGTGCTGCCATCATTACAAATCCAACATTTCTCATAATACACAGATTTTCTTTTTCTTTTCAATTTCAATTTTTACCATTTTTTTGGTGGGGTATTCATATATTGAATGTTCAACGTTATGGGGGCAGATTTTTTCTAATTAATTTCAATGTGTCAATTGCATGCAAATTAGGCTATTCGTGGGCCGGGCCCATTCCAATTGTCTAAAACTAATAGTTGAATAATAGTTTGTCTTAATTTTCTCAATTTTCTGATCGGGTCGGTGATCAGTTATCATATGCACGCACAAAAGTGAGGGAGTAATTGTATTTATTGCCTTTTCTTGGCAACCTTTCGGATCTTGACACGTCACCTCACAATGTGAATACCAGATGACCTTCAATCAACACAACTTTTAGTCGATCAGATTCAAACGGGGCCCTGCGCTCTATTCATACTAAACCTATCGATCATCATTTCTGCATGCATGCAAATGTTTGTTTTTATTTAGATTTGTTCAAACTATATGTAGAATATTAGTGAGCTCTATAGCATATTGTTATTTTGACAGGTGTTATTTGTGAAGATAAAGGGCTGGTTCAAATCTCAAAACAATAAGAGGGCACTTTATAATACTGATGAGGGAAAGAAATTTAGCTTCCTGCGTGGTGGCATTTGACTACACGGACCTTTTCATTTTCTGACGTAAACACCATTTGTAAAAGTTACTGTAGTGACAGGTGCTTTGGCTGCACTTAAAATGTTCTACTTTATATTTTGACCAATTCCAAGGTTCCCATGACCGAAAAGCATGCTCTTCAATCAGACCCCAAAACAACAAATGTAATATGGAAGACAAAAATAAAAATCATAAATTGATGTTTTTCTTGAAGTTTTATCTACAGGGGAGTGCTACACAAATTACAATCTGCTATGCGTCATCTGTCCAAAAAAGAAATTGTGTACATTAGCTTTGTCAGCGAAATTTGTATGCAAATCTGAACCTTCCAGTTATGTCAAAGGTACATCTGTACTGAGCGGAGTCTGACACTTACTACTTGGTGCACAGTCTGGGGTAGATCCGGCCCTCAACGTGATTTAAATCAGGCCTTCATAGCACATCAACAATGAATGGATTTAATATCACCAAAGACATGCCGCGTGTTAAGTACAGTGTTAAAAGGAATGTCAGTGTGTCTTATTTTGTGCCCTGTGTTTTGGCTATTGACCAATCCAGGCTGTAGTCTTAAATCATTTGCTATTAGCAACCCTGAAAATGATACGCAGGATATAACATGAACGGCTGGAATTCTCCAACAAAGTGTGACATATTAAAAAAAAACGGAATAAATCAAACCGAGAGGACGTGCCAAATATCACTCCCGTCTCGTTCCAACGCTATCTAGCGCGTTGGCATGCTTATGGCCGCCTTTCGCAAACTCAAAGGAAAAACCTTCCAGCTTTTACTCAAATCGTGTGGCGTGAACAAACCCTTGGAGAGAACTTTGCTTGTCAAGTATTCTTGCTCTTTTTTTTATAAGTGCCTCAGAGCACTCTCCTCTCACTTTAAATGATCATCTTGGACTTTTTCGTATGACAGACGCTTGCTTGCTCACGCTGAAGAGGAACCGCTTGAAAAATCAAATCAAATCAAGCCTTGATCTTCAAAAGTGGTCATGCAGACTTGTTTGCTTGGAGTGTGCAACAGTCTGCACCAAGTAGGCTTCACTCCCTGCTGTGTAAGAAGCAATCAGTAGTTGCATAAGAGTTCTTTTAAGAAAAGCCTGCAAGCTAGCTGAAGCCATCCGACTGGAGTTAGCATTTACATTTGCACGCCGCTCTTCTGACATATTGCAACACAGTTGCGGTGTGCACGGGCGACCAGCCCGACTGGGCTTAGCGTTTAATAGTGCTCTTCATACGTTACAGCCGCTTTTTTCGAATCTATTCCACCTGAGCGGGTTTACTGAAATCCTTTCATTGTAAATAACTGTGAGCACCAGTAGAACTTGTTGTGTGCAATGTTTGCGTCCTCCCTCCCGGCTTATCTGTCAGATTTGCCCAAAGACGAACGCGAAAGAAAGGACAAGGTGCAACCGCTCAAGTTAAAAATAAATAGAAGCGGTGCCCATGGGAGGAGAGTTGCCAAGAGCTTTAGCGTGCGCTTGAAGAGGCCAAAACTAATGGCCTCACAGGTCAAACTTATGTTTGTGTTTGCGGAGGAAGTTGAAAATGTCAAACAAATGATTTTTTTTTTCAAGGCTACCCAAAATAAATGCCCTTAGCTATATAATTTATAATATGTTTATCCTGTAAAGCAGTGCATATACAGTACAAAGATTACGCCAGCCCGTATAATAAAGTTATAATAATGAATTTGTTTCATAGGTTGATTAGCGACCTTCTGTCAGCTTGTGGAAGAACATTTAATTATTCTGCCTTAAGTGTTGCTGGCGTCAATACAGTAATTGAACAAACATTCATTATATGTAACAAGTCATTTTCCTTCCAATTAAGACTCATTTCACACAGCACACTGGATGGAAATTCACTACTCTGATAGACATGTCTCAATTAGAAACCTTTTTTTTTCAACTTGGGGTGGAGAAGAGGAGTGGGGGGTGTTAGAAATTACCTAAGTTCATAGAACCTGTCATACAGAAATGAAAGTATGAACTGTAGAACTCATTTGAGCTCTGTTGCTAACTAAAACAGCAACACCAAACTACGTAAATGTAAAAAAGTCCGACCACACACAGTACTAACGACGTTCTCAAACTTTGTGGACAATGCGTCCTTGACAACGATTATTGTTATACCCATTCCATGGTCTGTCTCGGTTCCTGGCGGTTCTCTGCATTCTTCTCTTGCTCTTTTTCTTTTGTTGAAACTTCAGTTTTGCTCAACATATAGGGTTCAGTTTTCACGGCAAGTGCAAGTCTATCTGGGTAAAGTTGGCCATCGAGAGTTCTCCTTCCACCTCCTGATCATGCATGGGAGTGTGACAACTCTGTCCGCCAGAATAAAAGTAGGGCCCACTGGATTGTATTGCTGTGTACTGGCTCTTGCTTGAACCTAGATGAGCAAAGGGCTGAATTACACTGTGTGGTTTCAGTGACACAATGTGTTTTTTTTCTTCCTCTCAAGGGTACAATACATCCAACCAACCATCCATTTTCTGATCTGCTTTATCCTCACAAAGGTCATGGGCATGCTAGAGCCTATCCCAGCCGTCTTCGGGCAGTAGATGCGGAACACCCTGAACTGCTTGCCTGCCAATTGCAGGGCACACATAGACAAACAACCATCCGCGCTCACACTCACAGCTAGGGACACTTTAGAACAGGGGTGGGCAAACATTTTGGCTCGGGGGTCGCATTGACTTTTAAAATTTGACAGAAGGGCCAGGTCAGCACGAGCTATGGTACATTAAAAAAAAACTGCATTTGTTGACAGTCCATATCAAACATCAACAGAACAAAAGCATGAGGGTACTGTATTCATATACTTTTTTTTAATGACGACAGTGTTGTTGATGACCAATTTTAGCCTGTGCATTTCTGCAGATGGGTTGTGATCAGACCAGTAGAAGTAGAGCGATACAGAGGGCCTGGCTGGTCGAAAAGATCCCCCCCCCCTTCCTGTGTTTTGCAACGTCAATGCGCCGCCTGTCGGTGAAATGCCTGTCATTACAAGTCCAATTGAAATTAATGCAATCATTCATATCGAACCTTAATTGTAGACTGACCTTCAGCGGGCCGGATTAAAAAGACCAATGGGCCGGATTCGGCCCGCGGGCCGTAGTTTGCCCATCCTGCTTTAGAATGTCCTGTTAACCTGCCATGCACGTTTTTGGATTGTGGGAGGGAACCGGAGTACCCAGAGAAAACCCACGCAGACACGGGGAGAACATGCCAATTCCACACAGGAAGGCCAGAGCCGGAACCCTGCACCTCTGTACTGTGAGGCCGAGACCCAAACCAGTCGACCACCGCCCCCCCCCCTCCTCTAACCCTCTTCTCAGTTACTATACAATACATCTTTATATAGCGCTTTCACAACAGCTGCAGCTGAAACAAAGCGCTTTACAGAAAAGTTAACATAAAATAACAAAATAAAACACATCACAAGATCTGGACAATCATGCAATCGTACCCACTCTTCCTGCATACACCTTATGCGCCAACATTGCCCCCCCCCCCCCTCCATCAAAATCAGCTCTGGTCCACACGTGCTGCCGAGGAAGGCGCAACCATCAAGCACAGATTTTCTTTGATGAATGTTATGGCCAAAACGCTGAAAACATTCCACAATGAGCGAAGGACAATAAACACCATATGACAAAAACAACAAAAAAGCGGCGCTCTTAAAGACCTCTCGCAGACGGCTGCCAACTTTGTCAATGTTAAATGAGTTATGGTAGCGTAAATAGAAAAGAAAAAGGAATTGAGGTTTTTGTCATTGGAATTGGCACAACATCTCTGTGAAATTATCAACAATGATTATGCGCCCATTAACTCAACTAATAATTGCCAAGAGAAGTCAGTGGAATATTGAGGCAGTCATGTTCTCTGAAATCATTGGAGAGGAAGAGTCGGCTCAGGTCAATCAAACGCAATGCAACCTTTGAATGTTTTTGTCATTGTTTTATTTCGGTGTTGTTACTGCTTGCGGAGAACACAGTCCGACCTGATAAGTGTCATCTGAATCAAACTACACATGGAAAGACACATTGGAAGATTTCTAATTGGTGATCATTACAATGGACATGTACCGTTTCCACATTCCCCACACGTTAAGACTTTGTGTGAGTTCCTCCAACCTGCCCTCACACTTTTCGCTCAGAAGCCTCACTTTGTGCTTGAATTGCTTGAAAGGTGCTACATGAATACTTTGTAGCAGCTAGTCAAGTGTTTTGAATGTAAACCTTGGAACGACAAGTTTTCTTTTTGCTAAAACATCCACTCGACGGATTTTCAGATACTTAGAAGGTACTGTTGTGCTTTTTACATCCGGCAAACCTCCTAGCGGAAACATTTCTCAATGTTTTTCGGATTCAGCAGAAGGTTATCTCATCTTTCAAATGTCGCCGTTAGCGCAACAGCCCTACGACATGTGGTGAACATGTCAATACACACTTCAAAATATAAAAGTCTTTACGTAAAACACAATCGTTGCTTCCCAACATGATCCATTCAGCTCGCAACAAACCACGTTGTGCCCGATATGTCAAAGCCTTACCCACAAAGTAACATAACATTCATCCATGCATCCATTTCCTGATCCGCTTTATCCTCACAAGGGGTGCTGGAGCCTATCCCAGCTGTCTTCGGGCAGTAGGCGGGGGACACTCTAAACTGGTTGCCAGCCAATCGCAGGGTGTCACAGAGACAAACAACTATTCACGCTCACAATCACACCTAGGGACAATTTAGAGTGTTCAATCAGCCTGCCATGCATGTTTTTGGAATGTGGGAGGAAACCGGAGTACCCGGAGAAAACCCGCGCAGGCACGGGGAGAACATGCAAACTCCACACAGGAAGGCCGGATCGAACCCACGACGTCTGCACTGTGAGGTCGACGCGCTAACCAGTTGACCACCGGGCATTAATGAAACTTGTTAATCGGAAATAAAGCTGTTATGAAAAATCGACACCCCCGCCAGTAACATAACATTGAGTTCTAATTCATCCTGTAATGAGAGATTATACCAGTTTACGCGACATGGTTGTTGTTTTGTTTTGGTTTCATTTTTCATTCCAGAATCTGCAATGGCAGTTTTGAATTGAGGAATTCTTACAGCACAGATGGTTCCGCTCATTCCGAGAGTAAGGCCTAGGAAACAAGTATAATTGAAATTCTGTTTTATTTTATACAAATCTTGAGAAATGAATGCATCTGTATGCGTCTTGTTATAATGTATCACTTCAGTGGAAAGTTGAGAGCAACCTGTCACAGTATGCTTCATATTTCATCATTTTTTTGTCCATGTAGCTAATGGAAATAGAAGACAGATTTTTTTTTCTTTTTATACGAGTGTACAAAAAGTTAACCATGATCAGGATTGAGACACGTTTGTTCATTTCCCAACAGACCAACTACCGGATTAACCTCCCCAATATATTGAAAGCCGTCCGCCGTCACAGCGATGCCACGTTGGGCAGAATAAATTCTGAGGCTTTGGGGGGCGGGGGGGACGAAGAGAGTCTTGCATTCAACAGATACAGCATCCAATTTGTCGAATTGAGAATTACCTGCAGTAAATGAAAGCTTGGGAAGGGTTGGGGGAGATAAAATGTGAGTGGGCGAAAATAGAGGAACGCGCCCGCCGCTGGTCGATTTGTTATGCGAAATAACCGTCCATTATCTCGCCGGGTCAGGATATGGTTTAGCACTGTGAGAGGAATGCTAAATCCTGTATGTGTGTGTGTGTGCGTGTGTGTGTGTGTGTGTGTGTGTCCATTCTCACATGTAATTTACAGATAAAAGCCATTGGTTCATTAGGCACTATGTGCTATTATGCATTCGATATTCCAGGTTTGATCGCCTGGACATCCATGCTCAACGCATTTCCGACACACTACATCCATCACGCCACCCACCTTCCCCATATTTATAGAATTGTAATTAGCTGTAAGTGCAAGCCAACATTTTTTTTTTTTCGCTAGCTTCCTCCCCCCTTCCAGCAAACAGCCATGCGTGCTAATCACGGCGCTCCCAGTTTGAAGCGATGGGTACTTAGACGGAGGAAGGCGCAAGAGAAACGCAGAGCGCAGGAGTAAAGGTTGACAGTTTAAAATGACAATGAAAAATGGAAGCGATGGAAGACCGGAGGGTTGGTTGTTGGGGGGGGGGGGGGGGGGGCGTGAGCACAGTGCAACATGGAATGCAAGCAATAATGTCACCTTGGAAAAATTCCAGTATGATTAAATGAGCATCCGAGCAGTTTCTCTGTGATGACGGTGTCTGAGAGGAGTCTATAAAACGGAATGCTGAGTAAAGTTTTTGGGCTTGTTTTTTCCCCAATTATAGTTAGGGTGCAAAAATATAAGTGGTGTCTACAGTGTGGTGGAGTTGTGACATTAGCGCTGGATTGACCATTATTTGCAGGACCACAGCCCAGAGTGTGGGCTGTGTATAAAATTCTTATATATATATATATATATATATCTTTTAAATGTAGTTAAATGTGGATTGTAGTACATAGCTGGGTCAAGGGTAATTTTTGGGAAACCATAACAACTTCACTGGCTGCCCCACACTCAAGGTATTGACCACTAGTTTCTGTTATGTTTTTTCCGGCAATTTCTGTTTTTAACTTTGTCAGTACACTTTTCTGTCAAATAAGTATTTTTGGTTGTGGCAATTTGTTTGACCCTACACCAGCACCCTCAAGCTTGTCAGCAACCTCAACACGCTCATCAGCTAAGCAGGAAAAAGACAAGCTGTGATGATGATGATCATGATGATGATGAATACGCTCAGGCTCCATTATTAGCAACAATCCACAACTGTGCGGTGTTTTGTCAGCTGTCACGATTCCGTGCTCATCTGTTGAGAACACAGACATGACAGTTTGGGTAAACGGCATGTTTAGGAGTCTGAAGCATGCCTGTCAAAGTCATAAAAACTTACATCATCCCGTAGAATGCAAATCAAGCCGGCTGTGAAAATGTTCGATTAAAAATGCTTTTTTTTCCTCAATGGCATACTATCCGTTCATATGCACACACTATCGCACAACGCTGACTTGAAGGTGATCTAATGAAGCCAGTGGGCAGATATAATTACACGCAACCTTCATCTACCCTCTTCTCAATTGTCATGGCCGCTTGTTGCCGATGGTCAAAGCCACTGTAGAATGTGGCTGGGAAATAAACATCATTTATATGAATAAAAATACAGTATTTGTCAGCCCAAAGCGTATTTTCCAGTGCGTATGTGTATGTGGGTCCCATTAGGGCCCACATCACTTAGTTTGATAATGGAACATTATAAAATAATTATTCGCATGAATAATGAACGTCTCCTTGTGTATTTTAGATGAGCAACAATTTCAAGTAGAATCTTCTATTCGCTGGCTCGACATACGTGCTCTCGATGAACCTGAAGATTGCTATTCAGGTGCAACTACTGTAGAACATTCTATGCTTTTTCAGAATCTAAAAGCAGATTGTCTCCTGAAGGTTTTACTTGCACTCTCCAATAAGCTTGCTCTTTTGTATTCATGTTATTTGCAGGAAAGCTTTTATGACTGAAAAATTCTTACTGAGCACAAACTTTTTTTTTTTTTTTTTACCCTGTCTCCATTTTTAAATCAGAGTACATCTTTCGCAATGATTTTGAAATACGCTTCCTATCTTTGGTTTATCGTTGGTCTATCTTTGGTCTTTCTATACCCCTCACAAGGGTCCCGGGCATCCTGGAGCCTATTCCAGCTGTCTTCGGGCAGTCAGTGGGGTACACCCTGAACTGGTTGCCGGCCAATCGCAGGGCACACATAGATGAGCAACCATTTGGGCTCACAATCACACCAAGGAACAATGTAGAGTGTACCATTAGCCTGCCACCCATGGATTTGGAATTTGGGAGGAAAACGGAGTACCCGGAGAAAACCCACACAGGCATGGGGAGAGCATGCCACCTCCCCGCAGGAAGGCCGAAGCCGGAATCGAACGCTGCACCTCTACACTGTGAGGCCGACCGGCTAATCATTTGAGCACCGTGCCGCCTGGAATTTGCCATTTTTAAGCAAAACCCAGTGCAGTGAAATAGTGATTAGCACGTCCGTTCACAGTCTGGACATCTATAGTATGCTCAACTCTCCATGAGGATATTGACTTTTTTATTCTGCCTCATTCCAAAAATAAAGATTCACTGGTTCACTGAAAGCTCTAAATAGTTTTTTGGGGTGTGAATGCTCATTAATTTGTTAGCCCCTGCGATTGGCTGGGCAACCGGTCCGGGGTGGGATGGACTTCCATTATGCATACTAGAAACGGATGGATGGATGAAAGCAGCACAAAGATACAAATGGTGAATTTCACTTAGTTGTGTCAAATTACAGTATGATCTACAATTCTAGAGACAGACTGACGTAAAAAGGAGGATTGAAAAGCATTTGTCATTCAATCATCTTCTGCAAAAAACAGGCAGTTAGAAATGCTTCCTGTTTTCACTCATCAAATTGAGAAACATAATTGGGAGGCAGAACAAAATAGAGATTTAATTTGCACAAAAAATAAGTAAATAAAAGTGAACCCGCCATGGGGCGCCGTTTACTGTATTTCTTTACGTCCGCATTTATTATGATTATATAATAAATGGCATTTCAAGTAACTTCAATGGAGGGAAAAGTGAATTGAGGTATAAGCCTGGTTACGGAATAATTTAAACTCCTAAATTTAGATATTTGCAATTTTAGCCCCGTGCACCGCCGCTAATAGCCAACAATGACTTTTTTTAAATAAGCCAATACACTGACACAAGTAATGTGACGCATGGCACCTTAAAGTCAAGTCAACAGCATTTATAGAGCACTTTCAAACAGCCATCGCTGCATACAAAGTGCTGTACATGGAGCAATTTAACATTCACAATAAACAGTAAGACAAATCGGTAATAATAATAATACATTTTATTTATAAGCACCTTTCAAGACACCCAAGGACACTTTACAATAACAAAAAACACAAAACAATACGGCGGTAGAAAGCACCAAACAGTAAAACCAAGCAATAAAGCAATCCTCCAAAATCATGCTGTTTCTATAAATTAGCTCCAACAGAGATCTGACATGTATAAAACAAGCAGTATTTTCTTTTCACTTTTATTAGTTCTTTCCTGGCGGGTTTTTTTTCTCCCACAACTCCTACCTGGACCCGCTAATGGCTGTGTTATTGTAAATTAATAATGTTGTTTTCAAACTCATCAAAACCTAGAGAACATGATTCTACATTTGGAAAAGAGTTTCCACAAATACGACAACATGTATAGAATATCTCTTCACCGGCTTTGTGGCTTTACCAAATTCTGTTTTACGACTTATGCTTGACGTGATCATAATCTATCTTACTGGCAGCAATTAATGATGGAAGTAATATGAAGGAGAAATTTCTGTCTCTATTAATTTCTTATTTTTCTTTAATCGGGGAATCCATCATGAATTAACTGTGGCTCTAAATCAGGAATGTATGAGTTATGGCAAGGTCTGCCGATGGAGGTCACTGATAAGAAATGTTATCACACAAGCTGTCACCAATGGCAGCCATTTGCTGTTCGTAATTAATCACCGGCAGAGGCTAATGCATTCATTCCACCTAAAAGGGATTCATCGTCTGGGAGCCTCCAAAGGTCAAATTCCTAAAGCGGCTTTGACTTTTGGAGACCTGAGTTTGTAGGATGTCAATATCATTTAATCACTGCACGTATTAAACCAACTTCTGCCACAATCGACTTGCACAATCTTTAAAATAGTAGTGGGATTTCATTAAAAGTCATTTGAGGCATTGTTTATTTATCGCGTTTTTTCAAATAAAAATATTGGGCTTGGGAAGCTATGTTTTTTAGCGCAAATACAAACCACAAATACAAACAAGTAGACAGACATTATCTTAAACAGTTGTTGCTGTTCTATTAAGCGTACAATCCTGTGCATAATAGGCATTCCGCCCCCCCCCCCCCCCACCAAAAAAAAAAAAGAGCCCAAATCAGGGGGGAGTATAATACACGGGATAGGTGTTAATGTGACCCAAAAATGTATCACCTGCTTGAGAACATTTACCAGTGCTCAGACATTACCTAGGCACTGCAACCACAATAGTTCATGCTATGCTTCACACCGCCAATGTGGTAAGAAGATGAACTTCAAAATAAACCTTAGCCAACCAAATCATAGCTAAGCTTTTATTTTGAAGTTGTTGCCGGCAGTCACGATGCAACGGCTGACTCGACTCGTTTTCCAACCTCTTAGGCAGGTGTGCCCAAACTTTTTCGACCGAAGACCGACTTTTCGATCAATCGACCTACCGCCATCGACCCGTTACCACATACTGTCACGATTCGGTCTAGAGACCAACAGGTGGCAGTGTGGAGCTCCCCTGGCAGCTGCACACCTGTTGGTTATAGGTAATCAGGCATATAAAAGGACTCCTGCCCGCACACTCGGTGTCGGGCCATTGTTGCGTTTGCTACTGTCATGCTTTGGTTGCTGTTTTTGTTTTCTGTGTTTTTTCAATACACATCTTCAAATATACCCTGCTCCTCTCTCCTGCCTGCTTTTTGGGGTCCACCACCACCACGCAACGTGACAGAATGACCCGACCACCTGGACCCCGCAGGTACGATGGATTTGGTCCCTATTCAACCATGTGCCTGGCGGAGCTCGTCTGCGGCCGACACCCTTCCCCCTTTCAGGCAGCGCTGGTGATGCGGCTGTCCTGTTTCTTGTCAAGCCGCGTCTACGGTGGGCCCAGCCCCGTCCGCGTCCATGTGGAGCCGAGGCTCGTCACGTGTCTGTTTGAGCTGAGTCACATTCACGTCGACGACGAGCCGTGCCACTTCCACGCCCACGTCAGGCCGAGCCCCTGTTCACGTCCGGCTGTTCCATGTCCCCCGTTACGTCGAGCTCCGTCCAAGTCAGGTTCAAGCCGCGTCTACGGTGGGCCGAGCCCCGTCCGCGTCCATGTTGAGCCGAGGCTCGTCACGTGTCTGTTCGAACTGAGTCACATTCACGTCGACGACGAGCCGTGCCACTTCTACGCCCACGTCAGGCCGAGCCCCTGTTCACGTCTGGCTGTTCCATGTCCCCCGTTACGTCGAGCGCCGTCCAAGTCAGGTCACGCCTAGCCGAAAGATTGCCTGTTCCCTGGCGAGGCAAGCCTTTTTGGATGACTTTGGGACGTCTGGGATCCGTCCCTTGAGGGAGGGGTACTGTCACGATTCGGTCTAGAGACCAACAGGTGGCAGTGTGGAGCTCCCCTGGCAGCTGCACACCTGTTGGTTATAGGTAATCAGGCATATAAAAGGACTCCTGCCCGCACACTCGGTGTCGGGCCATTGTTGCGTTTGCTACTGTCATGCTTTGGTTGCTGTTTTTGTTTTCTGTGTTTTTTCAATACACATCTTCAAATATACCCTGCTCCTCTCTCCTGCCTGCTTTTTGGGGTCCACCACCACCACGCAACGTGACACATACGCGCATACCCACGCACGCCATGATGAGCAACAGCCTGACACGGAGGCATGCGACGCACTTTTGCAGCCTGTTAAGTATCGTAGCTCATACGTACCATTTTCAAGTGCTTCCCTCGGTCCTCTAGATTCCTATTCTTTGCCTGTGCCTTTGGTGAATTGTACACAAAATAAATTCAGAATGAGAATAATGATAAAGATAGAGCGCAACAGCTCTGATCACAAGCTGCAATTGCAGACTGCCGAGTGCGAACAACTTCCGGTGACGCAGGTCACGCGCCACCGTAGGTCAAAGATTTACCTGCTTTATTTTGTTTTATTTTTTTAATACTTTTTGTGAAAATGAGACTAATAGGATGATTAAGGTGCAGTGCACATGAACACAAAAATATATATATTCCTAACATGCACAAAGACGCACAAAACGTTTGTTTTTGTTCTCCTCTACGCCCCTTGCGATCGACTTGGGACCAGTCAGCGATCTACCGGCCGATCGCGATCGACGTAATAGGCACCCCTGCTCTTAGGTATTGCCATTACCAACTGTTGCTACTGACTTTAACAACACTCGGCTGCTGATTAAGGGCACTAAAGAAAATGTTAACTACTCAGACACCGTATTCTACAGCGCCCGTTGTCAGTGTTTATAAAAAATCCAGTACAGGCGAGAGCTGCTGCATTACTTTTCAAAGGCAGTTTATTCGACGTCAGTGACTTTGCACACTTTGATGCTGTCAGCCTGACAGTTGCGATTCCTACTGAGCAGTTTTTTTAACAAACCTGGCTTTGTCAAATGTACTGCTTTAAATGTTGGAATCGCTGATTGTGATGTAACTTTTTTTTGTTTGTTTTATTTGAGATGAGGGGGCGTATTATACAGCGGTGCATGTTATACACGGGATTTTACAGTAAGTTTAAAAACGTTTCATTCATTCATTCATCTTCCGAGCCGCTTGATCCTCACTAGGGTCGCGGGGGGTGCTGGAGCCTATCCCAGCTGTCTTCGGGCAGTAGGCGGGGGACACCCTGAATCGGTTGCCAGCCAATCGCAGGGCACACAGAAACGAACAACCATTCGCACTCACACTCACACCTAGGGACAATTTAGAGTGTTCAATCAGCCTGCCACGCATGTTTTTGGAATGTGGGAGGAAACCGGAGCACCCGGAAAAAACCCACGCAGGCCCGGGGAGAACATGCAAACTCCACACAGGGAGGCCGGAGCTGGAATCGAACCCGGTACCTCTGCACTGTGAAGCCGACGTGCTAACCACTGGACTACCGGGCCGCCCTAAAACGTTTCCTTACTGTATCAAATCAAGAAGTAATTTGCGGACTAGTGATCCTCACGCTAGAAACATGTTAACAGTATTGCAATGTACTGTCAGACATTGTCTGTACCGGCAACTCAAAAGAAAGTGGGGGTGGAGGGGGGGGATAATAACCCATTAACCAACCTTATTTGTCCTCCCAATTCAGGCTCTTACGGAGACAAACCAGCCTTGTTTGCACAAGTTGATGCTAATGTTTACTCGCTCGCTGTTAGTGTTCAGTGCAAAGTGTTTCGCACTAAGGTAATAATGAAGGCTTGAAGTGCTGCAGGATGAAGCAAAATCATTCTTTATTACTCAAAATTAATGCATTAAACTCCCAGCCCTACTTTAAAAATACCTCAGTACATCCAGTATAGTCATTCTGTCTAGACATATTTAATACGTCTGAAAGAAGCATGCTAACACATCGGGTGATTCATTCCTCGTTGTGGGAATTGCAAATGACATCGCTTTGATTTGACCTCTCCGAGGTGAAGATTGAAGGCCAGAGGAGAGGAGACTGTGGAATGTCCATGCATCGATTTCCCTTCCTCCATCACTCCTTTATCTGTCATTCAAGATGGATGGAGAGGGCCTTTGGTGACTGGGACATGAAGTGTCATCAGTGGGAGGGAAACATGAGAAGATTTTGGAAGGATGATGACCAGGGGAAATTGTCCAAAATTTCCTTGTGACAAAGTTGCGTGTGGACCGAGTGATCATATCTGTGAAGAAATTGAGCAGCGTTCACTGTCCCCAAGGTATCTTTAAAAAGTTATGGCTGGTTACGGCTTTGTCAGGGAACCAACGTATAAACATTTCTATGAGGTGGGGGCATGTCAATGATTTGCTTTATTTTATTCCCCGCTATTTTTCATCAGGGCACAGTCCCTGTCACTGCCAATACGCCAAACCACAGGCCAATTGCTCAGGAATGACATCCAACAATGAGGGGAAAATGTCTCAAAATTGGCCCGATAACTGGCAATTGTGCTTCAGGCAAATAACGTTTCAAGTTTAGGGAATAATATTGCTCATTTCAAATGACACAAGCCAAAAGTGAAAAAAAAAAAGAATTCTGTTCTACACACTTTGGACATGATGTTTTCAGTATTTTCCGTTGCCAGTTTTCTGCAAGCTGAGTTGTTAAGGCTGTGCTTGAATGTGGATGGAAGGCAAAAAACACATTTAATTCACCATCATCAAAACGATTGACTCAAAAGTAACATTGATTTTCATTTTAATTGATGTGGGATGGATCCTGCATCTATGTTACACAAGTTACATCTACACCGGTCAAGTGTGCTGCCGTGACGTGAGTCTTTTGTTTCCTCTTGGCAATTCAATACACCCACTCAGTTGAATCAAATTTTAACTGGCATCTTTCACTGGCTTGCCAATATTTGGGGAAAACAATCCAAGTGTGCTCGCTGGGACTTGGCGCGAGCATGCATTTTGGGAAGCCAGCTGCATGACATACAGAGGGTCAAAGCGTCTGTTTCCAAGAGCACACATTGTCATTTGTTTTCTATTTGTGTTCTGTTGGCTGCATTGTCAGATGCTCAAACTCCCGATAGTAGACTAGCTGGGTCAAGACTAGCAAAAAGAAAAAAATCGATACATTTTATTTCCCCGAGCTATCCAAAGCTCCATCATAAATATGAAGGAAATCTGGGTTTGAAGTGTAGCGTCTAAACAATGTAGTCGTATGTCTGTGTCGAAGATTAGTAGCAGTGCAGTTTTTTTAGATCCTGTTGCCAAAAAGTCAGAAGCATATTTTTAGTTGCAGCCTAACCTCGGACTGATTGATTGAGGCTGGTTTCACATTGCAGATCAAAACGTCCGATTTAATGTATATATTCCCTCCCATCCACCTTTTATATTTTTGCCTATTTCCCTGTCCATTTTAAGTGGCGCATATCCAATATGGCTGCATTTACACAGAAAACAACTTGTATGTGAAGGTGGCCAAAGTCAACGGAAATAATTCCAAATGTCAACATGAATCCATCCTTATTTAGCCCATTATAGTTGTCTATGCTTCACTGTAGTGTAGATTTACAGTAAGTGGGGTTGGGGGGGTCACCTTTTTTGTAGTTTGGGGACGCTTTGATGTCAATACAACACCCACAGGTATATTTCAATGATGGATTCAGAATTTTATTCACATTTGGAAGAGGCCTGATTCCAATCAGAATATATGTACAACTCAATCTGTTTTTTGTTGTCTTTTCACTCATATGATACATAGTTGAATTGTATTTCCCATATATGACACTTAAGTGTCATTTGAAGCATGCGGAGTAAATACAGCCGAAGTCGTCCGTTTCAAAACTCCCAAATTGACGATACCAAGCTTCAAGTTGATAAAATTGACTAGATAATGAAGAGAACAATTGGAGGAGATTGAGGCAAAATCCGCTCTCCTCTAAACAATGACATCAACTGCTAAATTGTTAGAGGATCTAACAATTGTTTATAAAAAATAAAAAAAAGCCAAAGGATATTTCCACTCACCTCCATACTGGTTTAATCAATCAAAACATGATTAAAAAAAAAAAAGACACACATGTCATGAGATGCATCTAATTGTCTGTTTGCACAACTACCTTACCTTGGACAATGCCCTGATGTCCTAATTCTTTTTTGCTTCTTAATTTGTTTTCTTATTTCTGAACACTGCAACTGCCACTGCTTTTATTTTGGACCTCGCCTTGGTCGCCAGTGTCTTTCTGTCTGTCTGTCTATCTATCAGCTAGCTAAATACACTACAACGTGTATTTAGTTTGGGATTTTAAAAAATTGTTGCGGTGTGTTCAGTTTCGGAATTTAGGATACGCAGACTCGGAACGCCTTCCCACCACTTCCCGGACTAATAAATGTACAACATAACACGTAACTATCGTGTTTACATGAATAGAGCATTAATTATATTTCTGGCTTGTTTGATTCGTCTGCCTTGCTGAGTGCCCGATTTGACTTCAGGAAAAGGTTTGATTGAAATTCTAAACCGAGGTGTACAAATTCCGGCATTTTCGGTTTAATACGTCATCAGGCTACATGCCGTTAGAGAGGAAGAGGAAATAACTCTTTGCTTTACCAGAAATGTTTGTCGCTTTCCGTGGTGAAAGTGGAGGGGCTGGATCGTGTTTTTTGAGAAACTGAGGTGGACGTGGGAACACCCCCGTGCCCCATACCCAGCGCCATTTGCCCCCATGCAAACATATCACGGAAGACTTTTGTCTTTTTTGCCGTGTTGTTTGTTTTTCTACTTCTTAGTCGTGTTTCCCTGTGATGGATGCGATTGTTCACCCAATCACCTTCACAGTTATTTTCAGCACATATCCTTTGTTCTTTCTTCAGCTCTTTCCCAGATGTAATATATGTTAAAACAGCCCCGCACATTGAAATCAACCATCTGGCGTGTCTTGTTGGTAAGTCATGGCCGTTTTGCCCACAATTGTACACAATTTTTGTCGTGACAGTCAGGGACAAGATCTGAGTTTCTCTTTCCACCCCTAGCATCATCCCTTATTTAAGCCCCAACTAAGTGGGGAGAAACCTTGAAATTCAAATGCGCAACCGGCCAATTAAACCTCACACACAGTCTGTGCGGTTATCCGGCCGCGACCCTCGTGTGAGCCGACGGGTTGTCGTCTCTCAGCCTCAAAGTGCTGCCAGAAAAGGCAAAGCAGCAAGTCGCACAGACGGTGGTCTATAGATCCTCACGGCAGGGGTGACACGCTGAGGCTGACTTAAGACCTGACATGAGCTCGCTGCGCATTCAGCTCACAAGCTCACACACCAGTTTTTCTCCTTCCTTGTTCAAGCAGGTGCGAGACACCTTTCATTGAGAGGAAAATATTGTATCTGCTCTTCTGATTCTGACAAGACGCACTGTGAGGCGTTTAGTCTTCTCACCGCCCTACTGACATGTCTGCTATTGCCTCTAATCTTTTTGTCAGCTGCGCTCTTTGGTTTGAAGTTTCTTAGAATTCTTCCAGTGCTCTTTGTGAAGTAATTTGAAGTACTTAGTGCACTGGTTTCGAACTATTTACGCAGCGTACCACCTCCCTAAATATTTGATTATATTGACCGATATTAAAATACATCAACATCGTAGGTATTCTAAAAAGTATTTTTGTAACTCACCGTAACATCGTGTACAGTTTGCTCAATAACACTGTGTTTAAAAAATGGGAAAATGAAAAGTGTACCGACTATAGATAATGATTCCATTAAAAGCTAGAACACAGAAGTTTAAAACATTTTAAACCAGGCACTTCTTTCAACCCAAATGTTGTGAAGTGTATTTAAAGGTTAAATACAACTGAACTGTTCTTTTAAAAAATATATATATCATATAGTAGACATAAAAGGGTTAACATGCAATTTAAAAAGCTACACGCTTCGCTCATTTCTGACTCTATTTCATGTTTTTTCCAAATCATTTGGTTTCATTCAGTGGTTGTACGGTAAGCCCTTCAGCTAACTTTGACATATTCATTGCTTTGTACGGACGACAAAAAATGCAAATCGTTTTTTCCGCAAAAATTTAGGTTCTCAAAAAAAAAAAAAAACATCAAAAGTGGGGTGAACTGAAAAATGTCACCCGTGATTCAACTACTGTATATGTTTCATATTTGCCATACCGCAAATTTTATAGGAACATTTGCCGTACCGCAAAAATGACACATATACAGTAGTTGAATCACTCCTAGATTTATGTACGTTTTCCCAAGTTGTATGGCATTTTGAGCATATAGCTTGCCACACAAATGATCTTGTCGGACGATAAGCGACAAAAGATTGAATTCCACCGAGCAAGATGTTGTTGCAAAAGCATGTCTTATAAAAATGTGACTATACATTTCATGTTCACTATACATACATTTCAGTTCATGACACACAAAGGCTCACTTACCGCTGTTTTTGATTGGGTGGTTTTTCATCCAAATTTATTATATGATTATTATTGTTATTAATATGCTTATATTTGTATTTATTTATATACTTTTTGTCTTCTACTTTCTCCCATTCATAATTTTGCTGCCGTAAATTGAGAATTTCTCCATTGTGAGACAAATAAAGGTTTTCTTATCTTTTCTTATCTTATGTTAGCGATGCACTAGACAGCGCATTTTAAAGTTTACTTTGATTCTGAAGATCAAATTTGTGTTACGTGGCTACCGTCGAAACAGAATTTTTTCGACATCCGACAACCCCAACACCAACTCCATACCGTGCAAAGATATAAGACCACCCTCATACTCTTCTCTTGGAAAAGCAATTCCAAGAAAGCACTGCAAAATAGGGGCTGAGTGTAGCGTAGACTTCTGAGGATGTCGCCCACCTCAGCGGTTGGTGCCTCACCTGTCATTTTTCTCGCGTTAAAAACAGCCAAGGTTCCAATCATGCTGCGCTGGACTTAAATCACATCTGTCAGAACATTGCTCCGAGTCGTGCGATCTAAAGTGTGTTCCAGCTACAGGGTGGACAGTAATGAACAGGAAGTGCACCCTGTTGCGTTCATAAGGTTTTATAGGAATAAAGGGCAAAAAACACAGGTTTTGGTGTGGCCGTAGAGATGAATAGCCAGAGGAGCACAGACCTTTACTCCTCATCGTAATGAATGTGCGACATTTACAGTACCGTGGTGCGCATTCCATGGTGAGACATGTTTGATGGATTGTGCGGTTTGATCCGCGTTAGATCCTCATTAGGAGAAACCCGATGAAAGTTGTGCTTTCATCCCACACTTTTTTTGTTTGTTTTGTTTTGTGCTTTTATTTTGTCATTTGATACGTGGAGAGAAACCAGATCAATATCATAAAATAAATCATCTCTTTTGGTTGGTTCACTTTCTCTTATTTTGCGGTCCATTACTCTTCCTTTGGTGATTTGTTCATTCGGCGACCGCCCACTCTCTAACTTGCTGGCAGTGTTGGGGTTGGAACTACTTTGGTTGATTTCCAACCGTAGCATGAAAGGAATGAAAATGAACTCCTGCTTACAGATCAAACCGAGGGAAGGTTTAGCCAAACTTGGATTTAAGTGTTCTACTTCTTGATCAATTAGTTTGATCTGTGCCATGGGTTGGAATTGAAAATATGAAATCGAACGTGCAATGTTATCTGAACTCTGGCTGTTTTTCAATATGAAGAACACAGAGTACGGTCTCGCGCACTCGCCGAACCAAAACCTCAACGAAAACCGTCACGTATCCAATCGATGAGCAAATTACCAGTAGTTTCCTTACCGTTTGCAAAGTTGTGCTCTGTAATATTGATGGGGTTTTTTTATAATTGAGAGGAGGTGGATTAAGGTTTCTAAATTCCTCCCAAAGGCAGAGGGACCACGGCACACCACTTCATTCAATGTGATGTATTTTTCGCAGTGCAAAACACCACATTCCAAAAGTGATGTTTTTCTCAGATTTTTATGGCTACTCTATGCAAATGGCAACATTGGTGGAGCTATCTTATCTTTTTCATAAGGTGCATGGAAAATGAAAAGAAGGAGGCGGGGGTGGGGGGTGCAAGATATATGACGGGTTTCTAAAGCGATACCACAAATTACAGCTTAATGCATTATTATTATTATTATTTTTATTTCCACTGCAGCTATTGTAAAATGTTTTGTCTGTAAATCTGTAACTGGTGATGCCAATATTTCAGTATGCATGCACGTGTGTGTAATTGGCCAAAGTAGCTTATATGCAGTTTTGAACAGATGTTTGATGGCTTCTTACGCTAAATTAATCTAATAATTAGTTCATACATGCGTGTGGAGTTTGCATGTTCTCCCCGGACCTATGTGGCTTTTCTACGGGTCCCCCGGTTTCCTCCCACATTCCAAAACCTTGAATGGCAGGATGATTGAACACTCTAAATTGTCCCTAGGTGTGTGAGTGTGAGTGCGGATGGCTGTTCGTTTCTGTGTGCCCTTTGATTGGCTGGCAACCCGTTCAGGTTGTCCCATGCGTACTGAGATAGACAGCTGGGATAGGCTCCGGCAACCCTCGCGACCCTTGTGAGGCAGATCTGTAAAGCAGATCGGACACACACACACACACACACACACACACACACACACACACACACACACACACACACACACACACACACACACACACACAGTATTAGTTTGTACCATGCTGAAAACTTTCTCCCAGTTTCTCTTCTTCGGTTGCAGAATGTAGCTTCACCCAAGTAACTTCAAAGCTTGTGTGTGATTGTGTGCGGAACGTCATAGAGCAATCCCTTGTGACTTTTTTAATGAGCCAGCAGGTGTGTGCCCACGAGAAAACTTGCGATGTTGTCAGACAAGTGACAGTTAATGCCTAACTGAAGTGCTGTCAGCTGGTTGTTCCCCTCACAAGTTCTCCTTTCAAAGGCCTCAGACGGCGCGCCTTCTACTCGTACGAGAGGGAAAGGCTGCCATCTAGCGTACATGATGGGAATATCACAGTACTCAGAACAGCCTTATTTTTGAAGCGAGTGCAAACACAATGAATACACAAAAGCAGAATTAAAGAGATGTCTCTTGGTTTATGTCCAAATATAAATTCCATATATTTATTACCTAGCCATAAAAAATAGGGAGTTATCTCTCTGTAGTCTTTATGACAGAGATAGACATTTCGTCCATAGGATGGAACAGTCCGTCCGTCCGTCCGTCCAGGACGAACGCCCATTCTTTTGAAAAGGACGGTTTAAGCACAGACGGAGGTCGGTCTCTTTAATCGTTCCTAACCGAAGGATGTGGTGGCAAAATAACAAGGTTAGAGTCCAGCCAAACACTGTACAGTATTTTCTGAATTGGCTACCTGTATTTCATTTCAAACGTTGTTTTTATAGCAACACTGCTACCTAGTGTACAGTCAGAGAACATAAAGTGCCTACGGACAACCATTTCACCAACGATCAATCCAGCCGGTCAAGAAAACTGGCTAGCTTGCAAGTCTCACCATGCTGATGGCGAGGATTTCTAAAATAAAGTTTTAATATTATTTTAGCATGGTAACTATTTATTTATACTCATGTTGAGTTGCTTATCACATTAAAAATATGAAGAAAAAGTGATGTCTTTTTTTTTTGCTTGATTGATGGCCAGTCTTCTCTGCAACAGCCAATCACGATGTTACTGAAAATAAGGTAGGCAGGAGGATATAAATTAACCTGAGCTCGGATATCATCATACAATCAAAAGCAATAATTCTGTATTAATCCAGTGAGTTTTTGCTTGATGATACATCTCCAAGGAGGAAGCATATTCACAATGGGCTTCACGTTGCCACATCCTACACGGCTGCGGCGCCGACGTACTCAAGAAGATGTCTTTGACTATGTAATGTAAATTTTGTTTTGCGACAACCGCAAGCAAGGATGATCAAAAACGCGGCATTCATGATGGCATCAGCAGTGCTATGCGAATATATGGAGCAAAGTAAGTGCCGTCTCGTCTGCAAGGTATTAATTAATTGAGCCTATCTCCGCTGTCATCGGGCAGTAGGCGGGGTACACCCTCGTTTGCTTGCCAGCAATCCAAGTCAGGCCTTGTCCTTTTTTAGGTGAAGGAGGAAAAGCATCCGTTCTAAAGATTGTTTTCACACTGGGCTGCAATCTCGTTAACAAGCAATAAATTAATTTCACACTGCTGCTTTGGGAATTAATTGCATCTTAGCAGAAGCCGCTCTGATAAGG
The DNA here is from genome assembly GCF_025434085.1 of Hippocampus zosterae. Taxonomy (NCBI): domain Eukaryota; kingdom Metazoa; phylum Chordata; class Actinopteri; order Syngnathiformes; family Syngnathidae; genus Hippocampus; species Hippocampus zosterae. Next base: position 13,345,667 of record NC_067465.1, read on the forward strand.
CGAGACACAACGCCGTCTATTAAATCGGGTGCTTTTTTTCCAGGCAGGGCTTGTCTTAGTGGCTGTGGAGAACACACACACTCATTAGTGAGATGCAGCCCGCTGTCATGCATACACTTGCTGGCAAGATGACAAGAGGCAGGCCAAGTCTCCACTGTTTTTGAAAAGCTAGGCTCCACCCATGGTCGTCACGGTAACAATCGCAGCTCTCCTGATTGGTTCAGCAGAGAATGAGTGCTGTCTCAATGGATTTATTTCAACAAGACAATATATTGAGTATAAAGTGTGCCGGAATTTTGACATAGACACCTGGCAAATAATTTAGACTGTGGGGAAAAAGATTCAAATCATGTCTGCTTTTAAACAACAAAAAAAAGCTTGTGGTGATTTAATGAGCAGTGCTGTTCTGTCACATTTACATCAGCAAGTTTCAAACACCAATTTCCGATTTCACCTTCTTATTGATGCAGAAGTCATTTTGACAAGGACTGCAATCAAAATAAAATAAAAAGGATTATTTGTGAAAATGTGGCTTGAGAGCTACCTTTGTGGTTGGGGAGCCTTCATTAATTATCCAAGTTAATTGCTTATTTTCATTATTTGGACTTAGCAGGATTCTATTAAGTGGCCTCAGTGGGATTTGGGTTTGATGTTTACAACTCGACCACATGCTGACAGTGTTTCTGTAATCTCTGACGAAATCCCACCTTTGCAGTATATCACACTGATGCATGATCAGCACACTTTCCAAATCAATCGTCTGTGGATTGTTTACTGCACGTGCACACGAAATCATCGTTGAATTAATAATCCCTGAGTCTTCATTCAAGGCGAATTTCAATTTAGGTTTCAAATTCATTTTTCATATTGGATGACTTATTTATGGCTCTTGCTGCATAATGTAGATAAGCTTGTTATCTACAGAATCTCCCCCATTTTAAATACACTGTGAATTATTCATTCAAAGGTGGGGATGCTGATTGCATGCTACGGTGCTTTTTCTAATGATTCGTTCAAGAAATTATAATCATAAAAATAAGATTGAAGATCATGTACAAGCAACCCTTTTTTGTGCCAAAGGAACAGTCACATGCACAATAATATAGGGATGCCATTCTTTGTTATTGCACAAAATGAATGCTTTTCCTCAATACATAGGCCTACGTATTGCAATTTAACTTGACAACGGAATAAAAGAAAATAGAGAAAGGTGCAGAAATTAACAAATTGTGTGAAATGCACAACATGAGCTCACCGGTCTAATCAATGAATTAATTTCCACCGTAGGAACTTTGGTTCAGATCTTAAGAACATTTTTGAAGGATCACTGTGTGTTTGGATCGGGGAAACTATTGTCTAAATTGGGTTCTGGGGAAGAAAAAGAAGACCGTGTTCTGAGGGGGGTGCATAACCCAAATTCAGGACACTGGTTAGAATGACTAAGGCGCACCAGTTTTCATTATGCAGGAACTATCGATCCTATCATCCAAACTTTCTGGGCAGCTCGATACGAGCAGACAACATCCAGCCATCAATTCCACTCCCAGCTGACTCTTGTTTACAAATTACTCAGCGCGTGTCCCTGCTTCTACTTCTCCACCTGCTTTTTGGAGTATTTCAAGCTCACAACTACTCCAAAACTCGGCCGCACGAGTCCCGACAAGGAGTACCCGGAGAAAATCCACGCAGCCGCGGGGAGAACATGCAAACACCACACAGGAAGGCCGGAGCCGGGAACTAACCCACGACCTCTGCACTGTGAGGTCAACACGCTAACCTCTGGGCCTCCCTATTTTATCATTTTATATATGTACTGTATATAATTACAGTATATATTTTTTTTTATAAGCGGCGGTGTTTCCTCTTGTTGTCGGGTGTCCACGCTGGGAGGTGTGACGGCTGTCACTCAGCGTTGATTAGCTTCCCTTGGGTGCTCTTTTCCTGCCATGTCTTCATTTCAAAGTATGTGTGTGTGTGTGTGTGTGTCTGTCTGTGTGTGTGCAAGCACAGGCATGCTTGTGGGGATATATAGCTATGTGTCAGGGGGGAAGGAATCCTCTTTTTTTTTTGCAATTTTGAAATTTTAATTGCACAGCACTTTGAGTTGTGTTTTTATGTCTAAAAAGTGCTATAAATAGTTTGATTGATTGATAGCGCTTTTCCTGACTTGTGTGTGTACATGTGTGTATATACAGACTGTCACAACAACAAGTACGATTTTTTGCATGGGCAAATGAGAGCAGACAAACTGTCAACGCTAAAAAGAGGAACGTTAGCTCAGCAAAATATGTGCGTGTGTGTGTGTGTGTGTGTGTGTGTGTGTGTGTGTGATGAATGGAATTCCTCATCGGTGTGCAATTGTAAAACAAGGCTCTGTTTTGAAAAAATAAATCTGAAACTGCATTTAAGGGTGGCTCAATACTGTCTGGCCATATACGGGCCGGAGTTGTAAATTGATTTCTGGCCCAAATACTTCACTCCACAACTGGCCCTCATCTGGTTTGCCAGAGTCAAGCCAGTGCCTCCTTTGCCACGTTCGGCCCACATGCATTATGCCAGTGCCGACTCAAGGCCAGCTGTGCCAGCTTCATGCCGAATCCAAATGCCAGATGCCTTTGCTGACTGGTATGTGTAGAAATGTCAATGATTATAGCGGATTTTTTCTTTTTATATCAACTCGTGTGCGGAATTAACTTCTTGGTGAAGACAAAGAGCTCAGTAGGGCCTACATGTGCCCGAATTTGAATTCCACAGCTATCGAGTAATGCTCAAACGGCTTTCCATAGTTCTAAAAGGGTTGTACGGTATGCACTGTAACCCGATCCATCAACGAGACAAGGTTGGGCGCTTTTGTAGCCGTAGGTGTCCCACAGCATGCTTCAAATTACGCACGCCCAGACTGCCACACCCAGTAAATCATTCACAGCGGCCACCAGAAAAATGAGCATTCAAAAAAAAACAGGCATACTCATACAAGAGAGCCTTTTATTATATTACAGTCGCACACAATACAGATGTTACAGTGAAAATACATTCGGCCTGTTGAAGTCAAATGTTCAATAAATTAAGCCAAGTCTACTTTAACGTATTCTTCACGAGATGATTAGAATGTTCATCGCCAGTTAGCAAACGAATGCAAAATGCGGAAATGCCAGATTTCCGTCGACTCGACTTCTGTGTTGCCGTTGTCAGTCTAGTGTCAGTCATACGTTGGTCGCCGAGTTGACGCCCTTGTGCAGACTTTCACAGGTTTGGCAGAATGTTGCAATAACCGCTGGCGGCGGCTGCTGCTGCAGCCACACCCGCTCCCGCCTTTGACGATCGCAACCGACGCTGATGGAATGTGTTTGCGCAGCTCTCGTATAGTTTCGAAGCAGACGAGTCACAAAATGAATTTATAGTGGGGACGGGCATTTCAATGTGTTTCATTGTTCATTTTAACATGATTTGATTGCATGATAAAACACAGTTCTGGACTTGATATTTGCGAGCGGTCACAGCGCAACGTCTCATGGCTGACATCGTGTTGAACTTTTTTAGACGGCAACGGTGGGAGTGGTCGCAGCCAACTGGTGTGCGCCGGCTGCTCTCCGGTGCCTCCAGACGCGATTAATCAGCAATGAAATCCTTATCATGCCCAACCCTACTTTAAAGTCCACAGTTCAATGTCGCTTCGGCAAATGCATCTTAGTTCATATTATTTCATCATAGAAAAATATCAAAACTCTATAAAAACAAAACAAACTGGGGAACCATTTCATCAAATAACCAACCCCACTTTGCACGTCATTTACTATGAACAAGTCGAATTAGTACAACCCAAAATACCTGAACTTGTTACTAAAATATCACCCCAAAAAAAAAAAAAATACCCAATGCCTGTCACTACACATCAATGCATCAGCTACTAACGACCTGCAAAACCAAGATTGCAAAAAGCGCAACGCAGCAGTTATGTACAAATGACAGTGTAAGCGAGGTTATCAGTGCCTGTGACTCAAAACAAGGCAGCAGAGGTTTAAAAAAATTAAAATCCAGCAAAAGAGACAAACACATGACTCGGCTTTCTTTCGTTCTTCGTGTTCAGGCGTCACGTGGGTGGGAGGGGGCGCGCTGCATCCGATAAAGGCAAAACACTGAGATTCTTCGGCTTTGTTGTTCATGTCTTTTTGCAAACGCCTGCGAGATTTTTAAACTTGGGTCCCAGCGTATTTAGAAAGTCGAGGTTTTCGTTGTTGCCGCCGTCGTCGCTGCAGCACCCAACCGAGCCGGCCGCCGAGCCCACGCCCTCAAAGCCGTACTGGTGGATGATGTCATCAGCGTACCGCCCGTCCTCCTCGCCCCCGAAATAGGTAAGCTTCTGAAAGGCATACATAAAAAAAAAAAGATTTGGCAGCCATTCATTAAATTTGGTATTACACTGCATGATTCGAGTCAATTCCAATGTTCTGCTGTCATATGACAACGTTGGGAGAAATGTGATGGCAGTCTAAATAAATAAATAAACAAACAAACACAACACTTTTGTTAATCTTAACGACAGCTAAAGCATAGACACACAAATAAAGTCTGAAATAAATCTGCTCCATTAGCGGCGCATTCATCGTAAATTCGCCTAAGTAACAGCTGATGACAGCCGATGGCGTAATGTCAAGTTTACCCCAATTTTAAATTGGTGGAGGAAGAGCCAGCCCAGGCCAGCGAAACACTATGCAACATATAATATTACGATTGTTGATGTATTATTGTTTACTTCTTCCGATGGAACAAAGGTCGGAAATCAAACCCTGCATTCTAAATCAAGTCGTAGAGCAGGGGTGTCCAAACTTTTTGCCAAGGGGGCCAGATTTTATGTGGTAAAATGTCGGGGGGCCGACCTTGGCTGACATTCTTTACATTGAACAACAATATTGTTCAACAAATTTTAGTAAGCCAGTCTGTTTCACACACTTAAGAATTTCTTTTGGTTCATTTGAAACGGGTATATCACATGCAACTGCTTATTCACTTGACTTTTTCTTAAACGGAGGTCTCCTGAGTGCAAATTGGTTGATTTGAAACATAAAATGTATCACCATGACTTTTCACTAGTCACAAAACCTTTGACTCGAACAACAGGGAAATGAACAAGCAATACACATATCCACAACTGCAAGGATCATTTGAAATATGACATATCAGTCAATATAAACACGGAGTGATGTCTTGTTAACTCGTGAGTGATGCCCTCTAGTGTCTAAATGCTATTACTCATTTAGTGAATGCTATTACTCATTTAGCCACTAGAGGGAAGCAGTACTCTATGAAACATCACTCACCAGTCTACGAGACCTCAGTCAATGCAACACGTGTTCCATTGCGCCCAACCTGCGGGCCAGACGGCACTGATTTTATGACAGGGGCCGAGGGCCGGATGAAAATCGACCGCGGGCCGGATTTGGCCCGCGGGCCGGACTTTGGACATGCCTGTCGTAGAGCTAGCTACGCTACTCTTACAACTACAGAAATTCTCCCATCCATCCATCCAGCCATTTTCTGATCGGCTTTATCCTCACAAGTGTCGTGGGCGTACTGGAGACGATCCCAGCTTTTTTCGGGCAGTAAGCAGGGAACTGGATGCCAACAAATTTAAGGCACTAATAGACGGACAACCATTCGCGCTCACAATCACACCTACGGACAATGCGGAGTCTTTCCATTCGCCTGCCACGCATGTTCTTGGAATGTGGGTGGAAACCGGAGTACCCGGAGAAAACCCACGCAGGCACGGGGAGAAATGCAAACTCCACACAAGAAGGCCGGAGCCGGATTCAAACCTTACACCTCTGTGCTGAGATGCGGATGTACTAACCAGTCAACCACCGCGCCGCCTCTCTCAACCCCCCCCCCCCCCCACCCCCAAAAAGTAGGAGTTAAACATTACCTGGTGCAAATAGCGTCCATTTGTTTGCCAGGTGCTGAGAAAGTTCGCGTCGTAGTTCATCTGTTGGGCTCCATACTGGCTGTCGTAATGTCCGCTGAAGAACTCCGTTTCGGTGTTGCCAAAGCCGGTCTTGTAGAGGGTGGTGTCTTGGCGTCCGATGGTGGAGCCCTTCACTTGCCAATCCTGATTGGCCACTGAGCCCTTGATTTCAGAGCCGGCAAGGGGCACCTTGATGAGACTAGCATCCTGTCGACCAAAAGCACGAGTTAGGAAACAAAGCGTAGCAGCAATTGAAAAGTGCTTCGTTTACGTTGCTTGTATTTGAAGAAGCAACACTCCTTTGTGCTTACCACTTCTTCCCCCGGGGCTTCTGTGTTTGACTTAATCAGGATTCCACCGCTGTCAGTTGTATCCTCCAGTATCTGCAAGTCTGGCTTTGTCGTGCAGAAACAGGCAAGCAGCAAGACTGCAGGAGAAACATGGCTCATGTTAAATGGCGGTGCGGAATAAACTTGTCAATCAACAAGTCAGGATTGCTAAAAATGTTCACATTCCCTGAGTATGATGCTAATCCTTATTCGCATGGGCACTGCCTCTGACACGCCCCCATACGTGCCAACCTTTGCCTGCTAGTGCCCTTGAGACCAAATAATTGCTTTGTGCTTTTCTTTTAATCTGTACTGTCTTAAAAGGGGAATTACATCTTGTTTATTATAATGATAATGTTCTATAATCTACAACAGTGGTGGTCAAAGCTTTGTGCTCAGTCAGGGACCACTATTGATTTCCAACATTGGACAGACAAAACAAAAATAAAAAAGGCACAAAATCTTGGAATGTAATGAAATTATAAATAAGAAAAAGGTTGAATAAATTGGTGTAAAATTGTTGAATGTTCCAAGTAAGTACTGAGGTGAAGAAATAAAAACAATATAAAAGAAAAATAAAAACAGCAACATTAATACAACAAATATTATTGGACTCTTGATCATGTAAATGCTTTGTAGACCAATTCAAAGTACAGAGTGGGTGAGCATTTATGTGCTAACCGTAAGAAACCACGACTAAAATGGGCATTTGAATGAATTGATTAGGAAGGTAATTAGCAAGTTGACTATTATTATTTTTGGGGCTCAATTGCTTGAAGATTTGTGATTAAATAGCATTCAACTCCACAAAATGGACAGAATTTCAACGATTAGTTCATCCATTACTATGCCTCATATATTATTAGTTGCATTATTGTTATTTTATTTACTTAGTTTGTTGAAGATTTGAATTCTTGCACTGCAATTTTCTGACTCCATTACGAGACACGAAATTCAAATTGATCAGCAACTTTCATGGTCTAAAACTGCATTTTTTTTCTTTACTGTCTCGCTGGAAACACAGTTGCTACATACGGTGCCCTATACATGTGAACAATACAAGAGAGGAACTGACGTAGCAGCAGGAGGAGGAGCAGAGGCAGGAGTAACGCCAGCCAGCCCATCGGGCCGAGCGAAGCCGACCAAGGCTTGGTCAGACAGGCGCCGTTCCTGCACTGGCAGATCCTGACGTTGACTGTCTGGATTTTCCCGTTGCCTTGCAAATCCTTGACCTCAACGGGAACCCTGTGCGTCTTCAAGGGAAGGTCTTTGACCTGGCGCAACGTAGCTGCCGTGTCTACAAAGGAAGCACGCAATCTGTTTTTAGGGCATGATGAAAGCATGAATGAATGAATCGAAAAGGGAAGGAGAGTGAGCACCTACCGTTGAATCTGGTCACAGACCATTTGCCGTCTGTGTTATCGGGCAGGCTAAAAGTGAAGGGGCCTTTAAAGGGCGACTCGTCCATATCTTCAGCCACAAGCAACACCGAGCCAAGTTCTCCTTCCTTCTCGCATATCACCCTCTCGCCAGGTGGGAGAATAATCGGTACGTTGTCATTCACATCTTCCACCTGGATTATGACCGTTCCCGTCCCAGTCTTGGTAGCTGAAACGTAAGACAGAACACCGTCGTCAAAGTGGAATTTGAAACTCCTCACAAAGACTCCGGCCCGACAGAACCAGTATGGGTGCAGCTCAGACAGGTAACCGCCGAGGAATTGGTGCTCCCCATCACCTTGGGTGGCGACAAAATGGCCGAAAGGAGCGGGGGACCGGGGGGTGAACGCCGTCTGCGGTGACACGACGTGCATTTAACGAGACAAAGGTGTCCTCTTCATCATGCTGTTTGCATTTTGACCTCACGAGACCAAGGCCACACATAACAATTGATCAACAGTGCCGACCATGGTGGCCACTGCGCTTTGAGTCTCACGAGAGCGTCATCAACAAGTTGCGATAGGTTCAGAGACACTGGAAGAGTCACAGAAAGGTGTAGCAGGATACTTTCCTGGTTGATTAATCGTGAATTGTGAATTTCGCCAGTCAATGCCTCGTTAGAGGATGGCAAATTGCGTAAGTATCGTGGCGCGTGTGTATTTAAAAAGAGAGACGGCCAAATGAAGTGCATTTTGGATTGATCCCAATTCTTGCTATGATCGGTTTGAAAAGCGTCATACTTGCGTCGACGGCTCTCATGGTGATGTTGTAAATTCCATTCTTGACAAAGTTGGACTCTCTGTCAATGGTGTTTGCCACCCTCAGTTCTCCCGTGTTCCTGTCCACATTGATCCATGCTGCAGGGTCCATGATCTTGTAATACCTGCAAAATGGCCCAAATAGTCCTCGTCAGTCTTTTTTAGCGAGTTCCCTCTAGTGAGCGGTCGGGGCCGCTTACTTGATGCCCTCGCTGCTCTTGGTTTCCGGATCGAGGGCTTTGTAAGTTCCAATCAATGTGCCGTTTGGCGTGTTCTCTTTGACCGTGAAGCGAATAGTCGGCGCCGTGAATTCGGGGCCTTCGTCAACATCGCCGACCGTTAAGTCCACAGGGACGATCTCCCACTTGGCCGTGGTGCCGGTCAGTTCAGCTTCATTGCGCGCCATGACTTCCAGCCGCAGTTTTTGGGACTTCTCAAAATTTAACGGCTGGAAAAGACGACCGGACACTTGACTTCAAGATTACTACTCATGGTGGTGCTTCAATTTGAAAATCACTCACCTTTGCGATGTACAGAAGCCCCTCATTTGTTGTGGGTTCCGTCTCCATCCGGAAATTGCCATTTTCATTTCCCTTTGTGATGATGAATTTAGATTTCCAGTTGGGGGTGTTTTTTAAATCCTTATCTTCAACAGGCATTCGGAGAATAAGTTTGTTGATTTCATTCTCTTTTGCGGTGGCTTCATACTGCAGGATGAAAAAAATAGCTTGGTAAATAATGAAACAATACACCTCATAATAAGTAAATCATGCAATCAGGAATTTAGCCGGACTCATTCATCTGACATCTTGGACAATCCAATTTTGTGAACAGTGTGGAGGAACTTAAGACTTACAACTTTTGGGGGAAAACTAGAAAAACTAGGGGTCCTCTTTGGGATCCATCATCACAAACTGCTGAAGTAAGCATTATGTGATCGGGATTGTGGATCTGGATCAGTGAGTTAAGTAACCAATCAGAATCAACACAAATCCATTTTGGAAAAAACGTGTATATTTACTGTTCGTGGGGGACTCGCCTGGGCCACAAATCTCGACCAACTGGTGGACATTGAAATGCATTGGAAGAAAAATAACAATTAGAACCTCCAAATTCTCCCCAAAACGCTGATAATCATTCAATTGTGTTATGTTCCTATGGCTTCAAGATGGCGCCGCGAGAGTGGCTGCCTTTACGGGAGCTCCTGTACTCTTTGTTTTTCTACTTTCTTCCTTTCATAACTGCTGTAAATTGGGAATTTCTCCATTGTGAGACGAATAAAGGTATTCTTCTTATTATTCTTATAATACTCAGAATTTGGGTGGGTGGGGGATGGAAGAGATTCAACACTAGCCCCCCCCCCCAAAAAAAAAACATTATTTTAATATATTGAGAGGGAAAAAGTCCAACTGTATATGTTGAGAAACCTTGGATTATTCACGGTGGCTGCACCGAACGCCATTACAACAAACAGATTGTGTTTGTTGTAATAGCAGAACAGATTTTCAAGTTCTGCTACTGCTCTATGAATCACTGAGTGGTTTGGGCCCCGAATACATGAAAGAAATCTTGATTGAATAGAAACCCATTCGGGCACAAAGATCTACAGAATTGGGTCAATTAGTGCAGCTCAGAGCTCAAAGTAAACATGGTGAAGCTGCATTTAGCTGTTACGCTGCATGGAAATGAAATAATTCTCTGACAGAAGTGAAATCAGCTCAGAGTGTAAATCCAGGTTAAAAATTTTGCTTTTTTTGTACCTTTGACTATGGTCTTTTTAACATTCGTTCACATTTTTTTCCTTTAGTAATTTTAGAAACTAGTTTTATTTCTTTCCTTTTAAAATGTGTTAAATGTTTCTAAAGTTTTCTAAGAACAAAAAAAAGTCTTGTAAGAAGAGTGGAGGCCGACACATGACTGTTCCATATTTTGCATCTTTTTTACTTCTCCCACCACAAAACTCAAATGCTGTATGAATTTGTGAATCAATTACCAGTTTCTTGGTGAAGGTCGGGGGGTTGTCGTTGATATCGCTCAGGGTGATGGTCGCCGTGCCCGTGGTGAACAAACCGTTGGCTGCGCCGTCCATATCTTTGATTTGCACAATCACGTTATACTTCTCTTGAGCCTGACAAAAGAAGATTTCATCCATATCACACATGGTAAAATTGAATGGAGTCAAATTGCACTCGGGCTCCACCGGTTCTCACCTCTCTGTCTAATGAGTTTGTGGCTGTGGTAAAGACACCCGTCGTTGGGTTGATGGCAAATCGGTCCAATTCGCTCAAAATGGAATAGCGGATCTTCACGTGGTCGGTGCCTGGCTCGTCTCTGTCGGTGGCGTTCACCGTTCCCATAATTGTCCCTGTGGATGGAAAAAGGGTGATCATCTTCTAGATTGTTGTCAGAACAAAGCAATCAAAGAGCCCACAGTCATGTGTCATGTTCCTCACCTGCTTTGCTTTTCTCCGGCACGGTAAATTGCATTTGGCTGCTGAACTGAGGCGCATTGTCATTCTGATCGTCTACTTTCACAAAGACGCCCAAAGGGTCATCGGTTTCTTGCCGCGTTGTTCTGTCGAAAACCCTGGCTATTAACTGCAAAGAAAAAAAATTAACATTTGTTTGGTTGAGCAAACATAGTTTATTCGTTCATTGAATGGATGGATAAATAGTTCGAGTAGATACAATAGTGTGTTCATTCTGTGAGGGTCATGAAATCGTTTACAATTTAAATTGATACAGAATAATACAGGCTTTTCCGCAAAGGTGTGTCAAGATAAGTTTAAGCAGAGATGTCAAACATCCGCCCGTGGGCCTTAACGGGCCCCCAAGGAGGTTTGATCAGGCCCGCTGGATCATTTAAAAGTGAAAAAATGCATAAATGACACGGAATGAAATTTTTTACTAAGATGCAATTCATGGATTATCCGCAAGGGGGTCCACTGTTTTGATCAGAGTTGAAGACAACATTGCTTTGATCAGAGAAGAAGATAACAGCAGTCTCAGTTTGTCACTGAGACCTACCCAACACAGCAGACGGGGGCATCAAGGACATGTGAATATGTTCTTCTTTACACATATCCTTCGTACCAGGATTTGAAGACGTGGTGACCTTCCAACAGTCCAAAATTGCCAAATTGTGGACAGAACCCATTACCATTAATAGAACTCTCTTTAGTTTGTAAACTGTGGGCAGGGATTAAATTTAGATTTTATATGCACATGTGAAAATGGTTCCAAAAGTCCATCCTTTATAAATCCCGTTTACTCTGAAAGTGCTTTTCTATATTTGTCAATACCAACTACTTGTTAAAGTTTTGTGCCTTAGTCCAATCAGTGGGATCAGTTGCAATGCACATTTGTGAATGATAAAGGTAAATAGCACATTTGTCGAAGGAAATCTAAGGTGTTTCATGAAGTGTTTTGGAATAGATATGTTCATTAAATTTCATAATTTTCCGACTGTTCTTGTGCTTCTTCATATCAAAACTGAGGAAAGACAAGATATTTTGGTTATTGATAACAGAGTATGGTATAATTTTACTGGTCCAGCCCACCTGACCATATGTGGCCCCCAATGTGAAATTAGTTTGACATCCCTGATTTAAAGTTGTCCTTGTCTTTTTGGGTAGCAACAAAAAGGTCTTTTCTGTGTTAGAACACAGTCAACCAAGCGTGTGAAAGCATGCATTTACTGTATGTGGAAATAAAAATACACCCAATGGAAATGAAAAATATTACACATGATGTCAAAAAGCACTTTTGTGCTTTAATTTTGTTTCCCCGAGCACACGCCACTCAAATATTTCAATTGCCGTCACTTTTTTGAGGGGGAAATGCACTGCATCTAAAATGCGGAGAAATAAATGACATTTGACTGAAAATTCTGAAGAAGGAAAAGCGCCAACTCACGGCAAACTGCGGGAACTCCTCGCGATCGACTGTCTTGAGCACAGTCAACATTCCAGTATTGCTGTCAAACCTAAACACACCCTCTGGGTACTTGTCATAACCGGGCCCCGTCAGAGTGTAGTAAACCCGACGCGTTGCTTCTGTGTCAGACACAAGCTGCAACAGAATCCAAAGACAAGCACAATAATATTGTTTCCATCGGGGCAACTTCTCTGGCCATGTTTTACAGAAACTAAATGTTTTAAATTGATCCGACAACAGGCCTATCCTAACTTGAATAGCCTTCATAATAACAACAAATGGAGGAGAACATACTTCGTTCATGTGTGTGTGTGAGAGACAAGTTTATAAATGAAAGCTCTTCCCTTCTTATCTGAAGGCAGTTGGGAGTATGTTTTTTTTCTTCTTCATTTTACAGTTGTTGGCGCACCCACACACGTGCATGTGTCCTGCGTGTGTCTGTGTGTGTGTGTGTGTGTGTGTGTACGCGTGTGTGAGTCATTTGCTGTGAAAATAATTGTCCCAAGTGGCCATGAGAAATGGGGAATGGTTTTATTGCACTGTATTACATAAATGTAATTGCTTGCTTTGTTTTTCGAGGGATTTTCCACATAGAGAGTACAATGTTGAGGTTTGATCAACAATGTGTGAGGTATATATTCAATATGTGATAATTGTTTGCAATGGTCTGAAATACAGACAGCAGTTTCCAATGTTTGCTTTGCACCACTCGTGTCGGTCAATGGTTACAATACTGTATCGGCACACGAATGGCTAAACGTTTTTTTAAAATTGCTGTTATGCACTATTTTTCCAGTTCCAACACCAATGTAGCCAATTTCAAAATACAACCTTTCTAACCTTTCATGACTCTGAATAAAGTAAAAAAAGAATACACTGAATGGCATAAGGGCTAAAATGCTTGGTGTGTTATGTATGTTTCATTACATTACCCTTTCAATGTCTCTTGGATAAGAGCCGAAGTCATTCTCCATGATATTGAAGGGTGGGGGGCTCCAGCGTCTCTTGTACCGTTTCAGCACGTCATTGGGCTATACACATTTCGGGAACAGTTTTTTTCAATCAATTACAGTGGTAGGATGTAATTTCAATCAATTACAGTGGTATGAAGTAATTCAGAGCAAATACTTTGTTACTATAACAATAATTTGCACTTCAGATTTTACAAGTATCTGCACATTGAGTATGGATTTTTTCTGGAAAACACATCAGTACTTTGTAGTCCTTACATGGAAAGGTTACTTGGTTTTATCCCTGAATGGAAAAAAGTAACAGCAACCATGAGTGAAATTTTGACTAATTGAAAAATGGAACAGAAAAAAAGGGCAGCAAGATATGGCGGAACATGGACGAGCTAGAGACAACGACAACACCTTGGCAATGACAGAAACAGATTCGGAGAAGACAGATATTCTGAGATTGAATAATTCCCAGACTTAGTAATTGTAATACTTGTAACAATATGTTATACTACTGTGTTAACAGCTTATTGTAATATATTATGGTAAAGTGTTACCCCAACATTGGAAGTTGAGTCATCCTGAGCGAATTTAACATTTTTGTCAGTTATTTGACAGCAACAAGTTGAGCCAGTGCAAGCTGGTGCTTCAACATGTTCTTTTTTCTCAGTGTAAGCACCACTTAGGTTAATCGGAGAGGGAAACCATTTTGTGTGCAGATAAATTTTCTTTCATTGTGCAATTATCAAAACGGGTATTATTGTACATAATTGTCTGTAAGGCTTCTCTTTTTTGTTGTCTACATGTACCAGTGAGTGTTTTATACACAACTATCTGTGTGAGTGTTTTTCCAAATCTGAAAAAGTGTCGTGCTTTTTTGTACCTGTCTGCTCATTTGGGCGCTGGCAATGAGGTTGACGTCCATCTGCATGTGCGACCCGGAGCTGTGTTGAGCCCACACGGAGAAAGTTCTGCCTTTGGACGACACTTCGACAATGGTTGTGGCCGTCACTGAGCCATTGGCCCGAACTGCGAATGCACGGTCGTTGGAAGTGACGCTCGCACAGCTCGCCACATTAACTACAATACACGGAAGAACAGCGGTTAGTCACTTTTTTTGGTTTATTCTTAAACCAAATAAATACAGCGAAGGGTTGGCTCAATCAAATAATAATCAGAATTAATTAATTTTAAAAAAGAGGGGAAAAAACACCTCTTGTTATCTCGTATCCGACCGGGATAATTTGCGGCACTGGGACGAAGAGGAGACTCGGGATAAAGCAAGACTCGACTCCGGTCAGGATCTGAAGTTACATGTTAGTGTCAAATATCACCTTCGGATCGAATGTTCCACTTTGTTCATTATAGAATAAAATAAATACAAAAAAACACATATGTTGGACTCACCAGCGCCAAGCACACGTTGAAAATGACGGCTTTCGCCATCTTTTTTTTTTCTTTTTGCACAAATTTGGACTTTGCTCCAAGCACAAAGCAGTCTTCTCACGGCGCAAAACAAGAGAAAAAGTTACAAGCAATCAATTGGTGATTTGGGAGCCGTGAATATGAAGAAGAAAGGAATCCTGCTGCTTCTCCTATGCCTCCATGGCACCTTTTGCACTCGCTCTTCTCCGTCGCTGCTGGCGGTGTGTCAATAATCCGGACACACCTTGAACGCCCCACCCAAAGGCCGAGCTTCCCCAGCAGGCTCTGCAGCAGGGAGGAGGACTTGTGTGCACCAAGCGCTCTGGAAACTCCTCCAAATTTGTGTAATTGAAATATCCTCCAGCAGAAGGCGCCGTTTCCCCAATTCTTTAAAAAATATATTAATTTTTTTAGATCAATTTTATTTTGCAGATTGCCTCGTAAAGCTTTCTTCTTCCAAAACAAAGCTGCACCTTATATCATTACCACTCAAATAATCCTGCTTCACTACTGTAAAAGGAAGACGATGCATGCATTGTGAGCGTATCATGCCTTGACACAATTGTCTTGTCTACTTGTTTTTCTAGTGTATCCGGTCTGTGGAAGCTCTCCAAAGTCTGCACAGATGAATGACCTCTGCGTGCCCCTCCTCTTTCCTTAACACAGCTAAGGCTCCTCTCTTAGCACTGCAGGAATGTGCATTAAATGAAGCCTGGCATTGGGGGGAGGCTGTCCTCCCACTTGCTATCTCGAAAAAGTGTTTGGAAAGAAAAGAGGGTGGAAAAGGAAAAAAAAAGGTTGACAACACTTCAGGTCAGTGTCCTCAAGCATGAACTGAGAGCAGAGTGAGAGCAAGAAATAAAGTAGAAATGAAACCAGACTTTATGCGCATACAGGAAAGGTGAGAAAAATGTCAGGAAGATTGCAGTGAGTCATGGGCGTGGACAGAAGGAAACCGCCCAGAGCTGGGAGCCATAACAGTAAACGCAAAACCGACTCAGCAAATAGTCTTGTCACTCCCAGAAGGAAAGTGACTTATGAGACACGTTCAAACTGGGGCGTACGCACGGACACACACAGCTTGAAACAGCACGTACCCCCCCCCCTGACGCCCCCCCCCTTCCTCCACAATCCTCCCTATAATACACTCCACCAGTCCTGAACTCTTCACTCTCAGTGCAAAATTAAATGAGTCATTTTCCCTGTGAACTTCAGTGTTGCAGTAAACTTCTCAAAAGTGGAACTTATGAAAATTTGCAAGACAGATGTACGAAAGAGGCTTTGACAATTTGTCAACACATGCGCGTTGGACTCCCGATGGCACACATTTCATTTAATTAAAACAGGATATAAACCGCCGTTTTGATTCAAAGGGCTTGATGTCCAATGTTCATATACAGTACAGTATTTCTGAATGAAAAACATCTAACATGTACCTCACGTGTCCGTGGAGCACAGAATATGAGCCCTCAGGGTTTATATTGTCTTTACATATGTTAACTTATTCGATAGATGGATGGATGGCAGTCAGGAAAGTTCCAATGAATAACCACAACAAATCAACACATCTCACATCAGAGCTTTCAACTTGCATTTCAGTTTAAGAGAAAGATTCGTATCCAAACAATCTGCACATGTTCAAACTTAATGAGCCGCCTGTGCCATTGTACATGTAATCTCATTGCAAAGGTCACATCAATGTCACAAGATTGTGTGCATGTGCCAAAATAGACTGTCAACCAATGAGGTATATCGTCAGTGCACCTTATGTAACCACTCTCTCTGGGCGTGTGCCTGGCAAAGTGGGGAGTCCAGCGGGCATGGCACGTGGGTTTCTGGCGATACACATTGCTCGACAAACATACGCACCCTCATATTGGTGTGTAGTTTGTACAGCGGCTTAGTGATAACGGGATAACAGTTTTGAATGAAACTCATGATAACACTCATGGCAGACTTGAGATTGACTGCACTATAAAGTCAAGGACACCATGACCGTCAAGCTTAAAGCAGCATTTGGGAATAAGATGGCCACAAGTAAAAATATTCACAATCATACAATACAATACATGCTGATTTGATGCTACACTGCTTTGCAATAAATAGTATTGAACTTTCTTGACCAAGTGTTTCATAATATTGGTGGACAAGCCAAAACATCTCTCATGGTGTGTTCAAAAATCGCATAGATGCTATTTTTGTTCATAGTTGTATGCAATGATTGTACAAACTGCCGCACTCTAAAATGACCAGACAATATTGTGGTAAATTTATACTTTAAAGCAAGTTTTTAAAATTTACGGCACGCTGGCCAGGAACGGCCGGCCCCCAAGGAGGTTCAATCAGGCCCGCATGATAATTTAAAAGTGAAAAAAAATGTATAAAAGACACAGAATGAATATTTTAATAAGGTGCAATTCATGGAGTATCCACTAGGTGACACCTGTTTTCATCAGAGTAGAAGACAGCATTGTTTTGATCAGAGAAGAAGACAACCGCAGTCTCAGATTGTCACTGAGACAGACACAGCAGATGCTATCAAGGACATGTGAATACTTTATTCTTAACACATTTAATAGCACTCTCTCCTCAGTTTCTAAGGTGTAGGCAGGGATTAAATTTCGATTTTACATGCACATGTGTAAATAGTTTAAAAATTCCTTTCTTTATACATCTGCTAGCAATGTTATTGCTAGCATAGGTGCGAATGAAACAGATCAGTCTTGGGTTGTACCGATCAGGTTTTTCTGCTCTGGATACACACAAGATCATCCATTAGTGACCTCTGCCGATACAGATTCTGATACCAATCACATGGTGGCCGAATGATCGGAGCTCCATTCGATCAGAGATGGTACCACGTCTTGGTCACTTAACTTTTGTCTTGCATTGCTTGGCTTCAGCAATCGGATTGAGATGTAAAATCATTTGAAAAAAAATGTTGGTTTGTATTCACCTCTGTTACTCAAGTATACATTTTATTTCCTAACTGCAGTCATGATTCGGTTTTTGTTTAGATTACATTTGTTTTTATTTCAGTTTTGTTTCCTCCAGTGCTTTTTGTCTTGGTTTGGTTTTGTTTCCTCTTGTTGTCATCCGGGTCCCTTGTGTTAACCAATCAGCTCCCCCAACCTTTTGTGCCTTGCCCAGGCATACCTTGGCTCGACAGTATTTTGTTCCCTGGTTCCTGTCAGTCTTTGTCAGATCGTTGTTGCACTCATGTTTTGTTTATGTTGTTGTCACATTTTGTGTTACCGTCATGGGTTTTCATTTTGTAATTTTGTTTTATTGAGCTTTTTCCCTTCTTTGTGTTTTGGATTTTGTTTTTCCAGTGTACCCCTGCTAATGTTTTTTAATAAAAATCTTGTTCAGTAGTCCATGGTTCACCTGCTTTTGTGGGTCTACAACCATCATGCTCACATGACAACTGGCTATGTCAGTTTGTGCACAAGTTTTGTGAGGACAGCACTATTGTCAGTGGTGGAGTGGAAACCGGACTATTTTTGCAAGTTGGAGGCATACACCAGACCACGGAGGGTATCACTTCCCACACTGGTTGTCTTCTTATGCCATGTATTTAACAAGCGACCAATCTAGCGAGTAACCTGATTCTTGCTCAAAGTCAGCTCGCAAAGACTCCAGCTCAACTTTTATGAGGACTAGTGAAAAATTGATGACTAAACAAAAGCTGACAATGACTTAAAAAAAACTGGATTAAAACATACAGTAACCGTGTACTGTTCAAATATATCGGTCTGCCTTTAGACTGATGTGTTGTCGCTGAAGTGTAAAAATTGCACCTTGCCTGTGACATTCCCTGCGAGTACACCTTTGGCACCGCATAAGCATTCCCTGTGACTTTTGGTGTGCATGTTTGTTTAATGCAGTCAGGGGGAGGAGGTGGGCAGGAACAGATAAAGAAAGAGGCTGACAGCGTTGTCTCGATGCAAAGTGCAGTCAGAGGGCTGGCGGAGAGGAAATAATTACACTTTTTGCAAGGAAATGTTGTCTGTGTGTGCTTCTGGGATACAGACACACACACACACACGCACAAAAATTGCATCATTTACAGTTTGACTCATCTAATGGGGGTAGACGGTTTTGCTGATAAAAATGCAATGACAAGTTCATGATAAAAATCCTCCCAAGGTGTGAAAGATCTGTATTCATGCAATTGCAAAATGTCTTTGCTTACGTTGAAAATGAGTCACAGTGTTGATGAGTCGGAATGCCTGTCCATCCACTTTGGTGAGTGCATGTACACAATACAAAGCCTCAGACACACGATATTACGAGCAAATGTCGAGTCTAGTGTTTATCTGAAAAAATGAGAAACGGAAGGATTCGGGGAAATTGGAAATAGTCAGGGTCCGCCCTGGACTAGTCCCCAGCAATGGCAGAGGGCGTACATACAGTAAACAAACTCTCGCATCAATGGACAGTTGAGCTTCTAAGAATAGAGTGGGCCAACTTAATTGTTGTGATTTCATAGAAAAGTAACACTTAATGACTCCCGCTGAAAGTTTAGTGCAGTAATGGTCAAAGTCTAACAATATGTCAAATTGATCAATATTTCAAGTAAAATGATATTCACCGGTATGAACACAGTTTTTTTCTGAAGCAGTCATTTTATCATGGGGCCTCCCTGTCTCTCTCACATATACTCAAGTCAAATCAAGGCTCATTTAAAGGCATTTATTTTAAAGGAGAAGTCAAATCAATCTTGTCTAAACACGGCATTTAGATTGGGATTGTGTTGGTGGAATATGAATGAAGCGGCAAAATCCACCAGTTTTTATCCACCTCAGGGGTGGCCATTTTTGCCACTTGCTGTCAACTGAAAATGACATCATAGTGCCTATGTGGCTCAGGTAACGGCCAATCACGACTCAGCTTGTGAATGTCACGTGACCAAACCCAGAAAACACATTAGCCATAATTGGTTGTTACCCTGTTACCCTGACTGGCGATCATTTTGGGTGTGGTCTGCCGCCCGAAATCACCAGGAATAGGCTCCAGCAACTCCCCGTACCCTGTTCAGGATAAGCTGTGTTGAAAATGGATGGATAGATGAATTAAATGTTCGTAAAATTTAATGTTTTGTTTATTCATTCAACTTAATATTTTCTAAGATAAGTGAATGATTTGAAATTATTTCCAAATATTCAAATTAAAAAGAGTGACGTCTTTTTCTTTTAAAATTTTGAAAAAAAAGCAATCACATAAATATACTTTACATTCATAATGATGCACATTATTACTGTTTATTCAAATAACTACAAATCACCTGGCCCATTAATCCATTTCAAAGCTCTTTGGCCAAACTGGCTGATTTGAAAAGTCACTGAAGTGCATTTTAGGTACAAGAAATGTATACATTAGAACAATTACAGTTTGAGAATCCCTAATAAATTTGTGATTCATCCTTGCTTGAACCTTAGTTTGACTTCCAGTAAACAGGGATGAAATGTGTTTACTGTTCTTTATCACTTTGAGTAGTTTCCCTTGTAAATTGCATAACTTTGGTCTGTCTTTAGCCTCTGCTACTGCTGTGGTCTGCACAGCATACAAATCTGGCAGCTCTGCATAAAAAGTGGATGACCACTAATGCACCTCCTTTCTCCGCCCGTTATCAGCAGCAGCTAACGGCAGGAAGGAGGGGCCAGCCCGTCCACCCTCCCGTTGCACTACATGTTCTTCCTCCTAGCCCCGCGAAGGGCCAAAGTTTGCCAGCAACAATAGACGGAAAATAACGTCCAAAAATTTCAGGATAAAAAGTGGATTTTTTTTTACCCCCCATCACCATCATGACAATGGCGGCTCCGTTGAGCGGCATCGTTTTTGCTCTACTTTGTTGCTTTACGGTGAGTATGGAGCCGTTCAAAGTAGTCCCCGTGGAGAGTAACGGACTTTACTCAGGTGGGGCTTGCGTACGTACGGGCTTCTTTCTGGGTTTTCGTGTCAGGACGAACCAGCACGCCACTGCCTCAAGCCCGAGTGGAATTCAGTCCGTTTGGCGCACGAAACAAGAAAAAGTGATCGTGGCGATATTTAAAGACATGTTGTGATTTTTACGCATAGATAGGAGTGTCTCCGGTATAATCTAAAGTGAAAAAGTGGAGCCAGCATGATGAATTTTAAGCGTAAATGCCACAATATATTGAGAAGGAAAGTGAAATGTCAGGGATTTTAAAGTACATTAATCAAGTGATTATGATTACGTTCTTAAAAGGGAATTTAAAACCGAAAATGTATTTTATTCAACATTAACAATTGTAGACTTTCTTTGTTCACTTTTCGTGTATTTTGTTCTAATTAAATTAAAGTAAAACGTATGGAAATACATGGACAAAAATGAGAATGTCAACAGGTACAATGCATGCAGATTGTGAATGTATTTTTATTGTATTTTTGGGGGGGCATATATCTAAGATTGAGTTTGTTGACAAATACATTTATGCTATTTCTTTATGTATTCAGCTTTGACTATCATGACATTTGCAATGTCTATAGTATTAATAATTGATGCTCATTTTAAGATTTTATTGTTTAACATTGAGAATAATGGCCTGTATTGACGTGTGATTTTTTTTACATCAGTACCTATCGCAATGGTCTAATAATACATTTATATATTTACATTTTATATCCTCATAAAAATATTGATACATACACGTAATGTGTGTGTGTGCGTGCGTGTATGCGTGTGTATGTGTGTGTGTATATCTATGAACACGCACACACACGTTGAGATAAACTGGCTTACAAAAAATGACATCCGTTGGAATATACAGTATCTAACTTAACATTTCACACACATGTATAGACTGTGATGCAAAGTAGTTATAATCAAGGCAGTGTATTTTTGTGGATTAAAATGTGATCTATTGCAGGCATTGTATTTGAAATACCACACTTGTGACACACATTTTATGAATTTTTCTTCCCACTCCCATCCCCTACCCCATGCTTGTGCATACCTGCAGGTTGTTGCCGTGCGGGCAGAGGGAAATGGGCTGCACAGGCAGAAAAGAGATTGGATTCGTCATCCTAGGCAGCTGAAGGAGAACCACGACTACTCCGGCATAAGCATTGGCAGAGTGAGTGCTACTTTTCAGACAGAAGCAAAAAAGTGCAAAAGGATTGTGGTCGTGTACCTCCTTAAGACTCGGGCTGCAATTTATGATTATTCTAATTAATTAATCTTTCAATTATGTTGATGAATCTGAAAAAAAGTGTTGATTTCCATCCCCGTATTTTCCTAAAATAGGGCATAATTTCAAATTAACGGTGTAGAAATTGAACAAACAAATTAATCATGACATATGTGTTATGTTAAAGTTGGTCATTGTCAAAGCAAATGATTTAACACAAAGTTGATCTAAAATAATCCATTACTTTGATAATCGATTCGTTGTCAATGAATCTTTGCAACTCCACTTAAGACAAAAGCTATTTTGTTCGAGCATCTTATTTGTATGTTGGGTTTGGGTAACTATAGTGTTGGCGCCAATGGTACTGAAAAGAGTGGCTAAAAAATTGGATGAAAGACGTGTATGTGGGGTTTGATGCTTAGTGGTCGGTTAATCATCGTCATCATGGTATAAATTGAAAACCACCGTAACCGCTTAGATACATTTAATGTCACATTTGCTCCCATTATGGCAACATAATAGCCACGGTGAACCTATATTTTAGTGTAAAGTTGGGCCGTAGCCTGTCAACCTCTTGGCTTTGTGTTAGCACTGAATGCTAATGGTACTTTTCAGAGTCGTCACCAAAGAAAGGAGCCGTCATATCTAACAACTGGCTCGCATTTGTTCATGTCATTGAGAAGAGTGAGCTTTCTTTAACGTATTGTGTTTTTATTACAGATTCGCTCCGATAAAGAGAACTTTACGACCATACTGTATTCGCTCAGGGGGCCCGGTGCTGACGAGCCTCCCATTCGCGTATTCGGGGTGGACCAAAGAACTGGCTTTTTGAAAGCCTATAAAGTCTTGGACCGAGAGGAGATCGCCTTTTATGATGTAAGATCGCTTCGACCTACGAGCTTTTTAATGCAAACCCAGACACTCTGTCAAGCCCAAGGTTTCTTTGTTTTTCTTTTGTTTGTTTCAGTTAAAAGGAGTGGCAAAATATGAAGACGGGACTCGTGCTGAAAAGGACGTCGACATCAGAATTACTGTGGTGGATGAAAATGACAATACACCTATAATTAAAATGGGACAAGTGGGATCTGTCAAAGAATCATGCGCCGCAGGTATCCAAACGACGTCTGCTTGCTTCAACTTATCGCAAAGTTTTTGGGTTTTTTTTTCTGAAACCATGGATCGGTCGGCTCGCAGGGACACTTGCCATGAGTGTGGTCGTCACCGACGCAGATCAAGAGGGCACCATCAACTCCCAGATCTTCTACAGCATCGTGGAGACGAGCAGCACTGCCGGCATGTTTGCCATCCACTCTCAGACCGGAGATGTGTCGGTTCTGCGAAACACACTGGACAGGGAGGTGAGGCGCTTCAGTGGAAATCCGCCAATGATTTTTGGCTGAGTTTGTTTCTTGTGTTACCAACATAACGAATGACCTCAGCTCATCGAAGCGCATGTTCTCTCACGGACATGAAAGACTTGGCTGCTGAGCCGAGTTGGAATCCCTTGGTAACTAAAACTGCAGCACTAAAGCTCCTAAACAGTTACCATGTGTTACAAAAAGTGGCTGGTTGGAATTAGCAGTACTTGCATGGCAGGTCAAATTTATAGGCACTTTCTGCCATGTATGCAGCAAGTGATTCTTGTAAATGCGCTCATTGTTGACTGAAGTGAAGCGTTAATGACTTTGGGTTAATTGGATTGTGATGACCGGGTAAAAATCACATCCACATGATGATGTTTTTTTTAGGGTTTTTTGTTTTTGTTTTCAATGTTCTGTAAATATTAATAGTCGAATGGTTAGCATATCGGCTTCACAGTGTAGAGGTATCGGGTTCAATTCCAGCTGCGGCCTCCCTGTGTGGAGTTTGCGTGTTCTCCTCATGCTTGCGTGGGTTTTCTCCGGATCCTCTGGTTTCCTCCCACATTCCAAAAACATGCATGGCAGGTTGATTGAACGCTCCAAATGGTCCCTAGGTGTGAGTGTGAGTGTGAGTGCGGACGGTTGTTGGTCTCTGTGTGCCTGCGGATTGTCTGGCAACCGGTTCAGGGTGTCCCCCGCCTACTGCCCGAAGACAGCTGGAATCGGCTCCAGCACAACCCCCCCCCCCCCCCCCCCCCCCCCCCCCCGCCACGACCCTTGTAAGGATAAGCGGATCAGAACATGGTTGGATGGATCCTCAACATGTCACTTGCAGTAACTCGTTGTGTGCGTATGGTACTCAGAGGGAAAGTGCTCTATAAATACTGTTGACTTACTTGACTTGACTTGACTTAATAAGCTCTGGATTGCTGATGATGTTTCTTCCAGCAGGTCAAATTTAGTGGAGAATAACTGAAGACCTTGTTGCTAAGTGCTGCACGATCAAGTTAAAGCGGTTTAGAAAATGAATGAATGAATGTTCTGTCAATGCCCGATGCTCTTTTACTATAGCTGAAACAGAAACGTATTCAAGGATCTTTAAAAGTCAACAAACACATTTCTATTTCGAATCAATTTCAGGAGAGTTAAATTACCGGTAACCCTGAGGATAAAAATAAAAATGTTTGGAACTTTCAAGCTTGCAAAAGTGTTTTTTAATGTATGCGCTGTATTCCTTCAGACACAAGATACATACAAAGTGGTCATCAGAGCTTCGGATTTGAACGGACAAGTTGGAGGAAACGTGGTAATGGGTGAAGTTGAGATCAAAATCCTGGACATAAATGACAACATCCCCACTCTGGAAAAAGAATCGGTACGTCAAGACAACATCACGATAGGTTTGAAACAATCCCTTGGGCGTACTTCAGTTCCTGTTGTGTGCAGTATGAAGGCAGGGTGGAGGAGAACACCATCAATGTGGAAGTGCTCAGGATCCAGGCCATCGACTTGGACCTGGAATACACGGACAACTGGCTGGCCGTCTTTCAAATCATCTCAGGGAACGAAGGAGGCTATTTTAGCATCACCACCGATGCGCAAACCAACCAGGGGATAATAATGATTCAAAAGGTAAGCAATGTGAAAGATGTACATTTCAAAACAAATAACACTGGGTAGGTTCAATTCCCACTTGGTTACAGTGTGAATGGTTGTCTTTTCTGTGTGCCTGACTGGCCACCAGTCCAGGATGAAGCCAGCTTTTCACTCAATGTCTGCCAGGATAGACTCCCACTCACCCAGGACCTTAACAGGATGAGCGGTTCAGAAAATAAATGGATCAAAACTGTAAAAATCAACCCTGTACTTATGCTTTGCCATTGCAGGAGCTGGACTACGAGGAGATAAAGTCCCTCAATTTGGGGGTGGTAGTTTCTAACAAGGCCAAGTATGATTTCGGAAGCTCGACCTCCACTTCCATAACCTCAAAGTCGTACTCTGTGAAGATCAACGTGATCAATCAGAAGGAGGGTCCCCGCTTCCAGCCGTCTGTCAAAGTGGTGACTCTGTCCGAGGATCACACCTCCATCTCCATCAACTCAATCATCACCACCTACACTGCCATTGACAGCGACACACACCAGACTGCCACCAACGTGAGGTCTGACTGACATCTTTTTGTCCAAACACACATCGCATGCAGTTGGAGCGCCTGACTAACACTCAGGAAAAAAATGTCTTGTTCTAGGTACGTTAAAATCCGCGACGACGACAACTGGCTGATCGTGAATGAGAAAACTGCCGAAATTAGGCTGAATAAACTTCCGGATCGAGAATCCAAGTTTTTAATCAACGGAACATACTACGCCCAGATCATATGCATTAGCGAGAGTGAGTTTCGTACAAATACGATGTTTTGTGTCTTCGTGTTTTGTGTGGAGGCACAAATATCAACCTAATTTTCTTCACTGAAGCCTCTAAATTGCCCCTAATTGTAGATGTGAGTGTATCTTTTTTTTTTTTGTCCCCAGTCTTGCTCAACCCACAATCATACAGCTAACGAAAAATTGGACAGAGAAATGTTTAACGATTGACTTTGAGCGTTATGCTTCCTTGCGTTGTAGAAGAGTCCTCAAAAACCGCCACGGGGACCATCGCCATTCAAGTGAAGGACTTCAACGATAACTGTCCCAGAGTGACCACCACAAGTCACACCATGTGCTTCGGCGAAAATGTCATCTACGTCACGGCCGTAGATAAAGACGAGTTCCCCAACTCGGCTCCGTTCGAGTTCACGGTGCATTCGACGAGCAGCCACGGGAAGTGGTCAGTGGAGCATCTCAATGGTAAGACCGAGTACCGAGACCACTTTTCGTTTGGCATTACAAGGGCCACATTTGCAGTGCTCAGTGCTCAGCCATTGATACAGCACAGTCGTTAAGATGGCCAAACACACATGCCAACATTAGCTTGCACTCTGACACTCGTTTGTGTAGACCAATGTTATGATGAGTGTTCCTTCACTGACAACTATCTTCGCTCCATCTCACGCCAGACAAAATATGTGATAGTAAAGTTTCGTGATTTTTCAAATGTGTTCGCTGTCTTCGATTTCAGAGACGACGGCAATTTTTCGAGATCAAGAGCACTTGTGGGCGGGCATGTACAAAGTGGCTGTTGAGATCAAGGACCAGCAAGGAAAGTCGTGCGCCGATGTTCAGATGCTCGACGTGGTTGTGTGCACGTGCGAGGCAAACACAAGAACGTGTACGGCCCACATCGAAAGGCGTTCGGGTTTTGGCGTTTCAGGAATTCTCCTTTTGCTGTTGGGGTTACTCCTACTGCTCTGTAAGTAGGTTTACCTCTTTTTGTTGACATTGAATGTGGATTATGGTTGTCTTTCCATCGAAATAATTTCAATGAAATGTCATAAACCTTTATTACCTGTACAGGCAATTAATAACATTTTAGTACTTTCCGTATAAGTCAAAGAATATTATTGAGGTGTAACAAATGCCTCTTAATGGAACCTGATCCATGATGGCTGTTTAAAATGAAAACAACCACAAATGCAACGTCATATGT
The DNA here is from genome assembly GCF_025434085.1 of Hippocampus zosterae. Taxonomy (NCBI): domain Eukaryota; kingdom Metazoa; phylum Chordata; class Actinopteri; order Syngnathiformes; family Syngnathidae; genus Hippocampus; species Hippocampus zosterae. Next base: position 13,372,575 of record NC_067465.1, read on the forward strand.
TCAAACTAAGGCTTTGCTAGCACTCTCCTTCCAATGTGTACAAATGCATCACCTGTCCTGTTGTTGTCTTAGTGGTGCCTCTTCTGCTGCTGTTCTGCCTGTGTGGAGGAACCGCAGCAGATTTCAAGACCATTCCGTTTGATACCAAACAGGAGCTCATCTCCTATCACACAGAGTGCCAAGGAGAAGATCGGGTAATGGGATTTTTGTGGTTAGTCAATAACAACAAGAAAACAAAAAGCCTCACGTGTGACAGGTTTTGGGCTTTTATCCTGTAGGAAGTCCCACTTTTCCACATACCAGATGCTGGACAGGTGACTATTTCCAAGAACACCTTTGGAGGAAACGCCTACCTCGGGGGACTGGCTGAAGGGGGCGGAGCACTCATCTCTGGCAATGAAAACTGCATCTTAACAACAGACAATGTGCACCTGTACAATGAGTACAACCGGTTTTCTGGCCATGGAGGGATGAACAGCATGGATGGCGGGATGATGACGGGACAAGGTCACTTCTCCCAGTACAGAGGCGGGGCCTTTGACGACTTGGCGGTGTCTGATCACTTCCTGGAGGAATACTATTCCAGTGTGAGTACCATACAACCTCGGGAATTGCAACAGGGATGGAGTACCTTTTCCCTCTGACGACTACACTGAAGGTTTGACAAAATGTAATATGCCAGTCACTAATAATAGTGCTACACATCGCTGTGAAGACCTTCTCGAAATGACTTTGCTTCTAACTTGTCCTAGAGACAGACAAAGACGAACTTGATTTTTAGCCTTATGCAAATTAGAACCTCACATTCCTTTATTTTTCACTGCACCACCTGGTCTGTTTTTGGAGTTGCACAGTGGGCCGGATATGGCCCACGAGCTTTCGCTTGCCTACCGTTGAAATAAAGCATGCTCAAGTTGAACTCAACTCTCTAAATGATTGTTGTGTTTCCTTGCAGAAGTCCAACCATGCTGCCCAGCAGTCCCAGGAGAAGGATGCCATACTAGTCTATGACTACGAAGGCGGAGAGTCTCTGTCGGGTTCGGTGGGTTGCTGCAGCCTCCACGAGAATGACAACGACTTCTCCTTTCTCGATGACCTGGACCCTAAATTCAAAACGTTGGCTGAGATTTGCAAGGGGTCAGCTCAAGTGGACGCAGGCATATGTATCCATCCTACAGTTAGACCCGTGTCTCCAGTCAGGCCCTCCACACAGAAGCAAGTCCAGACTCACACTGAAACCGTTAGAGACAGGGATCAAGTCCATGTCGACACTCTCACCACCTCCAAGGTAACGTCTGGAACGTCCACGATTGTCCAAGAGGGTTCATCCACACTCTCCAAGGTGCATGTCCAAGACAACGTCGTGATTCCCAGTCAAACGCTGCTCGTGCAACAACCTGCCTTGTACTATGCCGCCGCGCCCATGTATGTCGTTGAGCCCCAGTCCCAAATGGTGCTTGTTGCCGGAGGCACGCAGCAGGGAGTGGGGCAGGTTGGACTGACACAAGGTCTGGTCCAAGTCGGGCAGCAGGGAGTGGGGCAGGTGGGGCAGGTTGGACTGACGCAAGGTCTGGTCCAAGTCGGGCAGCAGGGAGTGGGCCAGGTGGGGCTGACGCAAGGCCTGGTTCAAGTCGGTGGCCTCCAGGGATCTCAAGGCATGGTGCTTGTGGAAGGGCAGGCGGCTCAAGGAACCTTACCAAGACAAGTATTGGTGGTGGAAAATGCGTCTACTGGTGGGGGTCACAGTGCACAGGTGGCCCTTGTCCAGACCGGTCAGGGATCTCACGGGCAAGCAACCTTATCTAGACAAGTTGTGGTGGTGGAAAAGGGGTCTTCAGGCGGGGGTGCGCAGGCAGCCTTTGTCCAGACGGGTCGGGGATCAAGTGAGCAAGGATTGGACGTCAGGGGTCAAAGTGTACAGGCTAAGAGTTTCTCACTGCCTTCTCAAGATTCCACAGGGTCAAAGGAGGACTTTGTCCCGAAAGCCACACCCAAGTCGCAAGTCGGCCAGAGAGTGGTGGTGCAGCAGCGGAAGAAGGTGTCGGTCACAGAGAGAAATATAGAATCTTCATCGAGAGCTTAAACTTCATGTTTGCTATCGGCATTTTCACTGGAAACACTCTAATTCACTGTATTCATTCTTGTACACCCTACTGCACATGTCAGTCCATGTCCTCCATTCTTGATGATTAAAATGCGTCTTTGGGAACGTAAAAAAAAACATGAACATGCACTAGGGATCTTACGCAGTTCCAGTGTTGATATTTTTGGTCTTGAACTAGTTATCTCGTGACTCGATATATTGAAAGAAATATTGGATACATTGGAAGAAACCATCAAGATTACATTTATTGTACGCAGTCAATAAGGGAAAATCTATAGAAATAATTTGGGGTGGGGGGGGTTGCACCTCCAGCTAAAACCAAGAAATGGGCTTTGTCTCATTTCACAGCAAAGCTAGCTAGCTAACGCCTCCCTCAAATCGACACCTTCTTTTTTTGTATCAGTGGAAAGAAGATTAGGTAGTTTCTTCATGGGCAGACAATTGCTGAGCCCTTTTTGAACCCTGATGATAGTCAAGCAGCACTGAAACCCGGTCACAGGTCAATTAAAACGCATCGTGGAACGAGTTCTCTGCACAGTATTCTGATCCTCCATTCTGCGGAGACGGTGACTTTGTCACTGTGGTTGCTCCATAGTATTGTGTGCATCCGTGTTTACATTGCTGATTTAGTTTTAAACTCCAGTTTCACCCAACATCCATTTTGAAAGACAATTGTTTAAAATAATAATCATATTTTGAAAAATCCTTTTCCAATACACATTGTAAGGCCATTTAGCACAGCACAGTAGGATGAAAATAATGTGCTTGGTTTTTTTGATTCGTTTTTTTTTTTTGTTCTGAATTCTGAAAGGCTTTGAAGCAGAATCACCCCTGTGCTGCAATTGCGTTTTCAGCTTGAAATACTCACCACCCCAGATTCTGTTAACTGCGCCTTTGTCCACTGTCACTGGTTTGGTGTGATTCTGAAAAACGATCAATTTGTAATAGATCAACTTCCTGGAGTTGACCTTGTGCGTATTGAGCGGTAGTTATAGTGCAACTAATCACTTGCGGTAAAATACTGGAATAACTGAACTGTATTAACACAAGCACTTTTGCAAACAAAACAAAAAAACGTTTTAAAAACAAATGATTAATCAAGCAATTAAACCTGAGTAATGAATGCAGTACATTTAGTTTTCTTTTGCACTCCTTCCTAGTTTTATGCTGTTTAAAGTTTGTATGTGTTTTGGTTTAATTGTTTTTCCCAGCGATGGAGAAATATTTCTCTCCTTGCTTTTGATACGCAAATATTTGATACAAGTTCTAACATTCTAAATGTAAATAGCCTGTATTGCGATAAAAACCTGCAATTTCTGTCATAATAAAATTGAATGGACAGCAGTTTGTTCCCTCGGCCTCTTCATTTCTGACGCATGAGAGACTATGCAGCAATGCTTTGTTCTTACAAGTGTCTAAGGTTGAAATGTGGAAATATGTAGTGGACAACTGCTTCCTTGTCTGAAGTAGAACATGGGCAGGCGGCCATGCCATAAAGCAAAAGAAAGGTTGAGGAGATGAAATCAGATTGTTCATTCATTTCTCCCGTTGAATTGATCGTGCAGCACTTAGCAACAAGCTCTTCAGTTATTCTCCACTAAATTTGACCTGCTGGAAGAAATATCATCAGCAAGCCTGAGCTTGTGGCACAACAATGCATTATTTCCCTCGAAGTACCATACGCACACAACGAGTTATTGCAAGTGACATCTTGAGGATCCATCCATCCATTTTCTGGGCCGCTTTATTCTCACAAGGGTCGTGGGAGGGGGTTTGGGGGTGGGAGGGGTGGCTATCCCAGCTATCTTCGGGCAGTCGGTGGGGGACACTCTGAACTGGTTGCCAGCCAATCGTGGGTCAGAGACAAACAGCCATCCGCACTCAAACTCACATCGAGGGACAATTTAGAAGGTTCAATCAGCCTGGCATGCATGTTTTTGGAATGTAGGAGGAAACCAGATAAAACCCACGCAGGCACGGGGAGAACATGCAAGCTCAAAACAGGGAGGGAGGAGCTGGAATCGAACCTGGTACCTCTTCACTGTGATGTCGACCACACCAACCATTGGATCACCGGGCCGCCCTTTGCAACAATCCGTTCCAATCATTTTATTTCCAATTATCATAGAAAAGAACGGATCCGTTTCTACTTCCTTGTTGACAAGTCTCACGCCTCAAATGTTTTAAATGAAAGGCGTCCTCGCTTCTTGAGGTAACCTGACGTACAAGGTTTCGAGCAGGGGTGCTCAAACCTTTTGGACCGAAGATCGATCAAGCAACCTCCCGCGTTCAACACGTTCCCGCGCACATGCACGCACATACCCACGCACACCATGATGAGCAACAGCCTGACACGGAGGCATACGACACACTTTTGCAGCCTGTTAACTAACGTAGCTCTCACACGTACCGTTTTGCAGTGCTTCCCTCGGCCCTCCAGATTCCTATTCTTTGCCCGTGCCCGCGGTGAATTGTACACGAAACAAACTTTGAATGAGAATAATGATCACGATAAAAGATATAGCGTAACAGCTCTGATCACAAGCTGCAATTGCAGACTGCTGAGCGCTAACAACTTCCGGTGACGCAGGTCACGCGCCACCCAAGGTTGATTTTTTTCCTCATACTTTTTGTGAAAATGAGACTGACGGGATGCAGTATACATTAACACAAAAAATATATTATTAACATGCACAAAGACACACAAATTGTCTTTTCTCCTCTACACACCTCGCGATCGACTTGGGACCAGTCCCCGATCTTCCGGTCGATCGCGATCTACATAATGAGCACACCTGGTTTCGAGGATACTTAATGACCTAGCTTGCGCAGCGGCATGAGAATCCACAGTCGCAAGGAGGCACGCTCAGGTATTGTAGAACGAAGGGTTTTTCACTCGATTGTTCCACATAACTACTACCCTCTTGCCAGCATTCTGACCTGCATACAAATTTGCGTTATGCCACCACTTGTTTGAGTCTATTAGCATGTTTGGAGTCAGAAAAAGAAGCCAAACCAAGTCACATACACGTGGAGAATTCCGACTTGTGCAACGTCATCGGTGTTCCGCTGTACTTCAAATGCGTCACCAACACACACTCCTACCTTCTGATCTACAAAAGATCAACAATGAGTCAGAGAGGTGACCCGTTGCTACTTCATCAACTCTCAAGATTCCGCTGAAATTTGCATGTGTCACACAATCAATTATACAATTCATCAGATTGTGTTGGAGTAGTTTTAAAAAAAAATTCACTTCCTTTGAACAAAGATTTGCTCATGATTTGACCAAAAAGGACTCGTGTACTCGCACTCACACCTCTCCACTTCTCTGTGTGGGTGTGACGTCATCAATCATGTTAAAGCAAATATGTTCATCATGAGGCGTTCGTCCCTGGCTGACAGACCGAAGAGGGTGTGGCCGCATTTCAAGAGTGTTCGTGCTCATCACGTCTGCTGATAGCGCTGATGCAGCCTTTGCAAACTTGTCGATGAGTAACTGCTTCAGAACGTTTCGGCTCCTCCCAATTTCATGTTGGTATGACAAAAACAAGAATAGAAATATTTGTGTATTAGTGGGGGTTTCTTTACGTTATTCAGATTGGGCTTCACCACCATTAATGAATAACACATTAGGATTCAATGTTTTGGTGTTGCTAGTGTCAGCCACCCTCTTCCTGGAACACTTCCCTTCAAAGTAAATAGGCGGACCGCACTCCCACTGCTGTATGCTATCATATTCGACCTCATTACTGTAAAGTGTCGGTAATGACCTTTATTTAGTTGCTCTTTCCCAGAATTAGATTTTTTGCAGGCATTTTATTTCTGCTTTAAAATAAGACAGTTGCCGAAATGGATGTGTAGCCTTTATTTGCAATTCTAAATCTAAATTTTGATCACACAACCAGCAATGTCAGCTTTAATCAGCGTTTAGAATGGGTCACATGTACTATTGAGAAGCTCTATGTTGACATCTGTTCTTGTTCTCATTCTGCAGGTTTGTGTATTTTCTCATTAATCGCATTTCTTGCTCGTGGCATTGAATCGATCGCAGCCGGACTGCTCTGATTGTCTAAGATGTTTTACCTCCTGGCATCAGAGAAGGATTCATCAGTTCATGCAACAAGGCTTGGTGAGGACGGACCAGTCTGAGTTGGTGTGGAAAACTCAAATTTGATGCTCCAAGTTGGAGGCAAATTGCACCAGAAATAATTGGCTTTTCCACATTAGCATTAAATGATGAATCCTTTTCAGATGAGAAGCGGAACGTCCAAAACAAACAGAGCAGTCCAGTGGCGATCGATTCACCGCCCAGGGAAGAAAAAAGTATACTGCAGAGGTCGGTTTACATTTCTCAAGGCAGCACCTCCTCAATGGCGGCCATCATCATCGTCCTCCATTTCATCTTCGTCGTACTCCCCCATCTCATCCGCGGTGGCATCCTGGTACTGTTGGTACTCGGACACCAAGTCGTTCATGTTGCTCTCGGCCTCGGTGAACTCCATCTCGTCCATGCCCTCGCCGGTGTACCAATGCAGGAAAGCCTTCCTGCGGAACATGGCGGTGAACTGCTCTGAGATTCTCCTGAAAAGCTCCTGGATGGCCGTGTTGTTGCCGATGAAGGTGGCCGACATCTTGAGCCCGCGCGGTGGGATGTCGCACACAGCCGTCTTGACATTGTTGGGGATCCACTCCACGAAGTAGCTGCTGTTCTTGTTCTGCACGCTCAGCATCTGCTCGTCCACCTCCTTCATGGACATGCGGCCGCGGAAGATGGCCGCCACGGTCAAGTAGCGGCCGTGGCGCGGGTCACACGCTGCCATCATGTTCTTGGCGTCGAACATCTGCTGCGTGAGCTCGGGGACTGACAGGGCGCGGTACTGCTGGCTTCCCCTGCTGGTGAGGGGGGCGAAACCCGGCATGAAGAAGTGCAGGCGGGGGAAGGGCACCATGTTGACGGCCAGTTTACGCAGGTCGGCGTTGAGCTGACCGGGGAAGCGCAGGCACGTGGTGACCCCGCTCATGGTGGCGGACACCAGGTGGTTGAGGTCCCCGTAGGTGGGCGTGGTGAGCTTCAGAGTGCGGAAGCAGATGTCGTAGAGTGCTTCGTTGTCAATGCTGAAGGTCTCGTCCGTGTTTTCCACCAGTTGGTGCACGGACAGCGTGGCGTTATACGGCTCCACCACCGTGTCGGACACTTTGGGCGATGGCATGACGCTGAACGTGTTCATAATGCGGTCGGGGTACTCCTCGCGGATCTTGCTGATTAGCAGGGTGCCCATCCCGGAGCCGGTGCCACCGCCCAGCGAGTGGGTCAGCTGGAAGCCCTGTAGGCAGTCGCAGTTCTCAGACTCTTTCCTCACTACGTCCATAACCGAGTCCACTAGCTCGGCTCCCTCCGTGTAGTGACCCTTGGCCCAGTTGTTTCCCGCTCCACTTTGACCTGCGAGACGCATGTTCCATCACAAATAAGATTACTGTAAAAGGTTTGTGTCCGTCCTCAATGCCTAAATCTAGCCACCGAACCCTAACACTACCCCCTAAGCCATAAATGTAAACCCTAAACCGAAACCCTAACTCCCTAACCGTAACCTTAAACATAAACCCTAACCCTGACCTTAAACCACATCCCCCTTGTCCTAACATTAACCAGAACCCACATATCTCTAACATTAACCAAAATAAGAATCCAGAACCCCCTAACCACAACCTTTACCGCTAACCCCAACATTAACCCTCAACCTAACCCAAACCCTAAACCCTACCCCCGCTAACCCTTATCCTCCTAACCCTAATTCCCCTAACAATAACCATAACTCTTAACCTAACCACTAACTCTAAACCTTATCCACCCTATCCTCATCCCTAAAGTCTGGGGTGTTATCTTCACAGACTGTGCACATGCGTTCAGCGTAAAAACTGGTGCATCTTGATTTTCGTGTTGGGGCAAGTCTAATTTACCATGCTGGATATGACATTTGATCTCACAATTCATTCATTCATTCATCTTCTGTACCGCTTGATCCTCACTAGGGTCGCGGGGGGTGCTGGAGCCCATCCCAGCCGTCTCCGGGCAGTAGGCGGGGGACACCCTGTATCGGTTGCCAGCCAATCGCAGGGCACACATAGACTAACAACCATCCACACTCACACTCACACCTAGGGACAATTTAGAGTCTTCAATCGGCCTGCCATGCATATTTTTGGAATGTGGGAGGAAACCGGAGCACCCAGAGAAAACCCACGCAGGCCCGGGGAGAACATGCAAACTCCACACAAGGAGGCCGGAGCTGGAATCGAACCCGGTACCTCTGCACTGTGAAGCCGACGTGCTAACCACTGGACTACCGGGCCGCCCATGATCTCACAATTGACATCAATAATCATGCCAAAACATTAAAAAACACTTACAGTCATTGCTTTCTGTGGGCGTAAAAAGCAGGATTACAGGATTTCTCATTCAATAATTTTAAGCAAAAACTAGGCTGAGCTAGAAATAGTTCCTGTCTCACAGTTTCCTTTTCGCCATGATGAGAATCAAGACAACGTGCCAGTGGCTTCGGGCCCGGACTTGTTGCTGATGATATTGGCAGCCCTTCCCTTGTGACCACCAGGAGAGTTGACAGCGTGTCACCTAGCGCCACGCCAACAATGCATCACTCCACTCGCACAATACCGTGAAGGGTCGCGGAATGTGTCGGGTGCTCTCGGGAGACTCACACTGTTACTGTGTGTGTGTTTGACTCAGGGGAGAGGAGGGTGTGGGGGGGGGGTCATAATTCTACTCACCAAAGACAAAGTTGTCAGGCCTGAACAGCTGGCCAAATGGACCCGAGCGAACCGAATCCATGGTCCCGGGCTCCAGGTCCACCAGAATGGCCCGGGGGACAAATTTGCTGTCTTTGGGATGACAATAAGGAGAGAGCAACTGAGTGATATCATTCCTCACTTAGTGACTAAATGTCTCTCCATCTGTCTCTGACTTATTAAATTGCTCATGTTGTTGTTGGGGTTTTTTTTTTCTTCCTGATACGCCCTTTTCGTTGAGCGTGCCAGCAAAGGGCTGCAACACACTGCTTCTTCCAGACCACTGGGCCTCTTAAAGTGCTGAGGTCGGCATTGTCAGTTCAAGCAAGGCCCTTCCCAAAAATGTGTCTTCCTTTCAAGCCTTGTCTTTGTTGGAACAATGAGCCCCTGTGCTCTGCAGTCACCAGTAACAGCTTTTTGTCCCCCATCGCAACTTTATGACTTTTCGCAGAAAAATGACTTTATTTTCAGAACATCGCCAGTTTTTTTTTTTTTTGTGGGGTGTCTTATAAAATATGTCGTGACTACTATTACCAAAAAATATATATTTTTTAGTATTCTATTCTTCATAACAAAATGAAAAATTGGACTTTATTCATGTAACTTTAAAAGTATGTCTCAAACATTTTGTCTGAAAATTGTAATGGGCACTTTTCTGTTGAAAACCTGTAGTTGTCTGCTAGTCATGTTTAAATAAATTACTTTTTTTCTCACAAGTCACTATTTTCATGTTTTGTTTTTACTTATTTCTTTTGAAAGCAATATTACCTATTTCATGTATCGTTGCTACTTATTTGTCACCAAAAAACATTGCCTCACTTACATACTATTGTTACTTGTTTGATATTTGTTTTAGCCTCAATAGTACTTTTAGTTCATGTATTGTAATTATTATGAAAAATTGTAGTTTAATAGTAGTAAATATGATGCATTTTATTCTTATTCCTTTAGGGTGGCATTTGACATCCATCTTGCGACTGCAGATGACAAATGCAAATGTATTGGCTAACTGACGTACTTATTCATGTGTAATGTCCATGATATAAATAAATAAAATTAACATCTCAACCCTGTAACATTAAGACTATTTCAATTAAGAAAAAAACCCTAAAAGTTTAAAATATTTGATAATCTGGACATTTTTACGGTGTGCAACATGCAATAAGCATTTCTGACAGCATCGCAACAATGAGTATGGACTTCAATGTGAACTCTCAGGATGGATATATGAATGGATAGAGAGATAGATAGACAGACAGACAGACAGGCCAACAGCTAGCTACCTAGCTAGTGAGAGACAGACAGATAAACAGACAGCTCAATAGATGGATGGATGGATGGAGAGAGAGTTTGATAGACAGTGATTGACTGCCGCTGCCAGCTGAGTGAGTTGTGACCTAAGGTAACCCCACTGCAGCAAGTGCAGGAGGCAGCAAGATGAGATGCGAGTGAAGATACCTGTGCTTCCTATGGACACACGGGTGGAGGTGGACATGGGAAATGGAGACAAAAGAAGAAGGGAAGATTTTTTTTTTTAGCTGCCGTTTACTCTCCTTGATTGCGTTCATTTGTGTCAGGACCTACTTTCTCGTGAGGGAAGGTCATGCGTTTATAATTTGGGGTTGTTGTGTACCTGAAGCCTCGTTGTAGTACACGCTGATCCTCTCCAGTTGCAGGTCACTGTCGCCTTGGTAACTGCCCGACGGGTCGATGCCGTGCTCGTCGCTTATCACCTCCCAGAACTAGAAGACAACAGTTTTGTGCAAGTCTCACATTTTCCTTTCCTGGACGTGTCCCAGAACTTTTGTCCACACTCCACATTCGAGTCACGTCTTGGAGGTGTCCCAAAATCTTTGCACAATCTCCACATTTTCACAATGACACGTCCCCAAAACCCCACATGACCATGACTGACATTTCCAGAAGCCGCTCCAATACGTTGGTCCCCATTTTCTGTGCAGGATCTGAGAAAAACATTCACAGCTGAATGAAATTTGCCGTCTTTAATTATTTGGTTTGGTCTCACGTTATATTGTTTTTGTTTTAATTAGTCCAACGTGCATATTTTAAATAACATACCAGCTTTTGCGAATAAGCGATGTAACATTCACATATTTATAATGTAGCATACATGTTTATTTTGTCATTAATGAATGTAAAAAAAGGTCTACAACCCAACAGATTTTTTTTGTTTATATTCCTTGACATACCATCCATGTTTTTGAGCTCAATTCGTTTGTTTGACGTATGTACAGGTACATGTTTTTCCCCCTCCTGTCGTAAATCTAAAATATGATTGGAATGGGAGGAGGGGTGAGGGTGAGCCAGGAAAACACACAAACTCCACACAGGAAGAAAATTCAAACCTGAACCTGAAAACTGTAAGGCAGCTGTGATAACCAATTAACCGAGTTGCCGATATGTTTCAGATAACAACAACACCCCTCAAAAATAAAGAAATAAATTAAAAACGGAAATGTTTTGGGACAGAAAGAGCAGGACACCCATATCCAGGATTCTGCACCCAAACAGAACATCCAAGAAACAAAAGCCACGCCCTTGGCGAGACCTCTATTCAGCAAGTCCGCATCTGCTTGGTGTCAAAATCACATGAAACGTTCATTTCTTCATAGATTACCGAACCCGAACTTGACTTGATTACAACTGAATTGTTGAAACATGCAAAATCGTCCCATAAGAGTGAAAGTGACAACCCTCAGCATTAGATGAGTTGAGTACCTTGGCACCGATCTGATTGCCACATTGTCCGGCCTGGATGTGCACGATCTCCCTCATGGTCACGCTGCGTCGATGGACGATGGCTGACTGGGTGGGTCTTGTGGTGGGTGGATCCGCTCCGGTGGCGCCTCGGCCGATTTGTGCTCGTCAGTGTCGTGGGGCTGCGCCGCGGCTCGGAGTCAGCGCTTCCCTTCGGACACGTTATTAACGGTGCCGGATGGAGGATGACGACGCAGCATCTTCAGCATCCCCGGCAGCCAATGGCAGAGCTCTGCTGTGACGCAGCGGACCCCGAGCGGCAAATGTGCTGCATCATCTTCATCAGCATCAGCCTGCCTCAGGAGCAAAATGAGGACGTTCTATGTCGAGCAGGTGGAACATGAGAGAGTGAGAGTGAATTTCCAGCTGCACATGTCGATAACATGACTTGATCTGCTACGTAATGTGCACTCATCATATTTTCTTTGGATGATGTCACATCAAATCACCTCACTTCCTGCGTGAATCAGCTCTTTATATCAACACACTCGGGACAAATAATCCAGTATAAGGCAAAACTAAATAAAAGAAAAACTTATGTGTTAGCGCATCACTCGGCACTATTTTAGCCACTCCCTGAAAGCTAATGTATGATATTAATTGACGACTTAAACAAGGGACATTTTGGCTTTAATTATAGTTTTTTAAAACTCATTCACTCCCAAAGACGTTTTTAAACGTCTTTTCAGACTTGGTCTAGAATTGGATGGTCCTGGATGAGTTAAGCATTTTCATTTCGATTTTGTGAATGAAAATCCATTTTAGTTATGTCAATGACCACGCCCACAACAGCGCATCACTCTTTCTGCTGGCCTTGCGTCCTTCTTTGACGAACAGTAGAGATAATAAATAAAATGATCTTTTATTAACCACACGGAGGGGATTAGTGAAAAAAAATCAATATATGTGATGAAACTTCAACGGGCGGAAAGGCGGTCGACTGGTGAGCATGTCTGCCTCACACTGCAGAGGTACAGGGTTCGATTCCCGCTCTGGCCTTCCTGTGTGAATTGGGCATGTCTCCCCATGCCTGCGTGGGTTTTCTCCGGGTACTCCGGTTTCCTCCCACATTCCCAAAACATGCATGGTTGGCTAATGGAACACTCTAAATTGTCCTTCGGAGGGTTTGTGAATGCGAATGGTTGTTCGTCTCTGAGTGCCCGGCGATTGACTGTCAACCAGCTCAGAGTGTATCCACCTGATGCCCGAAGACACCTGGGATAGGCCCAGGCACACCCGCGTCCGTCATGAGGATAAGCGGATTAGAAAATGAATGAACAGATGGATGGATGGATAAAACAACAACAACCATTACTCATCGCACAGTGGAGAACTTTGCAAAGCATTCAATGAACCCAGCATGCTTTTGTTTCTTAAAGTGGAAGGAAGCTGGAGGACCAACTCCTTACAGGAAGGCCGCGGCTACGTTCCGAATCTCAAATCTCAGGCCTGCGGGGTGGCTGCCCCAACCACAAGAGCACCTTGCTGCCGCTATGACAAACTAATAAAAATTGACTGATATAGTTGAGCCAAACTGAAGAAGGAGATGCAAGTCAAAGTTCTTTTGTCTCACATCCTGTTTGGCTGGGGATTAAATGGCGGCCTTCAAAGCATGTTTACTCCGTTCTCTTTCCCCCAGCGTGCGTGCACACACACACACACACACACACACACACACACACACACACACACACACACACACACACACACACACACACACACACACACACACACACGCGCACACACACACACACACAGCTACTTTTTTTACTGTTCCGGCTAGTTACTCATTAAGCTGCACTTTGTCCTCTACGAGCCAAGCAGAGGTTGTAATCCTGTTGTTGCGTTTTGGGGGAAGTCTTAATCATGCTATGTGTGTGTGTGTGTAAGGATTGATAGCACTGCTGAAAGATCCATCACGATGCAGTCAAGAGCCGGCTACAGTGGAAAGCAAAAAGACAGGGCATGTTCACAGCGGGGGCATTCTTCCTGCACGGCGGCCGGTTGCCAAGCAACTTCATTGTGTTCCCTGCAAGGAAATTGTCCAGACAGGATTTAGAGTTTAGAGCAGGATTTGGTTACACGGAGTCACACAGTCAGAGTGCGACTCATTCTTACTGCGCCTTGCTGATGCAGCAAGGCAACACACAGCCTTAGGTCTTCGGCTCCCTTCGACGTATTCGGGACACCCGCCCACGATGAATGCTGAGTTTGGTGGGCGTGAATTGGGTTTCTCATTTGCGGTCGAGTCGTTCTTGCATTTCTGATATATTTGGTTGAAAGAACAAAATAAAAAATGAAATGGAAAATCTCAATTGGAGCCTTTTTAATGATGTGAGATTAGAATTATTAGATCGAGAATACATTAATCCATAAAAATGCGAAATGTTATATTATAGTGCAGTTTTAAGTGATGTTCATTTGACAATGTTTACCCCTGTGGTTGTGTATTATTAAATCTTAAACAAACACAACAAAAAGCTGTTACTACAGTACTATTTTTGATGAGCCCGTACAGCTACAGTGGACACACTTCTGTTCAAATGCAGTTTTGGTGGCGTTTAAAATAATATATATATATATATATATATATATATATATATATATATATATATATATTATGCGCGTCGTCCCGCACGCGGTCTGTCCTTCCGTCTGTCCCTTTTCAAAACGTACCGGTACCTACTTCACCAAGCATTGCAATGAAATTGTTAGTTATTTAGTAGAGCTAAACATCTCTTTATTTTCGCTATAAGCAATGAAGATGAACAAAAAGTTGAACTAAGCAACAACACTTTTGTGGGCCGAAGGCCCACCTTACCAGCCTTCCGCAGGAACTAGCTGATGAGCCGCCCGGAGGGCGGCGAACCAGCTAGTATATATATATATATATATATAAAATACTCCACCAACAATGTATGATATGATATGATGGATGAATAATAAACAGCTGAAGTAATAAAGTTGCACAAGTGTGCAAACCAAGGTTATTATAGTTCACGAAAATGGGCAAAATTATGAAAACTAATGAAAAAAATTCTGTTTACCTACTAAAATAAAACCAAAAATGCCTTTAAAATAATGAAAAGTGACATTTTTCATCATGTATTTTTTTTCATTTCTGTACACCCGTATTAAAGGAACGTCAATCTTTTGAGAGTTGTCGATTAATATTATTATTACTCAATGCTGAGTGACTTTTTTTAATATCTTGTACTCGACACTCCATATATAAAAAAAAATTCAACGAAAATGAAGTGTCTTGAAAAAAAATGTTCAAAAAGATGTTTCAGTCAGCTTTTCTTGACCTTTTTTGTTGTTGAACCTTGATGGTTTCGTGCTCAAACTGAAGTTCCACCATTACACATTTTCGTACATGAGGTTTTTGGTAAAACAAAGTGAACAGCAGATCAATAAATAGTAGTTTATTCTGACAAGACGTTTGCCTTATATACAGATGCGTGGAAGAATTGGGAATCAACGTCAAACCGAACATTCAGAAATCATACTGGAAATGGTACAATCCGTTTTTTTTTTTTTACATTCATTCAAATCTCTCTTCAAGAGAGGAAGGAAGCAGAACCTGAACACTTGATCACTTTTTAAATGTTTATCCTTCATGTTTACATTCACTGTTCCAACGATCAGTGCTTCCACCGATGTTTCATTGTACTTGTTATATTTCAGATGCACCGTGCAAAAGCTTGATGAGATTTGACACGGGTGTCTCGTTTACTATTTTAATATGGCCGCTGTGTTTGCAACATATGCGCGCGCGCACACACACACACACACACACGCGCACACACACACACACACGCACACACCAAAACGGAAGTAAGCAAAGGTGAAGCAAAATGTCTGCAGCATATGTCCCCCGTTCTACTGTTCAGCTCTGCATCATCAATTGTTCAAAGAAAGCTCCGCCTTCCCTTTTATACTCTTATTTTTTCCTGTTTGGGAAAAGCTCCATTGAATGGACAAAGTATTAGAGCCACAAGAACGTAAAAAAAAAACCTGATAATTTTATGAGAATTTGAGATGAAAAAACATTCAAATTTTGAGGGGAGAAAAAAGTGATTTTGCACAATACGACATTATTGTACAAGAACAAATATTGTAATATTTGGGGGGTTATTTTCCAAGATGAATGTATACATGTTTACATTTTTATTTAAAAAAATATCTCAGTCGGTCAAACAGGCAGGAAAAAAATTACCTGTTGATTTTTTTAAAGCCACATTTTGGTTTGAATTCAAAGAGAGCTGTCTTTTAAGAGTAAAGTCCATGTTACAGGTATAATTTTCAAATTTACAAACTTCAAGTGCAAGCTGAAAAAAAGTCATCAGGAGAATATTCAAACTCTTGAGCATGTCAGTGTGCCGAGTTTAAAATCTTCCCTTTACGATGCTGTGCATGTTAATCGAGATCTTATTCAAAGAAAGGAAAAGGCTTATTCCGAAAAAATACAAATGGTACAGTTTTGAGAAAACGTCATTAAATATGAAAAAAGTTGAAATATTAGGGAGTAAACTCCCACTCAAGCGTTCATCTCAGAACTTTTTATTTTGTCTGAAAATGTCTTTTTAGAATTCTAATATCTAATTACATATTTCCCCTATTATTCATTTATTTTGGGATGAAATTACAACTATTTCTATAAAAATAGTTTTTTTAAATTATTGGTATTAATCATATAACTTTATTCCTTTCTAAAATGACGTTTCTGTAAACTTCTATTATTTTCAGATTATGACTTTCTCATTGTGTCACCGGAAAAAAAAAATTATCTTGTTTTTCCGGTAACACACACATAAAATAATAATAATCCTGAAAATGTCAACTTTTTTTCCTGATACCATTGAATATTTTCTCATGACAATTCATTTTCCTTTGCACAACTTAAGCATGTTTTTTTTTCTTTGTAGCAGGTAAAAACTATCGCACAATGTTGGCGTGCGCCTTATTGATTTCGTCTCCATGCGGCTCTAATACTCCGCCACTGTGACGTCACATGATTGCAGGGAATTTGTGCTTTTGAGGTGTATAGCAGCATCAGACACTGGCATTAATATTTCACAACTTGATCATCCGCCACGTATGGCCACCTTGAAAAACAACAACAACGTTTGACCACTGTTGTACTTTGACCCAAGCTGCATTACATCATTCACAGGAAGGAAAGAGGGGTGAAAAAAAGCACAATCTTGTTATTAGTGCACATGGAGGAAGAATGTTGTTGGAAAGTACCTGTGATTTTTTTTTCTCTTTTTTTTTTTTTGTTGTGCATGGTTGAATAAAAACGCACCACGAGAACTTTCGAGAGTGCCACTTTCTGTTCCTCCCTGGGCAAATTCCACGCGAGACAATGAGTCACATTTTTAAAACAAACCAAAACAAAACTAAAGAAAGAAAAATATTTGTCTGGCTTTGGAGTTTTCTCTTTTTTTATGGTTGTAAACGTCTCTGCAAGACTGTCAAGTATCGACGAAAGAGTCAAGTCTTTCATAAAG
Source organism: Hippocampus zosterae (assembly GCF_025434085.1). NCBI lineage: Eukaryota > Metazoa > Chordata > Actinopteri > Syngnathiformes > Syngnathidae > Hippocampus > Hippocampus zosterae. Next base: position 13,389,777 of record NC_067465.1, read on the forward strand.
CAGTTTAACTGTCCGTGGGTGTAAAAGGGGGAAAAAACTCCGCACTCAAAGCATTCATTAAAAAAAAAAAAAAAATTAAAAAAAAAAAAAAAAACGCTTTTTGTCTTTGCCGACTCTTTTGCTTCCGGTGTGAGGCGTCACCAATATTGCAAGGATGAAGAGCTTTGTACATTAATCAGGTCAATCATAGTTTTCAATTTGGTTTACACACACGCACACGGAATTATGCACTTATTGACAATATCAATACAAAATGACAACATTTTTACCCAACGTACCTTTGTATGTAGCTCCTTCCAATGAACGACATTCCGATTGCCTCCTTTGATCTGATTCCCACCGTCCACATTCAGTCTATGGCAGGGGTGGGGGTGGTGTGGGGGAGGCTGCACCAAACAAGCCCCACCAAAACACGCAATACTAATTTTTGGCACCATTTGAACATTTTCATTTTGGTTTTTACGGGGTTGGGGGTTATTTTGTGCCGTTTCTTGTGATTGTTAACTCGGGTACACGGCCCCAAAACAAGTCTTATTCTTCCATACAGTGCATAAGAAATCCAAAATGAACAGCTTTAGTCATGACCAAAACCGCTGTTTCACTTTCTGTCACGGATGATATAGGAAGGACCATGAAAAACCTCAAATGTTCTGAAAATTATTCATCATTGACTACAACGAGGGGGGTAGTGCTTCAGCGCCATTTTGGGCCATTAACGGGTGGTAAACCACTTCAAGGGAGATGTCAATTATGCGGGTGTTCTTGCTATTTGCGGGTTTCACTGCATATACAGTGCCGGCCATTATTACTGGCACTCCTGGTTAAGATGTGTCGAAAGCCTTCAAATTAATTCCTTTTTTTATTTTTTATTTTTTGCAGACGCATCCTCGTATACTGAAAATGATATAAGCGGTTGACCAGAGAGAGGATCAAGCTCCTCCCCCATGGCCAACTTCATCCCCAGATTCCAACTCATTGAAAATCTGCGGAGAAAAAAAAAATGTAATTATGAGAAGTTAAAGAACACATCGTAACCAGGCGTGCCAGCGATTATGGAGGGCAGTGGGCTTTTTTTGGGACGCGTTTTCGGTGGTCTGCTGCCAGATTTTTCACCTGGCCTCACTGAAGCTGAAGAAACTACTTTCGGGGAATGTGGCCTCATAAAACGTGTTCAGTACTGCATGTCTGACGAACATTGAGTCGTGTGCATTTCTCAGCAGTATTTGCCATCACGTTCTGTCGCTTCTTTCTGATTGATTCTTGAAAAGTCGTTTTTTTTTTAATTCCATCAATGCAGTTCAAAGGCTGGTGATTTTTTTTCTTTTTTCCAGTTAACTGACCTTTAAAAAAACAAAACAAAACAGCGCTGTCATAAAGCGGTCTCTTGTGCAGGAAAAGGAAAGGGATTATGTTCAAAGACCACCCCAACTCCAGGCTGGGATGGTCTTTTCTAAATGCGAGGGGATTTATTTGCTGCATCATCATCATCATGATGATGACGTCACGCCGGTGAGGACGTTGTTTTCTGTGCTGGCGCTGATTGACAGCACGCCAGAGTCGATGGGGGAGGAAACTGTACAGACCAGCAGAGAGGGGGGAGACGCTCCTGAAGGGTTGGAATCGGAGTCTGAGTCTAGGGATTCCCGTAAAGGATGATCAGTCACTGAGGTCGCCGCAGCAGCGGCGGGTTCTGTGATAGGGGCAATGCTGAGGGGAGGAGACGCGGAAGGGGATCGGGGCGGTGGCGTATGGCTTGACGAGGGCAAAACAGAGTCTGGAGTGGGGGAAGGAGGGAGAGAAAGATCATGGCCACAAGGGGGGTCCGGCGGAGGTGACGATGACGTTGATCCGTCCTCTATTCCCAAGTGGATGTCTGTGTCTGAGCAGAAAGAGGCTGAGTTCGAGGGAGAGGGCGCCGGCAACGGCGGGTCGGTGTCAATGTACTCTGACGACGGCGGTCCCGATTCCTTGGACGGAAGGTCCGCGTCCAGATGCTCGGGGGATTCCGGCGGGGGCTCCTCAGAGGCCGGGTCCGAAAGAGCTTCCTGCGTATGGGACGGATGCAGAGTGTCGTCCATTTGGAGGACAACGGCCTGAGTGAGGGGCTCGATAGAGGCAAGGACAACCTCTGAAGGCTTGTCCTCGTCCGACAACAGGGGGTGCGAGTGGACAGGCGTAGACGACCTCAGGAGGCGCTCTGCGCTAGCATGTTTGATGTCATCTTCAGTCAGTGCCGCGCGCGCTCCGTCGTCGTCGTCATCGGGCAGTTCGGCCTTGGCGAGGGCAGTCAAGTCGATGGCGGACGAGGCGGCGGAGTCCATGGTGGAGACGGCGGTGGCAGCCGCCTCATGCAGCGGCGTATCGTGCACGCGGGTGTAATCCCGGGCGCTCTCGGAGGGCGCCAGCAGGAGGCGCTGCTCGCCGGGCTTGCGCGGAGGCAGCAGAGGCTGGCGCGTGTAGCTCTCGCCCTCGGCCAGCGTCTCGGGCAGCGGGTGGTAGCGGGTCTCCGGCAGCAGCAGAATGCAAATGATGCAGATGAGCGTGCAGCAGGCGAAGATGATGTGGTGCAGGAAGTAGCCCTTCTGGTTGTGCAGCTCCATGATGGGCGCCGTCAGCATGCCAAAGCCGGCGCTCGCCAGGACCAGGCCCAAGCCGCCGCCCCTAAACGGACATCAGCGATTGATACATATTAGGGCTGGGCTTTGATTGATATTGAAATCACAATTAATCAACACAATTATTTCAAGACATTGTATATATTGATCCCAAATTCAACTTGAAATTGAACTTACACCACCCAGAAAATACATTTCTAACAAGTTTTAATTCTATTTTTGAAATTGAATTCTATTTTTGAAATTGAATTGAAAATATCCATCCGTCCATTTTTCAATCCGCTTACCCGAAGGATCGCGCGCGTGCTGGAGCCTATTTCAGCCATCATCGGGCAGTAGGCGGGGGACACCCTGAACCGGTTGGCAACCAATCGCAGGGCACACATAGACAAACAACCATTCACACTCACATTCACACCTAGGGACAATTTAGAGGAGGGGTGTCAAACTCACTTTTGTCGCGGGCCACTTTTGGGGTCACAACTTCACTCAGAGGACCGTTATGACAGTAAAACTAGATTAAAGTTGATATTATTACTTGCACACAACAAATCGATGGCTTATCAGTTTTGGACTCAGCAAAATTAACTATAATAGTTTGTTCATTTATTGTTTGAGTGAGTGTGAACAGGGTAACAAAATTAGTGCAAAAACTCACCGTTATTTATTACACATGACAATTTGACATTTCGGTACGGACAAGCCGCATGGAAGTTGACACATCGGGCCACATAAAATGATAAGGCAGGCCGCATCTGGCTGGGGCCTTGAGTTTGACACCTGTGATTTAGAGTGTTCCGTTAACCTGCCATGCATGTTTTTGGAATGTGGGAGGAAACCGGAGTACGCAGAGAAAATCCAGGCACGGGGAGAACATGCAAACTCCACACAGGGAGGCCAGAGCCGGGAACGAACCCACGGCCTATGCACTGTGAGGTCAACGTGCTTACCAGTCGCCCACCGTTCCACCTAAATATATTAAAACAATTTCAACAATAAGGGGCGAATAAATACCGGTTGTTCCTGCTGTGAATTCCTTTGGCCTCTTAAGGGCAATGTGGTACATTAAATAGTAGAAGAAGAAAGTTGCAATTGAAGCCAACGTATTTTTTTTATTTTATGGGAATGGGTGGAGAAAGCTCTTGGGCAACTGTGGTTTGATCATTAAGCTGGAGAAGTAATAAAACAAGAACAAATAAAAGTAACTAGAGCCAGCAGATGGCAGCATTGGATCTCTTTTGGAGAGCTAACGTGTCACAACATCAACTCCTAAAACCTGGAGGAGCCTTGGAAATGCGACAAATGTTTGTCACGTTTAAATCTATGACAAAGAGCATCACAAAAGAGAGAAAAAAATGAAGAAGATTATTTATGTTTAGAAGTACAGGTGATGGCATAATGTACGTACAAACACACATAAGGGTGGCGCACATGCACGAGTGTGCGTGTGTGTGCAGTTTTGTGCGTGTAAGCTCTGTCTCTAAGATTTGTGGCTATTTCGGTGTAAAGGCTCACCACACAGAGAGACCAATAAACACAGTCACAAACTGTAAATTCTTGGATAAAAACAGCAAGAACATCAATAATGGGTCATGAGCCTTCCACGATGAAAATGTACCAAAGCACATTTGCATGTTGCCAAGGCAACAAAGGACTGACCGAAGGAGAAAAACATTAAGGTCACGGAGTGACCGAGTCAGTCTAGAGCAGGGGTGCCCAAACTTTTTGGATCAAAGATCTACTTTTTGATCAACTAACCTCACAGGATCTACCCTTACCGGCGCGCGCACGCACACACACACACACATTTAAGATTTACCTGCTTTATTTTATTTTTTAAATATTTTTTTTGTGAAAATGAGACTGATTAGTTTGCAGTGTATATTAACACAAAAAATATATTACTAACATGTACAAAGACACACAGATGGTTGTTTGTTTTTTTTCTTCTCGACACTCCTCGGATCTACTTGGGACCTGTCTTAGATCTACCGGTAGATCAGGATCTACCTAATGGGCACCCTTGGTCTAGAGCATTCAACCAGGAGGAAACCTGTGGAAGGAAGTCGAGCTTTGATTTTCCAAGGCGGAGTCTAGAAATAAAATGATTTCAAAAGAGGCTCTACCCACATAATTAATAAACAAGCTACACATATTACAGCCTATTTATTGCTTTGTGATTTATCAAGTGATTATTTGATCCCCTGCTGGATTGGAGTCCGTTGTGACATATTTTCAAGCCCGTTCTAGACAACAAAAGAGTGCTGCAGCACCACTTCATTTTCCAGGCGGCGCGACTTGCAATGCAGCAGGTGGCGCCCTTCACGCACATTTGGAAAAAGACAGCACACTTTCAGTCAGGCCACATACAGTCAAGCTCATGCAGTGCTCAGAGGGGATTTGTCCAAGCTGTCGCCTTCATGTGACAACGATGAGGACAAAAGAGGATTCTCGGGGAACGTGCTCAATTATGCCAGCCCAGTGAGCAGCAAATCCATTCAAGAGGGCTGAAGTCACTTTTGCATCTCACTCGTGTTGCTTGTCCTTGATTTACACTGGAGGAATTGTGTTCCATCTGTACCCAAGTGGCAATGTGACTAAGCTATGCTAATGCAGAAGAAAAGTCCTAACTACACAACCAAACTGTATTTCTGGGCCACACATAGAAAGAATTTCAATGAAAATAAATGCCTTCTGAAGGGTCAACAGGTCTATGAAAAAAAATATGTAACATACTCAGGACGTAGACCCCGTCGGTTTCACAATGCTGTGGTGGTCTGGTCCCAAGGGGCTTTACCTGATAACGGTGGGTGTGATCTCAGCACAGAAGAAGATGCTCAGGTTGCTGACGGCATGGGACGAGAACATCCCGATGATGGAGAAGGCGATGGAGAAATTCTTCTTGAGAGTGCCTGAGCTATCTAAACACATATTCAAGCATGTGTGTTAGTTCGGTCTCATTTTATTTTTTTTACATGCATCACTACAACAAAACTACCAATTTTCTGTAGATAGCACTGGAGTGGAGTATTTTTAGACTGTGGCAGCACATCAAGCCTCTAGGGGCGCTCATGCACCACAAATGGATTTGGGCCTATTTTGTTTTTCTGTGACGTGAAGTGCAATGAGTCCAGTCAGATGTTACTTCAGCGATCATAACTTGATTATAATCACACAAAATAAGCTTACCAATATTGAGATGGGTGCTGTACTTTCCGAGCACTGAAAGACACATCAGGAGAAAGGGTGCATCAGTCGTAAGGCGCGCGCTCGCGCGCACACACACACACACACACACACACACACACACACACAAAATATAAATACGAAAAAATGACTACCTCATGATTATCATGTCAATCAACAACGAGAAAAGCTTGTCACAACACAAATGTGCACTGCAACACAATGATGTGTCGACACGGGCTGAACATTAAGTCACCTGTAACTGAATAAACTGATTCATGTCTTGTTGGTACACATTGACCACCCGAACCGTTTGCGGTGGTGTCCAAGCGCTCATTATGAGCAGCTGACATGAGCACAAGACACGCCTCGTTGTGCAAGCACTGGACATTTCATTCGCTAAGCCTGCATAATCACATTTTAAAACGACTAAAAATAGGAAAAACTGAAAGCCAATTATCGACAATCATAAAAACAAACCTACCATACGTCGTCAAAACTCGGCCTGCTGTAGAATGGACTATGAATACTCATAATCTTTCGATAATTTAATATTTACGGCACAACAATCTGACAATAAACAGTATACTGCTCCATATTTTATATCGCTATCATTGCATGTAATACAATTTGAGTTGCAAATAACATTTTTGTTAGTTGTTTTCTTTTTAAATGAAATACATATATTTTTAAATGTATCAATAAATAACATTTACAACAAAAAAAAAGTCACTAACTGGGTTGGAATGGACAATAAGGAATACATTTGACTAGATCGTTCCATTGTTATTTTTTTAAATTATTGTTACGTCAAATTCATATCAAGCAAAACTTATTGAGTTTTTCAATAGGCAAAGAAAACATGAAAAATGAAGACAATAAAATATATTAGTACCCTCAAACAATGCCAAAACCATTCACTAATTTCAGTGTCACTTATTTGTGTACACCCCCCTCATATTTATTCAGTCGCACTTTCTGCAACTGAATAAATAATTGAGGAAAAGATCGTACAGTTAAATGAATATAGAGTCAAAAAGGTAAAAAAATCTAATACAGTCCCAGTTATTATTTGGGATCTCACTATAGAGAGTATTTATAATTACCATGATTAAAAACACTGGGGGGAGGGAGGGGGTGGGGTCAATTTATCACAAAAACCTCTTACAATATAAGACCCATTGTTGAATCAAGTGTCAAAACAGCAAAAGCATTTGATTGATTGAACGTGATCCTCGGTGAGAACTCACAATTGGGTAGGCCGAGCTGCAGTAACGATGCCAAGGCGGTGATGATCATGAACATGAGGAGACCGCCGCGCCGACCCATCAGACCCACCGCTGGGCACAGCGCCAGGCAGGACGCCACCGCAATGCCCGCCATGGTGTAATAGTCGGCGTAGAAGTCGTGAAACATGGTGGTTTCCTGGGCCTCCGGGTCCATCATGCTGCGAGCGAAGCAGTGGTGGATCCCGTAGCCTGTTAGCCTGCACACATTGGAAAATAAATACAGTGAAACTCCTCTACAACAAAACATATATGGGCGAAAATACCCCCTAATGTAAAAACATCTTCATGCATTAACACCATTCCCACTCTCCTGCCCCCCATAAAGCTTAATAGTAGCTAAGACAAGAAGAGCTCTGATGCTGGATGAGAGGGTAAAAGTGATCAAAATGAAAGACATTGTCCAGGAAATTGGTGTAAGTGAAAGTGAATGCTGATCGTAAATTTCACAATTTATTTCCCTTTTTTTCTTTCTAGACTGACTATATGAAGTGTCAAAGTGTCAAACAAGTGTATGCTCATACTTATGCAGTATTGGAATAAAAATAAAGAGAACACGTGTGTGTGTGTGTGTGTGTGTGTGTGTGTGTGTGTGTGTGTGTGTGTGTGTGTCTGTGTGTGTGTGTGTGTGAGTTTACATCTAAGATCAAATTTGCGACAGTGAAAAACCCCTGTTGTGATTTTTTTGCTGCAAACATGATTTCGTTGTAGAGGAGTTTCACTGTATGTACAATACAGTACATGAATAAAAAAACCCAATTAAAAATACAGATTGTAAGTGACCCTAAAACTTGCAATAGGAAACACACGCGATGTTGCGCAAGATGTGTCGATTCAACTCGATCTAATAAGATATCCTTTATTTGTCCCACACTGGGGGAAGTTACATAAAAGGACATTTCAAAGTCCACTGCGCTTCTGTGTTATCCGACGCAATCCACAATGTACTCTGTCAACACGGACATGTTGACACACAAGCAAACACATCCTGCGCAACAGGACACACAAAAGCAAAAGCGGTGCTCCCACCTTGCCTGTCTGCGTTTGTGTGTGTGTGCGCGTGTGTGACTAAAGTTTCATAAGGACGGCCGCTCATGTAAAATTTACGCTGACTTCAGGAGTCAGTGACGCGATACGCCGTGGTGAGTATCCGTACGTGCTCAAGAGCAGGTCAGGGATGGAGGGAAGAGCAGATAGGTGGATAAAAATGGAAAGAAAGTGCTTTTCTTGAAAGACAAAATAGAATTGAGGAGCAGTGATAAATGGGTATACGTACAGGGGGATTGAATTTGCGAGTGAATTGTGGAATCCAAGATAGATCGAGATTTGCCCCACCAACGCAAACTCGTCACCGTTAAAAACTGGTGACATATACACACGCCCATGTCTGCTCCGACAACTAAACACATTCAAAAATAATTACACCACAGAGAAAGACCGTGAGATAGGGTAGAAATTTGCTATTAGTGACGTGCCTGTCAGTAAATAAGCAAAATAATTTCCGATGCTAGCCAGTGGAGTCTATGCAGCGGTTACAAAAGATTCAGGACCACATAAATGCAACGTAACATGACCCATTATATATGTGCTGGTATAATTGCTTACTTCTGCTTAATGCTAGTATGTATTGAATGTAAAGACCGTCATATGGATACTATATGTGACTCAAAATGTACATGAACATCAACTGTTCAAAACAAACAAAAAAAATCTGACATATTATAGCTCTTAAATGGAAATTGGCGAACCAAATTTACAGTGTTAATCTCGCCTAAATTGAGTGAGTGTGTAACACGGACCCCACACGGCCTACCCACAAAAAACCCCCACTTACGAGTTGACGCAGAGCACAACAATATTCTTCCACAGGTTCCTCGTTCGGGCCATTTTCACGATGCACGTCTTTTTGGGCTTGCGTTGAAGAGCTCTCTGCAATTCTGGGAACACAAAAGTTCAAATCACAGAGCAGTCAGATGAAATCTTGACATGAAAAATTAATACGTTGGACTGAAAACCGGTTTACTTCACTGTATTTCACTCAGCTCTTTTCAATTAGGTTGGGACTCAAAGGAAACTACAAAGAAACAACTTTATAATCCATCTGGACCACAGTAAGCAAGTGTAGCAAGAGTAGCAAGGCGACCTTGCAGAACACAATGTGTGTAATTTTGTTGCATGCTTTAAATGGGGGGAAAATGCCCCAGACTGTGGTCATAGAATACTCGGGATGCAACATTACCACTTTTTTTTCCTGAATTAATAAGACTCGAATTTACTGACATTGCAGTACTTGCAGATACAGAGTACCTGACAATGCCTCCAAGGTGTCATGAGCAGCGCGGAGCACAATAGGCGAGACAACTTGTGGCGAGTTAAGAACACAATAAACATTTTGAAATGCTTCACTTCCATTCGACTGCGAAGTCTTGTCACCTGTGTTACCCTGAAAGTATCTCTATACGGCTCACGTGGCATGGCAGGCTGGGGAAGTGGTATCGGTGTCATAGCATCACAGTACTTGAATGAATCGAATGGAGTACAAGCATAGAGTACTGCCATTACCATAGGTATTACGTAGGTGCATCCCAATACAAAACAAAATTTAAATCCAGTGTCAGTGCAGACTAATTCAAGAACCAGAGATGATGTGTTTTCAAACGCACATGCGCACGCGCACACACACACACACACGTCCGAGTTGTTCCCAAACAGTATCGTGCCACCCCGTAATAGAGAGTGCGAAGTTCCCAATACAAACTACCAATACAAAATGAGCATGTGTGCTCGCACCGGTGCTGCTTTGAAAGACAGGTGTGATATTTCACTGAGCAGTTTCTAAGAAAAGGTACCACCCAGGAGGGGTTATTAAAGAAGAAATGGCACCTACGCGATGTGTTTGGTTGCCGGTGAAACACACGTCACACTTTGCGCTTCGGCGTTACCATGCATGTGAACTTGGGGCATGTGACAACATTCCAGAAACCAGTGCCTGCACGGTTATCGCTGACCGGATCGCTCAGCTTTTACATTGATCCCCTGGCCAAGCTGCAAACTTCCCAGCGTGACGCTCGAGGCTAAAGATCAGTGCGTCATTGACTGCACTCTTCAATTGATTGTTCCGCATTTGGCTGCATCAGAGCTTTTTAAAAGGCTACAATGAAATGCAGTATCCAAGGACGTCAGAAGAAAACACGAGTCTAAAGGTCCAGAAATCAACATACAGTTGGTGGAAATATTCCTCTACAACGCCAATATTTTTTTAATATCACGTATGATGTACAAAATGGAACGCTTTCGGCTGAAATTTTCAGATGAACCCAACATCCACTTTCACCTTTAAACTGAAACCCACTTTGCATTTAATGCATATTATCAGTATGATTTTGAAAATCCAAAAGCCAATCAGAGATCAATGTAAAACTACAGGGTTAAATTCAGGGAACTATTTAAATTTTTACCTTCACTTTAAAAAAAGCCGTTTGTTGTTGCTGACAGTGGGAACTGTTTGAAATCAAAAGAAAAATAATAAAAGAAAAATAAGAATGTTTCATTAAATTGACATGGGGGTGAGGGGGGTATTTGCTGTGTAAAGCCTGAAGGGAGCGATTTTTCATTTTTCATTGAACATCCTGGTGAGAGATGCTGATGACCCTGGCGGAGCCCAACATTTTGTTGACATTTTAAAACTAAGCCTGTCTGATCTCTACACGTCTGAAATTAAATGAAAAACTGAAATTTGAAAAGTTATTTGAACAAGCATTTTTTATAGCATTTCAACAAACTTATGAGGGTGAGTTTGTATTCATTTTTATTATTAATCTATAAGACCACTAATAAATGGTTTCAGACCTGAAAAAAAAAACCCTATCATGTCGACCACCATTCAAAACATTTCTAGGCCACAAATATTAAAAAACAAACAAACAAATAAATAAATAAAATTTAAAAAAAAGAAAAAAATTGCACAAAAATCAAGGCTTCAGAGTGCGCTTTTTTTTCTAGTATTCTTATGCTGCTGCGCAAAACTTGTTACTTTTGGCACCATTATTCGTAATCTGGAAATGTCTGGTCCATGGTAAAACGAGCGCTCCCCAAAGTTGGATGTCAAACAGAAACAATATTGCAACCTGTTGTTGGTGCAACCATCCTGTGAATTTCTGCTGACGAACCAAATCAGCATCAAAATAAGTTGCAAAGAAGTATGAAACATCGATAGCACACTTTGTTGTGGGTTCAAGGGTTCGACCCCTCACCCGTCTGCCCACCTGAGCTGTAATAAAACGAAGCTCGTGTGGCAATAATATAGTTTCAGCATCTTCTTCTACCTGAGGAGTGGTCCATTGCCATGGCAACCAGACAGGAAACTGATCCAATGGTCTCACTTGGGCCTTTTTGCAGGAAAGCGCCGCTGCAATGCACCTCTCTGCTGATTTCTGTTCAATATTTCATTTCACTTATTTATTTATTTCGTTTACCTGCGAGGATGTTGTCCGGGTCCTGCTGCATGTTGACGCAGTTCTTCTTAGCGATGTGTCCCATGATCCACTTGGAGCGGCAATACTGCTGCGTGGCCAGCAGCCAACGCAGTGACTCAGGGAAGATCCTGACCAGCAGAATAGAGTGAAATCCTCGCTCATCAGTCGCGACAAATGAGTCTGAAACCTCATTTTCAAGCGGGATGAGGTTACTCACTGAGAGGATGGACTATTCAACCTCATTTATCATATCTCCAGCGGCAGATTTAGCTCAAAATGAAAAGGGGGAGGAAATCTTTCCTTGTGCAGTCGGTTGGAAAACATTCTACGTGCATTCCTCCGTCCCATCTACACCATTTTTTTTCTGCTTTGAGCTGCCATGTTCTGCTTTAGCTCACATATGATGACAGTAATGTGCAGCGGAGGCAGAAGTAGCTTATTGTTTGATGTAGAATACTAGATCTAAATCTACATTTTAAGCTTTTTTTCTATGTATGCCTTTGTAAAGGATTTATTCGTCTTGCACAGAACCTGTATTATGTGAATTATCGTATTTTCCCGACTATAAATCGCAGTATTTTTTCATAGTTTGGTCGGGGGTGCGATTTATACTCTGGTGCGATTTATGTGTTAAATTATTAACACATTATTTTGTCATTTCACATGTTATTTTCACATTAAACGACAAGAGGGCGCTTTCGGCAAGTGTTGATAAATCGATGATGATTCTGACTTAAGCGACGTAAAAGAGGAAGCGCCGCATCGCATCTTCTATCGCAGTAGTTGGCGGAGTTGCTTAAAAGTGACACGGAGGATGAAGATTTCTTTGGATTTAGTGATTAGGAGTGGCAGTGATGGTTTGGTAAACTTGTTAGAATGTTCTTTATGCTATAGTTATCTGGATAACTCTGAATATGTGACATGAATATACCAGGCATATTCTCAGTTCGATGTTTATGCGTTATGTAACGCTAGCATATAGTGCACTCATTCAGGGTGTTGTTCCCTTTATCATTTTTGTTTTAAATTGCCTTTCACGATGACATGTCTGTTCTTGGTGTCGGATTTTATCAAATAAATGTCCCCAAAAACGCGACTTACACTCCAGTGCGACTTGGACTCCAGTATTTTTTTTCTTCTTTATTATGCATTTTATTGCTGGTGCGACCTATTCTCGGGAGCGATTTATAATTTATCGTAATTATAATCCAAAAAATAGAAACATATTCCAAATAACAACTCTGCAAGGCTGTGGAGTCATCGACGTTGGGAATAAACCTTGAATGTATCGTCAGTGAGGTGCTTCTGTTTTGGTTAGAAACGCAGCTCAAATAGGGCCAGTGTGCACATAATAGTGCCTTGAAACTGAAATAATTACAATTGGTCCCTATTTTTTTAGTGATGGAAACAAGGAGCTGTCTATTGGAGCGAGGTGTTTATTAGCCCTAAGTGGCTGGCACAGCAACAGTCGAACAATATTTGCCTGACGCCCGCAGTACATCATCCCTCCTCTGAAGACGAAAGCCCCTGCAGTCAGCTGAGCCCACTCGTGTGCATTAAGATCTCCAATATTGATATTTGATCAGATTAGCCCTTTCAAGAGCTACTGAGTGTAACCACCTCTAGTTGCACAGGTAGGCCTTGGAGGAACGCCAAATGTCAGCATACGCACGACCATAAAATCTAATTCCCTCTAAGTATGTCGACCTCAGCAGTGTACATATAGTACAAGACGGAGTGCGCTGATGGATGGCGGTTCCAGTCTCGGGGAAGGTCACTAGAAAGTGAACAAATTCGTGTAACGTTGAATTACCCACAAGAACATGTCTCCTTTTTATTTTTAAGTATTTGTAGTCTGAACTGCGAGGGACCGAACATAACATTAAAGACCAAAACGAAGCAGCACGAGTTTGCCAATGCGTCCGGGCTGCCACATGTAGGGGTCCCCCTAACAATCGACAAGTATTATTCTCCGGTTTGGGGGAAAAATAGAATCCATGCTGCTTTGTGAGGGCTCATGTGCGCTTCTCATTTTGCAGTGAATTTTTTTGGCTTTAGTGGTTTGAATTGCAGCCACCCATAGCTCTGTCACTAGTCATCATGACATTAAAATACATACTTTGCAGTACAGTGAAACTCCTCTACAACATAACCTACATGGGCGAAAATACTCCCTAGTCTGAAAAAATGTTTATGCATGAAAGCCATTCCCACTTTTCTGCCCCCCCCACAACGAAAAATCCCACTGTACCGTTATACGAAATCTTTTTCTCTGCTCTTGCCTCGCAACGAGATTCACTACAACAAAAACAAGCCTGCCGCAAAAGTCTAATCCAACCTCAGCATGCCAAAGCGACCTCTACTGCTTCATTCGGAAGTGGCAACAGCAACCACTACACTGGTTTAAACATGTACAGTAGTACAGGAAGTATTTGTTTCAGACGCAGCACGAACGTTGCATTGCTAAAATGGCGAAAAAAAATGAACCTTTGCCTACCAAGGAGTTAAGAAAAGAAAAGCCTTAACGCTTGAAGACAGGATAAAGGTCATAAAAATGAAAGATGGAGGAAGCAAAATAAAAGACATTATGCAGGAAATTAATGTAATTGAAAGTAAATGCTGATCGTAAATTTCGCAATTTCTTTCCCTTTTATCATTTCTACACTGGCAATATGAAGTGTCAAATAAGTGTATGCTTATGCACTATTGAAATAAAAATAAAAAGTACAGATGCACATTTTTTGTGTGTGTTCGTATTTACATCTGATATAAAATTTGCTACAGTGAAAAGTCCCTTGTTGTGAAAGATTTCTTGCTGTAAAGATAATTTCATTGTAGAGGAGTTTCACAGTATATGGAATGAGGAGCCAAACTCTCAAATAGGTGAATTTCCACAAGAAAAGAAATAAGGTCTGTACAGGTTAGACCCATGAGGTAACCTATGTCAGAGATTTGTTATGAAGACGCCTTGGGACCATATTAAATGGTGAAACGTAAACATTAACATAGCCATGAATTCACATGACATTGTTTCACTCAGGTCGTATAATGGCCCACTCGTGCCTCCACACGAAAAGGAAAAAAAATTATCAATGAACTGAAAATTTGCAGCGAGGACCTGGGTCACAACTTACCAGATGTAGGACAGCATAAGCAGCAGGGGGCAGATGATGACGGCCTGGAGCACCTGCCAATCACGGCACAGGTAAGCCACACCTGGCATCAGCAACTGGCCGCCCAGCATGACGAAACTGGCCACCATGGTCATGGAGAAGCGCCAACCTGGCAGGCACAGCTCGATCCCTGCTCGGAGGGAGGGGGACAAAACAAAACAAGGAAACACCGTGAATATGTGAGTGAGTACAACAGCGAATGGTAACCATGGGCTCAGGTTGATGAGTCATGCTACAAAACAATAAACACTGTTGATCATCGCAGGCTCACAGGTACTGACATGAATTTTCAAGATGATGTCATTCTTAGGACAACATCTCGAAATCGAAGGGATGATACATTGATTGCCCGGCCTTTTTATGACTTCAACTGAGTTTTTACCATGACTCCCAGGTAACATTTGCATTCTGACAAAACTAGCACAGACCCTAGTTTTAAAAACAAAACACCCGTGCCAAGCAGCCCTGAAAGCCAACAATAGGACGATAATACTTTAATTATCCCCAATAAATCAGCAGTGAGACTGAACATAGCAGCACAGTGCACTGTTGTGAGGGGATGAAGGAAAAAAAAAAGTGTCCTTGTGCTCATTTGTCCACTATTAGAATGGCACCAATTCATTCCAGCATTTGCATTCACACCACACAGGCTGCGAGTCACCACAGACAGCGAAATCCTTTAGTGGCCGCAGTAGGATGGCTTCAAAACACAGCCCAGAGGGCGAACGGTACAGTATCAGCGGTGTTCATCCATCCATCTTTTTAAACGTCACTTTCACTGCTCACCCAGAATGTGAACTCTCTCCAAAACGGGCTTTGTAAGGTGACAGAGGTCAGCGTAAGAAGGTGGGTGTCCATTCCAGCATAAAAGGACTGGAATTTCAATTAGGATGTCCCCCGCCTTCGGCGGGCACGAATTATGCTCTCTGTTGGCGGACAGCGTCACAGCTAGAATGACGGGGCCAATGAGAGGCGAGCGGGCCGATGGGTCCGGGACCCGCCGAGTCTGACCCGACTCAAGACGGTTCACTGCTCGCGGCCTGCATGGGATTAGAATTCCTCATCTTGGTGGAGGGCGTCATGTGCAAAAAACGGGCCAGACAGCGCACACAGAAGCAAGAATATACACGCGTCACTTTGGTATGAAATCGTACGATGATGACCGAATGTTCAAAAGACAAACGCAAAAACAGTGAAAACAAAAGCAGCCTTAAGCGCCTTACACTTCACGTTGACCCTAATCTTCGGATCGCTGGGTCAGCATTCGCACAATGTTGAGCTTGAGCTAGTGCCCAACTGACATAAATCCCTTGCTAACCAATATTACCATATCTCACGCCACAAACTCGAAAGACTTGCCTGCAAGTTTTCCAGAACGACAAACCAATCAGCGCACTCTGCCTTGTTACATGAAAGGAAATGAATACGTCTCGATCATGGGCTTCATCTAATTGGTTCTATTTTGGGCGGAAAGGAAAGGAAACGTTTCATTCAAGAAAATGGTTTTACAAACTTTTAGATCTTGCATCTGAGTGGTGATGGTGCAAAACACAGTCAGTATACTGTATTTGTATGTATACTGTAGTACAGTACTGTTTATACTGTATGTATATTTATATGTAACCTCTAAATACAGTATACTGTATTTATATTTACTTCTAGTCTCCCTTTAAATAATGAATCAAATAAAATGGATAGTGATTAGAAAGACTAACAAACTAACTCAGTTCAAAGACATCCCACATGGGCAGAGCCCAGCTACTAACCAAAAAAGCAGCACGAAGCAAGGCATGTAAAGTCCTTCGGTTTAATTGAAGTGTCGCAAATACGCCCGCACATGCATGTTGTTGATGAGTGCAAAGCATTAAACGTAATTTTATTTTCTGCGGACACTTTATTATCAATTAGACTTGACTTGCTCACACCACCGTGTCTCCATTCTGAGGTGCTACATTATTTGTTTGTTCCCAAATATTTGTCTCGGTTTATTTTAATATAGAGTACCGGTATTTGTGCCCCCCCCCCCTCCCCGAGAAAGGGAGGGAAACAAGCTCTTCCCCTATAAGACAACATCCAACACGTCAACAATTCAGTTCATTCACGAAAATAAATGTTGTTATTTTTGCAGTCACATGACAATTACAGTGTCACCAATACTGCATTTCGATGCTTTATGTTCGTAAAAGGGAACAATTGTGAATATGAACAATTCGAAGCGCAAACTGCCTTTAGGAACATCCATGTCCTCAACTTTCCAAATTCTGCTGTCCTGTAATTTTCCGTCCAACAATGATGTAATCAACTCTACTTCAGAGCCAATTAGCGACGACGATAATCCTAAAAGAAGCTTTGACTGATTTGCTGACTGGCCAAAGCAGAAAACGAATCGGATACAAGCCACGGCAGACGTCTAGCACGGCTCAACCGCCGAAACTTTTTGTTTGACTCCGCTGACCACGACAAGCGCTCAGTGCCGCCACTTCCTGTACCCACGGTAACCTTTAACTGTTACATCACGGCCTTTTGGCCATGCAGCTTGTCAGGTTCATTCATCTAACTTTTTGGTCTTTGCCACAAATGTTTGCAGAGATACGTGTCCTTATCTTGAGCCCCACGTGTTGTCGTTGGGCCTTGGAGATAAAATGAGCGAACAGAAAGAAGGCAGTTGTCCGCCTGTGTCTAACTGCAAAAACACTGGCACGTGGATACACTCGGTAGCTTTAAAAGAGTGACGCTTTCAGGGGTTGGGCAGTGTGACAAACATTAGCTAAGACACAGCTTGTTGAATCCTTACGGCTCGTCTTTTGTTTGATCACAAAACCAATGTTTGTCCTCTAAAATGCAACTTAGTCAATCATTAGGTGGAACGAAACAACGTGGGCTGATTGTCCTGCATGTTTGCGGTGGCTATCACACTTAAATAACATCGAAACAAAATGTGCGTGACATGACATGAAGTGAACTAAAACTCAATTTAACCAAACAACGCGAATGATAAAACCAAATGATAAACTAAAACATGACACAGCAAAACATGACAAACACAGGACATAATGTAACTTAAAAACAAAGTGGTGTTTAGTAACATGATTTCAAAAATATCATGAAACACAATGACACTTAACAAGGTCAGAGCACCACGAGGGACATAAACTGAACCAAAAATAATCTGACAAAAAAGGTCATTTAACAGGTGCGCATGAATTCAAACGAAAATAATCCACCAAAAGCGACATCCTATTACTGTATTGGCCCGAATATAAGACGGCCCTGATGATAAGACGACCCCGTCTTTTTCAAGACTCAACTCAACTCAACTGTATTTATAGAGCACTTTCAAACAGACTCAAGTTGAGAAAAGACTTTTTGAACACCAAATTAATTTTGATACAGAAAATAATTACAGTACAACAAATCAAACATGATTATAACAATATATTTGAGAGAAAAAGCATGTTATTTTGCCTCATTCAAATCTTAATATTTGAACATTTAAATATGTAAACTAAAGTGCAATCACATTCGTCAATGAATGGGTTATGGTTTTTGAAGTCTGCGATTGGCTGGCAACCGATTCAGGGTGTCCCCCGCCTACTGCCCGAAGACAGCTGGGATTGGCTCCAGCACCCCTGCGACTCTAGTGAGGATCAAGCGGCTCGGAAGATGAATGAATGGATGAATGAATGGTTTTTGAAGTGTAAATTACATCACAACTTCTCCTCAGCTGTCGGTTCACCTGGCCGATCTTCGACCCACTTTTCTCCAGCTTGTCACTACGTTTCTCAATTTTCTGTTATCTCTTCTATTATTTTGTTCTCTTTTATTTCTAACCACAATTTTTTATTTTTCTTCTTCTACTGCTATATTTATTTTTATTCTTCGTGATGGGTTCACGTTGGCCTGGGGAGCCAAGTTAAGCATTCACTTCAATGATATCTGGCGCCATCTAGCGTCGCGAATAGATATAATTATTATACATTATTATACTATAATGTCAAGACCCCGAATATAAGATGGCCCCATTTTTTTCAGTCTTATTTCAATGCAAAAAACACTGTCTTATATTTGGTCCAATACAGTACTTTCCCAAGCCATATACTGTATTTAATTTACCGATATAGTCTTTTGTACAGTCACCAAATCTCGGTTTTCGATCATAATCTGTTCCAGAAGGTTGTTCAAAATGCGATTGGTTTGAAATCCGAAACTATTTTATTAGCCCATGATTAGGGGCGAATACACGATGCAGAAATAACATAAAAACAGTCAGATTTGCGTAAATCACAACAAACACATCTGCTCACAATGAACGCTGCACGAGGAAGCGTCACTTCCTTGTGTAAGGAAGCCGAGAGGAGTCAAGTGGCGTATTCGGGTTTGCTCAATTTGGTCGAAACACAGTTTTCGGTTGTAATCCGAGTCGTAAAAGTCTCGAATTTCCTATTCGAATACCGATTTGGTAGAGAACAGAGACATTCGTAAACTAGAGGTTTGACTGTATTTGATTGTGCAACTACGATTAAAGACCGGCTCTTCTTTAAGGCTCAAGTAATTGTCGGAAGTGCTCGTCTGCACCAAAGCGAGCTCAGTCATGTGCAATGCTGCTGATGAGTTTTGGCTCGCTGTGATGACAGGCCAGTGCAGCATTGTCAGCACGGTGCATATTCCTGATCTGCAGCCACCCACCCAGCCAGCCAGCCCTGCTGCTCGACTGGACGGCCAACAGATGGAGGAGCTTTTGTGCTTTGTCAGTGCGAGGAGGGGCTCGGGGAAGAGCCACGTAATTTAAATGACGTTAAAAGTATGCACGCTCCGTTTTCCCTTAATGTTAATTCTTCGTCTTATCAATACATTTGGCATCGTTCTAGGCTTCCAACTTTGTGGTTTGGAGGAAGGCCCTTTTCTATTTAACAGTGGCTAATTCATTTGTACACTTTTAATATGGCTTTATAACTAAACAAAATTGAAAGTTGGTGACTGTTTGCCACATTAGGAAATCCCGTTTATAGCAGCTCAGTGGCATATATCATAAAGCATCTCAATTTGACTTAATGTGTCTGGTAAATCTCTGAAAGGCTTTTCCGCAACAGTCTTTCACCTTTCAAGATTACCTACAATACAAGGGAAACTCGTTTAGACTTGGCACACAAGTAACCCGAGGCACTGTCGATACAGAGGAGTAATGAAAGGGAGCTATTGACGATTAATAAGGCCATAGCCATTGATCAAGAACGTGAGCGATACTGCCAAAAAGCCGCAGGTCACCATCTTTTTAATTCATGTGCTTGAAAGAGTTAGCCATTAAAAAGTGCAGTCAAACACTCAGCTTGGGTGAGTGTTTCCTTTTGAGCGTATTTGTCTCTTTGGACTTTAACCCCCTTCCTCCCACACAAACACTTGTTCAATCAGCACAAAAACAAGGTCATCGGCTTTGCAGGAGTCACCGATACAGAACATTGACCCCCCCCCCCCCCATTCCCCCGCCCCAAAATAACGTTTTGGAATTTTTTTTCCAATGTGAACAGAGCCTTGACTTCTTTCATTTTTTACAATAGCGAAATTAAGATTGTCCGCGTTGATGTGGTCAATCAGTGGATTTCACTCAAGAATTTGAGAGCTAG
Source organism: Hippocampus zosterae (assembly GCF_025434085.1). NCBI lineage: Eukaryota > Metazoa > Chordata > Actinopteri > Syngnathiformes > Syngnathidae > Hippocampus > Hippocampus zosterae. The sequence continues at coordinate 13,410,133 of NC_067465.1, forward strand.
CATGAGGTTACATGACACGCTCACAAACAGGAAAGTGTTTTTTTTCCAGCCAGACAGATGAAAGCTGAAGTAGAGTCATAGCAGAAGCAGCTGTGTTGAGCTTGCACGGGCCAAACGCTCGCACGGAAAGGAACTTTAACCCTCCTTGATAGGGAGAGATCGGCACCTTGACCCATTTATCAAGATGATGACTGAAGAAAAGATTGTAAAGGGTGCCGGGGTGGGGGTGGGGGGGGGGGGGGGTTTAAAGGACATGGCAAAGTATATTTGTGTATGATTTCAACCACTTCGCCTGAAAAAGACAATTTTAATGAATTATGGCTTTTTTTTCCTTTTAACATGTATTACATGTGAAAATGTGACTTCAGACATTGGTTGAACAAAGTTCATTAAAAATGCAGTCTGTGTGTATCTTTCCAAAAAGAAAAGGGAAAAAAAGCACAACTACCCATCCAGTGCAATTGCTCCAATTTCAACCCTCAAAATTGAAATCTAAATACATTTTGCTCTCAAGTTGTGTCGTAAACACAACACAACACACACACACACACACACAAACACACAACGTGAACATGTTTGAACAGTTGTTCCAGGTCAATCACGCCTACGCGTGTCGCTTAATTATCCAAGCTAAAACGAGTACATACAGTATCATGACACCTGTCTGCTCTCATTCAGCAACCACAAAGGAAGCTACCTGTGTGGACAAACAATCATGAAGCCTTATCGCTGCGAGATATCAATTGGTGTGTTAACTTTTCCGCCAGGATGTCCTCAAGCTGCCTGACAACGTGAAAATAACACACACATAATTAAACAGCAGAAGCACTGACATGAGCATTTTTTTTCCCATGGACCTTGCCCATGGACATGCAATGACTCACTATTTAGCAATCAGTCGTATTTCTTTCTTTATTATAGCTGACGGTACTCTACAAAAGCAAACATCTCTTCGTCGGTAAAGGAAAAAAAAGCCCGTCATGACACATCCACGCAGATTTGTCTGCATTTTCTTCATCCTTCTCACGCACACACACACACACACACACTCGTGTACGAGAGCGAGCGTGTGCACAAGTGTGCTCGTTCCGACACGCAAAACAGCCAAGGAGAAATATCGCTTCTGGCGGCCAAGCGACTACACAGACTGCTCGCAGAGCGTAAAACATTCTAAACAAGTGTTTTTTGCTTAATTAAGGGAGGGTTTATCACGCACAGGCCCCACGAGTGCACACTTTGAGCACGAAATGGATCATCATCCGCATGGGTGAATTTCCATCCATCGGCGATTTCTTTTTAGACGCTTCATAGCATAAGAAAATTGTTGATTTTATTGTTACGTTTTGAATTCACTGGAGGTTGAGTGAAATAATATTGGTACCTCATAAGATCGCAGGGCTACCCATTCGTGGTTGGAAGTTTGCAATTATTTTTGGTTTGTTTATTTGAATAGAGAGTTTTTACATTCTACTTTTATGCTTGGCCATTCATGGAGACTACTTGGGAATCTGGGATTGTTCTGGGCGAGGAATGTGAAGTGCTGGATGATGCCCGCCCAAAAAAGTGGTGCAGTCTGAGGAGGGCCTGCACACTTCAGTGGCTAACTGCTTAGGCTAGCACACATTGGCGGGTAAGGATAAAAAAATAAAATAAATGGAAAGCTCGCATTAATTCTATAATAAATGTCTGCTTCTTCCTTGCAGCGAACATTTAAAAAAATCTGCAGCATGACATTTGATTTCATCACCTTAACGGATACAAAATAAGTGCAAATCACAGGTGTGAAACCTCGTCAGCTATGCCGAGCCTCCACATTCCTTCAACCACTCTTTATTCAAAGAGGCTGCTTTGGCCGGTTCCTTCTTTTCCCCGTTCATTCTTTTCCCTGCGTGGCAGATAGTGTCAGGAGCTGTACAAGTGTCACATCGTATCAACGATGTTTGAACTTGTTCTAAAGCCTCAGCACGGCAGGCAAGTCGGACGCAAATTGTGTGTTCACATTGTCTTGCAGCAGCTGTTTTTTTTAACCGCCATACATAATGAGTTAACATTCTGTTTCCTACATTTTCTTCTTTTTTTTTAAACTTTCTATGGGGGCACTACAGCATCAGGATTTGCGTTCTGAGAGCTCTATAATATGATGCATGTTTTTAAATGCAGCGAGGCCTTAAGATATGACAATCGTGAACGGACTTGCGAGTTGTCATTTGTCAAACTTCAAGATGTTTTTTGCCACTTTCAGTTTACTGAAGTAAACATAAAATAAAGAGAACTATACATGTGTATTTAAGGAAATGATTGGCATCTATGTGGCTTAGTTAAAACCCTTTGAGCAGAGAATCCAGTACAACAGTACTCACATACTGTATTTTTTATCCTCTGCAAGGAGCGATTACATGAATCTCACTTTGGTTTGAGGCAGGACACACCCCACATCATGGTGCCATTATGAATCCCACTTGAGGGTTAGATTGAGATCTGACCTTGTGGAGTTGAGTTCATCGAGTTTTGTGTTTTTGGGGTGTGCAAACTTTGACACTGTGTGCTAAAATCATACTCTACATATTTGAATTTTGCCCATCTCTCAAGTACAGTGCAAATGGCTCAAATTTGGACTGCGACAAATAATTTAAAGCGAGTTACGCACATACCGATGGGCCCAATTTGAGCATGTCCGGTTAAACTCAGATAGCTCATTTCCTGCGTGCCTTGTTTTCAGGCATAGCTTCTTTAGGCTTTCTCATGAGTCTTTTTATGACAAACTTATCGATCAAATTTCCCATCCACTGGATATATGTGACTCATGTCAAGGACTACTTTTTTTTTTTGCCCCAACTTTGAGGTGGATGTTACTGAACAGCTTTTTGGAGAGCATGTTCAAAGCGCCACATACTCGGTCCTTGAATACTCACTGCCTGTTTGGGATGACGTAAAAGGATAAAGTGCAGCATGATAACATGAAGGAGACTTAACTGCACGTGGATTGATGATCAAGGAAGGAAGGGGATTAGTGTTTACATCTCTGCTGTGCACAAACCAACGCCGGGCGATCGCAAACAAATCCAGCCAGAAAAGACGGTGGCATATCTTTTACCCAGCCATAACCTCCTAAAACTGTGACACTTTTTGCAAACTGTGTTGTTTATGGCTACTGTCAACGTTAGTTTTTCAGCAAATGCTTAAAAGGGGAACGCGTGGAGGTCAGACAGGATTGATTCTCCCTACTAATGTGTTATTGAATGACCATCCCTTCGTCTCAGAGTGCTCGCGGCGTTTTGTCAATACAGATTGGCTCCAGAGTAAATATCAAGTGTCACACAAAAACACATCAGAAATACAGGTAGGCCCACATGGAAAAGACAAAAGCTCATACAAAAAACAAATAAATAAAAAGCTTCAACAAGCATGAACAGGTGTGATTCACACTCAAAGGTTAGTCCCAACAATAAAATTGCTTCTGTTGAAAAACAAAACAGCATATGGACATCAAGAAACATTTTTTATACCATTATAAATCAAAATATATGAAGATGTTCAACCCTCTTTACAGCTACAAGCAGCTTTCAAAGTCCTGAGAAGACTTTCTACAACTACAAAAATATCTGTCCACCAAACTGCGGTACGTGAAAGTATGGAGGTCTGGCATAAAACGTGCGCAGTTACATTGTTGCTGTTGACAAGGGTTTGATATGGACATTCCTTGTATGGCAGGGATTCCCCCAACAGGATGCATAATTAATCATGTTGCCTTGCCTGTAAGTGGGCTTTGGTGTTTTGTTATATTTTAAGTGAGTGTTTGGCATGGGGGACTCGGAGGGGGCACTTTTGTTAGGATGTTGAAGAGGGGGGGCGCCTGGCTTAAAAATGTTCACAAAACTATAATTTCATTGCTTATACTGTAAACTGCTTTGGGTTTTGGAACTTGCCTCATACTAACAGATCGCCCGTGAGAACATTTAATCCTGGCCGCCACCCAGTTCTAAAATCAAATACTTTGTAAAACCTCAAGAAGAAGTACTTACGTAGGACGTAGAGTGACAGTGTGATGCCAGACAGGCAAAAACCTTCGAAGAATCGCAGCGTGCTGAACATGGGAACGTTGACTGAAAAGGCCACAGTGAGGCCGAACACCAGCATAAACAGCACAGATATGATCAGCACTGGGTGACGGCCAAACCTACACAATAAGAAACAGTGAGAAAATATTTACAGTACCATCTTAAAACATCTTGAATGTCAAACTATTGTAGTGGGTGTTACGTTCTTGGGATGTCTTACCAGTCTGCGAGGATTCCGAACACCAGGTATCCAAAGATGGAGCCGACCAAGAGTGAGAATTTTGCAATGTGGACTTTCCATGCTGAGTTACACACCAGACTCCACTGAAGACACATTAAAACACAGCTGTTAGAAATGTATGTCAAGTTAAAAAAATACCCACTTTATATTCTGTCTTGTTTTTTGACATTTATAAGTGGCATGTTCCCTTTTTGACAGACTTGGATGGAAATTTCCCAAGCTAGTGATCAGTGGTGGTCAATGACCACACGAGCTGTGCCCAAAATGCTGGCCATTAATGATCATGACATCTCATGAAGGATGGTGGGACGTGAGCAGGGTGACTGCGTCATATAAGTGAAAGAATGTCTGCCACGTTTAACTTAGCTATGCGCTCCTTTTACTTGTTGTTTTTACTGAACTTTCCAAACATATAAGATGCAGATGAAATCAATATCCCAGATTATTTTCCAATCGCCGTTTGTTACTTTTGAGTGGTTAAATTGATTTTTTTTTTCCACGAGCATGCTAGTAGAGAAATGGTAATTAAGCATTGCCTGTACAGTGCATAAAGACGTTATCCTGCCAAGAGTTAACCCTGGAGCTGAACAGATCATTTCTGTTTACATAATTTCTGGTGGGTAGAAAATAGGTTAGAATCACTCTGTCCGAAATTGACTGTGTTCAACCATTATGTCTCCACTACAGCTGGTATCGATTATATCATTTAGTTTCAGTCGAGGGACATTTTCAAAATAGTTTCAAAATAGTGCCCATTCTCCATGTTGTTAGAATATAAACATCTTACATGATGTTTCTCAATGATCTCTATTTTTCTTTTTTTTTTAGGATGTCATGGTGCTAGGGGCGCTTGCTTCAACCTGACATGACCTCTATCACAGCGACTTGCTTCCAATGGAACGCTCCAGGATTACACAGAATCACTCAGTTATCACATGATCCAGGAATGCCACTCATTCACACTTTTGGTATCGCTGTCACTCGAAGGGAAAAAAAAAGAGGGTCACAAAACAAGTTCCTGTTGTGCAATCGCTTCACAGCGGAGAGACGGAATGAAAACAGAAAGGTTTGTTGGAAGACTGAAACTATTCTGAGGCTAGATGAGCTGGTATGTGGCAACCTTTGTGGCCCAGTGCAACTGGATGACGAGTATCAAATGCTACCAAACTGTACAGCACAAAAATTAGGGGAGCTTGTCAACATGTCATGAGCATGATTTTCTGCAGAAGGTATTGTCAATACACATTTATTATTAACTAGATCTCTCACTGACCGAGGTTGTGAATTATTTGATGGGAACTACATGCTTCAAATAGAGCTAGCAGCTCTCACGAGCAAAAACGGCAGGACACAGGTTCCTCTCTCTACAGTCATGGAGAAAATATTAGACCACTCTTGTTTCTTCAATTTCTTGTTTATTTTAAATGCCCAATACAGCACCACTTATACTGAACTGGGGAGAGAGGTTGCTAGAGCAAATCTTAACTGACTTTGGGCAAAAGGCGGAATACACCCTGAACTGGTCGCCAGTCAGTCACAGACCACACACATAGACAAACCATTCACACTCACACCGTCACTGAGTGGGAACCGATCCCACGCTGCTCGCACACAAGTCAGGCGAGTGTACCGCTATGCTATCAGCAAAGAACAAACATAATACAATATAATAGCTCAGAGTTTAATTAAGGAGCCGATTATCTAACTGTTGATAATTTTCATAATGATAACCAAAATCACTGAAGTTCTGAATCACTGAATAGTGATGGCACTGTACTAGCAAAAATCAGTGCTCCGAGGCATTCAAAATGCATTGCAATGTGTCACTAACCTATGCTAACATAATAGTAAAGTCACATTTCCAGTTCATATTTGTGTGGAAAAACAGTTCCACACCATAGATATTAAACATTCAAATAAAAAACAATGAGTGCAGGAGGAACAGAGTTCTTTCGTGTGCCATAAGTTCATGTGTTTTGATACTGCTGGGCTATTCGTAACCATACTTTCCCATCTATTATTGCCATATTGTGATATCACAGTTGCCAGAGAGGGGCAGAGAGGTTGAGAAATGTTTTTCAATGGACGGATTAAGGAAGGATGAAGTGGGTTTTCATCCGTCCCTTTAATCGTCCCTAATCAGGTTGAGTCAGTGGTGTCGGGAGGCAAAATAACAAACCAAAGTGTAGCGAAACACTGCATTTTCCTATTAGGCTTTTAACAGCACAATACTAGTTCGTACGACTCGCTTAGTCGTCATTACATTACTCCTCTCCTTCCTTTTTCATCTCAACAGTATTTGAGAACGTACTGTAAGACAACATCAAGTGCCTACGGACATCCATTTCACAAATGATCAATCCAGACGATTTAAGAAAGGGGACGGAGGTCGATTAATTATATGATTATGGATGGAGGGACGATGACGGAAGCATACCCAGGTCGCAGACGGAGGACGGACTGGCAAAATAGAGTCAAGTGCCCATCTCTGACAGTTACCATCGACATACTGAATGGTGACATCTGAAGGTTCTACTCAAGGGACTATTTTTCTTTGTGGGCTATGTTGTAGTTAGGGTCGCACTCAGGAGGCCAGTGATTATGGTGAAAACACAGGAAAGGCTAATCGCTTGAGGTGGAACCATAAAGAACAACAACAAAAACAAAAACGTCCATATGATGAATACCTTGGTTTTAACGTCGTGGTTCAGTTCATGTTTGGTAAAGCTAGGGAACAAAAATGCTCAAGAAACTGATGACTAAACTTCACAGATTAAATGCTTTAACAAAGAAACTTAAATTTCCCATTAAATCTACAAGCCGGAAGCTGAGCTGCATTTTGTTTGTTTACAGACAAGGTGTGTTCTAGATTCATCCTTTAAGGTTCTACCCGACGAATATGGATGGATTCTCAGCAAGAATTCCAAACAATCAGGTTCAGTCCGAGTCCCATCATGCGCAGTTGGTCCGTGAGGCAGCCCATTCCGCCTGTGTTCCGTTGCCTTGCTATTGTGTTGCTCATTAGAGAATAATGAATTGAAGGCAGTGTGCAGAGTTGGGCGAGACGCATGGATAAACCTATTAGCGGACAGAAATGCGAAGCGTGAAGAGCGGGGCGGGGAGACAGAAAATCTGTCAATATCCTCGAAGCGTCTGCTGACTTCTCTTAAATGACTGCGACTGCAGTGGAACAATGGTTATGTCAGACACCTAACGTGGATTCATGCTGCTCAATTGCGGCCTTTGCTGTGTGAAGAAACAATGTTGAATTGGGGGGGGGTGCTAACAGAGCGTGATTTGGGAAATAAACCCTACCTAAAGATAAAATGGCGCTGCTGGAATTTGACCCATTTTTTTCCCAGAAACTATGCTGGAGTTACACAAAGACCTCAGTTCAATGTGCGTCAAAGCATGCAATCTGATTTTTGGTTAGAATGTTGTTTTATTTTTTTCGAATTAACAAGAAAAACGAGAAGGTGAAGCTGTGGTGCAATATGTGCAGCATTCCAGTTGAAGTTTGATTTCTGAAAATTTACAGCAATTACAATTATTTTTCCATTTACTGATACGAAAATACTACTTTACATAATGTACTCGTATGTAAACTTATAAGGTTTAATTGAGGAAACCCCCCAAAACAAGCTAAGATATTTTAAGCGTTTTTGTTGTTGTTTTTTAAAATGAAGATACTTCGCACTAAATTGAATACAAAAATAATGGCACATCAAAGCACACCCCCCCCCCCCACACACACACACACACTAACAAACGGAAGCCCACTTTTATGTAAAATTTTGTCACGGAAAACCAAGCAAAAATTCGACCGCGATTAATCAATGATCAAAGTCATAATGAAAGAGCACATTCAAAGCTTAGCCAAGTGCTTTCCAGTTGGAGCTGGAGCTGCTCTTTTCTGAACCTGCTGAACTTTAAAGCCGTGGGTGGGATACTTCAAAGGAGTAGGTGGGGGGAACGAGAAACACTTAGAGAGTTGCAAAGGCGAAAAAAATAATAAAAGAAATAATATTAATACACGCAATACATGTGAACGGCAGATCTAAAAAAGAAGAAAAGGAATGCATGAGTAAAAAGAGAAGGTAGAAAAATAGCACTCCGAGAAAGATACAGTGAAAAGGCGAGACTGCTGCATAGTTACTGCCTAGCAACAGAGATAATCAGACCCTTCCAAGTTGTACCTCACCCATGGTTAGAAAACACTGCAAAGTGGTAGGCGTGCAGAGTGGGGGCTTTAAGACAATATCACGTCAAAAAAGAAAGCCAGTGAGCGGATGAGAATATGCTTTCACTTTGCTGTCCATCTGCAGTGAGGAAAAAACTCTGGAGAGTAGGAGACGCTCACTGGTCACTTCATCGGGTCCATCGACATGACCCATCCAATAATTCTCATTCCCACTTCTTTACTAATTAGGTTCACTGCTAAGATGGTTTTTTTTTTGGTTTTTTTTGGTGAAGGCCCTTTTCCCATGTCATTTTTTTTTAAACAAACACAAGCAATAAATTAATCTGTCCATTTGACACCATAACATTTCATTAATGTTTCGGTGTTCCAGCTCAGGCTCACGCGAACGTAATTGCAAATGAACCGTGAATTAATATAAACACAAGTTTATTTTCCTACTTCAAGTGGTAATTCGGTAACTTCGGTAATCATGAGTCGATTACCACAATAATGCAAACAAACCCGTGGCTTTATCACTTCCATTTTTCATGCTGCATTAAGCAATGAGACTCCATGGAATATACAGACATATACTGTATATATATACATTTTTTTAATACGTACAGTACATGAAATAAGGCCCGCTGACAAAACCGAAATGAAGCAGGTTTTGTTTTCACATTTCATCCTCTGCGTTTTGAAATTTCATTCTACTTCATGTCAATGTCCAATTTTCATTCGATTCATTGTTCATGCATGTAGGTACTTGAAATGTGGGAGGAAGCCAGACCACAAGAACATTCGGGCAAGCAAGAGGGGAAGACACAAACGCTAAATAAAACCAAGGCTGTCTCCACGCCGCCAGGACAAGGCCACAAACAATATTGACACCCCACACAATTAATATGCAGAAAGACAAAACTTGTGTCTCATTTAGCTCCATGATGTATCTGTTTCGTTGACTTGACCACAGCCAACAATCATCCCTGCAAAGCAGCATGACATTGTACAAAGAATGAATTTGACGAAGAGGGGTATGGCATGCTCTTTGTACATGTTCATTCCAACAAAAAGACCCGCTTTGTTTGATAAACAGCGCCTTTTGTCTCCTTCTCATTCCAGTCCAGCTGTCACAAGGAAGTGACGCTCCCTCTGACAACCAATCAGCAAACTGCATTGGGTCATGCTCCACCCAGAAAGTAGCAGAATGTAAAGATGCAAATCGTGACACGGTCACTGTTGGGCAAGTGACTTCCATCATGTCAAATATTACATCGTACTAGTTCATGCATTTGAAAGTAAAACGTTTCTTTACATGATTACTGTGTGTAGAGCACAGGTGTCAAAATCAAGGCCTGGGGGCCAGATCCGGCACCCCCAAATCATTTTATGTGGCCAGCGGGAGCAAATCAACTATCATGATTCTTGCTGAAATCTGTACCGAATTGTCATGGGTAATAAATCATGTTGAGATTTTGCACAGGCCCAAGAAAAAAAATGAGTTTGACTCCCCCGGTGCAGAGTAATGAGTTACTCACGCTTACATTACCTTTAAGTTGCTGTTTTTGTAATTGGGGACTCATTTATTGAATCATGATTTTCACACTTGAAAAGGAAAATGTAAAACTTGCAACCATACTGGAGCTGGTGAAGTTAACTTGTAATGAGGTTGTTTCGAAGATACTCTAGCGAAATTGATTTTAAGTTATGCAACAGCATTTCACAAACACCAATAGTTTACCAGGAAGCTCAAGCCTGGCAACTTCAAGCCAGTCCACCAGAAAAACAAAATCAAAATGATGTATTATTGAGCGCTTGGCAATGATAATGACCGCACAGCTATTAAAAAAAACTCACTAATAAAATAACTGCAATATCGCGGCACAATGTCACTGTCACTGGTCAGTCTTGGTCATATGACAGAACTCTGATATGAGGAAGGAGAGTCGGAGTCTATGTCGATACGGTTACACATGTCGTTTTCTGCCTTGTAAGGCTGTCCAACGTAATCCATCAATCGACAAATCGATTATCAAATTAATCAACATTTATTTTAAAGATTAAGCATTTCAAGCCATTGTTTAACTTGAAAATTAATTAATTTCACAAAATTGGCAATCTTTTTGTCATATTTAATTTTCTGACTATTCGATTAATCGGTGAGATAACCTATTCTAAAATTATTTGCCTGTGACAGCGCTACTGTGTTGACCAACTCAAGTACACCGCACACTAAAAGAGCACTTAGTAGACATGCCTATTTTTTGAGTGGAGGTTTCTTACATTTAAAATTGGCTAATCAATATGGCTAGCTAACATTAGCATATATATTTTTTTCGTAGCCGTGTACCCTGAAATGTCGCAGTGATGAAATGACAAATCTGCAGTTCATGTCCCCACCCCTTGCGCCAAACTTTAGTGATGATTGATGTAACTGAACCCCGCCTCTCCAAATTTTCACTGCATTTATCAGAGACAAAGCTGACACTCAGGTTCCTCGTCTTAAGTTTTATCTGTGGCGAACACCGGTGTCTTTCGTCCCCCGGGTGACGCTCACGCGTGCACCCTGAGTGGCTGCACTGCTGGGCTGATGGGGCGAGTGGGCGGAGGTCACCTCCTTTTTACAGCTGAGTGTCCTACACTGATCAGCAGCAGGCAGAGAGGGGGGAGTTGAACAGCTGGCTAAACAGAATAAGGTGCACTCGGTGCAGTGAGGGCCTCTTCACGTCATGGGTGTTCATCCTACAGTCTCATCTTTCACATCTGAGGCCCGGCCGCTTTTTACGTAACGGCCTCCCTTATCACACCCACCTACACCGTTGTCGGACCGGCGATGCTCTTGGGTCTCGCTCTAATGTTTCAGACTCCAAGTGTGAGCCGAGAAGTGTCAGTTCCACAAGAGGGTAATGATACATTCTCACTTCAGAGGCTCAGTCCAATTAAGACGGACCCTGAGGAGGGCTTTGACTCAATTAGAGCGGGTCTCCACATGAACCACTTTGGATCCTTTGCCACCTTTTGTAAATGCTACTTTCAGTGCCAGCAAGGAAGGGACTTAAGCTTAGCAAGCCACGCTCATGAATCATGGCGCCGACGACGAGTGGTAAACCCAGAAAAGGACTAAAGCTAAAATAAATTGAATAAATAAAACAGACTGCGGGATCGTATTTCATCCCATATCATGCGGAAGTGTGTGGTAATGTGTTGGAATTCTTTGAAAACTCAATGGTAATTATAACTTCAAAGAACAACCCAAAAATTTGAATCAACAGTAAAATAAGAATATAGTCAAATCAAAGCAATAAAAAATAAAATCAATAATACACAGCAGCTCTTCCTGCAATACATGTATTGATTGGCAAAGCATACAAAAATGCACTTAAGTGTCGAATAGAAAACAACAGTTGCAATTGTGCTCTGTTACTATCACTTATTTTTCATAAATTTGTGATATTGTTATGACTCACAAAGCCAATGGTAATTTCTATTTGCTTGTCAATAGGATTTGACTTTAGCATTAGCATTAGCACTAATCGATATAGTAACAACGAAACACGTCTCATATTTAAATATACAACGTGTGTAATTCTTCCAGTTATTTAGTTTTACAGTAAACTCCAACCAGGGTGTCATTAAACAGCCGAGAGCACACTCGCGGGAGAGCAGAATCACCCAACGCTTGCAGCACAAGCAACATGGTGCATTTCGGGTTCTTTGGCAACATCAGGAATTGGCAAACGTGCCACGCCGTTCTGCACATTCATCGTTTTTCTTCGATTTAAATGGTTGTTGTGAGAAGCATAAATCGAAATCACATTCAGATTTTGGTCAATTACCCAGCCCCATCTGCCAGGCACCCTTGTAAGTAGGTACGAGAAATAGTACCACACCCTACCAACTGAAAAGCATCTATCCGGAATAGAGCTCATGAATTGAATCGTGCAAACTGAAAACAGAACAATTGACCAGACTGACAATTCTCCAAATGTTTTCAGGGCCTCTTAGGGAGTATTGTCCTGTATCTCAAGGAATTTAATTCTGTTTGAATGGTCTCATTTCAGCACTTCGCCGTTTGAAACTTTCGAGGCAGCTTTCCTCCCAGCTGAAGAGTGAGAACTCAATGCAGAGTACAGTGTGGCCTCATGTTATTCACACATGATCATAAGGGTCCAGTCACATGGGTGTGCGTGCGTGCGTTAGGCCGGTGTTGACACTTGCCTTACTTACACAGTATCATGGGAAGCTGAACTCAATTGTGTCCACGCTGTCCAAACACAGGCGCAAACGCAGAGTCATCAGTTCCTGCTGCTCTGCCACATCCTATTTTATCTACTTGGAGACAGGAACATGTGGCAATGCACACGAGGTGGAGCCCATGTGGGAGAGGCGCCGCATTCGACGCAAATTCAGAAGCCTCCAAAGCGTCTATCTTTTTGCTTTTATTGTCAAGTAAATGTGCAGGAAAAAGTCTTATCTGTAGTGCTTTTTGGCGAAAATATATTTACCACTCCTGGTTCTGCTGGTCTTTTACCAAATAGCCCTGTGGGCAAAACTGGCATGTGCCTTTTGTGTGTGTGTGTGTGTGTGTGTGTGTGTGTGTGTGTGTGTGTGTGTGTGTGTGTGTGTGTGCGTGTGTGTGTGTGTGTGTGTGTGTGTTTGTGTGTGTGGTTTATGCCGGGCACAAATGACTGCTCTACAGATTTTTGGGGGTGGGGGTGCTTTTTGTAATTTTCTGACTACTTCCGACCATCTGTGCGCTGCTATGATGGCAACAAAAGTAGGTTGGCTGGCATGGCATGTGACATTTATCACATAATCTTCAAACAGCTCAGTGGCAATGACTGGCATGGACTATTTTTTTTTCCTGTTGCAGTTCAATGACTTTGTCAATTCTGCCTAGCAACAAAAGGCCGTCCAAAAATGTGGGACACAGCCAGGAACAAGAGAGGTTTTGGCATTTTTTTTTTACTACTGGAGAACAACATTGAAGCCATGCAAATACAGTATCTCACATGACAAGGACAAAGAATTAAAAACAAAATGAGTTCACAATTGTTCATTTTCGGGTCGTCGTCTTTGTGTTCCTTCGTATTGCTACAGATTTTCTGCTACAGATGTCATTGAAACAGCCCAGTGGGCAGAACAGTAGAGCTGGCTTAAAAAAGACACATTTTTGATGAATCGAATTGAATCAATTTCATTTTCATTGCCCAATATCGATTCATACAATCCATAAATTGATCCTTCTAATGTCTTTTTTCAATAAATTCATGTGACTTGTCGAGTCGCGCAAGTTCTCGTCAAGACTAAGTAAGAGAAGCGTATCAAAACCACATGGCAAAAGCACTGAAATCAGTGCTCACCGGCTTGAAGGTAGATACCTGGAAGTACTGGGGTTTCAAAAACAATTTTTAAAAAGGATGAGCGCAAAAAAATTAGCTTCTTGGAAGTGAGGTATTGTGGAAACACAACAAATCTTTGAACGAGACGCAATCCGACACAAAAACAGTCCTCATCAGCCCTGAGGCAGTTGCAGTTGGAGATGCTTTGATTGGGTACATTGAAATCGTTATTGTTTGTTTTGATCAGGTCATGCTCAATGAAAAATACATGATTAATGCAACTGCATCGCGATGAATTCTTAAACTAAATATTCAGCGAGAGCAAGATGCTTCGACTATTGGCAGCATTGCTTCTTCTGAATGTTTTCCAAATGGAAATAAATTGGGACTTTATAAAATCCTGAATTAAATGGAAAATCAATCAAAGTGAATTGAATCAGGCCCTTGTGAATCGAATCAATGTTGGAAATCTGAATCCATACCCATCGTTGCATAAGTACGGTGTCGCTTTTTTTCCGTGGGCAAAACGCGAGCGTGATCTACAAATTCTGGCAAGCAAGAAAAGTGTAGCGAGACCAGAGCTGCGTAGCAAAATGCATAGAAAGCATCCAGAGAGTAGACTAGTACTGCCTCTGATTCAATCCCTGCCCGTGGTGACCTTGCCACCAGGTTGACAAGGTTGCATGGTTTTACTACCCATTCAAGCATGCTGTGGCATCAACACAACATTCTCAGTGTTTATGCAAAGGCAACACAAATACAGAATGCACAGAGGTGACACCAGCATGAGAGGATGAGCCACTGTTTTAATATCGAAAGAAAAAAAAACGGACTCACTTGCAAGATATTTTACCACTTAAGCTGGGTAAACTTAATTCATTCCACCATTCAGCCCAAATCCCTTTTCATTAAAAGCAGTAAGGGCCTGATTGTCAGACATCTCTAAAAGATCATCACCATCATTATGCTGATTATTATTCGCTGGCGGTGAAGTGGTACACTCGCCTGACTTGTGTGCAAGCATGGTGTGATTGGTTCCCACTCAGTGACTGTGTGGATGTGGGCGTTAATGGTCATTTGTCTCTATATGTGCCCTGCGACTGACTGGCGACCAGTTCAGGGTGTACTCTGCCTTCCACCCAAAGTCAGCTGCGATAGGCTCCAGAAACTCCCCTTGATTTTCTTCAGGATAGGCAGTGTTGAAAATGGATGGATGGATAATTATTATTACTCATTCACTCCCAAAGACGTTTTTAAACGTCTTTTCAGACTTGGTCTAGAATTGGCTGGTTCTGAATGAGTTCATATATTGCAGTCAATTGCCTACGGTCCAGACTTTCAGGGCACCTAAGCAACAGGAATAACATTGCTTTAGGGCTGTCTTTCAGGTTTAAATTTTGGTTACAAAATTAAAAATTAAAATTAAAAAAACTGTGTGTGCGTGCCTTGTTGAAGCCGTAAAACATTTCCTGCATTATGAATAAATCGATCTTTCTGACCAGAAGATGTAATCGATTACTGTACTGATTAATTTAGTCCCGAGTCGCTGTGTTTTGTTTGCTGTATTTAAATCAGACATTATTGGAGATAAGCAGATGGGCTGTTGGCACCGTAGCGGACACGAGCCCAGGGTGCCCCAACCACCATGAGAGCGGAGACGCTTCAAAGCTTGGCTTAAAATCAGACTGCGTGTGTGCTGATAAGCCGGCAAAACTCAACCGGCATTCATTTGCGGAATCTGGATAAGTTCCTCTTGTCTGCTTGCAGCTGCGAGCTAATCAAATTGCACTTTCATCTCCATTGATTCTCCTTGTCGGGCGCGTGCCGAAGATTTGATTACATTATCTGATCGTGGTCATTTTACACACAATTTGGCAAGATTTTTAATTGTTGTGCAAATATGAGAAAATTAAGGCAATGCGAGGTTATTCGATCAATAACATGAAGCGACATGAAAAAGCCCCCCCCCCCCCCCACCAATGAGCCGCGCAGGAATAATGTATGTTGCTAAATCACAGGGCAGCTGATGGGCAGAGGTGGTGGGGGTGATGTTTGGTCAGGAGTTGTATTATTCCAGAGCGCGCGTACTAAAGACCTTTGCCCCAAATCGAACGGCTCTTGTCTATTATGTTTTCTTGGTGTGCAGCCACCACCGGCAAATTCCACCAGGCCTGACAGTAAGGTGACGCCAAGGGTCCGGATAATAAATGTGGACTGTTGTCAAAGAGGGCAGAGTAGAAATTGTGTAATGGCAATCATATAGACATGCTTTGGGGGACACTCATGGGGCAAAACATTGAAATGGAGCAGGTGGTCAGGCACAGAATCCCCTGCAGGAATTCCCCCCACCCCCATCCTCCATCACCACTCCTCCCTTCATTCATTCATTCATTCATTGAATGGATGAATGAATGAATGTGTAAATAGGAGTAAAACAAAAGCTTACCTTCGTGACAACGTTCTGCACAAGGCCGGTGTGCAGCTCAAAGGTCCATGCGCTGCACAGGCACTGCGTGTCGTCGCCCGTGTCGTTGTGGACGCCAGCAGCCAGCCCGCTCGCGTTCTGGGGGCCACCTGACGTCCAGGAGCGGGCCCACGTCACGTTTCCAGCGGCAGTCGTAGTGGCGGTGGTGGAAGCAGTGGTGTTCGCCAAAGGCTGGATGCATGTGTTGTTGGGCTGGGCGAGTAGGAAATTGTCAGAGTGCTGGCTGAATCCGATGAAGAGCGCAGGGATCCATGTGAGCAGGATCAGCTGTTTCTGGTACTTCCCAAAGCCACCAAGAAACGGGAGGACGGCACAGTCGATGCGCGTCAGCGGACCGGGTGACGACGACGAGCTCTCGGGGGACACGAAGCCGTTCTCCGGTTGATGGTCGTCGGTGTCGGCCATCGCGCTTCCGCCGGTGGATGTCTCCGCGGTTTGTGTTCGGGAAGGAGGGGTTGCAGCGCGCGCCCCCCTCCAACACCACCACTACGAACACCACCTCCGCCTCCTCCTCCCCCGCCTCCTCCTCCGCCGCCTCCACCTCAACTCCCCCCACCCTGTCGACTCCACATTACGTCAATGCGCTCAGTTACAGCGGGGAGCCACACCGAATGGACAGGAAGTAAGACTCTTCTGTTGTAGGCAAACACTTCTTCTTGTGCCACCACTGTGTATGGCCGATGCGCACGCAGCGGTCCACCAGCTATATGACGACTCTCCTCCCCGTCGTCCGGTTCATTGTGTCGGTGCCGGCGAGCTCCCGGAAGTGACAGGCTGGTAACACACCTGAGCTGAGCATGAAGTCCCGTGCAAACGCGGACTCACCTAACATGGCTCCAGGCAAGGGACGTCATCTCCAATCAAACAACCAAATTCATTTGTTACATTAATATGCGTATTCGTGGTCATCAAATATAATCAAAATAAACACAATTTTATATTTAAAACACGTCGACTAAAGCTGGTGTTTTTGGAGGAAGGGGAGGGGTGGCCATTTGCGTTCCGTTTCCGTATATTATGCTAAATTTTTTCCACATAAAGTGAACCCCCGCTATCCGCGTGATATGGGGGACCGGGCCTTCCCGCGAATAACGATAATTCCTGTGTAATTGACGCCTATATATATATATATATATATATATATATATATATATATATATATATATATATATATATATATTAGTAATCCCTCGTTTATCGCAGTTAATGGGGACTCAAACCACCAGTGGTAAAAGAAAATCCGCGAAGTAGCGATCAATTAATTACCATATACAGGTTAAAAAATATTTTTTTAAGTCCACAAACAGTCCAGGGAAGCTGCCAAACAACAATGAGTCACATAGATATATATAGCTATATATCAATCGATAGATAGAGATACATGTCGATATACAGTAGATATATTCCTTAAATACAAAGGGTGTGTACTTGTAACACCTTTGCTTTTGGACAAAAGTGAAATACTGCACTGCAACAGTTAGTCATTTCCTCTGCGTCCCTATTCCTTCTCACTGTCCAGTGGACAAGACAAATGACATTAATTCATCAGGCTTCGGCGCACCATTGATTGCTCAGCAAATTCTGCCTAGCAACAAGAGACCATTGAAACATGTCACATGGGCAGGAACCATACTCTGACTTGAATTTGTTTTGTAATTCTTACAGCGTGTTTTCGGAGCAATTTCCTGAGTGATCTGGTTCCTCCTGACTGGCTCTCTTCTGCTTGGCAACAAGAGGTCATGTGTGACATGACCACTATGAATGAAAATCGGACATTAACTGGTTTCATAATTCTGTAATATATTTGTCTGTATGTCTTTCTCTCCATTGTCGGTACAAAAAAAAACCCAAGCAGGCATGGCTGGTTTATGCAAAGATTTCATTATTTACATTTTATTCCAAGCAACAAGAGGCCACCCAAACGAACGGCATTACCAGGAACTATTGTAGAATCGCAGCCAGTTTGCCATTTGATCGGCTCGAATTTAACTTCAGTTTTTCAGTCAAGTTATAGAATTAATGTTGACTGTTGTTTCTCCGTGCTGTTTAGTAAAGTTGAACCTCAAAGGCGGAACCCCAATTCATTGCAGGACACTCAAACCAATTAGTTTCCCATTTCTAAACATAAAAAATGTAAACGTGTTAAAAACTCACTCTAGTACAAATTGCCTTTTATAGCATTAACTGTATAAAACAGTCTGCTGTGTGTGTGGGAGAGGGGGTCAGTTAAATAAGTAAGAAATAACTAAGTTTGTATTTTGGTGTGTTCTTATTCACTATGCTACTCTTATATGCTGCTTTAAACACACAAAAACTATTAACTATGATTATACGTACATTGTTTTGCTGTTGACAGTCCCAGATTATTATTTGGAAAATCACACCCAATGACAGACAGCAATTTTTAGTTTTGAGAAACACTATAAGAGAGACAGTAACTTACCAATATCTTTATTACTGCAGATATGTGCAGCAAAATGAGAAATAATTTCCTCTCGCAGCTGGCAGATATACAGCAAATGCTGTGTGGTCGTGCAATGGCGCATACCACAACCACGTTGTTAAATTAATATATTTCTGCCAGTGTCACTCAAAATAGAGCGACGTTATCTTTGTCAAGGCACAATATTGTATCTGACATTATTATGAGATGAATGTGTCACCAAATATATGGATACTCTGTGTAGAAGAAGACACTGAAAACTATTCATCTTCCCTGGGTGACAACAAATCAAACTTGTGGTTGAACATGTCAAGTACATTGTTTATGTATTTTTTAAAATAAAGTCCTGAATGAAGCAATACATTTATTGTACATGTGCATAATTCATTTGAGGTTTGTCTTCCATCGTGGACCGAATAAAAAGGAGGAGAGTGCACATTAGTTTACGTTTTATGACATGTAGCTTGTGGCTATGTACAAGGTTGCCAAATCATAATGTTTGGGCTCATTAAGTTTGCATTGGTAATAAAAAAAAGCATAAATTGCGCATACGTTTTATTACATTTAAGCCTTGCTTAAAACGAAATGGACTTATTTACAGGGGTGATACATCAAACAATAAAAACAGTAATTGAGAGATTGAAGTAAATATGCTGGAAGACATAACTCGTGAATGGTGTATAAAGCATGCAAACAAGCTCCAGTTGCGGGTATTTTCATCCATTAGTATAATAACTATAACGTAAATAAAACATACGGCAGAGTAAAAAGGCAATCAACTTCTCATACAATGCTGATATTTTACCCAACCACAGTTATCCAATGAAATATATTGAAGAAACCCTCTGAGAGCGTGTTACTATGTGTGCGACAATGCTACATCCTGGTGGTCATAACTTGTCATTACATGCAAAGATCACCTTTTTGTGGAAGCTTTTAAGGCTGTAACTGTTCTAACAGATTAATGTTAACGTGTGGAGTTTACAGAATTTTATATCACAATTTTAATTAACTTTCGGGCTGAAACAGGGTGAAGAAATATGAGGTTGCTCAGTGAGGGGAAAAAATGTGATGAGTGGTTTCTTACATATTAGTGCTCCCTGCAGGAAGTTTGGAGTAACTGACTGGGAAAAAAATGTGATGAGTGGTTTCTTACATATTAGTGCTCCCTGCAGGAAGTTTGGAGTAACTGACTTCTCTTTTTTCGTATTCGTACAGTTAGTAGTAGTATATTTGGGAACAGAGTGGGGTATTTGGCACTTTTGAGCATATACTATACACGATCTTGTGTGCGATCATTCAATCAGACCCAAACATTTTAAACTGCTCTCTAACTGCCTTTGAAGTGAAGAAACAATTAAAAAGGCATCATGACTTTCCTTTATGCAAACACACCCTTCAAACATAGCAGCGGGTGCACATAACTTAAAACTAAGACACCTGGCTGTGCTCCAACAGAAACCAGTCAACAGTCGTTCCTGCATTTACGTCCCGCTTGTGTGCTGTTTGTTGACGTTCAAACCTGGATTGTTCTCCTCCCTGGCAACTAATGCAGGTGTGTCAGCAGCCGCCCTGGCCAGCGCCAGGTAGTGACTCAGTGTGTGTGTGTGTGTGTGTGTGTGTGAGCGTGTTTGTGTGTGTGTGGGGGTGGCAGAGAGAGAGAGAGAGAGAGAGAGTCTGGTTAGTACCCTTAAACCGGCTCGACACGTGTAATACACAAAAGAGTGGGGAAAAAACCCTCTAGGGTGTGTCTGTAGTGTGAATGGTATTAGGAAGCAAACAGCAATGCTGGTACTCACATTTGCTTCTGACTGTCCATGTTAATATGAGATAAACACAGGAAAATACGTAGGCCCTATTTTCGTAGACAGGCGGTGGTGCAGCTTCATTTGCATGCCAAGGCAAGTCTAGTTTTACTGCGTTTAAGAATTTGGCAGAGAGCATTGCGCCTTGCTGGGTAGTGCAAGGGCGTTTTCTATTTCAAGCCACCGGCGTGCCTGACAATTTGGTGACAGAAAGTAGACTAGACTTTAGACCAGGTGAAAACAGGTCTAAATTTTGGCACAGGTCATCTAATGCTGATTTTAAACGGAATGAAGGGAGCCGCTTCGATTGGCCGCAAATCATGTCAGCTGTGTTCATTCCCACAACGGCGCAAACGCCTATAGCTACCTGAGGGCGGTTGATGTAAATGCCAAAAGAACTAAAACTCCACCCATGCACACTATTAGATTGCACCTTGAACTAGGCATGAAATAAGGGATTCAAAGTTCAACTGATATACTCATAAGCTATTATGAAATGCATTGCCTTGGCGAGTTCATGTAAGCCTCGTTTGTATATTCTGTGTGTGCTGTGTGTGTGTGTTTTACAAGCATGTAATTAAATTCATACCATTGTTATCTTCTCTGAGATGAAGAGAAAATAAACCGATTTTTTTTCTGCGACTTTTCTGCATTTTTTAGTTGCATGAGAGGAATTATACTTGGAATTATTGTGATGCAAAGTAGCATCATGGCCATCAAATGGACCAAAATGCAGACTTGAAAATCTAAATTTGTGAGGTTTTATGAAGACAATGGACAAGTAAAAGTTATCTTCTATCTCAGTACTACAATAGAGAAAATTTATTATGTTGCAATGAGTCATTTTCACTTCTCTAGTTATAGTCACGGGTGATTCCCGTGCCAGCCTTCCTGTGTGGTGTTTGCATGTTCTCCACAGAGCCTGTTTGGGTTTTCTATCAGCACTCCAGTTTCCTCCCACATTTCAAAAACATGCACGGCAGGTTGATTGGGAACTCCAAATTTTTCATAGGTGTGATTGTGAGCACGAATGGTTGTTTGTCTATGCGTGCTCTGCGATTTGCTGGTAACCAGTTCAGGGTGTACCCGGCCTTGTGCCCGAAGACAGCTGGGATAGACTCCAGCACGCCCCCTTTGTGAAGATACGGGATTAGAAGATGAATAGATAGAAAAAGTCATAGTCACATGTTTCACAAAAGAAAGCCAAGGAAAAAGCCAAACATAAAGAATACATTCGTACCTAAATATGTTGTGCAACTATATAAGAAGGGATGGGCGACTACTGATATTACTATTGAGGTTATCGGTATCAGGCCTACTATATATGGGCGTTATTTTATGGTATGAGATAGTTGCGGAGGCTACCGATATCCATCCACTTATACTTATCAGGCAAAAAAAAAAAATCGGATATCCTTCTCAGTAGGTGTCGCTATACTGTGGACCCTGGCACATTTGTAAATCATCTTCATCATTGTGTGAATTCCAATCTGAATTATCCAAAATACAAGCGGTGTCTTCACTGAACCTGAAAGTAGAAAGTGAGATTTAAATACATCACATATCAACTGTGAGGCATATTGTCTAACCACCGCTCTAACCACCATTCTTATGTGCTGCCGTAATCCAAAGTTAAGTCAGCCTTGAGAGCAAGGATTCAAATCCCGAACGACAGAAATGTAACAAGCGTGCTAACCGCTAGGTCACCGTGCTGCCGACTCGCAGAAAACAACACATTCATCAGTGGTCCTGGAAAGAGGGTGATTTCTCATTACTGAGACATTTGGGCTCGTCCAGTGAAATGAGAACATGCTTGCTCATAACAAAAGAGTGGGCGTCAGTCCAGTTCTTCTTATTTTTTTTTTTCTAAACTGAATGTATAGTTTTTGTCTACTCAGCAGATCATGTCAACACTAGTGTCTGGAAATGAGGTCACACTGTCTCACAAGGTGGTGTCACAGTCAGTGCAAATTGTAACATGGAGGAGTCAAGCAAGTGTTGCGTTGGACACAGCAAATGTCACTGCGCTCTGTCATTATTCCTCACCGGCTTGCAAAACAGGAGTGAGCCATGCAAACACCGTGTTAAATATTTACGCCCCACCAGTTGAAACCTTTTCCCCCCCGCATTTGCAACCTTAAATTCATGACTCAAACAATATTTTTATCTTCTGTTCTTCAAAACCGATTCTTAACATGGCATGAGGAAAGAGCTTCAACTTTCACTCGTGAGTCTTTACATGGAAATTTTGTGATGTACGCTTTCATTCCCGGCAACACAAGCCCTGAAAAATGCAGCAAAGTTCACTGGCCTCGCTGCTGTTGTTCATTCCAAGTTTGCCAGAGTTCTCATACGAGTTCAGTCAAGTTTAGTTTGAAGCATTTGGAGAGGGAGGAAAAAAAAAAAACACCTGAGCTCAGAAAGGGAAAAATGTTGGGTGTGTCTCAACCGGTGGGTGTGTTCAGCTTGAGACCGGCCTTTCCAGAAATGGGGGTTTATAACAGACTGTCATCAATTATTTGGAAATGGAGGATACGCTGTAGCTGAGAGGAAATACACACACACCCACGCACACACACACATGCGCACACGCACACACACACACACACGTTGGAGGAAGAGTAGGGCAGAATTCCACCTCCGGGTGTTGGTTTTGTTGAGAACATAAGAGTCTGAGTTGACTTCTTATGCACAGCCATGCCTCCCCTCCTTTTTTTCCCACACGTTTACGACAAGACGCTCCACTTTGCAATAGATCAGCAATTGTTAAGCCACAGGGCACATTGTCTCTTCCTCTCACTGGAGACATTTTATAGTGACAAGGAGGGGTTGAAAACGCTCGCCTGAAACGCTCTCATGGGCAATCAGAGATGCAGGCTAATTTATGTAGATAATTTTTTTGAGCTAATTCAGTTTTACTTCATATATCAACAATTAAAATAAAGTAGTATTTAATATAGTCAGAGACCACATAAAAATGTCGGCATAGTCCAAAGGTTGTTTGTTGTCTTGCAGGTGTTATGCCTTTGCTTGTGTGAAGTACATTGATTTACCTTGTGTATGAAATGTGCTACACAAATAATAATAATAATGATAATAATAATAATAATAAGACTCTGAAATACTCTCAGACACTACTGAAAGAGCCTGATCACATTGGAGAAAAAATTTCCCTCATACATTATTAATTCAAGCACTCTCAACACACCACATATTTCTTCCCGTCATCCGAAAACTGTTTTACGCTTGCTACTGAAATGCACTCATTGCACACTACCGAAACACCCATTCACAAAAAAGGAAATCCTCTCACAGTGCTTTTTTTCTTCTCAGACACACAACTGACACACTGTGACACACTACCTCAGTTAGTAATTTTAGTAAGGTACTTTGATTTCTTTCCTTTGCTTTTAAATGTCTTTAACTTTTCTTTGATAAAGCATTTAAAAGTCCTTGATATCAAGCACGTTGAGCTATCTAGTGTATGAAATGTGCTATTTTAATAAAGCCTCCTCCTGTTTTTTTTCCACACACTACTAAAATGTTTCACTCACATTCACTACTATCTATAGTATATGATACCATACAGATGACTAAAATGCACATTTTAGTATGACAGCATTACAATATGCTTTGTGGGCGCATTTTAGTTGTGTGTATGAGCTAATTCTGAATTGCACCCTAGCCGGCCCCTCACACTACGCATCCGTGCTTACATTAACACACACGCGTGTGCGGCAATTGGTTACTTTCTCTACACGTTTGTTGCATGCATTCGGACCCACCCTTGGAACTCCTCACTGCCTTTCACTGGGGCCGACACGCCTACCTGCATGTGGCCGCATGCAAACGGTGCAATTAGACAGCGTGAGAGCGCAGAGCTTGTCGTCAGGGAAGGGCTGCTTGCAAGTGTCACTGGCTTTTCAACAAACTTTCTCAAATGGAACTCCTGGTCACCTCAACAATGTTGAACCGGGAACAACACATTCTTTACGCAACCACAGCTATTAGTTTGGTTATTGATTTCAACTTGCTAGTGTTGCAAGATTTCTTGTCATTTTCTTAAAGAGGGGACATCAGCAACCCAGATCAGAGGCATGTTTGCTCATTTTTAAGGGTGCTCAAGCACCCGAAAAGTGAATGAAAGCATCCCAAAAAAATTGAGATATTTTGAGATCTACCAGCACCCTTAAATCTCACATTCCAGATTTGCCCCTGCAGAGGGGCGCAAACCATGCAGGGGGCATCCATGGCCCCAATTAAGAAATGTGTTGGATTTTATTGGCCTCAAGAAAAATTAAACATTTCTGAAAAATACATAAACAGGCAAGGGGATTTGTTTTACTACTTTTTGCTGATTTAGCACTTATGTTGTTTTGTTTTGCTCTTGCAGGACTTTTTTTGGGTCATTTCAGTCAAGATTAACCACTTGCAGCAAATTGTCTATTCAGTGATTTTTTTTCCTTGTCAGGAAAACCACTATATAAAATAAGAAAAGGGGAAAACTATTTTGTGCGCTAAGAAGTCGTTCAGGATTTTGGGGGGCGGGGGGGAATTGTATTGGATTCACTTGGGGATTTTTTTTCCTGAGTACTTTACTAGTGTTTTGGGTGTTTCATTTTTTAAAAACTATTTTTAGATCACTTTTTTGTTTGTTTTATGGCATATTTTTTTCTGTTTTTTCTTAATATTCTTTCTGGGGGGGTTTCTGAATGTTTTTGTTGTTCGGGAATTTTCAGGGATTTTTTTTCAGGAAAAAAAATACCTGCTATTTTGAATCGTTTTCCTGTTTTTCAGATTTAATTTTTTTCTTGATGACCAAAAATGATATTCTGAAAAACCAGTATAAAGAAATCTGACCCCACTCCAAAAAAAAGAGTCTCTTTCTTTTTTTTTTTAAACCAGCATAGTTAATTCTACGTAAAGTGTAAATTCTTTTGCCACCTGTCCTTAAAACAAACATTGATAACAAGTTGTTAACCTATTAAAATGTACATTTGGTGCATTACCAACGCAATGCACTCTTGCAATTCCCTAACTTGACAAAGTCTCGGACGTGCAATGAGCCAACCAGTAGAATGTCACTGTTAGTGAGTGAGTTCAGTCCTCCTTCCTGTCAGCGACAGCGCAAGAGTGGGGAGTGTTTTGCAGACACGCGCAGACGCACGCACGCACGCGCGCACACACACACGCACAGACACACGCACAGACAGACACGCGCACACACACAGACACAGACACACAGTCAAAGGTGTGGTTTCTTTGCGATCCAAAAGCGCTCAGCTTCCGCCTCTTGCCAGCAGACCGAACTCAGCGCACCAGGAGACGGCCACCGGGGGCAAAAGGGTGCACGGTCTGTCCCCAAAATCAACAAAATCTCTCTGGTTGACTTCCCCCTCCAATACCAGAAATATAATAATAATAATAAGCCCTCCCAGTGCCGAGATGAGTATGTTCGGCGGCTCCACGTCCAGACTGGCGTCTATGGGCCAGCGCAGTAATTCCCGACCGGACTTGTCGTCGTCAAGTTACATGAGGAACGACGTTTTCGCGCCTGGGAACGGTTTCCAAGGTGGGGACTACCAGATGGCGGACGGCGGCTACACGACGTACAAGACTACCTACTCCAGGTCTTCCATGCACGGCGGAGGAGGCACCGGCGGACGCAAAATGCAAGTTAGCGTGGGAGCTGGCGGCGGCGGCGGGGGAGGTGTCATAAGGTAAGTTGCGACAAAATCACCTGTTGTATTGGCTCAAACTTCATCAAACATAATCGTTCCGAGGCACATTCATTTTATGCTGTTACTGCTCTATTACGAGGCTATTAGAATTAAAATCAAGAGCGAAAGTAGTCGTAGTAATAACAAAAACAAAAACAAAAACGGCATAGTCCTTGTAGGAGCTGTGCCGAATCAGCATGTTTTTAAAAAATCGGTATCGTAATGATTATGCGGTGACTTGGATTCCAGAGAATGTTCTTGCATAAGGTTCTGACCACAACAGAGGAAATGCTTGGAACGCCCCTCCCTAATTCCCCTCTTGGGTGATCTCACGCAGATTTTTGGACGTTTGCAAACCGTGGCGATAGTTTATTCCTCTTTTATTAATAAAGCCTTCTTTCAGAATGTGAGCATTTCAGTCGACTCTATTTGTATATTTTTTTATTCACACAATAAAAAGGTCAAGCCAATGTCATTATTTTGAGATTTTTGATAACCACTGAACCAAATATGACACCAGACCCGTTTGCTCAGTACGCACTCAGTAAGGTTTGAAGTTAGAATGATAAAATGTTAAAATCTAACCTAGAATGTCTTTAGAGCATAAATAACACTGTTTTTTGTTGATATTGCATAATTTTATTTATACAGTGATCATTGAAAAAGCCTCAAATGTTAAAAAAAGACCCCCGCAACCATCAACTTTGTGGGACTTAAGATCAGTGTTTTATGTTGATAGTCACAGAACGAGATATGACTGTGTTCTCAGTGCATTAAACAAAATAAATCATCAGGCTTTATCACTTTCTGCCAACTTCTAAAACATTAATGTGTGTTCAACCTCTTCAATAGTTACTATGAAGTTTTATTAAAAAGAGGTTGACGGGTAAAATGTACATAAGGTCCTCTTTTGTATACTTAATAACAGCGTATTACTATTTTTGGAAAGATTTTTTTTTCATTGTTTAAGCCTTCACATCAGTTCCATGGAGAATGTGAATGTGTGTGTGTGTGTGTTCATGTGAATAAATGTATGTTCTTGTTTTTTAATTAGAACAACCTTTTGTGTTCTTTGGAATGGCTGCGAAAACTTCCTTGACGTTAAATATTCAATAAATAATCCACGACCGGCACTCATAGTAACCCAGATAAGTGTTTTCCGACCAGTTGGTGCACGTTTGTGTGCCTTGAGCGATCATTAAGCGTGCCACGGGACATTACTCGGTTTTACTGAACTGGTTCCAAAATTATCTATTCAATACAAATGGTTTGCCTTAATTCCTATTTACCGATTAAGGTTTTTTTGTGTGTGTGGTGGTGTACTGACAGTTTTTTCCTGATGTAAAAACGGGTCACTGCTCAATAATGGTTGTGAAATGGTAACATGGATGGATTATGTGCAATAACCTCATAAGAGAGCTCTCAGCATTGAGAGCCGTAACAATTGTCTTGAGAACCGTTTTAATGAAAGCTGTCTGTCAAAATGGGAATATTTATTGCTTTGTCGCATTGCAGTGTGGAGGATATTCAAGAGAAAATAATGCAGCTGAAAGCCATGAGTCATGAGTACCTGCAAAGAGCAAAGATGATCCTGCAGAGTGTGAGTACTCTCCTCGACATGAGCGCCTCGATTGCTAGAAATGAGCACAAAGCAGATTAGTGGTCAGTTGGTGACTGCACTACAGTGATAAAATGGCTTGTTGACATACCAATCTGGTAGGGGTGGTCGCGGGAAAAGCGGAGAATGTGGCTCGCGTTGATTTATTGCGGCTGTCCTGCTAGGGCGGACCACCGGCGGAGGCCGAGAAGATGCTGATGATGGCGTCCGATCATATGGAGCTCTTGAGGACGTACGGAATGGACCTGCAGCAAATGCGCATCCCCAATGATGTCTTCACCAGGTAAACCAAAAAAGCGTGTACCTTCTACGTGCAACGAACAATTTGGATATTCTTGGTCAGACTGAATATGTCATTCCTCTCATTTTAAACTTGCAGTATAAACCAGCTGGAGCACATGTATGGCGGTGTCCAACAGCAACTAATAGGCACCATGACCATCAAACGGAACACGGCCAGCAGTCTGGGCGCTGCCGAAGGAGGGAGGCTCTTTAAAGACGCAATGGCCTGGATTAGCCAGCAGAAGGTAAGACATAAATTGGTGTTTGGAGTGCAAATGTTGGGGAAACAAAATGTTACTTCCGCTTTAACTCTTTGAGCGCCATTGTCAAGTCAGTGAGGGCAGCTGTGATCAACAATTTTTTTGTTATGTGAACGAACAAAGAAAAGTCTCGGCCAACTCTAGTTTGAGTATTAGAAAGTAAAAAATAAACAAACAAAGCACCAACTATGGCCAGCAGATGGAAGCATTGGGTCTCTTTTGGATGAGATCACCACATAGCAAAACAATGGCAGACCTCTGAAAATAGATTGCGACCATCAGCTTGTTATTGAGTGTCACTTTGAAGTCTATAGTGTCACAAAAGATGATCATTCAAATTTAGAAGTAAAAGCAAATATGTAATGTACATACATGCCCACACACAAATGCATGGCATGGTGCACGCATACACACGCACACACTACTAAATACTACTACAACTATATAGCGTGCTAATGGTTTTTAAAGTTTGTCAAAATTGCTACACTGGTGAATATTTGTAAATACATTATTTTGCCATTAAATGCTAACTTATTTCCCCATTTCAATTTTACAACAGTGCTAACCATTAGCACAAACAAAATGGCTCTCAACACCACAGGAAAAGTTAAAAAAAATGACATATCAATGAATAAATAAGTAAACAGACCAATATGAACACATTTAATTTTAAAAATTAATAAATCTGATCAACTACTGCCAGTCAGCTTTTCCACAAGAAATAGCGATGAGTGCCTAGCTTGTGGTAGCATTTAAAAATAAATATTATTGAATATGAATATAAATTATTATTTATTTTCCCTCTGTTAATCCAGATTAGACAGATCTTCATTTGCAATGCCAACCTTGCCGCAGACAGCAAAGCAAAACAAAGCAAAAATAAAAGCAAATACAAAAACAGACAATAAACTGTATGATATAGTTACATTGCTGTTTCTATTTGTGATGTGCTCTGATTATTTTGGGATGATAAGTTAGTTTGTTTGTGAGCGCCTGTGGGGCCTTCCCGTGCATCATAGATGTTCAAAGCGGTGCACAACTTCGAACTTGGCGTTGTTGCAACACGTAAGACATATTCCAAGTTGCACAAGCTGCAGATAATTGCATGTATGAGTCTAGGAGGTGGAGGAGGAGGGTGCGCACTCTCCCTATCACTCCCACTGACCTGTTGGTAACTGAAACCATTTTGACCCACTGCCAAAACCTGATCCGCCGGTGAACGAGGCCGAGGAGTGCAACAATGACGTGGGAAGGGGAATATGGCGGATTAGTTTGAAGGGAACGAAGCGATGTGTTTGCGAGGGAGAGGCCGAAAAAGAACAGTAACTGAGTGTGAATTGTGGCGCTTATCAGACAGATGTTGGAAGAACAGGGCAGGTCGACATGCTTATGGGAAAACGCCCTCCTGCCTTTTTCAAAACCTCACCCCATAATGCTGTTTGCTGACACTAACATAACACCTGATTTGATCTGACTGCTTTTTTACTAAGACGTTTTAGTGGTGCTGGTGAAAGAGGCCGTCATGTGTGGCTTCAGCCCAGTAAGCAAGGAAGAAGGGAGTGGCGTGCGAACAAAGACTCAAAAGAGAAGAGAGAGTGGAGAAAAAAATGGGAGTAAAGTGCAGGGACAGGCAGAGGTTGTTCTTATCAAAAGACCAGAGCTGAACAAAGAGGGGCATAGTTGGAATAGTTTCCTGCTTGCAACTGGATGTTAAGATGGGTTGGCCATAGAGTGCCACCTTGAGGACAAAAGGGAGAAGGCTACAGTTTGGAGAAATTGATGAGGTACATTTGTACAATGCGATGCAATGAAAGTTAAAGTTTACACATTTTACACACACACACACACACACACACACACACACATACACACAAAAACACACACACACACACACATATATGTATATATATATATATATATATATATATATATATATATACACACACACATTCTGTATGTAACCCCTCTGACTAGAGAGGGGTTAGAGAGTGGTTGTTCAGTGGCAAGAGAGGGCTGGCCTGAAGGACAGCACAGAGGCACTCATCCTGGCTGCTCAGGAGCAGGCCCTGAGCACCAGAGCCATTGAGGCCCAGATTTCCACAGTGTGGGACGAATAAAGGATATCTTATCTTATATACCACACCAGACAAGACCCAAGGTGTAGGTTGCGCAAAGAGGCACCTGAGACGATCCAACACATAACTGCAGGGTGTAAGGGTAATATATACAGCACTTGCCCTAGTCAGCAATGTAGCACAAAATCTTGGTGTTGAGGATCTAACAACAAATAACTGCAGGGTGTAAGATGCTGGCAGGGAAAGCCTACATGGAACGCCATAACCAGGTGGCTGGCATAGTCTACCGAAACATCTGTGCGGAGTATGGACTGGAAACCCCAAGGTCAACATGGGAAACACCTCCGAAGGTGGTGGAGAATGACAGAGCGAAGATCCTGTGAGACTTCCAGATCCAGACTGACAAGATGGTAATGGTGAACCAACCAGATATCGTGATCATAGATAAAGGACAGAGGAAAGCCGTTGTAGTGGATGTAGCTGTCCCAAATGATGGAAACATCAGAAAGAAGGAACACGAGAAACTCGAGAAATACCAAGGGCTCAGAGAGGAGCTGGAGAGAGCCTGGAAGGTAAAGGTGACAGTCGTGCCTGTGGTGGTCGGAGCACTCGGGGCAGTGACCCCCAAACTAGATGAGTGGTTGCAACAGATCCCGGGAACAACATCGGACATCTCAGTCCAGAAATGTGCAGTACTGGGAACAGCAAGGATACTGCGCAGAACCCTCAAGCTTCCTGGCTTCTGGTAGAGGAATGAGGGACGGACACCACCCGAGGGGGGGTAAGACGAGGTAATTACTGTATATATATATATATATATATATATATATATATATATATATATATATACACAGGGGCGGCCCGGTAGTCCAGTGGTTAGCACGTCGGCTTCACAGTGCAGCGGTACCGGGTTCGATTCCAGCTCCAGCCTCCCTGTGTGGAGTTTGCATGTTCTCCCCGGGCCTGCGTGGGTTTTCTCCGGGTGCTCCGGTTTCCTCCCACATTCCAAAAACATGCATGGCAGGCTGATTGGGCGCTCTAAATTGTCCCTTGGTGTGAGTGTGGGTTGGATGGTTGTTCGTCTCTGTGTGCCCTGCGATTGGCTGGCAACTGATTCAGGGTGTCCCCCGCCTACTGCCCGAAGACGGCTGGGATAGGCTCCGGCACCCCCCGCGGCCCTAGTGAGGATCAAGCGGTTCGGAAGATGAATAAATGAATGAATATTTAAAATGTAGACATACACACACGCACACACACACATGCACATTCACAAACTCATTAACATTATTCTTAAACTTGCAGCGCATGATTCAGACGGCTCCTTGGGGGGAAGACTCGGCCACTATCGAAAAACAAATCATGAGCCACAACAAATTCCACAGCACCATTCAAAGGAGCCAGGAAGTAGACCGTGCCCGGGACGAACTGGTACGTAGCCGTGGTCTGCTTCACTCTTCTGTGACCTTTGTGCGTCTTTTGAAGCGCCTCTTAACCGAGGTCATTTGTAACAATAAATTTTAAAAAAGGACTTGTGTTTAGGGCATGAGGGGTGAAAAGTCCAACCTTTACATCATGGAACAAGAATGGGACAGTCTGCAGGTAGAAAGAAAATCTTTGATAAGCAAAAGTGCTCGGGAGTTTTGGGGAATCGATTGAATTGATTTACTGTGCCTTTCAATGCAGAAAATGTCACACAACCGAGTGAATCAGCTGCGCGAGCTGCAAAGCATCATTGAGGAAATCTCTCGCGCGATCATGTGGGTGAACGAGAAGGAGGAAGAAGAACTGGTCTTTGACTGGGGAGACAAAAACATCGAGCAGTACATCCCCAAGAAGCAAGAGAGCTACTCTGTAAGTTTTACTCTCTTGCCGCTTCCCCAACTTGGTGGACCTTTTGGGACATGACACCTCGATCCTCTTCTTCACACAGAGGCTGATGAAAGATCTGGAGGAGAAAGAGAAGGAGCTGAACAAGCTGAAGGTGAAAGCAGACGGCCTCCTGAGCAACAACCATCCAGCCTCGGATAAGATTGAAGTGAGTTTTTTTTCCGGCTTCCGGATCCCTCTGTACTTTCTCTAATGTGTGGGTCAGTGAGGCATTGCCAAGGAAGCAATATGACAGCACATGTGACTGAGTATGACGTCTTTTATATAATTGGGGGCCTTGGAAGTGCTAATTTTATCTGTTGTGAGTGTCATCCATGCTGGATCCTGTTGATAGTTTTCTGTGTGCATCTGCCCTCAGGCCTACATGGATACCTTGCAGACCCAGTGGAGCTGGCTTCTCCAGATCACCAAGTGTATTCACATTCATCTGAAGGAGAATGCAGCCTACAGCCAAGTAAAATAGCACCTGATTCGCTTCATCGTATATGGTCAAAACTGACAGGAGATGCTAAAAACGTGTTTTTTAAAAATCTCCTGCTTAGTTTTTCAAAGAGGCGAATGAGACCTATGAAAAGTTGAAAAAGGACCGCGAGAACGTCCAGACCAAGTACAAGTGCAACAAAAACACCCCACTGGAAAACCTTTTGGAGCTCCTGAAACTCTTGGAGGTACTAATGTGCACATACAAAATTCCTTTGGGACATATTCCAACTTGATTTTGAAAACTTGTTTCTCTGGTTTGTGATTAAAAAAAAAAATTTTTGGTGGGATGCACCAAACACACTTTTCACTGCCTATAGAAAGAGAAGGAACGAATCATGGAGAATAAGAGACAGGTTCAAAGCCTGGTCAACAAGTCCAAGACTATTGTGAGGCTGAAGCCCCGCAACCCAGAGGAACCGACAGCAACCAACAACCCCATCATGGTCCAGGCATTGTGTGACTTCAAGCAGGACCAGGTGGGTCCTCCAAGGGCAATGAACCATATTTGGGAACTGAAGTGGCTGTTCAACACAGACCCTGACCACCTTACATGTGATTCTATCCAAAACAATCAGGGAATCTTGAGTGCAAAAATAACAAGTATTTCAGTCATTACGTCATTGTATAAGAGTGTAATGACAAAATAAATAGCAATCTGGAAAGCCCTCGTCAAGATTTTTAATTTGCAATATGTCTTCAATGTGGTTTGTTGTATTTTTTTTTTTTATAGAAAGGGATCCTCAAAGGGAATGAGGGCATCCTGAAAGACAACACGCAGCGCAGCAAGTGGCTTGTGACTGGCCCAGGAGGTCTGGACATGTTGATTCCCTCCGTGTGTCTGCTGATCCCCCCGCCGAATCCCCTCAGTATCGGCCTGGCCAACAAGTAAGAGCAGTCTCTAACAAATGCACATTTACATCAATTTTAGTTGCTAGCAGTCGTCAGCACAGGGCAAAATGGCAGCCCTGCTGAGAAGGGTAGAACATAGAACATTCATTGCCAAGAAAATTCTGGCTTGACTTGCGCTTTATCAAGCGCATGTTTACTGCCTTGGTGTTGTAGTCGTCGTGTCTGTTCTTATGCTTCAAACGTGGTTGTTCCCTAAGGAATGAGCAATATTATGAGGCCATCTTGGCTATCTGGAATCAGCTGTACATTAACATCAAGAGCCTCATCTCGTGGCAGTACTGCCTCAAGGACATCAACTACATCAACTCTCTGACATTCTCCATGGTAACGTATTTCAACCTTGACTCCACTCGAACAATTAGGCCGATTTTTGCTCACCTCCCGTGTCGTCGTTTGCCTGGCAGATATCGAAAATGCGCCCCGAGGAGTACCGTAGCATCATCAAAAGACTGGAGACTCACTACCAAGAGTTTCTGCGTACCAGTCAAGGTTGTGACCTTTTCGGGGAAGAGGATAAACTCAACATCCAGGGCCACTTTGATCAAGCCCAGAACCATTATGATACCCTGGTTGTCCAGCTGACCGGCTACAGTGAGTTGTCTGATTTGCCATCAATGACCTACAGCTTGATTTGATTTGATTATAACTAACATCACTATTTTTTCTTCTTTTGCATTTGAAGAGGAGGATAAGGAGCCAAGCAAACCCGCGCCTCCCAAAATCCAGGCCCTCAGCATCATGCTGCTCAATAGTCTGCAGGAGCTCCGAAGGAGGCTGGAGCTGGCCGAGACCGGACTCACCGGCCATCTGCACATTTGCTCGGGCGAAAACAGCCTGCAAGAGTGCTTAGTGCACATCCAACAACTGCAGGTATGGCACGAATCGCTTTGTAGGTAAAATTGCAAGCACTTGAAAATGCTGGAGCAGAGCGATAGCCAAGGGTTTAGCATTTCTGCCTCACAGTTTTGAGGTTGTGGTTTGAATCCCGGGTCTGGCCGTCCTCTTTGGAGTTGATATGGTCTTCTGTGTGGCTTTTCCCTGCATATGGGAGTAAATTTGTAAACACAGTTAACCACAGTAAGTCACTCACTCAAAGCAATAAGCATTGCTTTGCTGCCATCTTATTGCAACTTGATGCGAAGGAACGAGGAATGAGCTGATGAGCTTAATTTCGACATAAAGTACTGCTTTGCTGCGATCTTATTCCATCTCGGTGCCAAGGAACTATGTTGAAGTGAGCTGAGCACTTTGTGGCATTTATGGGCTCTAGACCAGTGGTGGCTAAGTCAGTACTCGAGTGCCCATGTCCAGTTTCAGATGTCTCCCTGCTCCAACACACTTGAATCCAATGATCAGTATCGTTATCAGGCTTCTGAAAAGCTTGCTGATGAGCTGATCATTGGAATCAGGCTTCAACGGGCTGGATAGGGGTTCTACATGACCGGACTTAGGCACCCCTGCTCGAGACTCTAAATTGTCCACAGTTGGGAATGCGAGTTTGAGTGCTTGTTTGTCTATATCAGGGATGGACAACTGGCTCGGAAGTCTGTGGTCCTTTGTAACCGAGTACCACTGATTAAAAAGTGTGCCCAACCCTGCAGCATTTAAGTTGCCCATCGCTGGTCTATATGTACCGTATGATCACCTGATGACCAGTCAAGGGTTTACTCTGAAAATGACAACGCTGGATTTAATGTGCCGTACAATGTTGATGTCCAGTTGGTGCACCAAGATCTGGACTCCATTCACGATGAATACCTGCGCCTCAGAGAGAAGATTCTAAAGCAGCTGGAAGGGATCCCTCCCGACTCAGAGCAAGCTAAGTTTCTGCGCTCAGAGCTGGAAATCATCAGCCAGAAACTTGGGGGTCTGCAGGGTCTCTACTCAGCTTACATCCAGAGGTACGCTTTCATCCTGGAAAAAGAAATACAACAAAAAGGACGCATTCACTTCAGTGTTGTTTAAATCGATGATGTCATGTGATTGCCAACAGAGTGTCAGCGTTGAAGTCCTTGCTTGAGACTCTTCTCCAGGTTGAAGATGTTGTCAAAGTCCACGAGGCCCGCCTGACGGAAAAAGAAACCACCTCACTGGATCCGCGAGAACTGGACAACTACCAGAGCACTCTGAAGGTTTTTACACATTTTGACTTCCTTTCCTTCTTTGACCATAAATACATAAAAAAAAAACAGGTTAAGAACCAAGCATTTAATTTCGGCCCCTTTCGTGTCACAAAAAAATCACCTTGCAGGGTTACAAGAACAATATAAAATGAAGTATTGTATGATGAGCAATAGAAAACAGTCAAACGGGAGCGGCAGGAATTTCAATAAAAATGCACCATCTGGAAAGAAGAATTGGACACTGCACAATAAATTCAAAGGCTAAAAGGAACATGTGTGCTGTGTCACAGGTGGTTGGCATATGGAATATTAGCGAGGCATTGTGAAATCGGTGATAAAACCTGTGTCTGTTTGAATCTGTTGTTAGAAATATAATTTCAATCAGAAATCTACTCAATTACATTTTGTATTTATTTTCTTCAAAGCAAATGAAGATCGAGCTGGAGCACAAAAAAGACTTGCTGACCGCGATGGAGTCGGAGCTAGCCAAAGCGGTTCAATGGAACGGTCAAGTCTCGGAGTCCTTCCACAGGTGCGACGTGGACTTGTCCAAATACGCAGAAGTGGTGGGTCAACTGTCTGACCGCTGGCGCCGCATCCAAACCCAAATCGATACCAGGTTAGTACAACATCACATTTTATTTTTGTTTGGCTTCTTGGAAGGAGGAGGCTCAAAAACATCCCTTCATCCTTCCTCCTCCCACGCTTTCCTCTTTCAGATTGTGGGATCTAGAGAAGCATGAGAAGCAGCTGAAAAATTACCAGCACAACAGCACTTCCATCGACCAGTGGATAAACAATGCCCGGAAGCGCCAGGACGGCCTTCAGAATGTGAAACTCACTAACATCCAGATGGTCATGGACTACCTCAACCAGCAGAAGGCAAATTTCCACCCCTGCTTCCTTTGCATTCGTCTATAGTCCCCAAAATGGAAAAGTCTCATTTAACTGAACAACCTCTCCGTAGATACTTCACGGTGAAATCAAAGGAAAGAAAGACAAGGTGGAGGATGTCCAGAAAGATGCAGACACCTGCGCCGCCTCCATTAAGGTTGGTCGGGCTTCAAGACAAAAAAAAAAAAAAGAAAGAAAGATTCGTGGGCTATTAGATGAATCCTACCCCTCTCTTCTGACTGTGTGTCGTGTTTTCAGGACTATGAGTTGCAGCTCGCTTCCTACAGTTCCGGCCTGGAAACGCTCCTTAATATTCCGATCAAGAGAACCATGCTGAAGTCGCCCGCTACTGTTATAAGACAGGAGGTATTCATCATGTTTTAGTTGTTAAGTCACAGCATTCCACACTCATTGATCGCTTCATTCAGTACACTTGCATGATGATAATGATTTATCACAAATCTGGTTTTAGAAAGATATTACAAAGGAAAGGATTCACATTTTGTTGTTGGTTTGTACAACTGCCATATACAGTGGTACCTCTACTTGGGAAATTAATTGGTTCTGGAAGAAATTTCTGAGCTAGAAAATTTCTGGGTGATTCACATTTACGTAAAACTATCGGAACACCTCATGGCCAGCAGGGGTGAATGGTGAGGACTCTGCAGAGACACCTATCTATCTATTTATCTATCTACACACACTGACACATTCGGTAGAGGTCCCTCTTAGCCAATGGGATGCCAGGTAATATCCACTGGCTGAGCAGCTATAAGTATGTTGCGTTCAGGAAACTCAGAGTTGCGATTAGCAGCCAATATTGTATTTTTACCTTCGCATCTTGAAATTTTTTTCGTAACAAGAAGCAATATTTTCCTGTTGAGGCGTAACTTGAAAATTTCATATGAAGAGCCGTTTGTAAGTAGAGGTACCATCATATACTCAGAGCTGTGTCTATGTTTTTGTTTTTTTTAACCTTATATTATTTCACATAACTGTATATTTTAAATGTCCTTTTCTAGTTGTATTGTTAATTATAATTCCCAGTTCTATAGTTCTTGAATACAAATATTTACTGGGAATACAACTTTAACAAGGTTAATTATACACTACGTGGTGTTACAGTTTATGTACATACTCTGGCTAAATCATCACCATAGGAAGGGATTTCCCTTCATAAACCAAGGACACTCTGTAATCCTGTGCTTTTAATTAACGTCCACAAAATAGTTGTCTAGTTCAATACTACTGGAAAATTTATTCTGGAATTCTGTCTGCCATCAGGCGTCGGACATCCAATCCCAGTACATTGAGCTCCTCACTCGCTCAGGTGACTACTACAAGTTTCTTGGGGAGTTGCTGAAGAATATGGAAGAGCTGAAGGTAACTTTTAGGACTTTTTAGTACTTTAGTATGCTGGATGACCGAAGAGAAATGATCAAGCCTATCTAAACGAGTT
The DNA here is from genome assembly GCF_025434085.1 of Hippocampus zosterae. NCBI lineage: Eukaryota > Metazoa > Chordata > Actinopteri > Syngnathiformes > Syngnathidae > Hippocampus > Hippocampus zosterae. The sequence continues at coordinate 13,448,397 of NC_067465.1, forward strand.
TTCTCTATTCAGATTAGGAACACCAAGATCGAGCTGCTGGAGGAGGAAATTAGACGCCTCAAGGAGCAGCTTGGCGATAGTGGCGGGAAAAACAAGTCTCTGGAAGATGCGTTGGCCCGCCTCAAGCTGGAGCTCAGCCAGTCAAAAGACCAGCTCATTTCTCTGGAGGAAGTCAAGAGAACCACATCCATTCAAGTATCTGCCGCCAAGGAGAGCCTGGAAGGTACCCACGGCCAGATCCAAGAGCTGACTGACCAGCTCAACCGCATTAAGTACCAACTGGAGGAAGAAAAGAGGAAAAAGAGGCTAGCCGAAGAGCGCTACACTAGCCAACAAGAAGAATATGAGGCGGCCGTTCGCCGCAGACAGAAAGAGCTGGATGAGCTTAACTGGCTCAAGATTGACTTGGAAAAAACTGTCAATGACAAGGAACGTGAGATGGAGAGGCTGAAGATACTGCTGGAGGAGGAGGCGGCACGTCGCCGCAGTGCCGAGTCAGATATTTCAAAGGTAAGAACACAGTGCACCCAGGAGGTCAATCAACTTAAGCAAACGTACGAGACCCAGATCCACGTCACCAAGACCACTGTCCTGAAAGCCTCGCAGCAGAAAGAAGAGGACTCAGCCGAACTGAGGCGGCAGTACGAGCAGCTCACCGGAGAGAAGAGAGATCTCGAAGACGAGCTCCGTAGACTCAAACTCTCCATTGCCCACGCCGAAGAGCAAAAAAACAGAGCGCAGATGGAGATTAACCAGCAGAGGTCATCATTGACCCAAGAGACAAGGATGCGGAGTGAGCTGGAAGTGCAAATCAGGAAGTTCACGCAGCAGAGAGATGACAATGAGCTCAAACTCAAGGAGGCCGCCAAAAATATTCAAGAAAAAGGTCGTCAGATCAGCATGCTCACATGTGACATCGAAGAGGAAGTGAAGAAGAGGAGGGCCTTGGAATTGGAAATCAATCTCCTGAAACAGTCTGAGGGAGAGCTGAAGGCGACCAACGCCTCCTGTCTGGAGACAATTAACAAGCTTAAACTGTCTGAGAAGGAAATCCGCATCACCCGAGTGGAGCTGGAGAAGCAGACCAGTGACCGCAACAAGGCAGAGCAGAATGCTGTGAGGCTCCAGAGCCACATCCGGGAACTCCAATGCGCTCTGGATGCCATGGGAGCCGATATGGAGAAGCAAAAGAAGGCAACCCAAGACGAGCTCACACGCAGAAAGAGGCTGGAGTCGGAGTTAGAGAGGGTGACAAAGACATGCAAAGAGTACACCACCACGATCACAAGCCTCAAGTCGATTCAGGTCGAGGCCTCAAACACTGAAAGAAAGTACGGGCAGGATCTCAGAGCTCTTCAGGACGCTTTGGATAAGAGCCACAGGGACCACAAACTCACCAAAGATGAACTGGCAGCTGTGATCGCTGAACTGAAGACATTGAAACAGAAGCTCCACCACGATCAACTCCAGATTGTGGAGTTCAACCAACGAAACGAAAGTCTGTACAAAACCATCGAGGACAAGACCCGGAACCTCAACGAATGCACCGTTGAAATCGAACGTCTGAAGGCTCAGGCTCAGAACCTGACAAAGGAGAAATTGATGCGGGAGGAGGAGCTGAGGGTCCTTATGCAGGAGAGGGATCGGTTGATGATGAGCAGGGATGTTGCTGATGGAGAAAATGCATCTCAGATTTCAGCCTTGCATGTCCAACTTCAGAGTAGCAACAAGAGGACAGCGGAGCTCCAGGCTCTCGTCAACGACTTGACCAAGGAGAGAGAAAAGCTTATGGTCGAAATAGACAAATTCCAAAAGCAGTCCTTTGAGGTATTTTTGATTGCACTGAAGGAACGCCTCTGCTTAATTCTACTTTTTTCCCCCCGAATTTTCTGCTTTTGCATGAACAATTATGGAGTCTTAAGACTCAACACAAAGCATTTCTGAATGCGACATTGCCAAACACAAGATGGTGTGTTTCGGGAGTTTAGTCATAAATTTCCGCTGCTGCTGCTCCAATCCGCATGTGCTTATAACCATAACCAACTACAGATTTTAACTCATTATCACTGTGTACTAATTAAATCAATCCATCCATCAAACTTTATTGATATAGCACTTTTCAAACAAATTGTATGTATGTAATTGTTTATGCAGAGTTAAAGTATGACAGTGGAGCCATTTAACGCAACCAGAATCCATTCCAGTAGTTTGTTCATTTTACTCAGGTGAATTTTCCTTATAGGAAAAAAAAACTGGAATAGAATTAATTAGAAATAATTATTTATTATTTTCTAATTTATTTTACTTTGACTATGTTTTACTTAAAATTTTAGGTTGAATCTGTCAATCACTGAGTTCTGAGAGTCCACTGTTCACGTAGATCGCGTTGCTACTTGTTCTTGGGCAAGCTCCCTTCAATCACTGAGTTCTGAGAGTCCACTGTATTTGGAGATCATGTAGCTACTTGGTTTTGGGCAACCTCCCTTCACATGTTTTAATCTTGCTCATTTGCTCATATCTCCACAGACATCCATCATGGTTCATGAGTCTCAAAGCAAGTACAGTGAAGTGCTACTGGAGAGGGATGATTTGCTTTCAAAGCTGAAATTGATGGACCAGGACAAACACCGTCAGAAGCGCCTTGAAGATGAACTGGCCCGTATCAAACACTCCCTGGAGACCGAGCTTCGCAACAAGCAGCGCTTAATTGACGAGAAAAACACAGTTATCAAGGATTTCACCCTTTTGAAGAGCCAGTACGAGCTGAAGGAAACCCAGCTCAGGCAGTGGGAATCAGACAGGTCCAAGACAGATCAAGATAGGTCGAGTCTAAAGAATGAGATTGAGAGGTTGATGAGAGAGCTTCGACTTGTTGAGGAACGTTACAAGAGCAGGTTGTTGAGCTCTGAGAAGGAGGTGACAGAGCTAGGTCTCAAGAGAGATGCACTGCAGAGAGAGATTGAGAGGTTGCAGAGAAGGCCGAGCACGTCGAACAGACAGACCCAGACGGATATGAAGGTTGCCACAGTTGACCCTTCGAAGCTTGTATTTGACGGGGTGCGTCGCAAAGTCACAGCCCACCAGCTCTGTGACTGCGGTATCATCAGCAAGTCGACTCTAGAGCTGCTGCTGCAGGGGAAAAAGACAGTGGATGAGGTCGCCGTTGAGATCCAAGTGAATCTCAAGGGCACAGGTATTATTGCCGGTATGATGGCAGGTTCTCAAGGTAAAATGGCCTTCACTGAAGCAAAAAACAGAAATTTCCTTAGCCCAGAGAGCGCACTTATGTTGTTAGAGGCTCAGGCGGCAACAGGCTACATATCAGATCCTGCTTTTAATGACAAGATGCCCGTGGACACCGCTTGTTCCAGGGGGATTGTGGACACACAAGACAGAGACGTCTTGGTGAAAGCTGAAGCCGCGAGTGTTGGTTTCAAAGATCCCTACACGGGTAAAGTGTTGTCTGTGGGCCAGGCTTGCAAACAAGGCCGAATCGACAAGGAGACAGCACTCCGTTTGCTGCAGGCTCAGGAGTCTGTTGGGGGGATATTGGACCCCGTTCTGAGTGTGTTCCTGCCAAAAGATTTGGCCCTGGATCGCAATCTAATTGATGAGGACCTCTACAGAGCTTTGAACAGAAGACCCGCCTGCTACCTGGATCCGACAACCGGAGAAAAGACAAGCTATAGTGACCTTAGAAGAAAGTGTATGGTGGAACCTGTCCATGGTTTACTTTTGCTTCATGGCCCAGACAAACCCATGACGGTAAAGGGGCTTCGCGGGGAAGTTTCTGTGACGGAGCTTATCGAGTCTGAATTGCTTGATGAAACTGATTTGCAGAGGCTTAAAGAAGGCCGGATCACGAGCAAAGATATCGAGGATAAGCTGAGGTCTTACCTCTACGGATCTACCTGTATTGCAGGGATCTACGATGAGGTCAATGACAGAATATGGCCCTTTTACCAGGCAATGAAGGAAGGTTTGCTCATGAGGGGAACCACCTTGGAGCTTCTTGAAGCCCAAGCTGCCTCTGGCTTCATCGTTGACCCAGTAAACAACACCTTCTTGACAGTAGAAGAGGCCACACTGCGAGGCCTGGTAGGAAAAGAATTTAAGAATAAGTTGCTTTCTGCAGAAAGGGCGGTGACTGGATACACTGACCCTGCCACAGGAAAGATCATCTCCCTTTTCCAGGCCATTGAGAAAGAGCTTATCGAGAAAGGCCATGGAATCCGTTTGCTCGAGGCTCAGATTGCCAGCGGTGGGATCATTGACCCAAAAGAGAGCCATCGTATTGACGTTTCCGTTGCTTATAAACGAGGATATTTTGATGAGGAGATGAATGAGATCCTAACCTACGAAGGGGATGACACAAAAGGGTTCTTTGACCCAAACACAAAGGAGAACCTAACCTATCTTCAGCTAAAGGAGAGGTGCATCACGGATGCCAAGACCGGTCTTGTACTCCTGCCTCTTATAGACAAGAAGAAAGCACAGGTGTTACAAGAGAGCCGAAGTAATGTCCTCCGCAAGAGGCGGGTGGTGATTGTTGATCCAGACACTAATCTGGAGATGTCAGTGAGAGAGGCCTATCATCGCGAGTTAATCGACTATGACACCTTTCTAGATTTGTCAGAACAGGAGAGTGAGTGGGAAGAAATCACTATCAAAGGATCAGACGGCTCAACACGCTTGGTTATAGTAGACAAAAAGACAGGGACACAATATGACATTCAGGACTGCATGCAGCGTGGCATTATTGACCAGAAGTCCGTGGATCAGTATCGGTCCGGAACCTTAACCTTGACACAGTTTGCCGACCACATTTCCAGCAAGAGCAGCGGCACCGATATGACAATCTCAGCCAGCAGTGCCGAAGACCTGATTACCTGCAGTAGTCCCACTCAGGCTGCACCGTCCTCTCCCACCGTTCGTAAACGCTTCAACAGTATTTCCATTACAGTCTCTCCCCCAGAGCTTTTTGATGACCAGAGCCCAGTGGGAGCCATATTCGACACCGAGACTTTGGAGAAGATAACCATTCCTGAAGCACACAGGAGAGGAATATTGGATACCATCACAGCACAGAGACTGTTGGAGGCCCAGGCGAGCACCGGAGGTATTATCAACCCCGCAACTGGGCAGAGACTAACACTGCAGGACGCTGTCCATCAATGTGTGATTGACGAAGCCATGGCTGGCAAGCTGAAGGCCGCGCAGAAAGCCTATCTTGGTTTTGAGGACGTGAAGACAAAGAGAAGGATGTCCGCGGCAGAGGCAGTGAAGGAGACGTGGCTACCTTACGAGGCCGGGCAGAGGTTCCTGGAATTTCAGTACCTGACTGGAGGCCTGGTCGAACCCAGCAGTGGAAAACGCATTACCATTGAGGAGGCCATCCGCAAAGGTTGGCTGGATGGCCTTGGGGCACAGAAACTTCAGGATACCCGCAACTATCCGAAAAACTTGACCTGTCCCAAGACAAAACTGAAGATCTCCTACAAGGAAGCCTTGGATAGCTGCATGGTCGAAGAGAGCAACGGGATGAAGATGCTGCAGGCTTCGTCCGTGTCATCAAAGGGACTCAGCAGCCCTTACAATGTCTCCAACCCTGGATCTCGGTCTGGGTCCAAGCCTAGCTCCAGAAGCGGGTCTCGGAGAGGCAGTGTGGATTATTCATCTACGTACTCCTACAGCTTGTCATCCAGCAGCACAAGTGCCAACTATTAATTCAACATCTTGTCATTACTAGAAGTATAGATTTTTATTAACTATTTTACAGTTTAACATTTTTAAAGGTCTTGCTGGCATATATGAGAATTTGGGATGTTTAAAAATTGGATATGAATTTGTACGTGGATGAGTGTTTGGATCCGGCGTTTTTCTTTTTTCGTTTTTTTTTTTAATTTACGCTAACTATAATTCACAGCCTTGCATACCTGAATATATTCGGAACAACCCATTTTAATATACTTTTTTTTTAGGAGTGTAGTCTTTTATTTGAAAATGCTTATTCAACTTAGTTTCTGTACTTCTTGCCATTTTTGAAATTTTTGTTGTAGCTTGTCTTTTGATGTGCTTTATTCTTAAGTAGGAAACAATTTAAATGTTTTTATGCATTTACTTTGTAAACACTGACTTGAGTAAAGTACTGATCAGCTGTAAAAATACTACTGCCACTTAACACTACTCAAAAATGATTGAAAAAAATAAAGGCTTGATTTCCATGTTTTGATTCTTTTTTGTGTATTAATTTACTTAATGGATATTTATGGAGGGAAAAAAGGAGGTACTGTACAGTACTCTACTTTATTTACAAACCAGTAGTATCGATTCTTCCCAAAAGGTGGCGCCAATTTTCACTTAAAAAATAAGATCTCGACATTTCGGGTGGGAGCAAGTTAAAGAAAATAAAACCTCAGAGGTTATACTAAATCCTATGCTCCGTTTTAAAATAATTGGAACACAATGCAGATTTCAACGAATTAAACGTGTTAAAACTCATAATACAGGTACACCTCAGCAAATTTGAATTCGATGGCAAACGTAATTTATTTTTATAGTTCAATCCAAAAAGAGAAACTCTCTAAAATTCACTATACGCAGATTGATTTTTCATGATACAGTAAAATTATGTTTTCACTGAGGAAAATGTAAATTCATAAGCCCAAATCCCTATTTTAGTTCAAATTGATTTATTTTGAAAATGAGAACACAATTGGACGAACTAGTCAATTTGATTAAATTCAGTCACTGTAGTTCTTCGTAATTACATAGCGCAAGGAAACATAACATAGATATATAAAAATAATAACATGAATAAGAATATACAATTAAACATAAATCGATAAAAATATTAATTGGTTTAGATGGGTAAGACCGCATAAGACACGTGTTACACGACGTGCTATCACGGAGTGCACGGTCATTCATAAAGATCAATTCATTTCCAGCCTGGTCTCCACATTGGAGGATTTAGGAATGGGGGAAGGCGGCGGCGTCCTGTTGGGAGGGTGTCTGGAGGAAATGTGCGTGTGAACAAACGGACAGAGATTGGGGGAGGAGGCTGGGACGAGGGCAGGCCTCGATTGGGAGGCGCGGGGAACCAGAGGAAGACGGCCCCATCTGAGCAGTGGGAGGACCATCCTCATGCCAGGACTTGCTGCTTCTGCAGCGCGCAGCTTCGACTGGAGGAAAGTGCGCCGAGGTAACGAGTGGCGGCTTCTGCGCCACTTCGCAAGGATCTCCCCTCAACGCCCTTTTCAATCTTGAATTCCCTCCCGATCGTCCAAAAGCGAGGCTGTAATGAGTGAGCTCCATGACGGGCTGAGGGTTCTGTGACCTCAAACCTTCGCCACTTTCTCAGCCCTTTCTGCATCTCTGACTGACTAAGAGGGGGAGGCAAAGCAGGACTCACAAAAAGTGCTTCCACGAAGTCTGCAAAGGTAAGGTTGAACTTTCCTCTTGTTTTTTCGCCTTTACACAGTCAATCATTACCAGCTGCAGGGAGGATTTGAACCTCTGCCTGCTCACAAGGTAATAGTGGAGCACAGTGGATCTTTTTTTTTTTTTTTTGCCGCCACCCCACAAACTCATTTTATTGGGCTTGCAAAAGCAAAACAGAACGTTTCACACCGTATTTACGTTGGACCTGCGTCCTACACTCACTCGATTGTGTGTGTGTGTGCGCGCGCGCGCGCGTTCGTCCACAACTTTCAACAGGAGTCTGAGGACAGAGAAAGGAGTCATTCAAACTGAGCACACTATGTGAAAGTTTATTTTTGTACTTGTTATTGGAAGTTATGCCGGTCAACCTGACCTGTTAAAGGAGTGGTGGGGAACCTAAGGCTCGTGGGCCATATACAAGCCCTTGGGAGCATTCTGCCCTTTGATATGTTATAATACGAAAAGCACATCAAACCTACACTGAAAAAAAAAAGTTGGGTGAATCAAAATTTCAAGGCGACAAATTTTAAAACTAACATTTTAAATTAGGCAGTTTCATGAAATATTTTAAGTTATGTTGTTGTGAAAATTGGAAAGCTCCTGCATTTCAGAAGTTTGCAGAACTATTGTCCCTTTAATTGTTGCCACAACTGGCAAATATTAGGAAAAAAATAATTCAGGAACAAACAACTTGCTTACTTAGCTAAATTAACAACGTTCCCATCAATGTCTATAACTTTTATTTTAAAAAGACCAGATGTGGTTTTTATGATTTTTCACGGAAACTGTTACAAAAAAGCCTCAAAATATCAAACGATCAAATTCTCAAAACATAATTTTTTTAAGTTGCTGCATTACATTTTTTTCTCCTGGTACATTTTGCATTGCTTCCGAAAACTGAAAAAAAAATTGTCTGAAGACAATAGAATGGTAATAGACATCGGTTAGTTTGGTGAAGGTTCTCTGCTCCGTTTCCATTCTCAGCCGTCATCTTTTTCACAGCAGTATAACTTGTACTAAAACTGAAGTAAAAGATTCCCCATGGCTGTGTTAAAGTGTGTTCCTCCATGACTTTTGCGATGGTTCCTGGCTTTGGTGTGATATGGCGCAGCTCATAATGTGAAACACATGCTGCCATTATTGTGGACGACTTTAGCCGGGAGTCTTTTCCTAGCACCAAAAAAGGAACAATGCTCTCTTTTTTGTGTGTGTGTGAGTGTCAGTGTTTACTCGTATCTATTGGTAGATTGTCTTTGGAGAGCACATCCGCAATGTTGTGAGAGCAGCCTTGGGGTGGCCATCATTTTGACGGCATATACCAGCCCACTTCCATCACAAGAGCAGTGGCGGCGGCAATCCTCTCCTCTTCACCTCGAGTTTATCACTCGTTGGCCTTTCCCTGCACGGAAGGTCAATTGACCCACATGCTTCTATCTGCACCCTCCTCGCGCATCATTCTTCTAAGGCAGCCTTCTTTCAACATGAAGTACACGCCCGGCAAAAAGGGATAAACACTTTTGAAACTGCCAATTATGTCTTTTGTTGCTGGTTTTGTTTGGAAGTCGGAGAAATGTGAACGGAGCATGTCCACAAAAGGTAAACAAATGTGTCGAACAAGCACATCCCTGATTTTGTGATGAGGCAACGTGCGTTCGGCAAAGGGAGCTGCCGCCACTTGGCTGCCATGTGTAAGCCATTAAATTGAGAGGAAGGACCAAGAAATGCTTGAGATGAACATAGAGTGAGAGTGGGAATGAAATCCATTTTGGGACACATTCCACCATGACCTTGGGATAGGAACGGATAATGAGGGAGTACTTTAACAGCCTTCAGGCTGCGTTTTTTTTTTCTTCACAAAGTGAGGCCTGTTTTGTTTTTCTTCCCTTCTGTTCACATGTAAAAGTGTGACAAATACATGTTAGCCTTCTAGCGTTACCCTATAAACTTGCTAAAAATGTAAACTCCAAATCTGTGGCTTTATTTATTTATTTTTTTATAGTTTTGTTTGTTTCAAATGGGTGTCAGAGCCACAGTGTGAGCCTGCCTGAAGACATGACAGGACCTAATTCTGGCCTTATAATGATTCTATTATGTCACAGTGAACATGTTTTCCTGCAGTTTGAAGCAAAGGCTCCTGCCAAGTATGAAGAAATTTAGATGAGCGATGGTATCACTGCTGGTATTTGATTTGAACCAACAGGAGTCAAGAAACTCAAGTAGGGTTTGATCATGTGGAACAATGATTATGCAGACATATGAAAGCAATCTAAGCTTTTCCTACCCCCCTTTTTTATGTTTATTAGTTTTCTTGGGTGTTGTGGTTGTCATGTTTAAGCCTAACAAATGTTTTGGGGGTTTAAACTGACCATGCTGTCACCATAATTCAGTCGAAAAAGAGCCAACTGATTCGGTTGCCTGGAATGAATTGATGACTGTAAATTGGAAACAAAATGGCTTCATCCATGTTAAGACAAACTGCAACAGGCAGTAATTTTGTCTCAACACAACACTTATTCTTTTTTTTGTATCACAGCTATTTAAGAGGCTATTTGATTTAAACTCTTGTACCATTGGAATGTACACAAAAAGTGATTTCAACCATCAGTAGGCCGACTGATTTTGTCAACGTGAGCCAGATACTCTACACATGACAAGGAAAAACAAAGGTGTTTTGACTGACCTTCTAGTGAATGGTGAACTTGAGATGAACATGCCATGACTGACTATGACAGGGGTAGGGAACGCCGGTTCTTCGAGAGCCATATCGTGCCTCTTTTGGATCCCCTGCCGACTCCAACACACCTGGTTCAGTTGTTCATGATTGTTTCAGGGCTCTGCAAAGCTGGCTGATGAGCTGATGTTTGTCATGGTACCAAGACTGACCTGTGACCTGTGTGACCTGTGCCACAGGGCAACCAGAATGGTTGAAATTACTTCGAGTAGTTGTGCTCTGCGACTGACTGGCAACCGGTTCAGGGTGTAGTCTTCCTTCTGTCTGAAGTCAGCTGGGATAACCTCCGGCAACTCTCCACGGCCCTGTTTAGGTTAAGCAATGTTGAAAATGGATGGATGGACAATTGAGGAGGGTCTAGGTAGAATCACATTCATCCGGGTCATGGTATTCTGCAAATTGAATCAAGGCAACTGGTCCTAACAAACAAGAAGAGTCCTGTTGCCTCAGTTCAGGTTTTGCAGAAGGAAGAGTCGTAGTAGTAGAAGTAGTAAGTATTGGAAGAAGAGAGTTGTTCTCCGAAAGCATTGTACGCCGAGGGCTGCAGATGTTGACCCAGTTCAATATTTTTTTTTTCCTTTTAAAGTCACTCACTAGATTTGACTGTTTAGAATATTGCATTTATTATTCCGATTTCTAAGAAAAACAGCCTTGCTGATATATTTGTTCTGTTTTTTATGTGTGAATGTATTTTGGGCAGTAAAAAGTAATCATCCGACGACTTCCTGCTCCTCCCATGCTGACACTCCCATGTAAGGAGGAGCCGTTTATACCGTTAAAAAACACCGTACCGTTCAATCAAATTCCCATGTTGTCCATCATGTGACAATACGTCTTTAAGTTTAGAGTTTGCGAGGTGCCTCAGATGATTTAGAACCATACTTAACCTCGTGCTTACACTGGAACTACTTTATAGAATAGAACAGGGAGGTCAATGGTTTCTGTTTAAAATATGATCTTAACGTAAAAAAAAAAAAAAACATGACTATGTGTGGAGTGTGGTGTCCAGTTTTATTGGTAACAACTATGCATTAAAATAAATCACTTTTTTTCCCCCCCTGCTAGTTGTACCAACTATTTTTTTTTGTCGTACTCTTGAGTGCAAGTCAGCAGGATTTAAAAGGCATGCAGTTTAGCAGCTGGTATTTCCTACTTTGTATTTTGCAAAGCGAAAGTTGATCAGTTGATGGCGTTCACCACTGTGCTTCAAAAGTAGCGATTGTTGCCATCTGTTCATCATTCAGAGGTCATTTTCCATGTATAATAGGTAATTCGTCCCATTTTTTCAATAATTTTTTTTTTCATTTTGGATTTGAGCCATCATGTGCTCACAACGTCAGCACGATGTCCAACCGATATAGCTCACATTAAAGCCTAACAAGTGGAGTTGATTCCACAATATGTCAGCTTGCTTGGAGTTACAATGATTGAAGTAGTGGGGTGGGGGTGGGGGTGGGGGGGGTAGGAAAACTTTAGATTGCTTTCATATGTCTGCAGGCATGACGTTTGCGGTACAATTGTAGTTTTCTTTAATTGGGCTAAAAAGCGCTGCATGACTCACAAATGGGCAACATGTAGCCTTCGGTCGATTGCTTATATGGTAAAACTAGATGTCTTTCGGAGAGTTGGGATAATGGACTTGGCCTCCTTTGCTATGGCATATTTAGATCCAGTTTTGCCAAAGTGGTTGGGTTAAAAAGCTTGCAGATCCATTTTGTGGGGTTTGTATATAATGCTGTAAGCTCAAGGCAGATTTACTTGGTGAATGTTTATTTGCTTCATGTTCGTCCAATACATGCCTGCCCTGTTCATTACCATTTGCGAATGTGCAGCATACAGTACGTGCCAAGGTTACTCAATTTGCTATGGTGTTCTTATGCTGGAGTGGCGACATCACCATCATTTGTACATACTGTAAATCCAAATGCACTTGAGTCTCTCACTGACCTATATTAACGCAGTAGGAAATTCAGAAGTACAGTCAAGATTTGTAGGAAAAGCACTTCTACGTCATAAACAACAAACAAAGAAATGAAAAACTATACTGTCCATATCGGAGTATCGGCTCTTTTGTGTCGTGGAACACCATAACCTGATGTCACTGAGAATGCAAGTTGCTCACCATTCGTAACCTCACATATCCATCCATCACAAGGGTCGCTGGGGTGCTGGAGCCGTCTTCAGGCAGTAGGCGGGACATACCCTGAACCAGTTGCCAGCCAATCGCAGGACACACATAGATGAACAACCATCCGCGCTCACACTCACACCTAGGGACAATTTAGAGTGTTTAATCAGCTTGCCTTGCATGTTTTTAGAATGTGGGAGGAAACCGGAGTACCCGGAGAAAACCCATGCAGGCACGGGGCAAACATGCAAACTCCGCACAGGAAGGCCAGATCGAACCCACGACCTCTGCACTGTGAGCCCAATGCGCTAGCCACCGGGTCGCCTAACCTCATATTTTTAAAGTAAATAGTAGCATGGAAAATGTGTCGGGACTATTGTAAATGGGGAATCCCCTTTATTATACTAACTTTAAAAAGTGCTGCTTTAACTCATTCACTCCCAAAGACGTTTTTAAACGTCTTTTCAGACTTGGTCTAGAATTGGCTGGTACTCAATGAGTTAATAGTGAAAATAAAAGCCTCACTGGATTCTATTCGAACCCAATTCATGACTGATGCATTAATGTGAAGTGTTTCTTCATGCGTTCAGCTTGTTTCCCTCATCTTCCTCCATGACTCCTTTTTTTTTTTAACAAGTATGTAGAAACAATCTGCTGAACTGATGACCACATTGCCATCAGTGATGGAAAACACAGCCCGGGAGCTTGTCGACGCATGTAGCAAGCGGGAAAATCAGACACAAACAAACGCCTGCGCGATTCAACCCAGTCTCATTCACTGGGACAGCCAAGTATGCAAAGTTCTTGCCAACTGTTGTCATCATGATGAACTCTCAAAAATGAAAAACATCGGCTGTAATTCAACCCGTATTGCCAAAGTTTTAGAATCCAAACGTTCCGCTCACGTTGGCAGCTGCGTGTGTGGTAGATTATTCCGTAATAAATTGCCGGCCAGATGAAAGGATGGCGCCCTTGACAAAAGGTTTGTTTACGCAAACACTTTTTTGAAGCCCTTTGGTTCCCTTTCCGAAATGTTTTACTCTTTTGTATGTATGTAGTGAGGATCAAGAGCCCACCTAGTCCAAACTCTTACCTGCAGGGTAAGAGCTATGTGTGCGAGACACACCCTAATCCCCCAAACATCCTGACCTTAATAAACTGGTTGCAGCTTGTTCAGAGCAGACCTGATCAACATTTGTTGTTATTTTTTGTCGTTTTTTGGGGTTTGTCAGTGTTGCAAGTACCTCTTCAGAGCCTGGATCCTTCGCCAGGCCAGCTCTCTCCGAGTGCCATGTGCATCCTTAAAATTTGAGCTCCTTGGCAAAACTGAGTCTACCTTTGTGACCTAATCTTGTGCCTCATACCAGAACAAAAGCAGTCAGAGCTAATTAAAGAGCAATTATGTTTAGTGCGTGCCGGGGCAAGTGCTCCTGTCGGTTTGGCTGATGAATGAGAGACGTGGTCTTGGATAAAGCTGAAAGCTTGAGGCAGTGCTGCACATAACGGTTCACTGTGGAACGGGTAAGCCTCAGTACTATAAATGTATGGCATTTTACAATTGATTTTCTTAGGGCGTCGACCTCACAGTGCAGAGGTACCGGGTTCAATTCCAGCTCTGGCCTCCCTGTGTGGAGTTTGCATAGGGCCTACGATTGGCTAGCAACCGGTTCAGGGTATCCCCCGCCTACTGCCCGAAGACGGCTGGGATAGGCTCCAGCACCCCCCGCGACGCTTGTGAGGATTAAGCGGATCAGAAAATGGATGGATGGATTTTCTTATGGCTTCGTGACACAATAGTTTGCTGATGCTTTTTTTTTTTTCAATTGTGGGTGGTAAACTAATGAGATGGATGAATATGGAAGCGTGAGAGTTGGTTGTCGAGACATTGTGTTATTGCGGTCAGGGTAGTCTACGCTCATCTTGTCTTTGTGGGTTGGCAGTAGCGAACTGAGTCGTTTGTCAAGACTTCGGCTAGATTGTAGTCATGTCTTGATGGAGAGTGCATGACTTCGCTGCAACCAGCGGAGCTGCATTTGATTCAGTCCTAACTGGTTGACATTATGACGTTGACAGCGAAACAGGAGCTCAGAACTTTCAAAGAAAGTGACATACAGTAAATAATACAGCGTTAACTAAAATTAGTTCCCACAGTTTAGCCTTTCCTGAAATTTGGAGTTTGAGTCGAGTATACCGATGTTGTTATTATTGAAAAAGAAAAGGTCCTCCTTCATTTTTAGACCACAAATCCCCTCTAATTGAGTTTTCGCACCCCTCTCTCCATTAAGTTTGTGTTAATTTTGGGTGAAATATTTAATGTCATATTGGTTTATGGGAACAATTAGCAATGTCATTGTGTAATGATGATATCAGACTATCCATCCATTCGCCCATCCATCCATTTTCTGATCAACTTAATCCTCACAAGGGTCAGAGTGTGCTATAGCCTATCCCAGCTGTCTTCGAGCAGCAGGCGGGGGACACCCTCAACTGGTTGCCAGCCAACCACAGGGCACACATGGGCACTCACACTGAGGGACAATTTAGTGTTCAGTCAGCCTGCCATACATGTTTTCGGAATGTCGGAGGAAACCGGAATACCCAGAGAAAATCCACGCAGCCAAGGGGGAGAAGATGCAAAGTTCACACAGGAAGGCTGGAGCCGGAATTGAACCCTGCACCTCGGCACCGTGAGGTCAACGCGCTAACCACCGGACCGCCAGGCCACCAGACTATCCATTTAACCGTAATAATTTAATTTAGTTTGGGAATCATTGTGGATAATGCAAATGTTTATTCCTAGCTCGTGGGTCTTGAGAAACCTTCACTTTGGTATATGGCACATTCTGGAGTGCTGCAAAGGCCTCGAGGAAAGCAGAAAGACGTGGATTTATTTTTGGTGGTGTCATTTTCTTCTCGTTTCAGTCATGTGCAGTAGGTGTGCAATCTACAGTATATACTGTGTGTGACTGTCGGTGTGGAATTTGCCTCCAACCTTAAGCAACCTTTCTTTTGAAATCATTCTTTTCTGCATCTCATTGACACACCAAATAAACGAACACTTTCACAACAGTGGGTCGCACAGAGGTTAAGTGTTGGTTAGATTCCAATCTAATCTTCAGTTAGCAAAGCACTTTGACACATCCAAAAAGTACAAAGATCTCTCCCCCACCCCCCGCTCATCCCTGCCCTGGAGATAGGTGGACACTCTCTGCTGGCCGGCCTGTTCATTCATTTGTCATTAGTCAAAAATTTTCTTCCAACAGAGTCTCAAGGAAAATCGACTAACCCTGGCATTTGTTTCAGCAATACCCCAAGGACCTCTCGGCCAGGCTCTCATGCACACTCACCGAACTCCCGGCTCTGTTTCCCCGAGCAATGACCTCTTCAGACACATGGCCCCTTTCATTCCGTTCGGCTGAAACATCCCCGCTCCATGGCTCCCCCTCGGGCCCCCTTCAAAGTGTTGGGATGTAGCCTGCAGGCTTTTCACAATTGACACATTCAGACGCGTTCTTGACTGTCAATAGTTTAAATCACCGTGAGCAATCAGAGGGTCATATGAGAAGGATGATAATATGATTTCACCTCTTTTAGAAATATGAAACTCTTTCCGTGCTTATGTTTGGATCAAGTCCCAATCGTTCTTTGAGTAAGATATGTCGCTGGTGCCAATGGGTTCATTTACTCTTGGTCATGAAATCTTGGAAATAGTAGACGAGGACCAGTCATTTCAAAGCACACCAAATAAGTTTTTGTGTGTCTGAACTCAGCATCGGTGGAACCCTTGCATTTCTTCAAACCAAAACTTTTCAAGAAGCCAGCAAAACTGCATGTTTGTTGAGCCATTAATTTGGAGTCACACTCATAATATGAGGAATTTCAAGTCTTGGGTGAACCTCACATCAATGTTTTGGGAATGTGGGAGGAAGCCGGACAGCCTAAAGAAAACTTATTCAAGCATGTGGAGAACATCAAAACACCACAAAGAAGGTTTTAAGATTTGTTGACTACAAGGCAGACGTACTACCTCACCACCCCTGTACTGCTATTACTGTCAATCACGGAAAATCAGACTGCCCACACTGGAAAACATTTTGAGTTCGACTCACCTCGACATAATCTCAGGCTCTCTCGCATGAAACCAAAATCCTCTGGAGTTGTCGGTTAGAGATTAAAAAAAAAATGTAGGAAATGAGGACAGAGATAAGGGCCGTGCGCCGGGAAGCTGTTAATACAATAAAAAAAAAAGGATCTCGGCTGACAGGTGTTTCCTTCACACTGGATAAAGGGAAAACTGTTTGTTTTGTACAACTTGTGAAAGGTATTTTTGGCCAGGGCTTTGTCTGGCCAAGGTCCCGTCATCCATGAATTAAGTCGACAGGCTTTGAGCCTTGTCATGAGCTTAGTACAGCCCGCCATCCACTGAGCCCAACGTGTTTCAGTTACAGTGGTAGCTCTACTTACGAATGTCTCTTCATACGAAATTTTCAAGTTACGAAACGCCTCAACAGGAAAATATTGTAATAATATATCACTTCTGAGAGAGAACATGAACTAAAGAGGGCAAAAAATCATGAGGAGGAAGTTAAAAGTTAAATGGCCATCATTTTTATTCTTTACTGTATTCTTTGTTTTTTACATTATGCACAACTGTCATTTATTGTGCAATAATCTCATTGTAACATGTATTTGTTACATATTTTGACGCATTTTTATGCAGAAAACATTTATGTCTGAATTTGGGGAGGTGGGGGGGGGGGGGACTTGGAACGGATTAGGGCATTTACATGGAAAACGCGTCTCTACTTACATTTTCTAGATAATACATTTCTTCCTGAACCAATTGATTTAGTAAGTAGAGCTACTACTGTATATATTTTCTGCCATCTAATAGAAGATCATTTGTTTGTTCTGTCTAGCACTGTAAGTCTTCGGCATAGAAATGGTAATTGAATAAAGATACATTCATTTTTGCAAAGAAAATCATTTTTGGAGCAATTGAGTGAAACATGATCATTTGCCGCAACGCACCTCCAAGAGCTCTCACGCGGCACACTCATGCACCCCGGGCAGTCTGGTTGAGAATCACTGGCAGAGATAAGTGCTTTTAATCTTTTCAAATAAACAAGCCGATGCTTTGCTCATTCGTAGCGCTAAGCTGACGACCGTTACTGTGCAAACACTCTCGACGCTATCTGCTTTTTGAGGTCGTTCTCCATGTATATCGGTGGAAAACTCGGACACAATGACAAGCACTGACTGCTGAGGACTTTGCCCATCAAATATTGACTCGGGCAAAGTCACCTGTCGCAAGTGGCGATGGTGTGAAGTGGCTTGAAGGCCCTGGCTCACCGGTATCGTTCCTTTTGTGACAGGAGAGCCCAGCATTCAGCATGGAGGAGGGATACGAGCTGGACCTGACGTACATCACGGAGCGCATCATCGCAGTGTCCTTTCCGCGTGGATGCCTGGAAGAGATCTACGCTCACAACCTGAAGGATGTCACACGAATGCTCAAGTCCAAGCACGCGGACAATTACCTTGTCAGTATAATGCACGCCTACAGTCTGTTGTCGCCGTTGTGGCCTCGGGTCAAAGTGTGCACATTGCATTGATGTCACTGTTGCATGAATGTTGACCAAGTACTGATTTTTTTTTTAATGCTGAGCTCATTCACTATTTAGAGAATCGATGTCCAAAAAGAACATGCAGATTGACTCACTGCCTGTGTTTTCCACAGATTATCAACCTGTCAGAGAAAAGACATGACCTGTCAAGAATGAATCCAAAGGTAGATTTTTGAGACCACGGTAGGCCCGGATATGCTGTACATCATACATGATGCCGTTTTGTAGGTTGCTAAAAGCGTATGAAGAACATGTACATACAGTGGACCAAGGATACATCGGTTGGCGCCATCATGTT
The DNA here is from genome assembly GCF_025434085.1 of Hippocampus zosterae. NCBI lineage: Eukaryota > Metazoa > Chordata > Actinopteri > Syngnathiformes > Syngnathidae > Hippocampus > Hippocampus zosterae. Next base: position 13,466,624 of record NC_067465.1, read on the forward strand.
TTATATTTATCATCTATGTGTTTCTCAGACAAATATTCACCTTAATGATGACTTTTTTTTCCGCACGTTCCAACTTTTGTACTAATTTGTGTTGCTGTCGGAATGGAACGTCAACCGAGGTCCTGCCGTGTCTGAAATAAAATCAAGCTAGATTAACAGAACATGCATATTTTATCACATTGGCGAGTGTTAAAATAACAGTAAATAAATAAAGGGTGCTAATAGTAAAAAAAAAATATGAAGGGAGCCTATGTAATGTTTTTCAAAGAACAAAAATATCAACAAAAGCCAAAGATCTATTGATATATTTAGACCCAACGGGTTTTGATGCATCCGTATTGCGTTGTATTCACACTATGTTGTGTGTTTTCAGACTCTGGAAACTGGCTGGCCTGACATGCATGCCCCACCTCTCGATAAGATCTGCACCATCTGTAAAGCCATGGAGAGCTGGCTCAATGCGAACCCGCTGCATGTGGTGGTTGTCCACTGCAGGGTAAGCATTCACAAGCCCCCCCCACCCCCCCACCCCTGGAAATGCCAAACAAACAGTGCTTTAACATTTAAGTATTTGACTTTCTTGGTGAAGTGGAATTGCTTTTATATTTTAGGGAATTATTTAGAGTGCATACCATATTCCAGCCGTCTTTTGAAACTTTTGTTTTCATTTATGGGTCTTTCTAATGAGTTCATACCCCAGTTCCATTTCGCCTCATCACCTCTAACCAGTTGCCAAACACAATGAACCAATGAACCACAGTGGACCAATGAAACAGGCTTTTACATTGGCGCTGAAACTTTTTTAAACGTGTATGACAGTTAATGTAATATGCAGTGTACAGTGTGTTTTAATAATTTCATCTTACCATGGTTAATTCATTTATACCCCTGTATGAGTGATGATTTGTTTAAAATCTCATTTAAAACATGGAGATCGTTCTATTTCTATTCCTACCGACTGCTGTCAGGCTGCTGAATAAACATACGTGAAAACCTGTGACCATTGTAAAATAGCACAGCCACCTTATGCTGTGTTTTCTATTCTATTGCTAATTTATTATATTTATTCTACAAATATATTCTATTGCTAATGCTATATTTTATATTGCACTTTGATTGAACTGTGTACAGCTCTCTATGAAACATTTATTTTGTGCATCAAAACACTTTTTTTTTCTTCCACCCCCCCAATTTTGCTGCTGTAGACTATAAATTTCCCCAGTGTGGGACAAATAAAGGTTATCTTATCTTATCTTATCTTATTTTCAATGCGGAAAAAGGTGTTTCGAAATGCAAACAAAGCATCGCAGATTTTTTTTAAACCGAAGGAGCCACTGTGAAGAGCATTTCAATGTTGTTTAACATGATGACTCGTCTCTTGTTATCTAGGGCGGCAAAGGGCGAATTGGCGTTGTCGTTTCATCCTTTGTGCACTTCACAGACGTATCCGCCAGGTGAGCGCTCATGTGTATTTATAAATGTCTTATGTTTGTCTTCTCGACACCGTTTGTCATCGTTTGCCCACTCCCTGTCTCTGTCGAGCAAACCACAACAATGCATCGTGACTCATTCGGCGGACTGCAAACTAAGTCAAGTCATTTGTTTACCTCCTGTAATTCAAGGTCGATGTGATTCAGAGGCTGACAAGGAAGGGAGGAAAAAAAAAGGGAAAACCACACAATTTAAGTGGTGAATCACCCCATATAGAATGACATGAATCCGCTTGAGAGAGAAAAAAGTGGCGACTGTAAAAGCCGCCGGCCACGGTGTCACTTTCAGTGTATCTATTCAACTTTGACAGTCCATGTGACTGTTTTTACTTGGTCTACCCAGTGAGGCTCGGCAAAGAGAACATTTACTTTTCTCCATTGTTGCCTTTTACACGCAACTCGGAAAAACTGGGAATTGGTGATCTAACACACGTTGGATGCCGGAATCAAACTAAATGGGTTATCACTTATATATCGCTTCTCTACCTTTGGTACTCAAAGCGCTTTACACCGTTTCCTCATTTATCTACTGATGATGCAGCATCAGGAGCAACTGGGGGTTCAGTATCTTGCTCAAGGACACTTCGACAAGGTCGCATTGGCCAGGAATGGAACCCCCAATCTCTGGATTGGTAGACGACCACTCTACCACTTAGCCCTGCCGCTATCCTCTGCTGTGGCTCTTTGGCGGTGTGAATGGGACCTTACATGCATTTAACATCGTCGACCGGGTGGCAAACTCCTTTTTTGTCGCGGGCTACATTTTAGTTCCGGTTCCTTTCACAGGGCCGTTATGATTGTGAAACTGTATACTGTAAATGTTTAAGTAACCTATCATATCATTACATATAGACAACAAATTGAGGTAAAACAAGTTTTGAAATCAGAAGTCTAGGATAATAGTTTCTTCAACCCCTTCACCCAAAAAAAAAAAATTAATAAAAAAATAATTTGGAAAACAATCCAACTGTATATGCTTAAAACCCTTAGATCATGAACGACGGCAGCACAGAACATCCTTGGAGTGAATATTTTTACTGTAATGACAACCGATTTTGGAAGAAATGAGAAGTATCTGCTGCTCCCACGGACACAAAAAAAAATTATAATGTGGCTGGCCAGATCTCAACATTGACTTCACCCTTCTGTGTTGAAAGCACTTGTACAAAATACTTTTTGGACTTTGTACTTTTTTTTTATGCCACACCAGACTCCGATGCTGACCTCACTATGGAGTACGCATCTCATTATCGGATTTCGTGTCACTGTATGAAAGTCGTGGCAATATCAAACCTTCGTAGGGTTCTGTATAAAAGGCACATGTGCGTAAATGCGGCTGCAGAAATGTCACTTTGAAAGAGTCCGATGGAAAGGACGCGGTCGAGAAGGTGAACGTGAAAGACAGGAGTCTCTGAAAAAGAAAAGTCAGAGGAAGCGATAAGAAGAGAATGCGTCAGATTTACAAAAGAATAGATTTGCGTGGACGGGTGGGGGTGGCGGGGGGCGGCACGAGGGTCCGGGTGAAAAGGCCCCCACGCTTGTTGGTTTTAGGGATGCCTGAATGGCCGAGTTGTGCACACACTGCCTCCTCTCCGCCTCCCTGTTTACTTAAAGCTGCCATTCTCTTCCTCTCTGCAGGAATCCCTTGTCCCTCTGCTTACTTTCACCCGTCTCCATTATGCATGTGTATGCATGTGTGTCAGTGTTGACCTTGTACAAGTCAGGGTTAACGCACTTTAATTACTGGGGCAGCACAACTTGAATCTCTCGTAGTCATCATTCCTGAAAGTGTTAAATAAATGGTTTCTCCCCCATCCCATCTATTTCCTCAAAGTGCTGATCAGGCATTGGACCGCTTCGCCATGAGGAAATACTACGATGACAAGGTGTCTGCTCTCATGACCCCTTCACAGAAGCGGTAAGAACCACAACAGTTCCTGGGATCACCATTCAACTTTTGAGGAACATGTCATCTTTCACTGATTACGAAGCCGTGTTTGATATTTTTTCAGTCTCATTAATGAGTATGTGACTTCCATTTCTTTGCCATTCTACAGCACAGGAAGATGTGAAAATTAAAACACTTAATCTGAGCCACAAAAAGAGCTCACCATAACTATTATATCGATGCATATACATATTTCATACCTACCAAATGACATGACTAATCCAATTTTGTTTAAAGCACTGCGAAGATAACTATAAAATGGAGCAAGCCCTATCTACCAAAAATGTCATATTGCGTACAAAAACTTCTTTTGATAGCTAACCCAGCAACCACGAACCTCATAATGAAGCTACGATCACATGAAAACAGCATAAATCTCCAATTCTGCCATAAAATGAAATGAGAAGCACAATCAAATGACGTTGATAATGGACCCAAGATAATGTTTACTGATGCTGAGCCATGACTGGTCATTACCTGAGCCCTGAGCAACTGTGATGTCAATTGCAGTCGACAGCAAGTGGCAAAATGGCCGTTTAATGTTAATAAGGCTAACACAATCTATTGGGACCAAATTTGCCAATAGAATTATTTTTGCTCTCTCTTTTGTTATTTGGTAAAGTCGTAGTAACTTTTGATCCGGTCAATACAGTGATCCCTCGCTATTTTGTTTATCGCGGCTTCAGTGCATCTGGGATTTTTTTCAAACATATAAAAAAAAAAAATAATTAAAATACATGTACTGTATATGTTGCTCTATGTGACCCACTGTTTTTTTTTGCAGCATCTCACGGACCGTTTGCAGACTTTTTGCGGACTTAAAAAAAAGAAAATTACCTGTATATGTTTATTGTTCGCTACTTTGCGGATTTTCGTTTATCGCGGGTGGTTTTGGTCCCCATTAACCGCGATAAACAAGGGATTACTGTAAATAATAACAAATGAGAAAATGTTGATGACTTGCTGATTTGAATAAAATAACCCATGACAACAGGAAACAACAAAATATGCAAAAAGTCTAAGTATTGCGAAGATGCAAACATGAAGTAAATCTTTCCTGCACACTTGTCTAACTTTGATTCATCGTTGTGTTTTTAGGTATGTTTGGATCCTCAACAGTCTCCTAAGCGGATCTATGAAGATCAACGCCTCACCTTTATTCCTGCACTGCATCATCCTCCACGGAATCCCCAACTTTGAGTCCTCTGGAGGTTAAAACATTTTTTTGGGGGGGTTTCTGCCACACACGATAATATTTCAACAGCAAAATGGCTTCTTGCTCGAGACATGCTAACAACGCAGAGTTCAAACTTAAGGCAATCGGTTACACAGTTTAACGCGGAACTAGAGAGCAGCGGCAAGTGAGTTCAACGTTCATGAGTCAATGTTATAACTTGCTGTTGGTTAAGCAAACTGTGTAGCTGCTTTATTAAAAAAGTTTTACTGACATCTGATCGTTCTGTTGGTGTTTCCTTGAGTATAGTATCCATCTAGTGGATGCATTGGGGATTGCATCTTACAATGCGGTGCGCCCAATGTTTGAAAAAAATGACAAAATAGGCCATTCATTGCACCTCATACTCCAGTGCGCCTTTTAGTGTGGAAATACGGTCGTAGTAAAAATGATTCTCTTTCTAACTTTTGGCCGAGGGCCTCAGTAAGTTAAGCAAAGTGAAATAAAGCTAATATAAAGTAAAACCAATCAAACCATGAAGACATCTGACAGTAGAAGACATTTACCGTAGAGGAGAAGCTTTTCTTGCAGTTGCCATGCTAGCCAATAACCATTAGGGATATGCTGTCAATTACAGAATATTATTAACTCATGCAATATAAAAGGGGCGGTATGGTGGTCAACTGGTTATCGCGTCAGAATTTGCATTTCTCCCCCGTGCCTGTGTGGGTTTTCTCCGGATACTCCTGTTTCCTCCCACATTCCAAAATCATCCATGGCAGGTTATTGGAACACTCTAAATTGTTCGTAGTGTGACTGTGAGCGTGAATGGTGGTTCATCAATATGTGCCCTGCGATTGGCTGGCAAGCAGTTCAGGGTGTCCCCCACCTATTGCCCAAAGACAGCTGGGATAGGCTCCAGATCCTTGTGAGGATAAAGTGATTAGAAAATGGATGGATGAATCATGAATAATGAGGTTCCTTAATTAAAGCAGACCAATTTGGACACATTCATGTCAAAAATAACATCTCTTTTTTTTTTTTTTGCAGTATGTCGACCCTACGTCAAAGTTTACCAGGGAATGCAAGCGGTGTATTCATCTGGAATCTAGTAAGTAGTGCAGTCAGTCTCTGTTTAAATCGTAATTCAGGGTTCAAAATTAGTTTGATTCCAACTTTTTCCCTGACAGTCACATCGGTCCAGGCCACAGGGGGCGGATCTGTGTCACCTTAGAGCCTGCCCAGCTTCTCAAAGGGGACATTATGGTCAGGAAAATAAACGGCGCACAATATACACGAATGACATCAGTATTCTATTTCAGTTTGACATTATTTTGTTTATTCCCGTTTTAGATTAAATGTTACCACAAGAGTGAGGTTTCGTCAGAGCGTGAGGTGATTTTCAGGCTGCAGTTCCACACGGGAGCACTGCAGGGCTATAAGCTGACGTTCGATAAAGAAGACATGGAAGCCGCCAACAAAGGTAAAAAAAAAAACAAATGGAAAAAAACCCCAACAGGTCACGACTCGTCTCCTTTATCAAGGAGCACATCGGGTTTAATTCTCACTTCCTGACATTTTAAGACCAATAATCTTCTCCACAAATCCAATCCCCGAAACAGAATATTGTCTCTTCATGCTCATGGCATCATTTTGTTGTGTTTCAGATTCCAGATTTCCAGAATACGGCAAAGTAGAGCTAGTTTTCTCAGAGGGACCGGAAAAGATTCCTGGTAAGTTGAATTTATTTAAAAAAAAAAAAAAAAAAAGGTACCATATTTTCCGCACTGTAAAACGTTCCATTTTTTTCAAAAGCCAACAGTGCGTTTTATAATCCGATGTGCCTTATATATGGATCAATATTCAGATTTCTTCGACGTAGTATTTTAAATGCTCTGAAAAGTGCTTTTTATTTTGTTTTATTTTTTTACAGCTGCAGAGGTTATGAAAGCCCTCTATAAATAAAGCGGTATTGTATTATATCGTATTCCGTTTAGCGTAGCTCCATCTAGTGGACGCATAATGTAACTGCAGCCACTATTGTGGCTTCTATTCTATGCGCCTTATAATCCCCTATACATAAAAACAGTTTTAAAATAGGCCATTAATTGAAGGCACGCCTTATACTCCTGAGTGCCTTATAGTGCGGAAAATACGGTAATTTGTTCTAATTACAAAACAATCAGTCGCAAAGGAAGTGTTGAGGGTGGCCCGGTCCCGCTGTAAAGTTTCAAGTTGGAATATCATCAGTGACCACTCGATGGCAGACATCACTTACAATATGAGTTGGCCAAATACATTTTTTTTGTGCTTTTGGAATGACATGCATGGCAAACATGGTGCCTGAATCATTTTTAGTTTTTTTAAATTGAGTAAGATTTTGCATTAAATGTTGGTATGCTGTTCAGCATTTTTTTTTCCTTCCTTGAATAGTAATTTTTCTGCACGAAAGCCCTTTGTGACAGAAGGGGGGGAGGCAGAGGGGGAATCACAGGATGTGGTTATTTTTAGATTGTTCACACACGTTGCGGTCAAAAGTTAGATCGTTGTACGTGGATTGAGCATGAAATATATTAAGGTACTGTGACATACATTTGTTCACAAAAGAAACGGACACGCGCACCAATCAGATTTTGCTCATTTTTAAAAAGAGATGTTTTGTCACATGTCTCGTTAGGAACTGTGTGGTCTTGTGTGGCCTGCCCCATTGGCACTGATGGAAAATTGGCCACCTCCATCATTTAAGTTCCCCATCCCGGAGTTACATTTTATTAGACACAGGCAATGTTTTTGGTAAACAAGTCATTACAACATGCCGAACTAATCATACACGTTTCATACAACTCAAGAATAAAAAGAGGTCAACCAACTCACCATTTGAAGATGCCCGATGGCTGTTTTATAAGTAAGCGACAGCCTAACTTGTCCTACTACTAGTGGCTGTATGGATGTTATGTCACAGCAATGTTTTCATTTCCTCTTCTATGGTTACATCACAATTTTTCTCCTTGCCATTGGTGGTCTTGATTCTGTGGTGAAGAACACATAGAAGCCAAAGGAAAACAGAAAACAATCATTTAGACGCTCACGAACTTAAGGTCTCATAAGATTTGTGACATCACACATGTTGTTGTTTGACTCTTGAGGAATAAGTTTCCAGACCATTTCCAGTCCGCCTTTTTCCAAAAGATTTTTCAAAGCCCTTTGCTCCTTTAGTCACAACCTAATGAAAGAAACTTGATGTAGGAAAACAGACAGTCCCTGCATCCCTTTTCCCTGTTCATACCACCTTGGTCTGCCTCCCTAGGGGGGGATGAAGGGATGTGGGATGTTGCAGAGGCGAAATGTAGTCCTGAGTGTGCTGACAGAAAGGTACCGAAGCCCAGCATGTGCTTCCTTGGAGCCTAGATAGAGAAAAAGTGTGTATGTGTGCGCACACACACCCCCCCACACACACACACACCGAATGCAACGTACGGTACACTTTAACAATATCGTGAGATTCAGTCATGCCTGTAAAGCACAGGTGTCAAAGTCAAGGCCCGCGGGCCAGATGTGGCCCGACACATTTTATATGGCCCGAGTAAGCAATTCAAGCATGCCAACTTCCATGATGCTTGCTAAAGTCTGGACCAAAATTTCAATTTTTCATCTATAATGTAATAATCACAATGTTTAAACAATCCATTATTCTTGACTTCTGATGTCAAAATTAGTTAGGCATCTATTTGTTACTCGCTGTGTATGTACTATGTGGAGGTGGTCAAACATTTATATGGTTTCACAAAATTCACAGTCATATCGACCCTCCAAGTGAAACCGTAACTACAATGTGGCCCTCGACAAAAATGAGTTTGACACCCCTGCAGTGTCAAGGCATTTTAAAAAAGGCTTTTACCAGGGTCGTTCATTTACAACAAACTTCAGTTCTAATTTGTATGTGTGTTGGAATGCGTAGTTGAAGGCATACATCCAGTAAACATGAAAACCTTTCTTGGGCATAAATCTGACAATTGCATTTCGTTCATCATCAGCTGGTGGAGTGACACTACAAAGGAGCAAAATTGGGATGGTTTGAATTGATTTGAGTAAAAGTCACAAAGAGTGTCTCCCCCATTGCTTAATTCTAGCATTTAACCATTTGAATTCACCCTGTAACCTGATAACATGATAATCTGTCCACTATCGTAACCGCTGTCCCGGACAGTGTTAAATCAATACTGTCATGAACAATTTGGTAACAAAGTCCTTTGTCTGTTTAAATGAAGAGATTTATGCTCTCCGTGTCAGACATGGATGAATCGTCTGGCTCCAAGCAAACATGAAATACAGCTTTCTTATGAAGATGTCTAAGACAAATAAATCTCTTTGGACATGGGAACTGCACACATGGATGATGGATTTGAACACAGTTGGATATGATGACTTTTGCATTGCTCTTTGTTTTATTATTTTCGGGGGGAGTTTACGGCACAGTATTCCCTAAATTGTACTGAAGGGAGGTCATTGCGAGATTTGATGTTTCTTTTGGCCTCAGGTGCTGACAGATGGCATAACGGCACGGCCGTGACTGTGGACTACAATACTGCCGACCCGCTGATCCGCTGGGACTCCTACCAGAACATGTGTGAAGCAGAAGCTACTGGAGCACGTAAGTACTCCTCTGAACATATATACTGTACCTTCTTCATCAAATATTACGTTTGTGGTTGTGTGAATGCTTAAGGACGAACGTCACAAAGTTGCAGTGGAACAAACATACTTCGCAATTCTGCACTTGGGATTCATCAATTTGATGATAGATCGATCGATCGATAGATAGGGTGGACCTATCTACAAATAGCGGCGTCTACTGTACACTGGAAACTCAAAGTTCTGATTTCAAAGCCTTTTCCTCATAGGAAATAATAGAAATTAAATGAATCTGTTCCTGGGTCTAACTTCCACATCATTAAACCATAAAATCATTCACAACTGGCTAAGCAGCGTTTCAAAACATTTTCAAATCTCTTTTACCTTGTGCTTAGCGTGCCTTTATGCGTTCTAGTTTTGAGGTTAGGTCTGAATCTCTGCCCCAGCCTTTCTCAGTCTGCGTGTTCGCGCTGTGCTTGTGTGGATTTTCTCACGGTATTCCGCCATCTTATAAATTGTTCATAGGTGTGGATATGAGTGTGATTTCGTGTTTGTCGATATGTACCCTTCGATTTGCTGGTGACCAGTCCACGGTGGCGTATACTGCCTCTTGCGCAAAATTCGGCTCAGATAGGCTTTCGGATCAGCTTCAAATGTCATGCTGACAAGCGCTGTAGAAAATGGATGGATGGAGAAGAGAGGAAAAATGAACTTGACGCGCAATGGCTTCAGTAATGTCAAAGGGAGGAGTGTTGATGTGAAGAATGTGAGCGCCGGCTTCAAAGGCAGGGACTTGAGTTCTCAGGGCTTTTCTATTTTGTTGTTCCTTCAAATGAATAGTTGCGCTTGAACCATCGCATACCCGCTGTAGCGCTTCAGCAGTCAGAGGCTGGCGGCGTGCTGTCCTCGCTGTGGTCACTGCTCTCCACGCAACCGCGCCATTCACAACTCCCGGAATAGATACAGATCCACCCAATTCCCATGAGTCACTGGATGCTTTTATGAATGTTTGATGAAGATGACCTGTGTTATGCTCACATAAATGTTTATTCCTTCAATAAAAAATAAAAATAAAAGAGCAGACTTGATCAAAACCGCAGCCACCACCACTCCGACCCCCGACCCACCCCGCCACTTGATTCTGGAGCATTCATGTGGGATATTTACAGCCCTGCTTTCTCATGTAAACACTACATCCGAGCGGGACTTTGTGAGAATTCGACATCTTCTTCCCAGCAACGTAGTAGACAAGGCGTCCCCTTCTTTTGACAGCCTCCAAAGCGACACGGCCCGAGGAAGTCTCAAAACTGTTTGCCACAAAAGTGCTAAAATGGTGTGTGTTGAGGCAGGGGAGAAAGAACTCATTTACTTCAATGGCTGTTTTTTTCTCCATTCAGTCCCAATGTGTGTTTATCCCTAGGTGTGAATTAAGAATGGGATTTAAAAGGAGTTTGGAGAGGGTGTTTACTGACAAAATGGTATTTTTGTTGGGCACTAACAGCTGGAAATGATTGAAAGTTGGTTTTAAAAGGAGAAATAATGAATCGGTACCTTTTTTCCTCTTTTATCACACGCTATGTAATCTCGTAGGAAGTTGGTATTTAAAGGTGTCCTTCTGCTAACTGATGCCAACTCATAATAATAAACACCGAGAAGGGAGCACAAAGATAGTCACACTTTATTTTATAATGTTCTGAAAATCCGGTTGAATTTGAATGGGGCAAAGAAAATATTAAGCATTCCCTTCCCAAAAACAGTTTAGTATACAGTCAAAATGGGCCATTCATTTTACTTGACAACCACACAATGCTTTCATTTTGTTTAGTCGCTACTTTTCTATAGTCGCAGAGGAGAAGGAAATGAGAAGGATCAGCATTCTCATTCCAAGTCAAGTGTCCGTGTTTTTGACACTCGGGATGTTGGAATCGGAGAAATTTGGGACTAAAGGATGCATTCTATATTTGCGTAGTCGTAGATCAGACCTCCTTCTAGAGAGCTGGCTATAGGACACTTGTGGATCATTTTGGGGCTGACCACAGGCGACAAGGCGGCATACAATTTTAGCATCATGTTGCTCCTTCGGAGTTCTATTTTCACATGTTCGCTACTTGGTGACCCACTTTCACACCAGCCAAAGCAAGCACATTTATCTTGCAAGAGTCCCTATGAAAAACATACGAATCATCTTTTCATCATCAATACACAGGATGGCGTGTGCAAAATGCATGTCAGAACATTGAGCCACTGAGGAGTATCGTCAAATTCTGCCCATCCATTTTCTACAGCACTCGTGTCCTCTCCACTCAACTTCGTTTATTTATCTATTTATTTATTCATATGAAAACTTGAATGGAACCATTGCTGCAAACAAATGGAGCCTCTTCAAGCTGAATTTGAGCACTAGACAGGGTACACCTTGGTAATGTCGCCACTCACTTGTGGGGTACACAGATAAATGAGCCTTCCCACTCATTGGCAATTGAGAGTCTTTAATAAACATAACATGCACGTTTTTTAAATGTGGGAGAACATGCAGCCCAGAATCGAACCCCAAACCTCATAAGTGGGAAGCAGATGTGCTTATCACTAGTTTGCTGTGCTGCCCTGAAGTCAAATTAAACATTCAAAGTGGACGGAATAAGTAAGGCCACACACGTCCGCTATGAGCACACACTGAAATGGAATATTAAAATTGCAGCTGCGGTAGTTAATTGATCGAGTCGGTCCATCAAATTCACCATTTGATCCATTCAGATGTCACATAATAAACTCAGATACAAATGTTTTGCTGTCGAAACTGAAAATTCCAAAAAAATGGCCAACACAAGACATGTCACACACTTTTCCTCCTTTTTGAATAACATCTTTTTCCACAAGAAGCAGACCAACAAGTACAAACTAACAACGACAACATATTTTCCATGAATCATTGCATGTTTTTGACACAACTCACCAAACAAGAACGCCGCAAGAGATTCAGTGCTCTCGAATTAGCCTTCCATAATGAAGGTCAAACATGATTCCACAACCCCATAATTGAGTGTAGGCCACATCTGTTTCTGGACGATATTGTACACTATACATGATAGGAATGCGATTTAATGACACACAAGCGGGAAGAGGACAACTACCAGGATGCTGCTTCTTGTGAAAAGTGGAGGGCAATCGCTTTAATTAAAAAGTACTGTATCTTTCTGAAGAGTGAAAAGCCGGCAGGAAGGAATGTTGTTTTCATTCTGTGATCCTTCCGCCCCCCCATTGGGGTAGTCCCTCTGATGCAGGGCAGGAGGTCTGGTTACTGCCTTTCCCCTGGCCCGCCCCCTTCCCTCTCCCTTCCCCTAAGCCCCGCCTCACGTGTTTACATTCCTCTGCCCTTTTTTGGAGATGTGGAGCCCCCCCCCCACCTTTTACACTCCTTGTGTGGAGTGCAAACACACTCACCTTCTCGCTGGAGAAAGAACTCACTCCAGCGATTTTGACCCTGAACATTATCCGGCAAGGAAAAAGCGATGTCCGCTGCTGTTTCTCTGTATGGCTTCTGCTGCTCATCAACTTCTTAGGAGATGTGGATTCTCTTGTGCGCCCACCTGCATGTTGCGGAAAAGGTAGGAGTATTTAGTGGAGTGAAATGACAAGGGAGTGATGGTCAGCAAAGAGGTGGCAAACATCTGCCTGTAAAGCAGCTCGCACCTTGCTTGGAATGTTACGAGAGGGATTTACTGGAAAGCTGCGAGAGGAGGCCTGAGCCAAGCGAGTTTCGCAAGGCCGGATGCACGTTCCCACCAGTGTGTCTGTGCCTGTGGGGGGTAAGTCATACATACTGGAGTAGCAGCAGGAGTGTGGGCATGGGGAGATGGCGGGGGTCGGGGGGGGGCATTATAATGCATGGCTGCTATTTAGATGTGGCCAGGGTGTGAGGCAAAAGCTTGAACTTTAGGCGATAGATCAAGTGAGGTAAGTATGGCTTTGGTTTCCTCAGTGGAATCATAAAAGTCAAACGAGCAGTGAGACAGAATTCTTCTAGTATTGCTCCCGATGTCTCTGGAGTGATGGATGGCGACTCGGCCCGGCCACAAATGACTGACCTCCCGTGCTTCTCGAGAATTAAAGAGGTTGTTTGGACATATGCCAAGGGTCAAGGAGCAGTCGGCAGGAGAAGGGTGGCTTGATCACAGCAGGGAGAGGAATGCAGAGGTCAAGACGTGCAGCCGTCTGACACGCAGAAGACGCTCCAGGTCTGTTATATAATCTGAGCATTAGGATTCAAGGGTGTTTTTCTTTCCCTTGGAATGCCTGATGGGAGGCAAAGAGTTGTTGTGGGGACAATAGCAACAGAGTGCAAAATGGTTACACAATTCAAAAACGGCGCCAAGGTGTCTTTAAAAAAGAGATCTGACGTTCGTCCGTCTTTCGCGACCAACTTTTCCAATCGCTCAAGCAACTCTTTTTTTGAAAAAGGGTCGAGCCACAACTGAAGGGACGTATTATTGAAAACTTCTGGAGTGTCTCAGAGACTTCCTGAGATGTTCATCCCCCCCGTGTCCAGACTGCAAATGAATGGCATCTGCACAATTTTCACTATGGGTCACGAATGGTGGAATTGTCCAAACCCCAGAATCTTTCCATTGCCTTTTTGCAGGCAGGATGCCAATTACCGCAATAAAAAGGACAATGCCCCACAAAGCAAACAAAAACCTCATGAGGTACTGTATTTGCTCCATTGACTGATATTGGAGTCATTAGTCATCCAGCAATTTTCTATACCGCTTGTCCTCATTCCATCATGCGCATGTCAGTCTTGACTTTGTTCCTTTGAATGGGTTGTAGCTGGGAGGTGAATTCCTAGTATGTTTCTTGCATGGCCAATAAATCTGATCCTGATTCTGATTCGGTTCATGCTCAAGGGTGAACTGGAACCCAGCTGACTGGGGAAATGTCAGCTGGGTTCCTTGGGCTGGTCACCAGGCACGCACAGGACACAAATAAAGACAGATGACCATCCTGTCTCACTTTCACATTATCACTGAGTTGAGAACTGAAGCCAGGCTCAGTGGACCGCAACGTTTGCGAATCTCTGATGATTCCAGAAATGCTACCAATAAATAAAGAACAATTCCTCTGGCTAGTTAAAAGCACATTCACTACCCTTTCACTAAACCTTTTGTTTCCTATTTGACAGTGATACGCTCCCAAAGTCTAAGCCAGGACAAAGCAGCTACCAAGAAGACCCCCAACGGAGGAGAGGCCACACTGGGTCGAGGGACCTGCACCACATCCGCCACCTCCAGTCCCGACCACAGCGATCACGCCCTCTCCGTCAGCAGCGACTCGGGCCTGTCTAGCACCTCCCTCTGGACAGACAGACCTATCGTTTCGTCCGCCGCCGTTACCTCTACCACCGTCCGCTCCAACCAGGGTCCCAGCCAGCAGGAGAAAGTCCAGCTCAAACAGCTGTTAAGTGGATTCGGAGTGGAAGACCCCTCGCTGGAGGAGATGGATGATACATCCCCAAGAGTGGGCATGCATCAAATAATCCCAGCTCAAGTGCACATGAATGGCCATCCCTCAAAAGGTCCTCAAGAGAGGGAAACAGACATCCTGGATGATGAGGTCATTACAGGCCAAGATCTGCATAGCGTGGACAGCTTTGGGACCTTGTCGTCGTCCTGCCATAAAAGCAGCCAAAACTCCCTCCTCTCAGATGGCTTTGGGAGTCCTGGTGGAGAGGAGCAGCAAAGCCAAAGCCAGACTCAGCTCCATCACCCGCTACCTTCTCCCATGGAGGACTTTGAGAGACAGTACGGTGATGCGAGAAGGGGCCATATTGGCTCCGGTAGCAACTCCGTGGTTCCCTCCAAGCCCAGCACCGCTTCTGTGCCAAAGCAGCACGTCTACCTACAGGGAAGCTATTCCACACAGTCCTGGGTCCGCCAACAACAGATGGTTGCCGCACAACAGTTAATCTACATGCCTGAGGATGGAAATGATGCAGAAAGGTACCAAGGGAACAAACAAAGGAGGACTTCACCTAAAGAAGGCCTGACCTTGGAGCAGCAGGACTCCGCTCCGAGAGACACAGCTCCTCATAAGGAGCAAGCAACACTCAACAATAACAACACCAAACGAGATGACGAGTTCAAATCTCTTACCATAGACATTGACAACTCCATCGATCAGCTCAACCAGCTCATCATGGACCTGGACCCCACTTTTGTGCCGCTCTCCAGCAAGAGCAGCTCCATCAAGAGAAACGGCAGCGCGCATGTAAATGGCTCGGCTTCCAAGTGCTCCAACAGCATCAATCTGCGATTCGGCGAGGACAACAAGCAGCAGATAGGTAAGAGAGTCACACCGCAGTGATGCCATGTTGATAAAGTGATATGTTTGACCCGGGGTGAAGGTAGAAGAAGCTACAATACCTTAAAAGTTAAGTGGAGTGAACAGCCGTCATCTCCCCTCCCCATTCCCAACCCGGCGTGTTTGAGTTGCAGAAATAGCAGGGTTGCTGCCAGCTGTTTCAGATGTTTTCAGTAAGTTTCGCAGGTCGGCGCGTTGTTCAGGCCTGCCCGTATAGCTATCAGAAGGGGGACCAGCACATTACACGAGGAGAGGGAGGGGGGACCTTTTTGAACATTGTTCCTCAAAGAGTATGTCTGTGCATATTTTACACATTAAAGAGTTAAAATAAATCAGTCAATGTCAACATGGATTAAGGTAGTTTTAAAAACCCGAGGTGCAATTGAAAGTCACTTTGGAGGAAATCCTGGCAAGGTGAAGAGCCAATGTCTCCTTTTTCCGACATCACACTCTTCCTTGTTCTCATTATCAGCGCATTTGCGTGATTACTCTTGGCCTCGGCGTGTGTCTTTTGCTATTGTACTTCTTTTGGATTTTTTTTTTAATTGGAAACAAAGCAAAATTTGGAAACTTCTCACTCTGTGATGGTGTGAATGGTTGACCTTTTCAAAATGAGCCCTTCGATTGACCGTCGATCAGTTCAAAAGAAGTCCGCTGGAGTAAGCTGGAAAGAAAAAGAATGGATGGGTGGATAGCTCGATGGACATTCTTCAATGTTACTATTGGCTAAAGTTGTACAGGCAATATTTTTTTCCCAAATGAGTTTGATGTCCTTGTTCAACAGTCTCAAAATTGTGCAGTTTTCTATGCCTAAAAGCCTTATTACAACAGCCTATTCATTGTGTATGTGCTACTGCGGCGCAAAGACTGTCGGCAAATGAGGATGTTAGGCCCCTGCCGTGGCAGGCATACTCATGTTTAACATTTTTTTAACTACATTGTTACGACATCTAGTTGCATCCAATTGGAGAGACCCTGGCAGAGTGATTTCAGAGTGACAATAGCAAGAGACTTGCAGGAATGAGTACTGCAGTGAAAACAACTGAGGAAGAAGAGAGAAAGTGCGGGAATCAATCAATTGTGTCCTAGTGTCCTGAGCTCTCACACACAAGACTGATCAGATGGTCAAAAAGAAAAGTGATGGGGGCGGGGGGGTCTCCACTCCATTGAATGTACCATGTTGGTTGAAAGTGAAAGAAACGGGATTTCAGTACAAAGATGTAGCATAGCCACACTTACATCACTTCAATTAGATGTCCTTCTTCTTCATTGCTATAAGCAATGCCTGAGGCTTTCGTTGCAACAGTGCAGCTTATATCATGTCCAAAACAAGAAGAGGCACCAGGCTACTTCCCATTCAGACACTTAGCAACCAAAGCCAAACATGGGCAAGCTTGTGCCGAGCTGCATCATTCCGTTGCCGTTCTGTGCTCAACACTGTGGTGGATGCCGCAAAAATCAAAGGCAGCATGTAAGTGTCTTGATAGCTTTCAGTGTGGCGTTCACAACACTGGAAAAGTCAGAGTTGATCATCTTCTTTGAAATTCAGCCTAGAAAAACAACAAGGCTATTAGGTTCCACTCACTTAAATCTTTGAATAGTCAATGACAGCTGCAATGCACTTAAGTTGGTGTTTTTAGCCGGAAACTAATGAGGCAGAGAGAAAAGGCAGTCATCCACATCCGGCTGCGTGTGAATCACAACTCCAGCATGTATTTGTGGCTGGCAAAGGGTGGTAAAGATGATGGTTGGCCTGTGGAATTTCCGAGAAGGAATTGTGAGCCTTCGGGCAAATATTTTTCCATTTGAGTCCAAAGAAAGCCATACCTGTCTGTGCATATCAGCTACAAGAAGGCGTTTTTAAGGGGGAGGAAAAAAAACGTGTGGAAAAAAAGCCTTTATATGTTATGGATTGTTCTATTTTATTCACTCTTACTTGCAGTCCAAAAAAACAAAAAAACACCATGCTAGTTTAGATACTTAAAAAAAATGAGCTACCTTAAAGGCTGACGATGAGGAAAAATTGAGGTTCAATTTAATCAGTTATATGTTATGATGCCACTACTTGCGTGGTGTTGTCAGCCTGGCGAGTAACACAGAGACGTTGGTTGCTAACTTCATTTAGCGCTTTTAGTTCTGATCGCTTTTACGCAAAAACAACTTCATGTCCTAAAACTATATTTGGATTAGTGAAACAGAAATGGACTCAACAGCAGACAGTTCATAAAATGTGACCACCGCGACTTGACAACTCTTGGTCAATCATCAGACAATGCGACTAATGAGCCCCATTATTAGCACTTGGGCATCATTAGCATTCTTCGGGGGGCTGACAGTCCTGAGCTCACGGGGAGGGTTTAAATTAACACCCTAGTGCTGAATAGTGACGTTCCTCAGCGTAGTCACAGCAGCGAGACCCCGCAACCTCCCACCCGCACATACACACGCTACCAGATAGCTCACTAGCATTCCTCAGCTGTCTTCTCAAACCATGACTGCAGGCATTAGCCTTTGAGGAACCTGCCAGCATGCCTTAAGCCCCTTTTCACTTACGAAAAGATAATGAGTGTGGACGGTATTGCAATACTATCCATTAGTATAACAATTTATTTTATGCCTCATCGTCTTTAGGCTATTGCAGCGGCTGTGGGCGACAACCTCGACTGATCATGGGCCACCCCATTATTAGGGATATTCCCAACAGGCTACTCAAGCACATCCATCTATCCACCGATTTTCTATAGCGCTTAGAGTCTTAGCAAGAGGTGACATCCACCATGGACTGGTCACCAGTTATTTACAAACAGGCTTTCACACACATATGGAAAAAGTGGAATAATGGAGGAAGGCGTAGTGACGTTAGAAAACCCCCACAAGCACCCAGAAAATACCTAAACTCCACACAGGAATGCCAAAGCCAAGATTTGAACCCGCAGATTCTCCGAACCGTGACGCAAATGTGCCAGCAGCTAACCCAAACACATCTGGAGCAATTCATTTCACATTTAATAACCCACCGCTTCCTCCGTCCAGCTCGCCAGTCCGACAAAGCGGATGTCACACGAAGTCTGAGTTGCCAAGGGAGTGACGTCACAGATCGCCCAAGGTTCTGCAACTCGGGGCGGACGGGACCAGAGGAGTACAGAAACCAGAGGACGCATTCACCCCGTTTACCACAGACACAGGTACGATCAACCTTACAGCTTTTCCCGACTAGCTTTGTGTTCAATGTGGCTTTTTACCATTTATATTGTTTGTCTCCAGCATACCGTGTTGTGCAGGAGTAACAGTGCTGACTACAGGACGCAAGTTCCAGATGCAGACAGCGGTGTTGAAGCTGGGTGCGACGGAACTCCACCCACACCCGCCTTCCCAATATCGCCACCTACACCCTACGGTGAGTCGAGTTAGTGTCTCCCTTATGTGCAAGAGAACTATTTTGACCTAAAATACTCTTGCAAGATGCTTCCCAATGATTTGGTTTGTCTTGATGCGAGTGTATGACGCTGGTTCAGAAAACGATTAGTGGGTTAAGAGCCAGAGGAGGGTGCCAAGACATTTCCACGTCACCAACATTTTCCTAGACCAGGAGTCTGTTAAAGTCCCTCTAGTCTAGTGTATGTCTAAAGCTTTTCTGCCAGTTGGATATGCCTACCAGAAGGGTTCTGTGAAGGCTGATCTAAACGATGCAGTAGAAATGGGTGGTGAACCTCTCCCATGTTGTCTTTTGACTTCTAATCGGTCAAGGTAGCTCATCTGTAAGCACTTTGGACATGGAGGTTTGTGGTTCAAGTGCCACTGTTGATTGACAACTCGTTGGAAAGATGTGTAGTCTGATCTGAAGTGATGATTAGGTGCCCTTCAGGTTTTGTAAAGGATTTTTAGCAAAAAATGCTTTCAACAAAAATATCTTGTTTTTGTCTTTTCAGTGAAAAATGTGTCAGAGTTTACTCAGTCATTCCGGCAAACACCACCTCCCAGCATTCATTCCTATGGAGGCTTCAGGACAGATCACGGTAAGTCCATTTCAATGTCGTCAAGGCAATGCATACGTTTGTATGCTCTGTGACTTGACATCTTCACAATGATGTTTTTGGGAGAGAAACCAAAAACCGAAACAAAAAATTCAAACCTGGGGCGATTTCCTGAATGGTCTTTGGTTTCTCTGTTGCACTCAATGGTGAAATCTCTTTAGACAATACAAGTCTGATGACTAAAATACACCCATTTGGTTTTGTGGGGTTTATCTGTGATGTGGAAGACAGTCTGTCTTCCAGATTGCTCACCGAGATAGGAAGTCGTACCAGCATGTGGGGGGAGGACTTCAATAAATTTGACTTAATCCTTTCATCATGTTGGTTTGCAGCCTTTCTGTTTAGCACACAACGTCACAGCAACATTGTAAATCTGGAGGTGCCCACAAACAGACATTTGGTATTGCCGTCTTGTAATTCATTTGGACTCAACTTCCCTGTGGCATTAACTCATTGTGGCCTAAACTTGTTCATCTTTCTCTCGGACGGCCTGGGAACGAAACGCTGCCCCTGCTGTGCCTCTTCAAACCAGAGACACCCAAAGCCAGAATCCTGGCAGCATTCAGTTCTGTCTCACTACCATGGTTACTGTGGGGCAGGGAAGCCATGAGACAAAGACAAACCTTTCTTCCCCCCTGTCTGAAACTTTCTCTGTGTACACAGTTGGAAATACAAACGCTATATCTGCGCACAACTGAATAAAAAAGAAACCGCCTAAAGCTTAACAACACTGCGCTTTTACCTAATTATGTCAGTCTGCTCAATCGAATCCGATTTGTGGCGGAAATAATTGGTAGGTAGTTTTAGAAAGATTGATGACTCCTGTTTTCATTTCCTGTAAGCCACAATATTGATTGGACTCAATTCAAGCTCTTCTCTGAGGCAATATTTCCCACTTATATGGCTATTTCTATGCTTTCCTTTGTGGGTTCTTTCAATTCAAATGAACACAAAATGGAAAGAAAACAGCTCTATCATTTTCTTGTCTCTCACGCAGATTTGCGAGGATATTCAGAGATGATCAATCATGCTGGAGATGACGGTGTGTCAAATTCCGCCATCAGCTGCCACAGGATACAAAATACGACACATTCCGCCTCCATCGTTGGGTCGCATCAGCGGATAGACGGGTAGGATTCCGTCCAGCTCCATATATAAAAATATGTGTTGTCATTGTTGATCTTCCTCTGTCGTCCTTTTCATAAATGAAGTCCATCAGTGAATCAGTCTTGGCCAGAGCATCCCGTCCTGAGCCGTCAAGCGTCTTTGAACAGCTTCCCTTCCAGGCAAGCCCCCCAGCACCCCACGTCACTGGACTATGCCCCCCAACACGTCCACCCGGCTCCTAACGCCCACAGCTCGCCTCGAGGCAGCCAGCGAAGCCATATGGCTCGCTATGACCTCAGGCACAGTCCGGCCCAAAGCTTTGACGAGCCGGATGACTTGGGTCTTGATTACGGTTCACACTGTCTGACCTCTGCCTTGCTGCTCGGAAATGGGAGTAGGGAAAGGGATAACCTTAGCTCCTTGGATGAGAATCAATCACAGTCCTTCCTGATGCAACCCCCACATTTGCCTGAGAAGAAGAGGGTGTCAGATGGGGAACGCGGGGGAAGAGCCTCCCCAGCCCTGAGCGGATTCTCAAGTCCACACAGCGGGAGTTCGCTGAGCATCCCCTTCCCCAACGTCTTGCCCGACATGTCGGCTCAGATACCAATAACGGGCTCACCTCTGCCAGGTGAGCCAAGAGCTTAAAAAAAGTGCCGAGTGGCCTTGAAAATTAACTCAGAATTCAATCTGCTGCGTTTTGTTTTTGCAGATGTGCTTGCGAGCAAGGTTACTGTCAAATTTGTACAAGACACATCCAAATTCTGGTACAAGCCTGACATCTCAAGAGACCAAGGTAGGTTTATGCAGCAGAACCGCTTCAAACTGCTCGGTCTCTTAGTCATTTTTTATTTGAGGACAAATAAAGGGCCATTTTCACATGTTCAAAAAACTCACCACATTTTGTACTCATGTTCATTCAGGTGATCCACAGTCCAAATCCAGTTGGCTGAACATGAAATTTACTAGGCATATCTATCATTAGTAGACTCATAAAAAAAATCTCAAAAACCTGTCCCTGAAAGGGCACAGGAAGTCTACTATTTTGGTTGTAAGTGGCTCATTTTGAGGTAGCATTAACAATAAACACATCCATTTTGTCTGATTGCTGTCAAATTTGATCCACATGTACTGCACAGACGTCTGATGGTAAACTGTAAAAATAATTTGAGTTTGCAACACTGCATGTCAGCAGAGTATGGTGCGGATGTTTGTTGACTTGCCACACAACAGGTATAATAACTCATCACCCCAAGGTCAAGTGGGACCAAGCGTCTTGTGTGGTATAGCCTGTCTTGCCCTGAAATTAGGGCGGCCACTGCTGGCAGAAATGTGTCAATGCAATAGCTCTGCTCCTCACATTGAAATTGTCATCAAATGTTTCAAGTCAAGTCGTCTGTGCTCATTCCCACTTCTAGGTTTAATTATTCTTTCAATTGAGTTTAAAGCCAACTCATGATCATTATGTTTCTGTCTCACAGCCATCTCAGTCTTAAAGGACAAGGAACCAGGCTGCTTCATTGTGCGCGACAGCCATTCCTTCAGAGGCGCCTACGGGCTAGCAATGAAGGTGGCCACACCCCCGGCTTCTGTCCTCCAGCAGAGCAAAAAAGGTACAAAATGCATCCGAGTAGCTGAATTTTTCACTTGCTATCTTAAAATTTTGGAATGTCCAGTATAAAGACTTTGGTGCCTTGTGTGCAATGGTGGTTTGCTTATCTTAAATAGGGTCCACACATGCAGACTATTTACATCCCAACAGATTTTGTGAATGTGAAAGAACCTACGGATGAGGAGGAAAAATAGCCTGACCACAAATCCCCAAAAACATTCAGAATGCTGGGAAATTCCAAAAAGGACAACAAATTGTAGTTGACGCACACAATGGAAGGGGCTAAGCTTAGTTTACTGCATTTGGTAACTGCATTGCAGTTTTAACCTCAAACTTTGTTATTTTCATTGTGGGGAATGACACGTTTTACAAGCTCAACAACACAATATCCTACGAGCCAATCGCAGGGCGCGCACACACAGACGAACAACCATCCACACTCACACTCACATCTCAGGACAATTTAGAGTGTGCCATTAACCTGCCATGCATGGTTTTGGAATGTGGGAGGAAACCGGAATACCTGGAGAAAACCCACGCAGGCCCGGGGAGAACATGCAAACTCCACAGAGAGAAGCCGGATCTAGAGTCGAACCCTACACCTCTGTACTGTGAGGTCGACACGCTCAATATTGGACCACCGGGCCGCCCTGAGTTGACCACATGCGTACTGTAAAGACTTTGAATGATTAATACCAAACAGGTCTGACATTTACAATTGTACGCTCAGACCGCTTTTGATTTGCGAAGAGGGGGGGATCACTCAACACACCGTACACCAAAAGATAATTGATCAGGATATTTTCGAGACATATGACAATCAAGTCTTTGCTGACTTTGATGGGAAGGGCACAAAAATGCTCAAATTGGGCCAAATAGTTGTTAAGTGCATCACCTTCGGCAAGAAACATGGGAAATATTTTTTTTATTCAAACTGTCTGTTTTTTTTTTCTCTACTTTGCTTTATTGTAGCTTATATGCTTCAAGTTTTTGTGAAAATTGACATGATAGTTGTTCTCTTCTGTGAGCTTCGGAAGAGACCCAAGTAATAAATAAGCTTTGGCGCTATTCAATAGTTAAAGGTAAAGTTGTCTCCCCACCTGTCAACTGGGTTTAGCTACTCATCCATACTTGACAAAGTGCCTTTCAGAGAGTTTAATAATCTCCTTCCCAAAATCAAACATACAAAAACATCCTGGGAATCACTCCCCAAGCCATCTCGTGTTACCGTCCACTGTACCCCCCACCCTCCCGTGCATGCCGGAACCATAGAGTCTCCCTTTCATCACACTGTACGGCTCCTCTTAGCCGTCATTGCGATGAAACAAAACAGAGCACCGTTGCCTGACACGTCTCGGATGAACAGCTAATGTTTCGGCCATTCATAAAGGACGTGCTTTATCCAGAAACCTTCTCCTGGGAAATCCGCCTGTCCTGCCTGGATGGGGTCACACAAGTGAGATTGTTGAGTGAGAAGAGTTATTTCTGGAACAAAACCGGCGTCTTCGGGAAACCAAACATTCTCTAGACATGTTCCAGCGTGATACAAAGGAACACAGAGTTGCATATCATTGTACCTCTGTGGAACAATAAGCCTGTGTGCATCCAAATACATGCTGCCCTTTTTTTTCTCAAGTTCATTCCTAACGGCACAAAAATGTACAGACATACCTTTCTGGCCAATGCTTACACACACCTGTCCTTTTTGTTCGACATGATCCTTGTCCAATCCAAAGGCACCTGTGGTGACATCATGACACGGTTCCCCCCGCCTCCTCACTCTCAGCTTAGCCCATTGTGCTTTCTTATGAGTGTGAAACTCAACCCATCTCAAGGAGCGGGTCTTTCTCCCAGCCTTTGTGTCAAGACATTCCTCAGCTCCCCCCTCTCCGAGGCTCTTCTGTGGAATCATAATCCCATTCATCTCACCAGTGGCGGCAACTTCATGCATTGGGCGGGAATTACCCGGCTTGCTTGGAGGGAATTGCTGTTTTTGCTGCCAATCAGCCGGGCGGGTCCTGCTAAAACGGGCCACAGATCATTAAGTACGGTAATGACCTTGTTTTGTGTGTTTGTGTTTGGCAGGCGGCGATCTTGCCAATGAATTAGTGCGCCACTTCCTGATTGAGTGCACACAGAAGGGTGTTCGCTTGAAGGGTTGCCCCAATGAGCCCTATTTTGGTGAGTGACATCATTTGGCTGTTGGTCAATTGATCCGTCGCTGCAGACACTCTGCTGCCCTCTGTTGTTCCCGAATGCATTTTGCAATCCAGGATTTTTTCATTTGATAGTGTTACCATTGTATAAATGAATACAAACAAACATGGATCAAAGTGCTAGTGATTTTTGTGGCTGATTAACAATGAATAAATTAGCTCTCTACAGCCCAATTTTGTTACAGCTGTACTGAAAGCACACTTCGATTTTTTTTTTTTGGGTGGGTGATGATGTTGCCTGATCAAAACACTGCACCATAAAAAATAAACAAAAACAAACAGGCCTACCTCTGCTGTCACACAAAGTTTTAAATTCCTATGTTTACATGAGTCTCTTCGCAGTACATTGAGTACTGGCAGCTGAAAAGCTGCTGAGGGAACCTGAATCAGATAAATGAAGCCCTGGAGAGTGTTTGAAAAGTTACTTTCAAAACGTTATGCTGTACATTATGTAAGACTAATTATAATTGCTTTTACGTTTGAGTAATTTTGACCAACACAAGTATTGAGAGGCCTGCTTTCTACAGCTTGAAAACTATTCTATTGTCAGCATTATTATACCTCATATTAATTCCTGCTCCGGTTTACTCACACGTTCCAAAAATATGCATGGCAGGCTGATTGAACGCACTAAATTTGTCCCTAGGTGTGAGTGTGAGCGCGCATGGTTGTTCGTCTCTGTGTGCCCTGCGATTGGCTGGCAACCGGTTCAGATGTGTCCCCCGCCTACTGCCCGAAGACGGCTGGGATAGGCTCAGCACCCCCCGCGACCCTAGTGAGGATTAAGTGGTTCGGAAGATGGATGGATGGATGGATATTAATTCCTTAACAGCAAAAAGCATTCCTTCTTTTTTTAAAATGCATTGCCGGTCAATAGATATTCAAGACAGATATCCAAAAGTAAAGACTTTTTTTAAAGCAAATCATAACGTGTTTATTCATTCATTCATCTTCCGAGCCGCTTGATCCTCACTAGGGTGGCGGGGGGTGCTGGAGCCTATCCCAGCTGTCTTCGGGCAGTAGGCGGGGGACACCCTGAATTGGTTGCCAGCCAATCACATGGCACACAAAGACGAACAACCATCCACGCTCACACTCACACCTAGGGACAATTTAGAGTGTTCAATCAGCCTGCCATGCATGTTTTTGGAATGTGGGAGGAAACCGGGGCACCCGGAGAAAACCCACGCAGGCCCGGGGAGAACATGCAAACTCCACACAGGGAGGCCGGAGCTGGAATCGAACCCGGTACCTCTGCACTGTGAAGCCGACGTGCTAACCACTGGACTACCGGGCCACCCATAACGTGTTTAAAATTGAAAAAAAAAAACCCTCGTAGAGTGACAAAGCATCAAATCTCCTGTGTGTATGATACATGTATGTTGATTTTGAACAAAACACATTGCTGTTATTTGACAGGAAGTTTAACTGCACTAGTTTGTCAACATTCAATAACTCCCTTGGCCCTGCCCTGTAAACTCATCATACCAGACAGAGGTAAAAACACAAACTCTTTCTCAGACTTGATTCTGTTTGAATATGTGACTTGTTTTTAGATGAGACTGTTTATTTTTCACCCCCACTTTTTTTTTTTTAGACCCTCTAGAAGATGTGGTGGAGAACATGTCTCAGTCAGTCACTAACTCTGCTGCAGAACTGCTCAAACAGGGAGCAGGTAACTTCTAAGAATGCTTCAGCTTGATTGTACTTGTACATTTACACTGCCTGGGTCAAGTGACACAATTGGAATTCTTTTTTTTTGTTTTTGTTTTTTGCTCTCAATTGGCATCACAAGTCCACATGTATAATTGCTAGGGCTTTTAAAATATATCAAGTTAACATTAAAGTTCTACTTTGGGTTGTGCAATATGGTTCATTAACACTGAGGTCAGTTCGCAACAAACTCAAAACCCCTGACCACATAAAAGAAGAAAACTAGTACAGTGGAACCTCTCCTTACGAACGTCTCTTCATACGAAATGTTCTAGTTACGAAACATATCAACAGGAAAATATTGCCTCTTGTTATGAAAGAAATATCAAGATACGAAAAGTAAAAATACAGTATGGCCTGCTGCTCGCAGCTCCGAATTTCCTGAACGCAACATACTTACTTATAGCTGTTCTGCCATTGGCTATTACCGAGCATCATCCTGGCATACCATTGACTAAGAGGGACTTCTATCGTATGTGTCTATGTGTGTAGGTAGACAGAAAGAGAAGTGTCTATGCAGCGTCCTCGTCATTCGGCCCTCGGGCCATGAGGCGTTCCGATAGTTTTACGTAAATGTGAGTCACCCAGAAAAAAAGTTTTCACCAGTTCTGCGATTGCTCACTATGCTGATGATGTTTGCCTTTGACATTTTCGAAGGATTTTTAAAAGACCACAAAAGCAAACATCCTAGGTTGAGTTCTTTACAAAACGCCAGGCAAAAACCACTTCTGAGACTGAAGAGGGCAAAAAACTATGAGGACGCAGTTAAAAGTTAAATGACCGTCATTTTTATTCTTGACTCTATTCTTTTTTTTTTTTTTTACATTATGCACAACTTTCATTTATTGTGCAATAATCTTATTGTAACATGTACTTGTTACAGATTTTGATGCATTTTTATGCTTTAGGAAACATTTATGTCTGAATTTTGGGGGGGACTTGGAACGAAAGAGGGTATTTACATGGAAAAAGTGTCTCTACGTTTTCTACTTCCTCTACTTATAACGTTTTCTAGTTAAGAAATGTCTTCCAGGACCAATTCATTTTGGAAGTAGAGGTACCACTGTATTCCAGTTTTTAGTTGTTCCCTCTAGTGGAGAAGAAGAATATTGCAACGTGACAACTTATCCATGTTTCAACAAGCCCCGGTCTCTGTACTGTATCCGGCCGGCTCGGATAAACTCTTGTGCTCTTGACGTTGACGTAAACACAGCCAAAAACAACCACTCTAAATTTAAAATGTAGTAAATATGCCACTTTCGAGGCATGTCCATCATAAAATTTGCCAAAAATCGCAGATGGAGGCCGGTGGAGTCATGTGGGAGTGTCCCCATTTTAAACCAGTCGAGGCCAATTCAAGTTTGCCGTTTGTATCATTTATGCATTATTGTTCAGTCTGCGGCATCATCATCGTCAGTGTAAATACAACAAAAACATTGAACCAGTCTAGTCAGGAGAACGTTAATGCTAATCTTTGTTGTGTTTGTATATAGCCTGTAATGTGTGGTACCTGGGCTCGGTCGACATGGAGTCTCTGACGGGGGTGCAGGCGGTGCAGAAAGCCACAGGCCTGACTCTGAGCTCCAACCCGCCTCCCACTTCCACAGTGGTCCACTTCAAGGTGTCCTCGCAGGGAATCACCCTCACTGACAACCAGAGGAAGTGAGTGGAACACACACACATCACGCAATACAGTATAATAGTTTGCACATGCACTAAGACCTTGTCTGCGTTGTAGGCTTTTCTTCAGGAGGCACTACAATGCCAACACAGTCATCTTCTGCGCTTTGGATCCTCAAGATAGAAAGTGAGTGAGATTACTGGAAAAAACAAGGACCAAAAGCACCAAAGTCAAATGGTCCAAAAAGTGGGACACTTGGGGAAATGTTTTGCTTTGTTCTTTGGCTTCATGATGTATTTTTTTTAACCCTTTTTTAAATGTTATGTGTGACGGCACTGCAGAGCCGCTGACACAAAAACGAAAAGTGGTGCAAACTTCATAAATATAAATGGAACTTGAAAAGGCGCTGGAAATGTGGCACAGGAAAGAGTACTTAAATATTTGCAAACACCCAGTTTTCGAAAAAAATTGAGAAACTGGCGCAGTAAATTAAATCAGAAAAAGATCAGTTGAAGTTGAAGAAATCTTTAAAACCCGCCTCAAAACTCACTTGTATTCTTTGGCATTTGACTCAGCATGACTCAGATTTGTTCTTGGTTTTGTTGTTCTGTGCTTTCTGCCGTCTTTGTCACCGATTTGTTGCTTTACTGTTGTATATGTTAGTTGCTCCACGTACAGCATTTTGTATGCAGCGATGGCTGTTTGAAAGTGCTCTATAAATACAGTTGAGTTGAGAAGTCCAACAAACATGAAAAGCTTACTGCGCTGAACAAGTCTGATGCGATTTGCTGCCATATTATGAGTGCTTGAACTTCATTTTGTTTGACTTTTGAGGCATGTTTTTTGAATTTTTTATTATTTATTATTATTATTTTTTCCGTGAACTCCCACCAAACAAAGAAAAAGCCGGAACGACTTTGTTAATCTTTTAGACGGTCACTTGGGTTTGATTTTTGAGGCATCTTTTCCAGATGTCAGTTAACTCATTCACTCCCAAAGACGTTTTTAAACGTCTTTTCAGACTTGGTCCAGAATTGGGTGGTACTGAATGAGTTAATCATTGCATATTTGCATTCAGAGGATGTGGGCGTACCTCATGTTGTGGCCTGTGAGTGTAATTTTCCCATTTTTACTTTTCTTTCCTAACAGGTGGAAAAGGGATGGCTGCACGTCAGCAAAGTAAGGACATGATTCATACACAACCAGAAGCCGAAGAGCCTTTTCACACAATCACTGTTTCTCTTACCCGTTGCTCCGCTTCTGCGCAGGATCTTTGGCTTCGTGGCGAGAAAAAGTGGCACCTCCATGGACAACGTGTGCCACCTGTTTGCTGAGCATGACCCCGAGCAACCGGCCAGCGCCATCGTCAACTTTGTATCCAAGGTGATGATCGGCTCGCTGAAGAGTAAGTAGGAGGACCGCCTCCTGGAAAAACGAGGAACTATAAATGTGAGACGATGACGAGCGAGACATTCAGCTGAACATGGACTCTCATGACTTCAGTACCACACCCTTATATGTGATGTTTCACTATTAAACAGTAAGGGCATTAACTATGTCATTTCATTTACGAAATCATGGAGAAGTGTGTTAGAGTGGCGTGCGTGTATATAAATTGGTTTGATTGGATGTATAGTGTGCATATATGATCTATGCACCATAAAAAAAGTTTTATTTTTTTAAACCATACTTAATCATATTCTGCATTATAAGTCTTCCGTTCTGTGTGTACGACAGCTGTCAACATGAAAAATGAAAAAGAGCGAGTGATTGTGTGTGTGAGATGAAAATTATTTTAAGTAAACCCTAATATATATTGTGTATTCCTCTACCCCATGACACGAGCTGGTTACGGTGTCCAATTATATCAAATTTATTGTCTTTTGGGTTTTTTTTGTTTTTCCTTTTTATGAGAGCACGTCCCCATGCATGAATTTGTGGGACACTGAGCCAATTCAACATTTAAATAAAACATTTGAAAACAACACGAAATTATCTCCCTGTAAAACAATATTGACCAAACCCGTGAATTTAAAAAAAGTCTGTTTCAAGATTACCCTTACTTTGAAAATCAAGAGCTGCAAATATAAACCGCTGTATTATCACCCTTTGTTAAGTTTTCATATTGCCATTACCGAATCTTATTCTTTGTTTTTTATTGTTCTCAAACTGCTGCTCATTTGAAACGCACTGTGTGAGGACAACACTGTTACGTTCATCCCTTGTTAAATCCTCATCAAGTTATTCGAAAGTTTGAAAGAAAAACAATATTTATTTTTCTCAACCCCCCCCCCCCCCCCCCGCCCCCCCAGCAACACCAAAAAAGAAAAAAGAGAATTTTGTTACGAACAAACGAGAATTTTGTTACGAACAATTTTTATTTCTTGATACGTTATTTTTCTTTCTCACGCTGCATTGCCTCACCCTTGAAATCCTATAGTGCCCTCTAGGGGTGGCGTGACCTCAGTAACAAAATGGGCTTCCACTTCTCTCGAGCTTTTCTGAGCGCTTGAACGCAGTCTATTCATTCAGATACGGATGGCGCACTATTTCTGTATACAATAGCCTCCCATGAATTTTGTCCTAGCCCTCCTCAAAGCTGATTCTTTAACACGAAGTTTGAATAGCGGGTTTCCAAATATTGTCTTTATTTCTCTGAAGCTGCCATGCCCTTGTTCAACTAAAAGAGAGAAAGAAATACTTTTTTAGAACTGCAAAATTGTCCAATAGTGGCAGGGGAAAATATGAAAAATATATTTCGTGTGATGGATTATCTTCTCGTTCCACGTCAAACAACCTGAAGTTAGTTTAGAAGTATTTGTCTCTATTTTTCTCATTCTACTGTCTCTCTTAAGATCTTTGGCACCCCTTGCGGGCTGAAGGAGAAGAGTCCATACCCTCGTTAAAATGAATTTCTGAAGGCACCTCACAAAATAAACCCAATTACCCTACTCAATTTTGCTACAAAACTATTTGCTTTGTTCTCATTTTGCTGCGCCTCCCCTTCTTCTGGTGCCCCCTAGGGGGAGATGTTCCCGCAAATTTTGAAAACTGCTGTTTTCAGAACTACAGCGCTGGAGGATGTTTCACTAGATTTCTTGTATCCGTGTCTGAAAAGAAGCCGTAATTTTAACGTTCATTCAGTCTTTTCCAGGACATGTATTACGTGTACCCTGTGGTTGCTGTGAAAGACATAACCTGTATTTCCATTTTGCTTTCGCTTATATCACCACAGTGTGGCTCTGTCTTTCTTATGAAAAAAAATGGAAAAATGTCCTTATGTAAGTGTACCTCCTGTATACTGGAGATCTGAGCTACAGTTTATTCTTATATGCAAAGGGAATTGTTTCGTTGTGCTCTGTAAATAAAAACAATGAAACATTTGTATTAAATATTGTGCATCATTTTTAAGTTGGCAACAAACTCCCTTCATTCAATTTAAGCAGTCATTATCCACCTACCAATCTTGAATATTGTATGGAGAACTTGTCCTTATTCACACAGGAAGGCCTCAGCTGAGATTCAAACCTAAGCTGCAAAAACGTTTTTGTCGAATTGACTCCATTTTATTTAGTCAAAGCTGGTCCAATGGTCCAGTGGTTAGCACGTTGACCTCACAGTGCAGTGGTAACGAATTCAATTCCAGCTCCGGCCTCCTTGTGTGGAGTTTGCATGTTCTCCCCGGGCCTGCGTGGGTTTTCTCTGGGTATTCCAATTTCCTCACACATTCCAAAAACATGCATGGCAGGCTGATCGAACACTCTAAATTGTCCCTAGGTGTGAGTGTGGGCGCGGATGGTTGTTCGTCTGTGTGTGTCTTGCGAATGACTGGCAACCGGTTCAGGGTGTCCCCCGCCTACTGCCCGAAGACAGCTGAAATAGGCTCCAGCACCACCCACCACCCTTGTGAGGATAAGCGGTTGAGAAAATGGATAATTTTGTCAAGTGGTTGCCCAAAATAAAACCATCTGGAACCAGATATGTGATTTAAGTAGACTATGCATCTAATTTAAAAATGTATCAGGAACCAGAGCATTTTATTTTGAGCATCCCCTTGTTGAAATAAAATTGAGTCAATTCAACACACCATTCTTTTCAGTGTAGAACCGTAAGGCAGAGGTGCTAACCACAAGTCAACCTGCCGTAGGTGCCACTGAATAAGTGTTGAATTAAAAAGAAGGCAACATCGGTTGCTGCGGACAGAAACGCAGGAGAATTTTACCTGTAACACAAGCCTGGGCGGGTTGTCTTGATGGCAGTGGGAGAGAATATAAGAGGGAGGGAAAGTGTCTTCATCCTCCTCCACCTCTTCTTTACTGTCCATCTGCAGGTGGTGAAAGTTAAGAATTCCCAGGGTGGGCAGGAAGGAAGTGCAGGCCTGCAGGTGTGGCGACTGCAGCGGAACCGAAAGCTCATCTTGCTCTGTTATTTGTAATACAGGAAGCTGGAAGGGGAAAAAAAGCTATATTGTGAAGACTACACAAGGGCACAAGGGTTTGGATAACTCATGGGGGCCCGTGCAGCAATTTGCCATGATTTATGAATTTAGCAGCAGATTAATGACACAGGAGAGGTAATTGCAGAAAAAATACACAAGAGAGCAGACCAGATTGTATTTAGAAAGTATTAAATCTACCATGTACAGTAGAGGAGGCCTGTGGCAATAAACAGCAGCGGGCCAGTTTTTTTCAGAGATATGAGAGCACATGTTTGCAAGCAGACCCCTTCACGTGCTTTCAATTCATGGGGCATCTATTTCCTCGAAGGGGAACAAATGTTAAAGTGAAGGAGAGAGGGAGGGCGACGTAAAAATGTGTTCTGGGATGCCGAAATAACCAGTGCTCTTTTTTTATTTTTTATTTTTGTGAGATAAATTGAACCACTGCAAACAGCTAACTGAATCTTTGACAGTGCAGAAATGAACAGATAAATTGGATCTCTTTCAAAGGAGTAGTCCAATAGTCATAGTCTAAATCAATTTCAATATTGACCTTTTGGGGGCAACAATTGGTCCAAGTCCCACTTCCAAGATAGCCACACCATGAACGCAGGCTTTGCAGCCAAGTAAAAACATCCTAGAAAGTGAGGAAGCAGTGATCCACTGCCGGATCAGGGTCAAAACACCCAATTACATAACAACGGAAACCACCTGAATGACATCAGTCCACACCACAGTGACATGCGCCATCAATTTTTTAATGATTTTTAAAAAATCTGAGATGCAAGGAAACTTTTCTACATTTTTTGGGGGGGCGGGGGTGCTGATTCTGAGTCTACCCTTGTTCTGTCTCCAATAAATCAGGTTTTCATAAAATTATAACAACAATAGAATAATAGGTTATATAATAACATCCATCCATTATCTGAACCGCTTCATCCTCACAAGGGTCGTGGACGAGCTGGAGCCTATCCTAGCCATCTTTGGGCAGTA
This sequence comes from Hippocampus zosterae, assembly GCF_025434085.1. NCBI lineage: Eukaryota > Metazoa > Chordata > Actinopteri > Syngnathiformes > Syngnathidae > Hippocampus > Hippocampus zosterae. The sequence continues at coordinate 13,499,959 of NC_067465.1, forward strand.
GGCGGAACTGCTTGCCAGCCAATCACAGGACGAACAACCATCTGCACTCACAATCACACCGAGGGACAATTTAGAGTGTTTCATTACCCTGCCATGCATGTTTTTGGAATGTGGGAGGAAACTGGAGTACCCAGAGAAAAGCCACGCATGCACGGGGAGAATATGTAAAGATGCCAACCAATCGCAGGGTGTTCACATAGACAAAAAAAAACATTCACGCTCACAGTCACACCAAAGGAAAATTTACAGTGTTCCATTTACTTACCTTGCATGTTTTTGGAATGTGGGAGGAAACTGGAGTACCCGGCGAAAACAAACGCAGGCACAATGAGAAGGTGTAAACTCCACATAGGATGGCCGGAGCCGGAATCGAACCCTTCGGCACTGCACTGCGAGGCGGACGTTCAAACCAGTCGATCACCATGCCACCCTATATAGAAATATATTTCGTAATATTTATGAATTAAAGGTTGAGTTCAGCAGGTGGAATAATTGTTTTCCTCAAACATAACTGTAAGTTATGGTAAAACCTGTATTGCACACGCTTTAATAGGTCAAACCTTGGAAAAATGAAAATATCTCAAAATGTTTTAAAATGTTTGTTGTTGTTAATCAACATCAAAAACATTTGGGGGACACATAATGGCATCTCTCATTAAAATGTGCTGTTTATTTGCAATTGCAATTATAATCATGTGCCTTGGCTATCGAGACCTTTGCAGCTCAAGATTTCCCCAGGAATGACTCTGCCTATCAGGAGTGTTTGTGGGTTACATATCTTTTCACCCCTCATTTTTATTATTTTAAAAAAAATAACAATTCCATGGTGGGCGGTCTCGAATGCTCTCAAGGATTGAATATTGTCTCACAGGCCGTAGGCTGTCCACTGCTCCTTTCAACCTTTTTCCACTGACTGCTATTGACATTCAGCAGTGATAACTTGCTCTCGACAATATACACATCAAACCACAGTATATCACCACAGACCACCAGCACTTGCAAAAACAAATTCAGCATTTATAAATAGGCTCTGGAAGGGATATCGCCACCCTAATTGAGTCTTTGTTTACAATGACTAATGGCGTGTCTGTAATGATACAGTACATGGCCGGAGCCACTTGGTTCAGATGCTTTTTCACGCACTGTATATTTAAAGTCAGGCTCATTGCTATGAAGTGTGAACAGACTAATATAAATGAAGTGTGAATGAAAAGGCACTTTGTGTGTTTCTCTGTCGTCCACTTGTGCCCGACTGACAGAGCGGTCAGTCCTCCTTCACACTTGTGAGCAAATGTGTGTGAAAACATGTTAAAGTCTGGACCAGTCAGACGAGTGCAGACATAGGAAGCCATATTGCCTGGGAGGGAGTTAGTGGGACTGTGGATCATTTCAAAACCAACACTCTGCAACTGTTACGGGCCGACGTCGCGAGCTCGTTTCCCGGCGTCCTCTACCTTGCTAATTACAGCCTCGTGCCGCCTGGAGGGGGGTGACGAGGTGTCAGAGTTCCCCAAAAAGTAGTAGCTGGCTTCTCTCCAATCCCTGAAGAAAAAAAGTCAGACTGGGCAGTTAAAATTGACATGTAAGTACATAAAGGCTTGAAAAAAAATCGCAGTTTGAGGGGCAAAATTTGCATTTTGCACTTCATCGAAACACATTGAATAGCTTAACTGAGAATCAACCACGGAGACAAACGTAGATGAAGTAGCAGAAGTAAAAGTAGTAGAAGTACAAGAAATAGAAGTACAAGTAGCAGTACAAGAAGAAGTAGAGTTTGTTTTGTCCTTAAAGCCAATCTACTGTTACCTTGTGACCACGGACCAACATGACCTGCAAAATGGAATACTGTAACCCAGAAAGTGTACAATTTGGCAATAGCTCAAATTTCCCGAGAACCAATTCACTATTATTGAGTTTACTGAAAATAAAAACAAACAAACAAACAAACAAATCACCAGATGTTTTTCATTGCTTTGAAATTCTTTGCATTTGGGCCAGCCAGAGCTAAATTAAATTGGTATATATATAGAGTCGTTAGCATGCAGTCCATCTGCGATAAGATCAGTATAGAAAAACGCTGAAGTTACCCAACTAGTCATGTGATATGTACAACAGGCTCATTCCTCAACAGCTCCACCCGTTCCTGTCTCGCCCAAACACACCTACAGACTATATACAGTATGTATGTGTTCATAGACATAAACACTGGTTAGGGGAATGGGATTCAAATTGAGGTAATTATCCGAAAATAACAACCCGTACAGTTCGGGAAATGGACTGAACTCACTTAACTTAAAACTCACTTCATCATGACAGAAAATGTTTAGAAAAGCATAACAGTACTTTCTGAAAAACAGCAACAACAAAAAGTAATCACAATAGTGAACCAGGTGCTTGGGCACACCGCTTAACCAGATGGCATTTTTCAATTTTTTTTGTTTTTTACAAAATGCATTTTCTATGTACCGTGATATAGAGCAGTGGTTATGTTGAAATTTGCAAATAATAATTGGATGATGAATACTAAAAGCACTAACGCCCAAATGTGCAAATTCGATCAAATCTGATAAAGAGAGGGGTGCACCGTTATGGGAGGGGTCAGAGCAGATTTCAATTTGGCCACTTACCAATCAAGATCACAAAAGGCCTGATGGTTATCCCGAGCGATTATCGTGAGGGATGATTTTTCCTACCCAAGCTTGCATCAAACCTGCTCAATATTTACCATCTGGATAATATTTTATATACATTTGATAACACTGCTCAAGAAGTTTAAAAATGTTTTAAATCACTGATGCAAGTAAGATATTGAAACTTTTTTTTTGCTGTGATTTTTTTTAATCAGCCCTTGTTTTTTCTAGCATATCAGATTTTCATAATAATAATACGATATAATAAAAAGAATCTAATGTGCGATAGTAATATATTGAATTATATTAATTAATATATGAAATAAATATAAATAAATATATTAAATAATCTATTATTAATTAACTAATGATTTATTCCTTAATGGTTAGGTTCAGGAACTGGTGGATTTTTTTTAAGAAACAGATCAATATATATTACAACACAAAATCCGTATTGCATATGTTTTAATCAGACAAATTAACATGAAAAAATTAAAATCCAAAGAAAATGATATGCTACAAAAGACAAAAAGACAAAATACATTTTTTAAAGCGTGGTGAAAAATACGGGCACATAAAAGCCATGTCTGATTGAAATTAGCAGTTGACCAGTGTAAATTTAAATCCAACCCAATGGGTGCATTGTGGTATAAAGACAGTTGGGTTTAAAACCATTTAAAACACCAAAAAATGAGCCTTTGATCTCAGACTGATGTCATTGTTGGCAAAATATTATCCATCCATCCATTTTCTAACCCGCCTATCCTCGTAAGGGTCACGGGCGTGCTGGAGCCAATCCCAGCTGTCTTCGGGCAGTAGGCGGGGGACACCCTGAAATGGTTGCCAGCCAATCGCAGGGCACACAGACAAACAACCATCCATGCTCACAATCCCACCAAGGGACAATTTTGAGTGTTCAATCAGCCTGCCATGCATGTTTTTGGAATGTGGGAGGAAACCGGAATACCCGGAGATAACCCACGCAGGCACGGAGAGAAGATGCAAACTCCACACAGGAAGGCCGGAGCCAGAATCGAACCCTGGACCTCTGCACTGTGGGGCTGACGTGCAAACCGGTCGATAACCGTGCTGCTCAGCAAAATATTACTGCAGTGTAGTTTGGTTTGACTTTTTTTTTCTCTGTGATAGACTGCGTAGCAACCAGTCCAAGGTGTGCCCCACCTGTCCACCAAAGTCCACAGGCAGAAATAGAACAGATAGATGAAAGTTCTTTTTTGTCAAAAAAAAAAAAACACACACCTCCGGTGTCATCCATATGCGCTTCTTGGTACCTGTCCCGATCAAACTGCTCACCGCTTCCAGGTCCAGCCATATTTTAACTCGTTCAGAATACAAGACTCTTGCCGGGTGCATCGTTAGCATGTAATTGGGGTGAACTAACACTTTCATGCATAGTGGAAAGGAATTCCGCATAAAGGCGTTATTGAGTTGCGAGTATCATACGGGGCATGGACATATGTGCTTTATTAAGACCGCCGCGTTCCCTGCAGCAAGGTTTATTTTTAACTACACCTGACTGGCCCAAATGATCGAAAAACACTTTTCAAATTGCACCAGATTAGAAAGTGTCAACTCAGCAGCCCATGTTTAACACATGTACAGTACAGCAATGTCGCGAGTGTGTGTGTGTGAATGTGTGTGTGTGTGTGTGTGTGTGTGTGTGTGTGTGTGTGTGTGTGTGTGTGCGCCTGCACTGGCAGCATTCTTCACACTCTCTCTTTATTGAGTGGCTGCGCGGTGGGATGACATTCCTGCAGCGGCCGACGTTGACTGCTGCTATGCGGAAAATGTGCAGGTGGCTCAAAAAAGACCCCCTTCTGACGAGGAGAGTGAGGAAAATTAGCCCCCCCACACCCTGCCTCCTCCCCACCCGACTCCCAACTCCCCTCCACTCTCTTCCTGAATACGAAACAAATGTTTGGCATTCCACTGAGAAGGACTCTCTGCTGCAGAGTTGCCCAGTTAAGAGCTCGAGAAGGCGGGCAGAGTGCCAAGCCCGGTTCAGCATAATCCTTTTAAGGAGACGAGAGGCACTTGTATTGATTTTTAACATAGTCCCGCTATGATCTGTAATCGCAACAGACATAATTAGGTTGGAATGTCTCTTTTTTTTTAGCACAGGTGGGGAATGGGAATCCATTTTCAAGTCATCCAACGGCCATAATGAACTGATAAAATGTGAATTATTACACTGGTCAACGGAGAATTTGAATCAGAGATGCCTCTATGTGTCCCTAAACATATTTTGATGCTGATTTCAAAAAGCCTCTTTTTTTTGGTGGTAGCACATCAGGTTTTTGAGATATTTTCATTTTTTGTTCGACCTATAAAAGCTTGCACAATACGGATTGTACGATGTCTTGTAAAGAGCTGAAAAAAATGCCACCTTGCTGAACCTAACCATTATCTCATAAACATGACTAAATATATGACTATATCATATACTATATTATTGCTAAACCATTATGATGATTATTAATATTATTATTACTACTATCCTGATAAGCTAAAGGGGAAAAAATGACAGCAGATCCAAAATCATTGCAAAAAAACCCAACAAATTTAGAAAAGTTGACTTGCAGTCCGGATTTAAAAAAAAATTGTCAAAACGTATTGATCAGTGTTATTTTATGTTACCTTCCTAAACTAATGGACAATGACATTTTTTTCCAGTTTTTTTTTAGTAAACACAAAAAAAACGGAACCAAATTGCATTTTATTTATTAAGAATTTGAGTCAGGTATGTCGGATGAGGGAGACATCGAAAACAGGCTGGCAACGGGCTCTCGTGGACCTGACTTGGGAACCCCTGATTTATGCCATTCATTATTTTAACATGCCAACATCACTATATAACATCACTAAACAACATTTCCGGGGCTTCTCGGCCAGGAACTGTCAGACGCTGAGGGCATTGTGAGAAGGGCGCTGTCTTGTGAAACAGCCACGAGTTGATTTGCTACAACCGTCACCTCTTTTTACGAACCAAACAAAGCATACAACACACATGATCTCTTTATAAACGTGCCGGTTGAATGTTCAGCATATAAAGTGGAATTACTCACAGTTTGAAACATGAGTTTGAAATGTATAATTTGTGCCAGCAGTTCTGGTACTTTGCTGGCACACCTCTTGTGCTAAAGCACTGAAGGGCCAAACCATTTGGGGCCCTGACTAGACCAGACAACAAAGGGTCATTGAACCCGTCACCCAGACACTCACAAATTCTCGTTTGGACCCCTATGGGTGACTTTGTGCACAGGCTCGACTAAAGCATAAGACACACTTGATTCGCAAATAATTATGCAGGATGTATTATAATAGTCTGCATTTTTTTAGGGAAACAATCACGATTTTAGTGATGATTGATTGATTATTGGTAGTTTTTCAATGTACTGTAGATATGCAAATTAATCTCATTTGCAGATTGGGAAATAACTGATTTAAATGTTTGGGGGTATAAAAATCGTTGGTGTGGAATTTAGCCTAAGTAATAAAGTCAAGTACACTGCTGTGATGGGAAATGGCAGAGTGGAGTGGAGGCAATTCATCAGTAGAGTTCCGCGGGGGGAGTGACTACAGTTGCAGGGTCTATATATTGGGATGTTTTGTGCGGTGGGATTACGCGAATGAGAGCACAGAAGGAGTCACCGCGGCAGGATTACTCTCCCCGGCCATACACGCCACCATGGATTCGTGCTTCTGCGCCCTTTGCGTGACTTTCGTGCTGGCGTCTTTTGGCCGCGGGTCAGGTGCGCTGGGCCCGGTGATCAAGTGCGAGCCGTGCGACTATGGCGCGCGCCTGTCCTGCAAACCTCTGCCCAAGGACTGCGCAGAGAGAGTCCGAGAGCCGGGCTGCGGCTGCTGCCTGACGTGCGCGCTCAGTTTCGGCCAGCCGTGCGGCGTGTACACGGGCAGATGCGGCGCCGGGCTCGCCTGCCAGCACCAACCAGGCGAGACCAGACCGCTGCAGGCGCTTCTGGAGGGACGAGGGGTCTGCGCCAACGCCACGAGCGCTCGACGCCTCGTGGACAGACCGACGCCTCCCGTCAATGAACTGCCAGGTATGCGTGCACCTTGATTATACTCACGCTCGCTTTAACAGCGCGCATGGGTGCACACTGGCGTGCATTGAGGAGTTTGGAACGGCGCGCAAAATGAGCACAGGGTTGTCTTTATGGCTCATACTGGACCTTTATAGGCATCTAATTAGTGTTGGGGGAGAGGGACAAGAGGGTCTTCAATGGGAGCTGCAAAAAGTAAAGAGTAAGTTCCACTCAGCATGGGCGCAGAGTGAATGTCAGATTTGCAAATTCGCTGAGAATATATCCTCTGCTACTTGCTGAAAAGTTTCTCTTCTTGCCGTTTTTTTTAATCCCAACGCAATGATGGTATTCCTTTGGCACCATCTTATGGCAACCTGGTGCCAAGGAACTATGTAGACGCGAGTTGAACTGCTTCATTTGGGCAAAAGTAATACTGCAGCGCTATCGTTTGGCATCTTGATGCCAAGGAACTACGTTGAAGTGAGTCAGGGAGTGTCATTTAGGGGAGCCTTTTTGAAATTAGTTGACCTAAGAAGTTTATTATCTACGATTGGCGGAATAGCCCGCTTATAAGTCCGCTGGAATCACCTCCGGGTCACCCATGACCACAACGATGAAAAGCACGACAAAAAATGGATGGATGGATTTTTTTTTTTTATGATCATACATAATGTGGTAAAGTTGAGGTAAATTGTCAATCGTGTGAGTAAGACTGTTAATGATTGGTCTCTACGTGGACACTGATCGACTGGCGACCAGTCCAGTGCGCAGCCCAAGTTAGCTGGGATGGGCTCCTGCTCATCCGTGATCCTAATGAGAAAATGCGCAATAGAAAATGGATGGATGATGGACAATTCAGTGTGAGACTACTTTTATTCTGTCATACATTTATCATATGGTCCTCGATGGACTCTTAAAGGTGCGATGTCTTGTCACTGCAGGGGGTACACGCAAAGCGAAGCTGTTGTTTAATTAGTTCACTTACACCCATGACACTTGACAGCACCCGACCTGAACCACGGTATCTAAAAATAAATCCAGTCGAGTAAGTTGGTGTATTTGGATTCTGTGGGGGGTAGAAATGGAATATCATCACAGTCTGGCTAGTCACCGGGGCAGTATCCTCAAATGCGTGTATAACTTCCATGACACTTGACTGCACTGTAAATTGGGGTCATAACGTTAACCTTTTAATTCCTGGAAGATACGACTGTGTTTATAAATAAGCACAATATAGGGTACATTAGTGTATTGTATGACTTTGTGGGTGGAGAGGTTAGGGGTGGAGGTAGCAATTTATTCACTGTATGGCTTGTGGCATCTTTAAATGAACTGCCGTTACATCCTTGACTGCACCATTTTGGTCCTTGATAAGGCACTGGGGTGTCCAAAACTAAGCCCGGTGGGGTGCATTGGTTTATTTTTTTTAATGGATTGTTGTAAAATGAAATGACAATATGACATATCGCAAGAGTGATAACCTCAAGTGGTAGTTTGAGACGGAGAAATGTACTGTTATCACAATATGGCTTGTCATTGGGATGGTAAACTCAAATGCATTACCCTAATCCCCTTGACAATTACATCTTGAGTTCATACCTGGACAGGTAAAAGGGTGTCTAAGTCCTAATTGGGTGCAATGGTATAGTGGGGTGAAACATTCAATTCAACATTATACACATTTGGATTGCCTCGAGGGCGGCGCTTCAATGAAAAAGACTTACACCTTTTATACCCTAATAATGAGTTCTTTGGGGGTTAGATAAGAAGTCTTATCACAGCGTAGCTTCTTAATGGGGTGCATCATCTTTATACCCTTGACACTCGTTTTATAACTTGCTAAAAAAGTTCGACTTCAGCATGGAGTCCAACAATAAGCCCCGAGAGCGTTCCTTTCAATTGTATCTTTAAGGATTGATTGCACTTTCTACTATGTTGGAATCACTTTCAGACCGCGAAAAACAACGATACCCAGCAGTATTTGATTGTGTGTGCTCGGGTCTGCAACCAAAACACGGCACAGTGAACAACCACGTGCTCTTTCAAAACACTGGCAGAGACCATCGAGACTCCGGACGAGGAGCACAACTCTACCGGTGGCGTCTTCCAGAACACGCACAGTGCACATAGCAGACCCACGGGACCCGTGAAACCTGCGCTTAACCCCTTCCCGCCCTCTGCCAAGGCTGAAATCCTACGACGGGAGCAGCAGAAGAGAATTAAAAGCTTTAAAATGGAGGACGTGCCTGGACCACTCCTGACAGACCAACAGAACTTCTCCCTGGAGATCAAACCGGAGCCTGAGTATGTAAGTACCACAACCAATAGCTTCCTTCCTCCAGAGTTGGAATGTTTTTCTGTTCTCGATTTCTCTTTCTGTGTTTTGGTGTTTTTCTCCTCCTGCGGGTGATGAAATGTTTTTTTGGGGGGGTGGGGGCGGGACCGTGCTGAAGGTTGGCAGGCGTTGCGACCAACAGAATGGCATGGGTAGCGAGCAGGGACCGTGGCCCTGCGGCTGACCTGGGTCAGGCGGTTGTTTGACCACAAGGCGTCCGCGTGCCGGCTGCACGGAGTGCCAGCGGGTGATGGATTGGCCGGCTTGAGTGCCTGTTGGGAAGCCCAGCTACTATTTCCATCTCCTCTTTTGGCCAAAGACGTGAATGCACACGAGAACTGGGCTTTGGCTGCATGGTCGCTTTAATTAGCGACCAGAGTACTTGGAGTTTAGGACAGGCCTTTTTGGCTCCGCTTTCATGCTTCCCCCTTCCCACATCCATCCATCAATTTCTTATAGCGCTTATGCTATGTCAGGGAGCCTATTTCAATGGATTTAGGGCAAGAAGCAGGGTACACCTTGGTCGGGTTGCAAGTCAACATTACCGGAAATTGAATTATGGAATTTGTCTGTCCGAAAATAGATTCCCCCCCCCCCCCACATTTATCATGTTGGGTCGGATTAAAAACAAACGCTGGTGTTTGAGCAAGTTAGACCATCATCGTCCGGATCCTTGTGTACGTCAAACAAGACGACAGAGAACAGTTGAAGAGGCACTGACAGGTCAGATCAGCTAAAGTGTGAGCTACACACAACCCAAAGACCAAAACAAGGGTCAAGACAGCAAAAACGACAGCGTAAAAGTATGAATATGCAAGAATAAAAATCCGGAAATGCGCTGGAGGACAGCATTTTTTTGTTGGGGATGTCTGCATTTTGTCAGATAATTATTTAAGGATGTGACTTAATTTAAATGCCTTTAGTCATCATGTTTTGTTTTTTATAATTTGATTCAGATCACAGGACCAGGTTGGAAACATAACTTTGGCCATTCCCAAAATCAATTTTTCACATGGCCGTGCTAGAACAACCCGCATAATACAGCTCTGAGACAATTGACTGCATTGATAAGAGACAAGTGGACCCAGATTACAGTCAAACCTCGGTTTTCAAACGTCTCTGTTCTCGACCAAATCGGTTTTCAACCAAAACTTTTGAGTTTTTTATGCCTCGTATTACGACCGAAAATCGGTTCTCGACCAAACTGAGCGCAATTAAAGGCGCCTCTTGACTCCTCTCGCCTTCCTTACACGAGGAAGTGACGCTTCGTCATGTAGCCTTCCATTGTGAGCAGAGCATGGTTTCGGTTTTCGAACAAATCGTTTTTCGTACAGCCTTCTGGAACGGATTGTGGTCATAAACCAAGTTATGACTATCTCTCTGATTGTTTTCTTGGAAGTCAGCGACAAGAAGCTGGAAAATCAGGAAGAACTTGAGAAAATTCGCTGTCGCTACACCCGAAAAGCAAACTTGACCCTGTACTGCACCACCAGTTCATCACAAGAAAAGGACAAAAGGCACCAAGTGGGAATCAATCTGTCTCCCGTGTCAGCCTCTGACGTGAACCACTACACCAACTGCTCCATTCTTATCACACAATGAAATGGAAAACGTACATACCAGTTGGTGAAGACGTGGATCGCAAAATGGCGCCACCTGTGGTAGCTGAGGTTTATGGTAGCAGACATGCTACCATGTGAGCTGAAGCCTTCCTCGCTGACTTTGGGTGAAAAGCAAACTGCAGTCTGGACAGGCTACCAGTCACACCTTCGGGCAAATTTAATGTCTTTAACGTCTTTGTTGAGCCATAACTGAACAGGAACAGAAAACCGCTGACACACAACAATTTGATGACAAACTTACCGGAACTGCTAATGGTGTTCTCTTATGTGCAGGGTCCCTGTCGGCGAGAGCTCGAGAGCATCCTCGGCAGCCTCAAGATTACGGACACACTCAACCCTCGAGGTTTCCGCATACCAAACTGCGACAAGAAAGGCTTTTATAAGAAAAAGCAGGTAGGAAACAGAAGTACAATCGGTGGATTTTCGTGACACACATGATCGTGTGTCACGAAAACAAACTTTCTCACTGCTTTTCAAAGCCGAAAATTTTCACCATGTCTCTGTTCTGCATACGAGGCGGAGACGAGACGATGGAGTCAAACCCAATTTTCTGATGTAGTACAAGAGCACGTGTAGAAGGGAATGCTGGGATAAGGGTGTAAAAATTCAATACCTGATTCTCACTATCATTGGCATTGGAGCGTGCCGCGACCTTTCATGCAAGTGGTGCGGGTTTAAATCCTGGGCAGTCCCCCAATATCCAGCAAATGGCTGGTCCCAAGGCCAGATCGAAAAGGGCTTGGTCGCGACAAGAAAGGCGTGCGACGTAAACACCGCGGCAAAAGAAACAGTGACTCTCTGTGGCAACGACACTCTAAGACCGCTTTTAGCTTTCAAAATAGTTCCGTTGAAAACGAGAACTGCCCCAAAGAACTTTCTTATTTCAAAAGAGCGAGCCCAAGTGTCTTACTTGTTTTTTTGCAGGCTGCATTAATGGAGATTCAAAGCCCAAATGCAGTGACTCAAACTATGGGCCTCCTGCAGCCCAATTATAGATGTGAATCTGTCCTCCTGTATTCATCGGTAGTTATTAGAGCCTCATCATTGCACCGCCACACCAGTGAGGTAGACCCCGAGCCACTGGCACTGGAGACTGCGACCGCAGTGCCCAAACCCCAGTGGCGTTGCCTGACTGAGACGACGCTCGGGAATCTTCCCAGCGAGACAGACGTCAAGGTGGCCGCCGGCACCCGACGTCCTCGCCCCATAATTGCTGGACTTTTGAGAAGCGCTCCCAGAAATAGAGTGGCGGCCGTGCCCCCGTCGCACCCCCCACCCTCCTCCTCCTCCACCCCCACTCCTGTATCCCTCGCTCAGCGGCTCAGCCCACAATGGGGTTGTAATAAATGCGTTCATATGGAGGCACTTAGGGCGCCTCTGCGTCGCTTTTCTTATTACACAGCCCGGCCTCCTGCTTAATGGACGTGCTCTCCTGCAATCATCTCATAAGCAGCCAGGCTCATCGTCTTTGTTTATGTAGAGTGGATGCAGCGCAGTGTGCAGCGTGCACGCAGGCCTCCGGTGCTTCCATTCATGTGGTCCGCTCTAATTTGGACATGGACATCATCTGCGGCCAACCCGTCCCTTAATAGCAATAAACGTCTCCTTGGAGACATTTTCTAACGCTTTGCTATTCTTCGCAGAAGTGCGTTGCGATGAGGACGCACAGCTTCCATCCCAATCTGCGCGTTTTACTAGAGCAGGGGTTGACCTTTCGTAAAATTGGCAATAAAATAACAGCCCTCTGGTAGCTCCACGCAGACTCTGTAAGTCATTTGTAGTACCCATAATTTGGAGCTGTGGGGTATAATCAGCAACAGATGATTCGTGCTGCCACCGGCTCCTGAAAATAGATCTGGGTTCTCAGTTGTTCACGAAAGTCCCTAAGCAAATATTTGAGCAGGTTTCTGTTTACCTTCAAGGCCTCTATATGTGTGCGTAACAGGAGGTGGACCATAAAAGTTGCTGAAAATACCACAGCGCGCCGCGCGGCCAAGGCTGCGTCCACTCAAGCACAATCTGCCCATTAATGCCTCTTAACTATTGCCGTTCTCCTCCATCGACTAAAGTGGCCCGTTAGCCATAATGCCGCACATTCAACGCGCGTTTTTTTTTTTTTTTAAACATTTAGCTTCACCTTCTCCCTCCTCTTCACTTGCAGTGCCGTCCATCCAAGGGCAGAAAGCGAGGCTTCTGTTGGTGTGTGGACAAATACGGGCAGCCCTTGCCAGGTTTCGATGGGAAGGAGCGAGGAGTCGCCCGACACGTCAGCTCGCAAAGCCAATAGGAGCCCAAGTGGGACTTGAGGGAGGGGGAGGGCGAAAGATCTGTAAACAAGCAGAGACACCGAGGATATTGGGAGAGAGGCGATATGTGGATGTTTGCTCTCTCTATCTGCGGGACCTTTTTGTACAAGGAACCAGATGGATTCTTCACAAAAGTTTCTGACAATGAAGACTCGGGCGATTCATGTCCTAAGCCGATGGAACGCACAGATGTGCTGCCATAATAATTAAGATTATTATGAACTTGCACACCGGTCACACTTTTGGGGGGGTGGGGGTTGAAATCATCAGTTTGATGCCAGCATAAAAGTTTCTGAATTAAGAATTGTCCTTCTGTCTAGGATCTTCTTCCGACTGAGTCCCCTATGGCCGAATTCCCAAGTCAGAGTTGGGCCAAGTATGAGTTCTGGAATTTTGAGCAAAATGGCCGACTTGCTATTCATTTTTACGCATCAGTCTTCGATGCATACATTTATGCATCCATCGCACTTTGTATTGATCGTTGAAAGTGGCACTTCAAACTTTCTGAGGGGTGCTAGTGCCTTCGGTCATGGGGGCGGTTCTGGGGGGGCTGGCGCTCATATTCAGGCCTCCTAAAATACCACCATTTTGACCAAGATTCAAGCATGTTAAGCCCCCCCCCCCAAAATAGTCAATTTAATAACATCAAACATCAATTCTAGGAGGGCCTTCACACTGCCTGGTGCTTCAACCCAACTAATTACAAACATGCTTTTACATTCATACGTTAACCAGCAAGTCTGCCTGTTCAATGCATAGCCCATCACAACATTTAGCACAGCAATCTAGGTTACTGCTAATATTTAAATCAATATAAGTTAGAAAGAAAAATACTGCAACTCCTTCGTTCTGGTAGCCATTGTGTCGGTCAGGTTGTTGGATAGTACTCTGTATGGGTGAGTATTCAAAGACTGAGTAGTGGTCCTGGTATCGGTCTGGGAAAAGAAAAGTGCTATCGAACATCCCTATTCTCTCTTTTGATCGTCGCTGAACAAGCGCGCCATTTCTTTCTTGCAAAATAGTGCTTGCCTCATGTTTGTATTGATCATTGGCTTGTGTACAGCGTATGTTGTGATGGCTTAACAGGACATATTTTTGTAAGCTTGTTGAAAATGTGTGGCAAAGCCTGCTTGAGGTAAATATGTCGTTTGCATGTACAGTACAAGGGCAAACCCTCAAAGGTCTATTTTTACCTAATAAAGGCACAATGAAATTACCATATGCGTGTCTTTTGTCTGTTCTATTCCTTTCTCTGGTTTTCTTGTGAACACAATCAGGTATGTAATACGGATTTGACAGTGCATTGTCATTTAAAGATAAAGTCTTTTCAGATAAAGTCTGTTGCTGAATCTCACCCTTATTAATTAACGCAAACAGGAATAAATATATAACTACTGTAGATGACATATTAAAAAAACCCAATGGGCTAGAGAAGAAAGCAGATTTGGAATCAGCCCAAAAAAAGCAGACTTGCATCTCTGATGAAAATAAGTAATAAATGGAAAACTTGACCAGTCTTACATTTACATTAAAATGCCTTATTTTTTTTGCAGAATCACGATACATACTGTATACACTGACAAGTTTAAGCCCCAACCCGCAGGCCCTCTTCCAATCAAAGTCCACGAGGCCTGATTATTTGAAAGATTATTCTTATTGATTGTACTGTGGTGCGAGCTGTGTGAGCAGTGATTTTTCCCTCATGATTGTCAATGGAGATTATTACGGTCTTCTTAAGTGTACCACGTGCACGCACAGACACACACACACGAACGGAGAGCAGTAAGAAAACAATTGTCTTTTTTTCCTCTCTCATCCAGTGTGGAGTCTCACATTTTCAAAGACACACTGAGTTGTGTCCAGGCTGCATCCCGGAAACTATACATGTGGCAAAAGTGCCACATGTGAGTGAATACTTGCTGCTTCCTAACATTTGCGTTTTCCGATTCTATTACAAGTACGTGGTTTGGGCAGGATGGCAAAAATCAAGTGAACAAGACTTTTGAACAGAATATATTTGGCATATACACATAAATAACAGAAAATACAGTAACTGCTTTGCATCAGTCCTCGATTACAAAATAAACTTTGGAATATTCCATAAATATAAGAAGAAATGTCAGATTTTATATTATATATAAAGCAGTGACGCTTTGGATAAAGGGAGGGGAGGAGGTGGATAACTGCAGAGGTAGACAAATGTAGAAGCTTGGATGAGCCCTGATATGTTTGTGCTTGACCAGCATACACATACTTGCGGCACATTAAGTATCCCCCATTGAGAAAATGAAGATGCATGCAGACAATGTCAACATGTTGCATGAATGACCGGCTGTGTCGATGTGAATGAATTGAAGAAGAAAAAAAAAAAGAAGGCCCTAAAATGGGGCTTGGCAGTGGTTGCAGGGCTGTGGTTTTTTGAGGAATGGAGTTATTCAGTCAGAAACAAATGTATACAGTCTTGCCCTATTTACAATTGACAATAAAAAAAAAAAAAAAGATGGGAACACTTTTTGAAAAATGACTTGTCATGAATAAATAAAATAATTTACAATTCGGCTTCGTGAATGGGACGAAGGTGTCCTTGTGTGTGTGTGTGTGTGTGTGTGTGTGTGTGCGTGTATAATTTCCTGCTTCAGTGAGTGACTTCCTGGTGGCACTCTGAGTCGCCTGGGATGTTGCCGGCTCCGGGGAGGATCTTGCCGTTCCAGGCCGAGACGCACCAGCAGCGAGTGGGAGGTCCCACCAGAGATGACTCACACTTGAGGAAAGACCAAAATGAGAAAGTCAAGTGGGGTTGACAAGCAAATTTGGTGGGCGAGAGACACTTTGTGCTCCTCACCTGCTTGGCTTTGTAGAAGCCATGCTTGTCGCAGTTGGGGAGGTAGAAGGTGGTGAACTTCTCGCCGAGGTTCTGTTGAGAGCTGGCGATGGTGTCCAGGGCGGCATCTAGCTCAATGTGACAAGGACCCTGAGCGGGGAAAACAAGTAACCATCAACTGCTAATTCTTTTGGCCACACACAATGCTGTTGAGTATCGAATGAAGGCTTCTTTGATTTTATTCTGATAATAACAATAACAATAGCTTTAAATGCAGGTGAAGGAACTTTTCCATTTCAGGTTTTCGCACATTGAATTATGCTTGATTATTAAGCATTTAAAAAAAATTGAATTGAATTTCCAATTGAGGAATTTCAAAGAGTACTTTTTTTTAATACAAATATAGATTACTAAATTGAATTTTCTCTTAAGGTAATACAAATGGTCAAATAAATAAAATTTGTTCTGCTAATTTTAATAATTTTCCAGTGAAATGTTTTTTTTAATCATTGTAATCGCTACATTGTTATTGTTTTGGTGTATTCTACATTCACATCTTAATGACTACATTAAATTGTATTGAAGGATTGAAATAAATAGTCCCTTGTGGAATTAAAAGAAATGTAATCGCTTCATTGCATTTTCCCCAATTCAAATGTGTGTGTGTGTGTGTGTGTGTATACATATATATACATTTACATATGTATATACATATACGTATATACATACATATATATACATATTCACACATTTTACCACTAGATTGAATTTTGCGTTGTTTGAAATGCGTATTATATGATTGAACAAAAATGTCATTCTATTTATAAGCCTGAATTTTACTCTCGAATGAGGGACAAAAATGGGTAAATATTTGAGGCACTAAAATGAGTAACATTTCTTTTTCATGACATTTCCCCCTCACCTGCTGTACCAGTTTGTTTCGGATGGCATTCACTTTGGCCTTGATGCTTTCCTGAGCGTCTGCGGCGTCTTGATTGGGAAAGCCCAGCATGTACTGGAGGGAGCTGTGATCCGCTTCCCCGTCAGCATTTTCTGAACATGAACACATCAGATTATAAGATTTTCATTTTTGAGAGTGAAACGCGAGAGATGGGGCGCTGACACTACCTTGGTCTTCGACACAGACACCGTGCCCCCGTGTGAGGGCATGGAGAGGGCTGGCCTCACCGGGCCTGGGCAGGCAGCGTAGACCGCTGGCGCAGTGGGCCGTGTGGACCCCGCAGGCGCTCCCTCTTTCCAGGGCGCAGGCCATGCAGCATCCGCAGCCGGGCTCCCTCAGCACCTGCCCGCAGCCGGTCGGGACGGCGGGACATTCGCTCAGCTTCTCCTGAGTGCAGGGGGCGCAACGAATTGGCTCGGGGCCCACCATCGGGGATGACCTCACCGCAGCCGCCGCCGCCGCCAAAACCACGGCCGTCACCAGCATCTTCTTCTCGCGTAATCCACACATGTCAACTCTTTGCACTTTTCTTGTCGCTGCCTGCCAGCGCGGCCGTATTTAAGCATCGCCTCTCGCGAGTGTTAATGATTGACACGCCGCCTACAGCTATAACATATTTGTGTCATAGCCGTGATAAACAGTAAGTTGACCCCGTTTGACGTGCGTGGTTGAAGGTTCACAGGGTCTGCGGTCAATATTGACTTTGGGACACTGTGATTGGACATCAAAACAAGCTGGGATGGTGCGGCCACAGGGATGTGGTGGGTGGGGGTGGGTATTTTACTCATCAGTGAGCGAAGAGGTTAGGAAAACACATGCAGCTTCAAGATGCTTCAATGAGGGACGGGAAAAACATGTTTGGTTTTGTGTGCGCTGTTTTGACAGCGCTAAACCACGTCACGTTCCGGATTCGACAGCAGGGGGTAGGCGTTCTTGCTTGCAGCCTGCACACCTGCCAACCATTTGTTGGTATTTGCACCTGCTATATTTGGGCGCTCCGGCAGTCGACTCACTGCCGGAGTATTCCACGCCGTTCCATTTGCCATTGTGTATTCCTTCTCGGTTAAAACTCTGACTTAAATGACTACTGACTATTATTGCGAGCCTTGATACTCCTCTCATGTTTGATTAGTATTTTACTTAAGAACTTTCTCCTTGCCGTTTTGTTTCGCAAGCGTTTTCTGTTGCCTCGTTATCATTTCCTGGCCCTCTTTTGACCAGCGTTTTCTGTTGTCGTTTAGACGGCGATTTTGTGTTATAAATCTCATTTTTATGACAAAATTCCTTTTCTGCGTCTGCTATTTCGGGGATCCACTTACCTCTAGTAGTTGTGCACGAAGCGATTATTCTGTCGCTTCTGGCTCAACGTGACAAACCCATTTTGTTCCTCTTTGGTGAAGGTTCATCTTATCAGGAAAGGGAGATAAGACCATGAGACACCCACACACCCACACGGGAAAACACACACTCATGCAGGCATCCCCTTTTCTTGCATAATCCTGCTAGAGTCATAACATGTTTGTGTGAAGACAACTGACGGTAATTGGTCATTTTCTTCCGTGTAGTATTGGTAGAAAGTGACAAAATACACAGCTGCCTTGGCTTCACTTTTGACGTGCTCTACAAAGGCATTACCATACCCCCGCCTCGCCCAATTAAAAAAAAAAAAAAAAACTTCGTGTTTACTTGGTCGAAGTTGAATCACTGAGCTTCATTCTGCCAACTTCCTATGCCAACTTTTGGGCATTGAAAGTGGTGACACAGGGCCCACTGACCCAATGAATGATGGCTGTCTGCAAAACATCAATATAACCTCTTCCCAATTGCGAGGTCTTCAGTTAAATATACAGCGGTTGACACATTCATTAAAATAGTCATTCCCAAAGCAACATTTTTTTTACACATTAGGAAAGCAAAGCACACAAACCAAAGAAAAAATGTACAAAAAATACTGAAATCATTTTCTCATATCAATTGACTCATTTATTCACTTTGTGTTGAGTTATGCTGCATCATAGGTGCTTCTAGCCCATTTTGGGGGCGTCTGAAGCACCCCTAAAGAGAATTATCACACTTCCAAAATGTGTGCGTCTAGATTTTTTTGGACCGTATTTAACAAATTAGAAAGTTGCAAAAAACGCAGTTGAAACATATAATAACAGAAATTAGCTTTAAAATGATTTGATCCACCTCACCCCCTCCCACCACTACAAATGCCAGATTACGGTAAGAGTAGATTTATTCGATTAAATGTGCCATCCTTTATGTGCGTCGGATCAGTTTATATGCCTTATCGGATCAAACAGTGCTTGTTATCTGCCTATTGGTTGATGGTACAGAGAGTGTGCCAAAGAGCAGGGAATGGACTATTAGCGTTGAATTTATTTGATCACTGATCTTAACATTCAATTGCACACCGGCAGTGAACAAATAGGAATTCGAGACGGGACATCATTACCATTAACAACATAAGTGACTATTTGCTGAATTTCACAAAATGAGGACCCGAAGAACGGGGAGTAAATGCCTTTCAACAAAAGTTGTGATCACTGTGGGGGGGCTGCTTAACTCCAGCAACATGCATAACATGTACAGTATGTGAACCGCCTCCGAAGTTGCGCTGCATTATTTGACACCGGTGTGTAGATCAACCAACGCTGACAGGTGACCTGTTTAACATAGTCAATATTCATCCAAATGTTTCATGAGGGGAAAAATAAACAAAACACACTTGCACATGGTTGGCGTTCACTCAATGACTAGCTGATGCGTTTTCGCTTCCTCGATGTTGATCATCAAGTTCACCAGCCACTGAGGAAGCTCCTCGTTCTGTAAAAAGGTATTGAAGACAATATTACCACCCAAAAAAACTCCTACCTATGAGTTATCAACCATTGATAAATTTTCCATATTCCAAGTATGTGGAAGAAAAAAAATGCAATTATGAATTGAACCATTGCCATTAAAGGTAACGTGATGGCACCAGTTTGAGCCTTCAACAAATTAATGAGTGAGTTGTTGGACTTTCATTTCAATTTCAGTGGTTAACTTGTTTTTACTATACTAATGCAGCGTGTTATACCAGTGATGGGCATCTTTAATATTGGAGGGGCAACAATTTTAACATCGGTGTGACTGTGGCCACACAATTCCTCACCACATGGATGACAGAAATTGTATACATGGACCAAAAAAAAAAAGCATGTTTTCTTAGTATACTCAAACCTCCGTTTTCGACCAGAAAATTTGAGATTTACTGTATACGCCTCAGATTACGACCGAAAATCGGTTTTCGACCAAACCCGAATACGCAAGGAAGTGATGCCTCCTCGTGTAGCGTTCATTGTGAGCAGACACGTTTGTTGTGATTTACGCAAAACTTTTTATGTTATTTCTGCATAGTGTATTAGCCCCTAATCATGGGCTAATAAAATAGATTTGGCTTTCAAACAAATCGCTTTTCGAACAGCCTTCCAGAACGGATTATGGTCGAAAACCGAGTTTGACCATCTTTCAATTCTAATCTTGCATTTTCAATGTATCCATAAAAGATCTAGAATCCTAACCCAATAACAAAGGGGTTGAAGCAAATAACCACAAACAAAATCCATAACAAAAATCAAGCAGAAATTGCTGGTCACAAAGAGCCCAGATAAACAACAAGCGCTTGCAAAAGGCAAGGTAATGGTAAAGCCGAGAATATAAACAAATTGACAAGAGTTCAATTACATGAAAACAAAATAATGTCAATACTTACTAAGGAGGGACGAGAGAGCAAAAACAACGATGACCTCGAGAGGTCTCGAAAACAACACGAGTATGAGCAGCAAACAAGCTCAATAATCCAACAGACTCAGCTAGCAGGCTGTCCGTAAATACATGGCTAACTGATGAAATATTAGCCACCTGCTAGAGATGCAAGAACAGAATCATGACATTTGATTTCGGTACCGTTTACCCTGCATCTCATTATGAAACCGCCCAAAAATATTTGGCTTACTCACGTAGTAGCATTGGGCTGTGTAAGACATGTCTGCCATCTTGTGGAGATTGGTGATATTACAACTTAGAAAGTGCCATTGACCGCTGCATAAGCAGTTTGACACCCGTAGGTTCACATATACCGATTTATTTTTCCCTTCGATATTTTTCCTCATTTTGGATTGTACCTGGGCTTTCAGGGATTTTCACCAATTCCTCCCTTTTTTTCCCTGAAAAAACATATTCAATGTATAAGCATTTTTTTTAATTATTAGGGGTCACTCAGTGTAGTCGGTGACCGCAGTTAGAGTCTAGAACAAATCCACAGGGGGGTTTTACTTACTTTGCAGTTGACTTATTTTTTGCACTTGCATGAGAGTTAAGTTAAAATGGAATGCAAAAAAATGCTAGTCCAGAGGAAAAAGGTTTGACAATTTAAGCCTAAAAGAAAGGCACGGGTGAGTAATTTTACTGTTGTTCAGTTACAATGGTTCCGTTTTGATTTTCACTCGCATGACAGGAATGTTATATGAACCATTTAATGGACAGTTAAATATACTATCATGCAACGGTTTGAGACCTACATGAACGGATCATTTGGTTTAATCTTAGTTTTGTGTTTAACGTCAATTTTACCGTTACATTACCGTGTATTGCACTGAGGATAGGCTGCTGTTTCTGCTCCTCCTTCGTTTCTTCATCAAGGATGTTTCGCGCTTCTTCCTCTTTACTGGCCTTGGGAATCGTTCCCATGAGTGAAGACTAGCATTTAGCATCGTTGTGCTTCCCTCGCCCAACGGTGAATCCAGTGTTGATGATTCCGGATTTTGGTTTGACATCTCATGCAGCGAAGGTTCTTCACTGAAGGAGCGAGACATCCGCTTTGGCCTGAGAACCTTCAATCGGACGTCGTCATCCTCGTCAGTTGTAAACGCATCGTGTTCTTCACGCTCTTGGTGTTCGGGTGTGGGGCTCGTCTCGGGTGCATCCTCCAACTCGGACTCCTCCGGGATGATATCCAGCATTTGAGACTGTTTGGAGTGATTGTGAATTATTTGACAAGTAATGCCACAGTTGGGGAACAAGACAGTTTTTCAGTACCAAGCCTCCCTTATTATTTACATTCGTACAAATCAGTCAACATGCAATTTTTAAACTGCTGACAAAGAGTCAGGGGTTATTTGTTTCACGGGTGAATTGCAAAGGATGAACCTAAACGGGTGAATTGCAAAGGATGAACCAGTTTTCCTGGTTCAATTAGAAACGGTATTAGAACAGCCTTTTTTCATTCTGCTTTTCACATTTTGACAACATGAGATTAAGACAACATCTAACAATTGATAGCACTGCACTAAACAACTGTAACGCTTCAAACGCGAAACGTTGACCAAGAGGTTGTAAAAACTCACATGCTGTAGTTGACTGTCCATTGTGGCAGTTTAGTGGTTCAAACAAGAGCGCTCGCCGTCTGCAGTCAGAGGAGACGGTGTGGAGCTTGATGACTGATTCATGTCAAGTGTGGAGCATAATGGCAAGCAGGTGCGGACAAAATCAAATCAATCCTGTTTCTTCATTGTGAGGTAAAAAGTAGGGGCGGGGGCGAACTAAAATCTTATTTCATTGTTAAGAGTTTAAATAAAAGATATATATCCAGGCAAACCTCGGTTTTCGAATGTCTCTGTTTTCGATCAAATCGGTTTTCGACCAAATATTTCGAGTTTTTTTTTTATGCCTCGAATTAAGATCGAACTGAGCGCACTTAAATGCACCACTCCACTTCTCTTGACTTCCTTACACGAGGAAGTGACGGATGTAGCGGTCCCAAATGATGGAAACATCAGAAAGAAGGAACACGAGAAACTCGAGAAATACCAAGGGCTCAGAGAAGAGCTGGAGAGAGCCTGGAAGGTAAAGGTGACAGTCGTGCCTGTGGTGGTCGGAGCACTCGGGGCAGTGACCCCCAAACTAGATGAGTGGTTGCAACAGATCCCGGGAACAACGTCGGACATCTCAGTCCAGAAATGTGCAGTGCTGGGAACACCAAGGATACTGCACAGAACCCTCAAGCTTCCTGGCCTCTGGTAGAGGACCCAAGCTGAATGAGGGACGGACACCACCCGAGGGGGGGGGGGGGGGGGGGGGGGGGATGAATTTTATATAATTTGTAATTTATTTTATATATATATATATATATATATAAACACACACACATACCACATTCGTAAAGCTATTGCCTCTCGTCATTTTATACACCAATATTGTATTTATTACAAAATATTCAAGAAACCATCTTTACACTGTACACGTTGTAACAGAGTTTACAGGTGTTTGGGTACTTACAAAGAACAACATTAACGATTATGACCTGCATATCAAAATGAATATGTGTAAAAAGGCAGGTTACAAAGACGGTTGAAGCTTGACATGAAATAAGGCAGAAATATGACATGTACGCAGGTGCTGATCCAAACTGAAGATACTGCTGTATGGTGTACAGTGAACCACCACAATTTGGTGGAAGGGGCCAAGACTGACCGCAAATAGCGAGTTTCCGCCAATTATCAACCTTCCCCTAAAAGTGATGACAATAGCATAATTCATCATTTAAACCACCAAATACCACAAAATGTGATTCAAAACCACAACCTGCACCCATTGTCAAACATTACTGTGCCTTTGAATAGAAATTACAGTCAACAGCTCACAGCAAAACGGACTTTACATCGCTAAACCCCAAAGCCCGAGTGGACAAAGTAGCTATCGGCCAATTTACCCGAGGCGACGTACAGTCAATAAGGCAGGAGAAGAGCGCTACATGCTCATGTAGCATCTACTCACAAACGCTTTTCAAACGCCCTTCTCGGGGTCATACGAACATTAACGGTCGCTTTTCTTTTACATCATCCTTGCACTTCACTCTGCAGGCGAGCTACGCGACCACCGTTACCTAGCCTGTTGCTAGCCACTGTCCGGTCTCTTTACAACAAGATGGCTGATCTTAGAATCGGGAAAACATCTTAAAGTGAAATTAAATAGTAGTGTGCTCTGATTTTTTTTTTTATGGAAGCGTGGACCACTAACAAATTATTAGGATCTGCAATCCAGCAATGGGTCTACTGTGTCCACTGCGAAACCCGCATATCAAAAAACTAACGTGGCAGATGGTGGCGAGGGAGAAATACTACTCAACGGATACTGAAGAGTGAATGCTAAAGTGTAGAACTTTAATTTACCAGTGGAGTTCAGTGCAGCGTTCGTACTGTGTGATTACACCCCAACGGAGGCTAACAAGACTGTAGTGTTTGCTCTAGTGAATGATATCATAGACAAACACAAGACTGCAACCAGGGTTCCCACTGGTCCTTAAAGTTCATAAGAATCCGTAAAAAAGAAGTAAAATTCTGTTCTTACTTGTCCTTAATTTTCAGGGAAAGCTTCTCAAATCAATAAAAATCCTTAAAAAATAACCTGTGGTGTTAATTTCATATGTGTCTGTCATTTTCCCCATCCTTCTAAATAATAGTTTTGTCAGAAAATGCGCCTGGCGCCCTTCCCCTCAAACCCCGCTGTCGGGCTACATATCTCCCTGATTCCCGCGGCCTCTGATCAGTTCCAATGATGATCACGTGATCATTTCGGATCATTTCGGGACAATTTGAAATCCAGTATGTCAAATAAAGCGTGCGCTGATTGCCCCGAAAAATAAAGATATGCCCTTCCTTTGGCAGCAATGATTTGAACACCAGCTCAGTGATATGTTGCTTTCTGTTCATTAAATCCACCGTGAATCCCCTGCTTAATGGAGAAAAAGTCCTTAAACATGCCTAATTTAGCCCTCAAAAGGCCCAGAAATAAAAAGCAAGTGGAAGAGTGGGAACCCTGTGGATAGTCAAGACCCTTTTTTCGTGTCGCCAAGCGAGGGCAGAGTTTTCTTTCTTGACAGCACCTGTACCCCAACTTAGACCTGCCCTTAGCCCGTAAAAGGTTTAGTCTACTTTCTGCCATCAAATTATCAGGTGTGTAGGGGACGAGTACAAAAAAATTGTCCACTGGAACGCCCACCATGGCGCAGCATCGTCTGCCTAATTCCCAAACAAGCTAAAGGGAGCTTGCACATGCACGAAAATCAACATGCACCAGTTTTTACACTAAGCTTAACGTCTACGAAAATAGGGCCCTTAGTGTTTCTTGCAGCCAGTGGTTTTAACCATTGTTACCTCAGATCTGCTTTCCCAAAGTACATACAAAAAGTGTGCTACTGTTGACATTATTTTGGGAGGAAAAATCTTGACTTTTCTTTCGCCTCGTTACAGTAAATCAGGAACAGATGAGTTTTTTAATGAAAACACGGAGAATGGGATGCCAAATAAATGCTCAACCGCGAATATGTGGGAAGCCATTCTATACCTACAAGAGGAATGTGAGACAACTGCACCATTGGTTCGATGGGTGCTTGTGTTATAAATGCGTACATTTGGTATTGTGCAATTGTGTGCTTTTGTACAGTCACGTAATACTGTGTGTGTCTGGTTTTGGAAACTTTGTTCTGATATAAAGAACTACAAATCTTTGATGAGCATTAGTAGATTGAAGGGTGTTTTTTTTTTTGTAAGAATTGCACACTAGCCTCAGGTTCCCCGCTCGTGTCATATGTGTTTGTATCTCAAGGGCATAATTACCGGTATATGTTTACTCCATTAAATAAGAATAGATAAGAATAATGGTGAAACACATACAGTGGAACCTCTAAAAGTCCATCCATTTTCCGATCCGCTTTATTCTTACAAGGGTCGCAGGGGGTGCTGGAGCCTATCCCAGCCGTCTACGTGTAGTAGGCAGGGGACACTCTGAACTGGTTGCCAGCCACTCGTAGCCTCTAAAAGTCCAAAATTGCAAAATGGTCCTTATTTTTCAGCGTTCTCCACGACTGACGTGATGTTTACTTGACATCCTGCACAAAGGATGAGTTCTTTTGATTTTTCTTTGGCTCCCCCTTCACCCAGAAAAAACATATTCCAAATTAAGGAGTATCATTGGTATTTTTTAATTTCTTTTTTAAAATAAAAACAAATGTAAAGCATCCTTCAATGCCTTACAATCAACCCTTAGTGGTTCCACTGTAGTTTGTTCAAGTGGGGTTGGAAAAAAAAAGACACATTTGAGCTTATCAGATGGTTTGTGAAAGAGTCATATGTGTGAACCTGGTGGATGACATGTTGAAAATATCATTCCTTTGGTTTTCTTGCGGGTGCGGGGAGGGGGGGTCGTAGCTATGGCTGTCGAGGTGTAAAAAGATCATGCACCAGTGATAAGAAAAGTGTCAGCAAAAGTGTTCCAAATGTGGTTGTGCTGTGTCATCGAATGATCCATCACCATACACACTCACAACAAGTGCACGCGCGCACAGGCATGCTTAGATGCACCATAAGAAACACTGTGTGACGACTGCAAATAATACAATGCATCCTTGGCATCATTAGAAGGACTGTGCAAAAGCAATAGCAAGATCAGTCTTTTTTTTTAATACACATATTGTAGAATAGCCCCCTCTGCAGAATTTGTTTTACCTGCAAAGAAAGGATGTCTGAGTGTGTCCAAAGAAGAAAGAGCAGCTGAAATTCCCTAAAAAAAAATTAACAAAACAAGAAACAGCAAGTGATTGTCTGGACTCATTTCCTCAATGAGTGTCACACCTGCAGGAAACATGCAGGCCACTCTCCTCAAGGCCTCCATCTTGGCTCTTTGTACCTTCACTGAGGTCACACACTTGTGTTTGTGTCTACACCGCAGCATCAGCCGCAGTCTCCACAGCCTCAATCTCAATCGCTGTCACATCTCGATCCTCCCCCACCTCTTCTTCCTCCTCCTCACCCACCGCAGGCACGCGGGAAGAAGGCAAGCGGGTGGGCTGGCTGTTGGGGGAGGCGGCGACGGAGGAGACGCTGCCCAGGTTGGCGGGCACGCTAGTTTTGCCGCAAGAGTGGATGCGGCGCGCCAGGCTGGCCGAGCGTACCACCGACGAGGTGGTGGCCGTGCCCACGCCCTGCACCTTGCCCTCCAGGAAGTACGTCAACATCTCACCTTTGCCCTTCACACTCACTTTGCCGCGGCACACCAGGTCGTAGTCGGAGTTCAGCAGGCGGTAGACCTCCTCCGTCACCTGGATTCAAGGATATTAAGGTCAACGAAAAACACAAATTTAGATAACATTTTCGTTCACAAAAATGGAAATGCTTTCAAAAATTTTTTATAAAACTAAAACTAATAATAATCATGATAAAAATATCCTTTGTTTTTATTCAACTAATATCATGAATTACCTTAATTACCTTAGGTAATTTTTTTCTGTGTGTTTACCAATTTATTACACAAAACTCAGACTTTTTTTGTTTTCTTCTTACACTTGGCAAATACTCCATATATTAAAAAAAAAAAAACTATAATACTAAAAAAAAAAAAAAACCGAAAATGATTTATCTCAATTTTATAATGATTCATCACATTTTAGCATTACCGTTCCTCTTCTTTCCATTTCGGCTTGTCCCATTCCACAAACTACTCGACATCATTAATTTGAACGGAAAAGGCTGAAAAATATGCAAAATTTTGTTTTTGACCTGAATCTTCCCTGGTACTCCCGTGCTGTCCATGCGACTGGCCACGTTGACCGTATTCCCCCAGATGTCATACTGAGGTCGCCGTGCCCCGATTACCCCTGCTACCACTGGACCAACATTGATCCCTGCGCCGGCATGGGACATTGAGCAAACCAAACAACTCATGAACAACTTTTCATACTTGGACTGGTACTGTATGTTGTCATTGGAGAGCATGCGTAGACGTACCCACTCTCAAGACAAACTCATTGTAAGATTGATAGTTGATTTCATCCAACACGTCAAACATCTCAATGGCATAGTCTGCTATTGTGCTCAGGTGGTCGTAGGTGGACTTCTTGGCCTGAAAAAGCAAACATAAAATGTCATTTGTGCCATATCAAGAAAGATGTATCGTATTGTATTTGAGTGTAGGACTGTTTGAGTCTCCTCGCTAGCTTCTAAATTTAATTTGGCCATATGGATATGCTGCAAATGGAGACGGTCATTCCTCAGTAAGCTGCAGTAATAATACTCATTCTTCTCACAGGATAAATACATGGCTGTGAGCATTGGTATATTAGCTGTCTACATCAACTGCTCCATCATTTGTGTTCATATAGCCACCACTTCAAGGGCTATAATGGTGCAACATCGATGCTATATGTTCGGCTTTCTATGGGCTTTTTCATTGTTTATTAGCATATGGCGGAACAGATTTTCCTAAAGGCAAAGCTGTGTGGTTCTTTTAAATATATTGTACATATAATTCAAACGTTATCACTAACTATATTTCTATGGATCCTTACTGACTGCTGGAGCATTCTGTTACTCGGAATCCTCGTGTTCACATCAGAAGATTGTGTAGGAAATATATACTCGTTCAGGGGTCACAAGTGACTATTTTGTCATGTGCGAACTGATCATTGAGTGCTTTAAGCACTGCCCCTAGCGGTCAGTAAGAATGAAATAGAACTCTTTGATATTTACTTTGATAGCTAACTTCAGCCAAGTTTTGTAGTTTTGTTTTTGTAGGTTAGGCCACAAGAGGTCTCATTGGTGGTTCAAGTAAAAATCTTTTTTTTTTCTCCCTCAAGTGGCACAGCTGGTATACGCGAAATGGCTGCGTAAAATGAAAAAAAGAGGCATGGATCTGAATGTCTCTTGTAAATACAGTTGGTTTTTTTTGGGAGGCATGAAGCATAAATATCACACACGTGGTTGTATCTCACCTTGGTTCCAATGGTTGGGACGAGGCCCACGGCTGCCATGTACGTGCTGCCTATGGTCTTGATCTTCTCAATATCTTTGTAGCACGCTTTATCCATGAGCTGGAAGATGCACATTCAGGTTTAAAATCCACAGCAAGCGTGTGGCTCGTCGTAATACTACGAGTCAGAAGTAAAAGAACGAAACCTCATCAAAGTCTGCAATGATCTCGTTGAGCAGTCTCAAGCATTCCACTCCCATGTTGTTGCCATCCAACTCGATGTAGAAGTCATTGAAGTTTGGGATGGAGGCAAACAGGACGCCTACTTGCGCGTACGACTGGTAGTATAAGTCCTAGAAGAAGAAGAAAAAAAAAGAGAAGAAATTATGTGTAACCGTGAAGACTTCTTTTGCCACTTCTCGTGATGGTCTACCTGTTTGTGTGTGTCTGCTTGTCTATGAGCTGGGCTCACCATGTTCCTGGGGTTGGACAGCAGGAAATGTTGGGCCACGTGTGCCGGCAACAGATTGAACAGGATCCGCCTGTTGTCCAGTTTGACTTTTTCCATGCCATCCCTTTCCTCCTCCGCCTGTCCGCAGACATGCAACGTTTGTACGGTTAGCGACACAGGTAGCTGGATACACTTTGAAATTCAAGATGACATATTGTGGAAAATGCACTTTTTTAATGGCTTGTATACCAATGGATGGGTCTCTGAATTTCCTAACCACCTAGTAAATCTTTTTTGATCTGCCTGTTTCTAAAAAGTGATCTGTGAGCAAGTATTTCTGCACTCATGCTAATTTAGATGGCACGTTTCAATGAGGGCAAGGTTCGCTCGGCTGTGGTAAGGCTCCAGAGCCACTTTCAAGCTATGGCCGGACTACACTGAAACACGACGGTGCAGAAACACCGCAGAGCTGCACTGAGTTTTGTTGGAAGTACACACAGTGATTAGCATTATTTAACAATGTTAGCCTCGGATAGGTGACGCATGCTTGAGGTTTTGCTGAGGAAAATACAGCAGCAACTAAACAAAATTTCCCCATTGTCATTTCTGAATTTAAAAATGTGCACAAGTTAAACAGCAAATTTTGTTGAAGTTTTTTTTTTGTGGCCGCGTTTCAAAAATTAGAAGAAACAAATGTAATAACATTCAAGTATCCATTAAAGGTCTTTATGAAATTGTGAAAAATTACCAAAAATACATTGTCCGTATAAATGTAAATAAAGTAACGAAAAGGCCTTGAGCTGAAAGAAATATTGGCCTACATTTGATGAAACAGCGATAATGCAGAGAGGATAGAAAAACAGAAACTTAAGTCTCAGTGTGATCACTCAATATCAAAACCAAAGTTGGTATCAATTTTCCCGATATTTAGATCAATATACCCACCACAAATGCAATTTTAGGCGTATACGTATTTGGACATTTTGAACTCTTCCTTGTTTGTGGCTCTTCCTGCCTACACGACGGTTGTCTTAGGAATCAGAACTCTCTGAGTTTTATTTGAAAATGCATTTGGTCTGTGTCAATGGCCACGATTACTTCTGACTAAACACCTGTACCATCAACTTTCTTTTACACTTTTTTCAGTTGAAAACGTAATCTATACAGTCAGTGTAGAAAAGTGTGACATTTTGGAGCCAACTCTACTGCCACAATATTCCTTCCCCTTTTCACCAGCTGGGGTCAGTAAAACCTTTCCATTTTAACTGCTCACATCGTTTCTCGCCAACTTCAGCTTCTCACGATACAAAATAGTAATTTTCCAAATTAAATGCAGCCAAAATAAACCACTGACCCCATCTATTGCCAAAGAACAGAAACCTGGCAGCTTCTATATACATAATTATTGTATTATGTATATCAATAGTCCACTTTTGTGATGTAGCACATCATTGTATGGTGATGAAGACATGCTGGCTGACCTGCACAGCCCAGAGGAAGTCCAAGCGCAGCTTGAGGTCAAGCTGCCTGGAGTGGAGGGCGAGGGCACTGACGAAAAGCAATAGAGACAGGATGGGCTCGTAGCCCCGGATGTGGAAGGACCCCCCACTGTGGACAAGACCAAGGTACAAAGTCAGCACCGGGGGCCGGACCACCCAAGAAAAACTACAGGGGAGGCTTGAGGCGATCCCCCACGCAGTCGACAGCCAACACATGTTAAGTTATACAACAATGTGGATTTCAGTCCAACATTTGCCTAGTTGCGTGAATGTTGGACTAAAATCAATCGATTGTAGAAATTGCAATTTCGTGATCCCTGACTCGTGTATGACATAATGTGTGTCCAAAAAAGGAGAGCTGCGATGTTATTTTCCTCATCTAAAGCGCTCCTGGATATGGGTTCGGGATACACAAGAATTTAGAGGAAAATAAATAAATAAAGGGCATGTAACAATGAGCGAGGCATTTACCAAGTGTCCAATCAGATTGCTCTGATGTCCTCGTCTATGCAGATCACGGCCTCTAGGGGGCGTATTTGCATGTTATCAAGGAACTGTGATTCCCAACAAACTAGAGTATTTTTCATTCAGAAATGACAGCCGTTTTAAGCAGAATATATCTAAACAGCCGTCCATCGATTGTCTAGTATGGGTGAGATACACCCTGAACTCACCCAGCCAATCACCAGCCAGATTGGTCACCAGCCAATCACATCACATCATTAAATACTTTCATTCAAACTCATAAAATCATAATCACTATCTGCAGAAAAGTTTGAGTCTTGAATGACCCAAACAGACATGTTTTGGGATGTGAAGAGCATACAAATGAGATTTGAATCCACAGCCACAGAACTGTGACGCAAATGTGCTAACCAGTAGGTAACTGTGCTCCTACTTTGGGTTCTAAAGCCAGGCTAAATCAAAAGAATTCCACTTCACTTCAATTCACTTCAAATGGTGAGAATGGAATGCATGCGCTTGAAAAGGGTGGAAAATGAGAAACACACACACACACACACACACACACATGCTGTACATCAGAGCGTATGTACTGTAAAGCCGCCCCCAAACTCTCGCTAATCTGTTTCCCTCACAGCATCAGAGAAACGTAACACTTCCCAAATGAAATGTGCGGGCTAACCCTCCATTTCAGGAAATTGTGGAAAATCAAAGGCGCTGACAAGCATCCCATTGGCATGATTGCCGAGCAGCCCGTCTGATGTCACCCCCCCCACGCTGAGCCCGGGGCCTCACCCACCCGGCGGTCTTGCGAAAACCGCTGAGCTCCAGCACGGTGACATAGAGCACTCCCAGCAGGAGCATCAGCGCCATCTTGGGCAGCCAGGAGACGCGCAGGAAGAGCGCCAGGGTGAGCGTGCCCACCGCGCATGACAGGAAGGCGTAGTGGGCGCCCTCGCAGGGCATCTCGGCCATGGTACGGCTGGCGCTGTTGTCAGTGTCGATGATGACGATGGAGCTGTTGGTGCCTGCGGGACCCCACAGCCACGGCATGCAGCCCACCTATATAGAGGACAAACAAAACTCAAGGTATGCACTTCATGATGCGATGAACTCGATTTGCACGTGACTTACCACACAGGCCTGGGCCACAGCGTAGATAAAAAGCACGATGAGAATGCAGAGAGCAGTGCGAATCTGAATGGTCAGGCATCCTGGAAAACACTGATTCACAAAAGCATGAGAGAATTTATGTCCATGTACAGTACATATCAGTTATTCTGCTCAGTAATAATTAGAGAGGTGGGATTGTGTTCGACTGGTTAGCAGGCCGGCCTCACAGTGCAGAGGTGCAGGATTCGATTCCGGCTCCTGTTGGAGTTTGCATGCCCCCCCCCCCCCCCCTTGGAAACACCGACTCCAAACTGAACTGATCAAGTCGAATTTTATACAATGACGCAGGCCTTGTCTACTGTTTTTGAGAAGATGATGATAAAATGTGAAAGAGAAGCAAGTGACCAAGCTGCACGCACCTGTACTCTTGTGATATGCAGGTACATGATGCATGCGACCAGGAAACAGATGCAGAAGACAAGCAGCACCAGCACCACTGTCCCCCTGAACCACCCCCCCAAAAAAAGTGTAAGAAGAAGTCGACAAATAATGCGCAGTAGGGGTGTAAGTACAGTTCATACTGCGGTATGATGAGAAGATAGACGAGGCCACACAAAGCAGCGAGGATCAGAGACACAACCACAGCACTGGTGAAGTACTCATCTGGAATCTGATGGTACTTTTTCAGACCAAAAAGAGCAGAGAGTGGGCAGTAGTGATCATTCCGAAAGTGTTTCAACAATTTTTGATTGAGTTATTTCGTTGGTTTTCATGATCTACAATAATCTTGAACAGAAGAAAAATGAGAGTCAAAGGCAGATAAATGCCAGGCGGATTCGCCGTACCTTCCGTAACACTGCCGAAAAAGGCAGAAAAATACCATATTCATGTTTAATCACTTCCATTTAGGAGTGATGTTCTAAACCCAACTGTGCCATTTACTGTTTTTTCTAGAGCGTGGCTCACCCTCTGCTCGCGTTCCGAGCACTTATACATGAGCGTGAGGAAGTTGAGGTCGGCCGTGTCTGACTCGGTCTGCCGGGCCTCGATCAGCCGCCCGATGTAACGGTTGACCCGCGTTCTGGGGCTGTTCTGGACCACGTTGGCCTGGTGAGCGTTGGGCCGGTTTCTCAGCTTTTGCGGCGCTGTCCTCATGGCCCTCCGCTGTGTGTGTGTATGTGAAGGTGTGGGTGGGGGTAGGGGGGGGATTGAAGAGAAAAGAAGAAAATAAAGAAAAAGAAGGAGAGGTCGTAACGGCTGCATTTGGGAAGGGTTATTGTGCTGGAAAAAAACCTCAATAATACGACTGGGCCGCTGATTATACTTTCAAATGAAACCGCTGCCGTCACATTTAACTTCATTAGTGGATGCACCCTGCTGAGACTAAGTGTCTTTGGCAGCCACAGTGAGGAGAGGTGCAAAATAGTAGGCACTGGAGCATCAACAGAGCGCCTCTGTTTTTTTATTTTGTCTGCACTCATACAGAAAGTAGTGTACAGTCCACATAAATAGCAACACTTTGTATACATTTTTTTGTTCCTTCATCTCGAACGAGGGTGATCAAACTTTTCTGCTCGTGGGCAACGTTCGGCTTTTTAAAAAGAAGAGACTTGGGCCATTTCAGATAAGCTAAACAAAATAAACAAATAAAGCAAGAACAATCGTCATTTGCCATTTCTGGAGAAATTGCACAAAAAGGCTGAAACGCTGAATGAACAACTATTGTAAGGTGGACTGTGTTGTGGAATTACATTGAATAATATGGAGTGATGTGACATGGTATTGAATGTAATTTGAGTTTTTAAAAATGTAATTGGGAATGAATGGGGAATTCTTGGTGGGGCCCGGAAATTTTGGCATGTTGAAAATCATTTCTGAATGAGCTGAACATTCAGAATTTGCAATGGGAAACACGAATCTGTTTTTGTCGAATGTGTAAGTGAGAATGGATAGAGTCTTTTTTTTGTGGTCACTTCATTTAGGAAATTGTTGAATTTTTGTGAAATCAGATTTTTTGGCACGCAAATTGAATGAGCTGAACACTTTGAATTTTAAAAAGTGAACGTGAATTTTGTTTGGTTGAAAGTGTTCATTGGGAATACAGTAAATAGGATTTTCTTTTTTTTTGTGGTTACTGTAATGGTGAAAAGGTTGAATTTGTGTTCAGTGGGAATTGTTGTCAAGTTGAAAATCGTTATCAAGATGAACTGAATCAGCTTAATGATGTAAATGTCAAATGGGAAAGCTGTAAAATGCGTAATGTTGAATGTGCCATTGGAATGAACGATAACCTTTGCTGGAAACTAAGCCTGATTGGCAATGAATGGGGAATTTTTGGGATGAAAAATACTCACTCGCCCACGTATGAACATAAAAACAGCCACATAAGGTCTAGTTACACAACCCACCAAAAAAAAACAAACAAATATAAGCACAGCGGGACTGGTTACCTTATCACCATCTTCACAGTTCATGACATTAGAGAAGGGGATCTCAGCCTTGAACATCTTTCGGCAGTGCATGAGCTGCACCAGCAAGTAGCACACCGTCTTGAACTTCATCTTTTTGGCCGGCTTGATATCCGACAGAATCAATCCTGGGAAGATCTGTGTGAGACGGCAAGGAGGATTTGAAAAAGTCAGTCGTGATTGACGGGGATTGCAATAGGTGTATTACCGGTATTTAAGGTGCGTGTGTGCAAGTGGGTGTGTGTGTGTGCGCGTGTGGGTATGTGTTCACATCATCATGTAGTCATTACTAGCAGGATTAGGAACTGAACCACAGAGACAAAGTGGGTCAATCACACGGGTCATATTATTAGTTTCAGCACGTCTGAGCTGAGTCATTGAGCTCAATGCAAGGTTACAA
Source organism: Hippocampus zosterae (assembly GCF_025434085.1). Lineage (NCBI taxonomy): Eukaryota > Metazoa > Chordata > Actinopteri > Syngnathiformes > Syngnathidae > Hippocampus > Hippocampus zosterae. The sequence goes on from NC_067465.1 coordinate 13,534,881, forward strand.
TATAATGTACTTTATTATTATATATATTATATATATTATTATAATGTACTTTTATTTAGTTTTAGATATATATATATATTTTTAAAAAAGCTCCATGGCAGATAGTGTAGTTGTCACGTCACACCATTCAACTAAAATCTATGATTTAGCAAAGGTTTCGAGAAAGAGAAAAAATTATATATACCTGTATCTATCTATCTATCTATCTATCTATCTATCTATCTATCTATCTATCTATCTATCTCTCTATCTCTCTCTCTCTCTATATATATATATATATAAAAATGTATATCGTGAGATTAATTCATTTTACAGAGCAGATTGACTAAAGTATGTTGTATGCATTTTATGACATATATTGTGATATGTAACAAGGGTTCCGATAGTATAAAAATGGGCAACCATGTCATCCAAAAATCAATAAGACATATATGCTGTGTGTATATATATTTTTATATATATATACAGTGTATATATTTGTTTAATTGGGTTTAAATACTGCACCGCTTTATTTATTTATTTTATTATTTTATTTTTCGCATATAAGATACAGTTCACAAAAAGAGAGCAGTGCAGTTTTATGTCTTTATTTTACTGGACAATCTAACCATAAAATCAACTGAAAGTTGATGGTAAACATCCATCCATTCATCCATCCATGCATCATCTGATTCACTTATCCTCACGTGGATGCAGTTTGCAGTAGAGTCGAATTACTTTGCCAAATGCTAATAGCTTTCTCTCATATTTTGGTGAGAAGACCAAAACAGTATTCCACCGCCTAGTCATACGGGATAAGGATTGAGGCCTGACGTAAAAAGCAAAAATTGATCAGCAATAGAGAATAGATGTCACAAGATAGCAGTAAAGCACTTCCTCAACTGACTTCAACATCGTTCCGTGGCACCAAAATGCCGGAAAATGGCAGCAAACTACCTTTTTTGAGTAAATAAAGTTCCTCAACTCACTTCAACGTAGTTTGTTGGCACCAAGATACCAGAAGATGGGCTTGGAGCATTAATTTTGTCTACATTTATTTCCTCAACTTGCTTCAATATAGTTTCTTGGTCCCAATATGCCACGGAACAGCAGCTAAGTAACGCTTTTGTTTAAATAAAGCTTCTCAACTCCCTTCAACATGATGTCACCAAAGCACTACTTTGGTCTACATAATTTCAGCATAGTTTCTTGGCTCCAACATGCCACAAGATGGCACCATATTGAGGCATCTACAAAAAAATTCAAAAACTTTTTTTTGGGGGGGGTTTAAGTCGTGAGTGTAGTATCCAAACATAACTGTCTTAACCTTCAGTCTTCACACACTGCACTTAAGTCGTTACAATCTAAGAATACCACTTAGAATAGTATTTTTTACTAGGATTTTAGCACTTGAGTACTTGAATCATATATTTCCACGGGAGACTTGCAGAAATCGCGCTTTATATTTCCGCCACGAGAGGAGCAGCAGAACATGTGAGAAGAGCGCTGCTTGTTGACGTGTTTGCCACATGGGTGCATTTGTATGCATGCTCAACTCTGCAAATCTATGATGAAAGACGACCCCCCCCCCCCTCCTCGACCCCCTGTGCTGCCCCTCCCCCAGCTAGTTGAGTTCATTAGAGGCTGGAAGTGACAAAATCTGCACATCAAATGTGTGAGAGCTCCATTAGATCACGCTTGATGCTTTAACGCTACACTCGGGGTATTTTTTTTTCTCTTCCTGCAAGATTTTAGTGCAGGAGAAGCAACCAAAAGATAAGCCTCCTACTTCAATTGAGCCTTATCTGACTTTCCTTGTGGATTATCTCTGCACAGTACACCCTCGAATGTATTAAGGGTTCACTTAGGGCCGCGGCCTCATAAAGAACACAACTGACTGAGTGTGACAGTAGTCATCCCCCCCCCCTCCCCCCTCCAGGGCCTGGACATGAAGAGCACATGACAGATAGGAAATGGAAAATGGTGTACCTTGCGTCGGTGTGATGGCACAATAAAGAAAGTTTCGATCTGGTGTTTTTGAAGAAAGACGTTGCGCTCGTGACCGTTTCCCGGCTCCACTTCGTAGTCTCCATTCAGGCACTCTAGTGTGGATCTGGTGATGTGGACCTTCCTGTGGAAGGTAGCCAAAAAGAAATTAAGAAGTCAGCAAGATAGCATGGAAAAAGTCTAAATGCTTGTCGCTAAGCATTCACAAATTATTTTCTCCTTTTTTTTTTGTTTTACAGACATCTTTTGTTTTACAGATACTGCACAGTATTTAATATGTATGATTTACTTTTGTCAAGCCTTCACAATAACATTTTTGAAGTCGAAATGCTCATCTCTACGCATCCCTCACACGCATTTGATTCAACGTGCAATAGTATCAGCGTGATTTGCGTTCTCTCAGCATTCAAAAGTAAATAAAACTGGAGTGGAAATGCATTTGCGTAATAATTGTCTCACCGCTATCGTGTGACAGTGTTTCATTCACAATAACAGTAACATCAATGTGAATAGACTTCTTTCGGCATTCTCACAGGCAGTACTTTTTGGACCCAATTGCCTTGCTTTCTCTTGGCATGCAACAGTTTAAAAAAAATGAGCCCAAATGCATTTGTGTGAATGTTTGTCTCTCAGACTTAATGCTCCATTTTTTGATGAGCAGTACCATGTAAGTGAATATTTTTCTCTCACACACTGCCCTCAATAATTATTTTGTCATGCAGATTGTGTCAGTGTGAATGCTCGTGTCTCAGTATTCACAGTTTGACCGATTTTTTTGTTTATACCCATGGGCATTATTATTACTCATGGTAATATGAATGGTTGTCCCTGATAGTAGAGTTTTTTTTTCTAGCTTCTGAAATTAGCTTTTGAACATGATTTCAGGATGATGTGAGATCTGATTGGTGTCAATTTCAATCTTTTGCCCAATACTGACCCAGGCAGTCCCCCGGCCTCCATCACGTTGGCGAGAGTGACATCATTGGACCACACGTCATACTGCCACTTCCTGAGGCCCAGCACTCCGCACAGCACCCGGCCCGTGTGCAGGCCCACACGCATGTTCAGGTTGACTTCCGTGGCCTCTGCCACTGACCTGAGAGTACCAACAACAAATTGTATTAACATGATGACACATCCAGAAATGCATTGCAATGTACTGGACAAACATATTTTGCATTACAGCAAAACCCCATCCATCGTGGCGGTTATGTCTGAAATAAGTGAAATCGGCGAGATAGAAATACCGAATTTAAATACGTCCTAGGTATTATTGTTCTCTGGTCTTGAAACACACTTTTCAAACAACACAAATTTATTTAAAAAGATATATTGACATATTGAGAAAAAGAGCAATGAAAATCAAAAATATTGCAGAGAGTTACAGTATACCAATCCCTCTGCGTTTACAGTAAACAATCTATGTTTGCTTTCTGTTGGCATAAAAAGCAGGATGGAAGAGGATTTGCTTCCACTGCTATGCGGATGGCTGTCAGATCTATGTTTTACTGAGCAGAAAAGATGCTTTCTCATTGAGGCCACTTTTACTCTGTTTGGAGGAAATCAAGACCTGAATGGCATTGGTTTAATGGAATTTCAATGAAAAGAAAACAGAAGTGATGGATTTTGGTCCCAGTGGCCCTTGTGCACCCCATCCTGCTGACTTGAGCGCCCTGGCTCCTTATCCCAACCAATAGTCTCGAACTTGGGTCTTAAACTTAAATTGGACCGAGTTGAGTTGAGATTCACTAATCTCCAGCCAAAACTAGGTTGAGACGAAAAACTTCAGTTTTTTTAAAATCGTTCTTTCTAGTTTGTAAAGAGGGCGGCCTGGTAGTCCAGTGGTTAGCACGTCGGCTTCACAGTGCAGAGGTACCGGGTTCAATTCCAGCTCCGGCCTCCCTGTGTGGAGTTTGCATGTTCTCCCCGGGACTGCGTGGATTTTCTACGGGTGCTCCGGTTTCCTCCCACATTCCAAAAACATGCGTGGCAGGCTGATTGAACACTCTAAATTGTCCCTATGTGTGAGTGTGAGCGTGGATGGTTCGTGGATGTTCGTCTCTGTGAGCCCTGCGATTGGCTGGCAACCGATTCAGGGTGTCCCCCGCCTACTGCCCGGAGACAGCTGGGATAGGCTCCAGCACCCCCCGCGACCCTAGTGAGGATCAAGCGGTTCGGAATATGAATGAATGAATAGTTTGTAAAGTCTAGTCTGGTGGTCATCAGTGGAGTTACACACAAAATAAATGGGAGGCAGAATTAAAACAAAAACAAAAAAACAGCACCTCGCTTTCCCTGCCAAAAGTCACGTGGTATAGGCTTCATCTAATTCATGACACTAAATTAATACAAGCACGATAGGAAATGGCTGATTGGAAACTAAAGCATACCTGCAGCAAACATGTCCACTAAATGCTCTTCAATTATTTAACCTTGAACAGTATAACATAACCAATATGATTTTCTCTTCTTTCTAAGTATAAAAAGGAACATTTGCAGAGCTGCACAAGGATTACATTTCTTCAAATGTTCTCTAATTTCCTCTTCAATCCCAAAATAGAGGTAACGTGACCAAAGAGGATCACAGCAACTTTAAGCAATGTCTCAATATTCATAGTCAAACTTAAATCAAGTCGTGAACGTATCAAATTAGGAATGATCTTTCTCTGTCCTTCAAGCTCTCTGTGGAGGATGTCCAATTAGAAACTCCAGGGATTATATTTTATGGAACGCAATCTGACAAGAGACATTATAAATGTATGCGTATAGAGTAGACAAAGCCAATGTATCCCATTGGGCAATTGTCATGAAATGGATTGATACACAAGTACTGAACACAATTATCAAACCCACTTTCACAAAAACAAGAGGAGAACATCCAGCACTCCCCAATAAAGGAAAAGATTTGTTTTGAATTTACTCAAAATTAAATTTACTGGTACATGAAATAAAATCATCTGGATCCAGATACATACAGTAGATGTAGAGTCTACTGCAAACATGTATCTGGATCTAGATAATTTTATTTCTTGCAAACAAGGGAAATCCCAAATTATTATAACCCCGATGGGAGCAAATACATAAATAAATGAATAAAAACCAAAAGTGTTGCATTTAAACTTCTGTTCCGTATATAGCCTAAGTAAGGGACGAGAAATGGAACTCAAGTGTGGTCAAGTCACATGACTAGTCTGTAAACAAACTCAGTGCAGCTCAGCCTCCGGCGAGCAAAATCGATTGTAAAGCGATATAAAATGGCATTTTAGTATTATTGTATCCTAACAATTCACAATGGTGGCACAATGGACAGCTGGACCGTCAGATCACTCACGTTATGGTATCAATCATGTCCAGTCCCATCTCCACGCAGCAGTGGGCGTGGTCCGTCTTGGGCTGCGTCAGGCCAGACACGCAGTAGTAGCAATCACCCAGGATCTTGATGCGGCGACAGTGGTTCTCCTAGCAACACGCGCATAACAAATACACGCTGTCATTGGGACAATAACAGCATATATGTGGCGTATAATCACGCATGATCAATGCCAAACAAGGTCAAATGAGGCTGGGGAAGATTTGATCCTACATCACAGTCACCCCGAACTGCTTAAAGCATGTCAAATTATGCAAATGAGCCACGCATATTTGGTTCTGATATATGGAGGCGATGTGAAGATTTGGTCCCTCCATGGCTCACTGGCAGTAAGCAAGAAAACAGAATACAAAGCGCCATTATCGGAGCATATGAGCCACGAGTAGCGGGTTACCATTGACGCCGTCGCTCACAACCCCTTCATTGTCTCCATGGAGGTAATGGGATCACTGGCCGCGTATGCGAAGAGCAACAAAGACTCATAATTATGCACATTGGCGGCAGCGCGGACGGGCTCTTTTCAACATGCCAGCCGCCCTGTGTTGCGGCGACGGACTATCTGCATGTTTGCATGTTGCTGCTGCTAGCTGCGAGGTTCGCAGATTTTGCAGATGTTTACAAAGGACAACCAAAAGGCACAAATGACCTCATGAACAAACAATCACATTTACAAAGAAGAAATATTGCTGAAGGCCAAGCACAAAATTTGTTTGGCATCGATGTTGACGTTTCAGTTTCTTCTTGTTTCACGTAAGCATCGTGTGTCGCGCATCGCAGCTATCTTTTCTTAAGTGTGTCTAAATTAGCCTTCAGAAACTGAAAGCTGCGAGCGATAGTGGTAATATTCGGGCTGCAACTCACAATTCCACTTGTCAACAGCAAATTGTAACCAGAGACGGTTTTATGTCCTAGGTAATTTTTTTTTACATTGATAAACCCTCTCAGGGACAACGGTTACTACAGTGGACAACTTGTCATGTTATCAGATTACAGGGTGCATTCAAAGGCTTAAAAAAATGCTGTTGTCATCATTCTTCTTTCATGGAAGGCGACAGAAACAGGAGAATATTTACGGTTGAGAGATGTAACGACAACACTCTAGTCACACAAAGCACTTTGCCTTGATGCCCATGTTTGGTGTTCCGGACAATGGAGTTTCTAATATAGTAGATACGTGAAGATAAAAGATTGTATTGTGCTGTTAGTGAGCCAATCGGGCCTCTTTGGGCGAGCTCGGGTCAGGTGGTGGATCAGTAACAGATGGCGCAATGGCAACGAGGCGAGGCTGCAGCAAGCGGGGGGAAAGACCTGGTGCTTAAAGTCTGCCACTCTGTACTTTTCCTGTGCTAATCTGCACTGTGGCTTTAGCAGTTGATTGAGAACCCGGGCGAGATTACCACACGTCACGTGACCCACGGGAGGGGGACTATGTGGTAAAGATGTGAAGAAGACGCATACAGTAGATTTACTCTTTTTTTTCTCCATCAATAGAAATTAATGATCATAATCATAATGGAACAGGTGTGATGTGGCCGTACAACCTGTGGTGGCCTCACACACACACACACACACACACACACACACACACACAAAAACTCCATACATATGCATATGGTTTTAAATGAGTACACCCTTCAGAGGGTCCCAACAAAGAGGATGACACAAAGCAAGTGGCAAACAAGCTGTAAAATAAAGCACGCACGCACACACACAAATATGAGAAGATGACAGCAGCAGCAGTACTATCAGACACGAGGATATGTTGTTATTTGTTCGAAATCCACACATCCTCCAAGTTTAGACCCAAAAGAGCTCGAGGGGAGAACTGAATCTTTGGCCGTCGCTGTCATTTGATTTACATGTTAATTTCCTGAATGTGATTAAAGCAAGTGGGGCCTTCCGTCGGCTAAATTAGTTGAGCATTCATCAACACAAGTGGAAAATGCATCTGTGCAGTAACATGCATCCTGTTGCATCCTGTGCTATTACTTTGATGATCCCGCACATAAATTGAAATTGGAGCCTTCGCCCTTCCTTGGATCTGGGCCACTTGGCTTGACATATCATTGAAGGTCCTGATTAGCAGTTTATGATTTAAAAAAAATATATGTATATATAAAATTCCAGCTCCGGCCTCCCTGTGTGGAGTTTGCATGTTCTCCCCGGGCCTGCGTGGGTTTTCTCCGGGTGCTCCGGTTTCCTCCCACATTCCAAAAATATGCATGGCAGGCTGTTTGAACACTCTAAATTGTCCCTAGGTGTGAGTGTGAGCGTGGATGGTTGTTCGTCTATGTGTGCCCTGCGATTGGCTGGCAACCGATTCAGGGTGTCCCCCGCCTACTGCCCGGAGACGGCTGTGATGGGCTCCAGCACCCCCCGCGACCCTAGTGAGGATCAAGCGGTACGGAAGATGAATGAATGAATGAATGAATGAATATATAAAATTCCTCATCTCACCCCCCCTCGGGTGGTGACCGTCCCTCATTCAGCTCGGGTCCTCTACCAGAGGCCAGGAAGCTTGAGGGTTCTGCGCAGTATTCTTGCTGTTCCCAGCACTGCACATTTCTGGACTGAGATGTCCGATGTTGTTCCCGGGATCTGTTGCAACCACTCATCTAGTTTGGGGGTCACTGCCCCGAGTGCTCCGACCACCACAGGCACGACTGTCACCTTTACCTTCCAGGCTCTCTCCAGCTCTTCTCTGAGCCCTTGGTATTTCTCAAGTTTCTCGTGTTCCTTCTTTCTGATGTTTCCATCACTTGTGACCGCTACATCCACTACAACGGCTTTCCTCTTCCCTTTATCTATGATCATGATATCTGGTTGGTTCGCCATTACCATCTTGTCAGTCTGGATCTGGAAGTCCCACAGGATATTTGCTCTGTCATTCTCCACCACCTTCGGAGGTGTTTCCCATGTTGACCTTGGGGTTTCCAGTCCATACTCCGCACAGATGTTTCGGTAGACTATGCCAGCCACCTGGTTATGGCGTTCCATGTAGGCTTTCCCTGCCAGCATCTTACACTCTGCAGTTATGTGTTGGATCGTCTCAGGTGCCTCTTTGCACAACCTACACCTTGGGTCTTGTCTGGTGTGGTATATCTGGGCCTCAATGGCTCTGGTGCTCAGGGCCTGCTCCTGAGCAGCCAGGATGAGTGCCTCTGTGCTGTCCTTCAGGCCAGCCCTCTCTACCCACTGATAGGACTTCTTGAGATCGGCCACTTCAGTTATGGTCCGGTGGTACATCCCGTGTAGGGGCTTGTCCTCCCAGGATGGTCCCTCTTCCAGCGCCTCATCTTCTGTTCCCCATTGTGTGAGGCATTCTCTGAGTACGTCATCCGTTGGAGCCTTCTCTTTGATGTATTAATGGAGCTTAGATGTTTCATCCTGGACAGTGGCTCTCACACTCACTAGTCCCCGGCCTCCTTCCTTTCGGCTTGCGTACAGTCTAAGGGTGTTGGATTTGGGATGGAACCCTCTGTGCATGGTTAGGAGCTTTCGGGTCTTAACGTCCGTGGTTTGAATCTCTTCCTTTGGCCACCTTATTATTCCTGCAGGGTATCTGATCACTGGCAGGGCATAGCTGTTTATTGCCCGGGTCTTATTCTTGCCATTGAGCTGGCTTCTTAGGACTTGCCTCACTCGCTGTAGGTATTTGACCGTAGCCACTTTCCTTGTTGCCAGTTCGAGGTTGCCATTGGCTTGTCGTATACCGAGGTACTTTTAGCTGTCCTAAATGTCTTCTATTGTTCCTTCAGGGAGTGAGATCTCTTCAGTGCGGACTACCTTTCCTCTCTTTGTCACCATCCGACTACATTTCTCAAGCCCGAATGATATCCCGATCTCGCTGCTGTAGATCCTGGTTGTGTGGATCAGGGAGTCTATGTCCCTTTCGCTCTTAGCATACAGCTTTATGTCATCCATGGAGAGGAGGTGACTGATCGTAGCTCCATTTCTGAGGCGGTATCCATAGCCTGTCTTGGTGAGTACCTGGCTTAGGGGGTTCAGTCCTATGCAGAACAGCAGTGGGGAGAGTGCATCACCTTGGTATATGCCACATTTGATGGACACTTGGGTAAGTGGCTTGCCATTGGCTTCAAGTGTGATTTTCCACATCCTCATCAAGTTCGCAATGAAGGCTCTTAGGGTCCTGTTCACCTTATATAACTCTAAGCATTCAGTGATCCATGTATGTGGCATTGAGTCATAGGCTTTCTTGTAATCAATCCAGGCTGTGCACAGGTTGGTACGCCGGGACCTGCAGTCTAGTGCGACTGTTCTGTCAACCAGGAGCTGATGTTTGGCTCCTCTGGTATCTCTACCAATGCCCTTCTGTGCTTCGCTCATGTATTGATCCATGTGTCCACTTATCTTAGCCGCAATGATGCCTGACATGAGCTTCCATGTTGTGGAGAGACAGGTTATTGGCCGATAGTTGGATGGGACTGCACCCTTTGAGGGATCCTTCATGATCAGGATCGTCCGTCCTTTGGTAAGCCATCCTGGGTGAGTCCCATCCCTCAGCAGCTGGTTCATTTGTACTGCTCGGCGCTCATGGAGTGCTGCGAGTTTCTTTAGCCAGTAGGTTTGGACCATGTCTGGGCCTGGTGCTGTCCAGTTCTTCATATCTGAGACTCCTTCATGTATGTCTGCCACTGTTATGGTAACTGGGTTCTGTTCAGGGAGGTTGCTCTGCTCCTCTCTCAGGGTCACCAGCCATTGTCCATCCATCCATCCATCATCTACCGCTTATCCGGGGCCGGGTCGCGGGGGCAACAGCTTTAGCAGGGAAGCCCAGACTTCCCTCTCCCTAGCTACCTCTTCCAGCTCTCCCCGGGGGATTCCGAGGCGTTCCCAAGCCAGCTGGGTGACGTAGTCTCTCCAGCGTGTCCTGGGTCTTCCTCGGGGTCTCCTCCCGGTGGGACATGCCCGGAACACCTCACCAGGGAGGCGCTCAGGAGGCATCCGAATCAGATGCCCAAGCCACCTCATCTGGCTCCTCTCGATGTGGAGGAGAAGCGGCTCGACTCTGAGCCCCTCTCGGATGACCGAGCTCCTCACCTTATCTCTAAGGGAGAGCCCGGACACCCTGCGGAGAAAACTCATTTCGGCCGCTTGTATCCGGGATCTCGTTCTTTCGGTCACGACCCATAGCTCGTGGCCATAGATGAGGGTTGGGACGTAGATCGACCGGTAAATTGAGAGCTTCGCCCTTTGGCTCAGCTCCTTCTTCACCACGACAGACCGATACAACGTCCGCATCACAGCAGACGCTGCACCGATCCGCCTGTCGATCTCTCGCTCCCTCCTGCCCTCACTCGTGAACAAGACCCCAAGATACTTAAACTCCTCCACTTGGGGTAATATCTCCTCCCCGACCCAGAGGGGGCAATCCACCCTTTTCCGACTGAGGACCATGGTTTCAGATTTGGAGGTGCTGATTTTCATCCCAACCGCTTCACACTCGGCTGCGAAACGCTCCAGTGAGAGTTGTAGAGCCCCGTTTGAAGGAGCCAACAGCACCACATCATCTGCAAAAAGCAGGGATGTAATACTGAGGCCCCCAAAACAGACTCCCTCAGCGCTTCGGCTGCGCCTAGAAATTCTGTCCATAAAGGTTATGAACAGAATCGGCGACAAAGGGCAGCCTTGGCGGAGTCCTACCCCCACTGGAAACGGTTCCGACTTACTGCCGGCAATGCGAACCAAACTCTGACATCGGTGGTATAGTGACCGAACAGCCCGTATCAGGGGGTTCGGTACGCCATACCCATGAAGCACCCCCCACAGAACTCCCCGAGGGACACGGTCAAACGCCTTCTCCAAGTCCACAAAACACATGTAGACTGGTTGGGCGAATTCCCACATACCCTCAAGGACCCTGCTAAGGGTGTAGAGCTGGTCCACTGTTCCACGGCCGGGACGAAAACCACACTGCTCCTCCTCAATCTGAGGCTCGACTTCCTGACGGACCCTCCTCTCCAGCACCCCTGAATAGACCTTACCAGGGAGGCTGAGGAGTGTGATCCCTCTGTAGTTGGAACACACCCTCCGGTCCCCCTTTTTAAAAAGAGGGACTACCACCCCGGTCTGCCAATCCAGAGGCACTCTCCCTGTTGACCACGCGATGTTGTAGAGGCGTGTCAACCAGGACAGCCCCACAACATCCAGAGCCTTGAGGAACTCCGGGCGGATCTCATCCACCCCTGGGGCCTTGCCACCGAGGAGCTTTTTAACCACATCGGTGACTTCAACCACAGAGATAGGAGAGCCCACCTCAGAGTCCCCAGGCTCTGCTTCCTCAAAGGAAGGCGTGTTGGTGGAGTTGAGGAGGTCTTCGAAGTACTCTGCCCACCGGTTCACAACGTCCCGAGTCGAAGTCAGCAGCGCCCCATCCCCACTGTACACAGTGTTAGTGGTGCACTGCTTCCCCCTCCTGAGACGTCGGATGGTGGACCAGAATTTCCTCGAAGCCGTCCGGAAGTCGGCTTCCATGGCCTCACCGAACTCTTCCCACGCTCGGGTTTTTGCCTCGGCGACCACCGAAGCCGCGGTCCGCTTACCATTGTGCACTGCTGTTATGTGCAACCTCCTTCTCCCATATGCCTTTCCAGTACCCTTCAGTTTCCAGTCTTGGTGGGTCAGCTCTGTTGTTAGGACCCTGCCACTGAGCATACACTTTCGCAAGTTGTGTTGCGAACAGCCTGTTTATTCGTCTGGCTTCATTCTCTTTCGTGTACCGCTTTAGGCGGCTGGACAAGGCTTGGAGCCTTTGTTTGGCAGTTTCGAGTGCTTCAGGTATGGTCATCTGGATGTACCTCTCTGGTATCTGCCTTTTCATCACACCTCTCTGGGCCTCTGTCAATTGACTCACATCTTTCCGAGCCGCCTTGATCTTAGCCTCCAACCGTCTTCTCCATGGTGGGTAACGTATCTCATGGCTTCCATGGTTGCTCTTATAGCCAAGCGTACTGTATATCAGCTCAATGGTTTCCGTGATAGTTACGGTAGGGATCGCCCTCAGTGCTGCATTCACACTTTCCATGAGACTTTCAGGTGGTACTTCACATAGCCGTTGTAATCGGTTTCCAGGTTGCCCAGCTTTCATTCTCGCCATGATCTTAGCTTTCAGGTCAGTTGCTGCCTCGCTCAGCATTTCATTCATTGGGGCTAGCCTCCCAATCTCATCATCTACATTCATTGGGGCTTGCCTCCCAATCTCTGGTAAGACCCTGATCTGGCAGCCTGGGGCCCTTCACCATGGAACCTGCGTTGTACCTCATCAATCTTTGTGACAAAAAAGTTGTGACAGCAGTTGCCGTTTTGGATGTTGGAACACTGAGCTATTAGTTGTTTCGTGGTCAACCGTGACTGTGGGTTTCAAAGTAATCATTTATCCCACATTCTCTGCATGATTCCATGCCAGCCTCTTGCGCCACCACTCGTCATCATGGCAACAAAAGCCATTGTTAGGTATGCAGGGCTGCGGGTGAGCAGCGGCTCATTTGTGGGACAACCTGCTTCAGATTTCAGAAGTCAATGACAAATTCATTCAGTGTAAGTGAAATTATGTTTACGTTGGACATTCAAGAACAGCCAGGGGGCTGGGGGAGGGGGTTACATGCTGTTAAAGTCTAAAATTGGCTTGTTTGGTTTGAGCAGATCAGCACAGCTTCGAGCAGCAAGCCCACTGTCGTCCTATTGGAACGACGGGACTTAACGGTGATCCTCGCATCTGCTCGGAGGCAAACCCCACAAGGGCAACTGGTTGTGTTTACAAGGCAGATTTCAGCGAGGGGGCGGGGGGAGCTGCATCGGGGGGACAGGATAGGTGCAGTTCGATTGATTTAGGACAGGCGTATGCACCTGCTTTAAGATGAGGACCATCAACTATTATGATGTGTTTTTTCGCCACTTATTTTGCTTGAAAAATATGATTTTGTGTCTTGTAACATGACAAATGTAACCGTTTTTCTCTCACATTTTTTTAAATTTTATTTTTTTACATTTTGGTGACATTACAGCCACATATAACAGAGATTACAATTACCGGTACATTTGTAAAGAACTGCACAAAGATCTCCACTTGTGGATCGTGCAGAGATGGTAGCTATAAAGCCTGACAATTGGACATCCACAACTGGAACCTATCCCAGCGGTCTTCAGGGACACCCTAAACCGGTTGGCAGCCAATCGCAGGGCACACAGAGACGAAAAACCATCCACACTCACGCTCTCACCAAGGGATAATTTTTGACTGTTCAATCAGCCTTCCATGCATGTTTTTTGGAATGTGGGAGGAAATCGGAGTACCCTGAGATAACCCACACAGGCACGGGAAAAACTTTTTTGTTTGTTTTTGTTTGGAAAACATTTGTCTTCATTATTTCATTTTTTATTTTATTTTTTAAAGCTGAAAGTAATTACATCTTTGCCCCACTGCTCTGTCATTGTAAAACCACATGCAACAACCAAGGGAATTTCTGAAGCTGACACAGCAAGAACGATAAGAGGACTTTGCCCCATTCAAAGAGCAAGAAGACGGTCGATGGATAAATCATTGAGCCATCTAAAAATGGAAGCGTGAGACTGAGCGCCGAGAGAACCACGGGGCATAACAGACGGCGCTGAGGAAAGTAGGCTGCTGCGCGTCAATCAAGAAGCTGAGAAACTAAGGAGCGGAGGAGTCTGGAAGCGGTGGTGATGCACGGAGGTGTTTTGACAGGAGAGAAAAAAAAAAACGGGAAAGACGACAATGAAGCACAGGACAAAAATGGGCCTGCACCTATACACATATATACACATATTCTAGAAAACCTTGCCCAACACACTCATGATGCGGGAAGAAATAAATCCAAGCAAAGAAAAGAGCAAAATTGAGCAAGAGGAGTCTCAGTAAATTCCATTTCCATTTGTTTGTAATTGTAATTTTTGTTTTTTGTCTCGTTGGCTGGCTCACAGCCAATCAGAGTGATCGGTTGTCACTGATGGCTGATGCCATTTGATGTCGTGAATCTGATATATCGAACAAGCCTGATTGAGAAAAGATACGACAATCTCTGACAATTTGGTGACAGAAAGTACATGATATTTTAGACCAGATAAAACCAGGTCTAAGTTGTGGCGCAGGTGGTGATACGGGATTTTGGTGGATTTGAAATGAAATGTGATGTTATATTCACTCTTATATTCACTAGGTTGTATTGTTTTTTCCATGACAATTTTACAATGTACAAACTACAGTCATCTGTAAATCCTTCAAAAAATTATGATTCACGTATTTGTATTTGAAAATGGTGAAGCAATTTACAAAATATTGCTGCCCATTTAACATTATTTAATGAAGGACAAGACTGCATTTCATTGTAAATTTCACAGCCATTTTATTTACTTTTTTTTTTTTTTAAGAGGGTAGCCAGTGCTCTAAATGTTTCAGAGCACTGCAATGAGTTTGCCTTTCACCACAGAAACTGTTGTTTAGGGTGCTGGGCAGCCTGCTGGAGACTCAGCCAAGGAGAGCAAGTGTTTATCGAGTGAGGAGACCAGTTGGCGTGTCAATTTGCACGCTTGGAAATGAACTACCATCTCGTAGCTGTCCAGTGAACATTTGCCATCAATCTGATGTACATCAGCAGAACTTGAGATGTAACGCGTTGCGGCAAATTTGGGGTTTTGTTCACAACAATCTCTGGTTTTCTGGGGGGGAGAGGGGGGGAGTGGCGAGGTCCCCATGCTTTCTCAGAGTGTTAACGGCGCTAATCTTGCATCTCAGCAGCCGTCAGCAGATTCTGGCGACGGCGCTGAAGAGTTATAATTACTCACAGCTTGCGTTCTAGTGGGTGGTGGGAATCAAAGTGCCGACACCTATCAGTGTGAGTGGGATTCCTGGAAACCCAATTTTGATGTATTCTTTTCCCGTGCGACAAGAAGACCAAGTTGGCTTTTAACAGGGGCTAAAGCTCTGAAACAATAACATTGGTTGAGTTAATCAGACACGGAATTGCAGTGATGCCCGAAAATTGATACTTTTTGAACTACAATCTATTCCTGAAAAAAATGACTATGAGAAAAATATGTATTTTTGAGAAGGAAAAAAAAAATGCGAGATCTCGCAAAGTTTTTCTTTTCCTTCCATGTCCCCTTAGGGGCTCCGTATCATCTTGCATGAATGAGGGGTTTTTTTGGGGTTTGGCATGACTATTTAGAAATATTTTCTTAAAGTTGGAGAGGTTTTTTTGGGGGTGGGGGGGCTGTAATATTATACACAGTTGTCTCAGTTACCTTTATAAAGTAACTCAGTTACGATACTGAAGACTTGACTTTAAAACTACTTATGTTATGTTCCTGTTTACCACATTTTAAAAGTAACTCAATTAGATTACGAGTTAGTTCATTAGTTAAATTGAACAGAGGCTGAATACCTCACTTAACATAAAATTGCCAACCAGTTTTGCCACTACATCATAGGAAGTACAAGTAACTGTCGTCAGATTGCTTCACTGAGAAAAACAACACGTTTAGTTTCGTTGTTACTGTAAAAGTCGACATATTACAGTGACGTATTACCAGCATCACTGGAAATACTTTTTTTTAATTAAAACGTGCTAATCTGGAGACAACAAGGTTGTTTTTTGTTTTTTTGTTTTTTAGCAAAAAGGTAGTGTAGTACTTAAAATTACCAGTAATTATTTGAAATGCCTAACTCAATTTATTATCAGCTTTTTGCAGGAAATGGCTGTCCATAGGACAAAAGACAAAAAACGAGATGGGCAGTTGTGTGACACTGTCCGTGTATAAATATACTGTTTATCCATATATCAGTATAATGCTGATTGAATCAGCTATCAGCTATTAAAGTCAAACATAGTGTAATGTGCTCCATCCTTTTTGTACCCAACTTTAAAATAAGTAAATGTAGGGTGTGTAGAGTGAGCTTGAATACTTGATTCTTTTGATCGTTTTGAAAGACATCTGCTAAAGTATTTTCATTTAAATTTTAAATACATAAACTGCGCCGACTGCCCGAAGACAGTTGGAATCGGCAACAGCATCTCCGCGACCCTCGTGAGAATAAGCGGATTAGAAAATGGATGGATGGATAAAATACACACGTTATCCATGTGAACAATATTATCTATGGACAGAGATAATTACTTAGTATTCACTTTTTTTCTTGATGGGGAAAAGGGAGGCATTTACTGTTGTACAATGTACTCATTATTAGGGTCGGGGCAATTTAGAGTCTTCAATGAAGCCTCTAACATTGCATGTTTTTATGACACGGGAGTCAGAGTACCGGGAGAACAGTGTCGAAATTCCACACAGAAAGGCCGGAGCAGAAATTGGGACACCAAAACTCAGAACTGTGATACAGACTTGCCAACCACGAGGGCACAGTGTGGCCCCGCATTTTTTCTTTTTATCCAAAAAGCAAACAAATATTATTGTTACAAGGTAGAGATACGTGAGGAACAACCAAGTGACTGGTGTGCATTATGAAGCGCTACTTAGGAGGACTCTGTGTTCCTGGCACACATCCCATGCAGCTTGACTGGTCCAGAGAGTGGACAGGTGGTGTGGGGATGGTGCTGGAATGCGATTACGAGATGACGCCCAGTGGCGATGTGCCATCACCCGTTCTTTGTAAGGAAAAAAAAGAAAGAGAGAAGAGGAAGAAGAAGAAAAGTAACCACTGCTATGATGAGTGACTGCGAGTCGCCAATTCCTGCCTAAATGGATCAGAGTGAAGGAACGCTTTGGGTCGGGGTGAGGCTACGACATCGGTTGACATGTTGCAAGCCATCACGTCAACAATCTCAGAAATATAAACCTGGAAAAAGCTGGTTGCATCAAAATTTTCTGATCTGCTTATCCTCACAAGGGTGGCAGGGGGTGCTCAGCTGTCTTCGGGCAGTAGGCGGTGGACACCCTGAACCGGTTGGTAGCCAATCGCAGGGCACACACAGACAAACAACCATCCACACTCACACTCTAAGCTAGGAACAATTTGGAGTGTTCAATCAGCCTGCCAAGCATGTTTTTGGAATGTGGTAGGAAATCGGAGTACCTGGGGAAAACCCACGCGGGCACGAGTAGAACACAGGGAGGCCAGAGCTGGAATCGAACCCGGTACCTCTGCACTGTGAGGTCGATGCGCTAACCACTGGGACACTGGGCGGCCCCAAAATGGACATAAAACATGAAAATAATTTTTAATAACCTTGGGCTGCCTGTTACTAATAGAATGGGATGCAAGTATTTCTTATTATTCCGATATCAAAGTAGTGTACTACTTAAAAAAGATACTAAGCTATGAAAGTACAACCATGGTGAGAAAATTAAAACATAGTTGCGGAATAGTTTTTTTGAGGGGGAAATACACAATAAAATAACAGAACTTGTATTGTACTTTGCGGAGGGCTAAAACAATACATTGGAATAATAAAGTATAAATTCTTGACATTTATGGCACCAATGCTGGTTTTCAGTACAACGCAAGAAAATTGTTTGCCTCAGCAATTATAAATTTTGAGTTCACCCAACTTTTTAAAAAAATAATGATCCAATGAAAATCAGTACACACAAAACTAAATTTGGACGTAAATTATAGTTTAAAAAAAACAATTTCTCTATTCCAAAAGTTAAATATAACCCAACGTACCACCTGAGGGAGCCCTCTTTGAGAATCACTGATTTAGGTTCGCTGTACAGCGGGCTTGTGGAAAACACATCTGCCTCCCAGTTCTGAGTTTGATGGTTTGATTCATTCATTCATTCATTCATCTTCCGAGCTGCTTGATCCTCACTAGGGTCGCGGGGGGTGCTGGAGCCTATCCCAGCTGTCTTCGGGCAGTAGGCAGGGGACACCCTGAACCGGTTGCCAGCTAATCGCAGGGCACACAGAGACGAACAACCATCCACGCTCACACTCACACCTAGGGACAATTTTAGAGTGTCCAATCAGCCTGCCATGCATGTTTTTGGGAATTTGGGAGGAAACCGGAACACCCGGAGAAAACCCACGCAGGCCCGGGGAGAACATGCAAACTCCACACAGGGAGGCCGGAGCTGGAATCGAACCCGGTACCTCTGCACTGTGAAGCCGACATGCTAACCACTGGACTACCGGGCCGCCCTGGTTTGATTCAGGATTTCAGTTTTTGCTATGATGAATTTCATGTTCACCCGGCTGTTGAGTGGGTTTGCCTTTTTTTTTTCTTATGTGTTGCCATGACTCATATCCCAATTGGGTCACTTGAAAGAAAAATCATCTGAATTGTATCACTTGAAGCAAACAGTGTAAATCAAGCCTCAGTCATTTCCATTGATGCATGTAAACATGCTAGTTAAAAATAGAACTCAGCCAACCTAAAGTCAAATTACACATTGAGTCGGACATATCTTGTGGTCTGACTTCAAACCAGAAACAAAATGAAGCAGCCACTATGCGCAAATGCATTTTTTTTCAGTGAACAATTTACAAAAATGGAGAGGAGTTGCAAATGCAACTCCAGTCAGTCATTTCGCACAGCCAGCGTGGAGGAAAAATTCAGCCCGGGGCGAATCCGGACCACATTAGAGTCTTCCTCAAATGAAGGAAATAATATCGGTAATCACATTACACATCATAAGGGCTTCCAGTATTGTCTGTGACACCATGCTGAGCTGACAGCCAAGAGCATAGAACTCATGGTAGACAAGGGGAGGGGAATTGTTTTCCTGTCAGGGGTCATTTCACTTTAGAGAAAATCCTCCAGGGGCCCTGCTAAATATGCAATATGCAAAAAATATAATACAAACGATTTAAGGAGTGGTATAGACTTCCACTAAGGAAAATATGCTTCTAAAGTCAAACAAAGGATTATCTCCACAAGTGCTCCTTTGGCTTTTTTGTATGATTTTTGTTATGTGAAACGTGATGATACCATAGAACAGGAAATGGCATTTGAGCAATGCAATTTCGGGGCTCGTTTTGTTTTTCTGCTGTTTTGCTAACCTGTGATTTCATTTGAGGAGCAAATTTCAAATTTTGAGAAGCAATTTTTTTCCCCCCGGTTAATCCAAGGAACCTAAAGCAAGGGTTTTATTCCACAATAAAACTAAGACAATTAAATTGCCTGCTACTTTTCTGTTTGAAGTTGTATATGATTTCATGTGGCTCTCGACAGACTTCTGTAAAAAGTGTACTCGTTCACCCAAGCACTTAATTCTGATCTGACATGTCAGTTTAACCTCCATAGAGAAAACTGTATTCTTTGCATCGTGTCAGTTTTACAGTAAACTTCAACTGCGTGTGACAAATAAACAGCCATACACACCGCTATTCAAAATTAGCCGTAACACAAACAAACTCACCGTAGCGAGCTCGTCAAACTTTCCAAAAAGCTCGTTCAGGAGTTTAACCAGTTCCTGGGCGGTGCACTGCGAGGCCAAGCTCGTGAAGCCAACGATGTCTGCAAACAGGATGCTGCCCACAGGCAAAAAGAGAAATGGCTTGTTACTGTCATGATATGGTGCCAGATCAGATTAGCAGCGAGGGAGCTCTACAAATGACATTTAGGAGGTCAGTTTGAATCGCAACTTTGGGTTTTTGACGCAAACGAATCAGAGATGGCAATTAGTGGCCAGCAGCAGGCAAAGAAAGATTAAAAAGACAGAGGGAGAGAGACGGAGAGAGAGTGAGGGAGTATTTGCCCCATTTTGACTGACGGCACAGTCGAACACACAGTGACTGAAAATAGGAGCCAGAGTATTCTCACGGGGATCAAGGTGAAGACGTTTGCTGTTGGAGGAGTCATTCAGGGATATTATGCAGCCGTCAGGCCCTTGTTAGCACCGTTTCTCCAAAAGCAGGCCAGTTGGTGCGGAATTTAGTTGGTAGGCTGCCGACATAGTCACACTGACTTTTTACAAATGGCAGTGGTAGAATTGCTAATGATTGGAGTCTGTTGATTGGTTGATTGGTCGATAGAGATTAGTGTTTGATGACAGGAATGTTTAGAAGTGCTTTCCTCCAAGAAAATATAGGTGATCCTTCCATTGGCATTTCCCCCAAGCATACAGGCCATCCTCGCTTGACAACGGAGTTCCGATCCAAATGTGGCGACGTAACTGAATTTGTATTTCAGGCCGCGCACACTTATAAAAATAATGGAGGTGTTTTTGTCCCGATTTGGACCCTTCCCGACCCAACAACAGCAAATACCTGACTATCTTCTCCCATATAAGATTGTTCTATAAGATGATCACACTCGTGAATGGTACCTAAGAGCCCAAAAAAAAAGAAGTCCCACTACGAATCATCTTGCCTTTTTACTCAACTGCATGTGCTTTCTCACAATAACATGGCATTCCATATTAAGGCCATGAGATGCAGAATGCAAAGCCAGGAATGAGGAATTTGCGGTTTGGGGGCAGAAAATGATTATTTATTCATGTATTTACCTGTACTTTACGGACACACAAAATTCTCCATGAAAAAATAAAACGATAAAGATTCATTTTCATGGAAAAAAAACAACAAAATATTTAAAAGAAAAAGGAAACTAAAAATTAAAAAAAAATCTTTGAATATGCGACTGCAGATGCCAAACTGTAAATGTGCATAGTTTTAAATTGTAATTCCACCACTCACCACTAGATGACAGACATTTCTTAGTTGTGCTTACACTGGGTTTTATACTGCCCTATACTACAACGTGAGTAGGCCTAGGGGATTTGGAATGATATGCAGGACAAACATTGTCCCAGAATAATGTGAAAATTTTGAGTGTGTTGATTTTTGTGATACACAATTTTAGTTCGAGCACTTAATGTTGAATTACTGTTCAGCAGTTTAGTGACATCCTTGAATGACAAGTGTATTATGAAAAAAGAGCACGTATCTTGTCCATATTTAAAAATTGCATTTTTGCCATACATCTGGTCAGGAAGTGTGTGTGGTCCTATGTGAGGCCCTGAAGAGCAGTGATGAAAACTGGTGGCCCTCTCCAGTATTGAAGTAGCCCATCCTTGTCCTCAGTCAGAAAATTGCCAGTTTCACTTTGACCCTCCATTCTGCATAAGAGACATTTCCACTGAAAGATGCCACTGAAGGAGAAGGCAGTTGGATTAATTCATGCCAACACTTGAATTGACCGCCATCTGTGATAGACAAATATTTAGAACGCTGAATGTTGCATTTGTGCAAATCTGCAAACAGTGGGCCTAATGTGACACTTAACTGCATTGTGGGTACATACAGCGGCCAATAATAGAGCAAAAAAACTGGAGAAAACCCAAATTGAATTTGAATAGGCAGCCTACACAACACATGTCCTGTTATCTAATCCCTCAAGAAAACACAATAGATTCTGTCGCGGGGCCCACATAAGGCTTCCAGCCAAATCATGTTTTTGTTATTTTTCATTTAGTTCTTGCTGAAGTGAATATTTCCTTCCAGTATTTCCAATAGCAAGTTGTTGTTTTAGGGATATACACATACTGACAAATGTGAGCACCCCTTGCAACAAAGTCAACAAAGGCCCGATCATGGGATACCAGACAAATATTAGATGAGACAGACACCCAATGTCAAAAACAACCGTTTAGATTTTTGGAACATCCGTGTCCACATCAGTGAAAAAGAAGGAAAGAAAGCAAAGCAAAGCAAAGCAACAGCCGTCAACCTTCTTGCTCTTGCCGGCTGGGCACAGTTGCTAGCTTGGAGGTTAGCCGTGAGCCGCAAACGTCGGGAGACTTTTGCCAGATCATACAATGATGGCGTAATTATTCGGAGTTTCTTAGCATCCTAAATTAGTGACTGAATATGATATTGAATATGTGCTGTGTCGATGTTAGTCGTAATGGCAATAAAAATTGTGAGAAGGCAAGTCGAAATGTCGAAAAGACGAGTCAAACTAACAGTGACGCCAGCACAGGGAGCAACCTCAAAATGAAAGCCATTCATTTGCCTGCATTGGCCCCACGTATTATTTGTTAAGCTTCTCTTTTGAAGTTAGCCTTTGTGTTGTCGGCATGTTACGTTTCTGAGTATGTCTCCTTGATATGTTGACATGACAGCGCACACAGCAAAATAAACTGTCCTCCGAAGCATAAATGCTCTATTATTTTTTCTTTATTTGAAAGACACAAATTAGTGAAAGAGTCATATGAGTATCACACAGCGCAAGAGAGAACCAGGACAAGAGAGAGTTGTGTGTTCATGTAAAGTCCCGCAATGCTAGAGGCTAATATTAAGAGGTTTTGGTACTCCTCACCAGGCCCACTTAAACAACTGGCTTGGATTACATTTCTTCTTCTACTCCTTGTTCGTTTGTATTTTCCAGAAATTGGGTAGACCTGTGACAACATACTGCCTCTCACAGGTTAGTCTTGGTATTGCAACATAAATGTCAGTGATATGGTAATACTGCATGAGTGGTTTGCTGTGTTGGTCATCTGGAGTACAGCACACATAAGAGCAGAAAGCACACTTAGTGATTTTCTTGCTCAGCATGTGTGAGGCCGTCAGTCATCAGCTGTTAAAAACAGTATGTGACCTTCTCCCCACTAAAAATGCAGCAGAAGAAACATGGATGCATTATTGGCCATGAACGAATGTTTGTTCAAGAGACGCTGATGAAACTTTCGGAGGTTATTGTTGTTGTCGTCGTTTTATTGTATTCGCATATTTCGCCTCTGCATAATTTTTAAGTTATTTAAAATCCGTGTGGAACGCAGGGGTGTAAAAGCCACATTTAGCGCTGGTGTGAACTTGTGATCTGCAAGGCTGCCAAAGATATTAACTGTCGGAATAAGCCTTTGTGTGAAGAAGAAATCATTTACTTAGAGCCATTTATAATTTTTAGGGTGCACTGAAACGATTTAAGACTCTGAATGCGAACATGCCCTGACCCATCATCATACAATATTGCCTAATAAAGCCATCAAAGGAGAGCCATTTTACAAATATATATCTGTACATACATAATTTTACTCCCAGAGGAGGGAGGGGTGTTTCTGCAGCTTTGTTTGACACATTTCAAAAGGAGCTGTCAGTGGAAAAACATGCAGGATTTTCATATAAAAAAATCTGAACTAATTATGTTATTGTTATGGTTTTGTTTTTCAACAAAATGTCACAATTCTATTTTTTCATTAAGCTAGCAATGTGGACTGTATGTATGGGGGTGGACTGAATAGCCTTGAGCAGATGAGGGAAATACTTCACATGAAGTAAATAGTCTGTGTTGTAAAGTGAACGCTTGAAGGGAGGGAAAGCATATTTTATATTATTTGAAGACTTTGAATTTATCCATTCATTCATTCATCTTCCGTACCGCTTGATCCTCACTAGGGTCGCGGGGGGTGCTGGAGCCTATCCCAGCTGTCTCCGGGCAGTAAGCGGGGGACACCCCGAATTGGTTGCCAGCCAATCACAGGGCACACAGAGACGAACAACCATCCACGCTCACACTCACACCAAGGGACAAATTAGAGTGTTCAATCAGCCTGCCATGCATATTTTTGGAATGTGGGAGGAAACCGGAGCACCCGGAGAAAACCCACGCAGGCCCGGGGAGAACATGCAAACTCCACACAGGGAGGCCGGAGCTGGAATCGAACCCAGTACCTCTGCACTGTGAAGCCGACGTGCTAACCACTGGACTACCAGGCCGCCTACTTTGAATTTAATCAAATGAAATATATTTTAGCAATGATGACATAAAAATACCATTATTTCATACATCAGTTTCTGTGAGGATGTGTGTCCTTCCACTCCTTCAACAATAATAAGCCATAATTCACTGCGAAACTTTGAAAAGCGAAAGTGGGGTGCAAACACTCCCGAAACCAATTGACAAATTGACATTGCAAAGCGAAGCTATGCAGCGAGGCTGCTCTCTGTGTTGAACGGAACAACAAGTAACAGGGTGACGTCTACACGTTTGTTTGCAGATTCAAAGAGGACACCTGCCCACCCCCACTGAAAACTACCTTATGCACACCAACGCCATACCCCGCCCTGGTGATCCACCAATAGGACGTAAGACGGCTCTTCAAGTAGCCAAAGATTTTATTCAGAATTGCTTTTGACTTTGTAAAGATCCTTAGCTCTGCTATGAATATTCCCAACTGATTTTGGTATTTGCATATTTGGTTATCTAACCCTGTGGTTCTGGAAGCAATTTAAAATTTTGATTTCAGATAAAATATTAAATGCGCTGCGTTTAGAAAAGGGTGTACCTGTATATCCAGGCATGGATATTTTTGAATGTTTTAAATACTGTACCTGTTATGGGGGTTTCGCATTAAAGTGCACATGATATGCAGAATCGACTTTTTATAGAAATGTTATTGTCACCACACCTAGAAAGTACCTAAAATTGTGGCGAAAAAAAGCACAATAAAAGGTGTGGTCTTTTATTTAAAACAAAACATTTTTATGCCAAATCTTGTTGAAAGGCAGTGGTTACGTTAGTCTGAGTTAAATCCCATTTTTTATTTTTAGCAGCTGATCACAACAATATCCGCCTGGCCAGGCTCTAATCAGATCAAAACAGTGCCCACCTTGGCTAAGCATAATAAAGAAACGGAGCCACGCACTGTGTCTTGTTATTAAAGTCCTTCCGAATGACATAAATCCTGTGCCGAGTCCAATATGTGGTGGGAGGGGCGGGTGGGGGGGTCACAGTATCGGGTTGGGCGGGGTTCAAACGTGCTGTACTGTAGTTTACGATCCAACATACACGACATTTCAGTGAGACACTCCATCAGGTACATGCCCAGCTTGAAATATGACACAATTATGAATAAAATAGAAATTCTGTTGAATGAATTCAAAAGAATGCATTATCATGTTTAAAATGAATAATGGCTGTTGAATTGATTTAATTAATCATTGAAATTAGCTATCCTATATTATTTCTGCTTGACGTAAATGTGTTAATTTGACTAATTCCTTTAGGAAATGTATATTTCAAAATTTTATACAGTTCCATGATCACGAGACGTTTTCTTTGCAATTCAGTTTAATTTGATCAACCAAAATGTCAACAAAATGTCAAAGAAAGACTTTGCAATAAAATTAAAATTTATTTGATGAATGAATGCTTCTTATAACAAAGCATACAGTTTAAAATGCAAAAAATGTGTTTCAGTTTTTGCGTTGCATCTGACTGAGCACCTAATCAAATCGTCAACATTTATTTTCATATATTAGAAACCTTTGTCGGCATGCCTCTGGACTTTCTGTTTAATTTATTAATTAATGTATTTATTTTTAATTGCTTGGTGTGAGTGTGAGCGTGGATGGTTGTTCGTCTATGTGTGCCCTGCGATTGGCTGGCAACCGATTCAGGGTGTCCCCCGCCTACTGCCCGGAGACGGCTGGAATGGGCTCCAGCACCCCCCGCGACCCTAGTGAGGATCAAGCGGTACAGAAGATGTATGAATGAATGAATGCTTGGTGGGCTGAATTAAATGTTCTTTCGGGCCACATATGGCCAACGCGCCGCAGATTCCCCACCCCTGCTTTATGAGCTGGTAAGAGAAACTACAGTGTAGTATGTTGATTAACAACAGTAAGATGTTTCTCTGGAGTGTCACTTCATGGGGAAACCAATAATAATGACGCGCCTTCCTTCCGCTGAAACATAATTTGCTCAATCGACTATCACCGAAATTGGTTTAAATGTCATTTAAGTTTCTCTTCCTCCAGAACCTCACACGCCTTTTTTTCCCTCCAGGGTGCTGCTGAGTCTCGATGACCCCCGAAGTTGCCCACTAGTGGCCTATTATCTGATTCCTAGCAAGTCCCTAATTGGATCTTTTATGTCAGCGGACGGTGGTTCGCTTCTGTTTAATGATCCAAAACGACAAATCTTTAAATGCACTAAGACAGTTTTAATGCTGGCAGGCAGACATGTCCCAATGCGAGCGTTCAATGCGTTGATGGTGAATTTCCTTGGAGGGGCCGAGACGGGTCTGATGTCACTGTGAAATGCATGGATGAGCTTATCTGATGCTGCTTTTCCACTGTAAAGTACGACTCTCTTCTCGGTTTCCCACCACGCCACATGAAGTTATTTTGTAATTTCAATTTTGTCATTTCAATTTCTCAGTTCATTGTTTACGCCCAGATATACTGCAGATTTTTAAGGTATCATATTTAAATTTTTATTTTCTTTTTTTTTTTTTACAGTGTAGAGCGAAGTCCGAATTTAGAGTGGCGCACCACCTGGAGTACCATGTTATGCCGTGACATGCCGCGCAGCACTTAGGTCCACAGCAGGAAGTGTACCATCAATAAGAGCAAGAAGAGGCAGAGAAGGTTCCGAATTTAAATCCATTAATAGTCGTTCTCATAGAGCAGACAGAATATGATTATGCTTGTTTTTGTGTGTTGCAATTGCACTTGTTGAAAGGTTTATCATTACTGTATATTGACGTAAATGCTAAATTATGTTAGCCAGTCTAGTTCTCTTCCCATGTAATGTTAGCATTGAGCTAGCAGACTTATGTTTATTATATATGGTACGCTCAAACAATTTGGTGCTGCCTAAACAATGTTTAATTCTCTTTAGTTGTATGTGTAAGTTTGAAAAATAAACTGGGAGTGAAAAATAAACAATTTGTCTCTTATTGTATTTGGAGAAATGTACGAGCAAAAGGCACAAAGAAGTATTTTAAAATTGTGTTTTATAAATTTAGGTGTGCTTTAATGAGTTTAAATCGGGTGGGAAGTTTAAAACTAAGCCCTGGAGTCTCGTAGAGCTGAGCGGGTGTTTTACCTGACGTTGTCGTGTCGTTGGATGTAGATCTTGTGAAAGATCCTTTCTGGCGGCTTCAGGAAGTCCTCCTTCATCTCCATTGCGACGTTCCTGGGCAACAAACTCATGAGGAGGCGCTCCTGGATGCAAGATTATATTAAAACAAAAAAAACAAAAAAACAAAAAAACACCATGATTGTTAGAATTACAGTTAATTTCATTCTACTACAAATTGTAGCTGTTAGTCAATTGGCTAAGCCTATTCTTTCCTGTTTATTGAAACATACACAGTTGCTGCCACATACAAATGCTGCTGAATATTCTTTCTACAGTTGACATTCACTTACGTACATACAGTATAGTATCTATTTATTCGTGTATATATTTTTTTTCATTTACATCTGCACCTATATACAGCCCCCAACGTGTTTGTATCCGTTACACATGAATTTTAAAAAATCAGCAAAACTGCACTGCATGCGGTTATGCTCACAAATGAGAACCCCTACGATTGAGTCAAGTCGGATTAACAGAGCAGCGAAGTAGTGAGGGAACACTGTATATTAGCCATGTATTGATACAAGTCACATTTTGCGACATGCAGTGCTGCTGCAGCCCGCTAATTTTTCCATGCATCTGAGCATCCAAACTCCCTCGGCATTCCTTGTGCCAAGGTGAGCAATACTGCAAACTCTGTTGCATGAATGAAACTGGAAGGGAAGTGGGAATGGTGTGGTGTCCTGTTTGTAGATCCAACTGGAATAGAAATGAAGAAATGAGTGTGGAAAAGTCATGTGTGTGTGGCGCGTGCCAGTGTCATGGTGTGTGCAATTGCTCACGCGTGCAGCTAAGAGAGAAAACTACTGCTAACTATTCTTGCTGCTGTCCATGTTCACATTTATACTATATAGTATCTACCGTATTGTCCCTAATATAAGACGGTGATTTTTCCATTGGAATAAGACTGAAAAGGTGGGGGTCGTCTTATATTCGGGGTCTAGACATTATACCCAATGAGTTGACATTCCCCGGCACCAAAGTGCTTTTGTGGCATGCACCTGTTTCTCATTCTCGTCCTCCATGCGAAGTCGCTCTTCTATGCAGTTGCGCGCCAGCAGGAAGGCCTTCCTCTGGGCTCGCTCCGTCAGGATGCGCACAAACAGGCCCGACAAGTTGACGCTGGTGAACAGCACCGTGTTGGCCGCCAGCTAACAACACAAAAAATACGACAAACCAGATATGACTTAACTTTGCATATGCTTTTTTTTCGTGCACTTGTGTTTGCTCTCTGTTTTTGAAAAGTGGCAATCATCAATCTGAGGTATCGAAAAGGAGAATGAGTGATGAATGTGAAGTTTTCAATGGGATTACGACATGGAAGCATGAGTGGGTGTGTGATCGGCTTCATCCATCACAACAGATGACCGCACGCCAGCATGGCTGCTTTCAACCTTGATTCTCCACCCCGCCCCCATCCCCCATTTCACCAAGGTTGGTTGGCATTGCACAACAACCAAACTACATCCTCACATTTACTTTTGCTGTAGGCACCGTTAATAGCCGAGTATTCATGGATTCTCAGTATATATTCAGGTTATTTGTCATTAATGGTCCCTATAACAAGAAACCAATTCACAATGCATTACTTGGCCATAAAGTCACATTAGTGCGATCCTGCCATGATTTGTCTCACAATAAACACAGCTCCAGCACAACAGACATGTGCAGTGAATATGAATGCGCGTATTTCTCCATAAAGTATGCGGAAGCTCTCTTTTGTAGCAGGCCTTCACACGGCACTGACTGGAGTCAGTGCATCTAGATCACCACCGTCCACAAGGACGTAAGCAGTGACATTTTTATAAACTCATTTTGTTGAGGAATTATGAGCAAGGCATGAACACGGCCATTTTATTTGTAAATTGCACCGACAAAAAGCGATGGTTTTATTGGATGTCGTTACAAAGCAACTGTGTACAGTTTAGCGGGCGTTTGATTTTGGAATTGTTGTTGCAATGCATTTCAGGTGTTTTTGAATGACTTTCACAGTCTGATAATGCTTCAGATATTTGATTCTGGGAAATGCAACATCGGCATGGAAACAAGATATGTGTACACTGCCATCCTGTTGATAATGAACTACTCTAACGATTGTGTGCACTTGATGGTTGATTATCCATATGTTGGAGCAATAGAGGCAAAGTGGGTGTCCACGACTTGGATGCCGCAAACAGAGATGTTGATTCACTCCTCAAATAATTCACAGTCTCAAGAAGTACAATGTGACGTCAAGATGGGAAACTGAAGTACGGCAACTTCTAGGGGCCGATTTAATGTGGTTAAATGATATTTCAATGGAAACCGGAGCTCAGAACATTTTGATAGATTGTACTGTCCATTACAATCCCAACTAGTTCGGTGTGTAAAGAAGACTTCGATTACATATCAGCTATGGAAAGTTTACCGGTAAGTTCATTTTGAGGGTCTAAACATCCATGAAAATTCATGAAACTTTGCACAATACACTAATAAAATACTAATGCTCTTGCCAGGCCTGATGTGTGTGCAATTTGAAAAATCCTTTTCTGTGAAGGATTTGTGACCTGTATGGTTACAGTAGAACATTCACACACATTACCCCATCTTCTTTCAAAAACAAAAAAAACAAAAACAAAAACAAAACATCCATGCATTTTATAGAGTGTTTGGCCTCATTAGCTCATCCCAACTACAGTGAACATTTAGTGAAATGCTCATTCTTATGAACCATAAAAAATACAGTCGGAACAAATGTAGTACATTGACCAAATATATATATATATATATATATATATATATATATATATATATATATATATATATATATATATATATATATATATATATATATATATATATATATATATATATATTATATATATATATATTGAACTAAAAAAGTAATTGAAGTTGGTACAAGTTTAAAATATTAATTATTGGCATTTATGGCAACAATGTTAGCAAAACAAGGCAAGCAAATTCTGTGCTCCGAAACAATTTGCTGATTTGTTTTTATAAATATTTTTGAGTTGGCGAACAATACAGTTTATTCATGGTGAAATGCAAAAAAGACCATTTTCATTTAATCAAAACTTAAAATATTCTGTTTAATTGACCAACTTCAAATTTTGAGATTTGTTGTCTGGAAACTTTGAGTTCACTGAACTTTTTTTTGTTTGTTTGTTCATTTGTTTGTTTTTACAGTGTAGTAGGGGAGTAGTAGTTAGCTAGCAAGTGCATTGTGGTTGCAAACTCTTCCCCTTCCTATTTTGACTGCGTGAACGACTTCGCGTCTCACCGGACCAACATTAATAGAGAGCCTGCCTTTTGAGGAACTCCTGCTGTAACCGTTTTTCTGACAGCGAAGGACACAGAGCAGAGGACTAGCAGGCCAGTTCAGGACTAAGGACAGCTCCTTGCAGCTCATTCAGCACTAACGTCTCAGAATCGACAGTATTCATGCCGTCTCTTCCTTGCAATATACAGTCAAACGACAAGCTGGGGAATGATTCAACAAAAACAGTGAACTTAAGCAGACCAGAGCTGCTGCTGAGGCATACAAATAAGAGTGATGGGGAGGGAGAAACCGTGTGACGGCTACCCTGGGGGCTAAGAATCAGCCTCAAAGGAGGTGGCTGGAAACGAAGGAGTTGAGCGACATTCTGCCAGCAGCAGTGGAAGTAGGGCAAGTCTGAACACCACATGGCACATTTTCTTAACAATTAAACTAAAGGTGCCTTTAAAGCTAGAGTACAAGTCCGTTTTTTGGCAGCATCTAAAAACTGCTTGATTGTTTCCTAACCCACTTGTTGGGTAGCTGTGGTTTTTGTACATTATATTGACCCAGCAGGTAACCCCTGAGAGGTAAACGTTGCTTCTTATATAATGTTTGTAAATGTTGATTATTTTTAACCCCAGCTATACTGCTAGTCTGGTAACCCAATACTTGGTCTCATTAACTCATCAGTATGGATCGTTCTAACCCAGGGGTGGGCAAACTTTTTGGCTCGGGGGCCGCATTGACTTTTAAAATTTGACAGAAGGGCTAGGTCAGCACGAGCTTTGGTACATTTAAAAAAAACTGCATTTGTTGACAGTCCATATCAAAAGCATGAGGGTACTGTATTAATATTTTTTTTAAATGACAACAGTGTTGTTGATGATCTATTTTAGTCTGTGTCAGACCAGTAGAAGTAGAGCAATACAGAGGTCCTAGGTGGTCGAAAAGACCCCCCCCCCCCCCCTGTTCTGCAACTTCAAGCCAATGCGCTACCTGGTGGTGAAATGCCTGTCATTACAACTCCAATTGAAATGAATGCAATCATTCACATCGAATCTTAATTATGGACCAACCTTCGGCGGGCCGGATTAAAAAGACCAACGGGCCGTAGTTTGCCCACCCCTGTTCTAACCCCTTAGTGGATCTTAATCTTGACTCAACATGCTGGATCTCAACCCAATGTCTGGGTATAAACAACGAGCAATGACTTGGTTCTTTTTGGACCCAGCACTACACTCTTACAACAGTTGGGTCAAAAATAGCCCAAAAAATGGGAGTGACCCAACTGCTGGGTCTGTTTATTTACCACCCAATTTTTTGGAGTTGTTTTGTAATGAACAGCAATTTTGGGGGGGGTCATTGATTTGACTCCAATTTTTGGGTTCAGTAAGTAACCCAAAAAGTTGGGTTGGTCCTTCTTTGACCCATTTTGGTTACACAGAGCCAACGGTTTTTAGAGTGGGGGTTATCTTTTTCACCCAATTTGGGTTACTTTAAAGCAGCAATTACAGGAGTGCAGACACCTAAAACAAATCCACTTAAGTACAGTAACAAATTATTTGTACTTGGTTACTTCCCACCCAAGCTTTCAGTGAGCAAAGCAGTCACATCACTCAGAAAGTCACAGCGCAACCCGGTTGCCATGTGAGCTTCTCCGGGTGGGGTGGGGGGAAGCAAATAATTGAGATTTGATCAGTAGATCACGCGCTCGGCCGATGACAGCGTATTTGCTGAGGAGATTGTTTTCTCCCCCCCTCATCGATGCGGCCGACGAGACACCTCGGCAGCTGTGTGAAGGACAGTGTTGGTCGCAGAGAGATAGACAGAGAGAGCTAATCCATTAAGCTTGGGGATGAGCGTCGTAGCATGAGCCCCGAACACACAGACCACACCTGCACCAACCCCGGTCGGCCTGTAATAGCGTCTGGGGCGAATAGCTTCCGTTCGTGTCCTGTGGATATAGTTACATCAATATTTGGAGTAACAGATCGATAACACACTTGTGCAGTGGTAACTCTTCTTGCCAAAAAAGAAGTTCAAAAAGAATATACAATAAGAGACATTATTCCTTAAAATGCTCACTGAGCCTTGTGCAAAGGCGGCTCGATACCTACAATGCGCACATTAAGACAAATGTGATGTTGCCAAAGGGTAAAGCTTTCCAAAAGAGAGAAAAAGTAGCTAGATAACATTCGCAAAAGGGGAAATTTGGAGTCAGGAAAGGGCGAACTGGTGTCATTCAAGAAGAAGTGCAGGCCTTTTACAAGACGGTTCTTCGGCGACGTGTGCAGTTGTGCGGTTCAGCCTGGATCCGTCCACCCCAAGCCGGGAAAGACCCGGATTCCGTGTGGGATAGAGCAATTTTCACTCTGGACATTCAGCCAATGCCAATATTGAGTATTTTGACACATAATCAGCATTGGAAGCATTGGACTCCTTTAAAAGTCTGATAAAAGTCTCAAGAGCAGCTATACAGCTCCCTACTTTATCCCCTTCAACATATACGATTCAACACGTGATGGTTACAGCCCCATCACAATCGTGCATTTTCAGCGCACGAAGCCCCGAAAAAAACAATGTATTGATTTATTTTTTTCGGCAAGTGACGGCCGCTATATGGCTATTCTTGGGCCGAGTTTTCGTCCCAGCTAGTACCTGAATATTTCAGGCATTCAATGTTTGGGAGGTTGTACTAATGTTTTTCGTACACGAATATCGGCTCCAAATTTCCATCTGTATACATGTCAGGCTGAAAATAAAATGAAGGCTGACTACGTGTCATCAGTGCAGTGAATCCTGACCTAATTACATTCATTCATTCATTCATCTTCCGAACCGCTTGATCCTCACTAGGGTCGCGGGGGGTGCTGGAGCCTATCCCAGCTGTCTCCGGGCAGTAGGCGGGGGACACCCTGAATCGGTTGACAGCCAATCACAGGGCACACAGAGACGAACAACCATACACGCTCACACTCACACCTAGGGACAATTTAGAGTGTTCAATCAGTGTGCCACACATGTTTTTGGAATGTGGGAGGAAACCGGAGCACCTGGAAAAAACCCACGCAGGCCCGGGGAGAACATGCAAACTCCACACAGGGAGGCCGGAGCTGGAATCGAACCCGGTACCTCTGCACTGTGAAGGCGACGTGCTAACCACGGGACTACCGGTCCGCCCCACCCAATTACATATGTAATTAAAATAAATGCAGTGAGTATTGATATGGGTAACAACACCTGAGAAGATGCAACGCTGGAGAAAAAAAAACATTCAAAGATGCATCCCAAGATGGGTGAAATGGGAACGCTAATTTCAAATGCAAGGATGGTCACCTGAAAATAAATGCGCAGAAATAGCTACGTGGAGATGCCCCAAGCTGTCAATGCGACGCGCGGGTTTGACAGTGAGGCATGAGGCAAGAAAAGCAGAGAGGAACTCGCCTTCCCCACACTGCCGCTGCAAATGTCTGGCAAGTGGAAGGCGCTGGGCCGCAATGGACAACCTGCGGCTGGGCGGTTTCTTCCTCCCGAGCCGCTGCACGTGCCCAGACCCTCTGCCACAACCGAGTGAACTCAGCCCTCATCTCACACTCAATCTGAGTTGGAGCGTGTGTCAGTGCACGTGCACGAGCGTTCTCACGTGTGCGTGTATTCGTGTTTACGCGAGTGTTCGTGTACACGAATACGTGAATGAGTGTACGTGCGTGATTGAACGCGCGAATGAGACACTAAGACTTTCAGTATGAAAGTGCACGTGTGTGTGTGAGCGACTGTTTCCTTCATTTGATTTTTTTTGTTTGTTTTGTTGATGGGTATTTGTGTACACGGGTGTCACGTTTGCATGGTTGCGCGCGTGCGAGTACGAGTGTCAAGTGTACGTGTGACCGCGCGTGTATTTGTGTGTATTTTCGTGGGTGCCCCGCGTTTACGCGTATACGTGTACGTGTACTATACGGGTGTGTGCTTGTGCACGCGCGCGTTCGTAAGTGTACTCACCGTTCTCCACAGTTTTTGCGTCCTGACGGAGGTGGCGGTCACAATGAGGTGCGACATGGACACCATGAGTCCGAAGAGTACGGCCAGCAGTGTCCGGACGGGCAACAACGCGTAGGCGACGAAGGTGACCAGGATCAGCTGCCACACGCCCTGGTCGGGCGACGTCTGCGGCTCCGAGCCCGGGGCGCCCAGCGAGAAGGGACAGCAGAGGAAGGCGAAGGTGAATCCAAAGAGCAGACTCAGGTTGACGATCTGCTGCAACTGGGTCACCTGCAGGTACTTGACGTTGGTGACGATGAAGAGCGACGCGAAGACGACGCAGTGCACCGGGTGCGAGCCCTTCGAGATGGTGAGGTGGCCGGGGCCGCCCAGGAGCTCCGCGCCGGCCAGCGCCGACGACATGACGATGAGCACGGCGAGCGCCTTGAGCGTGGACGTCTGCTCCAGTTTCAGGTTGTAGTTTTGGAACAGAGACTCGAGCTCCTTGCAATCGAACTCGTCCTCGCAGGCGATGCTGCTCACGGGGAAGCCCGGCGGACACGGACTCCTCTTCCGCCGGCTTCGGACTTTCTCAATCGGCGCTTCCTCCATGTCGGGGCCATTCATAAACTGAAGATGTAGTCCGCTTCCCTTTTTTGGGGGGGTTGGGGGGGCGCACTTTATCCACGACAAGGCACGAGGAGCTTCATCTCTTTCTAGCAAGACAAATGTACAAAAATATAAATATCAGTAATGAAGACGGAGCGACGTCCACTCGCAACTTAGCGGCGCTTCACGGGGCTCAGGCTCAGCTGGGATCACGCGTGCGCAGTGAGAGGCCGACGTTAAGTCTCAAGACCATAATAATGGGACCGTCCACACACAGCAGCCCCTTTCTCTCGCTCTCTCGTCTACCACCTACACGCCTTTTCGTCATTAAAACAGTCCAATTTGCTTAACACAATTGCATCCTGCTCGCATCCATCAACGCCTGAGGACCAAAAAAGTGCGATGAGACCAAACGACCACGTAGTCCAGGGCTGGGCAATTATTTTCCCGGGGGGGGGGGGGGGGGGGGGGGGCAAATGAGAAGCAGAAAATATTGTGGCGGGCCGGGCCAAAAGTTAGAAATAGAAATAGAAAATAAAGAAGATAGCACAATGTCTTTGTATGCCAGTAATAATGTAACATTCTCCTCCACCATCACACTCAGCACCGGCTCTCCTCAAGGATTTGTACTGAGCCCCCTGTGTTGTTCACGCTCTACACATTTGACTGCTCTCCGAGTCTTATTAGCGGTCCAGTTTGCGGAAAGTTTTTAACATGATAACAATCAAACCATTCTAGGAAATGTTCATTTACTCGAGCCACAAGCAATTCACTCCGAGCATGAAAATTGCCAGAATCAGACTGAGTAAGAATCGCTTCCTTGTTTTTCAAAGTCTCGTAGATTTGAGTCTTTCCGACTCCAGGCGTCTCCTGAATGTTTGGTACTTTGTTACCCGCTTCGTTTAATCAGATACATATCACTTTCCCTTCCATGGTCATTACTCTCCCTCTTTCTTCATCTTCCCCTCCCTCCCTGTGCTCAGCAACTTGAAGTAGCTGTGCCACCTGGTGTTGAAATTCCTGTAATTACAAGTCCAAACGAAATGAATGCAATCAAACCATAAATTGTGCACCAATCTTCAGCGGGCCGGATTAAAAAGACCAACGGGCCGCTTCCGGCCCGCGGGCCTTAGTTTTCCCACCTTGAGACTAGGTCCTAGTCTCTATACACTGAAGGCCCCCTGAGCAAACCTGGATTCCGGGACCTTTATTTCTGACAATACTGATTATTGATCAGTCATTATTGAATACAGAAGCATCATAATAAAAAGGCGGCTGGCAAATGACACAACATTCCAAATGATGAGGCAATAAAGGGATACACATTTTGCAGTTTTCAACAGCAAAAAGTAAATATTTTATCTGTAATGAATGTGATAACTTCATAATTTTTTTTACAATTTAACACTTTTAAAAAGCGCATTTTGCCATTTGCTGTTGACTGAAAATGACATCATAGTTGGTCAGAGCTCAGGTAACGACCAATCACAGTTCAGCGTGCAAACTTTACATAATAGACAAAAGCAAGTCGAAGAGGCTGAGAAGGTTGCCAACCCATAAGCTCCGGTAATAGTCATCGTTCACACAGATCAGAGATAATATATGCCTGTGAGTATTGCTGTATCCACTATTTGTGCGTCTTTCTGCTCTGTGTGTTTTAAAGTGGCAGTTGGTTGATTGTTTACATAATACGTACTCGTAAGATCGATGCCTATTTTAGTCAGCCTGCGTCTGGCGGGTTGCATTATATGCTAGAATTAAGCCAGCACACTTTGGTTCGACGAAATGATGTGGTTTGATTGATATTTTGTTGTTTAAATAAAGAGTTGAAAAAAGGAGCAGCCTTTTTGAGGGCTAGAACCCCAATGAGAAGCCTCTCGCATGGTTTTCTTCGAGAGCACAAATAAGTGACAGCATGCATGTATGTAAATAGATCATTTCTGTTTTGGCACCACCACCAGCAGCAGCTCTTGTTTCATTCATTACCACAGAAAGATTAGTCACCATGCAGTCACAGACTGGGGAGGAACAAAGTTGACAGATGGATAGTCCATGCACAAGTCCAGCCATACAAGCTACAAGGACACTCATGCCTTCTGTTGCCCCCCCGCCCGCCTCCCCCAATTCCCTTCTCCGCTATTCCACTCACAGGAGTCCAACTCTGCAGTCCGATGGGAACGCATAGAAGAGCACTCACTGGTCAACTTTCAGAATATTTTCCAAATGAGATAAATTATAGATGGAGTGTAACTGGATGTTACTGAAAGTTGGTTATCAACGTTACACATTTCCATTTAAAACTTGACTTTTTGATGGCTTGTATAAATAATTGTGTTTCTGGAGGACCTGCCTCTCTATGAAGTGCAAAATTAAACAGCCGACTAAATCTTTTGCAATCTGCCCATTTCTGAAAATGGGGCTTTGAGCAAGCCCTTCTGCTCCTCACTGCGGGCCCAATTTAAATGTTAAATGTCTCTACAATGAGTTTCTCTATGAATGACATAATCAGCTCAGCTGGGCAAAAATCCAGACACTTTTCAGCAACTGCTGGGCTACCCTGTCAAATACACTAAACCTGCAGAAACAAAACCAAAAGATAAGCATAGCTGCACTGTATTTTGTTGGTGGAACAAATTAGCATTAGCTAACAGGATTAGCATAGCTGCACTGCGTTTTGTTGGTTGAACAAATTAGCATTAGCTAACAGGATAGCATATGATAAAGAGCGCATAGTTGATTACTCAGTGAAATTGACGCGCCAGCTGAGTATTTGTGCTTCCCGATGTGAATGTGTGTGCAATACTTAGAGTGGGATATATGAAGTCATGCCTCCAGGACTGAAAACTCTATTATTGTCTTTACCGGCTTTTGCTCACCCACCCGACCCCCCCCCAGCCCCCACTACACACACACTCAGGGCTCTGCCCTAGTCAATTTGAATCCGCTGAATAAGGGCTTCGACACCTGTTGTGAAGCTAATGTAAGGTGAGAAAAGCATGTCATGGTCATGCAATTAACACACCTGGGAACTGTTTTAAGGTGTGACCAAAAAATGCAGAATGTGACTCCTTTAAGGCATTTCATTTTCAAGGTATGGCTTGAGCATCACAGTTTCCCCACTATTTATGGAAAGGCTTGGTCTCAATTCAAAACCCCACGAGTGATTGACGGGAAAAAGGTTTTGAAGTCCCTATAGATGCAACAAGATTGCAGCAAAGCACTACTTTTGTATTAACAGAGTTCGACGGCCTGACTAAATGAAGCTCCTCCCCTTGCTTCAACATGAGTCCTTGCCATCTAGACAACAAAGCAATACTTGGATAAGTCAGGGCTTTGGCTTGAGCGCAGGCAAAGACAATAGGTGAGTTTTTCATTCATTCATTCATTCATTCATCTTCCGAGCCGCTTGATCCTCACTAGGGTCGCGGGGGGTGCTGGAGCCTATCCCAGCCGTCTTCGGGCAGTAGGCGGGGGACACCCTGAATCGGTTGCCAGCCAATAGCAGGGCACACAGAAACGAACAACCATTCGCACTCACACTCACACCTAGGGACAATTTAGAGTGTTCAATCAGCCTGCCACGCATGTTTTTGGAATGTGGGAGGAAACCGGAGCACCCGGAGAAAACCCACGCAGGCCCGGGGAGAACATGCAAACTCCACACAGGGAGGCCGGAGCTGGAATCGAACCCGGTACCTCTGCACTGTGAAGCCGACGTGCTAACCACTGGACTACCGGGCCGCCCGAGTTTTTCAATAAATAACAAATAAACAAAAAAATCGGACAATTTTTCAGAATCGGAAAATCGGAAATTTGCTGCGCAACACTATAAAATGTGCTGTTGTATTACTTTTGATACGTTCTTATGGTCTATTTTGTTTTCCGTCAAGGGAAAGCATGGTGAGGACATGCTTACCGCTGGCATTTACAGAGTACAGGGCTTTTAGCGCTCTTCTACTGGTGAGATTTTAGCAGCGACACTGTTGTCATCCGCCACAAAGGTGATATGCAAATACAACAAAACCGCGTTGTTATTTTTAGCTACCTGACCGCCGCGTGATTAATCTCGCATTGATTTTGTGTCATCATTGCCTCATCAGTGTTTCAATATTCCTTCCTGCAGGAGTTGCCCAAAAATCTCAATGATGCTCAATGTTGTACCCCCCCGACCCCCCCCCCCGCCCACCCCTACCTCCCTGCATTTCATAAGGCCATGTCACAGTGAGTCGAACATGTGACACTCACGTGCTCATTCATGTGTGAGGACTTGAACTTGATTGACAGGTGGCTCCCGATGTGAAGGTGAGCAGGAATCTTGGGGCGTCGAGCCCATGAATGACCCCGAAAAGTGTTCTTCGATGCACTTTGGATGGCTTCAGGTGTAAGCGCATGCTCACACTCCTCCTCATATACCCTGTGAGAACAAAAGACATGGGGGGCCTGTGGGAGTTGGACGCCTTCAAGCGCCACACCAAGGGCACCAGGCAAGGAGATACAGTACTCGCCTTCTCATCTTCACTTCCTTTTTTTGTCTTCTAGTCTTTCATCACACTAAACTCATCCCCTCAGACTGAAAGGCATCGAGCATCTGGACAGTATCTGAAATGATGACACATCTGACATATTTACGTGGCAAAGTCAGCATTTGATAACGGCCTGATGACTCAACACCTCATTGGTGGCAATTACAATCTACTCGGACATGAGTCGCTCTATACTACAAGGGGATCTTGTTGGTTAACAGCGATGCCGGCAACATGTTAGAAAGTAACGCATGAGTTTATTTAATGCTGTTCCCAGTGAAGTAATCTGACTACAGTTAATTTGCCAGAAACACAATTTGTTACTGTATATCCATTAACAATGATAAGCAGTTCACACAAAAAATGGTTACAGTATGAATTACTATTCATTCACGATACTGTTGACTTGACTTGGTTGTGGTGTTGTTAACTGCCACTTGGGGGCAGCACTGAGTAACACCTGACCACACTTTCATTGGAATCACCATTTTACAAATAATGTTTTTTTTCATCTCTTGTGGGCGTGAAACATAACAAATACATTTGGGAGTCTCTTGGCATGTAAAAAAAATCGGTTGAGTTAAAAATCAGCGTGTACCCCTGAATTCAAACCAACATGATTAGACCCTGAAAGCAGATGATTGTAATCAATGTGGTCCAGGCGAAACGAGGTGTCCCGCGCCCTGAAAATTGCAGACGCCTTGGATCAACACCAGCAAATGAAACAGCCGCCTACAAAAGACCTCTGAGAGGAAACGTCGGCACACTGCGAATGAGCTTGTGTCATTCTTAATTAAAATGTGCTAGGAAGGAAGTCGCCACTTAAGGTAGCTCGCTGCTACTCCTGATAAGTCCTGCTGATACTCTGTGCAGGATCATCCACGTATAACGGCTTGGAATATGGTGAAAAATGTAAAGCAGAGCGGCACCACAGTGTTTAAATGCCTCTGAAGTTATGATGGAAATGTAATGTCCTTGAGAAAAAATGCGGAAGTTGCGCAAAAAATTAATCTAGTAAAGTTTTTTTTTCCATTTACAATTCCAAAATATAGTTCAAAACTTGTTAACCGGTGTAGTAGTCATCATCCTCATCAAAATTAAAAAGAATCATGTAAATGTATGAAGAGCATTTGGTCTCACTGAATTAAATGAAATAATGTAATGAAATGATTCGGCCAAGCAGTCCGGGTACCAATGTCACAGTTGCATGAGACCGGGCCACCCTTTTCAAGGGGCTCATTTCAGCAAGGCAAGAACTGGGGAGCATAACGTGTACTTGATTCTTGGAGGT
Organism: Hippocampus zosterae; assembly: GCF_025434085.1. Taxonomy (NCBI): domain Eukaryota; kingdom Metazoa; phylum Chordata; class Actinopteri; order Syngnathiformes; family Syngnathidae; genus Hippocampus; species Hippocampus zosterae. The sequence continues at coordinate 13,575,706 of NC_067465.1, forward strand.
ATTTTGACAAAAGCATGACATGTTTCTAAGGGAATTCTTTCTAGAGAACAAGCGTATGTTACCTTGCAGCATGAAACTGAAAGACTCACATCTGAAAACAAAATCACAAGTACGGAAAAAAAAGGGAGAGAAGAAAAAGATTCACATCTTACCCATACGCTGCCGGTATCAGTTTGTGCGGCCTCAACCTACATTAAAGCCGCGATTCAGACATAATTCATCTCTTGATAGTCTACTTGACAGTTCACGGGCGGCGAGGCAAGGTCACGCCGGCCGCTTGCGCAGCGGTTTAAAAGGCGGGCCAAACAAGGTGGAATGCCATCTAACGCTCACTTAAGTCCTGCTGGAAATGTGTTTTCAAGTAGATGACATCACATGTCATCCTAAAATAGACCATATTCGCTGAACATCTGCAATACCTGACTTGAAAACGTAAAAAAATTAAACTTTGTATCGGTCCATCGTGGGAAAGAAGGAATGTACGTTCCAACCCTCTCTTATGGTCACGAGCTATGGGTCGTGACCGAAGGAGCAGCCAAAATGAGTTTTCTCCGCAGGGTGTCCGGGCTCAGACTCGAGCTGCTTCTCCTGCACGTCGAGAGGAGCCAGATGAGGTGGCTCGGGAATATAAGTAGGATGCCACCTGGACGCCTCCCTGGTGAGGTGTTCCGGGCATGTCGGACGACCCAGGACATGCTGGAGAGACTATGTCTCCCAGCTGGCCTGGGAACGCCTCAGGATCCCCAGGGAGGAACTGGAACAAGTGGCTCGGGAGAGGAAAGTCTGAGCTTCCCTGCTAAGGCTGTTGGCCCCCGCAACCTGACCCCAGATAAGAGTTAGAAAATGTTGGATGGAAAACCTAAAAAAGTAGTTGGTGAATAGATGCATTCAGCAAGATAAAATTTGATTGACACGAGAGTCATCATTTCCTATGGTGATCGACTGGTTAGAATGGCCACCTCACAGTGCGGAGGTCAGGGGTTCAATTTTGGACGCTGGCCTTCCTATGTGGAGTTGGCATGTTCTCCCCGTGCTTGCGTGGGTTTTATCCGGGTAATCCAGCTTCACGGAAACACATTGTATTCCACTGATTACAAAAAACGTAATTCCAACTGATACATTTAAGCATCAAAAAACAGGCCTGCGGGGAGCCTGTAAATGTGTTCCAGGTCCTGCTCTCATATAGGAGACAAATACTTCTCTGGCCAGTGATCAATAGTCGAGTGAAAGTGGCCGCGATCCTTGATTCTAATTAGTGGCGAACTCGAACAGATTAGCCTGTCCCTGGGCCCCGATTTTAGAAACAACAACTCCCTCCCTAATTGCATTGCGTGGCGTGGCGTGGCGTGGCAGATGGTGGGTGAGGAATGCCCACCTCTGTTAGGATGTTAAATTAAAAAAAAAAAATTACAATTATTCTGTCTTTGTGTCACAGAACTCAAGGAGGGCAAACACAAAGATGGCATCACAATGGTCCCATAGTAATAAAAGGATGGTGGTAAAAGTGGGATTAACTGTAAGGATTTGTCATGGCAGCCGGGTCGTTTTAAACACACGCACGCGTGTACACACACATGGTTCAAGGTAAGGTTAGCAAGATGACAGTGTGAGAAGATTGTGCGAGTGTGCGCGTGTGATAAGTCGGATTCTGCGCCCGTCTCCCTCTCAGTGTTGTTGTTGTGACATGCTATAAATAGAAAATACCTTCAATGGATTTACAGCGTACACCTTGTGTGGTTATTTTAAAGGCCCTTATTAAGAAGAAAACGGACATTATTGTACACTATGCTGTATATCAGGGGTGCCCAAACTTTTTGGATCGAAGATCTACTTTTCGATCAACTAACCTCCCGGGATCTACTCTTACTGGCACGAGAATGCGCACGCGCACACACACACACACGCGCGCACAGCATGATGGGAAACGGCCTGAAACGGAGGCATGCGACGCACTTTTGCAGCCTGTTAACTATCGTAGCTCACACGTACGTTTAAAGTTCTTTTTCTATTCTTTGCTCGTGCCCTCGGTGAATTGTACACGAAGCAAACTCTGAATGAGAATCATGACGATAAAAGAGAGCGCAACAGCTCTGATCACAAGCTGCAATTGCAAACTGCTGAGCGCTAACAACTTCCGGTGATGCAATCACACGCCACCGTAAATTTAAGATTTACCTGCTTTATTTTATGTTATTTATTTATTTGTGAAAATAAGACTGATAAGATGATAAGTGTGCAGTGTATATTAACACAAAAAATATATTACTAACATGTACAAAGACACACAAATGGTTGTTTGTTTTTTTTTCTTCTCGACACTCCTCGGATCTACTTGGGTAGATCAGGTCTTAGATCTACCGGTAGATCAGGATCTACCTAATGGGCACCCCTGCTGTATATCATTTTGTTGTTTGGGTTTTACCAAAAGGTACCATCGTGTGACCTAAAAAAGCCCATCGCTTGGTTGACTTGACTGTAATTCACAAAACTTCGCTGCTACGTGGAGCAACTATCACTTTAAATGTGCATTCATTTCATTTAGAATACATAAAGAAGTGGGATACATTGTGGTAGACAAATTAAAAGCTTTTTTTTTTTTAAATACCGGTACTATATTTATTCTAATCTAATTTTTTGTTAATGTTACTTTTTATTATATTAGTCAATACGTTTTAAAACGGCAACTAAATGTTTATTTATATGCTTTTCACTCTATACAATTTATAAGCATTCAATCACTTTGAATATGTTTTTTTTTTTTAAAGAAGAAAAAATTAAATGGCTATAAATTAATCAGGGATATCGTCTAGGTCAGGGGTGTCAAACTCATTTTTGTTCCGGGCCACACTCTTGTTCCGGTTTCCCTTGGAGGGCCATTGTGAATTTTGGAAAACCATATAAATGTTGAATCCCCTCCACATATTACATAGACAGCACACAACAAATTGATGAATGACTAGTTTTAAAATCGGAAGTCAAGAATAATGAGTCTTATTGTGGATTACACATGACAATTTGAAATGTTTGTTCGGACTTTAGCAAGCAGCCTAGAACATGACATGCTTGAGTTGCCTTCGCGGGCCACATAAAACGATGTGGCGGGCCAAATCTGGCCCCCGGACCTTGACTTTGCCATCTGTGGTCTAGCTATTGTTAATGTGCTTTAAAAAAAGCCTTTCTTCAGGAAAAAAACTAAAGGAAACATAATATAGTCTGGGCGACCGCACACTTTTCAACTGCGCTGTCTATATCATGTCAATTATTGTAACCAAATTAAAGAACAAAAACATTTTCGCTAAGAATGATCATCATGTTGTGTCTGCAGCACAAAACAGTTCCGCTTCACGTCTCGCCAGTAACATGATAATCAGTCAGCCGCAGAAAAAGGAAATCAATATTTGCCCATGCACGGGCTCACATTATATTGGACTGTATATGTGCGTCGATCCATGGAGTTTACAGCCGGATAGTTCTTCTCATTAGGGCGGAACAGACCACACAATACTATTTGGATTTTTTGTTGCGCCAAGAAACCCTAGTGCGGCCACAGGGCATTTGTTGGGCATGTCAGTAGTCATGTTCATTGGTGCTGTGTGATCCGATATAAGTATGCATCCTTTGTGAAATTAAAACACAGTGAGACGAGTAAATGGGTCATTAGTTTTTGGCTAGCCGACTGACTGAAAAAAAGTTTTTGTTCTTTTGTGGCAAATTACATCATCTAAAAAACTGTTCCTCATCATTGTGTGATGTCTCTTACAGTACTTTGGTTAAGATATTAAAAATCGCTCTGTGGCTCACTTTGAGGACATCAAATAGAATAACAATGCAAGACCAGCTGGTGCATATTAAATGTTTTAATCAGTTTCGGAATAATTGCATTAAATGTAATCTGGTAAGGAAGTGTGCATGATCATTTAAGAGAAACCTAAAGCAATCATTTTGCTGCCATCTACCCTGCTTGTAAGAATAAAGTAAATGTAACACAAATAATGTGTCAGCACATTGATGACAATGAGCCTGAGAATAAACGCCTGTAACGTGAGCTACTATTGCCCTGTAAAGTTTAAAGCACACATTTGGTCGAGGCAAGAAATGTTCTCCTCTCACACTGATGACTCCTCATGACATTCTACTCTGCGCCTCCTATCAGAATATAAAACGGCCAACGTATACAGCAGAACCTCCAAAGCCCAGTGCCGCCCACCCCCCCAAAAAAATAATTAAAGCAGGAATACCGCCGAGGGACGACGACACTTTGCAAACACCTTCTTATCCATTTTGTGTCCATTATTTGATTTTCATTTTCCCGGACTTAACATGAATGATGGTTGGGAAGGTTACTCAAAACAACGCCTCGACAGAATGCTTCATGATGGCGACAGTTTTGAGTCTAAAATCTATGAAGTCATTCCACGTTATGTCCAGTGGGAGCAAACTGGTAGTTCCACTGTCTAGTAATATTGTAAACAGAGTAAGAAATGGCTGTATACGCAAACAACTGCATGTGTAACACTCCCTCCCCCTTAATCATCGATCAATCTGCATAGTTAGAAAATAGCCCATTTCCATGGACTGAGCACTATATTCAAGTATTGACAGATCTGCAGAGCTACATTCTAAGCACCCAAGCCATTAGAACTGCTTATATGGCAAACACTTGGAATAGAAAACAACGGCGACAATCCTCTTTTGTCTTTAGACCACCTCCGAGTTGTGTGGAGCCAAGGCTGCGGGCAGCGTCGTTCCACACGGACCCTGGAAGTGGTACCTGCGCCAAAATAAAACAAATCTAAGCCGCTCCAAGGGCCAATGGTGTCGAAGACGTCATCACGCCAACATCTCCCGCATCATTTGAACCACTCGTGTGTTCTTTGACTCCTACTTACGTGAAGTACTCGGACTTTGGTGTTGTTCGTAGGTTAAATTCTGCCACCGGGACGCCCCTGGATGCCACCTGGGGGCCGAACATGGCTGCCGGGTAGACGATAGACGACGTACCCACCTCGAGGGTAACAACATTGAGTAGTAGTTAAAACGGCTGAAACCTACACTGTTTAAAATGTTAGTTTTTTTGTTATATAATGGGCGAGGGAGGGCCAGTGGTTCCCAACCACCAGTATGCAGCCGGGGCCACTTGGTACTGGGACGCAGATACAATTTTTAAACTTATAAACATTTGTAAAGGGCACTGTCGAGCCATTTTTTGGAAAATCTGTCTGATGTGTGTGCAAAGTTTTCAACCATGTTTAGAACTGCAAAAAATGCATTCTTTTTCTTTGTAAACAGCGCATTGCCACGGCAACAGTGCTGCGGTACACCTCTGTAGAGGGTGCTTACAAACCCACTTTTTGTGCTCATGTAAAACCACTTAAAAATGTAACATTTTTCACCAGCCCCAATGCAATTATTGATCGAAAATAATAATAATAAGAAGAATTTCTACAGGAACAACAAGGACCTCGCAGTGGTCATTGGTCAGACTCTGACTCGAGCTGCAAGCAGGTATAGAGGGTCCTTGCAACTTTGCAACATGGTGTATTCAAGCTGCTTCCACAATGTCGGGAAAACACTGCGTCGTTCGGCACACGAAACGTTTTTCTCCGATTAGAATGTTTTATGATCGTGAGAGGCCAAAATCAAAACCATTAAATTTTGTATCATTAGTAACAAGATAACATCGACACTACTTACCACCAGACAGAGATCACAGATTTCTAGTTCTTTTTCCACTTTGGTCAGGAGGTGAGAGTCCAGCGTCTCCCCAAAAAACACGACGTTCGGCCTCAGCAGACCCTTGCAATCGCTTTCCGAACACCTTTTCAAGAGCACAGTAACGTTTCTGGTGATTACATTTGTTCAAGACAAGATCCTACATGACCAATATTGATGACGCGGGAACAAAGGTTTATACACTCTGAGGTTTATTGGGCGACGAACGTTCAAGCATAAAGTTCACTTTGAGCAATCAGTCTGTTTCTTGGCAAGGAGTACCTGTGCGGTGCGTTGTGGTTTCATATGGGATAACAGTTTTGTTGATGCAGTGACCAATAAGTTATGGGTACATTATAACGAATTGTGCTTTGTGGAGTGTACTCACTGTCAATAAAGAAACACATTTAACACTGAACCAAAGTATTACGTCTTTGAACTCTGTGTATAATTATGACCTCAAGTAGAACTGTATGAAAGGGACATGCGGCCCGTTGGTCCTGTGGTTAGCGTGTCGACCTCACAGTGCAGAAGTACCGGGTTCAATTCCTGGGCCTACGTGGGTTTTCTCCGGGTACTCCAGTTTCCTCCCACATTCCAAAAACACGCAGGGCAGGCTGATTGAATACTCAAAATTGTCCCTAGGTGTGAGTGTGAGAGCGGATGGTTTTTCGTCTCTGTATGCCTTGCAATTGGCTGGCAACCGGTTCATGGTGTCCTCGGCCTACTGCCCGAAGACAGCTGGGATAGGCTCCAGCAACCCCCACAATCCGCCTTGTGATTCCAAAAACATGCACATGTTTTTGGAATGTGGGAGAAAACCGGAATACCCGGAAAAAACCCACGCAGACCCGGGGAGAACATGCAAGCTCCACACAGGAAGGCCGGAACCGGAATCAAACCCTGCACCTTTGCACTGTGAGGCAGACATGCTCACCAGTCCCTAACTGTGCAACTCATTTATCTCAGTTTGAGATTTTTATGTGAGTTTTTAATACAGTATTGTGAACCTTTTTTTTTAATCACCAACCACCCCACAATATTGTGATAATTATTGTATCATGAGGTTCATATAGTGATAATCGTGAGGTTTGGATATGGTTACTTAACTTCATTGCCACTGTGCGGTGTTAATGCTTATGGATTTACATGGTTGTTTTCTGTATCCTGTCAATATAAACAAATTCCATCCCCGATATGTATCACTTGACATATTACATGAAAATTGTCTTGTGAATCTGGAATTTCTCCATTGCGAGACAAATAAAGGTTTTCTTAATCTTAATCTTAATCTTAATTTGGAGCTGCACGGTAAATCCATCTTTAGAACACTGCTGCCCTCTAGTGCTTAACTTGAGTAAGGAAAACAAAAACAATACAGTATTTGCATTTATATGGTCTCACTGAACAACCTAATGAGCTCCAAACAAGGAGTATATTAGGAAAACAACAGCATAAATTGACATTGACACTGTTCGTGAGATGATAATTTAACATTATTGTGGGTGAACTGTCCTTTGCTGTACTTACAGTAACTTTAACTTTCCGAAGAGTGGCAAAACAAGCCAAGCACAAAGCACACGTCTACGTTATTCAGTTGTCCTGGTCTACCTATCTAACAAACTATTAGTTACAGTGTGTGTGAGTATGTTGAAACTGAAAGTTCAAAGTATTTTTTGGGCAGATGGAGATAAACATATTTTCCAATAAACACAGTATAAAAGAAGCCCCATGACAAGATTTCCCAAAAATGACAGTCTGACAAAATGCTGAGTATGATTGGAATGGCCACTTCACCCTGAGTACAACACACCAAGAATTTTGAAAATCGGATAACTTGTCTCACCTTGGCAGTTTATCCACTGGAATGTTTGCATCGGCCACATTCGGGTCCGGTGAGCTACACAAGAAGAAGAGGGAGGGGAAAATGCAAAACATAAGCACGGTAGTTTTTATGGTGTTCGGGCAGGCTGTGCATGGTACCCCTTGTTCTTGAGAGCAGCACATATGGGGCTGCGCCTGTTGACCTCCACATCGCCACAACTCAAACAACGTGTCTCCGTCAGGCTGCCTGTAGATGGAAGCAGTGGGAAGAAGTATTTACTTATTCATCAGGCAATTGAACTGCTTTCCTGACAACACAACTAATGTTGATATTTGAATCTCAGGCCTCCATTTTGCCAATGACAAACAACTTGAAGTCTTGTTTTTCAGTCCAGGATGGCCACCCACCGTGAATCCTCAGCACATGTTTGGAGCCGGCCTGCTGGTGCAGGTCATCAATGCATTGTGTAATGACCACCACTTCACGGCCTTGCTTTTTCAGCCGGGCCTCACACTCCGCGATGGCCAAGTGCGCCGCGTTGGGCTTCTTGCTCAACGCCACCTCTCGCCGGTGATGGTAGAACTCCCACACACGTGACGGGTAGCGGGAGAAAGCCTCTGGGGAAGCCAGGTCCTGTCAAATCCAAGGGACACATTGCAGTGCTTTTCATCAACGTTTGCTTCAATGGAAATGAAAGGGAAGGCAGCATAACGTAAATAACATTAAATATGCAACAAATAATGCTTCTAACTTTGCTGGCTGCCGTTTCAGAAACAAATTATTTTTAAAAAATGGCAGAGAGGCAGGTATATCTGTCATAAAAACAAAGGACACACTTGGGACTGCCATTTCCTCCATTTCTCATGTTCACCCCGGAATGTCGGGACTCCGCTCTCGGCGCTCACTCCAGCCCCAGTGATGATTGCAATGTGCTGGGCTTTGGAAAAGACCTTTCGGAATTCCGACATGTCTGCAAAACAAGCAAACTTTTCTAAACCCGAATATTTGATGGGATATTTTAAGAATAAAACTACGCACAGGAAGTATTAGAGTTAGAGGGTGGAATTTTACGACTGCTCTATATTAGTCGCTGGAATAACAGTACTATTATCCTTAAATGAAATCCTCAGGCATGCATACAGTGGGGGGAAACAATCTGCGGAAGCTAAAATTCTGGCTGAGTTGATGAGCAACACTATAAAAGCAATAAAATGAGCAACATTGTATAACTTTGATTTTTTGGGGGGGGCGGCGGGGGGTTGTGCCTCATGACTGATGAAATATCACCACAAAAATATTTTTCACATTCTATCGAAAAGTTGATTGATAGCGATTCTACCTGAGCTGGAGCATGCGCTGTCCGCCAAAGGTCCGCTGGTCGCATGACTGGAAAACAAGCGGAGGCCAACTGACATAAGAGCTCGACGTTGAAGCAGCATTGTCACTGAAAAAGAGGTTTAAAAAAAGAAAGAACTAAATTATACTACATGATGTGAATTTAGAAAAGGTGAAGCTGAGCTGAAACACTGTGGAATTATATTTTTGTTTTTTTTAAGTGTGGTAAATTGTGGAATTTGAAAAATATTTTGTCATTGGTTAAATGACAAGAATATGTAAATGGGAATATGGAATAATGTAAAATATGGAATAATGCAGGAATGTGAACTTTCTTCTCGAATGCCTCATTGGGAAAGATTTTTAAGGGGGATGTGCAATGCTGGGAAACTGAAAGGAGCTAATAAAAAAAATAATACCTTGGATGGTGCAAAATGTCTTCAAGATAGAATGTTTAAATTGGATTAGAAACATGGAAGGGTCAAATAAGAGTGGAAAATAATAATAGTAAGGGCTTTAACACTCATCCAAATGGTTAATGCAGGTTCACAGGAACAGAAATATTTTTGCATTAGCAGAATGTCCTCCATTCCAATTTGTGCATCTGAACATTGCATTTATACAATTTGATGGGGTTTTTTGGGCTGTGATTTACTCAAATACAGTGCTGTATTCACAAAAAGGAAAATATGACAGCCGTTTAATTTTCATAATAAGTGCTGTGTTGATTTATGGGTGCGTCCTACAAGCATAAAAGGAAAATGTGCCCGAACAGGATTTACGAAATTAAACACACAGGTTTGTCACATCAGTTATGGAATCTAAAATTTCGCAATAAGCATGAACGACTTCCACTTACTTTTTGAGAGTGTTGCTGTTTTGTTTTTATTACTCGCATTAATGTTGGTGATGCGATGTCTGTCAAAGAGAAAAGTAACGTTTACCTTTTTTGATTTCTGTAGTTTATTTGCGTACACAATATCGCATTATGTTAATTTACGGGAGTCGGACAAAGGCTAGTTTAGCTCGCTGTAGCTGGAGGAACTTTTTAAAACCAGTTATTTCAAAACCAATACGTCTATACTGGTAAACAAGCTCTCGATGCAAATATATTAACGACGAACTTACCTGTATTTGGGGATATTTTTTTGTTTGTGTTGTTGGTTTACTGTTGAAACCTCGCGAGATGTTCACAAACGACGCGTCAGCGACAGGAGAACATTTTTTTAAGTGTTGTTTAAAGCGAATTGTTTCACCGGAATGTGCAGCAAAAGGATACTGCATTGTTTTGCTGTTCAAGATGCACTTACTTGTATTTTGTAGCTCTTTGGTGTCTACAAACTTTACAAACTTGCAAAGCGGCGGAGAGGGTTGGGCTTGTTTACTTTTCTAGCCAGAACTAACAGCCGTAAATCTTACACGAGTGTCGTAAACGGTGCTTTAACCATGAGTCGTCGATCATCAAGGAGCTCTCATCGCAAATATGTTCACGACCCAATTAATTCTATTTTATTGCTTTGGGACCTTCACGATTGGCTAGCGATGGGCCTGGATCGTGTCTAACTGTTCTCAATTAACCTCAATTAGCCGTCAGAAATCTACTCATACAAGTGTCGTGCAGCTTTTGAAAGTTGTTGGGGGAGGAGCGAGAGACCTCTTGTGGGATCTTTTTAAAATTGCACTTTAACGCTAAACAATTTACAGCAAGATTTGCATAGAAAGAAGACCATATACAGTAGCTATCGGAGAATGGAATGTAAAAATATATGCATATGTATATAATAAAATGTTGTATTGTCATATTCATTAATAGTTATTATTAATTATATTTATTAGTCGTATTTATTGAACAACAGGTTCAATAAAAGCAGCTACAATTTTGTCTGCTATTAGTTTCAAAGAATGTCTGCTTGAAAAGAATGCTTGAACTCGTTCCTGAATGCAGTAATACATGGCTTCTTCCATCAAAATAAATTTACCTAAATATCAAATGTGCATATACACATGCACAAACAGATACAAGCACACACACAGATTGACACGCTTGGTTGCGTCACAGCACTTTGAATGTCATTGAACATCAAGTAGTACTTCAAAAATGCTTTATGAAAAAAAATATTTTCAATAGACAACGGGGAAATTTCTCTCCATTTTGTTGTGAATTATTTCCTTTTTTTATTTGAGGATCTTTACCCAATTCTTGAGTCAATTAATGTCACTCCGTAAATTGCCCTGATAAAGACACACGTTCGTGTGTGTGTGTGTGTGCGTGTATCTCTCTCTCTCTCACTCTCTCTCACTCTCTCTCTCTCTCTCTCTCTCTCTTTCTCTCCCCCTCTCTCTCTCTCCCCATCCCCCTCCTCTTCCTAAACGAAATCTTCCTCCCGGCGTGGCCGCCGCTCTGGTGGTGGTGTTTGAGCTCGCCCCAGTCGGCGAGCAGTCACCGGTGGACCCTGGCCCGGGTTGATGGCGACCACTCCAGACAGCACTGACCGTCGATTAATCCGCAGACTGCGCTCCAGGAGCGACACCCCTCATCTGGTCGAAGCCCGCTTCTCCTTCAACCTGCGGACAGGTAGGCTCATCCTTTTGACATTATGTCGTCATGCTGATCAATCTGTAACCGCATACAGTCTAGGCTTGTTTCCTGCTATTTGGGCTGCGCCCATTCCCCGCGGCGGATGGGACTGAGATGTTACGCAACTTTGTGGACTCATACACTAAATGTTAAAGTGAATAGCAGCGTTGTTAATGCTTGGTAATTACTACCAGTACGATTACGTAAGGAAAAGAGGCGTCAACGTGTCCTGGAGTAGCCCCATGCGGCGGCTGGTGGACAAACAACACACAAAAAAACAACAACAAAAAACGGTCTGCTTATTTTTGATCAAACATTCTGCAATGCATTCTTAATATTTATACTTCTCCGTTACCTTTTACAAGGCAGCTCGCATCTCGTTGCTATGGTGACATGACTTTTTGCGGTTGGAGGGGGGCAGTACACTAAAAGCTGTGTTGTTGTTATACATGCCACATCCATATTGTGCTGTCATGTGTCACACCAGGATGATGGTGCTCAATAAAACAAAGCAGGTCAGTTTCGAGTCACACCCATTCATGATAGATAGATAGATAGATAGATAGAGAGAGAGAGAGAGAGAGAGAGAGAGAGAGAGAGAAAGAGAGAGAGAGAGAGAGAGAGAGATGTGATCAGAGCATCCCATCTACAGTCGAGTAAGTAAACTGTAATGGCTAATAAGGGTCCTTTTCAGGGTAAATACAAACAGATGAATAAATCTTTTTGACTGAAAAGAGGAGGGCCAATATAAACAGACACACGAAGGCCAAAACAGAGTTGCTATTATTGTGTGTGTGTGTGTGTGTGAGTGTGTGCGTGTGTGCGTGTGCGCACAGTGAATCAGTGTATATGTGCACATGCATACATGTTGTCTTTTCGATAGGCATTAATGGCCTGCCGATGGGTTTGCATTTTTGTGTCCTATTGAGAGCAGCTTGTTGTGGGTAACATTGTGCATTAGTTATCTCTCTCTACTCTACAACAAACCCGTCGAGCGTTCGGACGCCACGGGGGCGACGTGCACAACAGCACTGTTGACTCACTTCCACCTGAAGAAGTAGAGCAGAATTTAGCTTGCTTATTGCCAAGGAAACCAAAAGGCTGGTGGGCAAGGTTGTGGCTTTTGGATGAGCTTTGTGTGAGGATTTGTCAGATGGAAAAACAACACTTCCATTACAAACTGACCAAGATGTAAAAGAGCTTGGCAAAATAAGGACAACATTCAAAGCATAACCCCAGATGGACATAGAGCCACGATTTTTCATCAGTGCTACTTGGGGCACACCTATCAGTGTTATGTTGCAATACAGTACTTAGATGCTTTTGAGGTTTGCCGTGCTTTCAGTGGAGAGAAGTCTGTTTAACACAAAAGAGAAAAACAGTAATGTACAGACAACAAAAGGCATGATACGCTAGGCAAGACTCACCTTTCAGCCCGATTTTTTTGTCGTTCTTTTTTGGCCCCGTGTAACAATGAATATGTACCGTACACATACTGCATACTGAATACGCGCATTTACTAAATCACAACTCTTAACCAAACACTGATCTGCAGCCAGAAGGTTTGAAAAAAAACATTTTTTGTTTCTGCCCTGAACGTTGTATGCTGCAAGGTGCCCAAAAAAGTCCAATCAATATTCTCCAGATGCATGGTGGGATAGGACACATTTCTGCAGCAGAGCCAGCTTGGCACGCATTCCATGCCTTTCTATCAAGAGGTATGAATGTACCATCTAGTGGGGGGAAGGGGGGGGGGAAATGGAATCCAAAATCACTGTTAATCAGGAAAAAAATGACTTTTTATTGGTTATAGATAAATAGCTGGGGTGTAAAATTTACCACCAAGTATCAATCCAAAAATATTGTTTTCTGCCGCTCATGAGCTGCTCTTTTGTCCCACTGTTATGTAATAGTAGGAATCATTCACATCACAACCAGCGATCACATGAGTTACTCAACAAATAACCAGCAAAGATCCATAGTTGAAAGAGTCACTTTCAAGTGAAGGCCGAAGCACTATCATGTCAAAGCTAAAAACGTAAGCAGACATGCCGAAGTAGCACTAATTAGCGTTAGTGGTGTTTGTGTCTGGTAATTGGCCCAAACTCGAATGTTCGGCGAAGTTTCGGACAAAGAGGGTGATGGAATATTTGTGTTCAGTGGAGTCGTGAATGTTCAGTGACTTGGTCACAGTAAGTAAATCTGTATTGAGTTTTGTTGCAAGCCTAGATTAGCATTAGCTAACAGCGTTCACTGTTGAAGAGCAACACATACTTCCTTGTTCAGTCCATGTTACAGATATGTCATTAAGACGCGGAAGAACTACCAAGGTAAAATGCGCGATAAGAAAAAAATGGTTAGAGAATGAAGCAAAATTCAGTTTGCCAAACAATGTGACGCGTTCTGCGCAGCAAGAATGGTGCTAGTGGGTGGCAAGAGTGGTTAACCCCCAAACCCTCACATAAACTGACAGTTCAGACTGTGTTAAGTCTTGCGTCTTAAAAAAATAGACATCCATCTTCCCCGCCTGGTTGCTCGCGGGCCTTCTTGTGCTGAATGTAACATAAGTCTGGTAAGAAAAAAAATATGAGTAAAAATAGTAATGCCATATCCAAGACTGCCCGGAGAAAAGAAAGAAGGTTTCAATAATAATGGAACTGTGCGCTCCTTTCGGTCTCATTTAATGGCTCTTCTGTGGCACACTTGATGGGAAATGGGAAAGCTCCTGACTGTGATCTGCTTCCCACAGGTCAGCTGAGAAACCTTTTTCTCTTGTGTGTGTGCGTGCGTGTGTGTGTGTGTGTGTGCGTGTGTGTGTGTGTGTGTGTGTGTGTGTGTATGTGTGCGTGTGTGTGTGCGTGCGTGCATGCGCACGCGTGTTGTTTTACCACCAAGCAAGCGGAAAGAAAAGCTGCATGACAATGTGCTTATGGCTCATATTTATAGTAAGTGTGTCAGCTCAGTGGGCACAGAGAGGCAAGATAGGCAATGCAATATTTAAGCAACAGAGGACAGCGAGAATACTGAACTGATCCTTTTTGACAATGAATACCGGTGGCCAAATTGCAACCCACGGGCCATTTGTGTCCTTATTACGTGATTCCCTTATTGAATAACATGAAATAATGTTACAGGTATCTTATGATTTCTGTCATGCTCATATGTGAATGAATCTCAAAGACTGTTTACGTGCAATGTTGGCTACTGTTTTGGTCAGCAATGGCAATTGAAATGGAATCGACAGTTCACTATTTAATGTCGTAGTGTGGATAATAATGAAGTGGGGTTAAGATGAGAGTTTGCTGAGCGGGGAATTTATACTTTCATTCATGAGAGAGACAGTTTGCTGCTGTTTTGTTTAGCCTCAGGGTGCAAATGAATAAAGTAGTGTTCTCTTTAATGTCCTTACTTGCACTAAAGAGAACTGAGACAAATACATTAACTGCGCAGTTTTTCTTTTTTTTCTTGGTGGAAGATAAGATAAGATAAGATATTGTTTATTTTTGCTGGTTTGCAATATCCTTTATTTTTATTGGTTTGCATCACCTGAGTAATTTGAGCCCGGCATATACAATTAGATGGCCACTAAAGATTACTATTATGACGAGAAAATACGGACCATTAAAAATTAATATATGTGCTTGGGCTAACAGTACAGGCACACTGAAAAACAAAAATAGTGTTCACTCAATTTTCTTTTGTAAAGTGGCAGCACACAATGGGATTATCTGCATTTAGATAATTTTTTTAGTACATGGATAGTACATGCGTCAAACTCAAGGTCCGGGGGCCAGATCCGGCCCGTCACATAATTTTATGTGTTAACTTGCAAGATCCTTGCTAAAATCTGTACTGTAATGTCAAATCGTCATGCGCAACAAATAACGTTGAGATTTTGCAAAATTGTTCTTACCCTTTTGAGACAAAAAGAAATCAAAATTTCAAGGCAACACAATTTGATAAAAAATGGAAATTGGGCAATTTGACTAAATATTTCAAGTTTTGCTGATGTGAAAATTGTTTTTCCCGTGTCTCACATCAAAGAAATAAGAGCACCGCACAACTTAAGGACATAAGAAAAAACAGCTCCACAAATTGTTTGGGAGCAAACAACTTGCTTTGTTGTGCTAACATTGTTGCCATAAATGATATTATATTTTGAAATTATCCACTTAAATTACCGGTACTAGCCAAAAAATACAAGTTGTGTTTTTACAGTGAAGTCTTCATGTGTTTTTGTTGTCCTGATGAGAAAAAGGCGTCTATTTTTTTTTCCATTTTAATTGGACATCACACCTCCTGACTATTTATATTGATGCATAAAGCAAACTAAGCAGCGCCATTGTAATCAGTCATGCGGTCTTTATATTCTCAACAGAAGGTGTTTGACAGAAGAGAGCCATTCATTAATTGAGCGTGATAAATGTTGAGTGGCATTTATTTATTGTTGCTGTCCCCAGTGCTGCTCTCACTGTGCACCATGTTGCAGAATTTCTGCTGAGTAAGTGTCCTTTCAACAGACACTCCAAGTCCGTTCAAGTCAAAGCTGCATTGCACCACTCAGCAGTCCTTCAGTGCTCTATCTCCAGTTAAAAATACCAAAAACAAACAACACAAAAAAACCCCCAATAATTTTCAAAACACAAAACTCCCAAAAAATTTCTGCAATGAAAATTTAAAAGCCATTATAACCCTTGTCCACATATATTTTGGTGACAAGTGATTGCATGTTAAGCTTTTTTAAAATGCTTACATTGAGTTTTAGACTGTCCCATGTCTACCACAGTGACCACGCTCGTGTTAGTAACCAATAGTCTATGTTCATATTTTACAGACATGTCATGCCACATTCGACAATGCCCCCCCCCCCAAAAAAAAAAGAAAGAAAAAGAAAGAAAAATGTGTGGAGCTCTTGCTTGCACAGCAACATTGTCATATTCGGTGCATGTAGGCCTGTACTCCGGACATTATTTTTAGTAAGTCTGTGAAAGGCTGTTGTTATCAAACAAAATCACACTATTTATTTCTTTTTATTTTTGATGTCTTAGGCTAGTGATAAACAACTTAACATTATATTTCACAATACAAAAATAGCTACTACAATAAAATAAAATAAAAATTACTTTAAAAAAGTTTTATTATTATTATTACGTCTCACCTGATGGGGTTCAGGGGTCACTCCTTAAGACTTTCTATAACTCGTTGGTGGCTTCGGCCAACCATTATGGCATTGTCTGCTGGTCAGGCAGCATCTCGGCCCGGGACAGAAAGAGACTGGAGCAACTGGTCAGGAGGGTCAGTTCTGTCCTGGGCTGCACCCTAGACACTCTGGAGGAGGTGGGGAACAGGAGGATGCTAGCTAAGCTAAAAGCTATGATGGACAGTCCCTCCCACCCCCTCCAGTCCGCCCTGACAGCACGAGGTAGCTCCTTCAGCCAGAGACTGTTACACCCGCGCTGCAAGAAGGAGAGATACCACCGCTCGTTCCTACCGACTGCTGTCAAGCTGCCGAATAAAAAATGAAATGATGTGAGAAACATTGGTAAATAGCACAGCCACCTTATCTTTATCTGTGAATGCAAAAAAAAACTTAGTTTTTTTCCTTCTTTCTTCATCTACCCACAATCTTGTGCTGTAGACTGTAAATTTCCCCATTGTGGGACAAATAAAGGATATCTTAATCTTAATTATTATTATTATTAGTTTTTATCTGTGCTCTGGTGTGTGTGGCGGGGGGGTCGAGTTTGTGCATAGAGTGGAAGGGGTCCATGGAGCACTACCTCCCTCTGGTGTTGTAGACATTTCTGCAGCAGCAGCTTCTGCAGTAGCATTGGCAGCTGGCAAGCGAACAACAAAGTTCATGAATCCGTTGATGATGCTGTCGGTGACTTTTTTTTTAAATCAATCTCCACTGGCTAACACGCTGATAAATGTTAAATACGAGCTTCCGACGGCGCCGTAAAATCAGATCCTATTGCAGCTCCGGACAAAAGTGATTGGATAGTGCAGTGGCAGTGGCTCGCTGCGAAGATGTCAACCTTGGCAAACGTCTGACGTATATCGTGACGTCATTACGCTTGGAGCGAAAAGAACCGTTTACGTTTGTTTACCGTGCGGCATCTTTTTAATGCATTCGCAGTTGAGTGGAAACGTTGACACCATGGACATCGCAAATGTGTTTGGATGTAGATGGGGCAAGCGGATTCAACATTTAAAAGGTAAATTCGACCATCGGAATTTATGGCATGACTTTTTAACAGAGCTCGGCTATGAGCGGATTCAACATTTAAAAGTTTAATAATGTGGAATTAATACTAAACACCAACGTCTTTTGGATTGGTAGTAGTTTCATTGCATTTTGAATACTTAACAATTTAATTCAACTTGTCTGATGATGATTGTGACTGGTCGAAACTTTTTAACCCCTTACTCTTTATGAAGAGAAGGTACAGAACCGTATCCCATAAATATGAAACTCTTTCGATTAATATACCGGAAGCGTGTAATTATATACTGTAAATAGTACATTAGCATATCTGACATGTCGAAACGAAAGAATTAGCTGGGCTTTACATACGGACGTGTCATGACGTACCGAATCTTCAAAGAGATTTTTTCTTTAACCCTTTGATGCACAACATTGGTCAAAGATGAACTGCATTAATTTTCTGGTGTTATTTCATCCTGGCGGAGTATTTTTTGTTCTATCTTTTTAAATTCATTTCTTAAAATAAAGTAAAATTTAAATCTTCAGATATTCCAAGGGTTTTTTAGATACCTTGTTTTTGATTACCACTGATCATTATTTTTATTCTTCTTTTCATACTATATGAACAAAAGCAGTTTTTATATTATTACATGACGTTTACACACATGGGTCAAAACTGACCCATTCATCCAAGTGTGACTAAATGACCTAAAACAATCATAATTTGCTTCAAGTCATTACTGTAGCAGTGAAAGAGGCCAAACATTTGTGTTTAATATTTGCAACGTTTTTATTTGTCATTTTGTCATACAGCTTTGATAACGGAGAACACGGTAATTGAGGTGAGCTGTATCGGTAGTCTAACAACTATAATCAGGGCAACCGCAGGGCAACTTTGCAACCTTACCGAAAATGTAAAAAATGACCTAAAAAAAGGTAAAGAATAGCAAATAACTCGAAATGTATTAAAATAGTATCAGTGGAATGTAAACGACACAAACTTTGGGCGTCAAGAATATACAGTATTTGTCAGTTTGTTGAAGTTAAGAATATGTCCGCTAGGTGGAAGTATTGTAAAGGTTACTGTCTGGAGTGAGCGTTAACTGATACAGTACAATGCAACTGCAGGAGTTTGGTCTTCTCTTGAAGCAATTGAATCATATTCATCTTTTAACCCGCAATGAGAACCCAATTTCAAGTAGTGTATAAAACGATTACATAACATAAACATTACACTTTTTGTCACAAACACGGTGCCGGTGGGCACCAGCTATCCCCTAAAACAGAGGAACTGCTCTAAAAACAGCTTACCAGTGATGGAACAATGTGATTTCCTAGGAATGCTGTCGAAGTGAACGTTTGAAAAGTTAACACTTACATATTTACAGTGTTGCATATTCATGGAACACTCTAAAATTGTCCTAATCATAAAATTGGCTAAGATCGACCGCGGCATGCCCACGAGGATAAGCAGCTTGAATAATGGATGATCACATACAGGTTAGGGTCAAAATAGGCAACATGATGTTAGTTGTTAGCATGTCTGCTAACAATTTAGAGTTTTGAGGTTAGAACCTTGGCTCCAGGTTCCTCCGACACTGCAAAAAATATGGTTTTTTTTCAAAATTAAGTTCAATGTAGTTTAAAATCGTCCATGGGTGTGAATGCTTGTTTTTCTATATGTGCCCGGCGATCAGCGAGCGATCTGTCCAGTGCACACCACCTTGTGCATAAACTCAGTTGGGATCGGCCTGAACGAGGATTACTGTACATGCAACAGAAAATGGATGGATGACGGTTTGGTTAGTGGATAAATTGTTCAAGTATATAGTGTAAACAAAACAGCACATAGTGTGGAGGAATACAGGGTGAGAATGACAGATGGGTAGGGACAGGGCGATATGGACAGAAGGAACAACAGATTTTAGTGACAGGCTGGCTGGTCACAACTTTTTTTTTTCCTTGACAAAGACCTGCACCACGACAATGAAAAACGTCAGACTTAAAGTGCACTCGTGTTTCCTGTGTCAATTTCCTGTGTCAAAAAAAAAAAGGTTTTTCAGTTCAAGGGCCAAACATTTTCTATTGCACTTGTCTTCATGAGTGTTACGGGTGGGTTGCAGCCCATAGCAGCTGATTTTGGGTGAATCGTGGGGTACATCCTGCAGCCAATCGCAGTCGAGTCAAGCAAGTACTCACAGTGCCATTCACCTTCACATCTATAGACAATGTAGACTTTAATTAACTCTGTTTTTCGGAATGTGAGAGGAATTCGAAATATCTGGACAGACACGTTTTCAGTTTAAGGTTATCATGACGCTTTTCTTCATTTTGCTTCAAACATGAGCAGTGTCTGATCTCTCCCAATGTTGATACCTGCGTTAACAATTACCCACAATTGCGCTAACTGCTGATGAAGTAACACCAAGGCCTCTTGGGTATGTTTAATGTGCCTCTCATTTGAGGCTAAGCTATTTGAAGTTCTGATCAAGCTCCCAAAACTGCTTCTCTGGGCTTCGATTTGAATGAGTCTGCCCTCAGGGCGCTTGTTTGTTACTCTGCCTGCATTACATTCATGTCTGTTGTCCCTTTTGCTGTTCATAAATAAGTGAGGCATTGCAGTGTCAGTGGCTCTGTTGCTTAATTGCGGATGATCCCTTTTGATCAAATTTAGCTAGTCAAACCTTCGCCCAATTCCATAACTTGGACATCAGCTACAGTGCATGTAAACATACCGTACACAAGTATGATGAGAAACAAAGAACCAGAAATGAGACTGACTGGGACAAAGCAAAGCATCACTGATCAGTACAATTTTGGCATTAATCTTTCTTAAGGAGATACTACCATAAATACAAATTCCAGTTTAGTTCACTTACAGTAACACAATTTAAAACACTACAATTATGTGACCAGGTCCAATATGGACACCCCTCAAGGACACTGCTCGTGGAACCATAACAAACCATAAATAAATTGAAACACACACACACACAACAAAACTCTGGCCCAGATAAGCCAATTCCTGTATTTACAGTCAGAATAACTTTAAAACACTGGAAACTGACAGTATGGCTTGAGTAGTTTTACTTTATTTTACTTTAGGATATGTTGGAAACATTTTAAAAACTTTTTTAAGCATCATACCAATACAAGCATTTTGTCAACTTGGGGTTACCATCCCTACTTTCGACACTGAAGTATTTGTGATTTTTAATGTCTGTGGCTTTAATAGGTGGCGCCTGATCTGTTGGAGTCAGTGAATGACTGTTGATTTGGCTGCTGTTTACTGAGGATAGGGCTGGCTGTTTAGTGACTAAACTCTAGTCAGTCTGTGTTATGAGTTACTTGGCATGAATGAATGTGCGTGCATGTAATTAAAAAAAATTCTAGAAATGTAACTGAAATTTGATCATTCTCTGTGGCACCATTGACCATCTGTAGCAGCACACTAGTGTGTCGCACCACTTTAGTTGGGAATCTTTTCACTTTGCTGTGTGCATGGGGTGTGTGGAGACATTGTGAAAGATGGCTGTTTTGCCTGTTAAAACATCAAAGTATTTTTTTCTATTATTATCCATACTAAATATGAACATAAGATCTATTAGTATCGACGTGGGTCTGGTGTGTGTGGCTGTGTGAGAAGTGGGTCAGTAGCACACATGTGGGCCAGTTGCTAGTAGAACACGGTGATTGAGAACTGGGTTCACCTTGGTGTGGAGGTCATTAACTCACTAAAAAACAGTTTAATGCTTATCTGGGCCAGAGTTTTGTTGTGTGTGTGTGTGTTTCAATTTATTTATGGTTTGTTATGGTTCCACGAGCAGTGTCCTTGAGGGGTGTCCATATTGGACCTGGTCACATAATTGTAGTGTTTTAAATTGTGTTACTGTAAGTGAACTAAACTGGAATGTAGGCTGGTGGGGTAATAAGAATGCGTGTTTTTTCACTTTTCCTGGCATGGCTTGCGATCAGCAGTCATTCTGGTGACTTTGCAATAAATGATAAAATAGAAATGATTTATCAACCGTTTTGATTGGCCTAATTGTCGTCCAAGCGGCCCTCTGTGCAACTTCGGCTGTCTGCGTGCGCTTGCGCGTTTGTCACGTGACCAGGCATAATAAACTCCCCTGCCTGCGCTCGCCTATTAGAGGTGCGCACAGCTCAACCAATCGGTGCGTGCGTGCTGCTCTGCTCCCCGATGGTGGATTAGCCACGAAAGACGACCGCAGACTGCAGCTCTGCATCGTCCGTCCAGTCACTCCACGTTGCTTCAAGCAGGACCGGAGCGAAAATGTTCAGGACTGTTCACTACCCGAGCGTGGAGCCCCCACCCACCGCCATGCACGGTACCTGGTGGCTCGCCCGGCACGGCGCGGCGCCCGCCCACCCGGCCCTAACCCTGGCCGCGGAAAAACCCAAGAAAAACGCGTTCAGCCTCGCTAAAATCATGACCCTGGGCGGCAAGAAGGGCCGGCACGGGACCGACGCGCACTACAACAACAACAACAACACGCCCTTCGCCATCCACTGCCATATTGGCAAGGAAATCAAGCACATTTGCAGCAACTGCAGCCGCGGGAATGACACGCAGGACGGTGAGTGAGTGGGTGGGTGAGTGGGCCGGCGACGCGCGTGCACCCAAAGGTGGTGGGGGGTGCTGCCTGCCTGCGGCACCTCCATACCGGATACGCACATCACCAACGTCGTCTTCATCGCCGTGCAACACGCGTTCTGTCCATGAAAGCATGTGCACCCGTTACAACTTCCGATTTGGTTATATGCTGACCCGCAGCAGCTGGATTACATTAAACAAAACACACATACAAAAAGAAAGAAATAATGACATGGTGAGAGAAGCTTGTATTGATTACAAGGCTCTTTCAAGCCATTTCCACTTGAGTCTCATGACATCATCTCTCAGCCCTCATTTGATGGAAAGGAACGTTTGTTTTTAAAAAATTATGGCTTAGTTATCATTATGTTGGGTGTTGTTGACTTAGCGAGGCGTCCAAAAGGACCACCTACCTTTCAAAAAAAAAAAAAAAACCCGTGGCATTTTCTCTGCATTTGGATGAGTGGAAGCACTTTTTTAATGTATTATGTACAAGTGTTTTTATTTTCATATTTTAGATACCATTATCTTTTCAGGATATTTTAAATGTTGTATATTTTTTTCACCGCAATTTTGTCGTATATTTTTAGGCTAGTATCGTTACAGTACAAAAATTGTACATTGTGCGCATGCCATCATTAGGTCTTTATTTTCTTAAATCATAGATTTGAACTTTTTTTTGGTGTCTTTTTTAATCATCTCATTATTTTTGAGATTATAGACTTCAAGATTTTTAAGTTTTAACTTTTGTTTATATTAGTGTTTTTATGCAGGTTTCTTTAATAATGCTACATATTTTGTACATACTCAATTATAGTTGTTATTTTGTCTTTTTATAGTTTTAGCGTTTTTTTGGGGGGGGGGGGTCAAAGCAACATCATATTTTCACAGTTTGTTGCCACACAATGAACTCATTGCTGATAGTGTTATTTTTAAAAAACCCTATTAATTGATTTGGCACTGATTAGATGTTGAAGGCTCCTGTGTGTAAATCACTTCCTTCCTGTTTGAATTCCACCTGGATTCAGACGGCATCGACCGCGGTGTTATTTATCAGGTATTGTGACGTTGGGGTTTGGATTCCCGTTTGCTGTGAGGCAGCTGACCAGCCAAGTAGTGGGCTGCGCGCGCCGTGCATTACGTTATTTTGTCCCACAACACCTCAGGCTGACGTTCCTCTGAAGTGATACATTTGTTTTGGCAAACACCACGGGAGCGACTCTGACGTAATTACAATGAGCCACTGGCCCGCTGTCGAGGGTATTCATGTTGACTGATGTGCTGACCTTGGCACGCATTTCACACTTGGCTAGAGGTCGGCGCGCACGTTCACAGTTGACGCAGCAGGTCATGTCAGCGTTTTCCATTTTATTTGTTTGAGCATTCCATTTTACCTTGAAGCATCGCTGTGAATGGAAAATGTACTTTCTGATCACCTGTATGCAGTAAACCCTCACATTTTTACGAATTAGCCGTTTGGCAGATATTTGCGTGGGAATCTGTTATGTGCTTGAAAATTCACCTATTCGCTGATTTTGTGGCCAGACCAAAACAAAACAATATTCCCATCTAGAGCCATCTTGGTGTCAGGAAAGCATGTTGAAGTGAGTTGAAACATTTCAGTTGTACATAAGTTATTTTACCACCATTTTATGGCTATAAGCCATTACAACACTTTTTTAGGGGACAGGAGGGATCAATTGCTTGCAGATTTTCACTATTGGCGGTATACAGTAATCCCTCGTGATAACACGATTCATCATTCACGGCTCATTTCTTTTTGGAACGTAACCACTGTAATTTTCGAGGGATTACTGTATCCCCAAATGGTGGCGCAGCACTCCAGTAGGTGGTGGTAATAGAGATTACCGCTCTGTTAGAATTCCATGGAAAAATGTTAAATTAAAGCTAACATGGATTATATAAGTGTAGGCGTTGCTTTTCATGCTGTGTGGAGTGCAAGGGGGCACCAATGGTATTATCCAATTTGAACGACATTTTTAAACAAGTATAATGGTTAATTATGATGCCGGGAGTGGGAAGATGACCTTCCGTCAATTGCGCTTAAAAGAAATCAATATTGGAGTAATTGTGTTGGTGGTCCCCGTCATCTTGGTTGCTAATGCTAAGAAAAAAATCATTAGATGCCAGCACATAAGAAGACCAAACCATCTAACCATATAGAGACAGGCCAGTGTAAAAAATGTCGTGTGTACTATTGTAAATGAACTGCAATATGGCACAAATAATCATCATGAGAACATCAAGGCATTCTGAGCTCTGCCATCTTGGTTGCTAATGCTTAGCTGAACGATAGACATAATTCAGTGACGAACGAGACAGCAATATGCGAGCTCCAGTCTTTGGAGTGCTTGTTCATCATTTCTACAAAACTGCCAGAATTAACAATACACAATACTCAAAGACACTTTACAGCAAGAATGAAGAAATACAGGATAAAAATAATACAAAAGCAAAAATATACACACATTTGAAAACTCACAAATGTCAAGAAAAGAGAAACAAAATCAAGAAATGAGTAACACAGATTGAAAGATATTAAAAACATTTCGGAACAGGTGAGTTTTGAGAAATGATTTGATGGATGGGAAGTTACGAATGTGTTGAGGTAGATGGAGAGTTCCAAAGAGTGGGGGTGGCCACAGAGAAGGCTCGGTCATCCCCAAGGTTTTGTGCGTGGCCATGGGGATGGCGAGGTTTGCATTTGACGAGCGAAGGGTGCGGGAACGAGTGTATGGGTGGTAGAAGTTTGGACAGGTACGAGGGGGCCTGACCGTGAATTAAGATTTAATAGCTTTCACAGTCAATTATGTTTTTGAGTGTACCATGGGTTGTCTGTTTACTATAGGGAGCTGTTTAAGGCCTTCAGATTCGACAACTTTGCTGTGACTTGGAGGTATAATGAATCAAGTTTTTGATGCGTAACCAAACACGACACTCTTAAAGGGTGTCGTCTTTTTAATATTGAATGAAGTTCAGCAAGAGTTCCTCTTGACGATGCGCAGTTTAGCCTGCTAAGAGTTTATTGGCAGATTTATCTCAAACACTTGCAGCATATCCTGTTTGGCAGTTCTGAGTGTGTCTGACATACTGATGTGTCTAAAAATTACCACCATCTGAAAAAAAACATGGCAGGTTTCCCCCAAATTATGTTAGAGTTTTATATTAAAATAATAATTTGTCAAATGGGAGGGGGGGGGCAAAGAGAAGGGTTTTTTTGTCTTCATTCATGCAGCCTGTTGTGGAGAATCATTTTTCATGCTCCTCCGTTACTTCAGAATTCTGGACGCGGCTTGGCCCAAATTCATGTTGCTTGGACTGTAGTGATTTTACGTGCTGCATCCACTGCTCACTCTTTTGGCACCGATAGCGTCACCTTTGCAGCCTCATCTAAGCTTCCGTTGTCTATCGTTTGCTCCTTGGCAGCCGAGGAGGTCGAGAGGCTGGCCGTGATGCGATCCGAGTCCTTCGTCTCCGGCGCCCACACACCGCCCATCCGATGTCGGAGCAGGTTTGCCACGCTAGGACGCCTCCTCAAACCCTGGAAATGGAGGAAGAAGAAGAGCGACAAGTTCAAGCAGACTTCAGCCGGTATGTTTCGTGATCTCGTGGAAAAATGAAGATCTGTGTCCTGTCTGAGTTTAGTTGTGATTGTGAAAGTTGTGATTTTATGATGTTGTTTTGGGATGCACCTTAACTCATTCAGTACCAGCCAATTCTGGACCAAGTCTGAAAAGACGTTTAAAAACGTCTTTGGGAGTGAATGAGTTAATGGTACTTTGTTTCCTAATACTAGCTTTGAGCATATTGGGAAGTCAAAGTAGGTGACTCTTGAGAGGCAGTCGAAGGGCTCAGCCGTATTGTTAAAAAGTGGGTGTGGGGGGTCTTTGAAGTGCTATGTTTTTGTTGGCCTGTGGAAAAACTATTCTAATCTAACTGAATTGAGAAAATAAGAGCATTTTCACAACTGTCATTTTTCTTTGTTTATTCGTTTGCCAGCAAGCTAAATTGTCAACCATTGAGAACGTAAAATGTTTGCATGCGGTCTAAAATGACAAAAAACAAGAAAAAAATGTACATAATAAATTCTTTCTGTTATTTGGCCATCCATTCTTATATTAGCTACTTTATCATCAATGGATAAAGACGTTGGGATTAGATGAACAGGACTGTACCATATGAATTCTGGGGTGGGGGAGTGGGTGTCTAATGGGTTTAGACTCAGTTTCCCGCAATTTTTTGTGTGTAATTTTAGCCAATTCTACTCAGTCAGAAGAGTGTGACTATCTTATTTTGCTATCTCAAGTGAAAATATTGTTTTTGTTTGGCTGTGGTGAAGGGCGGGGGTCGTTTAAAAAATGTATTAAGTTGCAGTCTCGAGGCTGTTAGAAGATGACGCAAATTGTTTGGCATTTTCAAGCATTCTTTTTGTATTTCTTTCTCATCTGGCACACCACTTACGTGAAGGAGCTGGTCTCGTGTCGGATGTGGCCAGGATGTAATTTGTCCGTGCTGACGCATCCCCGATTTCGACTGTCAGTCCGTTGATGGCAGGGAGGTTCTTTTGTCAGACTGCATCTTCTCAGGTTGGGAACGCAAGAGACAAGCAGAGCTGAATCTTGTCTCCATAGGACAGGATGTTCTGGTTTACTTAGTTCCCCGAAGATGTGCTCAAAAGGACTAATGAATTAAAAAAAAAGGACATTCGTGTTTATTTTAGTCTTTGGTTACTGTTCTGCAGTGTTGGGAACATGCAAAAGTACGTTTGGATCCAAGAGACAGTTTTGACAGCGTTTATTTACAGGAGGCATTTATTTGAGCGGAGGCCTTTTTAGATGTTATAATTTGTGAGAGAGGATGCTTGATATGGCACTGCTCATTCAGTGGTGGATCGAGAATTGTTACTTCTGTGTTTTTCAGACCGATTTTTTTTTTTCTTGGAGAGAAGAAGGAATCTATTTGAGATGAGGACTTGTTGGGGTGAAAGTAGACCAAATTCTGTCCATTGTTTAGTTTACTTACATTTTACAATGACTTTTCTGTTTGTTTTTCTGAGAATTAAGACTAACTACCGGTAGTTTTAGTTTTGGTTTCTGTGCACAAGGGATTTATTGGAAGGAGGCATCCATTTGAGATCAGAACTTGATTTGCAGAAATGCTTGTGCTGGAATGGCGTTAGACATGATGTCTGCTGATTGATGGAAAATTGTCCTCAGGTACATAACTGATCCGGCTATTTGGGTAGAGGCTTTCATTCAAGTACACACTCCTGTTGACGAATTAGGGCATGGCGTTGAATATTGCACAGCCTGCTATTTTAGGACGTTTGCTAAGCAGCCTATTTCTTGTGGCTTTCCGCACATCAGGCACTTTAAATTACATGTATTAAATTAAAAGTATCTGTTTGTGGAGAGGTGTTAATTCAAGTGGATCTTACTTCTTGAGGCGGATTGTGTCTTAGAGCCGAGCCGTCTGCTTGAAGACATATAGTATGTTTCATTTCTCTTGTGGCTTTCTGCACACAAGCATTTATCGCTCGACAGGAGGCCCTTTATTGTTTGTTACTTGTGGCATTGGACATGCTGCCATCTGTTGATTGGTTGACTGAGTGAGATGTGTTGTGTTACAAAGTTAAGCAGTCGTTGATAAAGGATTGTCACGGCTGCTATTGTTAAAATGAGGCGTCTAACTGGGGAAGAGGCATTTATTTCGGAAGGCACCGCATTTAGGCAGGACCTCTGTTTGTGCAGGGGACACACTTTCATGCATTTGTGCAGGATTTCTTTGTTTTTCTTTGTTTTTGTGGCTTTCTGCGCACCAAGCCTTTATTTAAAAGTCCTTTATCTCAACACATTTTTGCATAAGGATTAAGCTGCTCCCCACTGAGTAATTGATAGAAAAGTGTTCTTTTTGTTGCAAATTTAACACCGGTCAAAAGCAAATTTGAATCAGAGATCAGCTTTACGTATCCCGAAATGGATCAACTGTATGTATTATCGTATTGTTTACATTCAGTCTATATTGCAGCGTCTCCTCACAAGTGTCACTGGACAACATAACAAGGCAATAGATATTCCATGCAACCAAAAAGCTCTTTTCATTGTTTTATATTTATTTAGCACCTGTTTTGTTCGACAACTAATCCACTTGGCTGCTTTTGTTGTTGTGACATTGTTTTGATTTGCGGTAGCAGTGGATTGCATGCGCACTTCACACAATGTGCCCTTTTGAGTCAAACGCGTTGTTGCGTTGAAGTGAGTTTGGGTCACATGTGGCTTGGAGGCTCAGGTCCTCAACTGCCGCATCAAATTGAGGGAGACACCGGAAACTGTTTTGAAAACTATAGAACAAAACTTAAAACTGGTCTTCTCTCATAAATTGTGTAAATGCTTGAAAAGCGCTTTCTCTAAGCCAGTGAGATCACTCGAATGGAGCAGTAATCAAAAGGAAACTGTTTGTTTTATTCAAGCAAATTGTCACAACCCATTAATGGTCACATTTCCTTGGGGATGAATTAACTCATTCACTCCCAAAGATGTTTTTAAACGTCTTTTCAGACTTGGTCCAGAACTGGCTTGTGCTGACTGAATAAGTTAAGTATCTGCGTCAGCTCACCTTGCCGTCCCCCTGGATAGCAAGCAGATATGCCCCCTCAGGAGTTGGATGATGTCAGACTAGTCTGCCTGGATGCCATTAAGTGCTCGGAACGTTTTATGATGCCATGACATCATTGTTATTCTGGCTGTAATATCACCATTTGTTCATTTCACGTAAAGGTGTCCCATATTTTTGGAACCGTTTGGGGTTGAGAGTCATGGAACACACGTCAGCCATAATTGTACATTTCCATTTTATTCACATTTTGATCTGAGGCCAAAAGTGATATTTTAAAACACAACAGAAAGCAGTGGTACTGGGAAGAGGTCATCCCGAGTGCTCTCATTCAGTGAGGAGTATTGACTCAGATGGACCTTTTGAACCCCATTCAAATTGATCGGCGTGCTTTCGGAAAATGGCACATTTGCCGCATGCAATCACTCAACGCTGAGAAAGCTGGCAACATCGCCACGTTGACCTTATTTGAAGGAAAACGGATGACACACTTCTGATTCTATACGTGATTAGGTGCAGTTTTCTTCAACAAACATACAAATTACTTATTTGGTTCTGTCACGTTGAGCACTCGGGTGGCGTAAGCAATGAATAAATAGCCAATTAAGAATTGATCGGTGGTGGACAATTGATCAGTTGTCTTGATGCAATTGAGGTCGAATGACGTGCACTACTTTGCATCAGAAATCATGATTCTTTCTCAACGCTCTTACGCTCAAGTACAACAGGATGTCGACCACACAAAATATTCATCAATGTGATATTAATTCTAAACTCTCTAAGCATGTTTTTGTGCCACCAATTTGGATAGACACAATACAAGTCGCACTAAATCCACCTTAACTCCCGCTGATTTGGCACAACTTCTCTGGGCAACATATTTCAAATGAATATTTTGGTAGTTTTTCCAGTTGATATATAAAGGAGATTTTAGTGGAATGCCTATCTGCATGACAACTACATTTTTTCATTTGTCATACTCATGACATCGTAGCAGACTTCATTTTTCGTCATAGCTTCACCTTCTCGACCTGATGGGGCCCTGCTGCATTTGTGTCCCCTGCAAGCGGACCGTAACGTCCAAAAGTGGAGCTATACTTTTCAATGTACAACCTTTCTGTATTGGCACCATAATGAACTACCACCACCACCACTAATAACTAAACTTTTCATTGCCGTGGTGTGATTGAACTACAGTACATACTCATTGGCTAGAACTGCATGCATCATATCTAATTCAGAATATCTGATATATGCAGGACGCTGCTTTTATGTACGCGTGTGTAAGGCCCAAATACAGATTTAAAGCCCAGTGTATGAGTCTCATTGAGTTTTAGCCAAGCCTCTGTTGTTTTTTTCCGTTAATGCCCGAGCTCTTCATTGATAAGTCCCCATGAAAATTTTAATACTCTCTTTTTCAAGCTTACAGGATTGCCTCAGGAACAAAAAATAAATGAATAAATCAACATTGAGCCTATGGGCTTTGGTAGGACGTGTTCCGACTATCTGGGTCACTTCGCAGTGGAAGTGAAGCATTCTCAGATCAATACAGGCAGAGCTCAGATATGCCAGTCTGATTTAATATGCCCTGAGCCGAGTCTCTGATGAGCGCCTAATCTTTTCATCTCGCGCTGCAGATTGAGTGGCTACTCGGGCCCTTCCAACTCAACACAGGGCCGTCCTAAAATAGAACTTTATTTTAAGGCTTTTTCCTGATTAGCACCATTCTACATGCACGTGTCTTTAGCGCTGAGACGTTTTTAGCACATCAGTTGGCTTTGGCTTTACATCTTTGCTAATTATTCTTGATCAGCATCACCTTTCATATTAGTAATAATGAGAGCAACGATGAAAATCCATGCTTGAACTTTCCTTTCCTGCTACTGTCTGACTGACTCTGGCACTTTTCTTTTGGGGCACCCTGAATAATCAAACGGCACATTGAAACAATGCTCTGAGTTTCCAAATAGTTGGAGTGAAGCAGTGTGCGCTTTTAGCGTATTTCTGAACACACACATGATTCGGGAATGGGGATTTTGGGACTGAGTCTGAACTCTACTGTTCTTGGTCTTGGTTTTTGTAAAATATCTTCAAAAAAATCCAGGGTGACTTTTTTTTCTTCATCGTAATGATGCAGTGGTACCTCGACTTACGATATTAAATTGGTTCTGGAAGAAATTTTTTAACTAGAAAAATTTGTAAATAGAGACACGTTTTCCATGAAAAGGCCCTAATCCGTTCCAAGCCCCACCAAAATTCTGACATAAATATTTCCTAATGCATGAAAATGCATCAAAATATGTAACAAACACATTTTACAACTAGATTATTGCACAATAAATCATAGTTGTGCATCATGTAAAAAACAACGTGCGTAAAAAAATTAAAATGGTCATTTAACTTTTCACTGCGTCCTCATCGTTTTTTTGCTCTTTTGTTCATGTTCTCTCTCAGAAGTGTTTTTTGCCTGGCGTTTTGTAAAGACCTGATCTGAGGACGTTTGCTTTAGTTGGCTTTTAAGAATCCTTCGAAAATGTCTAAAGCAAACATAAGCATCGTGAGCGATCGCCCGACTTGGTGAACACTTTTTCTGCGTGATTCACATTTACGTAAACCTATCGGAAAGTCTCATGGCCCGAGGAGCGAATGACGAGGACGTTGTATAGACGCGCATCTATTTATCTATCTACACACACACACACACGCACGTTCGGTCGAGGTCCCTCTTAGCCAATGGGATGTCAGGATGATGCCCAGTAATAGCCAAGGGTAGAGCAGCTACAAATATGTTGCGATCAGGAAACTCTGAGCTGCGATTAGCAGCCCATACTGTATTTTTATCTTTCGTATCTTGAAATTTCTTTCGTGACAAGAAGCAATCATTTCCTGTTGAGACGTTTCCTAATTTGAAAATTTCGTATGAAGAGACGTTCCTGAGTAGAGGTACCACTGTACTTGTACTCGGGTGCGGTTTATCGTCTGTAAAATTCATTACTCCGAAGTCCATGAAACGCTCTATAGTGTGTGTGTGTGCGCGCGCAGCATTTTACCACAAAGTTAACGTTATATGAGCATTCCTTGCCAATTGTTGTTACCTGTCTTCGTTTAAAAAAAAAAAAAGCAGTCATACAAAGGCATGTCTGCACAGCCTAGACTTGTCATACAATCACTGTAGAGCGATCATTCCTTGCCAGTTATTGATGATAACTGTCGTCTCTCATAATCAAAATAAACAAAAGAACTTGGTTATAATCCACAGGGTCAAAAAAAGGTCATTGCTGGTTTCGGGACCGTCACACAAAGGCAGTGTAGGCGTCAGTTATTCAATTACCTTGCACAGTAGAAAGAAACAAAACGACTAGAAGCAATCCGCAGCGGGAGGAAAGGAGGGGGAGGGTGAAATCGTGCACCTTTCAAATGGTCTAGTGTGAGTAATTTTGTAATGACGTGTGACTCGAGGCAATCTATTGCAGTGGTTTTACAGTATGTCATTATTTGCACTGAATGTCTTTTCTGTGCTCTTTGGACTTTTCTGATGAAATCGCCTGCAATTCCAAGTCTTAAGCCTCTACTGATGCATCTGTTTTGGGCTGAGTAGCTCCGGCTCGCATAAAACGGGATGGGCATGTCTGCCAAAAAACACGATGATTGTCAAATCTCAAAGACACAGGAATCCTCATTAAGGCTTTTGACTTAATGGTGTTGCGTAACCGCGCACATCCTGTCGCCTAGCCGTTATGTCACGCAAAGCTTTGTGTACTTTTCATATTGAATGCAACTGAACTATAATCCCTGAGTTTACGGCAGCACCGGCCGTCGTGTGTTGACCTTTTTAGCCAGGTTTTCTTTCACTCTATTCTGCCCCTACTGGTTTATACTTGGGAAATGTAAACCGGGGTGTTCCACAGGTGCTGGGAATGCTTTGCTGCTGTCCGATGATGGATTTGATTACGTTTTGACCTTGACCCGGTGGGAAATAAAGGTGAAATGAATGGATAGCGAAGCGGGTGGAATCGCCTGCTTCTATGGCAGTGAGCACAATAACACCACCTGTTGTGTTAAGCGGGAATAGAGCTCAATTCCCCATGGCTGACCGTACTTCTTTAAAAAACAAACTTTGTTCGAGATTGACTTGACAGCACATCTGCTGGTTGCACCCAAGTTAGTGTACTCACTAGTTTGCCATTTTTTTCCAATTCTATAGAATTGATCAAATTATCATATAATCAAAAAGTTCCCGTGTTGTCATTCGAGGCCGCTCAGTTACCTTTCTCATGATAATTCTCCCTTCATGAGCTCGAAGCATTTTTTTTGTGTTTTTTCCACTTTGGAATAAAATGGCGCCCGATATCTCTTGAGTCGTTTAGATGTTCGGCGGGATAGTTCAGGCGGGCCTGCACTTGTGCCGTCTTTACAGGAGACACCTCGTGGCGACACGCTAACCACTGGACCGCCCTGATCATTTTATTGCAACTTATAAATTCAGCACGGGATCAAATAATGAATTGCCCCACTTCTACTCTGTCCATCCTACTTGATGTGAAAGAAGAACTTAAACTTGACGAAAATAAGAGCTTTGTTATTGTGAAATGAGTGTAGCTGCAAGAATCTCGTTTCTTTATTGTCCACATTTTGGATGCTATTTTAATCCACGCTGACATGGGGCGAGTTAATTTTGAAGTCACAAATGCTCCGAAAAGACAGCGAGGAATTATTTTAGCCGGCGCTCCTGGATCTTATGTGAAGCACACACGGTGCACAGTGTTGCACCTCATCCTCATTGCACTTCCTTAATTGTTTTTTATGCCGGGGTAGATTTTCAAACACGGAATGTGATTTCTTAACATCTTTGCTGAAGCACTCCTGACAGAGAATGTTAAGTGCCTCTACGTTTTGAAGCCTAAAAATAGATGGGCACAGTAGCTCCAGGCCATTTTGTGCATTATGCAGCACACTAAAGTGTCATTGGAGTAGTTTTTGGGGGGTTTTTGTGCTTTTATCGCGCCTCTTAATCAAGGCCCGATGCTCATATCTCGACAACACCATTCAGCATTTTAACGGTGTTCAACTCAATTTCCTACGATTGTGCTTTAATCAAACTGAAATCTACAGCAAGACGAGATAGTGATGATAGAGCGGGAGAAGTTCTCCCCTCCGCGTTCAGACTGCAGATGAATAGTGCTAACATGACGGGCTACTTTAACCATATCCCCTCTTTCTCTCCACGAAGCTTTTTATTTTCCCTCTTGAAGGTAGCAAGCACTTCACCAAATGCAGTATGAAAAATTATTTGCCCCCTTATGAAATTCTCATTTGTTTTGCATGGTTGTCCCACTTGGATGTTTAAGATCACCAAACAAATGGGAAGATAAGACAAACTTAACTAAACACGAAATGCAGTTTTTAAAGTGCAATTTGATTTATTTAACGGAAACAAACTATTTAAAAGCTACCCGATCCTGTGTGGAAAAGTACTTTCCTCATTGGTAGATCTTAAATTTATTGTGGCTTATGACATGTTTCAGTTCATTTTCACTGTCCACACCCAAGCCTGATTGCCCCCTAGACCTGCTCAGTCAAGAAATGGCCGAAATGGAACATATCTGACAAAATGAAGTGATGCAATAAAATGCCAGCGAAACGACAGATGAGAAATAAAGTACCGGTAATTGATATCGATCAGTGTGCAAAGGGTTACAAAGGCATTCCTGAAGCTTTAGGACTCTAGAGAAGCACGGTGAGAGCAATTATCCACAATTTGCAATGTAGGTTTGTCATCCCCCCCACCCTCTTTCCCCAAAAAAATAAAAACATCCCCAAACACTGAATACCTCTCTCGCCCATGTGGATGATTTAGCCAAACAATCGAGAAACCAGGATACTAGTAGCATTGTCAGATAATCTGCGCTAACCCTTGCAGCTCTGCTTACCATTTGGCTTTGATTTGACCGTGTAATCCGGCATTGAATAGTTGCGTGTCAAGCTGCTGAAACATTAAAATGTGTGCATTCAAAAGTTTCGAGAAGGTCACGTTAGGCTTCCTCTTAGGCTGCAGCTCAGTGAGGATAAGAAAAAAAAATGCACGATTGAATTCATATTCTTTCCTTCCCCGCTCACGCAGCACTGGAGAGGAAGATGTCCGTGCGACAGAGTCGAGATGAGCTCATCAAGAGGGGAGTGCTAAAGGAGATCTTTGAGAAAGGTAAGCTGCCTCGAACCGTATCATAATCATAATGGTGCGGCCCTTTCGCTTTTAAATAATTCCTTTAAGAAGAAAAAAAGCTTGACGGCAACTGGCTGTTCTTTGGAGTTCATCTCTTCCTTAATCAGCGGTCTCTAAAGTGCACTTTTCAAGACTCACACAGAGTATCGACTGAAACAATCTTTCATTATACAATTTTGCAGAGTGAGCAGAGAAAAAAAATACTTCTATCCGATAATAAAGTTGCAGTATTCCTTGAAAAAAAAGTCACAATTTTATGACACTGAATCGTAATCTGGGGAAAAGTCAGCAAATAATCATACAAATAGTTGTCATTTTGTTTTTGATCCATATATTACAATACTTAATAAATAGGTCCTAACTGTACAACAGCTTGTAATTTTATCAGAATACATTTGTTTAGAGAATAAAGTTGTAATATTATGCAACCAAAGTAATTTTAATAGATATTTTTATGATTGTAATATTGACTAAAAATCTATATATTTTTTTTCTCCTTCCCTCTCTCTGCTCAGCAACGGGTGATTTTCGATCCCCGATGGAAGGCGGAGTTTGTGCTCAGGACCCCCCCGTCAAGTCGTCTGTGCTCCTAGCCCCCAAGAAGTCTGTCACATATCCAGGTGACCTTCAGGACAACCACGCCAAGCCGCCGCTGTACCACAAACAGCCGCCAGCTCTCCCTCCCAAGCCTTTTGCTCGCATCCCAAACCATAGCACAGGTCAGCTCATCATTTTTGTTTTAAATCACTAGTATGCTTTAAAAAAAAAATATTTTGGGATATCTAAGTTACTGAAGTAGGGTTACACACAAAAAAAAGATAACACGGAACCCATATCATACCTGGACGGTTACTGACTCCTACCAATTATATTAAAAAAAAAATCTTGGCCTCAAATCTAAAACAATCAAAAACGGCGAATATGGCCGTAATCAGTCGGAGCTCATATGTGAATTAATTAAACTAATTAAAGTGTTGCTTCATGAGGAAAATGCAAAATGTCCTTAAAATCTAAAGTATTTAGGAAATCGTTTTGATATTTTCAGAGATTGATGTGGGCGTGGGTACAGATGTGCACGTGAATTTTTGTAACAACTCGACATATTTTTCTAACACGAAGCAATGTTACGTTTTTTTCTCGATGGTGAAATTCTCTGGGGAGAAAGGGTTGTCCGGAACCTTTAATTGGGCCTTAAAATACGTTTTTGCATTGTTCTACTGGAGTTGAGAGCCAATTCCTAAGTACAATATTGTAGTACTCTCATTCAATCCCGTGGTCAGCCTTGGCCGTCATATTCAATCTGTCAGTCAGCGCAAAGTGGTATTAGGCTGACCTAATTCCATCACGGTGTGTCTGAGCTCCGCAAGATTTGTTGAGTTTGTGTCTGTCTGCTCGAACACAAGTGTTAATGAAAGGCCTAATTTGAACTTTTGCCTTCCTCTCCAGATTCTTGCCAGCCAATGAAGTTGCCCTGCATGCCTGGGGCAAAGCACTCGCCTCCCCTCCCGCCCAAGAAAGTCATGATCTGCATGCCTCCGGGGGGACTGGACTGCACCACGTCCCCGTCTCCATCACCCAACCCCCTCAGCGCTCTGTCCCAAAAATGCGGCCCCACCCAGGTGATGCCGGGCCACCATGGCGCCCTGCTGCCCTCGCAGCTAGCCGCGCTGTCCGCTCTCCACCAGAACCACGGCCATCCTCTGCAACTGCAGTACGGCAGCTTACATGCGCCCAGCCGCATCATCGAGGAGCTTAATAAAACGCTTGCGCTGTCCATGCAGAGGTTTGAGAGGTAAGTCGCCACCAGACGCCGGGGGTCATTCAAGCCGTTTGGCATCTTTTCCGATGTGTCTTGCGCAATCCTAATATGGTTCCATATGTAGGCTAGCTGCCCACACTTGGCTGGATTCATTCACTCTGCTCACACCAAGTGCTGAGTTTCCATTTATATTTTGGATACAAAAAAATTGGCCGCGTCTGTGTCCAGTTTTTCGAATCAATTTCACATGATGGCTACATATCTAGTCTGACCATTTTTACACTGACGTGAAACGACCCACATGCGCAGCTGCCTCTTGCGCATGTAAACAACTCACCAAAGTTAACAAGTCACAGTACAGAATTGACAAACATTAAATGTTACACAGCGTTTAGATGCCCGAAGGATATTCGATTCTATGCAGGAGTTTTTTGCTGCTGTGACACATCCCCAACGGTCTCCCATGTTGCATGCAGGATTTACCACCTGAATTGTCTGTAATCAGAGCATAAAGACACTTTAATTAGCAAAGCACATGCTGTTTATTAGGTGTTTACTTGTGTGTGTCGATATGTCAGGTTGCTTGCTAACATCAAACACACCTGAATGAGGTCGCTTCGGTCCAAAATCAAAACTGCAAGGGAACACCGTGCAACGTGGCCTGATTTATTTGATTTGTGTTTGTGTGGAGACAACTGTGTGCGGCGTAGGCGTCCCCGGCAGCAAGTCGGCTTGACATAACGCGATCAGCTGCTCCTTTACAAGAGCTCCTTGCCATCTTCCTGTTTGTAGAAAAGCAACATGATATCTGATTGGATCTTATGTAAGCTCCTACGTTGCCGTCTTGTTGTCGCCGAAAGCCATTTGGGCGGGGATGGAAGGATGTAAATGGTCATGACATAATGTATAATTAGTCCGAAAGATGGAAATGATTATGTAATAGCGGGCGGCATCGTATGAAACACTGATGCGAATAAAGCTATTAATCAATAGGATGTATCAAAAGTGATGGCGGTAAACTGATTATACCCGGCCCGTGTATTTTGACACTGCTCAAAACAAAGTGTGCAGTAATTCCTTTTTATTTTCAAACCTTTTATCGAGACACTTTGGGAACTGGTGGAAATTCTGAAGAAAAAAAATGGAACTCACAGTCGTCGTCTCATTTTGCCTTCTGTCCTAGCTCTTTGTTGCACGTCAACAATCAGTGCGCTCCTCAGGACAGAAGACAAGTGCCGTCAGTGATCATTGACTATGAAGACGACAAGGAGAACATGCCCTGCGAGTCCGACTATGAGGATCTGCCTAGCATGTACAAGGATGAGGATGACGTCGACGATGATGAAGACGACGACTCCATATTTACAAGTGAGTTGAGAAGTGGCGTTGGTGATTTTTTTAAATGTGTTCTGCAGACATGTGACATGGAAAAAGAGCGAATCTGCTGACTGTTCTCGAGTGTTTGTTTTACTATACGAAGAAATCAAAATAAGTGCTGTAGTATTTGACAAATGTTTTATGTTGAATAAACAAACAAACAAACAAAGAAACAGAAGAAGTTAGGCTAATCGTTAACCTAGCTACGCTGCAGATGGTTGTTGCTAACTCTTGTTGTAGTCAATGTGGTGAATGGGTTGAGAGACATTTTCTCAAGACACTCAACATAACTCAGCTCAGTTTATTCTTGATCTACTGTATGTCAGAAAAACCTTTGCTTTCTGACTATCTAGTGTTCCATTTTCAATCACAATCATGGAATTTGGCGAATGGCCCAATTTGGTATTTACCACACACCAAAGGATTTTGCCATCATAAATGTTGGAA
Source organism: Hippocampus zosterae (assembly GCF_025434085.1). Lineage (NCBI taxonomy): Eukaryota > Metazoa > Chordata > Actinopteri > Syngnathiformes > Syngnathidae > Hippocampus > Hippocampus zosterae. The sequence continues at coordinate 13,614,418 of NC_067465.1, forward strand.
CCGCAAATTACATTTACAATTGTCAGAACTGACAGACTGCAATTAGGGGCATGACGCTTTCCTGATGGCGCCATTGAATTAAATAGAACACTTAACTTACTGTAAAAATACTTTTTCTCGTTTAAAAAGTCAATACAGTCAATGTCCTTGAGGCACCCGCAAAATAATGGAACCATTTTTTTCTCCCCCTTCTCTGTTTCCAAATCCCCAACCTAACCCAGATAAACGCAAGCTCTGAATTAATGCGGCCGTCCTCAAAGTCAAACTCAAAAATTCAACTGGCACACTTGCTTGCCCCGCTTTAACGTGAACAACATACCTGTACTGTAAAATAATGGTGTGCTGTTGTTGGACTAGAAGCCACATTGCCAATCCTGGCTTGCTGTCTATTACTATCCATGGTGCCAGCAAATTTAGCTAGCTACTTTAACAAGGCTACCCATGTGGTCCTGGTTTGTTAGTGTAGTTTTATTGCTTTTTGTTTGAATTATTGTAATTGTAAAATACAGCGCCTTTAAGCTCTGTCATATCCTGCTTACCAATAGGAATATCGGGAAAGTCCAGGCCAACTCTAGCACAATGCGTTGAAAATCCCCTTATTCATCAGCTGCTCTGATGCAGTCAAAGGAGGGGACCGGACTTTTCCTAAACTGGCGTCGAGAAAGACCTGTGTAATTTCTCACTCCCTTAACTTTAAGGAGTCGGGCAGACCTTTCATCCGCCTTTGTTGAGTAACCTTAATATAAATAAGGCGAACGTCAGGCCACTCCTTTTCTACTGTAGCTATTTCTCTGTTGATCTTGTTGCATTTGTTGTGACTTAGATTGGTTTAGCTGTCTTTGCTAAGACCGCACGGACTTGTAATGAGTGTAGTTGTTCTTTCATTTAAGAGAGGGTGAGTGTATAAATAAAATAATAAAAATGACAAAGATACATTTTTGGTATAGCAGGATTACCAACCATTTCAGAGTGCAACATGTTATTTTGACACATGTGCTCGAGTAATCAAGGCCCTCAGTACTTGCCGTGTCACCTGATGTCTCCCATAATGCATTTGCATAACTGTTCAGGTCTGCAGTGCAGGGGTTTTTTTGGTGGTGGTGGGGGCGGGGGGTTATGATGACAAAAATCCATCATCACAGTGAATTTCACCATTTTCCTGATGTAAAATACAAAAATCTAATCTAGAAAGTGTGTGTGTATCTGTCGGTCTGTGAGGCAAAGAGAATGAGGTGTGAAAGATCGAGACAGATTGTGTTCTGGAAGATGAAGTGTTTTTGTGAATGTGTTAGCAAGCAAGAAATGTACATGTGCCTGAGTTCTCTGCGTTTGTGTGTGTGTGTGTGTGGGGGGGGGGGGAGTCAGCGGTTTATGGAATGGCACTTTTTGGTCTCTGCAGTGAGAGATTAATCGAGATGTGGCGTCTTGGATTCCTTAGGCCACCTTTTGTAATGGTATTGTAGTGAAACAAAAGACAGTTTTACAACAATACTTGATGTGTCTTATGGATGTTCTGGAACACTTCAAGCAATTTCGTAAAATATTCAAAACATTCAGGTACCCCTCCCGCATGTTGTTTACGCATTCATTATTCAGTGCTAGTCGTAAGCCTTTTCTCTCCAATGCTACTTTTGGTGCCACCTTCTAGATTTGTATTCACACCCAAGGCCTTGTAATGTTGAATTATAGGCACGCTGGCTCAGAAAGTGCTCCGCAAAGACTCACTGGCTATCAAGCTGAGCAATCGTCCGTCGAAGAGGGAGCTGGAGGAGAAGAACATTCTGCCAGTGCAGACGGATGAGGAGCGGCTGGAGTCCAGGCAGCAGATTGGCACCAAACTCACAAGGTAAACTAGCGTGCAGATGTTGTTTGTGTTGGGCAAATGAACGTAATATTGTACACGTTGCAAGTCAAAAGTAAAACTATATTTCTGTTTCTAAATTTTGTAAAATCCGTTGTTTCTGTGTTAATTTTTGAGTTACTGGAGAATTCTAAAGTATGACACCAATACCAAATCTACTTTCACATCAAAAAAAGAACTATTTTGTTGTAGAGTCACAAATCACAATGTATAAATTCATTAGTTCGTCCCTGTGTGCCCTGCGATTTGCTGGCAACCGGTTCAGTGTCCCCCGCCTACTTCCCGAAGACAGCTGGAATAGGCTCCAGCACCCCCGCGGCCCTTGTGAGGATAAAGCGGGTCAAAAAATGGATGGATGGATGGATTCACCTCCAAAATATTTGTCAAAAATCTTTTACCCCTTATGTAGATATTGGGACCAAGCAGTGCTGCTGTTATAATGACTGACATTTAACTCTTTCATTCCAATCCTCAAATTTGGTGTGTGCGTACCCCATTCGGCCAATCACAACTCGGCATAGAATAGAGCTTCGATATGTTTCCTGGTTTCACTACATTGACCTGAATGATGCATTTTACAATTTTAAAATAAAATTTAAAACATTTTCGCTCTTAATGATGATATTTAATAAATGTGATTGGGGAACACCACGGGATAATCAGAATATTCTTTAGAGACATCCAACTATTGGGCCTTTGCAGCCTTTGAACAGAAAGTGGCTAAAATGCTCAAATGTGTCCCAGTTGTCAGTACGTTGACCCTGCTTAACTCATTCAGTACCAGACGATTCTGGACCAAGTCTGAAAAGACGTTTAAAAACGTCTTTGGGAGTGAATGAGTTATGTACACAGGGTGCCAAAAAGGAGTGGTCTCTTTGACATAAATAAATGAATCATATTTTATCACGTCCGGCTTTAGAGTAGTTTTATATGAATCGTGAATGGACATCGCAACGCTGCTTTTCGGTCAACAACAAGCAAGATTTTAGAAATCACACTCCTGCTTCCTGGCTGCCAAAGTAAGTAGTACTTGTCTTAATTTGAGCTGACAAGACTTCAATTTCCTGTCCAACAGAGTCGCTATAAAGCTAATGGACATTCGAGCCTTATTTCCCCACCTCCGCCCCCATTCAAACATTTCTTTATATATATCGTGTTCCCATTTTAACATCCAACAACGATAAGTTCTTTATCTCGCTGAAATGAGGCCCTTAAAATGGTGCTGACCTAATTTTGGCAACGCGCCCCCCCCCACCCACCCCTTCGCTTATCTTCTTTTCAGTGCTCGCTCATCACACTGAATCACCACACAGTATCCGATTCCTCCACATCGCAGCACCACTTAAAGCCACCTAGACACCAGCAATTTACAAAGAAAGGAGAAGTCGGGAATATGAAGGGAATGTTATCATCCGTCAATGTTGGCACACGAGTCAGCTTTCCCCTCTGTGATTGGAACATAGTGCATGTTCCCAGAAGGCCTGCCTGCTTTCTTGTCGTGTTTCCAAAAAAATCCTCTTCCTCTCTTTCCGCTGCTTTCACAGCGTTGTGTCCCGTAAGGTCATGTCTTTTGTGCCAGGTTCGGCAAAATTGTTCAGGAATGGAGTAAAACGTCCTTTGCTTATATAGAGACATGTATCAAGACAGCAAAAGGAGATTGGAAAGCTTATATATTATTTTAACTTTGTGGCAGTGGTTTATACTTTGAGTGCTGTTGACGTCAATTGCAGTCTACGATATTTTTTTATAGGAAGTCTTGAGTCTTGGCCAACTGTGGTTTGATCATTAAATTTGGAAAGTAAAAAAGAAGAAGAAAAAAATGACCATCATACGGCAGTATTGTCTGTTTTGGGTGAAATCACCTTGTATCGAAACAATGCTTGATGCCTGTGAAAATAGCGGACCTCTGGAACTTTGACTGTTACAAGCCGTTTATGATTCGTCAAACGTTTTTTCACATTTAATTACAATCAAGATTGTCACAAAACAGAGAAAAGATGGCAGAGCTGTTTAAAATTTGGGAATAGTATCAGTTATATAATGTACACATACGCACATCTATGCATAATGCACGCACCATCTATGAAATAATACTACTACTAAATATGAATGTAAGGTTGTTACACCAGTGAATATCTGTAAATATATTTTGCCATCAAAAGCACAGTTTCATTGTTGTTGCTCGCATGTTTATAGAAGAAAAAACTGTTCAGTTGTTTGAGGTGTTACTAAAGTTAAATTATTTGCATTGTAATGTAAACTATAAAATTACAAGTCAACAATGTTGACTAAATTTTTCTGTAAATATATTTTGCCATCAAAAGCACAGTTTCATTGTTGTTGCTCGCATGTTTATAGAAGAAAAAAACTGTTCAGTTGTTTGAGGTGTTACTAAAGTTAAATTATTTGTGTAGAAGTCACCGTTGTGCATGCGGTTGTTTTCTGTGTTTTTGTGGAGGTGGGGGTCCAAAATAGGTCAAACCAACCCATGTTCTACTGCTCACTTAAACTGCTGCACAAACTAATCTGTTGCGCACCGTTCTTAACCTTGAAATGTTGTGAGTGTCATAAACTGAGAATCCCCCGTGAATAATTTCAAAATTAAATCTGTAACAAACCATTTAGAAAGGTGCATTTGCTCATCCTTATAATGGCATACATTTTGGAAAAATTATTCATTTCCGCTTTAAAAGATAACATTTGTCAAATGAGCAGCACAATTGGACGTGTGAAATGTCCCAAATTGTCACAACAGTTCATATTGTGTTATTGACTCCTGTTTGGCGGATTGGATCACTGAAGATTCATCCGGAATGAGGAGAGAGGAAAAAAAAAACCAAGGCGTATTGGCAATTGAATTCTTTATGTGTAGGAGGCTATCAGCGTGGCACATCTTGACTTAATGCTTGCCCACTCTTTCCTTTTTTTTGTGCAATAGTGCTCCAAATCTGTCAGATTTGCACATGCGCACTTCAGGTGTTCTATTGGACTGTTAGTTTGCTTCCGATGAAGCCACCCTTTTGTTGTTTTGTGACGCATGTTTGGAGTCACCCTTCCTCCTCTTTTTCTGGGGACATCTGATGGTTTTCAGATAAAGGCAGTTGTTTATTTTTTAACGAATCGGCCATGCTTAGATTAAACCTTCATACTGGGCAGGCACATCCAGATGGCTGTTATTTTTAATGAGGTGGCAACAATCGATCCAGTGCCTGCCGACTGCTCGAAAGCAGGGCCCCGACACAGTTGCTATAATAAGAATACCAGCAATTGTTTTGGTTATCTTTGTCACTGCATCTGCTTATCAATTTAAATCCCTCCAAATATTTTTTTTTTGTGTATTTTGATGAAATATAGTTCCAATGTCAAAAGTATTTTGAGTCTTCGTCTAATGTCTAATGGAACATTTACACTCAATAACCACAATGTCCAATACACCAAACATGTCAAATAATGTGCTGATCGTTGTTAATTGTTGTATTCCTCACTAGACGTTTAAGTCAGAGGCCGACGGCAGAGGAGCTGGAGCAGAGGAATATCCTCAAACGTAAGCATTTTTACTTTTCACACTTCAACACGCACAGAATTTATTTATATACCAAACCACATTCAGCACGTTACAACAGCATGGCTTTGTCGTCAGCGTGCGGGTACTAGACTGGCCTGCCTGTAGTCCAGACCTGACTCCTATTGGAAATATGTGGCGCATTATGAAGCATAAAATAGGACAAAAGAGATACTGGACTCTTTTAACAGCTGAAGGTGTACATCAAGCACGACTGGGAAAGAATTGCACTTACAAAGCTTTGACAATTGGTGTCTTCATTTCCCCGTTTATTGAAAATCTTTGGCTTCAACATGCTCCAAAATGCTTTCCCAGCTTTTTTGAAACGTGTTGCAGCCATAAAATTCAAAGTTAATGATTAATTTTCCAGATTGGGATGGCGATCGACTGACTAGCACGTTTGCCTTACAATGCAGAGGTGCACAGTTCGATTCCTGGTCCAGCCTTCCTGCATGGCAGGTTCATGGAACTCTCTGAGCTGTCCCTAGGTGTGATTGTCAGCGCGAATGGTTGTTCGTCTAAGTGTGCCCTGCAATTGGTGGGCGCCAGTTTGGGGTGCACCGTGCCTACTGTCCAATGTCAGTTGGGATAGGCTCCAGCATGACAGCAACCATTGTGAGGATAAGCTGGATGGCTGGATGATGTGCTAAAAATAAGTTGATCAGTTTGAACATGAAATCTCATCTTAGAAGTGTATTCAAAATAAATGTAAACTGAATTTGCAAATCATTGTATTCTGTTTATGTTTAACACAACGTCCCTACTTCATTGGAATTGGGTTTATAGTTGGTCACTTATAAATTACCGGTTGTATAAATACAAGGCAGACATCGAGCAAGACAGCAGCATTAAAACGCACCGCACTGTGGCAGAATAATAAGTGGTTCTCATCATCACCTATAGTTTGGTGTTTTTTTTTCTATTTTGAAAGTTGATAAAATGCTAAAAGCTGTTATGCTAGCAAGAACCCAAGTATGGAAATGTTTAGTATTATTATGGCCCACCCGTGTTTTGGTGCATTTCCATCCATCCATCCATCCATCATCTACCGCTTATCCGGGGCCGGGTCGCGGGGGCAACAGCTTTAGCAGGGAAGCCCAGACTTCCCTCTCCCTAGCTACTTCTTCCAGCTCTCCCCGGGGGATCCCGAGGCGTTCCCAGGCCAGCTGGGTGACATAGTCTCTCCAGCGTGTCCTGGGTCTTCCTCGGGGTCTCCTCCCGGTGGGACATGACCGGAACACCTCACCGGGGAGGCGCTCAGGAGGCATCCGAATCAGATGCCCAAGCCACCTCATCTGGCTCCTCTCGATGTGGAGCAGAAGCGGCTCGACTCTGAGCCCCTCCCGGATGACTGAGCTTCTAACCTTATCTCTAAGGGAGAGCCCGGACACCCTGCGAAGAAAACTCATTTCAGCCGCTTGTATCCGGGATCTCGTTCTTTCGGTCACGACCCATAGCTCGTGACCATAGGTGAGGGTTGGGACGTAGATCGACCGGTAAATTGAGAGCTTCGCCTTTTGGCTCAGCTCCTTCTTCACCACGACAGACCGATACAACGTCCGCATCACAGCAGACGCTGCACCGATCCGCCTGTCGATCTCCCGCTCCCTCCTACCCCCACTCGTGAACAAGACCCCAAGATACTTGAACTCCTCCACTTGGGGTAAGATCTCCTCCCCGACCCGGAGGGGGCACTCCACCCTTTTCCGACTGAGGACCATGGTTTCAGATTTGGAGGTGCTGATTTTCATCCCAACCGCTTCACACTCGGCTGCGAAACGCTCCAGTGAGAGTTGGAGAGCCCCGTTTGAAGGAGCCAACAGCACCACATCATCTGCAAAAAGCAGGGATGAAATACTGAGGCCCCCAAAACGGACCCCCTCAACGCTTCGGCTGCGCCTAGAAATTCTGTCCATAAAGGTTATGAACAGAATCGGCGACAAAGGGCAGCCTTGGCGGAGTCCTACCTCCACTGGAAACGATTCCGACTTACTGCCGGCAATGCGAACCAAACTCTGACATCGGTGGTATAGTGACCGAACAGCCCGTATCAGGGGGTTCGGTACCCCATACCCACGAAGCACCCCCCACAGAACTCCCCGAGGGACACGGTCAAACGCCTTCTCCAAGTCCACAAAACACATGTAGACTGGTTGGGCGAATTCCCACATACCCTCAAGGACCCTGCTAAGGGTGTAGAGCTGGTCCACTGTTCCACGGCCGGGACGAAAACCACACTGCTCCTCCTCAATCTGAGGCTCGACTTCCTGACGGACCCTCCTCTCCAGCACCCCTGAATAGACCTTACCAGGGAGGCTGAGGAGTGTGATCCCTCTGTAGTTGGAACACACCCTCCGGTCCCCCTTTGTAAAAAGAGGGACTACCACCCCGGTCTGCCAATCCAGAGGCACTCTCCCTGTTGTCCACGCGATGTTGCAGAGGCGTGTCAACCAGGACAGCCCCACAACATCCAGAGCCTTGAGGAACTCCGGGCGGATCTCATCCACCCCTGGGGCCTTGCCACCGAGGAGCTTTTTAACCACATCGGTGACTTCAACCACAGAGATAGGAGAGCCCACCTCAGAGCCCCCGGGCTCTGCTTCCTCCAAGGAAGGCGTGTTGGTGGAGTTGAGGAGGTCTTCGAAGTACTCTGCCCACCGGTTCACAACGTCCCGAGTCGAAGTCAGCAGCGCCCCATCCCCACTGTACACAGTGTTAGTGGTGCACTGCTTCCCCCTCCTGAGACGTCGGATGGTGGACCAGAATTTCCTCGAAGCCGTCCGGAAGTCGGCTTCCATGGCCTCACAGAACTCTTCCCATGCTCGGGTTTTTGCCTCGGCGACCACCGAAGCCGCGGCCCGCTTGGCCAATCGATACCCGTCAGCTGCCTCTGGGGTCCCACAGGCCATAAAGGCTCGATAGGACTCCTTCTTCAGCTTGACGGCATCCCTTACTGCTGGTGTCCACCAGCGAGTACGGGGGTTGCCGCCACGACAGGCACCAACCACCTTACGGCCACAACTCAGATTGGCCGCCTCAACAATAGAGGCACGGAACACGGTCCACTCGGGCTCAATGTCCCCCGCCTCCCCCGGAACATGGGAAAAGCTCTGTCGGAGGTGGGAGTTGAAACTCCTTCTGACAGGGGATTCCGCCAGACGCTCCCAACAAACCCTCACTATACGTTTGGGTCTGCCAGGACGGACCGGCATCTTCCCCCACCATCGGAGCCTACTCACCACCAGGTGGTGATCAGTTGACAGCTCCGCCCCTCTCTTCACCCGAGTGTCCAGAACATGCGGCCGCAAATCCGATGATACAACAACAAAGTCGATCATCGAACTGCGACCTAAGGTGTCCTGGTGCCAAGTGCACATATGGACACCCTTATGTTTGAACAAGGTGTTCGTTATGGACAATCCGTGACGAGCACAGAAGTCCAATAACAAAACACCACTCGGGTTCAGATCGGGGGGGCCGTTCCTCCCAATCACGCCCCTCCAGGTCTCACTGTCATTGCCCACGTGAGCATTGAAGTCCCCCAGCAGAACAAGGGAGTCCCCAGCAGGAGTACTCTCCAGCACACCCTCCAAGGACTCCAAAAAGGGTGGGTATGCTGAGCTGCTGTTTGGTGCATATGCACAAACAACAGTCAGGACCCGTCCCCCCACCCTCAGGCGGAGGGAGGCAACCCTCTCGTCTACCGGTGTGAACCCCAATGTACAGGCACTGAGCCGGGGGGCAATGAGTATGCCCACACCTGCTCTGCGCCTCTCACCGTGAGCAACTCCAGAGTGGAAGAGAGTCCAACCCCTCTCGAGAGAACTGGTACCAGAACCCAGGCTGTAAACTGAATAAATGTAAACTGAATTTGCAAATCATTGTATTCTGTTTATGTTTAACACAACGTCCCTACTTCATTGGAATTGGGTTTATAGTTGGTCACTTATAAATTACCGGTTGTATAAATACAAGGCAGACATCGAGCAAGACAGCAGCATTAAAACGCACCGCACTGTGGCAGAATAATAAGTGGTTCTCATCATCATATTGGTGCATTTCCGTGTGGCTTAAGTCCATATTTACTGAGTTGGATGGTAAAATGTATTGCCTATTTGTGTCACAAGCCTTCAATTTATTTCATCTCAGCCTGACGTTTCATGTTGCAAAAGGCAAGCGGGGTTCCCCGAGGAAGTAGACTCTGGCGAGATTGCTTTCTTAGCGTCATCGCACACCCAAGTTATATCTGAGAGGCGCAGCCCTTTTGCCTGGTACTCTGTGACTTTGACATCAAAGTGTGATTTACCGACATTCCTGTTCCACCCGGAGGCTCCGCCGACGAGACTACACGTGATAAAAAAAGTCAAAAGAATTTACGAACAACCCATCATGGCCTCCTCCATCACTCGCTCGTGTGCAGAATCAAATAAATCGCAGAGAAGCGCCTCGATGCCAGATCTTTGAGAGATTCATTTTAATTGCCACGGAATTTGCAGCATACTAGCAAGTACATTTGAACGTAATTGTAGGCCAAATGCTACAAACGTCTCATTTTCCCATAACGCCACACAGTGACTTAGGCAAGCGCGAGTCAAAAAAAGCTTTATTTTTTTAGCATTTGTCACACATTATACCACTAATTTAAAAAATTTAGTCAACATTGTTGATTTGTAATTATATGGTTTACATTACAATGCCACGAGGTATGCGCATGCAAAAGTAAATATCCCATAGCATTATGGGAACCAATGCCGAGCAGGAAAAAAAAATGCAATGCAGACCATGATAAATCAATGAAAAGAAAATACATAAAAACCAACATTGACTTACTTGACTTTCGAACGTATTTGTATATTTTCCATTTTGCATTGCTTCCATAATGCCACATTTGTGCATGCAAAAGTCAAAAAGCCGTGGCATTATTGGGGGAAAAATGCAGAAGATAAATAATACACTGCACACACAATAAAAACATACATTAAAATTCTGTCTAAACAATTATACATACTTAAAAAAAGTTTTTTCCAAGCATTTGCCTGACATTATACCAATACGTTCAGATTTAGAAACTTTTTTTTTTTTTTTTTTTACTCACATGTGCAAGTCACCCCTCCGTGAGTCGTCACCTTACCGTGGTGGAGGGGTTTGTGTGTCCCAATGATCCTAGAAGCTAAGTTGTCTGGGGCTTTATGCCCCTGGCAGGGTCACCCATGGCAAACAGGTTCTAGGTGAGGGGCCAGACAAAGCACGGCTCAAAGACCCCAATGATGATTACGATAAATGGATCTCGGTTTCCCTTGCCCGGACGCGGGTCACCGGGGCCCCCCTCTGGAGCCAGGCCTGGAGGTGGGGCTCGTTGGCAAGCGCCTGGTGGCCGGGCCTACACCCATGGGGCCCGGCCGGGCACAGCCCGAAGAGGCAACGTGGGTCCCCCTTCCCATGGGCTCACCACCCATGAGAGGGGCCAAAGGGGTCGGGTGCAATGTGAGCTGGGCGGCAGCCAAAGGCGGGGACCCTGGCGGTCCGATCCTTGGCTGCAGAAGCTAGCTCTTGGGACATGGAATGTCACCTCTCTGGCAGGGAAGGAGCCCGAGCTTGTGTGTGAGGCAGAGAATTTCCGACTGGATATAGTCGGACTTGCCTCCACACACAGCCTGGGTTCTGGTACCAGTTCTCTCGAGAGGGGTTGGACTCTCTTCCACTCTGGAGTTGCTCACGGTGAGAGGCGCAGAGCAGGTGTGGGCATACTCATTGCCCCCCGGCTCAGTGCCTGTACATTGGGGTTCACACCGGTAGACGAGAGGGTTGCCTCCCTCCGCCTTCGGGTGGGTGGACGGGTCCTGACTGTTGTTTGTGCATATGCACCAAACAGCAGCTCAGCATACCCACCCTTTTTGGAGTCCCTGGAGGGTGTGCTGGAGAGTACTCCTGCTGGGGACTCCCTTGTTCTGCTGGGGGACTTCAATGCTCACGTGGGCAATGACAGTGAGACCTGGAGGGGCGTGATTGGGAGGAACGGCCCCCCCGATCAGAACCCGAGTGGTGTTTTGTTATTGGACTTCTGTGCTCGTCACGGATTGTCCATAACGAACACCTTGTTCAAACATAAGAGTGTCCATATGTGCACTTGGCACCAGGACACCCTAGGCCGCAGTTCGATGATCGACTTTGTAGTTGTATCATCGGATTTGCGGCCGCATGTTCTGGACACTCGGGTGAAGAGAGGGGCGGAGCTGTCAACTGATCACCACCTGGTGGTGAGTAGGCTCCGATGGTGGGGGAAGATGCCGGTCCGTCCTGGCAGACCCAAACGTATTGTGAGGGTTTGTTGGGAGCGTCTGGCGGAATCCCCTGTCAGAAGGAGTTTCAACTCCCACCTCCGACAGAGCTTTTCCCATGTTCCGGGGGAGGCGGGGGACATTGAGCCCGAGTGGACCATGTTCCGTGCCTCTATTGTTGAGGCGGCCAATCTGAGTTGTGGCCGTAAGGTGGTTGGTGCCTGTCGTGGCGGCAACCCCCGTACTCGCTGGTGGACACCAGCAGTAAGGGATGCCGTCAAGCTGAAGAAGGAGTCCTATCGAGCCTTTATGGCCTGTGGGACCCCAGAGGCAGCTGATGGGTATCGATTGGCCAAGCGGGCCGCGGCTTCGGCGGTCGCCGAGGCAAAAACCCGAGCGTGGGAAGAGTTCGGTGAGGCCATGGAAGCCGACTTCCGGACGGCTTCGAGGAAATTCTGGTCCACCATCCGACGTCTCAGGAGGGGGAAGCAGTGCACCACTAACACTGTGTACAGTGGGGATGGGGCGCTGCTGACTTCGACTCGGGACGTTGTGAACCGGTGGGCAGAGTACTTCGAAGACCTCCTCAACTCCACCAACACGCCTTCCTTGGAGGAAGCAGAGCCTTGGGACTCTGAGGTGGGCTCTCCTATCTCTGTGGTTGAAGTCACTGATGTGGTTAAAAAGCTCCTCGGTGGCAAGGCCCCAGGGGTGGATGAGATCCGCCCGGAGTTCCTCAAGGCTCTGGATGTTGTGGGGCTGTCCTGGTTGACACGCCTCTGCAACATCGCGTGGACAACAGGGAGAGTGCCTCTGGATTGGCAGACCGGGGTGGTAGTCCCTCTTTTTAAAAAGGGGGACCGGAGGGTGTGTTCCAACTACAGAGGGATCACACTCCTCAGCCTCCCTGGTAAGGTCTATTCAGGGGTGCTGGAGAGGAGGGTCCGTCAGGAAGTCGAGCCTCAGATTGAGGAGGAGCAGTGTGGTTTTCGTCCCGGGCGTGGAACAGTGGACCAGCTCTACACCCTTAGCAGGGTCCTTGAGGGTATGTGGGAATTCGCCCAACCAGTCTACATGTGTTTTGTGGACTTGGAGAAGGCGTTTGACCGTGTCCCTCGGGGAGTTCTGTGGGGGGTGCTTCGTGGGTATGGGGTACCGAACCCCCTGATACGGGCTGTTCGGTCACTATACCACCGATGTCAGAGTTTGGTTCGCATTGCCGGCAGTAAGTCGGAATCGTTTCCAGTGGAGGTAGGACTCCGCCAAGGCTGCCCTTTGTCGCCGATTCTGTTCATAACCTTTATGGACAGAATTTCTAGGCGCAGCCGAAGCGTTGAGGGGGTCCGTTTTGGGGGCCTCAGTATTGCATCCCTGCTTTTTGCAGATGATGTGGTGCTGTTGGCTCCTTCAAACGGGGCTCTCCAACTCTCACTGGAGCGTTTCGCAGCCGAGTGTGAAGCGGTTGGGATGAAAATCAGCACCTCCAAATCTGAAACCATGGTCCTCAGTCGGAAAAGGGTGGAATGCCCCCTCCGGGTCGGGGAGGAGATCTTACCCCAAGTGGAGGAGTTCAAGTATCTTGGGGTCTTGTTCACGAGTGGGGGTAGGAGGGAGCGGGAGATCGACAGGCGGATCGGTGCAGCGTCTGCTGTGATGCGGACGTTGTATCGGTCTGTCGTGGTGAAGAAGGAGCTGAGCCAAAAGGCGAAGCTCTCAATTTACCGGTCGATCTACGTCCCAACCCTCACCTATGGTCACGAGCTATGGGTCGTGACCGAAAGAACGAGATCCCGGATACAAGCGGCTGAAATGAGTTTTCTCCGCAGGGTGTCCGGGCTCTCCCTTAGAGATAAGGTTAGAAGTTCGGTCATCCGGGAGGGGCTCAGAGTCGAGCCGCTTCTCCTCCACATCGAGAGGAGCCAGATGAGGTGGCTTGGGCATCTGATTCGGATGCCTCCTGAGCGCCTCCCCGGTGAGGTGTTCCGGTCATGTCCCACCGGGAGGAGACCCCGAGGAAGACCCAGGACACGCTGGAGAGACTATGTCACCCAGCTTGCCTGGGAACGACTCGGGATCCCCCGGGGAGAGCTGGAAGAAGTAGCTAGGGAGAGGGAAGTCTGGGCTTCCCTGCTAAAGCTGTTGCCCCCGCGACCCGGCCCCGGATAAGCGGTAGATGATGGATGGATGGATGGATGTGCAAGTCAGTATGACATTGTCCATCACTCCATGGTATTGTGGGAAAATGTTATATTTGTAGCATTTACCCTACAAGTACATTCAACATTGTGAGAACATTTCAACATTTGCGAACATGTTCGAACGTACTTGTGGGAATGTGTATTTTCTTGTCAGAATATTTTTGCTCCATGCTTCCGCAAGATCCTACTATGAAGAATTGATCCAATGTTAACTTGATAATAGTTGGTCTGGTAACATTTATTGAGCAGTGTTATACATGTTTTTTCACATGTTACAGTGGCAGTCTAAGTACAAAAAGCGCAAAAGCAACTTTAAGGATTTTGCAATGTGGCCTGTAGGAAAGTAGCAAACTTTGTACAAAAAAATAAATAAATTACATTGTGTATTCATGTCTGGCATTATTTCAAAAAAGACTATTAAGAATGGATGATCAAATTTCTTACAAGAGCATCTTTAACATAATATGTGTTATGGCAGATTTTGCACATGTATTCAGGTACCGTACCCTATCTCAAAAGAAAGGGAAAATGCTAACATCACAAAATGGCAAGCTTGGCCACTTATTAACATGTGCATTTTAATGAGATGGGACTTCTATTTTAATCCAGTTGGCTAATCAATGCAATCATGAGCACGCACCAAAGGGAAAAGTTGGGAGAGCGAAGCTATCGCGCTCCCCTGACACGCATCGCTAATGCTATTAAACAGCCAATGAATGATAAATGCTATTTGGGGTTACACAAGCATATTCACTTTAGTTGAACATTGCTGTCTAATTGGCCACATTAGGCAGAGCGCATGTTTGCTTTCCTCGTTCATAATTGCATGACTGCAGTAACACTCTTCTTTCTGCGCAGCTCGGAACGAGCAAGAAGAAATCGAGGAGAAGTGCGAGATCAAGCGGCGGCTGACTCGAAAGGTGAGTTGAAACAACACGACGAATGGTAGGCGGGCCATTGTTATGTGTTCCCTCCTGGCTGACGTCCGTCCTTGTTGCCCTTGGCCCCGGCAGCATGTCGGCTGCCAAAACCCTCGTACCCCGTTGAGAGGTGTTGAGCGTGCTCCTGTCGTTTTCAATTAAGCAACTCTTCTTGCAACCCTGCAGGCATCCTGCTCTTGACAAAAGAAAAAAAATTGCTATGATCCTACATCTGCTGCGCTGTATATATCTTGTTAATACAGTGGGACTGACAAAATCAAGCTCCCCGAAAAGTGGTAGTATCATTTGGTTTTAGATGCAGAATATATTTGGACTATATTCTGCAAAGTTAAAAGCATATGAGGCGAGACTTCAGCTCAGTGAACATCTTAAGCAGTGGTGCGCCAAAGTACATAAAATCTGCTCCGTTCTTTAATCTGGCCCAGCATCCATTTACATTAGTATCAACAGTCCAGGAATATTTTTTGCATTACCGATAATCCCCCCGACCCCAGTTTATTTTTTAATCATTCATCTAATTAGTTAATTTGGTTAATCAATTTATTATAAATAATAAAATAAACATGAGTAAAATAAATAATTTGATCCCTAGACTATGTCAAACTTTTTTTGATTGCTGAATCAAAATACAATTATTTGCAATAATCTTCTGCAATTCTCTCTATATGTACGACTGCGAAAAAGCCCAAATAAATGTTGCGCCACCCAAGAGGTTTGTATCATTGCCTATGGATTTCATGTGCACTACTTTGATATTAGACAGGACTTTGTCGCCTTCTAGTGGAATTTCAGAAGGAACAAAATAGGCGAGGTTTTCAGCAAATAACGGGAGATGGATGGTTTCAGGAAGAATTGCGAATAGACACGTTGACATTGGAATAAAGGGTTTTTCCTTCTCAAAGATCTCACTTCAATGAGACATGCCTTAAACGCCTTGCTTCGCATAGGCACCTGCTGTTAGAAATTAAATGCCTTCTTAAATAAATGCCTGGCTTCAAATGGATTCCTGTTACTCTCTGCAGGTAAATAATCTCATGCCTCCTCAAACACCTTCCGTCAAATAGACTCTGATGAGCTGCAATTAAGTTTGGAAATATCTCTTCAAAGAAGCATCTGACTTCAAATGGACTCCCATCTAAATTCCTCACCAAACACCTTACTTGAAATAGACAGCTGGTAATTTGCAAATTCCATATAGTCCCGCCTTTAGACATTTGACGACACAAAATGGTTGCTGCATTAGGGTTTCACACCACAATAATCAACACTGTTAAAACTCTTACAGCGTGACTGTCGACACACTTTTGATACAGCTTTTGTTGTTCTAGCTGAGCCAGAGGCCCACCGTGGAGGAGCTGAGGCAGGCCAAAATCCTCATCCGATTCAGTGACTATGTGGAGGTCTCAGACGCCCAGGACTACGACCGGCGGGCAGATAAACCGTGGACCCGGCTTACCGCAGCTGACAAGGCCAGTAGTGCTTCCTGCTTAATTAGATATATTCTGCATGTTTTCTCACAGTTTAAAACAAATTCAAGGCTCCAAATATTTAACATTTTCTTCCGTTTTTCTAATTGGGGACTTTATTTGAAGAGCAATATTATAATTATAAGGAACAATTTTGTGTTTGAAAAAAAAAAATTGTGGGGTAATCCCAGGGACCTGAAGCCAAGGTTTTATTAAACGGTAAAGACTATATATGTATATAATGAATTACCAGAATTTCATTTTATACTATCAGCTGTTTTTATTTCTGAAATACACAAATAGCAGCAAAATGTATTTTCTTGTCCAGAAACATTTTTCACTGAGCTGTGAAGGTTTGCAAGTGCATGCACATGTCGCGAATGTTGTTGGGTTTTTTTTCATCAGGGTTGAAGATCGCAAATACGTTCAACAACAATTTTATTTGGTGCACAAAAATGTTCAACATGTTCAAAATTTGATGGTGACAAGAAAAAATATTCGCAACTATTCAAAAAACTGTTAGTAAATACCTGGCAAATGCCTTTGCAACTCTTTCCAACATTGAATGAACCTTGACCCCAAAAAGACAAACAAAACAAAAAAAAAACCTTTACCCACACACTTCCTAACCTTTGCCGCTGAGTGAGACACGGGCTTTTGCAAAACCTGAATTGAAACCTAAAAAAAGAATTAATAAAAATGGATGATCCACTGTTACGGAATTGTGAGGTCACTTATTGTGCAGACCCCAAAAGTCGATCAAAACTCTGGACTGTATTGTGAAAACAAAGAAATAACATTCCTGGTATCTAAATATACTCTGGGTGGCCCTTTGGTCCAGTGGTTAGCGCGTCGACCTCACAGTGCAGAGGTACCAGGTTCAATTCCAGCTGCGGGCTCACTGTGTGGAGTTTGCATGTTCTCCCCGGGCCTGCGTGGGTTTTTTCCGGGTACTCTGGTTTCCTCCCACGTTCCTGGGCGGTTCAATTATCAGGAAAACTTAAGTCTGTGATTCTTAGTTTTGCTATTCAACGTCAGAGCTACTACCTCGTTATGTCCGTAACACTAAATGTTAATTAACCTTTCAGGGACAGTGGTTACAACAGTGTACAGCTTGTCGTGTTATCAGGTTACAAGGTGCATGAAAGGGTTAAAAAAATACAAATATTTTGGGTGACATTTCTCAAGCAGATTGAAAAAGAGCAGCTGTGGCTCTAGTGACGTAATGCGTCACTGCTTTCTCATAGGCAACGCAAGTTAGCAGGCGAATCCAACGCTAGCTGGAAACTAACATCTTGAGTCTAATTGCAGTCGTTGCTTGCTTTTCACAACACTGGTGAGGAAAAAGGGCAGCGATACAAAGTGAAGCTTCATCGTCAGGTTATGTCCAATAATTTGGAGACAACAACTGTGTGTTAACGACAACTACCCGGTATTCATTTTCAGATGCAGGCAGAGGGACGCAGCGAAAGGCCGCTGCGTCCCTCGCCTTTCACTATTTTTTCCTTTTCCATCCTCTTTTCCTTGTCTTGTGAGCATGCAAGATCACACCTGAGGACCACTCGTGGAAATCACGGGGGCACTGACTGTTTTGATTACGCAATAGCTCCCCTTACGTAAGGGACTAATCGGACAAGCGGCGCCGCGAGACGGCGAGCTGCCGACATGTCTACTTTCCGCTTCCAACATCAAAGGCGCATTTTAATATTTTGCCTTCCACTTTAAGGAACTCTCTGCTTCATAAAAAGAGATAATGTTATTCTTTTGGCCTGAAATTTGATGACTGTTTCTAAAGTGACCCAAATTATACAAAAATGAAAATGTGTACACTGTCTCTCTCACATGGTCACATTTGTCCCATGTCTAATAAATTGGCATTTACAATTCCTGTACCAGTGTGTTCAAGAAAGTAAAATGGTGGTAATTGAGGGTTTTTTTAAGTTTTTTTAAAATGAAACAAACTACATTCCATGTATAATTCATGTGCCTGCGTGTTTATTGGACATCCGTAACAGTGTTCAAGGGCCAGTTTGATGCAGCCCTGAGAAAGATCTATGTTTACACCACATTTTCACAGGTTCAAAAAAACATTCACCCCTTGGGTTTTGGAGGGTTAAACAATGCAATACTACAATAAAGCAGGTAAATCATAAATTTACGGTGGCGCGTGATTACGTCACCGGACGTTGTTAGCTCTCAGCAGTCTGCAATTGCAGCTTGTGATAAGAGCTGTTGCGCTCTATCTTTTATCGTCATTATTCTCATTCAGAGTTTGCTTCGTGTACAATTCACAGAGGGCACGAGCAAAGAATAGGAATCTAGGAGGGCCCAGGGAAGCACTTTAAAACAGTACGTGTGAGCTACGATAGTTAACAGGCTGCAAAAGTGCGTCGCATGCCTCAGTTTCAGGCTGTTTCTCATCAGGGCGTGTGTGTGTGTGTGTGTGTGTGCACGCGCGTGCCGGTAAGGGTAGATCCCGGGAGGTTAGTTGATCGAAAAGTAGATCTTCGATCCAAAAAGTTTGCGCACCCCTGCTCCAAGTCATACAAAGTATATTGCGTAAAAGGTGTGTGTGTATACAGTCAATGTTGTGTAATAATGTTCACTAATTGAATTGAATCACCATCAAGCGTATTACGTGTGATTTTAAATCCACACGCAAAAACCATATATTAACGTCACTCACATTTTCCAGAAATGACGCTGAATTAATCAGATAAATAGTCTTTTTGCATTACAGTGCCCCCTGCCGAAAGACATCGTGCACTGCGGTCTTGAAGAAAAAAACCCTGCTTTTTCTTAGCCTTTTACGCAACTTGGCTTTACATAAGTGCCAAATTTCACCTGATTTCAAGATTGAAAGTATTAAATAAATTGTGATTGCATATCTGTGACCTAAAATGTGCAGTGTGAAAATCCAACCTGACTGGTGTGCTTTTATCTTACAGTTTCTCTTTCAGTGTACTTACTCGACATTTGCAAGAAAACAAGAAAAGCTTTGCCGCCGGGTATTCATTCTCCGTTATTGTTTTTCTTATCCAGGCAGCTATTCGAAAAGAGCTCAACGACTTCAAGAGCACTGAGATGGAAGTCCATGAGTCGAGTCGTCATTTAACCAGGTAAAGTGACGCCTCTCTCTAGTGAAGTAACTAAATGCCTTGTCAAATAACCACCTGGTATTGATCATCACTTAAGTAACTGGCTGCAGTACGTGAACACATGTTGGATTTACATGCAGCATGCATTGGTCAGAGATGCAAAGCTCCCAGCGTGATGAAATGTGTTGAAATCTTTTTTTTTATTATTATTTCTTTCACAGGTTTCACCGACCATAGACCATTGCTGTGTCAAGCAGTACTGCAGGGGTAGAACCTTAAGTGCTGGACAGTCAAACGGTGCCCATTTTTGTCAATAAGGCCATGTCTTTTCAACATTTTTTCCCCCTCCTCCAAGGCCACAGACAAAACTGCGTCAGTACTTACACCTGCCAGTTAGCCCACCCGCTGTAGTAGCACATCAGTTCAGTCACCACCCGCCCCCCGAGGCCGCCCTTTGTTCCATTTTGTGGAATTAGCTGAGTGAATCGTCTCTATGCTGAGCTCTCAGGCAGGTGCTCAGTTGTGTTTGCCGGCGTCAGACGGTGACGGAACATTACAGTCACCAGCAGACTTGTCACAATGCTTCTTCTTAATGATGATGTCGTCCCCCACGGAGCAGCTATGTAAGAGGATACACCTTCGCTGGAGGGGAGGGGGGGGGGGGGTTATCCATCTTTTATAGCATTGGCGGGGAGGAGTGTCATGTCACAGTGTGCAATATATGATTTAGTTCCAAGGCTGTTGGGCCCTCTAGAGTTCAATCCGCAGTTCTGTTCTTCCCATGTACTGTCCTGTAATGTACCGAACAATGTTGTCATCTAAGTCGCTGACTGTGAATCCCGGGGAGGAAACTCTCTCCAAATGTACATTTTTGTTTATATTGAAGAAGTCACGAAACCAAGTTCCTTCACTCAAGTCAGAATTGTGTACATTTTATGTAAAAAAAAATGCATCTGACAGATGTGCGTATGTTTTATATTTCTTTTTTTATATTTTTGGGGGGTGGCCGGGCGGGGTTGAGGCCTAAATGTACATGTACTTGCTCTTTCGGTGGAAGTATTTTGGAATTATTACCAAGGGCAAAAGTCATTGTAGTGTATTTTTTTTTAAATATCAGTATTTATCCCTCATAACCTGCATTTTATTGTACACTTTTTTTTTACAAGCAATAGTCTTTGCTCATAAAGGGTTGAACATCACGCCACCCTTTCATTTTTGTGCTCTATACAGTTAATGCATTAGTATTAAATTAAGTGGACTATATCAGGATGAAGTTTCCTGCTGTCAATGCCGCTGAGCCAATTGGATATCTGCCCCACTCTAAATTGAACATGGTAACACTTTTGCAAGAAGTGGATTTTAATGGACTGATTTTGAACTTGCTCTAAATCTCCACAACTCAAGTCAGTTGCACCGTCACTCATAAGCTTTACAGACACGTAAGGTTGTCTTTTCTTCTGTATTACATTTCATTAAGATGTGAATTGTGTGCCAGGTGCGGGAAATATAGTACTGTACGTCTTCTCCCTTGGAGAATGATTTCAAGCTGTGTCGTTTGCATGGGTGTTGTATTCATTTGGAGCACAGTTCGGTTTACATTATAAAAGTTTCACCTGGTCGGCTCGCCTCACTGGTGTTGTAAATGCGGGCATTTTTACCGCCATGATATTTTTTTATAAGTAATTAATTTCCACACAATAGGAATGATTTTCACACTTTAGTTGATTGTCCACATGACAATCAAGGAAACAAGCTGCCAAGACGTGCATGAGGATTTCCATTTAGCCAAATTTGAAGGGGGGGAAAAAAGAAAAAAGGGAAAATGAACTCAGCAATAACACTTTGGCTCTCCTGTGGAAATTTGGAACAGCTTTTCGAATAGATTTCCAAGTGTTTTTTTTTAACCCCCCCCCCCACACACACACTTTTGGAATACTGAATGCCATGTAAAGGATACATAATGCCAATTAAAATCCAATTTCTGAATGCCTTTCCGCAGTGTGCAGTTTTTCCATTACAGAGATAACAAATTCTTACCAATCTATTTTAAGTGAGGTACAAATATACAACAATGGGGCCAAATTTTTGCAGATTTATGACCGATTCTTGGATATCGGAAAGATTATCCTGTAATGTGGTGTAGCCAAGCATTCACACTAACATTTGCAATGTAAATATTTTCATTTTTGTAAAAAAACTTAACAGATATTCAGAGTATTCTTTTTTTCTCCAACTCCATACTTGGCATTAGCTGGATAGTTGTTTACCAAAACATTTGTTTGCCACAATTTTCTATGTATTGCTAAAATATTTACACGGGTGGTGCAATAGTAGGGGTCCATGTGAGTATGAAATGCGCTATATACTGTTTTGCCTTACAGTACTAATAAACGAAATTGCCTGCAACACACCACACAGCTATTCAAAACTAATCAGTCAGATAAAAAAACGCAATTTCACAAACCTCATAAATCCTTTTTCTTATTCGTGCAACTTTTCCTGCTATTTGCAGTACACCCTCCTCGCCTATGGGGTCGCCGTGGGCCGCAGATAGGAATTTAAGTTCGCTTTTTGTCCTCTAGAGGGCGGGAAATGCCATCAAATTGGCACAGCCGGTGATGTGAAATGGCGTCCCGATCGAAACTTATTCGCTTCGACACTTTACAGAAATGCTGTCAAGCTTTCATTCATAAACCTCTGCGGATTTTACAACTTTATCAGCGGATACTAAAATAGGGCCGTCGTCTCTTCAACGTCACTGATGTTCAACAGATTAACAGTCGTGAAGTATGTACGTAGCTATAGGGGGCTAAGCCAAACCAACGGTTGGCATCAACCGATGCTTTTTCCGCTAGCAGCCGCACGTGACCTAAAGCCGAGATCATGGGAGATGTAGTTTTCAAGACCTTTCTCCCAATCCGGCCACAAAGGGAACACGAGCCGGTGCATTACAAATACCACAGTGCACCGCGTTGTTGTTGTGTCGCGGCGCCATCTTGACTCCTCCTCATGAATATAAATCAGAAGGTATTTGCGTAGGAGGTCGGCCGACGTTCATTGCATATTCGAGCAGTGCATTTTCGTCCAAGCGGGTCGCGCAGTCACGTCTCCGCCCTGAAATGTCCCTACGCGCGCCCTGCCTCCTCTTTCTCATCGACTTTAATCGGTAAAATGTTCCCTCGGAGCGACGGAGGAGACAGCGACAGGAGAAAACAAAAAGGCGGGGAGTGAATGACTCCTAACGGAACAAGTGACCGACGGCGCCCGTTTGGTGTGTCTTCACCACGGTGGGAACGTACTCTGGCTTTTAAATGCAGAAGCGGTCGACGGAACCAAGTGCGCACCGTCATTTAGTCTGAGGCGGGGGGTGATTTCTTACTGGCGGCAATGGAGACCGAGCAGGCTGCATCTGAGGATGGAAACAAGTTAACGAAGAAGCCCAGTGGAGTGTCCAGCGGCTGGCGGACTCCAGCGGACGGCGGCGGCGGGCATCTGTCTCCTTCCTCCATAGACGCAAAGAACGGCAATGGTGTTCCCCACGCGAGCCGAACTGCGGCGTTGAACGGCCGAGTCTTATCCGGTAACTCCGGCTCCCTGCTGCTAAGACGCAGGCGATTGAAGCGGAATCTCAGCGCCGCTCCGGCCGCGTCCGGAACCACCGCTGCCTCCTCCTCCTCGGCTGTCACGGCCGCCTGCAAAATGAGTTCGGCCCTGTCCTCTGCGTCTCTGCACACCCGGAGTCTGGATCGCAAGACCCTGCTCAAGCACCGGCAGAACATGCAGCTGCAGCCCACCGACCGCGAGTGGGTGAGAACCGACCTCCACCGAGGCTCCATCCACATTTACGACAGACTAACGTCCTCGTCTCCCAGGCCGGTCCTCTGCACCGTAGACACCACGGCCGGGGAGGTCGCAATACGCCTCAGCAAACTCTGCGGCAAGTCCAGCTCTGTCATGCGCGTTATTAGCAAAGACAATCCTAAGATGGACCAAAACGGCAATTGCAGTGCCAAGTATGAGTATAACTACAATCTGTGCAAGGTCAACGAAGACCCCGTTATCAAATATGATCACTTATCTGACCTGGAAACATCACATTTAGGAGGTCACCCCGGTGACAATTTGAGACTGCTGCTCATGGCCAATGCAGATGAGAGGCAACAGGATGGAAAACTGTTCAGCCCTGAGTCAGTGTCCCAAGACAACATAACATGCTCTCTTTCAGACTTAAACTTAAACTCCAACATGGATACGCCTAATGATGATGACTCAGAGCACAGGAATGGCACTGACAGCTACGGACTCAATTCTGGCTCTGATGTGGAGAGCAGCGCTTTTGACGACCTGAGCTCCGGGGCCCGGCTCAGCGAGCACAGGGATTCCCTGAGCGACGACATGATTCTCGGCACGGATGCGTCTATCCTGAGCCCTTCGTTTGACAGCGCCACGGAGGGCCACGATGTGTACGGCAGCTCTTCAGATGAGCTCGAGCTGGACTGCCCTGCATCCAGCTCCAGCCTGGATCCCATCTCCAACGGTGTCAGCTACAAGCAGTGCAGCAATGTCTGTCTTAACGATGTGGCCAACGGCCTGCCCACGAGCAGCAGTGCTGGCTCCTTGTCCAGAAATAGCTCCACAGGTAACACACCTGACATCCAGGACCCAGACTGCAATGCTGGCAAATCAGTGCTGACCCCTGGCCACAGCGGAGGCTCCTCAGAGGAATCCAGCCCTATGCTGTATGTTCAGCTGCACGGCGAAGCAGTCAGGAGGCTTAGCCCAGATGAGAGGCCCCTGCAGATCCAGAATGACTTTCTCTTTAAGCTTGGATTTAAGGACCCTTGGAGAGTTCAAGAGGAAGGGCTTAACACAGAAATCGGCTCCCTGCTACGTTTCTACGCAGGTATGTTATTTTTCATTTGTTGAATGTTGTTGCAGCAGTGCTGCGTTGTGTGAGCCTCGAGGATGCTGGTGTGTTCCCCCCGTGCTTGTGTGAGCCTCAAGGATGTTGACGTATTTCCGCTGTGCCCACTGACAGACTAGAGGTAGAGGCAATACACACATACAGTGCGCGTGTGTGTGTTTGTGTGTGTTACCGTGAAATTACCATTATATGGGTATTCCTTGCCAATTAATTGGTGATAACTGTCATAAGTGCCCTCCATCACTATTGGCACTCCTTGTTAGGATGTGTTAAAACCCTTAAAATAAATGAACCTTTCATTTTTGAAGCATACTCTTAAATACCGAAAAGTATAAAGAGGTTGAGCAAAGCGAAATGGTCACAATTGCGCAGTTTTTTTTGGGCAAGAGACGTTACTATTAAGTGTTGACATCAGGGGCGCTAATAATTCAAGTCAAGTAAGATATGATAAGATATCCTTTATTCGTCCCACACTGGGGAAATTTACAGCCTCCAGCAGCAAGAATGTATGTAGAAAGGAGAAAGAGACAAAAAAAAACAACAAACATCTTTCAATTAAATACAATATGAACACAATGGATAAATCACAATACTATTTACAATTTTTCTTCACATAATTTAATTATTATTATTATTATGAGTACAAGTACAACTTTATTGTCAAACGCGGTGTATGTGCAACATACAGCACAGATGAAATTTCTTCCCTTTCAACCAGACAAGACAACAAGATGAGCCGCTGCGGGTGCCCTCGCCGCCATCAAAAGTACAGTTGCCATAAAATGACAAAATAACACAACACATATGACACAGACAGTCGTACAATCTTAACCACTTTTCCTGCATACACTTTGTTGTTTGAAACAGTTACAGATGAAAGAGGAGCAATTCAAAGTGTCCTTTTTACCAGTGGATCAAAGACGTCATTCTGAAAATGTGCATTCTGCTACAAGCTAGGTTTGAAAGCACAAGAAGCTGTCGCGTCCATTAACGAAAAAGAGATTGGCTCTCATCTCCTGTCCCATGTAAATCCGCTTCAAATCCAAGCCGCAAATAATAATAATTAATATTATTAAATGTATAAATCATAATTGTGGCAGACATGATTTGACGTCAAATAATATTTTCTGAATGTGGGATTTTTTTCCACACTGAATAAATGTAGAGTACTTCAATTAAAGGTTGGATTTTCTTCTTGAAAATTTTACTCTATCATTTTGAATTAAAAAAAAATCATTAGAAGACGAAGGACACATCTTGACCATGGTGCCAATGATTATGAAGAGCACTGTGTATACTGCAATGAACAAACAAATGTCCTGTCCGCTCAGGGTCTGTCAGGCACATGGCGACCGGGCAACCGAGTCACTGTTAATGTACTGTTTTCGCCCTGTTCTCTCGGTACAACCGTGTTCCCAAAACATGCATGTGAAGTACATCGACAACTTTAAATTGTCCATTGGTATGAATGTAAATTTTATGTCTGGATGTGCCCTGCCGATCACAGGAAACAAGTCCAGGGTGTATTGTCGGACTTGACCAAAAGTAAATTGAGATTGTTTTGGTCTACATCAGATTAATTCACAGGCCTCGTGCGGCTCACGGTTCATAGGTTCCCAAGCTCACAAGCTGAACTGCAGTATCCTAATAGTCCTACCACTTGTGACCAGTGGTTGCTGGCGCCCATTGGCGTACAAACAAAATATTTGGATCCAGGTTTGCAGTCGAACTAGGAGCAAATTGTGCCTCTCAGAAATATCTGTGTCTTCATTGTTGTTTGTGTTGTTTCTTCCGGGCCTCGGGTGCTATTGTCAGACCTCAGCCGCACACTGCGCTCCCATGGACATGCATGACATCACCACAAAGCCGCCACCGCCACAACTTATGGCGCTCCGACACAGGGGCCCTGTTCCAGCTTTCACCCCATTATCAACCCCCCATGAAAAGGTTCAATGCCTTTGTGGTTGGATGGAGAATAGGGCTGGGAGCAGCATGACCGGGGGTTGGGGGGGCGGGGGTGAGTGGTCTAAAACTCCCTCTGTGGACTCTGTGGTCATTGAGATGCTCTACAGAGCCTTTCCCACTGGCCTGCAGCAGCGCATCTGTCACAGTAACTAACTTCCTGCCAAGCCGGGTTAACGTGCTGTTGCATAGCTCGGGAAGCCTTCCCAGTGCCACTGTGTCCAGTCGCTGATGGCGCTTTGGGATGTGAAAGTGGGGTGGTGAGTGAATGTTTTACACGATGGGGACTACTCAAGTGATCCAACACTCTCCAGCTTCGTTTCTTGGGCCAAAGGTCATAAAATGTGACATTGGCAATGGCCACATGCACTCCCGCTCTCACGCTCATGAACACACACACACATGACACATCACTTGACGTGTCATGCTTCTTAATAACCGCTGTGAGATTTCCTTCATTGTGCCCCCACCGTTGTATCGTCGTGGGTTTCAGTGCAGGCACATAAGCCCCCCACGACTCCCTCGGTCTTGTGATAGCAAAGATCTCCAGGGATTTCCTACCAGCTACACTTGAGGGTGAACTACTTAGTTTGCTCCGCATCCAATGTCATGGGCGCGTCTGTCGATTCAGACCCAATTTAGTAGCTTTACTGTTTGGTTAAAGGATATGCATTGCATTCTGAATTTCAAACATTTCCTAGGGTGTTTTAATTTTATGCCTGTCACATGCTTTTGTTCAAATACCCCAAAGGTAAATGACATACAGTGCTTTTGACAGTCCGTGGCTGACGCAGTTATCCATCGCCATCAGGCAACACACACATACACAAGATTAACATTTATTGTGACAGTTGCACTTGGTGGAAACTTGCTGGAGTCAAGTTTGAGTGTTGGTAGTGTTTAATGGCAGATTGTGTTCATGTACAATGATCCCCATGTCAGAAGCAGTCTTCAAATAAAATGGGGAAAAAACTGCATTTCTGAGCGGGACGCCTCCACGTCCCATGTGAGACGGCTTAACTCCGGTCACCTGAGTACTCACTTAAGCAACCCCTCCCTCCTCTCCACTCAGCTCCAAGGCGACGGCACTCCGCACACGAGGCCTTAATGCTCATTCAGCCAAGCACAAAGGGACACCAAATAGCACTTTGATACGTGTGCGGGTGGGTGTCATTGCCCCCGTGACATCTGCCGTGCACTTTCGCATGTTGCTATGTTGAAAGCATGTGCGGAATGTTCACCGGCTTCTTAAGAATGTCAAGCACGTTTATTGTGGAGGGAGTGGGTTTTTTGGGTGGGAGAGGGGGGGTTCATGCCATTCTTACACATGTTGAGCTGGCTTTGACTGGTCGATCAGGCCAGATAGTGGAGACAGTCAACCTCAGCTGACTTTCTGGCTGACTCTCAGACGCAGCTGTCGCAACTGTAGACCTCGACCACACTAAAGGGCTCCTTGTCTGCACAGACCTTTGATACCGGAAGTCCAGTATGTATTGTATTATTGCTATGTGGCTCAATAAAAGCACTGTGCCTTTTTTTATTTTTTTACAAGCTGGATCTGACCACGCCTGATGCATTTATGTAGCAAAATTGGACACATTGGCCACAGCATAGGGCAGACAGACCTTCAGCGAGGCGTGCCAGGTCAAGCTTTGCTGTATGACCAGACGAAGGAGCTCACTTTTGCTCTGGCGAAACACAAATGCAAACATGTGCATGTACAGAGGGCCATCCCGGATCAAAGAGTCACTGTCCTCTTTGGCAGACTGACAAGTGATCCGCTCAGAGCGGCCCACACAGGAGCCTCTGTAGTGCCTCGCCTACTGCTTTATTTGTACTGAAGCGCAGGGGACACAAACGAACGGCCACATGAATATTCTTACATCCAAACTTTGTTTGTTTCTGCTCAAGAACGTAATGTAGTTTCAAAAGAGCCACTTTAGTTTGTTTTGGTTGATTGGGATTGAACACAGAACTCAAACTCACATCCAGTGTGGACCAAAGCAATTGTTGTGTGTTCTTGGTTCTGTTCCAAACAAATTAATCCCAATTATGTTTACATGAGAAAGCAATCGCAGCATGATTTACTCTAAATGAAAGTCCTCTCAAGAACTTGGGCTGTTTTCACACGAGCACCCTTAAGTTTATTTCAATTGAACTAAAGGCCACTTGGCACCCGATGTCATGTGTGATTCGGACCCAACCACCTGGCGTGTGATCTTTGTATGGTTCCAAACAATTTTCTCCCAGTTCATGAACGGTGAGAAAGTGATCGGAGCTCGATCCAGATTGTTACTCAAAGTACCTTTCATTCTGAAATTCACTCTCTTTAGTCAAACCTAAGTTCATTTACCACCCATAGTGTGATTTGTGCCATCAGGTGTAAACACAGAAATCAACCTCGGGTCACATGCAGACCAAACCAACTGGTGTATGGTCTTGGTTCTGTTCCAAGCATACTTGACGGAAATTATGGTGAGAAGGTGATCCAGCGTCAGTCTACTCAAACTGGCATAAAATCAGTGTGCTTCTACGGAAGAATTTGGGCCTCCTCAATCCAACACCATTTAGTCAAGTAGTTTGTTGTCTCGGTACTGTTTCAGACAGACTGAAGTTGGCCCCCTTCAGTTATTGTAACAAAGCAATCCTAAGTTTGACCATTTTCATCACAGCGCGTTTTAGATTTTTTTTTTTTAATTGACTTAAGTTCACATACTGTCTTTGTGTAGTCCACCTGTTGGTCAAGTGTGAACGTAGAATTTGAAGTCTGTTGTAGACCTAAAGCTATTTATTCCTGGTCTTGGGATGGTTGCCATTGAACTGACATGTTTTGTTTGCGAAGAGACAACATTCAAACAAAAATGAATCAAAATTCATTTTGACTCTAAAAAGCACAATAGATGTGTGTAGTTTATATGGGCTTGGCATTCGACCAGATTTCCTTGGTGAACTTCGGAAAAAAATCTGTCATCGGTTCAATATTCTTATTTTTTTTCCAAAGAAATGTGAGAAACATTTTTGGAATTTGCTGAATCCTTGTTTCGATACCACTGTCCGAATGAGACAAGATGATAAAGTGTGTCTGTCAAGTGAATTCATTCCTCCAATTGATTGACAATCAGTTAAATGATTTTTAGACATGAATGCTCTCTCTCAGTGCCAACTTCTCAAAATGTGTTCACTTTTGGTGCCAAAGTGACAATTAACAAATTACGGCTGGTTTGACCCCAATTGGTATCATGTTTTCCCAAGTAGAGCTAGTAAAAAAAAAATGAAACTTGCAAATGATTGAACCAATCATCAGCTTAGCATGACACCATACACGCTCAAGCCGCACGTGTTTTCACTGTCCCGTGGAGGATAATTGGCTTGCGGCTTGGCTATTTATGTGCCTGCTAGGAGCAAGACAGGATCATTTTCGCTCACTACTACTCACTCACTCGCTTCCTGTTTACATTCTTGCAATTTGTAAGAGAGGAGGTGTAACATCAGGTGGTTTGTTGTGATGCTTTTGGGCAACATTTTTTGAATCAAGCATTAGCGTTTTAAATTAGGAAAATGGCAGAGCACACCACAAAAAAAATGACACCAAAAGTATGAACATTAAAATAATATACATTTCTTGTTCCTATTTGCACAAAGGTGATATGCCAACAAGTTATGTTTTCATCTGAATAGCGTACAGGTCAGTGTCACATAGTAATGAGTTTGAAGACGGTCGATCTTTTACTCAACGAAGTAATGAAGCCAACTGTCCACTGCCTGGATGGCCCTATTCCAAAAACACTGTGTGTGTGTGTGTGTGTGTGTGTGTGTGTGTGTGTGTGTGTGTGTGTGCGTGCGTGTGTGCGTGTGTGTGTGTGTGTGTGTGTGTTGTGTTCTTGCAAAGGAAATCGCATAGTGATCCCGAATGCACCTTGGCACCAAGTTTCCCAAGAGGCCAAGGACCTTGAGTTCTTTACCAAGCCAACGCAGCGTGCTAAATTATTTAGATTAATTACCCTACCCAGCTTTGCAAACACTCTCATCTGGGGCACGCCAGCACATTGTGGCATTTTGCACCCTGCTCACCCCATTAAACTGGAATTGTTAGCTCTTAAATTGCACACTCTTGTAAAACTAATGCTTTGTTCAATTATTATTTTTTTTTATATGACCAAAATGAATGACCAAAGGTGAAAAGTAGCAGAGAGACCATCTATCGGTAGTTACAATTCATTCTGTCAAACCACAGCACCGTTTTTTTTTTAGCTCCTTGTGTGAAGTCCGTGAACGTTCTCTAAGATGCTTTCTGCGTAATTCCCGTGTTGTTTTACTTATGAGGTATGAGGAAAAAGTCAATGTGACACTAATAAAATGCAACGCTATCTGATCAAACCTAACTGATAATGACTACCGGTACTTTGTTTTTACCTGAATATTACTACCATTCGAAATGATATCCTTTTTTATTGCACCGTGATCTGGTATTATCCAAACATATTGCAACAGCAGCCATATTGCAGTGTTGCTGTGATGCGCATTTGCAAATACTGTAATAAGTTTGGGCTTTATTGCCTTGCACAGCCTGTGGTTGAATTTGTCCACACTTAATGAATGCACGTAATAGGTCTCCTTAAGACATTCGGCGTAATTAAAATTCAAATGAACACAAAATCAATATGGCCAAATGGCAACATGGAGATATAATACCGCACTGTGGTAATTGGAAAGCATGCAATGCTTTTCACCCGCTGCTGTCTCACTTATATTAATTAAGTTGCGAGTCGGCTACTTGATGTCTCTATTCCTCGTAGGCTGGAGACCTGTTCAAAAGACAACGGTGGTTCAATTACTCTAAAAGCTCAACTACGTCTTTCCGTTCTTACCTTGGGCTTTTTCTGCGGATGCGGGCTCCTGACCTGATGAAGGACTGTGCAGGGTTTAAAGGCTTAATGAAGATCCCGGCTTTCTACAGCCCACCTCGTTGGTCGCTGCTAAAACAGAGAGAGAATCACTCACTTTGTCATCTCTTCCCTTGTGTCTCTTTAACTTGTGCAGATTGGGCTCACGTTTGCATCTCCGTATCCAGCCTGAAGGAGAAGACTGTATTGTTTGGTCTTTTTATGAATACCCTCTTGGAAGGATCCCCTCGTGATTAAAAAGTAATTTCCCATCTGAAACAATGGATATAGAAACATTTGGCTCTGCAATAATAATACAAATATATGCTGTAATCATCATATATTTGTATAAACTCACTTCATAACTTTCAAAGAGAAAGTGGATTTTACTACAATCCACCTAAAGGAAGAGGACTAGATAACTGTACAGTGGGGTCCTTGGTTTCCAATGGCAATGTTGACGTCATCCGAATTAGAAATCAGATTTGTGATTTATCAGTAACGTCGAGTAAGGCACTTGCAAAGATATAACTAGCATAAAAAAACACATTGAAACCATAAATATAAAGCAGTGAAATGGAAAACAGCCAGGATGGTGGTCATTGATTAAGATAAGATAAGATAAGATATCCTTTATTCGTCCCACACTGGGGAAATTTACAGCCTCCAGCAGCAAGAATGTATGTAGAAAGAAAGCCTCTTCAGGTCTTTTCACTCCGCAAATCCAATGAAATGAATTTTGTTCATGTTCAAATTCTTTTTTTGAAATACCATTTTACTTAGGGGGTTTCGTGCTAAATCGGCAGCATCATGTCATGCTGATGTCCGTGTCCTCACCAGACATCTAATGGTCTTTCTAAACGCCCCGCCGCTGAGTCCTTATGTAATTATATAATCAGATTTCACACGTTCCAGAGCTCAAACTCAATATGCTCACATCCCTCTGCACTTATTTAAGTTTTTCATATTAAAGTGTGTGCGGGCAACAAAGTGAAATAGTGGTTAAGCACTTCTGCCTCGTACATGCATAGGTTCATTGAAGATTCTTTAGTGTGGAAGGCATATTCACTATTTAAATCCTTCACCATACATACCCATCCAATTTATAAGAACACATAGACCGGGGTTCGGCAACACGCGGCTCCAGAGCCGCATGCAGCTCGTTAGCGACATCTAGTGGCTCCCTAGAGCTGTATAAAAAAAATGTTTGAAAATGGAAAAAGATTTTGATAGTAGGCTAATATAGCTCAAATAATATCGCTACATGTTGCAGCTCTGAAAAAGAAGAGCTGTGGTGTTGGTTTTTTAAAATGCACACTTTATTTATGCTTTTAACAGTCTCGACAAACCGACATGTCTGCTCCGACTCCGTGCCTTCTCTCTGCTCGTTCGACTCGAGAGGCGTTCAAAGACAGCCTCAGAAAAACGGAAATGAATGATCACGTCACTGACACGAAGAAAAGCAAAAATAATCCACCAAAACAAAAAATCAAGCGAGGAAATTACAAAATAAATTCTATGGGGGCGTTTGCGAACACACAATAAAGGAATGAATAACATAAACAATTCTGAGAAAGTCCAGTCTCCTTCATACTTACAGCATGTGTTTTCTTCATTGTAAGTTTTATATTAGGTTTTAAGTCTTTTCTGTTGAATATAGATTGTTTTCTTGGCTCCAGACATATTTGTGTTTTGTTGTTTTTGTCCTATATGGCTCTTTCAACATTTTGGGTTGCTGACCCCTAGACGAACAACCTTTCGTGCTCACACGCACACCTAGCGAATATTTTGTCTTCCATTAACCTGTCGTGTATGTTGTTGTAAAGTGGGAGGAAACCGGAGTACCCGGAGAAAACCCACGCATGCACGGGGAGAACATGCAAACTCCACACAGGAAGGCCGGAACCGAACCCTGCACCTCTGCACTGTGAGGCCGACGTGCTAACCAGTCACCCACCGGGTTGCCCTTCAGTCATAATATTAAATAGAACTCTTTTCTGTTTAATATAGATTGTTTCCTTGGCTGACATCCTCCCTCAGCCACTTCTTCCCTCGCGCTCCCATTCTCAATTTCTCCCATGATCGATTTCTACCCCGTCCCTCGATGCTCGCTTTTGCTCCTTAGATCTTCTCCTCGCGCACACCATCTGACAGTTTGCATTTGTCTCGCCCTATCTCTCTATTGCATCTTGCTCTTCAGCCAAACAATCACTGGCCACCTAAAAAAAAAAAATGATCAAAGATATGAGCTGCTGGTCCTGCCTCCCACGGCCGTTCTTCGTTCATACACAATGAAAGTTTTCCATATAAGGAATTGCAGATTGCAAATTGACTACAGAAAAGCTCTCAAAGTCCGTAATTAGAAGTATGGGAAAACAATGTCGAGTTTTTAGCCCGAATTTAAGTGTTTAGCCTTGAGGCTGACTTCACCTCTGTTGGTAGTTTATGCCATTTGTGAGTAGCATTAACAGCTCAATGCTGATGCACCTTGTTTGCCTTGAACTCTGCGCTCGACTAATTGACCCGAGTCTACCGACTGCAAAACCGTAATAGTTTCATATTCCATGAGCTATTGCAGGACACAAATCGAGAAGCGACTGCTTGCGGTGAGTGTTTGGACGCTTGGTCGAGTCTCAAAAGTTATGACAAGGAGAAGAAGTTTCAGCTGTGATGTATGAAGACACAACATTGTATGTAAGCTAACAATGAGCCTCTCTTCTTTCATTTCTTCTTCGACCCTCAATCTTTTTTCCATATATCTGGATGCCTTGTGACACCGGGCTGCCTCTCACAGCTTCTTTGTACGATGACATGTGTGGAATTTCTGAACCTGGATGGCACAAAATTTCTTGAAATTCAACAAAAAGAAGACAGAGGTGATATTGTTTGGTCCCATTGGCCCTTGTACATTCCATCCTGTAGACTTGGGCCCCCTGTCTCCTTATCTTAAGTCAACAGTCTCAAACTTGGGCCTTAAACTGGACGGTGATTTCAAACTCGATCGGCAAATTGGTGCTGTTGTTAAATCCAGCTTCTTTCACCTTAGACAGCTGGCCAAAATAAAACCTCTCCTCTCACATGAACACTTTGAGACAGTAATTCATGCCTTTGTCACATCCCGGCTCGATTACTGCAATGCCCTTTACTTTGGAGTCAGCCAGTCCTCCATTAAGCGCCTTCAGCCGGTCCATAATGCCGCTGCTCGCCTCTTGACTGGTACTCGTAAGAGGGAACATATAACTCCTTCTCTGGCATCCCTTCACTGGCTCCCCATTCATTTTAGAGTTATCTTCAAGATCCTCCTCTTTGTTTTCAAATCTCTGAATAATCTCGCGCCACATTTCCTCTCTGAGCTCATCCGCCCCTACACACCTGCCCGGCGCCTCAGGTCTGTGGACCAGTCTTTGTTAGAAGTACCAAGAACTAATCTGAGGCTCAGAGGGGATCG
The DNA here is from genome assembly GCF_025434085.1 of Hippocampus zosterae. Lineage (NCBI taxonomy): Eukaryota > Metazoa > Chordata > Actinopteri > Syngnathiformes > Syngnathidae > Hippocampus > Hippocampus zosterae. The sequence goes on from NC_067465.1 coordinate 13,649,039, forward strand.
AGCCTTTTCTTTTGCTGGTCCCTCTCTCTGGAATGACCTCCCACTGAACATTCGGCAGGCCTCCTCGCTGCCCATCTTTAAAGCCCTCCTCAAAACTCACTTGTATTCTTTGGCATTGGAGTTTGCTTAGATTTGTTCTTGGTTTTACTGTTTGGTGCTTTCTACCGCCTTTATTACCGATTTGTCTTACTATTTATTGTGCATGTTAAATTGCTCCATGTGCAGCACTTTGTATGCAGCGATGTCTGTTTGAAAGTGCTCTATAAATACTGTTGACTTGACTTGACTTGATTTGGGGAGGAGAGTTGCAATTGTGGGTGGAGATATGGAAGAGAGATGCTGGAGTCTTTTTTTCCCCATCTGCCACCTGTCTGCCATATAATAGTAGATGGCTCCACTTGTGAAATTCATGAAAAGTGTACCCTTTCTGCCGGGGTCACAGAATATTTTTGTCCCTGAGCTGAGCACCGGCTTCCCGCCTAGGCTACATGCAAGAAGTAGGGGTGAGGATTAGGGGTATGTTGGGGGTGGGGCGGTGGAGGGGGGGCGCTCGCCGCCGCTGCTTTGATCAGCTGCTGCACAGCCTAATACAACGCAACATCTGCAGCGCTCGCCATCAAAGGGGGGGAACAAAATTACAATTAGGCAAGACAAGTGCATCAGTACCTCTGGTGCTATAATGCCATTCCACTTCAATATATTTTCCAACGGCAGGAATGTAACTGAATGTAAAAATAAAATAATCAATAGATTCTATCACTGCAGAAACACAAGCCCAAATCGATGCTTAGCAACTATCCATCCATCCATTTTCCGAACCGCTTAATCCCCACTAGGGTCACGGGGGGTGCTGGAGCCTATCCCAGCCGTCTTCGGGCAGTAGGCGGGGGACACCCTGAACTGGTTGTCAGCCAATCGCAGGGCGCTTAGCAACTAAAGGTTGTCAAAAGGGAATTCACCAAATTCTCCTACTGTTTTTTTTGTCTTGTCTGCACATAGCGAGATGAGCTTTTTAACTCATTCACTCCCAAAGACGTTTTTAAACGTCTTCTCAGACTTGGTCTAGAATTGGCTGGTACTGAACAAGGTAACGGTAGTTTGCCATGTTTCTCTGGACTCAGCCCTGACACAAGATGGGAAGGGCAAGGGGGTGGTGGTGTTGGTGGGACAAGCTTGTTGGTCTCAAATCACCTAGTTCAAAGGTCATCTCCTTCAAAGAATGCTGTAATACTGGAATGACACTTCCTCATTGGCCAGCGTGTGAACGGAAACACGAAAAGATGAAGCAAGGAGGGACTTGGATGGACATGCTTGCTATTTTAGTGCCATTGAGGTTTCTGATACTTATTATAAAAAATGAAAAGGTAATTCTCACGAGGATGATTTGGACGCGGGTCATAAAATGTAAGCACTATTTTGCCTTAGTTCATAAAAATGCAGCGTCACGCCTGCAGTGACACACTCCTCAAAAGTTGCTGACATTACTGTATTAAAATGCTATATTTTAATGCCACAGGAGTCACGGATAAGACTGGCTCATAAATAATCTCAAATTCGATTTTTTTCTTTGTTATATGACACGTTAGCTGTAGTAACTCATCCGCAGAGATTTTTACAAGCCCTTTCTTATATAATGGCCTGCATGTGTAACAGGTGTATGCTGTCATTATGTAGAAAGCATGTATCTGCAAACTTCTTTTTATTATTTTATCTTTTATCATTTTATTATTTTATCATTCATTCATTCATCTTCCGTACCGCTTGATCCTCACTAGGGTCGCGGGGGGTGCTGGAGCCCATCCCAGCCGTCTCCGGGCAGTAGGCGGGGGACACCCTGAATCGGTTGCCAGCCAATCGCAGGGCACACATAGACGAACAACCATCCACGCTCACACTCACACCTAGGGACAATTTAGAGTGTTCAATCAGCCTGCCATGCATATTTTTGGAATGTGGGAGGAAACCGGAGCACCCGGAGAAAACCCACGCAGGCCCGGGGAGAACATGCAAACTCCACACAGGGAGGCCGGAGCTGGAATCGAACCCGGTACCTCTGCACTGTGAAGCCGACGTGCTAACCACTGGACTACCGGGCCTACCCCATCCAAGTACTAACCAGGCTCGACCCTGCTTAGCTTCCGAGATCTATTTTATCATTATTATGATAAAAAAAAAATAGAGCAGTACTTTGTTGTTAAGATTCACCTTTATAGGTACCGCACCTAATGTAGTGGTATTTTCGGACCTCTTCAATTGTACCCTGTTTACGGTTTCATAGTCACATTTCAAAGTCCCGATTTAACATAGTTTTCCAAATTTGCTGACTTTGCTTCCAACGAACACCTTTATAACATAAACTTCACTATAACCACTCGCTATTTCTCACAAAATTGTGAAAACTGTCGCCGCGACCTCGGTTCTAAAGAAAATGTACAGTGCGGGATTCCCCTCCGTTGCTTAGCAATGCTATTGATCGGCTCGTAATTCCTCAGGCACGGCGCGGTCCTGTGCACATAGTCTGATAAACGGAAGCATATCTCGCTGTCCGTGAAGGCTGAAAATGTCTCTCACTTTCAAACGGGAGTCTCCAAGACGATGCTCAGCCGAAACTACGAATTGGTAATGTCAACGATTTCGACAACCATCCGTAACGGCAACAAAATCATGGCACAGTTTGAGGCCAACAGACTGAAAGATGATCGTAAACGGCTTTGGGGCGCGGCACATGCTGAACTGGAGAAAGCACTTTTTCATTTGCTGACTTAATGTTTTCGGAGATGAAATGGGAACGCCACAGCTGTTCGTTTCATGTCTCATAAAATAATTTTTGTCTTCGTGCTGTTTGCTCGTATCTATAATTGCCATGTTTATACTGGATTAGATGTTCACCTTTTTGCATCTATAAATGTTCATACTGTATTATACATCATAGTTGGTGGCCATTGAATTGAAAATGGTTACAACGAACTACCGTTATAACGTACAGATTTGTTACGCCCCTCGAGGTACGTTGTAATGAGGTTCCACTGTATTGATGTCATAGTAAAGGTCATAAAACCACCCGACACAGTTTTTTTATTTCCCGAGGAGAAAAAGGAGATGTCTCTTTGAGGTCTGGATGACACGATATATCCATTTACAGTTTATGGTGAAGCTCTCTGGATTATTGTGTTTAGCTTCTCCAAGACATTACAGAGAGTCATCATTTCATGAAAGAGTCCAATTCCAACGGTTGCAACATAACCTGAGTTTGTATGCAAGTCGCAACTTGCCGAACTCTGTCACTAACCTACTGTAATGCACCGGTAAAGTCGTCATTATTGTTCATGTGTTTGAATACCACTGTGAAGCCGCATGTATAATCAGTCAAATGAAATTCTGAGCTTGCTTTCTTGCCGCATTTCAATATATTCTTATTCAGCATGCAAACGACGGCATCATTTTACCTTCATAAACCGCTACATTGGTGCCCTCTCAAGTAGAGAAGTTCTTTCAATGGCCTTTGTCTTATTCATTTCAATGATGAAGCAGTTTGCTGTGGAAGGAAATGGCTCCTTCACATGCTATTGACAGTGACAATCAGCCTCTTGCTGAAGGGTACAGCATTTCCTTGATTGAAAGCGCAGTGTGAACCAGCAATCAAAACACTTCAACAACAGCTTACGGGTGGGACTAAAACCCACCGCATTTTGAATGACCAATCGACTGACTGTCCCGCGGTTGCCGGCCGTGTGCATCTTAAGAATCCTTATTGATGCTCATTTACTCACCTTACATACAATTTTTTTATCGTTTTAATACTGTAGATGTGTTTTTCATGCAGATGCTGTATTTACCTTTTACAATTTTATTTTTTACTATTTTAGGTTAGTAATGGACTACATTTACATGCAGTCGATATACGGTTCAAGGTCAAAATTCTGTTTTCTGAAACATTTCAGGATAACACGTTTACATGCGTGACAGTTACCCGGTAATTGTGATCACGTGGAATATCCTGATCTTAACAATTGACGTACGGATAAGCTCATGATGCAAATAAACATCATTTGCGCTTCTTATTTTCTCTCGCCAATAAAACACATTATGTTCATGTCACTCACCACAGAAATTAAGAAGTGAGGTTCCTTCACACTCTAAAACAGCACCAAAATTCAGGCCTCGGAAGTTCTTGACTGGATGTAAATGGAGTCTAGACTATGACACATTCCGACTTGTATTATGTCAGGCTACGTAACCGTAGTTAAGGACTGAACTAGGGTGTAAAACCTCAGACCCTCTGTACAGTTGTCCTCTCCATTTCATTTGGGTGGATTATATTAAAATTGCAGTTACTAGAAAGAGTTTGTTGCCACTTGTTTGCCATGAACTTTACTGGGCCACTTCCTCTCAAATATCCCTCATTACAGAAAGAACTTTTTCTCTCCGGTGCCTTTTTTCCCCCCCGCTTGTCCCTCTAGCCGACTGTGCCCCCCCCCCCCCCTCCCGTCTCTGTGGCACGCCGTTCACATGGCCCCGGCATGTGACACAATGGTAAGCCAAAACACCCCGGATGCCCGCCTCAGCTCTCCACTGTTCCAGGCCTTGTTAATTTTTAAACAAAACAAAGGGAAAGGCGGAGGGAGGGCCGTCAGGGCCACGGGAATGTGCAACAACATGGCAGTGCCCGTTCATTCACTTGTCGTGTTCCTGTGCATCATTGACGGGGAGCGTAGCCCTTTAAATCTCTCTCACTACCCTCCTTCACTCCCCGAAAGCCCTTTCTCTCCACTCTGAGCTGGACTGATTGTAGCTTTAACCACAGATGTGGGGTCTGATTACTCAGCACCGTGCCCTTCTACAGGATTAGAGAACAACTGAATTGGTAGCAGCAGTTACCAGATTGCAAATGCTCACTGATGCATTCATTCCTACACCAGACTATCCCGTAGCGCTTCCGCAAATAATAAGAAATACTGTTTTGCGTTATCGACCCTCCTCCTGCAGCGAAGCAGCATTTCCCATATTTTCATGACCAAAAGTCACCCTCAACAGTATTAAATTTTCGCCAAAATGGACAGGGCGCCTAATAATCCGGGTCGTCTTGTGTATGCACCGAGTTCCAAAATCTGTGAATGCTGTTGTGTGACTTCGATGTGGGGTCAGCTTGACTGATGTTGTGCCGACAGGCTGTTTATATATAGAGGCAAGCATGCGGACGTTCAAGTTGGAAGTGTGGGCGTGAAAGCGGTCGCTAAAGGCACGCCTCCAGTAGGTGTATATAATCTCTAGTACACGGGTGCCCATTAGGTAGATCCTGATCCACCGGTAGATCTAAGACAGGTCCCAAGCAGATCCGAGGAGTGTCGAGAAGAAAAAAAACAAACTACCATTTTTGTGTCTTTGAACATCTCAGTAATATATTTTTTCTGTTAATATACACTACACATGAATAATCTTATCAGTCTCATTTTCACAAAAAAATATTTAAAAAATTAAATAAAGCAGGTAAACCTTAAATTTACAGTGGCGTGTGATTACATCACCGGACGTTGTTAGCGATCAGAGCTGTTGCGCTATATCTTTTATCGTCATGATTCTCATTCAGAGTTTGCTTCGTGTTCAATTCACAGAGGGCACAAGCAAAGAATAGAAATCTAGGAGGGCCCAGGGAACTTTAAAACGGTACGTGTGAGCTACGATAGTTAACAGGCTGCAAAAGTGCGTCGCATGCCTCCATTTCAGGCTGTTTCTCATCATGGCGTGCACGCGCGCGTCTGTGTGTGTTTGTGTGCGTGCGCGCGTGTGCGCGTGCGCGGCTGTAAGGGTAGATCCCGGGAGGTTAGTTGATGGAAAAGTAGATCTTCGATCCAAAAAGTTTGGGCACCCCTGCTCTAGTATATATATTGTGCAAAACAACATCTCAAAAATGGCACCTACGAAGAGACACGCTTCTGAAGCTATCAGTTACGCGGAGGACCATGTGAATCGAGTGGCTGCGAGAGCATTCAAGATCAACTAATCCCAGTGTTCTTTTTCGAGCCAAGGACACATTTCTTTCATTGAAAAAAATCCCACGGCACACCACTAGCTGAAAATGTGAAAAAAAGCTTATTTTAACAATTAAAATGTTACGTTGTTATTATAAGGGCTCTCTCATTTACCTTTGCGGATTTTCTCATGCTTGTTTCTACGTGTGTTTACGCAGGCGAACAAAATACTCCACATTTTTGTTTCGAAGTGAAGTGTGTTTTGTTTTGAAGCTGGTGTTTAAGATTACTTGGGTCCAAAGCGCTGTTGGGAGAGCTTTTCACCACATACCAAGCACAACGGAGTCGGTTCTGTTGCATCTCCGATAAAAGAAAATCCAAACTTTGCTGGACGTCTTTGCTTTCTTTTGACCTTCACTCATATTAGGACCTTCTGCCTTGGGTCCGGATTTTGTCCAAGGTCCAGTTCAGAGTCAGCATTTGTCCTCTTAAAAAAATAAAGAAATAAAATACCATGCTTGTGTGCAACCCTATTTTTCAGGCTAGTGTATGTTTTACAATGCCTGTGTCCAATAATACAATTTGTCATGTGTATGTGTTAAATACGGAAATAGCACCTGTAACTGACACTACGTAGTGCCTTTTAATACGGTGCACCACATGGTCGTGAAAATACAGTAATCAAAAGTTTCACTAAGGTAACTTGGACTTTGGTAGATTTAGCTCAGCTCCACGTGCACTTCACACCGCCTGATATTGAATGGCATCAGACGTTAAGTGCAAGTGATAACCAAGATGTGTTCTTTGGTGTGTCTCTTGGGAGACGTGCAATTTAAAGTGAGGATCAAGGCGATTTCGAGGCCTGTTGCTCGCATTTTTAAGAACAAGGCGCCGCAAATCAACAGTTGATCAGAGAAAAGATTGCCTATCAGTCTGGATTCAACAAATTGTTTTTCGAAAGAAATGCTGCCTGGATGGGCATGTTGCAGACATCAAGTTGCACACAATATCTATATATTTTTTTCCAATTTCTGGATTCTGTATGGACAGATCGTTTGTTATGGCTGAGTTGTCAGTAGCCTCTTCTCACAGAGAAAATTGGTGGAGCTGGAGCACAAGACCCAATATTTATTTTTTCCATTCATTTTATGCAGAACTCAACAAAGTTTGATTGTGCGCAGTGACATGATATGACATTTCGTGACATGATATGTGCGACGATGACGCTGACGCTGAATACATCCTGGAAATTCTTACATGGTTTGGGCTTCAGGAATTTGAACCACCTTATAATTTTTACTGTGGTGAATGACTTGTGAGTCAGGTTATACAAACAACAACACAATTTTTGTTCCTCCTTTTTTTGTTGTTTTTTTGTGTCACACAACAGCATGTTCTGCCCAATTCACAGTCACAGCATCTGTGGCTCAGGCCGACTTCAGTGTTACCTACACACATAAGGATTTGAGAACATACATTTTAAAAAGATTGCAGACACCGACGGTTTTCCAAGCCGATTGGGCAGTGACCATGATACGCCACACCACAGGGTAATTGCTCGAAATGCCTTTTTAGAGTCATCCAACAATCTGTTGGATGCTTGGGGCAGGCCAGCAGCATTTTTGGTCTACCTGTTTACCAACACAACTCCACAATCACATATTCAGATGTTTATTGATTGCATTGTGCATGCACAAGAAATTTTATTACTTTTATACCAATGTTGTCCATCCATCTTTTTGTCACATCGTTACGGCATGAGGAGGCAGAGGCTTTTGGCAGCAGCACAATAATTCGGGATTCTTTTATGTGCATCCCCTGATGCGTCTATAATTAGAACATCTATTGACGATCTCACTATTTTCTGCTGTCTCACATAGACCTTTGAAACGGATTTGCAGCTATGGTCTCTAACCTCTGCGGATGAGAAAAGGTGCACTATATTTAGACTCATGGTGCTTTCAAAAAATCCTACTACAGTATATTCTCATGGTGACAGACACAGCAATGACTTTGAATGGAAAATCTTCTCCGTAATTTTCAGCTGGCATTATTCATGCAGTGGTACAAATGAACAGGGAAAAGCAGGGCCTCAAAACAAGTCGGGAGTCCCTGCCCGATTTGTGATTGAAATGAATGTGAGCTCAGTCGCACGCAAACACAAAGTGTGCATGCGTTGCGCCATGAACGGCTTGAACCTTTTTTTACAGGCACAACATCCAACGCTCACTCGCTTCCCAATTAGCCTTCTCATCTCGCCTCTTCAGTCCGCGTTTCAGAAGAGGGGGTGTTGTCAGCCCCGCTCCAATAGCGCTGTGTTCCCTTTATCCCTTGCAGCGCTTCCCCAAGGGTGCGGTGTCTGTCGGTGGCGTTTGAATGCTGCACCACACAGAAAGGGTTACGTGGCACTTGATCTGAAGATGACAGTACATTTTCTTTTTCGTGCCTTCTTACGAGCTCCCGAAACATTAAACGGGAGAAGGTGCTGCGCCTTCAAGGGGGAATAAAAGCACTGCACATACAGCCACGCAGGCCTTTCACTTCCATGCTATTCCGCCACTTCAGAAAATGCGGAGGCTGAGGTGACATAGTGATGAGTGATGAGCAACTGGTGCCCTGGGTGATGAGGTAATGTGTGTTTTTGAGAAATTCTAGTGCTACCCGCTGATTGGCCTCAACTCACATGACAGGGGCTCCTAGGATCACGATGGCTCTGACCTGTGACATTTTGATGACATCACAGCACATGAAAACAGGCTCACGTACCAGTACTTCCTGTTTTCACTTGTTTTATATTATATATATGGCTGTGATGGGTTTTCTTTCCTTCAAAATGCACTGTATCATGACCTAATTACTACACAAGTGCAGTTAGGGCAGTGTTCCTTCGCTATATCTCCATTCATCGTTCGTTCCCTCATAATATTGCAGATTTTTGTGTGTGTGTGTCAAACATTTCTGCCTATCACCAAATCCGTGCTTCTCATTAGAATGGATGATTTACTGCATTTTTTTGTGTGTGTGTACTGTTAGCATATAGTTCAAATTCAAGTCAACTTTATTGTCAAATGTGCTACATTTGCAACATACAGCACAGATTAAATTACTTTCGTCTTTCAGAATCAGAATCATCTTTATTGGCCAAGTATGTAGAACACACAAGGAATTTGTCTCCGGTATAACACGCTGCACTAGTATCATCGTAAACAACAAAGTCATTGAACCATTTTAGAGTAACCAGTAGTTTTGTAGTACCATTTTGTGGTGCAAGAAGAGTGACTACGTCAGTGACTGTTTAAGGAGTTAATGGCTAGAGGGAAGAAGCTGTTTAAGTGTCTACTGGATTTGGTGCGCATGGATCTGTAGCGTCTGCCTGAGGGGAGTGGCTGAAAAAGGTGGTGGGCAGGGTGCGGGGGATCCAGGAGGATTTAACCACAGGAGATGGAGAATATAATTATTGGAATGACCTCGCAAGTGGGAAAGGAGATGCGCAATGACTGTTGGCCTTTTTAGCCGTTTGTTGAATGTTGGGAGAACGATACAACACAAATAATGACCACATGAAAGCAAGAGCTGGTGTCAGCCACAGCTCTCGCCTGACAATCGTACGTAGATTTGTCAAATGCCAGTGACACCACCCCTCAAGGTACTGCCTCTCACAACACAAACATTAAAATAAGGCTTTAGCTTGATGAAAAAAATACAATGCAATCTTTATTTATAAATCACTTTAACAACACCTGCAGCTGTGGCAAGGCGCTGAACAGAACATTAAACATAAAATCAGCGAATAGGTGAATTTTCAGCAAACTTCCATCGTAAACCTCGGACCCCTGTCAGTGGAAGAAAATCAATGGATCTCATTTAACATGCTGTCCATTTAGCATGCTAATATGTCTGTCAGATCTCATCAAGTTAGGTTGTAATTAGTAGTGCTTCTGTCTGGGAATGTATAGCTAAAAGAAGCTCTAGAAGTGTTCACTCATTGATTTTGCAATGAAAAACATGAACACCTTTGCAGAGCTCTGTGCTCTGATGTGCGATATTTTGCTCAGCAAGTAGAAGATGTGAAAATGCCACCGTTTATTTATTTTATTATATATTTTTTGGAAGCAGTGAATATCAATTAATCAAGCGTGTAATTGTTCTTGATTACATTTCTCCGGCTAAATTGGTCACCTGTTCTCTCATTTAATTCGGACCAGCTTGGGCAACCACTGAGGTCACAGAAGCCGTCGCAGCGTGGGCTTCTCTCCATGCTGCCGGCTGATTATGTGTGCTCACATGTAAGCGGGAAGACCGAGGGCGAGCGCTGCATCATTCGTGTGTGTGTGTGTGTGTGTGTGTGTGTGTGCGTGCGTGTGTGCGTGTGCGTGTGTGTGTGTGTGCGTGCGTGCCTGTGCGCGCGCGCGTACGCACTTTGTGTCTGGATGGCGCTGACCCGTAGTTGTCAACCGCACACCCGTTGAGTGCCACGGCGCCGGCTTGCGTTGGGCGCCGCTTGGGGATAGGTGAGCCATTCTCTGACTACTGAGGACACGCTCACAATAGTTTCGTACTTTACCAGTCTCTTTACCTTCGTCTTCTTGGAGATCAGCTGGAATTGTTGAACACAGATTGCGCACCGAAGCACACGGATGCTTAGTGACATGTTCCCAAACAGTTCCCAAACCGGGTTTTGTCAGAGTAAAAAGAATGAGGTCAGGCTGTGTGTATACTGCTTTAGAAATAGTGGCTGACACATGAAACCAGTGAGGCTTTAAATATGAACGGAGGAAAAGAGGGGGAGGAAAATGGATAGCAGCATCTCTACACGCTCATATTTTCAATTTGAAGGCATAAGCAATGAGTCTTTGACACAGTGGAGACTTGTTCTGCGTGTGTGTGTGTGTGTGTGTGTGTGTGTGTGTGTGTGTGTGTGTGTGTGTGTGTGTGTGTGTGTGTGTGTGTGTGTGTGTGTGTGAGAGGGAGAAAAGAGGCGCACGTTACATAACAGGCCACCCTGGCTCTCCGGCCCGCTTTCCAACCACACAACAGTAAGTCACTTCACGTGTACATGCATTTGCGAGTTTGTGTATGTGAGTACAAGTGCTGCTAATTCATCTTTCACAAGTAGGCAAGTGTGCACATTGACAACTTTTAACTTTTGAGCTGATTTTACATGACACAGCATTACATCAAGACTCTTGGTGTTTGTCAGTGAATATACACCCAACCTTTTTGCTAGCAAGCTATATACACATGTATATACTGTGTGTGTGTGTGTGTGTGTGTGTGTGTGTGTATATATATATATATATATTTGTATTTTGAATTTGTAGTGTTGAATCAGCCTGCCATGCATGATTTTGGAATGTGGGAGGAAACCGGAGTACACGGAGATAACCCACACAGGCACATGGGAAGAACATGCAAACGCCACACAGGAAGGCCAGAGCCGGAATCGAACCCTACACCTCTGCACTGTGAGGCCGCCATGCTAACCAGTTAACCAGATATCAGTTAATGCAACTGGTTTTTGCTGAGGTCTGTGTGGCACATACCGAGAACTGTCCACCTCTGCCTTGTTTCCCTTTGCTTTCTTGCACTGCGTCCTGTTCATTATTCCAATCAATCCTCATTCTATCCCTTTTGCTACTGAAGGCAGTAGGCACTATGAGCCCCTCATTATCCCACTTGAAATACTATATAAATACAAATATATACAAATAAGTACGAAATGCATTATACCTGCACGCTTTCCTACAAACCTTCATTGATGAGCTTTGCACACTTTCTCAGGCATACATGTAATGCAGGCTTATTGTGTGCTTGAGGCAGCACGCACACTTGCACACACATTTGTCCACCAGGGTGACAACATCAGCTTGTCTTGAACAAAAGGGGGGGGGGGCATTGAAAAATCCCCCACAGCTCTTATATGAGTACAAGTGTTTCTCTCTGAGTGGCTGATCAGCGGGCTCGTGTTTTCCAGTGTAAGGTTTCGTAACATGCACGCACATTACATAACAGCAGCAAGAGTGAAGTGAAGGGGAGGGGGCTGACGGGTCTGTGCGGGGGGTTGCGAGGGGAGGTGTGCACACATTTCATGTACGTCAGCGTCCCCCCCCCCCCCCCACACACACACACACACAGCTGACAAACTGTGGGAATCACTGAGGGAGAAAGGGAAAAAAAATCCTCCTTATGTTGCCAACACCTGTGATTCAAAACATCCGTCTGCAGCATCTGGGGCTATTTTTAGCAGATATTGATCAAATTACATGATAAAGTATTTTCACGGCACACCGGAGGGTCGTGAAGGACGCATCCGCTGGCATAAATGTCACCATTGCTGACACCGTATCGCGCTAAAAGTCAGTTCTGTAAAGATTTGTACCCGCAGATTATTGATTTATAAAGTGTCTTCACATAAGACCTTTTTCCACTGATTCTGCTTTCTACCAGGTATAAACCTCGGGTTGTCTTGGTTTGTCTGAGTTTTAGTGATCACTGTAATGCCTACAGTGTGCATGTGGGTCGATTACAAAGCCTGCAGCGGCATAAGACCGTTAAATTGCTACCTTCCCACACAAAATGAGAACAAACGAGTTTGTTGAAGAGGGTCTTGCACGTTGTGACCTTGTCTAGTTTCAGGATTTGTTTCACTTGACTGACAGAGCAGTTTAGTCAGTGTCAATTTCTGTCCAGTTGACACAAGCGACAAAAGCTTATCAAAACTGAAAAAAAAATCCATTCACTAAACTGTATATTAAAAAAAAGTGGGTGCGTGAAACAAACAAAAGATATTTTACTCAAACTACATTTTAGATTGCTAAAACTACCGAATAGTACAATTATTGTACAAATGTGCATTTTAGACTTGAGATTTCAGGAGTTATTTTAATTGTATTTATTTTGTTACTGTAGTACGGTCGTATGGAAGGAAGGAAAGTCGAACAGTCATTTGGGGATTGTAGTCTACTTCACATTATTATACAATACTGATTGACTTTTATTTTTTTAGCGCTTGACATATACTCACTCCACAGCCATTTATATAAACAAAGAAAAAAAACACAAAGTAATAAGACCTAAACTAAAACAAGCATTGTCAAAATAAAAATCGACAAATATGCTTTCAGAATTGATGCGAGTTGAATTGAAAAAAAAAAGTCAAATGAAGAAATAGTATCACGAGAAATTCAAAAGTTTTATAACCAAGTAGTCTTTTTGGTTTTAAATGTTAGACGTAAATGCAAATGGCCGATTACCAATACCAAGCACTGCGACTGGGCCGATACTAGCCTTATTTTAAGGTACAGTATTGGGTACTCATGGTCGATACCAGCCATTGATACTTATGGCTGGTATACTCAAGTATAGCATATTGGTGAACCACCATGTGCATCAGATAGGGTCTTTGTTCACAATTTTTGTGTGAATTCAAATGTTATATATCAGAAGTAGTTTGACATGCTTGGTATCACTGAGTTATGAAAGAGTGACTACTCGTTCAGGTATTGGTGTGGGAAAAAAGTGGCATCCAACATCCCTATATTTAAATGAACAGACTGTTGTTGGATGTCCAGATTAGTTTTAGCTTCTAATACGTTGCACTTTGAACTTGTTGATATGTTGCTGTAATATTTGTGCTTGCTGATATGTCAATGCACCACATACACACAGTTTCATTGCTGCCTTGTATTGTCGTTATTGGTGCTCGTTTTTTGGGCTCTGCTAGCGCGAGGATGAACTGCTCGGCTCAGGCTCCGCCCCTGATTGTCATTGTAACGAAAGCCACACCAGCTATTGGCCCTCCTAACATGAGGCAGCAATTTCAACAAGGCAATAAATATGGTGTGGAGTGTGCTATATTTTTTGTGCTCATTCAGTCTTTTGACAAGAGCTTGTCACAGACATGTTATTATGACACCTGTTTTGAACTGTGAAGAAAGTTGCATCGCCAGTTGATAGCTGCATAGGCAAGTGAGGACACAACGGTTGAGTTGCTGAAGCTGAAAGATGCTCCGTGACAGTAAACAGCAGCGCCAACTCTCATGTCACAAAGCCTTTTCCACTTGCGTACACTTCCCGTCATCTTATCGCAAATCATATGATTATCGAGATCATTTCAATTTGCCATCTCTGCCCAAACACGCATTCATAAATGAGGCTTAACGCATGCAGAAAATGCATTTCAACTTAATCCTGTTTGCTCGATTAATGGCGTACATAATGAGCACAAGCTGAAACGAGAAGCTCAGCGAGCTAATCAACTGCTCGTGGCGCCATTTAAACAAAGTGGGATTTACATTTATGATTATGATTTTGCAACTGCGTGTGCGTAATGCACTTCTGACATGACTTTGCATCACCAGGGCTCTTTTCAACTCACTACAGTCAGGTCAAGGTTGGACGGTGGAGACTCTGATGTTGAACGTCACCTTTTTTTTCACTCCCTGCTTCTCTTCTTATTGGCCAAAAATAACCAGCCTAAAAATCAAAGACGCTATTCATTCTAGTTTTGAACTTGTCGAGTTAATAACGCGAGTGCGTGAGTGTGAGCCATTGCATGACCACCACCTTCCTTATTTCTCATGAGAGCCATGTAACACATCACCTTTTCACGATTACACTAATCAGCGGTGGCACATTTCTCACATCAACACGTCTCACAACTCCATCCTCCCTCTGCTCGCCTCTGTGCACCCATTTGCGTGAGGACATCCGATACTCTTAAATAAGATGCAAATTAAAGATCATTTGATGTGAAGCGGTGGCATTTAAGCGCTTTGGGATCGATTTGGAAAAATGTCCCATCTTCCTGTGTCTGAAGGGTAACAGGCGGTGCGAGGCAAGAAGCGAACACCACATTAACTGTGGTCACTCACCTGTGGTGGCCTTTGCAACCTCGCAGCAAGACTGCCAGATGACGCCCAAGAGGACAGTCAGCCAAATAATGGGCCGTCGCTTCGCATCGCAGTCATCACATTAATAGACACCGCGAAGGGGGAGCTGCAAATACGTATGACGGTGTGAAACAATGGCGGCAAGGCACCATAACCGGTCCATTTGCCTGCAAACAAACCCCTAGGTAGAGGAATCTGGACAATATGCGTGTCTGTGTTTTGTAACAGTGCAGCTATTTGCGTCACAGGCTAACAGCTGGTCTCGCTCTGTCTTATCTGTGTCACTTCACCGTTTTTATCCCGTTGTGTAAAATATATTTTGTCCTTTGGAAATTAATTTGTGTACTTTTCATCAGTTGTCAATTTGTTTAGAGAAGGACTGCTCAAAACATGCCTTAAGCATTGTGACCGATTTGTAAAACGTGTAACTCCATGACATGGCATGTGTGCACCTCTTGTTCCCACTCGAGATAACCAGTCGAGTGCTCGTCACAGATAACTATCGCTCCACAAACACATTCAAGTCTCCTTTCCCAAAGCAGATATCGGTGCCAAATGGGAGGCTCGTTATAGATCAAGCAAGGCTAACTGTTAGCTCGTCTGGTCACTACATTGTGTTTGCAAGCTCTTTGTCATTTTTGTTGTGCTAAGTGACTTGTGACACCTGCTACACAAACAGTCAATAAACCAGTTGTTCCTCTTTTCTTTCTTTTTTTTGTTGTCCTGGAGTAGTGAAAGCAAGTCTCTCCCTAATTGGCTGTTTTATGTGAAACACTGAACTCACTGTTGACCAGGTCTAACATTTCTTTGTTAGTCATGACCATTTCGTTGAGCAAGAAGAGGACCTGAAAAAAATCACTGGTAATGCACAGAACAATATCTTAGGATAATCTTTCAAGGCATCTCAGGAACAGGCCTTAGGGCAGGGGTGGGCAATTATTTTCCCGAGGGGGCCAAATGAGAAGCAGAAAATATTGTGGAGGGCCGGGCCAAAAGTTAGAAATAGAAATAGAAAATAAAAAAGATAGCACAATGTATGCCAGTAATAGTGTAACATTCTCCTCCACCATCACACTCAGCAACGGTTCTCCTCAAGGATGTGTACTGAGCCCCCTGTTGTTCACGCACTACACAATTGACTGCTCTCCGACTCTTATTAGCGGTCCAGTTTGCGGAAAGGTTTTAACATGATAACAATCAAACCATTCTAGGAAATGTTCATTTACTCGAGCCACAAGCAATTCACTCAGAGCATGGAATTGGCGGAATCGGATTGAGTAAGAATCGCTTAATGTTTTTCAAAGTCTCGTAGATTTGAGTCTTTCCGACTCCAGGCGTCTCCTAGGCGTTTTGTACTTTGTCACCCGCTTCGTTTAATCAGATACATATAACTTTCCCTTCCATGGTCATTACTCTCTCCCTCTTTCTTTGTCTTCCCCTCCTTCCCTGTGCTCTGCAACTTGAAATAACTGCGCCGCCTGGTGTTGAAATACCTGTCATAACAGGTCCAAACGAAATGAATGCAATCAAACCTTAATTTTGCACCAATCTTCGGGGGGGCGGATTAAAAATACCAACGGGCCGGATTCGGCTCCCGGGCCACAGTTTGCCCACCTCTGCCTTAGGGGAACTGGTTAAATTCCTATGATAAATTTATATTTGCAGGTATTTTGAGGGATACAATTTGGTGACATGTTCAGGTTATTTCTTTTTTTTTTTACACTGACAAAGAAATTGTTTTCATGTTGGTTTGTTTGTGAAGATTATTCAAAATATTTCCAGTACATTTTTATAGGCAATGAAAACCACACTAACATTGCCGATTGTTTAGCACTTTTGTTACCAATGGCAAGGATGGTAGATTTGTGAGATGAAATGTCAGAAATGTGTTCAAAGTCTTGTTCATGATGCCAGATGATTTCGATATCATTGAATAATTATGTAACTTGATAAAATAAAAAGCACCGGTAGTTCTGTGCGGGAGGTCTGCTCTAGGATGTGGTTTGGTGCTAATCCTAATTTGAACAGATCAGCATCAGCAGAGGCTTCCATGGCTGTTGATTAGCATAAGCTCCCGTTGATGGTTAACATGACGTTATATCCACTAACACTGGATATAATAGATTGATCAAGTTGCTAATGCTACGAAGAGCGGAACAGAGTCTTAGGGATTATTCATATCCATCACATCTGTCTGCCCCTATAGAAGCAGCAAATGCGTTTCCGTACATGCCTGGCGGTGACTTATGTGGGTCACCCATGCCCTACGGTGCAGCACGCCCCGTCGTATAGCCGAGGTGTGCCGATGTCAGCTTGCATTTAGCGAAGACAGGATGATGAACCGAGGATGTGTCCTTGTTAGCTCCGGAAAGCTTCAAGAGTAAAATAATAATAATAATAATAATAATAATAATAATAATAATAATAATAAAAAGATGAGACTGGTAAATGCAGGGATGGATGAAGGCAGTTCGGGCTTGGGTGCTGATTCCTAACAATGACTGATATCAATGCCAGCGGGGCAGCTTGAAGGCCACATGGAAGACATCGTACTGATCTATTCCTGGAGTACAATTGGAACTGAAGTAGCATACTCATGAAAAGAATTCATTTATCCCAAACTGTCAGTACAGCGCATCGTAGGTTTACAGCCAAGATGTTTTTCTATATCCTTTATCACTTACTTTTGCAAACACAGCTGTAAAATCACAACTATAGTACAAGAACTGTATTTTCAAGGACAAAAGGCGCAGTTTTTTTTTTCATACTTTGGCCAGGGTTTGCGACTTGTACTCTGGAACAAATAATATGTGAAATTATAAACACATTTTTGTTGTTCTCTTTTTTATTTTTATTTTAAATTGCCATGTTTGTTCTTGGTGTTGGATTTTATCAAATACATTTCCGCAAAAAATGTGACCCATACCCCAGTGCATTTTTTTTCTTTATTATGCATTTTATGGCTTGTGCAACCTATACGCTGGAGTGATTTATAATTCGGAAAATACAGTATAAAAGTAATTACCACGTATTCTTACGCCATTCTGCAAACTGATCTCAAAAGGTCATATGCCATTACCAATGTACACCAAGGACCCCATGTATAAAGATAACATATCCACTGGTTCTATAAAAACTAAATAAATCAAAAATAAAGTAGAACTTTCAGGTTGTAGGGTTTCAAAGTAGGATTAGGGTTTTCAAATAGGTCTTAAATTAGGTTTGGTTTCACAATGGTGGTCTTCAGTCAACCAAACAGAGTCGGACCAAATGCACATGAGCTCGTGAAGAACATGCAAACTTCACACAAGATGGCCTGGCCAAAATTCAAACCTACAACCTCAGAACTGTGAGGCAAACATGTCAACCACACTTAGTCGATTTAAACGGCTTCCCTCATCGCATACATGTTCTTTTCGAGAATGTGTATGGAGGCAAAATATCCTGAACTTGTGGAAGTGGAAGGAAGTATCACCAGGAACACACACACACACTCCTGTCACAGTAGGTCTAGGAATAGATTTGTCCAATACACACCCATCCGGCAAGGCCTTTCTATTGTGCCTACTGCTGCAGCCTTCGAAGATAATTGGAAGCCCAGCATGAGTAACATCATCCCACCTTAAAATACTCTTGGTTTAGGTGTCGCATGTGGACTACAGAAATTGTGTTGACGTCTGAGCTAAGACAAGAACATCGAACGATTGCCTGCAGTGGTTATTCAGGAGACCCCGTTGTTTCCGGGATCGCCAATGTAAACAGGATGCTCACGTGAGCGTCCCTCCCATCTCCCCACTTCCTCCAGCATAGTCCCCCTAGCCCAACCTTGAAGCCTCCTTCATCCGAGCGAGATGATGCATCATCAGAGGAACAACTTTGCAGCAGGCTTTGACTTTCATGCTCCAACATTTCGGAGGGGTGATTAGATGGACACGATTTTTGTTAGTGGATGTTTGTGCATATTAGCAATGAACAAGAAGTAAATTAGGAGCATATTACGCTGGCATAGCAGACTGCACGTTTCAACAAAAGGTCCTAAAAATAGTACAAATGTGCCCATGTGACATATTGAGGCTAAAAGCTTTTGAATAATTTGTTTAGTACGACATGTGCAAACCCCTCTCTGCCCACACTCCCCACTTGAGACACTGCATTCACAGATATTTCTTCCTTATTCACCGGTTTCGTTTACTGTACAATTCAACACCTCTCTCAAACCACTTCTCCTATTGGCCGCGTTGTTTTTCGTCACTGCGCGCTGTCTTCCAAACTGAACGTTTTTCCAATTTCCAATTAAAGTGCATCTGTGGTCATGTCGCTTTTACACTCACTGGCGTCACCATTCAGTGCAGTAGCAAAAGCTAAGCAGTCTCATCATATGATATTTTGAGATTACCCACAGCACGCAATTAACTAGGACCAAATATGGACAAGCCGGACTGCTGTCATCATCGACTTGCACCATCCTGCCATGTGGTAAGCACCACAAAAACCAAGAGCAATGTGAAAAGGACTTAGACCTTCTAGCATCTACTGTATTTAGAATTAAAAAAAAAAAAACGAGGTAGCTGCTGTTTCTGTTTACCGCATCAAAAATGTAAATTGTCTAAACGCTCTCACAATAGGCCAAAAGCACCTGTATATAGACCGTGCTGGCACATTAAACGGTCCCTTAAAAGTAGATAGAAAAGCTGAACTTAATTTGCTTCCTTCACACTTGTTTCAGAAATGGAACATTACAGTGGACCACCAACGTGCAACATGACTTTAAAAGACGCAAGACGAGTCGATGGCGACACGTGGACAATTCGTTCACCTTTGCTGCCCCAGCACAAAAATGTACAATCGGTACAATCGACATGTTATCCACACAATAACCGGTCAAAGCAAACAGTTCCTGCA
This sequence comes from Hippocampus zosterae, assembly GCF_025434085.1. Taxonomy (NCBI): domain Eukaryota; kingdom Metazoa; phylum Chordata; class Actinopteri; order Syngnathiformes; family Syngnathidae; genus Hippocampus; species Hippocampus zosterae. The sequence goes on from NC_067465.1 coordinate 13,668,801, forward strand.
AACTAAGCAATTGATTGTGTTGCAAACACAAGATTAGTAGAAAAGCGTTCAGATCTGATTCGCTACAGTGATGATCAGAAAACACCGAAATGAAAGTACAGAGCAGCAAATAATTTGATTCAATAGTTAGAAACATCATTATAGCTGCAAGCAATGATGGACGGGCCCTGGCACTCAAACTTTGACGCCATGCTCAGCCCACGTTAGTTGATGTTGAAGGCTTGACAGATGAGTGTTACCCATTTGTGGGATACCCACTTCTGATCCCACATTGGAATTTGTTAAAGCACAAGCCTTAAAATGTCTGCATCAGACTTGGCTTACTCCCAATTCACTTTCAAGCAGACTTTTTCCTGCATCCTCTTAGTAAAATTAGACATGTCCGCTTAAATTGCAGCAATCTCTAAGACTGATGCCACGGGCGCTACTGAGGGAGGAGATTTTTTTCGTGGCGAATCCTGAAAATGATCATCTAACTTTGAAGCCGTGCTCCTCCCACGTAAGATTGTGTTTCCTTAAAAATGACTGCCTCTTTTTTCACCTCCATGCAGGCGACGTTTTGTATCAATCGGTGAAACTGGTGTTTAGGGGCACAACCGTCAAGGGACCATTGAGTGAGTTTTATAATACATTAGATTGAGCACATTTAAAGCGATACATGTGTTTACAAAAAAGCTTTGGGGCATATTTAGTCCCTCAAAAAGACATTTGGGAATAATAATGAATGATTCAAATAAACAAAAGCGGAGGTTGCAGTACGTCCTTCCAGTCACCATGTCAATAATTGGAAAAACACAAGAGCCTATACAAGTTCGCACATGCTTATTTGAGAATCTCTCCCTCCCCCCAGTTTGTGTTTGCACTGTAGTCAAATATGTGAATGAGAGGTCAGGAGATTGCGCAACATTTTCCTCCACCAAACCAAACTGTTGGTCAGGGAGGTCCTTTTTTAAATGTATTTGTCTAACATTGCCAACAAGTATGACGCCTCTAGTGGGAAATAGAGACACTAAAACAGACTGGACATGGTGGAAGTGACTGGCACATGGCGCCCCAGGGAAGCTTTTTGTGGAGGTGGATGTTTCGACACGGCGATAAGGCGGTGTGAGTCGACAGGACACCTGATAAGCAAACCTGACTGTCGGGTTTGGCAGGCTGCTCGGTTTGTCAAGTGACGCCTGAGCAAAATTCAGCAGAAGTGCACCTGGCATTGAATTGGAGCTTATACTCATCACTGAAGGCAAATCCTGACTATTCCGTTCCAATATGCTAAGTAGGACATGTGAGGCTTACAGTTGTGCCGAATGACTTCAGCTCAGATCCTAGCCCTGTTTTGTGGAAGTATTGTAGTACTACAAGCTCAATGTTGCACCACTCAGGTCACACCTCAGTGGAACCTTAAAACTCGAACACATTCGGCAACCTCCAAAGTGGCTACCGGTCCAGGTTCTATCCAGCCGTATTCGCTCAAATTCATTTTGGATTGACTCAGAGCTCACTCGATACGCCAATTAAAGCAAGTGATAAAGGAAATGGATGGAGGGAATTTTGGTCAATTTCCAAAATGGTTGACCCTTGAGGCCCTCTGCTTTTGATGTACTGTTTTACTGCATCTGGGATTGTTAATATAAGCTACAAGTCATTTACCTTTAGTGGACCCATTTAAATTCTCACACAATCACAATTTCAACACAGGATCTGTGTCTAAGTAGTTTGTGACCTTTTTTTAATTTTATTGTTAATATTGGATTATATGGGTTTTCGCAAGCAGGTAGCATGATGGTCTTGCCGTGTGGTTTACATGTTTTCCGATTTTCCAATATTCCAGCTTCTTCCACATTACAGAAACTCACATGTCAGATATATAAACGGCCCTCAGTTGTCACACAGATCCAAATGTGTGTGTCAATGGTGTCAACATGTTCACTAGGAATGGCTGGCGACCCCTCCACAATGGGTTTCGCCTCATGCAAATAGCTGTGGATGAAAAGATGCTCAGAATGATTGGCAACTTTATGAATGTTAAGGTCAGGCCCAATATGTTCAAAAGTCCTCTCATACAGAGCACTTCAAGCACCATCACTTTGTAGTAGTACATTAGCTGTCTTGTTTTACACTCGGGAGAACCTCCTGAAAGAAGTGCGGGGGAATAGAGTATCAAGGGGAGCCAGATGGCTTCGTCTGGCAAACTACATCCTCCAAAAGCGCCAAGGACACAGTTTCAAAAGAATTTAGTACAGCTGAACATGGAACGTGGACAGAGGGGTCAGATGCGGTATTTGAGACCGGAGTCCTAGCTGTAGAGACCTTATCAATGAAAAACTGAAGGAATCTGTTACACATCTCGGGTGAAGAATCCGAGCAAGTAGGCAGAGGGGGTTTGAGTACAGAATCCCCTGTACTCAAGTGGCCCTTGTACATTCCATCCTGTAGACTTGGGCCCCCTGTCTCCTTATCTTAAGTCAACAGTCTCAAACTTGGGCCTTAAACTGGACAGTGATTTCAAACTCGATCTGCAAATTGGTGCTGTTGTTAAATCCAGCTTCTTTCACCTTAGACAGCTGGCCAAAATAAAACCTCTCCTCTCACATAACACTTTGAGACAGTAATTCATGCCTTTGTCACATCCCGGCTCGATTACTGCAATGTAGTCCTCCATTAAGCGCCATCAGCTGGTCCAGAATGCCGCTGCTCGCCTCTTGACTGGTACTTGTAAGAGGGAGCATATAACTCCTACTCTGGCATCCCTTCACTGGCTCCCCATTCATTTTAGAGTTATTTTCAAGATCCTCCTCTTTGTTTTCAAATCTCTGAATAATCTCGCGCCACCTTACCTCTCTGAACTCATCCGCCCCTACACACCTGCCCGGCGCCTCAGGTCTGTGGACCAGTCTTTGTTAGAAGTACCAAGAACTAATCTGAGGCTCAGGGGGGATCGAGCCTTTTCTTTTGCTGGTCCCTCTCTCTGGAATGACCTCCCACTGAACATTCGGCAAGCCTCCTCGCTGCCCATCTATAAAGCCCTCCTCAAAACTCACTTGTATTCTTTGGTATTCGACTCAGCATGACTTAGAATTGTTCTTGGTTTTACTGTTTGGTGCTTTCTACTGCCTTTATTACCGATTTGTCTTACTGTTTATTGTGCATGTTAAATTGCTCCATGTACAGCACTTTGTATGCAGCGATGGCTGTTTGAAAATGCTCTATAAATACTGTTGACTTGAATTGTGATTAACATTTAAAAAAATTTTTTTGATTAAAATACAGAACTTTATTTGATGACCAGGTTGTTAATTCATCACTGGCTCGTCAATCTCACCTAAAAAGACAAGTAGATTAGTTTAAAAAAAAAAAGTCAAGCTATAAAAGTCTAGTGGAAAATTTGAGCGCACCTAACTTTTGTGTTGGTGCACTAAAGAAAAAAGGTCGGGTGCACGACCGGACTGTGCAGTATTATAGTAGCATTGTCAGTATTCTCTAAGATTTATGGAAAAAATATATATACATTCAGTATATATACCATAAAATCACATTGTCATGTATATTAATATTATGCACCCTCTGTCTCCATTGTGTTTTGGTTTAGTTTGGTTTCGTGCACGTGGCACTTAAATTGTATTAGTCTTGGAAATGCGCTTAAAAAACCCAAACGTCTTGTCAAGTAAAATCTCATAGAGCGCCCTCATTCTCCCCAGAGGGCGAACATTTACTCAACCCCCCCATCACATGCCTCTGCTAACCACACAATAATCCCCCTTCCCCTCCCTTTCTCTTGTGATCCAGGGAAACCCCAAAACATTGAGAGCTCCGAGCGGGTCCAGCTGTCGGGGATGTACAACGTCCGCAAAGGGAAGCTGCAACTGCCCGTCAACCGCTGGACCAGGCGGCAGGTTATCCTTTGCGGGACCTGTCTCATCGTCTCCTCTGTCAAGGAGAGCCAGACGGGGAAGATGCACATCCTGCCGCTCATAGGAGGGAAAGTATGTCACGTCGTCAATTTGTCGTGTCCTCAAATTGCTCTGCCAATGCGGTTCGTTATCCATTTCAGATATGCTCCAGAGCACTAACAGTTGTCCTTGATGTGTTCACCTTGAAGTCTGTTTATTTTCAAACCTAGTCAATGTTTCTGCATATAATACACAATACAATACAATCGTATGTGTGTTATATAGAAGGAGGAAAAAGTTCTCCAGGATCGGTACCTTGCTTCTTAGCTTGCTGATGAACCAATCCTTTGAATCAGGTGTTGTTTTCAACAGGGTGAGATGGAAAACAGGCAGGACACCCCTGTTGTCGGCACTGGTAGCATAACTTAATTTTGAACTAATTTACCGCGGGCATAGCCAATGAAATGGCCAACAACACCCTCTTGCTACATTTGTGTGTGCGTGGGTGTTAATGTCTGCAGGTGGAGGAAGTAAAGAAGCACAATCACTGTTTGGCCTTCAGCTCGGCCGGGCCCCAGAGTCAGACGTACTATGTCAGCTTCGACAGCTTCACAGAACACCTCCGCTGGCACAGACATGCTGCCAAGGTAAGAGAGAAAAGCAAGCGAGGGAATGGGTTGTGCTTATGCATATACTTTATTCGCGGGTCAGCCGCATTACAAATCACACGCGCACATGAGCACTGATAAAAAAATTCTAACCTCCCCAAAGAGTACACAGCATGTGCAAGCACAGCAAAGTGAGCATACTTCATCGCAGTCCACACTTTAGTGTGGAACTCAAGGGTCACATCACCCTCTAACCCCCTGCCCCCACTCTTTTTCTCTCTCTCTCTCTCTCTTTCTCTCTCTCTCTCTCTCTCTCTCTCTCTCTCTCTCTCTTTCTCTCTCTCTCTCTCTCTCTCTATCATTTGAACTCAAGTAGGTTATTGCGAGAAAACCTCTTTTCTAAATATTAATAGGGACATGCGTGTCGCCGGCACCCAGAGGGACACTCATAATAGAAGCCTGCATCGAGGCAGCACATGCCCAAGCCACGGCCGTACAAACGCTTTTGTTTGGCTCCCCTCAGACAAAGGTGGCTGCTGTAAGTGTCAGTTGCACAGTCTCTCAGGCTATTGGCCCGGGTAAAGTAGGACTGAAGGTTTCCACTGCGGAGAATGTTGCGACAGGGTAGTTTGCATTCAAGCACTGCCTCGAGCAAGACACAAAGATACCAGCTGATAAAGGACATAACCTTCTCCAACTTCCCCTTTGACATTGATTTTATTTTACTTACCTACCACCATTGTGGAGAATTTCCCCTTAGGGGTCAGTAAACGCCTGCGAATGACAGGCAACCAGTTCAGGGTGTACCCAGCCTACTGCATGAAGACAGTTGGGTTCGGTTCCAGCACGCCTTGCAACCCCTTGTGAGGAGGATGGATGGATGGCTCAATAATGATGATTTTTTTTTTTAATTGTTATTCATGTATTTATTTAAGGGAGAATTCCCCATTGGGCATCAGTAAAGTATATTGCATCACATTTTTTCCCCTACCACCAGTTGTGGAGAATGACCCCTTCGGGATCAGTGCCGTAGGATGATAAATAATTTCACCTACCAGAAACCACCAGAAATGTCCTTTATATATTAATATATATATTTCTATATATATTTATTTTGCTGTAAGGTGCCACTGATAATTTTATGACACCGAATTTCATGCTGTCGAACAAGAAAGTGTCCACATATTAGTCCCGTACTGTCTATATTTGATGTCCTAGCCAACGAGCAAGTGATGCGAACACAAGCAGTTAGCTGAATAACACGATGATGTAACGTGCATTAGGTCACCGAACTAACCCCACTTTCTCTTTCTTCTTTGCGAGTTCAAAGAAGATTGGCCACTGAATGCCATTTGACCCTTCAACTATAATCTGGATGCACACAGAGTCGTCCAGCTAATCTTGTTGAACTGCTTGCTCTCATGTGCTGTGTATTCGTCCTTTCTAGATGGTGTCGCAGAGGATCAACTCTGTGGATCTGTCCTGCTGCAGCTTGGAACAGCTTCCCTCCAACCTCTTCTACAGTCATGACCTCACCCATCTCAACCTCAAACACAACTTCCTTCCCGCAGACCAGTGGCTGCAACAGCTGCAGAGGTACAACGCGATAACAGAATTAGCGTTCATCTGTTTGATTAAAACTGAGAGAAATCTTTGTAGAATGAGATAAGATGAGCCATTGTGAAAGGAGAGAGTGTGTTTTAAGATCCCAACCAGATTTTTTTTTTAAGTGAGAGAAGGGCACATGTGACAAAGGGAAAAAAACCCCCAGCATGTTCTTGATGCTCTTATGTTGTGTGGTGGACTCGAGATGACCAATACAGCATACCGCACATCTAACCATATCTCCACTGACCAGCCCAAATCTCCTTCGCCAAACAAGATCTTTGTCATAGTAGCGAGGCTTCCTGTGAGAGGCAGCTTTGTGCATCAAATAATCAGTAAGATATATCTGACAATTCGGCCAATACTGACTCCCATTGCAAGGGCAGGATAAGGCTTGAATTTGAATTGTGTGCGTGTGCGTGTGCGTGTGCGCGGGCGGGCAGGTGTATACTCTGCTTGACATTTGCAATGATCAACCCTAACTATTTTCTGGGCAGATCAAGGGGGAAAGTCAGCATTTCATAGGTTCATATTTACTGATTTTGATTGATCACGATAGGGGAAAATGTTCATACTCGCCCCCATATTGTGTGTCTGTGTCCGTGCCCGTTGAGCAGATGACCAGTTTGGACCACTTATATGTCCACCTGCAGTCTGAACAACAGGAATAAGGGGGGCACACACAGGGGCCGAAGAGACTAGCCATATCAGCATGTATTGTATTGTATTGTATATATCAGGCAGAGCCAAATGAGCCCAGAGGGCCATTTTCATCAGCAGGGACGCTTTTAATGTCACTGACTGACTGGCCCTTCTCGCTCCCTGTCTTCATGGGCACCATCTGCTGCATGCTCATTGCGGTACTCGATTAAAGTACCACAGCCAACGTTTATGGACAGTACAGTATTTGTGATTATATGTGCAGTCACGTGAATGCAAAAGGCCACGGGTGGCTTTATTTATTTATTTTTTTGTGCTGCTTAAGGTTGCTGCCGGATTACGTTTATTATATGCGCTTGCAGAAAGAGAAAAGTCCGACCTCTTCCAGGGAAAGTAAATGTCCATCGGCTACATAGTCTTGTTGTTCAAATGCAATGCCTGGAATGTGCGTGTGTGGTTGCACTCGTGTAATCTGAGGTTCCTGAATGAGTCGGCCGCTTATGATGTTCTTCCATGGTCATTCATAGAGAAGAAACATGTTATGTTTTTTTTTAATTCTACAATTTAAAACAGTACCCGTTTCTTTAAATAATGTTTCTGTGGCATGCGTTAGTCAAAATACCCAAATGATCCATCGTTGTGTACCACACTGCACATTCCTTCACATTATTATTATTTTTTTTTGATGAATTTACCGGTAGTCGTTTTGAGGGGCTGTCCCACTCCAATTTAGGCAAGAACATGACCGCATACCGCGCCACATATACTGCTGTGTCAATGGCGACTTAGGCTGTGGTTGTGAAGCTGACTCGGGGCAGCCTGTCCACAGCGAATTCTGCTTGAAACAAAAACCAGAGTGGAATATGATGACCTTCCATTGAGGGCGTTAGATTACAGAACACCCCCCCAAACAAGTGAAATCTGCCATAACCTTTGGCCACAAGCCGACGTGGAATTTTAGGTAAGATAACCCATGTTAAACTAAAAAGAAAAACATTTACATGATTAGAGGCGCACATTTCAAGTCCAACTGGTACTCGTTCACTGCGCAATTAGGAAACGGAATGTCGGGTGGAAATCTGACCTCTAATTTTAATATGTACGTACAAGTCCCAGGAAGAAAAAAGAGAGTGCTTGGTTGTTTAATTTGACACTTGATGGAGTGGGCAAGGGACTCCAGGCACCCAACGATTTGTTTGCAACCACTTAAAAAGTTAATTTTCATAATGTTTCCTTTTAAATGTGAGTGAAGCACAGCTTTCCGCACTGGCCAAACATGGAAACATTCCTTTAGTGCTGCCAAACCTGAGTAGGCTCATCCTCATTTGACTCAGCCTGATGACACAAAAGGAGGTCAGTAATGAGAAAGACGTGTTTAGCCGAGAGTCGAATTCTTTTTTGCAGCGTTACCAGAAGGACCAAAGCCTTTATGGATGTGTGTGTGCATACATGCGTGTGTGTACTTTTTGGACAGTTTTGTGAAAAGCTGTTTTGGGTTGCATAAAAATACCAGCTGTGTGTGTGTGTGTGTGTGTGTTTTATTTGTTTGGTTGTTTGTTCATAACATCAAACTTGGGATTTTGTTAGATCTCCCAAAAGGAGGGCCACGCGTGGCCATGCTGCCTGCCTCCTTTCTCTGCCATCTTTGCTCTGTTGGCCAAATACTTAGTGGCAGATCAGATAGGCAATAATCAGACTCGCCATTTCCTCTGGCATCAAACTGCCTTAGTTCCCAGCATGCATCTCTCTCTGTCTGAGCCTGAGCTCATTCCTCACTGGCCATGCAAATGCTTTTGGCTTCTTTATTTATATCTGTGGGGATGCTTTTGCAATTCACGAGGGACAGCTTTTGCCACGAATGAAGGTATTCATAGTAAAAGTTGACCAAGTGTGACCGCGATGCTTAAAATATCTCAAATGAAGGCCTCGTTTAAATATATGCAAAAATGACTTTAATTCTTCAATTCTGGTCATAAAAAAATCCACAGATAGATTATAATTGTAGCATTTCGGTAAAGCAGAGATTTAAATGAATGGAACCATCAACAACATTTGCGACTCACGACTAATTTCGGGTGGACACTTTGGCATAAATACCTCTCATGTCACAAATAAGGGAGATGTTCTGTAGAACAGTCAAGTATAATGAAAACATTTATAATAGTCTGTATTTTTCTTTGTTTACCCACCGCCAGAAGTTCCCTTTGGGTGTCATAGAAAAATATATGCACTTATTTTATTTGCTCTGATGTCATGGTGCTGAATTAGAAAGGGTACGTTTTGTCTGGTGCTCTTTCATTCTGTAGACATGACACGGAAATTAAAACCACCCAATTGCAAAATGACGCACAAATAGGCTTTGAAAACAGTGTTGACGAGGGCATTGAATCTCTCAAAGTTGACCTGCTTTGGTCTCTAGTGGGAATTCAGCGCATGGACCTGGTGGCGCAGAACTCCGTTTTATTCCATTTGTTTCAAAGGATGTGATCAGTGCCGTGTGGTTTTGGCTGATTAAGCACACTGCAGTGGTGGCACAGCAAATAGGAAATTGGTCACGTCGTGACCAGTGCTCATAAAAAAGCAATAGCTGGCAAACCACTGCCAAATTGTGCACTTTTGCACAGACCTACACAGTGCATTTGCTTTTGCGATATTAGTCAAAGAGTAATAAATCCAATCTCTTTGGTTTCTTTCACCACAGGCCATGCAAATCCCCCCCCCTCCACCCCCCATTGTGTGCAGTGAAACTGTCCTCTAATCCTGCTTAGAGACAAACAGATTTGTTTGATCATAAACTCGCTGGTGGAGATAAAATCACTGGAGCGGCTTCAGAGAGATACAGAGAGGGCGCAGGAGCGTAGTCGACGATGGCACGATAGGACAGATGAGCAGAGGAGTAGGAAAGTGATACAGGCATTACTCAGCAGATTGCAGAGGTTGATTGAATGGCTGAATGACACACACAATGCCTGCGGTAGTCACCCTCAGCAGGAATGACTCGCCGGCTCTTATCAATCGCTGAGATGTGTTTTTTTATTTTATTTTTATTTTTTTACCTTCATGTGCAGTGTATGTGTAAATAGTAAGATGAAAAACATCCATTGTGGCCATTTTAAACAACTACCCCGACATTGTCTCTTTGCAGGCATGTGAGTAAAAACAAATGAGGGGCTGTTGACCCATATGAAGGTCACCCCTCAGCTACGGGACGCCGCTCCAAATGTCACCACCGGGCTCTGTTGTTTGACCTGACAACACAGACGTCAGGATTGCGACTGTTTGCTAAACGGGAAGTCTCCATGAATCTTAACGTCGTGTTGTGTCTCTTAAATGTGTAGGTTCTCTCGCCTGCGGAGTCTCAACCTGTCCAACAACCACCTCAGCCAGTTCCCGCTGGCAATCTGTGACATGCCCATGCTGACTGAGGTCAATCTCAGCTGCAATTACCTGCTCTCGGTTCCCAGCTCTGTGGGGGCCATGACCAAGTAGGTAACAGTAGGGTGTCAGTCTTCAAATTTTTTTGCCCTCTTTTCTTTTTTGTTATTGACATTAGAACTTAGGTCAGGCCATCACTCGATTCAAAGTGGCTGAACTTTTCACCTGACCCGATTGTCAATAGTTTGCAAAGCCAAATGTAGCTGTAACCTAGTAACAACACCAGGCAGCGCAAACGCCACACAGCGCTTCATTAGTTTCAACACGCTCAACACCTTTTGTGGGATTCGCCATTCATGCTCAGCTCGTTTAACGTGCAGAATTAAATGTTTACTCTCTGTCTGTTGTTAACCCTCAGCTTCGCTTTGTTTTACAATCATCTCACAATGAATCGTGTTGTTTAAGGCCGCATGAGATTATTTGAGGTTTTGTCTGGTGACAGTGTGACCTAATACTGATAATCAGATTGGGTGATTTCCCATAGAGGCAATAATTTTTGTATGTGGTACATGGACATATCAACAAACACAAATACCCTCGGCACTACATCAACAACTCCACGAGAAATACATTATGTGCCTGGAATCACAAGGTAACGGTTTTAGCGAGCGGAAATGTGCGCATCCAATGTTTTGGCTTTGAAGTGATAGCAATTCTATCCATAGGGGATGCGAGTGTTTCTGCATGGTATTCAGACGGCGTAGTTGTTTGAAAGTGGCACGGTTCGATGTTGAGCCCAGCTTAGTTGATCATATGGCAGGAGGTAGATGTGTGCGGGCAGTAATTTTTATTGCATAAATTAGCGACTTGTTTACATAACCGTGGGGTGGAAGTGCATAACGACAACAAAAGCCTTACCCGATTGTTAAATTCAATTGATGGTTGGGCTGGCACTCTAAAGACCCAAACCTTCTTGTACAAACAAAAGTTTCCCTGAATATTTATACCTGAAGTTTTCGACTACGCTTTTATTAGGGCGAGAGTTAAAAGTCATTGCATGAGTCACATTCAACTTTTGAGAACGTTTGACAACCGTTCAAAAAAAATGGATTGCCGTTTATTTTTTAAATATCATCACTGAGGCGAGAATTCATATTGTGGAGCCAATTTATAGTTTTCAGATAGCTATGCAAACCACTACCATTGCCAATGCGTGATTTAGCAGCTCTGCTTGGACAGCTTTGATTCAACACGAACACGAAGCCATGCATCCTGCAAGAGTGAGAGCGATGAGAAGTTAATATGTTGGAATGATCTGGTCGGCCTGCACATTCCAGAAGTGGCCAGTAGGGCCGGTTGGGCGCTTGCTGCCATCTGCTGACCATTTTCTGTAACTTCACTGCTTGACAGGCCACAACTCTTTGGTTTCCTTTCCAATCAGTGTCGCGTTTCTGTCCCCCACTGGCAGTTTGCAAACGTTTCTGCTCGACGGCAACAACCTGAGTAAACTACCCGATGAGCTGGGCTCCCTGCAGAGGCTGTCGTACTTGGGCCTCTCCTTCAATCAGTTCAGTCACGTGCCGCAGGTGCTCGAGCGGCTGGCCTCCATAGAGAAGCTGTGCATGGCCGGCAACAACCTGGAAACGCTCACCCTGCAGAACTTCCGGCTGCTCCGCGTCAAACACGTCGATCTCAGGTAACAGCAAAGGACGGAGCGAATTTGTGTCAGGTGGTTTCTAGAAGATTGAACTTTGACTGTGCCCTTAATGATGGAAACCAAAGCAGGGAGACAGCCAGACTGCAGAGAATCAGGAAATGATTTGCTCATTGCGACTCCGACAGGTGTCTCGCCATAGGTTAAGTTGCAATGACTTGCACTATTTGCAAGTTAATGCCTTACCCCTTGTAACTTTGCTCAATCAGTAAAAAGAATTGGAAAACCAACATGCTCTGCGCCATGCTCACGTGTCACCGACCGGGTAGTAGAGTTTTTAGGGCAGTTGTTTTGTGCCTGTCAGCATCAGAATACGTTATGAATCACAGGTTTTTAAAACAGCTAGCATGGCCTCGTAGCATGTCTGCCCTTTGTGAATTTTGAGTCTTCTCTGGCTCCTCCCCCATTCCAGAAACTTGCATGTTAGGCTCGAAATTGTCTATATGTGTGAATGCTTGCTTGTGTGTACATGTCCCCTGCAGTCCTAGATATTTTGTGCCTCTCGCCCAAAGCCTCACTGGAAATCTGAATGAGGATAATAAGCATTGTAGAAAATGCATGGCTGATTTAAAACATAATGTTAATTACAAAATAATATTCTGAATGTGCTGTATGGGAAAGATGGTATGGAACCATTCAGTTACTGTTATGATGTTTGTCTAGGTTTAGGACTCCTATTTACCTTAAATGTATTGCAGGGTCTGAAAAACATGTGCAGGAATCTTCACTGTTATTCAATGAAACATTTCATTGAGGTTTTTTTTTTTTTGGTTTGTTTTTTTCCCCTCAAAAAACATGACTTAACCTCACAGTATGACATACTTTTAGTCAAGGTTGTTCTAAAATATGCAACAGATGGCCACTTGAGCAAGAGGATTTATTTTCACCCTTGATGTGACACACCAGAGGCCCAACTATTAGTATTTGTGTACAAGCAATTAAGAATTCAAGTTTCCCTAACGCGCGCCCTTAAAACATCTGTTCTGTGTTCTACCAGGCTCAATAAGATCTCCAACATGGTGCCGGATGAACCTGACCTGCTAAGGCACGTCACTCAGCTGGACGTGAGGGACAACCGACTGACACAGCTGGATGTCTCTGTGTTTCCCCGCCTCGAGGTGCTTCACTGCGAGAGAAACCGAATCACCAGTCTCAAGGTCAAGGGCTGCCTGCTCAAGGGCATCTACGCCTCCAACAACGGTGGGTCTGAAGCTCCTCCTTCATTTGAGACAAAACCGGCTGATGTGAATATGTAACGTAACGGTCGCCTGTCCTCCCTTTTCCCAGCGACCTGTTTTTGTAGACTACTACAAATGTCTTTGCTGTAGGTTAATGAGTTTGGATTTCTCCCCGCAGAGCTGCAGAGCCTGGAAGTCAGTCCCGTGCCCTCCAATCTTAATTACATGGACATCTCGCGGTGAGAAAAATTGCCAAACACACACACACACACACACACGTGCAAGAACATAAAATGACCTTTAATGTGAAACACGAAAACGGAGGTCAATAGAAAGACAGTAATCTATGAGTTCGATTTATGTTTCAAAGCACTTAATCAGTATCTCAGGCTTGAAAACACTTCCTCCTTGCACCACCATGAATTAAACACACTCGGGAGAAATATTAGCTGCCACGCTTTAACAAACCGCACACCATTTGTCTTTATCATCGCCCCATTTTTTTCCTCTGCCCCTCCGAAGGAACCGTATGGAGTCTTTGCCAGACTGGCTGTGCGAAGCGAAGAAACTGGAAGTGCTGGACGCCAGCCACAACCTTGTCGGCGAGCTCCCAGTGCGGTGAGTGTCCCACTGCGGCGCGTCTGCAGTCTCTAAATGGAGTATGGCGCTGATTTATCCAGCTTGCCCTATGCCAGCCGCTCATCTGTCCTCCACAGAGGGTCATAAATCACACCAAACATTCTCACTTCCCCTCCTTAAAGAAGTCACTTTGTATGCGGCACATCACTCATCTTTCTGTATATACATAAGTGTCCATGCTAGGTCTTTTCTGACAAAGATGTCTGGGTGCTGCTCACTACTGCAGGTTGTTATGCAGCAGCAGCCTGAGGAAGCTGAGCCTTGGGCACAACCAGTTGCAGAAGCTGCCCGAAAGGGTGGAGCGCCCCCTGCTGGAAGTTCTTGACGTGCACCACAATCAACTGTTGGAGCTGCCCTGCAACCTGTTCCTCAAATGTGTCAGGTAGCTGCAAAGAGTGTAGATTGTTGCATTTTCATTGTCTTTTGTGTGGATAGTGTCACCTCCTTTTCATTCACCTTTTTATTTTGTTCCCAGCTTACGATGCGTGAATGCTTCAGCCAATAAGTTGGAGCACTTGCCTCCCTCAACACTGTCTGAGGAGAGCCACAGCATCCTGCAGGAGCTCTATCTGACCAACAACCGCCTGACGGACAAGTGCGTGCCCATGCTGACGGGCCACTCGCACCTTCGGGTTCTTCACATGGCCTACAACCACTTGCAGACCTTCCCTGCCAGGTAACGCTCACTCGTAGTTTATACCAAAGTAGCATCGAAAGTGGGGTTTGCGCACAACACATTTTGAAGTGTGATACACTCCACACATGATGACAATCACAGTTTTCTGAAGAAATTGGAGAGGGAAAAAAAATCATCTAAAATTGTCCATGAGCCGTCTCTAAAAGATAAAGATAATCTCATTCGGGGTCATCTGGCCTTTGCTCACTTTGGACAGAATGAGCCTGATTATACTATGTGCCCCATTTCGGCCTCTAGTCCAAAAACACCTTCTGCACTAACTGAAAGTCTCCACAGTATTCAATATTTTGTCCTCATTCCACCAGCAAAATGGCCAAGCTGGAGGAGCTGGAGGAGGTCGACCTAAGCGGCAACACACTGAAAACTGTGCCCACTACCATCATGAACTGCCGGCGTATGCACACGCTCATTGCTCACTCCAACTCCATTGAGGTCTTCCCTGAGGTCATGCAGCTGATGGAAATGAAGGTAAAGCAACCTTAGATACACTTGCATGCAATAAAACATGACAACGGGATCAAATTTCAAACTGTATTGAAAGATTAGATGATGGAAGCATACCTACTCAAGTGGCTAACAAGTCTATATGCCGCCCGCGTGTTTTGTGCACGTGTTTGTGTCTTCTTGTGACGTTAGTGTGTAGATTTGAGCTGCAACGAACTGAGCGAAGTGACGGTGCCCGAGAATTTGCCTCCCAAGCTTCAAGAACTGGACTTGACTGGAAACCCACGTCTCAACCTGGACCATAAGACCCTTGAACAACTCAAGTGAGTGCGTGCATGTGTAATGAAGCAAATTGATATGGACTTAAAATCTACATTTAAATTAACTAATTTCAGGAAACATGAGCGCTAGTGATTTGACAAGAATGTAAATGCTCAATGAGACAGATTAAAAATATGGAGTGGACTGTATGTGCTATGTAGAAGTGCGCCCGTGCATTCTTTGCTCACTCCTGGTTTATCATGTGCTTGCTTTTATTTTTACCATTGTTTTTTTCTTCTCTCTTTCATTCAAAACGAGTGGATTTAATTCCCTTCTTGTTGCTCTCCCAGTAATATTCGCTGCTTCCGTATTGATCCCCCGCCGACCTTCTCATCGAACGAGGCACCTGGTGGGCCCGCCGTGTGGAGTCATGGTTACACGGAGGCCTCAGGCGTAAAAAACAAGTGAGTTTCATCAGTCAATAATGGAGGGGGGGGGAATAATCAATGGAGCCTCACTAAGTCATTAAGGGTGCCGATTGAAAACGTGCTAAAACATCTCCATGCGGACATAGCGCAGAGAGGCGAGCTGTGCATGCCATTCTTGCTCGTTATACTGGCTGGAGTGGTGTTACCATGGTTATCAGCGTGCTGAGCAATCGATAAGCAAGCAGAAGACTTTCTTCAATAATATCGCGACCGCGCAATATGATTTCTTTCTGTTTCAGACTGTGCGTGGCGGCGCTCTCGGTGAACCGGTTCTGCGGCAGTCGCGAAGCTCTTTACGGCGTGTTCGATGGCGACAGGAACGTGGAGGTGCCCTACCTTTTACAGTGCACCATGAATGATGTGCTGGCGGAGGAGCTGCACAAGACCAAGAGCGAAGAAGACTACATGACCAACACGTTCCTTGTCATGCAAAGGTCATTATGTGTTTAAACATAGCTATGGATGTGTTGTGATGCATTTATTGGTTGTTAAATAGTGCTTTATTTCGGGCAGTGGTTAATACGGCCATCTAACCGTCCTCATCTTGGAGATTCTAATCTCTGCTCCCGTCCTGCTGTGTGGAGTTTGCGTTTTTGCCGAGAGTGCATGGGTGCACAGACTTCCTCCCATTACGAAAACATGCCTTGGATTAATTGAAGACTCTTAAGTGTCCATAGGTACAAATGAATGTGTAAATGCTTGTCGTTGTGTGTTTGCACTGCAAGTAGCTGGCTGGTGACCGGTCCTATGTAGGCCAGGGCAATTAATGGACACCCACTTCCTCAAAATTCAAGGATACAAAGATCCAAGTCATTATATCAGCACACACATACACATCATACGGCACAAAATATGATACCCATAGTACCTGATTAGCCCAGTAAGTCCCAAGACGTATGAAAATAAAGGGCGCATAATAGCAGAAGATAAAATAAATATGACAGAGAGAAAAGGCAGATGCTTGCTTATTCATGACTTGAATGTGTGTAGAGATGCAAGGCATCATAGGTGTGAATGTAGTCAAGTAAAAATGCGAGAGGTTTGAATTTCACCTCATATTTACAAGCTCATTTTTTGAAACGAAATGAGAGTTCAAGAATAAAGTGTTCATTGTGCAGGGATGAATGGGCATGAAGGCTATGGTGGTAGTTTTGAGTTGTTGCGGTTTCTAAGGTTTGAAGTCAGTGCATCATCATTTTATTCATTGTGATTTCAATGTCAATCCAAATAATCGTGGTTAGTGTTATTTTCATAATCGTCCAGCCCTTGACGAGAGTGTGCCCTGCTCCTTGCCACAAATCTTCTGGGATAGGCTCCAATTCACCCGTGGCATGAGTGACAACAAGCGCAATAGAAATGGATCAATGTAATACACTTTATTTCAGGACAAAGCTTACCTCACAAATCTGTCTTAAACCTTCATTATATCAACTTGATGTTTTTAAAATGAAGAATCCATAAATCAGTGCTTGCTCCCTTGTCACCACCGCAGGAAGCTGGGAACCGCCGGGCAGAAGCTGGGCGGCTCGGCAGCTCTTTGTCACATCCGCCACGATCCCACCGACCCCAGCGGCTGCTTTGTTCTGACGGCCGCCAATGTGGGCAAGTGTCAGGCCATACTGTGCCGCAACGGAAAGCCCCTGTCCTTGTCCCTGCTCCATAATGTCGGCGTGGAGGAGGAATACCGCCGGATCAGGCAGCACCGAGCCATCGTCACAGAGGTAACGTTTAAAGCGTGGAGAATGTGTGACCTCATCACTTTTCAGACACTGGCAGGCTCTACATTTAATACTTTAGCCTTCAATTGGCACTTACCTACACTAACTAAATCGCCCAGTTGAGCTGGCCGTGGCTGAATAATGGGGAGCAAGCTTCGGGTTTAAACTAACTGTCCTCACGTGGTCTAGTTTTTCTGGAAAATCCCACCTTGAAAATGGTTCCTTTGGGCAATGTCTCTCTCCGTCGGCCACTATAAAAAAATCCAGTGTATTGATGCAATCAAATTTAGCTGCAAGAGCTTTGCTCCAAACAACTGATCAAGGCAGTTTGCTGACTTGATTGTGGGCCAGGTCACTTTCGCTGTGAGGAGAATTTGAAATCTGAACTCCCATCGCTAATACAAAAGTGTTCTTGATGTTTTTAAAAAAAATAATTATTCCCCGTTTTCACTGGAAAAAACTTCTGCAACACCTTATGACCAGGAGATGGTGCCAAAGTCTTTTATAATAGCCCTAAAATTACCACAATATGTCTTGGTGCCAATGAACTGCTGCATTTTAAATGAATACTTCTGGATGGAGATACAATAATAAACATTGTGGGGTGGAGTGGTCAGTTACTCATGTTTTTTTTAGTCCGTGTCCCCCGCGAATAATGGCACACACTCAATTTGCCTCTTCCCAAAACATGGGAAACATCTTGACAATGTATTCATGTTGTATTGCTAGTTGAATTCGGCTGCCACACTTATACTGTGACCCATAATTGGAGGATGGAACAGTACTGACCCCGTTGTCGGCCAGTTGAATGGCGCTGTGAGGAGAATTTAAGATTTGGTTAAAGAAACATTTCATTTGTGAATACAATGTACCTTAAATTGGCCAGCACAACCGAATCTTAAATCCCTGGGCAGATGAGGTTAAGAGTATGGAATTAATACAGTTTTATAGAACCAATAGTAATGCAGGCCAATGCATAGAATAGTGATTACTCAAGCAGGAAAGGCATCTCCGGCCCACGATGTTCTAAATGTATCTTGTGTTTTTCCTGCAGGACAACAAGGTCAACGGTGTGACTGATTCCACCCGCATCATGGGCTACTCCTTCCTCTATCCGTCCGTCATCCCGTCTCCCTACGTGCAGACAGTCACGCTCACCCCGCAGGACGAATTCTTCATTCTGGGCAGCCGTGGCTTGTGGGATGCCGTGTCTCCCAGCGAGGCGGTGGAGGCGGTGCGGAACGTGCCCGACGGCCTGGCCGCCGCCAAGAAGTTGTGCACGTTGGCGCAGGGCTACGGCTGCACCGACAGCCTCAGCGCCGTAGTTGTCCAGCTCAGCGTCAGCGAAGACTGCTGCTCCTGCTGCTGCTCGGAGCCCCCCCGGCCGCCTCCCAGCCCCGGCTTGGGCCCCTACCCGCCGTCATCGTCGGGCATGAAGGAGCGCCCCTCGGACAGCTCCTTGCCCGTGCCGCCGTCATCCTGCAGCGAGATGAGCAGTGAGATAAGCACCAGCGAGATGAGCAGCGAGGTGGGCTCCACCGCCTCGTCTGACGAGCCCCCGCAGAGTTCCCTGGTGTTACTGCACGAGCAGGGCCACCACCCTCACCTGCACCACCAGGCCCACCCCACGACGCTGCAGCCCCAGCAGGCCCACGCCGCCGCCCAGCCCTTCCAGTATCTGTTCACTGGCCCTGAGCTCCCTTCAGCCCGCAGCTGCTGCACGCTTCACCCCGGCTGCTTGGCCAGCTCCTTCCAGCGCCAGCTGTCCAGCGCCACTTTCTCCAGCGCCCTCTCAGACAACGGGCTGGACAGCGAGGACGAGGAGCCCATCACCGGCGTTTTCTCCAACGGAAGCCGCGTGGAAGTCGAAGCGGATGTTCACTGCCTCAAATCTGAGTCCTCCACGTCAAAGCAAGCGTCTTCCTCCTCCGGCCACGAGTCCGGCGTGCTCCCTCTTCCACCGCCTCCTCCTCCACCACCATGCACCCCCGAGCCCCCGGATGAAGGAGTGGACATGAGCATAGCGGGTACAGAGAACGTGCCGGAGAGGGACGAGGCGTGGCAATGTGGCGGCGATGGCTCCAAGGCGGCGTTCGGAAAGCGGAGGGTCAACGGCTCGGTGGCTCGCCAGGAGAAGAGTCACAACCTCATCGAGGTGGCCACCGACGCCCCCTCCAAGAAGTCTGGCGGGTATTTCAACGCCCCGACACAGCCCGACCCAGACGACCAGTTCATCATCCCCCCCGAGCTTGAAGAGGAGGTCAAGGAGATCATGAAACAGCATCAGCAGAAGCAGCAGAAGCCGCCCGGGACGGACCAGCCGGTGGACTACTTTGACACCCCGCTCTAGAAGACCAGCTCCAACCTCATCTCAGCATGCACGCAATATCCCGCCCCTCCCTCGCCATCACCATGACGACGCGCACACCTGAGGACTTCACACTTATTTTCCAAACTGCCTTTCTGTTCCTGAGCATTTTCTTTCCCAACTGCTCCCCCAATGGAAAAACATGCAGATGTTGCCCTTTAATAAAACTGGATCCATTGTGAACATCCTCTTGTGTTCACACAAACGTTGGAGCAATGGACCATTGTTTTGTTTTGGGGTTTTTTTTTGTTTGTTTGTTTGTTTTGTTTTTTAGTTTAGACACCCCAGTAACCAAAACTAGTCTCTTTTTAGTCACAAATACGTGTTAATCTGAATCCCACGCTTTGGTTGAACTTGTTTGAACTCACCATATCGTTTCACTTGAAAGCAGCAGAAACCCTTTTAAGAGCGACACACATCATCTTTTTACTCTCAACTTTGTGGAATGGTACACCGGTAATACCACACGTAACCGTTGTAGATAGGGCACTTAAGATACTGTATTTCTTCAGTAATTCATGGCTCGGCCTAGAAAATGGCATAGACCTTTTTTTGTTGTTGTTGTTGGTAGAAACTATGAATACTAACTCCTAGGAGTTGCATACTCTATATGGTGACTCGGTCACTTTTACTAATCTTCTCTGAGAGAAATGGTGATTTGTGGGGTTTTTTTCCAATGATTGTAAATAAGAGAAATGTTGTATCCAGATGCTTTTAAAGGATCAATGTCAGTGAAGGTTTTAGTGGAGAATGTGAGGGCATTTGCTGTTATCGAGGTTGACCATGCCCATTCCCTTCTTTTATATACCGTTTAGACATACTACAATAACAACACATACATGTGCAATTGCAGTTCAAAACATTTCAAGCAACAACACAATTCTTTCCCTTCTTTGTTTGATTTCAATGTCCTGTAGTCAACACTGTATCAAATAAACACCAATAGACTTTTTTTTGTTGGTTTTGTTTTGTTTAGGGTTTTTTTGTACACATACATGGAGATTGACATTCTATTTTCATAACACAGCCCCATGTTACCGCCGGCATGATCATGTCGAGTTTAATAATACAAACAAAATATATATCCACGTGGGAAAGAGACAACACAGATGTTCCCGTCTTTGGTATAATAAATTTTAAATTTGTGAATATAAACTCAAATGTCTGGGTGTTTCATGATTTGAAATTAACTTGACAACATTGAATTGGCCCGTTGTGTAAATGGCCAGCAAGGGGCAATCTGAAACATGCAGCATGATCATCGTACTACAGTATTGATGAACGCTGACTCGTTTCAACGTTGTCCTTTTGGTCTTTCCGTCACCGCTCACGCTACTCTTCCCATGTTCCCCATGACGAGGCTGTTTTCATAACCTTGCTTCATGTACTTCTTCTTCAGGCAAACAGCGGTGGTCAAGGTCACCACCAGCATGACGCCCAGCACGGACAACGAGGAGGCCAGGACGAGGGTTCTGTTGTCCGCCTGGGAGCCTCTATGCTGGCAGCTGTCGCCGTAGAACCACCAATCGACCCCCACGGCACACCTGAGATGAGCAGGCAGGTTGGAGACCCATCACGTCACATGATGATAACCGTTCACCTCCATCGTCAACATCTTATCTTGTGTTGTTTAAGATTGTATTTCCTGAGTCTGTAATCATAGGCGCGTGGCAATTTTCCCATTTGAACTTGCTGAATGTTGACCCCCGTTGACATTTCTATCTGCTTGCAAACTACAACATAATGTCAAGAAAAAGTCAAATATGGAGCAAGCGCTGTGTTGGAGTCGGTGTATAATAATATGTTGGCCAACCGTGAAATTTGATGCACCAGATCTGATGCTGTACAACCCAGATATAAAGCATTAAGCACAATGTGCACATTTGATAGCATGATAATCGGTAGCATTATTCAATGGCAGCATTATTCAATGTAACGTTAAAAAAATCATACAGTAACTGAAACAATTGCAACATATTTGATTTTGAATATCATCGGGTTTGTCTTTGTGCGCACACGTGTGTGTGTGTGTGTGTGTGTGTGTGTGTGTGTGTGTGTGTGTGTGTGTGTGTGTGTGTGTGTGTGTGTGTGTGTGTGTGTGTATGTGTGTGAGATGTGTGCTCTTACCGGCAAACCGCCTTCCCGTGTTCTTGCACGCACACGCCATCATTTTGACACCGCACGCAAGAGCCAGGGGGAGATTCGGTGTTGGTGGTAGGCGGCATGCTAATGGATGAATTGGCAGGGGCTGTAAATGTACTCGACGAAGGGGTTGTGGTTGGCAAAGGTTGGCTTTCAGTCAGATGCGACACGTCTGAAGAGTCAAAGCACACGAGAGGGATGTTGAGTTCAATTCAGATGAATCCAAAGACTGTTGATTGCGGCAACAAGGTTAGTGTCCGATACTATGTTTGACAGAACGTGAATGTACAGTACTGTACGTGATGTAAGTTATCTTACTTATCAACTTATCAAGGAGCTTTGTTCGATCAGGGATCACCAACATGTTGCCCATAGGCAGCAGATATCCCCCAAGGCATGCATGACCAGCCATGGGGGGCAGCCCCGTTCTAAAAATAGTTCACCAGTAATGAGACGTGTTCGAACTGATCATTTGAAATTGGAAATATTGTAGAAATCAAGTGTGGCAAATATATTTCTCAGTGGCCTCCCCTCGCAATTAAAAAAATGTTGATCATTATTTTTCAGGAATGACTGATTGATTTAGTGGCTTTCTTTGGACACTGTAGATGTCTATCATCCATTAGCCGCATTAAGCGCTAGTCAAGATGTAGCTTTGACTTTTCAAGAAGGTTGTTGACCTTTTGGTTTGACCTTCGTGTCAACAAAGTTTCCAGGACCTTTTCCATGGGAACTTTAGGATTTTTGCAAAGATACAATTTGCACAATTGCGAATCTTCCGTGGACTTAAGATTTTAGGAATCTGGATGGAAGCTCGAGAAAACGGACAGAAACAGGAACATGCAAATGCCACACTGGAGCTGAGATTCAAACTCCAAACAATAGGAAGTGCGAGGCATTTGAGAACGACTGGGCAAAATTACCCAATACTTTTGTCCGTCCAGCCTATATCAGGGGTGCCCAAATCCGGTCCTCGAGGGCGCCTATCCAGCCTTAATGTCGCCCTCCTCTAACACACTTGATTTCAATGATTAGGACCATCATTAGGCTTCCGCAAATCTTGCTAATGCGCTGATAGTTTAAATCAAGAGTGTTGGAGGAGGGGGACATCTAAAACAAGCTGGGTCGGTGCTCTTGAGGACCGACCCAGCTTGGGCACCCCTGGTTTATATGGTGAGTGTTTTTACCCTCCATGCTGAGGAGAAAGATGGCATCCCCTCCCTTGATGAAATCTCTGCTCCTGGCTCTTAGGTGGGTGAGGTACACCGACGTCCCGGTGCCTGGTCCTCGGAAGTACTTGGAGCCGTCTGAGTCCGTCACCTCGACGCCCACCTTTCGAGGGTCATCCCAGAAGAGCCTGTTGGAGTCTGATAGACAGAGCCGAACGTTAAACACGAGCCTCGCACGAGAGGAGCGTCTTTCAACATGCAAACCCGTAATCAGCTTGCTGGGATCGGTGGTGACGCTGCGCTGGTTGGACATGCGCTTCTGGATGTGAGGGTGCTGGTCCATAAGCATCATGGTCATTTGCTTCCAAGAACAAGGCCACTTCTGCCCGCTGTCGCCCTCGCGGGCCACCAAGTTCACGTAGGCCGCCATTTGTTCCAAGGAACTGGCCTTCCCGCTGGGATAGAGCTTCATCTGGAAGGTGTAGCCCTCCTTGGAGGTGAAGGGTGGGCTGTAGATGGCCGTGTCCACAGGGGTGTTCTCCATCACGTGGCTGAAATTCTTCACGCGCCACGCAAACTCGGGACACATGGTCTCGGAAACGTTGATGTCATCCAGAGACAATCCACCTGCAGATGGTCCCGCACCTGCTTTGGTTCCCTGGAAGACCACACGGAACTTCTTTGTGGCGTTTAGCCTGACATGGTGCAGCTGCCACAGGTCCTGAGGGGGTCCTGTTACATCAAATGAGCTTAGTTACTAAGGAGCATCTAAGACCACCCAGGGGTGGGGGCCTTTTTCCTATTGGGGGCCCATTTCATGAGCATGTATTTGGGGATTCAATGTTTTCACATTTTTTAAGGCAGTTTCTTCAAGTCTCTTGTTGCTATTGGCCAAATAATCATATCATATCATATCGTATCTTATATCATATTGTATGGGATATCTCACATTTGAAAGTCACATGCCTGCCATGATGAGAAACCCATGTCTGAAAAGACAAAGGAAGACAATTCCAGACTTTGAAATTTCCCTCAAGCAGCATCGTCACATTTAGGCCAGATTGAATTTCTCTTGCAGACGAAACTTGGCCTGCGGGCCTTCGGTTCCACACCTCTGACCAAGTTTTCACAGATATAAGAGAGTGAGTGATATTAACCGTCAATGGTGGTGATCAAGCGCAGTGTCCCCGCAGGGTGAGCTTTGTCGTACTCCCGCACAAAGATCTTGAGCGAATCGTTGAGGCCGCCGCTGTTATAGAAGAAAAACTGCAGACATTGATAACCTCGCTTGGGGTAAAGGATTCGGCTTTCGAGAAGGGCTGTGTCACCGGGGTTGGCCCTGTTCGTGTTGAAGTGCATGAAATAGCCAGAACCTAACGACAGTCAATCATATAAAAATGACATATTACTGACGTCGGGCATATTTATACTTCCTAGACTGATTTTCTATGGCCCTCCTCTCACCAGTGCATTTGCCCATGTTGGAGTAATCCGTGTCGGGTCCGCCTGCTGCCTTGGATAGCCTGTGCCAGTCCTCCTGGTCGCCCGGCCCCTGAATCATCCCGCAGATGTTCTCCTGCTCAAAGTCGCACGAGTCCAGAAAAGTGGAGCCCCGAGCTGCAAGACGAAGTCACGGCTGTGAACGGCCATCTTGTCAGGTCAATGTCAATCGGCTCATGAACAGCAACCAAAACGAGACAATAAAAGCCATTCTTCTCACTGCAGTTGTAGAGGCGGGAGAGCTTGAGGAGATCGCTGTCGCTGAACTCCATCCTCTGGCCGATGACGTCGGTGAAGGCGGGGATTTTGGTGACGATGGTGGGCTCGGAGCCGTTGCGGAAGGCCGTCTTGCTGTAGTGCATCATGGAACCGTAGTCGTAGGGGATGCCCAGCGAGCTGGAGGTGGTGTCGTTGTGGATCTTGAAGTTGTGCTCTCGGCCTGGATGCCGCACAAAACAAGACTGGTGACTTACATTCATTCAGTGGGTATAAAAAGTTGACACACCTCTGTTCAAATGCTCAGGGTTTTTTTGTCATTTCAATTTGCTACTTTTTACCGCCACCATGAATGTTACCTATCGCGTCTACAATTAAAAAAAACTTTTTTAGAGGGGTAAGTAAAATACTGTATTAACCACTCTCATTCAAACTTACAGTTACATGTTAAATAAGAATCTGCGTACCCCTGTCATCATTTAAAGGGCCTCTGATTGAACCCAAATAAAGTTCAGCTGTTCTCAGTGGCTTTTCCTGACATTTTTGTCATCACATCATACAGCACAAGCCATCATCTGCAGAGAGATGCTCAAAGGTATCAGACAGCAATAGGATACAAAAGAATGTCCAAGGAATTAAATATAGCATTGATGGGCAACCTCAATTCTGGCGGGGGCCCCAATTTGTCGCCACCGTTGGGCTGCCAAGAGGTAAGCAACAGTGAAGGAGCTGCAAGAATTTCTGGCAAATACTGGCTTCTTAGCACATGTGACAACAGTCTCCCGTCTACTTTGTATGTCTGAGTTATGGGTAAGACAGAAAGCTTATCTTCCGAAGTAAAACATCCATGCCTGCATGCTTACATTTGACCAAAACACACATGAAAATATGTAACTATCCAATAAAACCAACTTTCACTTGATTTGTAAAGAATATAGGCAGAAAAAGTTTTGAAATGATTTGTCTTGCTTCCTTTTTTAAATGACAAAATCCCTCGCCTTCAAACTGGGGTGTGTTGACTTTCTATTATTATGACTCACCGTGTAATCAAAGTTATATGCACTCTAACAGCAGCTATTGATGATTTCATGTCCAAATGGTGGTGCAGTTGTGCCACGTTGCTCTGTTTATCGCACACCAACAACTCTTTTATCACTTAAGCACTAAAACTGATGAACGACAGCCCACAACAAAGTACAATACTCAACGGGTGTTTCCTTCTCGTATAATTTAATGACTTGCAATATAAATTGATCATTCTGTTCATAGCAGTTTGAATCATGCTGAGCACGCTGCTAACACTTGTATTGTTTTAATAATTGCGTTTAAATGCAGTGCAGTGACATCTCTCTTCCACTCACACTCTTTATATAAAGTATAACGGTTCATATGTATATACAATATACTGTGTGTATGTATGTGTGTATATATAGTAGTATGTTGCTAGCAGGTAGCTGTGGTGTAGAAATCAGCTACGTCATTCTGAGAGCTGTTTTTAATATTTTGACTCGTCAACAAATAAAGCAACCCAAATATTAGATACAGTACATTTCTACACAACCTCATTTAATAATGACAATATTATTCAAAGAATACCTAACTGGCAGTGACATTTAAAAATACACATCATCGTCTTGCTATTTTCCAAGTGTCCCTAATAATGCGTCCTGTATTGTGATCACTTCTGTGCATGACTTCGACCGGCCGATGCAGACTTTTGTTTTTGTTTTTTTTTTTAATGATCAGATTGATAGATGGGTTTCCCCAAAAAAGTTAAAATGTGGTAAAACTTATCAAATAGTCTAATCGAAGAATTACTAATATTTTATTGTCTACAATGCAGCTGTTGCTTACCCTCTGAGATGCGGTCCCACATGATTTGCACGTAGTCGTCCCGGTCCGCTCTGGACTGTTCGTGCCAGAAGCCCAAAGCGTGCAAGAACTCATGTTCGATGGTGGCGATGCGATCGCAATTTTTACCGATGGACAGGCGCTGCCTCCCGATGCGCTGGTTGCCCACCGAGGAGAAACAGCTTCAAGAACGCAAGGAAAGCATTCATTTTTCAAATCACAAATAGAAGGGAAAAAAAATCTTCAAATTTAGAAGTTCATACTGTACTCCTGCCTTATCTCAAGTTAACCACAAGTACGATATGACGCACAGTAAAAGCAAGTTTGACAGTGCTGTGCTCGCGCCTTACCCGCTGCCTTTGAAAATGCCGATGTAGTTTGCTTCTCCACTCCACGGCTTGAAGTCAATACAGGTCTTAAGGCGGTACTGCTCAAAAGCCTTCAGGATCACACCTTTTGCGTTGATTTCTGCACTCGAAAAAATGCACATGTGCACTTTTGTCATACTGAAAGCTGTGTCTAATCTCGTGGTCCAACGCAGCGCAGCAAGACTAGTTGACCAAATTCATTCATCATAGATTAATTAGGCCCTATTTTTGGGCCCAGCGCAAGTCTTGCGCCAAGCGCATTCGAACTGTAGACATGGCTGGAGTTTTCTTTCTTTTGATGTTTTCCTATATTGCTGCGAGTCAAAGGGGCGTTTGCGCCGTTGTGGGAGGGCACGCAGACGACGTGTTTGCCATCCAATGGAAGCAGCTCCCCTCATTCCCTTTAAATTCCTCGCAAAGTGCTGTGCAGTTTGCGCCGCATGGAAATGCAGGAGACATTTAAAAACAACTGCATGCAAGAAGATCACCATTTGCAAATCGCAAAAGTTGGCCGCCGTTGGAGACCACCTTCTATCCCCAATCATGCATCTGTGTGTGACAAACAACCACCCTCCCAAACACATAGTTGTGCCGCGGTCGGAGGTGTGCTTTCCATTAAAAAAAAATAAAAAATCCCCACAAATTGTGACAAGCATTCCACTGTATTTTCCTGACCTGATTAGCAACAGCTTTCAGAATGATAGAATGCAAACTATCAGCACAATAATAAAATAAAATCCAAAATTCACCAAGGTCATCCCCCATGTAATAAGGGATGGTCGTGGGCCACCGGTACTCTTCGCCTATTATGGAGTTCCGACTTTGCTTCTGTTGGTTAGAAATGAGAAGCACGTGAGAGCAAAACATGATACTTCACTCCAGTATGAATAATAATATTATTTCATGAGGACCACAAACCTCGCCAAGCACAATGTCGCCTTCTACCAGATTTAATCCTGCTTCTGTATGGCCAAAGCACAATAATGAAGCTTCAAAATTGGAAGAATTTTAGCGAATTTTTTTTTCCGGCTTTCCCGCACATACCTTCATTGATTTCAAAAATATCCAAATCTCGGCCACCATCCACATCAAAGTCTGCAATAAAATATCATGTTAGGTTAGTGATAAAAACTAAAACAAAAAAAAAACACATACACACTCAAACTCTGCGAACTCCTTTATTGTCCCTTACTTACCTTGTATTATTTCTGTAGGCTGAAGAAATCCAGAAAAAAAATGTAAATGATAAAATCATGAATACATGTCATTTCTTTCTTTCATGTCATTTTCTCACCATGCACAGTGCGGCGCCACACAGCAAACACGCGATGTGCAGAGCCAATGATACACCTGTGGATGTTTCTCCAGCCATGTCCAACAATAATGTTCATCGACGGCGTCGTGAGCCCTCATTTAGTGTAAGGTACATGATGAGATTTTCATGAGATGTACTTCATGCGCAGCAGGTGAATAATTGACAGATTGTTAAAGGGTCAAAGTGATACAGTCACTTCAAATGGATTCACGGGCTCTGCTATCTCTAACAAATCTTTAAATGTCGTGTTAATGTTTTGTTTTGTTCTTTCTTTTTCACAGTTTTTAATAATGCCAGCTCAGTAGATTTTCTCTTCATTTGAAATTCCTCACGAGGGTCGCGGGGGTGCTGGAGAATTATCCCAGCTGTCTTCGGGCAGTAGGCGGGGTACACCCCTGAAGGTTGCCATCCAGTTGCACAACACGCATACACAAACAACCTCACACCTTGGGACAATTTAGAGAGTTCCTTTAACCTGCCATGCATGCTTTTGCAATGTACGAGGAAGCCAGTGTACCCGGAGAAAAGCCACACAGGCTAGGGGAGAACATGCAAACTCCACATAGGAAGGCCAAGGCCCATAATTGACACCTGTACCTTTGCACTGTGAGGCGGACGTGCTAACCATTCGACCATAGTGTCGCCTCTGACTCAACATATTTTTTTTTACACAAAACAATACATTACCTTTGTATTATTTGCAAACTGTTTCAAGAACTAACTATTTTTTTGCTCATTTTATTTCTATAGCACGGATTTCACTATCGGCGGGAGAAGTCTGGAAAATAACTCCCAATGGAGGTAGGTTACTGTATTGTTGTATTGTCTGTCTACATGTTTAGCTGCCCCGCTTGTAATCGTGAAGCTTTGTGGGCTCCATTTTGGCTCTGATGACGTGGCCAAAACTTGAAAGGTGATAGAAATGATGAGTAGAAGGTCTCGTTCCAAGTAAGGAGGAAGACTTTCGTGTGTTTTGTTGTTTTTTTTAACCTTTAAAACTTTCATCTCCGAATCAACCTTTCTTTATCGATTTTGAAACGATGTATTTTGTAAGTGGGCCAAAGCAGGCGCCAACAAATTTGGCCCTCAAATTCATGCAAACTGAATGGTTGTTTTGGATGTTGCTGATTACTTATTGATATTTTGGGGCACCACACTTTATAACACTTAAATATGAGCTCGGCACAGAGATGTATCTAATGGAGCTGAACTGATGCGCTTCCTGTACTTTTTGTTTACTGACTTGTGTGTATGCACCCCTTTATGTGCCTGCGTGCGTATTGTTCTGGCAGTTTTTTGGGGGTTGGTTGTTTTATCATGTGTCTTTCAAAAGAAATTCAATCTAGGTAGGAAATAAAATATAGAATATACATATATACATTATACAGGATGTGACTTAGAAATGCAAATCTATCGATATGACATAATCTTAAAATAACATGGTCAAAAATATTTCAAAACTATTTATTACTTATTTTAAAGAGAAATTCTGCCTTAGTTGTTGATGGTGTAGTGGTACACTCGCCGGTCTTGTGTGCGGGCAGCGTGGGATCGGTTCCCACTCAGTGACGGTGTGCATATGGGTGTGAATGGTCGTTTGTCTCTACTGTATAAGTACCCTACGACTGACTGCCAACCAGTTCAGAGTGTCGTCCGCCTTCCGTCCGGACTCAGCTGGGATAGACTCCGGTGACTCCCGCGACCCTCTTCAGGATAAGCGCTATTGAAAATGGATGGATGGATGGATTCTGCTTTATCGATGTAATAAAATATATTTTTTTAAAGCAACTGATTTTACATACAAATAAAAAAGCAACAGACCTGAGAAGAATAAACAATAATCAAGACAGTTGCAACCTAAAATACAGTCACAAAAATCACAAATGTGAAATAAAAAATGAAGAATGTGACCCAAAGATGCAAATGAAGAAAACGACATGAGGCATAATTTGTTTTTAATCATTGACACGACCCGAAAAAATAATACCCACATACCTCGCTCCCAAAAAATTGGAGTAACAAAGTTTGCAGACACAAGTTAAAAAAAAAAACATATATATTTTTTTTAATTAAATATTAGAGAGAGACACACACACAGACAGACAGACGGAGAGAGAGAGCAAGAGATGACCCAAAAATTCCTGTAAGTGTTTTCATTTGGGTCATTTCTCTGTGAGGACAATGAATTGATTGCACTGGCCTGTTGTGGTTCTCCTGTTGTGGTTTCTTTGGGCTTCTGAGAATTGATCTCCCAAGACCGAAGAAAACCACAAAACTCCAGTTTGGATCGATTCACTTCCCTGAGAATGGCCTGAAAAAAGTTGTTTGGGAGTTGTTTATACTGATGTTCTATCCAAAACCTGTTTTCTAATTGTTTCCCTCAATACAAATGACATCGACAGATGTGACCTACTTTATCGACAACCGAAAAACAACAACAATAACAACATTTGACAGATTTTGTGACTTTTCAATACATTTGTGCAGCGATACCTAATTTGCAATCGCCAGGTCTTTCGCGAAGAGTTTAGTTTTTTTTTATTTTTATTTTTTTATGAGCGCTTCAGTGAGACCCTCGTTAGAATAAGCGGCTCAGATAATCGATGAGTGGATGTTTGAATCTTTGTCTCAATGTAATCACCGTAAGTGGTGATTTGAAGGACATTTTATGTTTCCCCGGAGGTCTTTTTATTGTGGAATGACCAATGTACTAGTTATGGGGGAGGCCTCTTATGCAGGTCATCAAGAAAAAAAATGGCTGACATAACCATCTACATGTCAAAGAAGTAGCTGTCATGAGTTGACGTTCACGTGCTTACGCTTGAGCATGCAGTTGGCGTGATTGGAGGAGCAAATAGATGAGAAATCAATGTCCATTCCACTTGACTTCTAGAATAATAATTCGATAACGATAATTCAGTGGAGCCGCTAAACACTTGCCTGAGAATTGCCATGATGTGATGTTACTTTCAATTTGAGCTTTAATCTATATGTAAATGAAGCCGTACTATAGCCGATACGTCTGCGTACTCTGAACATGAGATTGAGGGAAAAGTGTGTTATAAACCCGTTGAAACTGTGACGTGCTGCTCGAGGATAGTCATGCATGGTGGCACAGATGACCACAACAATTTGGGATGCAAAGCTTAAAGGGGAAGTCAACCCCCCAGCCCCAAATGTTCTTGACAATAATATGTTCTATGCGCCTTCACTAGTTTAAACACCGCATTTGAAAATCCACCCGTTTTTAGCCATCTCAGAGGGCGGCCATTTTGCCACTCTCTTGAGTAACTGTGATGTAATTTTCAGTCGACAGCAAGTGGCAAAATGGCTGCTCACTGAGATAAACAAAAAGAGGTGGATTTTACTACTAAATTCATATTCCGCAAATATACGAACTAATCTGAATGCTTAGTTAAGATAAGACAACTTTTACTTGCTTCACAATGGATAAATTCCCAATTTACAGCAGCAAAATTATGAAAGGGAGAAGAACAAAAGTGCATGTGTATCCATCCATCCATCCATACATACATACATACATACATACATACATACATACATACATACATACATACATACATACATACATACATTTTCCGATCCGCTTATCTTCACAAGGGTCGCGGGGGGTGCTGGAGCCTATCCTAGCTTCTCTTTGGGCAGTAAGCGCGGGACATCCTGAATCGGTTGCCAGCCAATCGCTGGCACACAGAGACTAATAACAATCCACGCCCACACTCACACCGAGTGACAATTTAGAGTGTTCAATCAGCCTGCCATGGATGTTTTTTGGAATGTAGGAGGAAACCGGAGTATCCGGAGAAAACCCACGCAGGCCCGGGGAGAATGCAAACTCCACACAGGGAGGCTGGAGCTGGAATCGAACACGGTACCTCTGCACTGTTACGTCGACTGGCTAACCACGGGACTACCTTTCGCCTATATATATATATATATCAATATATATAAAAAGAACTAAAAGATTTTGGTCTTGACTTCCTCTTTAATGCTGTTTATTACAGACTCGTTTGTCGTCGTCACAAGAGCATCTTCACCGTGCCGGCCATCCTCATGCTACGTGAACCCGCTGCATGCCGATGCGGACGACCTGGTGCAAACATGGCAATATGTTGCTTCCACTCAACAAACAACAGACATCCAGTGTGCTTGAGGCACTTTCACTGAGCGCCTTCCCACACATCAGGTAAAACGGCACGTTGTAAATTAGTGCCATTCCTCAAAGAGGCCTGGTTATATCAGCGGCACCTGCCCGTGGCTGTTTTTTGTTCAGCACGTAGCCATCATGCAACTCACAAAATGAATAGCTTCAGTGGTAAAATCATTCAAGGGTCATAGAAATTCAAATCTCCATGCATCATCTCCATTGGAGATCAATCAGCAGCATTTTGTAAGCGTTGTGTTACGACATTGTCAGAAAATAATCAGCAACAGTAATTGGGGGTGGGGGGGTACAAAAGCACAGTACAATTAATTCTCATTTAAACACATCTTCCTAGATATCTTCCTGAAATCTGTCAAGTGGACATTGTGTGGAAAATGTACTACTCTCACAACAAAGCCATAAGGTAAGCAGATCTGTATTGTAACTCCATTTTGTGCGCCTACTTCACAGCTCTACTGCGCAGCTAATGCCCGCCATTTAAAGCTAAAGAGGGCGGACCAGTCGAGTGGTTAGCTCATCGACCTCACAGTGCAGAGGTCGCGGGTTCGATCCCAGCTCCGGACCTTCCTGTGTGGAGTTTGCATGTTCTCCCCATGCCTGTGTGGGTTTTCTCCGGGTACTCCGGTTTCTTCCCACATTCCAAAAACATGCTTGGCAGGCTGATTAAACACTCACAAATGTCCCTAGGTGAGAGTGTGAGCGTGGATGGTTGTTCGTCTCTGGCTGGCAACCGGTTCAGGGTGTCCCCCGTCTACTGCCCGAAGACAGCTGGGATAGGCTCCAGCACCCCCGTGACCCTTGTGAGGATAAGCGGATCGGAAAATGGATGGATGGACGAAAGCTATAGAGTATGTTTGGACGGAAAGGAGACACTTTGATTGGCTATGGTTGAAGTTGACTGTGACCACTCCCACAAGTGTGCACACCACCCTCTTTCAGATCCTGCGCTTGACTGCAAATCGACCAACATCGGATCTAACCTGCTTCTTAGAAGATAAGCGCCATGCAGGATTTAAACCTGTCTCAATTTTAAATAGTCATTTATCTTGGAGTCAAGTTATCTTCTTAAATTACCAAATGATATACCGGTAATATTGAACACTGATTATAAGAATATCTTGCTGGAAACTTGGGTGGGATTAAATGGAACAGTCCTAAAACTAGATGAAGCACGAGCAAACTAGAAGAAATGTATACATGCTTTTATTTTCAGTAGACCTGATTGTTGTCACCTTATTGCGGACTCGAATCAATCAATGGAGCCCAAGTTTCAAAGCAAACATGATGAAGCGGCATTTGCACCTTTGATTTCGGTCTGTTAAGCATTTAAATTTAAGCTCACTGTCAGTTTTGATTAGAAAACTACTTTTTATTTCAATTAAATCAATAAAAAAATTGGGGACAGACTGAATAGCTTACATTTCCTGTAGCATCCCCACCCAAATTGGGAATCATTGATGTACAGTATTAAAGAGAGGGGATGTTGCTACTGACATCGTCATGCTGAATTGTGTGGGCAGCACAGTGGAGGGTGGGGACATGGGAAGGCACGGGGTGGCAGGTGGGGGTGGCTTAGCAGGGGGGTTGCTGAGAAGCTCTCTGGAGAGCAGACGAGCCTCTGTATCACATTCTCTTGCTCCTGTGTGTCAATAGCATCCGACGAACAAATGCCGTCCTCGGCTGCTTCTCAGCACATCGGGGACACTTTTTGGTGCCAAGGCGTCACCCGCCCCTCCAGCAACATTTGTCTTTTCCCTAATTGATTGAGGAACTTAATTAGGTCCATTTAAAACGTCAATGAAGACACAAGGTAAGAAGGACCACAACATTTTTTTGGTGTTACTTGTGTTATGAATTTGTTTTAAGGGGGAAATAATTACCGATAACCCATTTTGTTTTCAGACTAGACGTATTGAACAGTTTGCCTCTAAAATGATTGACAGGTGGTTCAACTGTGTGACACGGGTTGATAATATCTTTTAACCAAGTGAAAACAAGCAAGTTTGTCACTTTTTTGGAAAAAAAATGCACACATCAATCTTATTTACAGTATGCAATTTTAATTTTACGTTGTTGAACACTTTTTTCCCCACTTCATAACATCACAATAACTACATCCGGGCAACCGTGGCAGTATACATCAAGTACAAATATATATTGTATTTACATCAAGTAAATACAATATATATGTTTTGTTTGATATTGGTGTCAAACTCAGGGCCCAGCACATCATTTTTTTAATGTGGCCCATTAACGCAAACTAGACCTATTTTTTTTACTAATCAGATTTGTTCTGTTCTCTTTTACCGCCAGAAAATATGTAACCTAATTGCATTTAAATTTCTCAACTTTTTACAGATAAAACCTGAATTTTCCACCCACCAAATCTCCTAAATTGAACTATAGCAGTCAACTTAAATATTTGGACACTGTTTTGACTTCTGATATCAAATTCAATTTGTTGCTAAAAAATACAAATCATAACATGAAATACACATGCCGTTGTATCTGTATAGGTAATAATATCATCATCCTTTGAGGGACGTCATAACTGCAATGTGGCCTGCGATCAGAATGAATTTAACACCCCGGCCTGTACAGTATAGTTGCCCCTCTTGCCGACTATGTATTGAATTGAGGGCAAATATTGTATAGGCAGATTATCTAAGATTTGGATGGAAAAATACTACACTACAAGCATATTTGTGTATATGTATATCGAAGTTGCTTGTGAAATCGGTGTTGTCGTCATCTTTAGATGGGAGGGTTTGATGACGAAACTGCATTCCAGTCCAACATTCCCGTGCCCCTGGACATCACTGTGGCTGTGGTGTATTCACTCTTTGGTGAGTTAAAGTAACTACAGTTTTTCTTTTTTTCTTTTTTTTAATGTATTTGACTTTTCATTTTCTTTTGAATATCTCTGTGAATAGCTTGGCTGCTAGCACTAAACAACAACGTTGCCGGAGTCCGACTGCTTCCGTGTACAGTTTTTACTGTTTGGTGCTTTCTACCGCCTTTATTACCGATTTGTCTTACTGTTTATTGTGCATGTGAAATTGCTCCATGTACAGCACTTTGTATGCAGCGATGGCTGTTTGAAAGTGCTCTATAAATACTTTTGTCTTGACTTGACTTGTACCATAGATATTGGCACCACTTGTATTTGATTATCTTTAGATGGATGTTTAGTATGTATGAGGTATATGCAGTGCGATATCTAATCATTTTCTCGCAAGCAAGCAAACAAACATAAATATACAGTGTGTGTGTTGCATAGAATAATCTAATGCCATGTGAGTCAGAAACACACATTCATGTCCATGTTTGACAGGGACATTGCTGCACAATATTTACCTGTAAAATAGTCTCACTGTGTGATCTCCAATGTTGCACAATATGGATTTTTTTTTAAAATTATTCCTCGCACAATTAGTGCGTTAATCATACTGGTTTTTACACAATATAGTGCAGTTCAGTTATGAACAAGAGTTTTCTAATCAAATAAATCAATCTGAAATGCTACACACTGACAGACTGTTTATATGCTGCTGTTTTTATTCACGAAATTATCAATTATTTATTTTTTGTTTGTTTTTTCAAAATGAACAGTTAATATAAATTATGTGGCAGCGTATCAAGGGATCTATGAGTATTGCATCTATCACTGGAATCAAAAATGTCTGTTAGATGTAAGGTGGCGAGAGTTAACTCCTCGCACCTACAATTGAACGGCACTTTTTATTGCCAAAGAATGAATGATAAAATCTTGAGGTCGTCAAGCTAATTATTCTGAAGTACTGCTGTGGTTGACCCTCATTTTTTTGGTTTCGTTTGTGTGATTCCTCCCCGGTGCAGGAATATGTTCATTGTTTGGCAACAGCACTCTGCTGTATGTATCCTACAAGAAAAAACATCTCCTGAAGCCGGCCGAGTTCTTCATCATCAACTTAGCCGTCAGCGACCTGGGCCTGACGCTGTCTCTCTACCCTCTGGCTATAACATCCAGCTTCTACCACAGGTGCTGTTGCCTATCTTCTTTTTTTTTTTTTTTTTATTTAGCTCAACTGATTTTCAAAGTGTGAGCCACCCCACACATGACAAAGAAGAAAATCACCATGTGGATATGTATTCGTTCTGCTCTCTGAAGTGTGCGGTGTCTCTGTTACATCCATCTACGGTATGTCACTCTTGACGCAGGTCAAGGCGCGCTTTATGGTCATGTAATAGGTTACCGCTAAAATGAAACCAGGAGCTCAAAAATGAGTGAAAAACAAACGTCTCTGGAAAGGGGAAAATGCCCAGCCAGGAGACAGTAGAGGAGCTGACGACTTTCAACAAAAAGAAAACTACATATAATCAACAGTGTCAGGAGTCCAACTTAAAATACGGATTTATCTCAATGGGAGATTCCCATGTACCCAGCCCACTCTGCGTAATATGCGGCTAGGGTGAGTCGTGTTTTAAAGGCACGTTTAAACGTTACCATCGCGACCAGAGTGTTGTGGCCAGAAAGGACGTTCTTCATGTTGTAAACATACAGTACCACAGTATTTATTAGCCATGCCTTCAATGCGAAAATATTCAAGTCAAGTACAGCTTTATTATCAAATGCGCTGTATGTACAACATACAGCACCGATGAAATTTCTTCCCTCTTAATCAGACAACAAGACAACTAGAGGAGTCTCTGCGGGTGCCCGCACCGCCATCAAAAGGACAGTTAACATAAAATGACAAAGTAATACAACACAAAACATAAGACATAGACAGTCGTACAATCGTAACCACTTTTCCTGCATACACTTTGAAGTTCATTCATTCATTCATCTTCCGAGCCGCTTGATCCTCACTAGGGTCGCAGGATGCTGGAGCCTATCCCAGCTGTCTTCGGGCAGTAGGCGGGGGACACCCTGAATCGGTTGCCAGCCAATCGCAGGGCACACATAGACGAACAACATCCACGCTCACACTCACACCTAGGGACAATTAGAGTGTTCAATCAGCCTGCCATGCATATTTTTGGAATGTGGGAGGAAACCGGAGCACCCGGAGAAAACCCACGCAGGCCCGGGGAGAACATGCAAACTCCACACAGGGAGGCCGGAGCTGGAATCGAACCCGGTACCTCTGCACTGTGAAGCCCACGTGCTAACCACTGGACTACCGGGCCGCACTTTGAAGTTTGAAACAGTTATAGATGAAAGATAAGCGATCAAAGTGTCCTTTTCACCAGTGGATCAAAGACGTCATGCTGAAAATTTGTGCACCTCTGATACAAGCTAAATCTGAAAGCAAACAAGAAGCTGTAGCGTCCATCGACGAAAAAAGCTCACCTATCCAGTCCCATGTAAATCCGCTTCAATTCCATGCCGCGACTCCCAGTTCCACAACCGCATCGGCGCTCTGTGCTGATGCTCTTTTCTTCTCATCGTCGGCTCCTCAAGCCATGCATCCACCCAGCCGCAGCCTGTCCAATAGCACCGACCGTTCCGCTGAACAAAGCTTGGCTGTGAAAATGTTGCCCATTACAGTTTTAGGGCACCTTTGACTTTTCTAATCGTGGTTTTTACGACAACACTACCGAGTACCATGCTAATGCACTTTTCCTACGTCACTGATCCCTCTGTTTGTTTTTGTCAGCACACGAAGGTGTTCTTTCTCCCTCCCTCACTTTGCTTTTCCCACACCCTCACACCTCCCTCACAGGTGGCTGTACGGGACTACGGTGTGTTCCATCTACGCCTTCTGCGGCATACTGTTCGGCATCTGCAGTCTGAGCACCCTCACCCTGTTCAGCATGGTGTGCTTTGTCAAAGTGTGTTACCCACTGTACGGTAAGTCTTCAAAGCGAACAGGCTCAGAAAGGTGCACAAGCGGCATCCCCAAATGGCACATTGTTGATTTCGCCCTAATCCGCCCACCGAGAGCCGTATGTTAAGCCTTCTCTTTGATGACCCACGAGTCCGCCGGACTACACTTGATGAGTATGGCTTGTGATGTTGCTTAATGCGCTGCAATGGAGCCCTCCGTTTGACCTCAAGAAACTGCCCGTTTCCCAGCTGGGGGCACAGACGTCTTAAATTGAGTGGACGTGAAGCATGATCAAGCTAACTGTGTAAGTGTGCTGGCCAAAGTATGTTTTTAGCTGATGACACACATGATTACGTAATTTGATGATTCGTTGAATTGGATTCATCCTGTCAGGATTCTCAAACAGAATAATGAATGAACCACCATGTATGATGTTGATGTTACATCATCGGTGTGTGAAAGTGTCAAAGTGAGTTGTTTATTTCGCAGTTCCTGAAGAAAATCACATAGGCTGCTCAGAGGTCTTCAGGGGCACTACCAAATGATAAGGGAACAGCACCCCCAAGTGGACAGTTGTGGAATTAGGGGATGGGTGCCAATTCGGGTGTTCAGGCTCTAACCTGCACTTATCTATGTTTACAGGAAACCGATTCAGCTGCATTCATGGCCGTCTGCTGGTGGCCTTCGCGTGGCTCTACGCGTTATTGTTCGCTTGCAGCCCGCTGGGCCACTGGGGCGAGTACGGACCGGAGCCCTACGGCACCGCCTGCTGCATCGACTGGCGCCTGTCCAATCGGCTGCCGACGGTGCGCTCCTACACTGTGGTGCTCTTCTTCTTTTGCTACATCCTTCCGTGCGCCCTCATCCTGGCATCCTACGCGGGCATCCTCACCACCGTGCACGCGTCGCACAAGACCATGGAGCATCATGCGTCCAGACACATGCACATGAGCCGCATCCAGATCGTCATTATTAAGGTGAAGGGGCAAATACCGTTCTTCAATATTTTAGTCTAGTTAACTGAAAGAACACAATTCATAGATGATGATAAAATGCTGAAAGACAGGAATCCTCGTAATGCCAGGTCATTGCAAAATGCACTTTCAATACAATGGTACTGTATTGAAATGTGTTATTTCTAGAAACTCCTAGAATGCATAAGCCAATTTAAAGCATTGCCCAATTAATATGACTAAATATGTAGCAGGAGTAATAGTACTTTCGCATGTGGTATTTACATGTGGCTAGCTAACATTACCCTGCTCGTAATAGTCAATTAGAATGGCATTCCCTTCACACTGCTCTATGTATCAAATTTGTACCCCTACTTGTTCTTCTATCATTTACAGTTAAACTTTACATCAGTGCTAAAGTACAAAGTACAGTATTATTATCATGGATGTTAATGATGCTCCTACTCATAAAAAAAAGAAGTTAGTCTGGAGCCCAGTATTTTTTTTTTTATATTCAATTGGGTGACGTCCTTATCATATAAATTTAAGACAATCATATCAGTAATTCTATTTGATAAGAAATCAAATAGATAGTAGGCGTCTGTAATTTGCAGATGAAGAGTGTGTGTGTGTGTGTGTGTGTGTGTGCGTGTGCGTGTGTGTCTGTGTGTGTCTGTGTGTGTGTGTGTGTGTGTGTGTGTGTGTGTGTGTGTGTGTGTGTGTGTGTGTGTGGTCGGCCCGGTTGTCCAGCGGTTAGCACGTTGACCTCGTAGTGTCGAGGTCCCTGGTTCGATTCCAGCTTCGGCCTCCCTGTGTGGAGTTTGCATGTTTTATTCGGGTACTCCGCTTTCCTCCCACATTCCAAAAGCAGGTACAGAGGAGCCATTATAAAATCCCCCGAAACATTGAACCCATTGATCATCATAAAATATTTGTGCGATCGTTGCTTAATTTATTATTATTATTTTTTGGGTCTCTTCCTAAAATTGTATTTACTACCGTGTTGTGTGCTTTTTGTCCTTAGCTTAGCATGGCGGTGAGCATCGGTTTCTTTGTGGCGTGGACTCCGTACGCTCTGGTGTCTATGTGGGCTTCCTTCGGCAACATCAAAGACATCCCGCCTGTGGCGTTCGCCATACCGGCCATGTTTGCCAAGTCCTCCACAATCTACAACCCGATCGTCTACCTCGCAATCAGGCCCAACTTTCGCAAGGTAATATTCAGGGACCTCGCCGCATTAAAACACCACACGGGAAAGTGCTGCTGCCATCCAAGAATCAAGGTGAGACTTCAGTTAGGCCAAAGACGGACTGAGCAGTTTCCTTTGCCCACCTCCTCCACGCAACCTCCTATGATAGTGCTGAACCGTCACAAAGATACTGCTGAATGCTCCGGAGACGGTCCTCAAGTGTTCTGTGTTGCGAACGCTGCCGCCTATGACAAATCGTCCAAGGAGAGGGTTGGGCCAAGTGTGAGCCACACCAGGTCCGTGCTGTGCCTCACGTGTGCAAAGAGAACTCCAGATAGTTTCCATATTAATTTGGAGTTGGTTCCCGACAAAGCAAAAGTGGCCTGGCCTTAATTTTACCTTATCATTTCTTTTTCAGGGTGTTCTTTATGACGTTGAGCAATGGCATGAAACATTGTTAAGGGAAGTACGATAATCTAATCATCAGGCTCTAGCCATGACATTGACCTTGGTTTCCATGTTTTACAGGTGTACAGGGTGTCGCTGGATCTCCCAAAAAAATCGTTTCCAAAATGAAAGTCTTAGTTGCGTCGGTCAACTGCAAATTTTCATCACTGATGGCTTTATGTGTCCCAGAATGTATTTTTGACACAGATTTCCAAAATGCCTTTACTTATTTTTCTAGCACATCCGTTTGTTTGTTTTTAAACTTGTAAAAAACATGTAGAACACTGATTTTACAATGTGTTGTACTGTAATTGATAGCTATGAGGACTCATTTAAAAAAATATTCACCTGTTGCTGAGCCTAATCTTTAATTCATAAATACAGTATTACTAAAGCCTTTATTCCAATGAGGGGCGAACAATTCCAACTGTTGACGAAAGTCGAAAAAAAAGTGTTCACGTGTCCGCCAAACAGTTGCCTGACCTATGCCTGTACTTTTTTTGTTTCAAGTGAATTTTGAACATTTTTCATCGAGAAGGGAAAAAAAAATCACAAAAACTGTTGCCGAACGTTTTTGGGAACATTTGCGACAATTAATAGTCGTTGAGTGTGCTCTGTGATTGGCAACTCATCTGCAGTGGCCCTGAAAAAAAGCACAGATGATGAAGAAAAGGCTCTTGTCATTTAAATTTTAGAGCAAAACGGAGAAGGGAATGAACCATTTGGAACAATGACAAAAGTACTTTTTCGTATAAATAAGCTATATACCCTAGTTTGCGTTCTCAAATGCTGCTAAATATGATCACAAATCAAGAAAATATTGTATGGCCTACTCTGTGGTCACGTTTATTGAAAGTCAATATTTTATGTATTAATTAAACCATTAACCGTATGTACAATTCTCTTTGATCAATATCAGCACGTATATAAACTTCATTTAGAAGACATAACCACATTATAACGCCAGTGACGTTGCACATTTATGCACAACTGCAATTTTTATAAATGTTCTCTGTAATTTGTGGTTATTTTATACAGCAATGTTTCTTTGCGGATTGATTGGGTCAATAGTCATTGATTAGGAAAATTCACTTTGAGAGAGCAGGGTGCCATTGTATTGATTTAGTTGAGAAACTGGAACCACAGCATTGAAGTTACACTGTCTTTGTGAAGCTGTAGCATGAAAAAATGTACAACCATATATTTATGTATTTTAAAAAAAACGTATGTGACAAAAGGCTGCAAGAGATGACTCAATCTTCATACAGTACATTGAGTGTAAAAAACTCTAACCTCGTTTAAATTGTGGGTTTCTGTGATTTGAAAAAAAGATTCATCATTGAACAAAAACTTGTTTTCCACAATTGATGCAACATAAAAAAAGTAAATCTTTTCAAGAGAAGTAAAAATATACAACAGAGATAATGTGGTTGGTTGCACACGATCTTATAACTAGGGGTGTGGCTGTGTTCAGAATTGACCAGTTATGAGGGTGTGCACACTTATGCAACTTCATAATCTCAGTTGTTGTTTGACTTAACCGTTTCAAAACATTGAATTCTGTCCCCCCCCCCCCCCCCCCCAATTGAATCAGACACACATAAACACACTTTTAACATGATATATCATGGTCATTTGAACAGGGAGTGCAGCTATTTTATATCCGCTGTCAATAATCGTATTTAAAAAAAATAAATGCATATCCCATTCCAGGAAAGATGAACATTTTTTGCACTGTGTCAGCTGATGGAGATTGCAGGGGTCTGAAATTAGCACAGTGTGATTGTGTACAAACTAACAGTGACACTGTGTAGATGGCAATAAGTGACCAGCAACTTAAACTTGAAGGACACCATACCACGTTTCAAGAGTTTAATTTTCCCAAGTGTATTTGAGAAAATTATGAAATCTAGAGGATCAAACGTGACAAAAGGTGAATGGAAAATCAACAGCATGGCATTTATTAATGTGGTCAGCCATTTAATGGACAGAAGACTTCAGTTTCTGTGCTGTGAAACTGAAACTACATGCCAAACGTTTCATACAAAGGCAACGTGAGAAGTGATTTTAATTTCAGCAAAGGCCCGATAGCCTGACACACACACATAGAGAGGGAGAGAGCGAGCGAGAGAAAGAGATCGCTGAAAGGATGTTTGGAGGTCCATCATTTCAAGGGGGTGTGCTTGTCCTTCCTTGGATCAATGCCCAAACTTCCTTGCAAGACAGAACAATCAAGTCATTTGATCACATTCACATGTTTTGATGACCAACATGGAAGCAATTCCAACATGGGTTTAAAAAAATAAAAAAGCTCGTCTTTTCATGCCGGCACTATACCTGAAGCAACTCATGGCATTTGTAAGCGAAAATAAGACCGCTGCTGTCGATATTCTTTGCCAGTAATTATCACAACAAAAATACTGTTACAAGTCGACTCACAGTGCCTCTTTGATCGGCTCAAAAAAATATTGATGGTTCAGTCTCTCAAAAAATATTGAATAGCTTTCTAGGAGTCTCTTACAATGTGTGGCAACGCATGTTGTAACTGAATCCAAACTTGCAATGCAATGATTTTTTTCACCTTCACAGGCCGTTGGACTTACAGCTCTCTAGGCCTTGAATTCTTAAGAGTAAAAGTGCTTAATTTGTCTAGAGCAGGGGTGCCCATTACGTCGATCCTGATCTACCGGTAGATCCAAGACAGGTCCCAAGTAGATCCGAAGAGTGTCGAGGAGAAAAAAAACAAACAACCATTTGTGTGTCTTTGTACATGTTCGTATCATATTTTTTGTGTTCATGTGCGCTGCACCCTAATCATCTTATCACTCATTTTCACCCAAAAAATATTTAAAAATAAAATAAAGCAGGTAAATCATAAATTTACGGTGGCGCGTGATTACGTCACCGGAAGTTGTTAGCGCTCAGCAGTCTGCAATTGCAGCTTGTGATCAGAGCTGTTACGCTCTATCTTTTATCATCATTAATCTCATTCAGAGTTTGCTTCGTGTACAATTCACCGAGGGCACGAGCAAAGAATAGGAATCTAGGAGGGCCCAGGGAAGCACTTTAAAACGGAACGTGTGAGCTACGATAGTTAACAGCCTGCAAAAGTGCGTCGCATGCCTCTGTTTCAGGCCATTTCTCATCGTGTGTGTGTGTGCGTGTGTACGTGTACGTGTACGCGCCTGCGTGCCGGTAAGGGTAGATCCCGGGAGGTTAGTTGATCGAAAAGTAGATCTTCGATCCAAAAGGTTTGGGCACCCCTCGTCTCGAGAATGTAGATTTGTCAGGGAATGGATGCATGCTAATGTTGCTTCACCCTAAGTGCATATCTAGCATTCATTTGCGGAAATGAATCTGCGCTGCCAGAATAGTGCGCAAGAATATGGCCCTTTAAGAGCGGTGCACACACCGCGCTTTTTTTTTTTGTTGCAACATTTGTGTGTTCCCACATCTTAGAAAACCATTTCGGTGTTGGTACATGAACTTTTGTCTCACAAGCATGATGATTCATCAAAATGCAAAAATAATCTCAAACAAGAGTTGAATATTTTCAAACAGATTTTCTATATGGCTCTAGACCAGGTGTCACCAACATTTTTGAGGGTGAGAGCAACTTCATGTGTACCGATTGTGTGAAGGGCTACCAAATTGATACACGTCTGAAATAACATATTTGTCCAAAATACCTTCAATAATATGAGGATGTGTTATTTTTAATACTTGATGATTTAAATTGTCAGACTTTGATCGTGTTTCGAAATGTCTCACAGTACTGCCAATGTTTGCATTTTTAAATCATAATTTCTACTAGCAAATCACAATGTCCAGGCACTGGCGGGCTACTCAAGTGGTCTTCACGGGCTACCTGGTGCCCGCGGGCACCATGTTGGTGACCACTGCTCTAGACCAATTAGAATTCATGTTGAAGGAGGAGCACCCTAATCCCAGCGTAATACACAGTAACGCATTACATTGATTGGAACTATAGGCATCAAAGGA
This sequence comes from Hippocampus zosterae, assembly GCF_025434085.1. NCBI lineage: Eukaryota > Metazoa > Chordata > Actinopteri > Syngnathiformes > Syngnathidae > Hippocampus > Hippocampus zosterae. The sequence continues at coordinate 13,713,594 of NC_067465.1, forward strand.
GATTTTGGGAAATCTAAGGGGAACTACGTAAGACAGAATTTCATTAGATACTGGAAGTTGAAGCACATATGTTCAATATTTTCTGAATGACATCAACGTCTATGACGCCTTCAAGAGCGTAGCAGAGCTTCCCAATTGTACAGCCAAGGCTTCCTTCTTTCATTTTCCAGCGTTGAAGCGTCTGGTGCACCATCTCCGCTAGGCCGTCCAGGGAGAAGTCATGCTCGATGGTCTCTATTTCCACATCGCTCAAACCCAGACGCCGTGCGTACAACTTCCATTTGGCGCCAATGTTTTTCCTCAGAACTTCAAGGTGCTCTTCGGTCACAGCACACTTCTCTACACGTGAAAAGGGAAAGTACAGCACGTTTTACCACTGCTTAACAGCTAAGCACTTTTAAATGTGGAACCGTGTTCCACAAGGATCCATCATTGATCCCATATGTTTTATGTGCGATACTTGGAGTAACCTAAATAATAGTCCTGATTTTAAAGAAGATATCAAGGCCAATATTCGGGTAAATGCAACACTGAATATGTAATAAAAACAATGTAAACCTTTTTTGTCCCCTGCCATTGTCTGGCAACCAGTTCATGGTGTACCCCGCCTACTGGATTTTACTGCTTAACTCATTTTCCACAAACACAATATTAATCAGAATGCTGTGTTTCGTTAGAAGAGGCTGCAAAGAACATATTGTCAAGAAAATGTTTGGGTTGATTTAAGGATCTAGAATAAATTTGCTTGCATTAAACATGTAAATAAACTGGAATAAAACCAAAATGAAATGACAAGATTTACCATATTTCTGAATTCCTTCTCTGAGCTGAGAGCTGGTCCATATCTTTCCCGGAAGTAATGAAAAACATTGAGTGGGATCGTAGTTGTGGATACTGAGGTTGTTGTTGTTACCAATCTGGATTCCCCTTGCATTACTGATGCAAAGAGACCCTTCAAGATCAACACAAGCTATGTTAGCATCATCAGAATTTGTCATATAATGTACATCACAGCTGTTCAAAATGAGGTCTACCTGTCCATGTACCGAAATCTTGTGACACTCCACCCTTCTTCAAGTCACGAGCATACCCCGATGTTTCCGACACTGAGGAGGCAGGCCAGGACTGCTGGCGGATATAGTGGGAATCTGGATGTTCCTGATTGAAAGGTGGCAGGGAATTCACACTGGTAGATGTTTGTAAGAGGGATGACTTTGGCGTGGAAGCAGTCATCGACCCGTGGAGGCGGGCAGCAGGATGATATTGAGCATCTTCCTGGCTGCTGGGCTGCACAGGTTCCGCTTTTGTCCAGGAATGGACAGAGGACACGAACGGAATGTTGTGCTCCGGTTGGCTAGGTCTGTTATTATTTGTAACGCTAGACAGGATATTTGGGGAGTTTTCCTGGGGCTGGCTATTGAGAATGTCAGACTGGCTGTCGCATTTGTAGCTGCCATGTCTGTGATAGTCTAACTCCTGTTGCAGTTTCTCCTCCAAGGAGACCTCTGGGTCAATGTGGGCTGCCCCTGACTCTATATTTGTTTCATGTGAGATGGCATCTATGTCCTCAATACTGGCTTCAACAGGCCCATTGACACTTTTTTCTGTGCTCTCCAGAAAAGCTGGACAATCTGTAAGGTAAGAACAGTTCACATCATTTTTTATTTCTGAGCATGCGCAGCATTTGACATCAACAGCAGGATAGACAGTTGATATTAATTCATTGAGTTCATCCACGTCAGTGATGTAGCAGGTTTATGGGCTGGAGGGTTTTTTTTCTTATTTGAATGTTGAGTGCCATATGTTCTTTTGCCTTTCTATTCTGCTTAAACAATGTGGTTTGTTTAGCTGTGAAGAAAATTACAGGAGCTCTCAATACATTTGAGTGTGGTAAACTTGTTAAATTCCAAAAGTGAAATGTGTTCAGGAAATAGATTCAGTTAACAAAAAGGACATGACCTCCTGAAAATCATTTTCCTTTCTACTTTAGTGCATACAAAAATATTGTCACTTCCCAGTATGTAACATTCCAATTTTTTGAATTGTAAACTTGGGCTTGTCATTAGCTGTACGCTACAATCATTTAAATTATAGAAAATAAAATTAGAAAATATTTCACTTTGTGTAGTGATTGTAACCAATATGAATTTCATGTTTTGCATTGAATAGCTGAAATAAATGTGCATTCCCATGATATTTAGATGTATCTCTCGTACCTACGAAGAAACCTTTTTTTTTTAATGAAAGTAGAAATTACTTTTGGCATCTTCTGACATGTTATGCCACACGTCTTTTATTAAACCCACATTTCAAATATGAATATTTTGATCCAATATTGTTGTCAAAAATAAAAAAATTTTGCCACAAATTGATTCAATAAAATTGTTAATAACCACATTTACCCGTCAAAATAGAAATGATCCATTGATGGAATAATAAATACCTAATGACCTAATTCAAGCCGTCAGGACAGCCGTCAGTGCTTACCTGTTGAAATACATTCATCAGTCATTGATAGAGACTTCATTTTGTCAACAAGCTGCTCTGGGCCTTCGTACAGAGCCTGCATTCAAAAAATTTAATCAGTCAATCTTAATGTCGTCAAGGTGTGAGCATAATCCAAACGTATGCAATGTATCCACCTGCAGATGAACTAAATCTTTCTCCACATGTGGTGCGAGCTCCGTCTCGTAGAAGGGACGAAATATGTTGTAGCACTCTGTTAGGAAAGAAGTCGATTGAGGAAGAAAAAGGTCGCACATCTGAAAATAAGTCCATTTAAGGATGATATACTAATTGTGTGGTGGCAAGCCGACCTATAAATGTCGGTCTTTGTACTGCGTTGTGTTCCCAGCACATCAGCATGAGGTTTATGATCTCTGCCGGCGTGTTGTCGGGGATGAGGTCCATCGCTGGGCGGTCGCCGTTGCGGACGCACTGGCTGATTTGATCTTCATTTCTGGCATCTGGACAGATAGAAAAAAGATGCCTGGTTTGATCTCGCTTGTTAAATTATGCAAGTGAACCGCTGTTAATTCCAAAGCGGTCTTACTAATTTTATTAAGATTTCCAGAGCTATGACTCACCAAAATTTGGGGGTGTTCAACTTTCCGGTGAAATGCGAAGATGAACCAAAAGTACACTAACCTTTACTAGTGAACGTAATTTGGCCTTGTCTACGATTTTGAATGTCCAATTGTTCATCAACATTTCTGTATTTTTGCACAACTTGCTTTTCTCTCACAAGTAAGTTTCTGTTTTTTGGCTTCAGTGAAGTAAGTGACCGTCGTCTTTATCACGATAGGGCAGTGAGGTTTAGAACACGTGCTCCAAGTCAAGCCTTAAAGATGGACCTTCAAATTATGATAGTGATGAAGTTGACATTGAAGATCCATATCAAGCACATTTTTTTCCCCTTTACACTTTTAGAATTGTTTAACAAACTTCATCCAATTGGAAGGTGCAATGCAGAGAAGGAACATATTGGGAAACACATGGGCGACAGAAGGTTTTCCAAGTGCATACAAACAAGAGAAAAAGTACTTTATAGGAAATTTGTAAATCAAGACATACATGGTGGGCTTCATTAGTAAAGAAAAGTACAAGTTTCATGAAAACAAATCGGCATGGCCGCATTTAAGTAATTCTAAACAATGCCATCTTACTTGCATAGGGCTCTTTCCCTGTGACGACCACCCAGACCACGATTGCGAAGCTGTAGATGTCCGATTTCTCAGTGGAGATGGCGTTGACACTCTGCAGGTGCTCGGGCGCCATGTAGCTTAGCGTGCCCGCAGCCCTCGTCCTGACTGACAGGCCCGTGCGACTTTTCTTGAGAGATTCCTCCTTAGTGAGTTTACTCCACGTCTTGCAGGTGGCAAGGCCAAGGTCGGCAATCTGGCCAATGGGGAAAAGCAATTATCGCTAGGCGTAACATTCAGAACCATGCGCTATTGGTGAAAATTTACAATTTGGAGAGACAATATGACCTTGCAAATATATTTAACGAAGAACAAAGATTTAAAAAATTGATTGACCAACAGCACCAATTTGCCGGTTTCATATCACTGTCCAATTTCAAACCAAAAATCAAGACTGTTGCCTTTAGATAAAATGCCAAGGAGCCTCATGTCAAGGGGGGTGAGATGGACAAAGGGCCAGCGGACCAAACACCATATTGTCGGTTTTCTTTTCATTGAAGAAGTTTCATGCCTTGCAGATTTTGGTTTACAGACAGGGCAAAAGTGGCTTTAAAAAGAAAGAAAGAAGAAAGTGTCCTAATTCCTGAAAGAGACATTACATACAGTAGATCTGACTATTATCTGCCTAGCGGTGAAAAAAAACACCAGGCTTTCTTAAGATGGAACGCAGGAGCAGCAAATACAATGCAAACAGCAGTGGCCCTAGAATTGAACCCAGTAGAACATTGTAAGACAGTGGAGAGAAACAAAAAAACAACAAACACAAAAAGTTCTGCTTGCCAAATAGGATCTATATAATTTAATATATGTAAAATGGGGTAAAAAGGATGTGCCTATTGCCGTGACTGTGATCTGTGACATTGTTGATTCTGTATGCGAGGTTTATCGCAAACAGCAATTCCTGAGTGCATGTGCTCATTTGATTTTTGGGTTTTACCGTTGCCTCAGCATTAAATAAACAGCTGAAAAGTGCATTGGTCACTGTGGATCTCCCATGTGCAAGGGTATGAGAGTAAACAAGTACAATATAATAGAGCACTAAAACCACATTACAGGATGGGGAACATTTTACCTTGATGTGAAAATCTTTGTCAATTAAAATGTTCTCCGGCTTGATGTCCTGATGTACGACTTTCTTCTCGGTAAGATACACCATCCCTTCTAAGATCTCTAAGATAATTCTCCCCTTGATTGATACCGGCACAGTGACCTACATATATAGCAGGAAAGAGTATATTAGACTTCATCATACATAAACTATAAACTATAGAGCGGGCGCAGCATTCACCTTCTCCAGCATGGCCAGCAGGTTGCCTCTGGGCATCAACTCCATGACCAAAGAGCAACCTCGCTCCTCCATGATGACGCCCAGCAACCTGACCACACGCTTGTGGTTCAGGCTCGCCATGATGCTACCTTCTTCCAGTAGAGACCTCTTGCTCTCCCTGGATTAATTTGGAGAGAATGGAGAAGATTTAAGTGATGGCAGAATAGTACATGCTTATTTCCACCAGCCACCACTGCTGATTTTGATGGCCCTGGGCAGATTAGACTGACATGGCAGAAAACAGAGGTGACAGTTGGATTCGACAAAAAGACAAAACAAAAAAACAAACAAATACTCATACTGAATGCAGAGCAATTTGAAGCCTGTTTTTGACTTCTACTAAGACAACTAGGCAGATATTACATTTGGTTTGAGATGGAAAGAGGTAGAAAGGGGATGTTGCAGATTAGTTTTAGTTTCACTGCGGAATGCAATAGGGAAGTTGCGACAAGATCCATCCATTGTCAGGTCGCTTCTTTCAATTCTTCCAGAGGGATCTCAAGGCATTTCAACACCAGTCCTGAGACACAGGCTCTCCAGCATGTTCTGGGTCATGGCCAGGGCCTCCCGCCTTGTGGGGCATGCCCAGGGAGACATGGAGGAGCAGCGGCTCGATTTTGAGTCCCCACTGGATGACCGAGCTTCTCAGCTTGTCTTCCAGGGAGAGCCCGGACACCCTGCAGAAGAAACGCATTTCTGCAGTCCATGTCCCTTGAGGACGTTTCTGTAGCCGTGGGTCAGACTGCCAAAGTCGCTGGCTTTTGCCTTAACCCAGCTCACAGGGCACCCAACCCCCTTTGAACCTTCTCACATGAAGTGAGTTTATGGGAAGGGGGACACATGTTGGATTTTCGGGTTGAAAGCCCCATGGGCGCTGGACCGGCCACCAGACGCTTGCCAGCGAGCCCCGCCTCCAGATTGAGACAATATAGTCATAGGGGAAGTAGTATCACATTCTTCCATGTCTAAATTCACACCGATTTCCCAAACCCTAAGCACTTTCGCAACTGTTTTCTGAACAACCAAATCATTTATGAAAATAATCTGTGGTCTCTCTGCAGCAGTCTGACTGGCAAGTGATCCAAATTTCAGTGTGCATGCTGGAAAGTGGAAATCCCCAGTGCAAAATACATGAAGAAAACAACTTACTCACTGCGAAGAGGCCCCGTATACATGGTCTTCATCACCACAGCACCGAGGCGGGCATGATAGCACAGGTACACCTCTCCAAAACCTCCGTCGTCCAGGTGCTCTTTTCGAAGCACATCTGTCGCTCGCAGCTGGAGTGAAGACGGCGGCGTGATGGCCATAATTTCACTTTAAACCGACTCTAACGGCGTAATAATATCGTAACAAAAAAGCAAACTATCGCGGAAGGATAGCTTGTCATGTGAGAGGGGGGCAGAAGGCGACCAAAAGTTTTGACGCTAGCACAAATGTTAAGCTAGTTCCCCGTGACGTTTTGCAGCAGTCCAAAAAACAAAAAAAGAGCAAAAGTGGTGGAAAACAGAGAGCAGAATCGGCGTCAGAATGTGCTATTTGATAGTGCTCGACTTCCTGGAATTGCTGAAGTGACGTAGTAAGGTTTAAAAAAAGACAATTAAAAAAAGGTTATCTTCAAACTTCAGTCAGTCATTCCAGTCGATTCCAGAGCAGGACAGCTAGTTGCGCCGCGTTTCTTCCTGTTATTATTTTATTAATTATATAATTATTAACTAGAGCATTTTTGCGTTTTGTTTGTGTGACGACTGTAATCAAAACAACAACAACAACAAAACAATTTGGTTAATAACTGGGCTGTGGCTAAAGCGGTACTCAAAGTAGTTTGCAAATAGGAGTACAGTTAATTGCATAAAAAATACGTTTTTCCTTATTGAGTAACTTAAAGTCAAAAACAAAAAAAAACAGCATCTGAAATGTACTTGACGATAAAAGTAAAAATTGATTTTTAATATTATTTATTAGGTGTGTCAGAAAAGCACCAAGACTGCTGCTAATGATATACTGGTACCTAAAGTTCGTAACTTGATTCGTACCGTGACTCTGTCATCGATCGAGTAACGTTTCCCTTTGAAATTAATGGACTCCGCTCCATCCCCCAAATTACTGTAAATTATATTTCCATGTCATGGCTATCGTTTACATTTTATGATCCATATATCTACCTATCTATGTAGTGTGAAATCAAGTGAAAATATATTTCATTATGAAGAAATAACACACGAAAGTAACATAACCCCCTCTCTCTTGATCTGTCGTCCATGTCTTTAAAATGGGTTCACGATATCAACACCTTTAGCTTGAGAAAGAAAGGGGGAAAAAGTACTTGGAGACAGCTGCAGGCACAGTTCCATGATTTTTTTATTTTTTTTGTCTCTCCCGGGGCTACAGAAGGCTTGACTGATACATAGAGGGACTGAGAAAATAATATACAGTACTGGAGGGGCTACACAGATTTCTGACGGGGCTTTAGAAGCCTTTCCCCCGGTGTAGCGCCATCTCTGGCCAGCTGAGAAGTGAGATTGCTCCAGCACGCCAGTGTTTTTTTTCAACCAGGAACTGTCAAATGTTCAGGGCGTGAGCAGAACTCTCACCCACTTTCCCACAATTAAAAAAAAACTGTCAAAAAATAAATACTCAACAGATATTTGAAACATCGACTAAACTAAACCAAATACGCTTTTCTACTTAGTTACGTCCTACTATTGGACATATAACGCTGGTGGAATTTCTCCTGCATACAGTGCTGCGGCAATTTACTTCATAGCTTCGGTTTTATTTCTTCTGTTCAAGATGTTGCTTATTCGTGTGGAAATGTCGCCATCTAAAGGCGGCAGTCGTCTCTTACATCACGTAAAATATTTACATATTGTGTCCTCTATTTTGTTAGGGTTTCAACGTAGTTACGGCGCCTTTACTCCCTTAAAAACACCCCAAATCATCACAACTTATGCCCATAAAACACCCCATTAAATCGATATATACTGTCTAGTGAACTGTGCCACAATCTCTTCCTTCCCTAAATCAATAATGCTCAATACTAATCGCCAAGTTCTATCATAGTGTGGGAAGAACACTGAGGTTCCAGTTTTTATGAATACATGTGCTCTTTAATTGTAGTGATTTCTTTTCATCTTGCAGCGCTTCATGTTAGCTTCTGCGGTGCAGTGGTTTTGAATGTTGCGTGTGTGCCTCGTATTTACAATATCAGTCAGGCAAATACAACTTCAATTGTCTGCTTTGCTTTGTGCCTTACATATCGCTCTGTAGAAACACGATGAGAACGCAACTAAATAATGACACCATGAACATGAAAGACATACTTTATAAATCAAATGTCTATATAGTATAAGAAGTCTGCATTCCCGAGCAAATGCCACGTCTTTGTAATATAGATATTTAAAAAAAGAGACCATCTATCTAATGCTGGGGAACTTTTTCCTGGTTTGGACTCCGAACTACAATTCCCAAAATGCACTGCGGGGAGCTGTGAAGCTGGAGTCAACCGTCTGGTTCAGACACACATACGCGTTCTATTGTGAGTATGTGACCAATTTGCGTCGTTTCTGGGAAGCTGTCAAGCGTCCATAAGTAAACACTGTCGGACCTGTTTTTTGTTTCAAGCCGCCTTCCTTCAACATGGGAAATGGAATCAATAAGGTGAGTGCTCCTCGCACTTGAGGTGACAAGTTATCAGGACGTTCAAGTGTAAAGGCAACGCCTTCTTAATGAACAGTTTGGGCACATATTCTGATTAATGCTTGATGGAAAACGTAACATTCAACATCTGTTTGTCCATGAAGCCGTTGCCTATGGTTTTGCTATGTTATCAGCTATTAAGCAACTATCCACACTGCTGTTGTGATGCTGCCGTTCACTATGCTTTGCACCTCTCTTTCCCCTTCAGGTCCTACCTCACTTGTATTTGGGAAATTTCAGAGGTGGGTCTTGGTGCAAATTTGTTGTGCGTGTGACATTTTATGTATATTCTTTGATGATTGGTTCATGTCAGATGCAAGAGACCGAGAGCAGTTAGCCAGGAACAACATCACCCACATCTTGTCCATCCATGACACAGCAGCACCCATCCTCCAGGTATCTAGTTTCCGCCAACCAAAGGGTGGTTCCGGCCCATTACCTATATGTGGCCATATGTGAGTTGGTCATCCAATGGGAGGGACAAGAGTGGTGCTCAAGTGCTATTTAGTATTTAAATGATTACTTTGGAATCTATTTGATTGCAGCTACAGATATATTTTGTCTCAGGACAACTTCAATTTACACAAGTGTCATGGTCTGTATTTTGTGCATCGATAATCTGAATTTTCATTTCATAGGTCAGCAGAACGATGCGGGAATATATTTTTGAGTCAAATTTGTGTACCCCTCTGTGTTGGACCATTTTTGTACCTTACATAATTGTAGTACAGTATTTAAAGTCAGATTTTGTGCCCTAAGTTTTTGACACGCTGATGGAGAGTCTGCTGAATTGTTTAGTGTACTTGCATGCTGAAACTTCTTTTTGACCTGTTTTACTCCCTCAATGTTGACTAAAGGAGCCGGTTCTGTTTTGAATTTCCTCTTGAATCAGCTGTCCCAGGTAGGCTAACTGTTCCCAGCAGTTACAGCATTATCAAAGTCAATTATCTTTGTGAGTGCTGACCTGGAATCTGATTGACTGTTCAGGATCTTTTAAGTCGGCTTATTGGAGGTTCTTATCATAATCAATGTTCATTCAATGCTGCTTACTCCCAGTTGCATGAGATTGATTAATTTTAGTGCCAGTAATTTCGCCTGCTTTTCCAAAAATGGAAGCATGCCAAGCCATATCTACTGTAAACACCAACTATACATTAACCTTCCAAAACCACACGTAAATGTGCATCTTGGAATTCTTACATCTTGTCAACAAATCTATTATGTAAAGTGAAAACATTTCATACAGCGTTCCGACTTGCAGATATTTGTAGCTGTTCTTTTGTTCCTTTTAATCAAACTGGTTCTTTCACATTTCAATAATTAGGCCTCCATCTGAATGTTAGCTTGATCGTTTTTAATAAAGTACTCAGCTGAGCACAAACACACACATGCTGTGAAGCCTCCCCAACTTAGCTTTTCCTAGACAAACAACATAGTCACGGTTCACTTCTTCAATACGCTCTTGACAAAAATTAGTACATTCCTCTATGCATGCATTTTGGCCATGCCTTGTTGCACCTTGGTTCAATAGAGATGGAGCACAAAAAACACAAATAGGTCAATTAGTGAAGAACAAACCATGAATAGGTTAAAAAGCATCAATTAACAGTCATCCAATCAATGTTCAGCACTGTAGGCGCCGCCCCAAAGCTTCCTGAACTTTTCGAGAGTATGACCCCTTGAGCAATGTCTTCATTTGACCGTGGAACTACATTTCGACAAAACATGACACTGGTTCAACACACAAGAGTTGTCAAAAAGTTCCTAGTTCCGCCATACTGGTGTTTTGATTTTATATTTTTGTGTTATCATGCAGTTACTACTATGTAAATGTTCTAGTGACCTGGTACCATTGTCCAAACTGAACATTCGAGTTCCAGAAACTAGGGCTATCTAACCCTTTAAACAGGAGTACACCTTCCAGTCTGCCAGGTTGTTCAGTAAGTTGCAATGGCCACCGGAGCTTTTATAAGTGCAGCCCTTGACTGCGGCAGACTGGGATACAGAATGCCTGCAAATGTTTGCTTAATTTACTGTGTGCATGTAGGTGGCTCCTGATGTTGCAGCCAGTGTGGATCATTAGCATTTCCTCTGGGATCCTAATAGTCGTTGTGTTAATTAAACACCTAGTACGCTCTGTCCCCCAGGAGATGACCTATCTGTGCATTTCAGCGGCCGACCTGCCCACAGAAAACCTGTAAGTTCCACACACACAGTGCTCAACAATAAATGACAACGAGAAAAAGGACAGTTTTGTGTCCCGTTACGGTGCGGCAGTGTGGGTGGCAGGTTGTGTTTCTTCAAGCTAAATGTGTAAATGATATGCCTCCACAAGCGCACAATGTACTTTTGCCACATTTGAGCTTTAAGGATGCTTGAGGAGACATGAATAAAGGTGTTTGTTTCATGTGTCTGCATTTGGCATTCGGGGGGTATGTTTGGCATTTTCCCCCACAATTTAACAGTGAACGCTTGCTGCCAAAATCCACTAATAATTGACGCCCTCCAAAAAAAAGATTTGTGATCATGTTGTAGATGGCACAAGATGGCTGCCGTTTGAAATGGAAAGCATCACAAAGCACAACACAACACTATGCTTCAAGCATGTACACAATCATAAGCGTTTTAAAATTACGAGTACAGATGCTCAGACGGAAGGGTACCTACGTTGCGGACAGAGGACGGACCGGCAAAATAGGGTAAAGTGCCCATCTCTGAGTACGACTACTGCGACTACTACTACCGCTTTTATTGCTTTGGCCCGAGGACAAAATGGTGACCAGGGGAGTTTTTCATGTGTGTGTGTTTCAGTGTGATTGTGTCATTGCCTGATCATGTTTCAGACAGGGTAGACCAGGGTCACATTCTCACCATCGCTTTATAGTGACTGTGGTTCTGGACAATCTTGCGGATCCTGTGAGGAGCAGAGAAACTCAGTTTGGATAAGGGTGTTACTGAAAAGATCCTCTCTACTACGTAGCAGTGGGGCGCAAATGCAGTCGGGCTGGGTCACAGGAATGTACATATAGAGACAGAAACCAAAAGATTGAATTGATTGTTGAAATTACTAATTGTGTGTAGGCCATTAAAAAGTCATTTTTCTTTAATATGAAGTTAGGAAGGAAGTCTCTCTGCTCTCCTGCGGCGCTATTTATATGCACCCGTTTTACATGCCATGTATGAAGTCATGCATTTAAAGGACATGTGTGTGTGTCCACACAAACACACACAAACACTAATACCGTACTCTTGTAACTCTTGACTGCCCCTTTTGCCTCCAAACCGTGTTTGAAATGTAAACTGTGAAATCTGACTCTAATCCAAGCGCAGCCCCATCTCGGCCCTCCAGGTGCAAAAAAAAAAACACACTCAACACCTCCACTGTGCCAAATGTTCCTCTCCAGCAAGCACGTCCCAAATCCCCCCCCCCCCCACCCCTCAAAATGCAATACAGAAACATGTCGTGAGATTTTCTTTTTTGTTGTTGTTGACCTTCACAGGACTCAACACTTTAAACAGAGCATCATGTTCATGCATGAGTCACGGCTGAAAGGAGAAGGCTGCCTGGTTCACTGGTGAGACAGAAACAGTGATGTCATATCGTAAATATGTCGCAACTATAGACTGGCACTTTGCTTGTACATGCAACTGAAACGGGAGCCAAGTATTCCTTCCGTGTTTAAACAAAAGTACTCCTCATTTAGAGCAGAAAGTACTGGGCATGTGTCAAGTGCTGGTTTTTCTCCGGGTACTCCGGTTTCCTCCCACATTCCAAAAACATGCATGGCAGGCTGATTGAACACTCTAAATTGTCCCTAGGTGTGAGTATGAGCGTGGATGGTTGTTCGTCTCTGGCTGGCAACCGGTTCAGGGTGTCCCCCGTCTACTGCCCGAAGACAGCTGGGATAGGCTCCAGCACCCCCGTGACCCTTGTGAGGATAAGCGGATCGGAAAATGGATGGATGGATAATTTGGTGACACAGGATATTCTCTGAGTATGACAAAGTGTTGTTTTTCAGTATATCCTACACGCTGCATCAAGTGTCTTCGTGTAATCTTAACAACAGAATATTCTATATGAAATAATATAGAATTAACAGGGCTACTCATATTTACATAACAGGATCTGTTTTACCATTGGGTATTTTTTATTCAACATCATGCGCGCTCATCCCCATTTCCTGTGCAGTCTGGCAGGGGTGTCCCGCAGCGTCACTCTGGTGGTCGCCTACATCATGACAGTGACCGGACTGGGTTGGAAGGAGGCTCTGGCTGCAGTGAGAGTGGTCCGGCCCAGCGCTGGGCCCAATTTAGGATTTCAGCGCCAGCTACAGGAGTTCGAGACGACTCATGTTCATGAAGTGAGTTAGGTTGCAATTTTGGACTGGATATGCACTAGTTCAATATATCTATAAATGGATCTGAGTGAGATGTGAATGAGACATGGCATGCCGGGCTGCTGTTGTGGCATTCACCACTGCATCTCGTTGCGATGTACCTGATGCCCACTTGTATTGACATTTTTGGCTCGCAAGTCATGTCAAGTCAACTTTATTGTTAAATGTGCTCTATGTGCAACAAACAGAGCAGATGAAATGTCTTTCCTCTAAACCATAGGAGCAAAAAAACAAAGCAAAAAAAACCCTATGATTCTTAACTTATAAAACAATTATGAATAACTCGTAAGTAAGTTGGTGCACTCATGTATCTGATTTTCATCCACATTTGGAAGGGACCTGTTTTCAATTGGAAGATATCCAGTTCCATGCTTTTTTTATTCACTGACCATGTCATCACCCTCCTAAAATAATGGCCTACGTCATGTTTAAAAAAAAACTTGAAAACTGAACCAAATGCCGATTAAATTATATTCCGAGTAAAGACAATGAACCGTTGGCTCGGAGGGGCAACCAAAAGGACACTGAGCTCGTAGTGGTGTGTGGTGTGGGGCTGTTTAGGACCAATGGAGAAGCGGGACGAGTCTGCCGAGTAATAACAACTGTTCATTACCGTTTCCTGGGCACTGAGCATAGCAACCAGCTTTAAGACGACGTCATGAAAGATGTGCGACAGCCGTATGGGGAGAGGCGGGGTTAAACATCCTCCAAAATAACTCATATTTTGAAACAAATTAGATCGTCATTGTGCCCAAGGTAATATATAATCATTGCACTGTGGAAAGCTTAAGATTGCATCAGATGGCCTCTTTCAGGTTGTTCTTTATTTAAAAAAAAAACGGTTTTGCTTTAATTAAAAAATGTTGCTTCTTCTAGTTCAGGAAATGGCTCCAGAGGGAATATACGAATACCAAGTTCAACGACGAAGCAGACATTATGGAGCTGCTTGATTCTTCGAAAGCCAAAGGTGACCAAGGGGAAAACTTGGAAACGAGCTCACAGGGATCTCTCTGACATCATTCAAGCTGAGAAAGCCTGAAATGCTGGGCTGCTCACACAAACACCAAGAACTTGTTTTACCATTGATTGACGTTGTCCTAATTTATAGGTTGCGCTACGCTTCCGCTGTTTTTTTTTTTTTTAAATACAATGTCACTCCGATTTCAAATTCAGAAATAATAAAAAACAGTCCATTTACATTATGGGGATGCTTTTCTGACTGACTGAATGTCTTCTTGTTTTCTAATGTGCTTGAGAGATCATGTGTGGCCACAACAACAACAACAACATCAAGACAGCGTTTCTTTGTCACGCTCCATTAAAGAAAATGGAATTGCACTAAATGCGAACACAAGGGACCCCTCAGATCTGTAAAATGAAATATTTATGCCTGGAGTTGTATTTTTCTGCTGACATTTGTGTCCATACAGTCAAAAATTCTAGTGAAGGGAATCCCCACAGCTTTGGACTCTTGTGCTGAAGTGTGGCACCAAGATCTTGGCAGGTCAGGCTCCTCCCTGCTCACTGCAGCCAATCAACATATGAGAAGATTTAAGAGTCAGACACTACGGGAGAGTCCTTGCAGTCAGGCAACTATTCTGGCTAAAGGTAAGCCACATCTCATGGTTTTCTGTATTCCCCCCTTTGTATAATGAGAGGATAAATGAGCTTCAATATCCTTTTTTGTACTTCCAATATCTGATCATATTATGGGTTTTAAATTGCTTGCTTTGTGGTCATTGAGCCAAACTATTGTAGGCATGTTAGATGTGATGACACAGTACGGCTTGGATGGATTGAATCGAACCTTCGTGATCTTAAAAGCTGACATTCACAAACTCTGTCGAAGCCCAATGTGGGTCCTGTGAGGATTATTTTTGGGTCGCTGATTGTCACATTAGTTAAAAAATACATTTTTGCCTATAATGTTTTTCTTATTAGTTCAGGAGCATGTAAATGTCAAAAATGATAAAAACTATATTGTGGACCTCTTTGAGGATACACTGCATCATATCTCAATCATAGCAAAAGTGAATATACATGCATGAATACATAATGAATATACAGCATTCCTCATCTGGTTGAATTTAATCTTGTCGACTCGAGTATGGCTCTGGAGCAGGAGTTTCCACGCTCAAGGTCAGCGTCCAAAATGGGACTGTTGGTTATAGCAGCAGTTATATCGTAGCTCATAGGGCATTCAGCAATCTGAGTTGGAATATTGATTAACAACAGAAGTGTGCAAATATAAAACAGCTACAAGGATGACTACAGAAGACACGGCATGGCATAGACGAGCCAAAGTATCAATCCCACAATGATGAATGTCACTCATTGTACAACAGAGGTTACAAAAAAGTGGTGAGGTGTCATATTGAACTTTTGATTCTCGTCTCTTGTGTTTCTACGATTAGTTCACGTGCAGTGTTGTGAATGTTGATGTGATGGAAAGAATTAGTATTTTAGTTCCCGGCAATAAACTGCATTTCTAATTTGCGTCTTGCATTTAAGATCGAATGCCCCATCAATGCTAAACAATCCTTATATGGATTACTTGCACAGATACCCACATTCTGTTTCCAAAAATATGCATGTACTCAAGTACAGAAGAGTGCAGAAAAAAAAATATATATATATATGTCATACTGCAACCTGCTTTTCTGCTTCAATTTCCTTCCACAGAGATGAGCCTGGTGGAGGACAACGGCCCGGCAACGGGCTGTTGCAATGGCAAACTCAGGCAGTGGCTGATCGATCAGATCAACAGCAGGCAATACCCTGGCCTGGTTTGGGAAAACCATGAGAAAACCATCTTCAGGATTCCTTGGAAGCATGCGGGCAAGCAGGACTACAACAGAGAGGAGGATGCTGCGCTCTTCAAGGTCACACATCTGATTTCTATTGATGTTTTCAGGAAAAGTCATTGTTCACCGCCTACATTTTGGGTATGTTTGGTATGGAGGAACGAGGAAACTGGCTTATTTTGTGAATGTTCTAGGCGTGGGCTTTGTTCAAGGGGAAATATAAAGAAGGCGTGGACAAGCCAGATCACACCACGTGGAAAACCAGACTTCGCTGCGCCCTCAACAAGAGCAACGACTTTGATGAGCTGACGCACCGAACCCAGCTGGACATCTCCGAGCCTTACAAAGTCTACAGGATCATTCCAGAAGCGACAAAGAGAGGTAACATGAAAGCTGACAACCGACTTCGACGAAGCAGGAAGCACAAAGGAAGTTGAAGCCTGCACCAAAAAGGACATAGTGCTTTTTTGTTTTGTCCTTTGAGCGCTTCAGTTACCAAGTGCAAAAGTGCAGTCAAGCAATTAAGCATAACTAATTCTGTCACAGCATTTCGGCACACTTGCACAACGGAATGAGAAGCAAAACGTAAGCTGCCATGTAAATGTTGAGAAGTATTAGTTCATCGGTTCAACATATTTTGGGCCTGCAAAACCTTTTATTGATGTATACTGTACACCAGACGACCAACATAACTAACACCATACAGATGATGATGATGATGATGTCTTTGATTTTTTTAAGGCATGTATGAAATGTCCACTATTCTCAACCAAACAACAAAATAATCACATTCTGTCATTTTTTTCCTGTGCAAAATGTTCTCTTGAATAGAAATGACCATTCAAGGATGGCACGAAACTAATGAACGAGCCACCGAGTACAAGAACTCATTTTTTAAAAGTTTTTGCACAAAAAAATCAACTCACTCAAAATGTTTAACATTATTGAGGTACTATGGTCTTTCTGGGTATCATTCTAAAGTACCCCCACCCCTCCCGACCCATCGCCCACCACCTCCCAACAAATATTAGGCCTATTAGGCCTACTCACACTGTCAAATAGGGCAGGCCAAGACCTCGCATAAACACAACTAAAACACAAACAACCATGTCTGCCATCTAGTGGTGATTGGTGATATTACAACTTCATTCAATCCCTGCATATCGACAGTTCAGCACCAGTGGGTTTGCCCATTCACAGATGTTTTGTTTTTCAGTGTTTTATTTATTTTTCTATTTTACACACACACACACAATTTCCATGGAAAAAAATATATCGAATGTTTATTAGCATATATTTGCATATTTCTTTCAATTTGTGAAAAAAAAAATCTAATCACATTCACTATCTCATTAATCACAAAATGTAATCCAGGTGCAGTAGCAATACCCAAGATGAGCGTCAGTATGGAGGATGCATCGCAATCTTTTGGTTTGATCTCATACTCAACAGCAAACAGCCAGGTGAGCGCCTTCTACCTCAGATCAACCTCTGCTCTATTGGAAACAGATTTCATGATCCGTCCGCAGATGCAAACACACGTGCTCCCGCAGGAGATAAGAGAATGGAGGGATTACAAACCTGCAGAACAATACCCCGTTGTTGCTGCTGCATATCACTGTGGATCGCATGGAGAGCTGCCGTATGCTCAGTGTCACTTCCCTTTCCCGATGAGCCGAGCTTGGCCTGAGCCACCTTCAGAAAACGGTAAAATATAGCCAAGGTGCTACATGGGTATGCAAAAGGGCCTGGACTGTAACAATTTGATAGTCCTTCTGTCGGACACCTCGCAGGCTTTCCGTTCTCCTTGCGCCCCTACTTGTCAGAGCCCCAACAACCTTTGGCCATGACGGACAACAGCAGTATCATAGCAGGTCGAGAAACATGACACCTGGGCATCACATAACAGGGACTCATACAAGCCCCATGACATCATGTCTCTTTCCCCCAGATTGTAGCCTGCATGTGTCCCTATTCTACAGAGAATCTTTGGTGAAGCAGGCGACCACCAGCAGCCCAGAAGGTTGCCGCATCACCCCTCCGTCCTCCTCCTCGCCACCGCCATCTTCATCCTCCTGCTTGCCAGATTTTCACAGCGGGGCGGATATTGTTCTCTTTCCGTTGCCGTTCCCCGAGTCTCAAAGGCGGGGTGCAGAGAGGCTTGCTGATATCCTGGAGCGGGGAGTGCTGCTGTGGATGACGGGCGACGGCCTGTATGCCCGGCGCCTTTGCCAAGGACGCGTATTCTGGGAGGGGCCCCTCGCTCCCCATGTGGATAAACCCAATAAGCTGGAGAAAGAGCTGCCATGTAAATTGTTTGACACCCAGCAATTTCTGATTGGTAAGCAAAGTCAAACAATGATTTAGGTATCTTATTATTAATGTAACATCCATCCATCCATTTTCTAATCCGCTTATCCTCACGAGGGTTGCAGGCGTGCTTTGGGGAGTAGGCGGGGTAGACCCTGAACTGGTTGCCTGCCAATTGCACACATAGACGAACAATAATTCACAGTCACACCTAGGGACAATTTAGAGTCTTCCATGAACCTGCCTTGCATGTTTTTGGCCCCCGGGCCATTGGTTGGAGACTTCTGCCTTACACTATAGCAGACTGATTATTTTTGTGTTGAATCAAAATCAAGCATTAGCTTTTACTTTGGAAAACAATTATCAATATTTTTGCCAATTTTCTGACACCTCACAGAGCAAACTCAATTTGGAACAATGTTTCCGTTATTTTATTTATTTATTTGTTTTTTTAGTAAAAGGGAAATGACAAAAATCAAATTGAATGATTGATTTTATTGACAAAATAGTAGTTTGATTATTAGAATCATTGGAAATTGCAAAACTAGTTTATTATATGCAACTTTTGATGACATCATAAAACACAAATTTTTGATCATTATTATTATTATTATTATAACTGACAACATTACAGCAGAATATGAGGTTGATTTTTTTTTCTTCCGAGGGGTCATAATGAGATTAATACATTGGAAACATCTCTCTGGATTTGATACAAACTGCATGAATTCTATTTAGATGTATTTTTGACATGTTTAGCTCATCCTCTGTAAATTACGATGACGCAGGGAATTTGGTTGCCTCTCATCAGCTGATCGGCAAGCTGCGAGAAGCCCGATAACGATCTTGATCATTTGAATCAGGTGTGACGGAAGACGGGAGACGACCGTCGAGGACACCCGTGAAGAGCGTCTGCGCTCATGTTAACTTACTTTAACAACGTGCTAAACGGCGGCCGCGTGCAAAGTAGATCATGTAATTTTCAGCAGTCGCTTTATGTCGCAGGGTTATGGCACACGTGAAAAGCAAAACGGGAGCTTCGTGTCTTTTTTTACCTCCCCGTGTGGTTCAATTGCGTCTCATTAAAAATACTCAGGTAATGACGCTTTCGTTTTTGCATGCTAATTATTTTGCCCTTCTGAGGGCACAAAGTGTTCAAGTGTTAAAAGACACGTTCGGGATTAATGTTAGAATTTTTTCATGATTGGCTTTGAAATGTGTTTGTATAATTTTTGGGGGGGGTCACATTCCAAGCGTTAATGTGTGTGTGTGTGTGTGTGTGTAAATGTGTGTGTATATATATATATATATATATATATATATGTATGTATATATATGTATGTATGTGTACACACACACACACACACCCTCTTGTAAAATACGGAATATATTCGACACTTTGAGTGCAAGACCATTTTTAAAATAATTTCCTTTGGAATGGTGACCACAGCACATCCTATGACCTTCAACTGTTTGCGAAAAGTGCACATATTTCCGATGACTGAAGATGGAGAAGGCTTATTTCATGTCCCTGACAGCGTTGAGCCCAAGCGCATTCCTATCGTAGGGCAACCCACCTTTTGTGGTTGACCGCAATGACAACGCATTGTTTTTCTGTGCAGTTTCACGCCCCAAATTTTCACCCAACTCTCATGTTGCTTTCAGATAAATTGTCTGACAAGGAAGATTTCATGGGGGGGAAACTTTCAGATTTCCCCTGTCGTCAGAGCAATAAATCTAATTGTAAAGCAGATAATTGAAAAACCGACTAAAGTACAAAAATGATGTATTTGTACTTTGTTACTTTCCACCATTATAATGTTCTACTCTATGTATATCCTCTTGTCACTTCAATCAGAGCTTCAAGATTTTGCCCATAATGGACGACGTGTACCGCCACACCAAGTGGTTCTCTGTTTTGGAGACGAGTACCCCAATCCACAGCGTCCAAGGAAGATGATTACAGCTCAGGTACTCGCGCACGACAGCACTTGCATGTATTCAAAGTCACATGAGCAGTTTGCGAAAATATTTTTAGTATGGCTTCTGACAGCAATGTGCTTTGACATGATTAACATGTTCGTGGATTTATTAACATACCGGTACTCTATTCTGAAGCTTTGGCTGAATGGCAAATTGTGTCCATCGTTATAACATGGAAATATATCAATCGAGGTGCGCAAACGCAACAAGAAATTTGTTGGGTTTTTTTGTGTACTGACCTATCAACATCAAACTTCGTCAAAATATGAAATTAAAATGTTACCTTTTCTACTTTTGGTTAATGTACCATGAAGCGTAATATGTGACTGAATTGTGACTGATATTTTTAAAAGAATCTTTGTGAACCCAGAAACGGGCAAACACTCCCTCCCCATGCAACTCTACATACAGATATAACGTCAAGGGAACTGTGACGATAAAAACAAGTATTCCACAATCGCTCGTCATGTATCATCAAAAAAAAAATTCAGTTTCAACATCCTATGTTTTCATGAATTCAAATTCATCCCATGAGGATTTTGTAAAAACTGAAACAGCCCCCTGACAGGAAACTGGCACCCCGACTACCCCTTTCAAGGCCCCTGTTTATGTATGTATAAAAGTCAGCAGTAACCAACATATTTCACACGTAATTTCCTTTTAGGTGGAGCCAGTTTTTGCCAGAAAATTGGCCAACTATTACCAGAAGAGCAATGACGACTACTGGCAGACTTATCAACACAACCAGGAACAGAACACACGTCCAAATCCCCTCCCCCTCCCATAGACCCTCGCACATCAAGGAGTGACACATACAAGTGCGACTTTTTTCACAACTCGAAATGATAGAACGCAGAGAGTCACCTACCGAAACCCCTCTGCTCCCCACTCACCCCCCACCCCCCAGCACACCTTACACAGAGCCGAGTCTCTTTATACGTTAGTGTGAGTGTTTGTGACTGTGTGTGAAGGATGCGGTTTCCGAGCGAGGCTATGAGGTTAGGGCACTCGAACAGGAAATGCTACCGCAGGTGCACAGGATGTACAACCCCTCACAAAAAACACAGGGATAACGCAATTCTTTGAAGAAATATGTGCAAGTTCTCTCATAGCATTGGAACGACAAGGTCAAATTCCCGAGTGTTTGTACTGGTGACATTTTGGGTTAGCGATTGAAAGATGAATGTGAAACAAAAGTTGAGAATTCCAGCTTGCATTTCTTTAAATCCAACCACTTTTTAAGTGAGCAGAAGTACTGAAATGGATGTTAATAATGACATGAACTGAAAGTGAATGACATAGAATATTTGCTGGTGTGACCCTTATTTGCAATAACTGCATCAAGCCTGACCCCCCATTGACCGTTGCGTCCTTCATTTGAAATGGTATCCCTATCCTTCACTGCAGCCACGTTCAGTTCTTGTTTGTTTTTTGGGGTTTCCCGCTCCCGTCTCCTTTTCAGGATCAAAAAAATTGTGCTCCATTGGTTTAAGGCAGTGCTTCTATATTGTTTTCTGTTATCCCCCCACGCCCTAACGAGAACATAACAATTCATACACCCCACTTTCTGCCGCCACTATAAAATATCATTTATCTCCAAAATTGTTATAAGAAAACCTTGTCTCACAATGGAGAAATTTGTAATTTACAGCAGCAAAATTTGGAGGGAAGAAAGTAGAAAAAGCACAAAGTATTTGCATGCACAAAAGAAATGTAAAAATACGAGTACAACTCTGCATTATATTACGTCCTTATTAACATTGAATAAAACGAATGCAGTTAAACTTACAGCAAAGAATAACTTTATGAATACAGTATTGTTTTTTTAGTCTGTAGCAGAAAGGATTTTACATGCATCAATTTGCTTGAAGAAAAAAATCCTTGTTTAAACTGTAAACATTTTTGACTAACTTATTGCACCATTTCATTGTGAAAACTAAAATGAAATAACAAATTCAAATTCAGGTCAGCAACATTAACTCAGGAGCACAATACATATATATATATATATATATATATATATATATATATATATATATATAACACTTTAGTCTCCAAAAGAAAAATCACAAAAACAATTTGTGCAGATTTTTATTTTTTTTACATCGAATTGAAGTCAGGATTGATGGCTACGATGAGCACGTTTTGCACAGCACAATTTTCCGGCTTATCAGCGTGATTGAGGTGTAATGTCTTTAAGTGGCGCCTTGATTTATTTGACTTTGTGCTGTCCGCAGCCAGCATTTTTTGACACAGTCAACACACCGGTCTTTCCTCGTCTGTCTCCCTTGATCGTCAGCGTGAAGCCAAGCGCTACATAAGCTACGTCATATTTCCTGGTCTTAGGTGGGCGACTTTCTTTTGTCTCATTATCTTCGTCTCTCGCCGCCTTTCTTTTCATCCCTGTTGTCCGGTGCAAAAAAAACAAACAAAACAAAACCCTACCAGTGGTGCCCATTATGTCGATCGCGATCGACTGGTAGTTCGCGGACTGGTCCCAAGTCGATCGTTAGGGGTGTAGAGGAGAAAAAAAACAACCAACCATTTGTGTGTCTTTGTGCATGTTAATATATTTTTTTTTGCGTTAGTGTACACTGCACCCTAATCGTCCTATCAGTCTCATTTTCACAAAAATCATCAAAACAATAATAATAAAATAAAATCAAGCAGGTAAATATTTAAACTACCACGTACCTGCGTCACCCTAAGTTGTTAGTGCTTAGCAGTCTGCAATTGTAGCTTGTGATCAGAGCTGTTGCGCAATATCTTTTATCGTTATGATTCTCATTCAGAGTTTGTTCGTGTACAATTCACCGAGGGCACGGGCAAGGAATAGGAATGTAGAGGGCCGAGGAAGCACTTCAAAACGGTTCGTGTGAGCTACGATAGTTAACAGGCTGCACAAGTGCATTGCATGCCTCCGTGTAAGGTGCTCATCGTGGCGTGCATGTCTGTGTGCGTGCACGGTAACGGGTCGATCGCGGGAGGTTGCTTGATGGAAAAGTAGATCTTCGGTCCAAAAAGTTTGGTTACCCCTGCCCTACACCATACAGCTAATCCTCCCTGACAATGAGGGCGTCACTGCCAACTGCTGTAGTGGATGTGCGACAACACTTTATTCCATTTTCTTCTGCGAAAAAACACGTGTTCCCCAGAGTCGCACGTAACCCGCCACCCTCATCCCCTCTATCGTACCAGAGTTCAAGACTGTGTTAAGGTATGGTGATCGACTTGGCCAGTGCAAAACTTTCCATTTTCCCTCCCTAATAAAGTCCTTTGTTGAGTCGGCAGTATGTCATGATGAAGCTTCTATCGATTTACTTTGGATGCATTTGTTTATAAATTTACGCACGAAATAGTTTTGGAGACTTCAGAATTCATTCTGCTGCGACCAACCAGCCCACAAAGTCAGTCATCCATGCCATTCTTTTGAACACTGACATTGGAAGCGTAGTTGAGAATACTCACTCGGAGCTCAAAACGGCAATGCTGGGAAAGTTGACAATCGTCTTGCCGTTTCCCCTTTAACCTGAAACTAGCGGCCATACAAATGGGAAGAAAAACTACCTTTGTGGCTCCGGTCAGGGAGGAGCCGTCTTGCTTCCTGTGACTTCGTCGAGCTACACCACTGCATTAAAATTGAAGCGATTGTTTATTCTGGATTCCAACAACCTCTTTTTAACAATAACTGAATGGTATTTTCTGTTCTCATTCATAAATACTGTTGAAACCCTGTTCTGGTCACAAGTTGTATTGCGTGCTGTATTATTGTGGTGGTTCAAGAGTTTCAACAGTGTTTACTTCCTTCTCATTCAAAACCACATCACTCTCAAAATGGCTCGTGCGTGCTAACCAGCAACCCCGTTTTCTCAAAATGCATTTGTTGCAATGATTTTGAATGGAAATGGAATTGGGTGAAGCTGTGTTCACATCACTCACCGTTTTATGACTATTTAAGGTACTTGACATTTTTTAACTAAAAAAAAAACAACAGATGGTAATTCCCCACCTACACCACCAATAACTTATTGACGTAAAAACGTTCCACTGAGTGACGGAGCGAGTCATGAAACAAGAAATGCTGTTCGGCCATTGATCTCTAGTCTATTATTACAACGCGTCAATGTTTTTGGGTGAAATATAAACTGACCACACTAAGTTGTGCTAGTTTGTTTCATGGAATATAAACTGAGAAAGATTCAAAATGGAAACAAAACGCCCGCTGAAATTTTTTTGTTTTTGTTTCACATATTGGCCACGCGTTTCCCCTTTCCCCTGTGCAGGAAGCCACTTTGTCTGTAGGGTGTCTCAGCCGTTACTTTGCGTGGCATCACCTTCATATACCAGACCTCAAACATCACCACAATGTGGCCTTTACAGAGAAACGAAACGGCCCTCAGTCCGTGCGTGCAGCAAAAACATTTTGTCAATGAAAAATTGACTTAAATGACTTTGGCGCAATTATTTTGTTTAGTTTTGTCGATCGTTAATAGCACAGACAATGGTAGCCTAAGATTGCTTTTTGCTAACTTGACTCTCAACTCAACTGTATTTAGAGAGCACTTTCAAACAGCCATCACTGTTCTCTCTCTCTCCAGCAGATTCTTTTTTTACACTGTTGCAACATGTGGGAATATGGCTAAAGACGGATGGTGTTTTTTTTCTCCCACACATCGTTTTACGAATATACCATTGACAGATTTTTATTGACTGTTTTGACAAATATGTCCCCAAAAAAGTAATTTACAAACTTCCGCTTTAACTTGAAATTAGCTGTTCTGTATTATTCATTGCACTAAAAATTAAGTTTAGGTTGACACACCAATCAAGAGAATTATGGGGAGAGAGAGGAAAAAAAATAAGTATGCACAACTGAAAATGTAAAGTTTTAGGGCCTCTGCTGCGAGTTACTTTTATCATCCCACCGCTGTTGTTCGTTGCCCAATACTGTCACATGTAAAAGCTCACCCAAGCATCTTTTGCATTGTTTTTTTTTTTTTTTTAATTAAGACGTGGATGTTTTAAAGTCAGTTGAAGATAACCATGAGAGCATTTTGCATGAATACCCTTAGTGTTGGATATTAACTACAAAGATCATGTTGGAAGCATTGATACTTTTGGGGGGAAAAAAAGGTTGTGCTAACCTTGGCAGTGTATTTTACTTTGTGCATTCACCATTTAATGTGTAAAAAAAAAAAGTGCTCAACTGGACCGCTTGTACTTACTTTTTACATACCTGTGGTAATAACCCTACACCAGACTCAAGGCCTGTGACCTAAGCATGTTTAGTAAGCAGTTTTACCGAGCCCACCCCAAGCCGCAATTTGATGACAGTTTTACTTAACCCTCGCCGCCTCTGATCCTGCTTGTTGACCCTGCGGTTAGGGGTCCATTGACCTCATTTGCCGCTTTATGTACCTTCTGTCACGCGCCGACACCGTGCGTCACTCAGGTCTTCTTTGCTGCCCGAATATAAATAGATAAATGTTGATTAATAACAATGCATGTTTGTACAACGCAGACTGGAACGTAGGTTTTCATACTGAAATGAATTTTATTTGGATTGCTAGAATTGAGTAGTTCTTTTTGTGTCATTTTTGGTTTTCAAGTCAATTTTTAATATTTTTAATTGGCTGAAGTTGTCTTGACCCCCCAGCGCCCCACCAAGTACTGTTGGGTACTTTGCTAAATTATTAGTACAAGCCATTGCTGAGTAGAAAAACTAATCAAAAAAAGTGCACAGGAAGTTATTGCCGTCTGAATTCGCTCTACCATTTTATTTCTATTTTTTTGTTAGTTAATACCCATTCATTTGCAAAACATAGAGTAATAGGTTCAACACTTTAAATTAGAAAAAAAAAATACTGAGACTCGTCCCAATCTCATGATAGTCAAGCGGTCGTTTTCCAAGAAAAAAATAAATATGGGAAATGAGTTCCTAATCATCTGTAGTAAAGAAAGCAAGGAATGCTTTCATTTTTTAGTCGATTTTTCGATCATTCCTTTTGGTCATACATGAGCAATTGCACCAGAGAAGTCCATTCAATCACTGTTTGCCTTTTTCCACCTCCAATATTTCAACCAATCTTAAGCTAAGCGTCCATGACGAGCTCCAAGAGTCCTATAAAATATGTCATATGGAAGGCTAGGGTTATTTTCATTGTTTTTGTCATGACCTGCCCAGGTTACTGCAGTAAAATAAATGACCAGCAGGGACCGCTATGCTTCAAGTGAGTGTCGAGCCTGTGGCAGAAAAGAACCCCGATGCCCAGGACTCAGACTTCAATCATCAAATGATGAATCACTCCTAAAGTTCTGTATCCAATCACCGATAACAGACATGCTGGTTTCAAAGCTATTTTTTTCAGTGATTTACTTTTAATTATGTATTAATTAATGTAACGGTCAAGCAGATTTTACTTCACGTGAGGAAGGTCTCCCTCCAAATCCAGATTTTTTTTTTTTCCGGACAACAGACAGACTTTGTTTGGTGCGCCATGTGATCAGTGCCCCGGCGTGACGAAAGAGACGCCGAGTGACGGCTCCGCCGCCATGTTGCGTGAGACTGACTGGGCCTGTTCTCAGACTCTGTGTGGTCTGAGTGTGTGGTCTCCAGCTGACAGGCTAAGGGGAGGACGGGGAGAGCCCCTTCCATGAGTGCATTCGTGTGTGTGTGTTTACTTTATCCAGAGTCAGGCCCCGGGATCTCTGGCCACAGCTTGACGAGAAAGCCCGGCCTTCCGGCACTCACTGGGTTTCAGTGGAAATGGATAAACACTCCGCGCCATTGCCCCGACACAGCTCATCTTAAGATCGGTTTTATCTGTGTATACTTATGGGACCAATGAGACCTTCACGCGAGAGGGTCTTTAGGGGTTGGTTTGTTCTCTCTGAAAGTCAAGCCTCACTAAAAGCAATAGTTGTATTGATCTTGCTAAGTGGTACAGTATTGTACACCGCCAAGAATTCATTCTTTCGTACATTTTGTTCAGGGAAAGCTTCACACAAAAACAGAACGTGATAGTTTTCTTTTTTGAGGTTTTTTTTGGGAGGGGGGGTTTGAGGGGATGTGTCATGTTCCCCATCTCTAATTTGGCCTAAAATCTTACAAAATATACAATTGTCTGCCACGCTCGGCTCAATAAATTGGCCCCATGCGCTTTTGTTAAAGTTGGCCTCGTACTTCACATTGAGAGAGAAACAACACTGATACGCACATGATTTTTAACAGCCGAGCCAATGTTTAAAATGTGAGAGACGCCACTTGCGACGAGGAGAAAATTGACATTTGTGTTCTTACTGCTCTTCAACACAGCAAGCCACATGTGACATCTGTCATCGTACCATGCAAAACTGACTGGCAGCAAGGTGCCACAGAGTTTCCTCTCTGCCAGAAAATGCAAACAAGAAAGACTCGCGAAGAAGCTAGGCGAACTGTCAACTTATCTGGTTACTGAATTGCGGTTGAAAATTGTTTTTTTTTTTAATTGTGTGGAATGACTTTTATTGTAAATTAAACCAGTGGTGGGGAAATATTCCAAAACACGAGGAACTGGAATTGCTATTTGCGATATGCTAATCTCATCCATGTTCCATATTGATTATTTCTATAAAGCTGGGGTGTCAAACTCATTTTTGTCGCTGGCCACATTGTACTTACGATTTTCCTTGGAGGGCCGTTATGACTCAGTATTGTGTGAAACCATATAAATGTTTAACCACCTCCACATATTAAATGCACAGCGAGCAACAAACAGATGACTAATTTTGACATAATAAGTCAAGAATAATGGATTGTTTAAACATTGTAATTATTACATTATAGATGAAAATTTGAAATTTTGGTTCAGACTTTAGCAAGCATCCTGGAACTTGATATACTTGATTTGCTTTCGTGGGCCAGATTTAATGTGGTGGGCCAGATCTGGCCCCCGAGCCTTGATGTTGATACCTGTGATATTAGATATTAAATTGCCTTGTTTGAGCAATCTGCTAATTGTGTAGTTGTATGATTCTAATTATAAAATACATTTTTCAAACACTGCAAGGAGTCGTTAAAATTATGTCATTGGTGACATTTTCAGTATTTTTGGAAGACAAAACCCCCCACAATTCTTAGAACATGTTTTGGTATTCTTTTTATTGATGTAACAAAAACTTCAACCAGATGGGTGAAAAAGTAAGCGATAGGAAAAATGGCCAATTAAAAAAAAACTGCAATGCATTCAAGAGTTTTTTCTCAATTTGAAATTGAAAAATGAGAGGCAATTATGCTATGTGGATGATGATATTCAGGGATACACATACTAACATCACATACAATTTTCCCCCTCTGCAATTTATAATGTGCTTAAAAAATCACTAAGTAGCAAAAATGCTTCAACATTGACAACACTGCATATACAGTATGTATATGCAGATGTAGTTACATCTTTTGAAACGTCCACATGCCTGTGCAGAAAAATAAAGGTGCTGCTTTCAAAATAAAAGCACCACATATTTTACATTTTATTTTGAATACTGACAAAGACTGGATCGGCCAGATGCAGCCCGCGGCCCGGATGTTGTCAAGTCTGTGACATACAAACACTGAACACAACCATTTGCGCCTTGATTTGTGTCCGGCGACAGCACAAGGTTCAAGCTGTGCTATTAATTTTTAATCAATTACTGTTGCTGTATTTCCACGGTGGTTTAAAGCATATTTGAGTAGCTTAAAATGTGGCTCATTACGGTGTTTATGGTTTTCAAGACAATTGTTTAACATTAGGGACGAAGTGAAGGAAATAAGACCTCATACTTCCCTTCGACTCATTCAACCAACGGGGCTCCTCTCCCTCTCCCACAGTGATCTCAAGGGAAGGCCATGTAATGCGGCACTGCTGAGAACGCGCCATGAAAATATAAATACAACCTCGCCGCATTTCAACCATGCAAATAAACACGGCCACCCGTATTTCCAATTAGAGTTGGTGTGGAAGGCAGGAAACGTGCTAGACGAGGACAGACCACACCCCCGCGCCCATTTCTGTCCATTTTCTCTAAAAGGGTCCGGGTCAGGGACATGTGGCAAGACGGGGGGGGGGGTGTAACAATTGAAAGGAAAGCACATTCAGCACTCGCAGGATTGAGTGCGAGGATCTTAAGTCGTCAACATACGCTGGAGGTTGAACGCACTGCGCGATGACCCCAATTTGTTCAGATTTGGAAACTGTTTTTGCTGTAATAGATAGAAACCATCTGTTCCGGGATCAAACATTTGACACTTTACATCTCGTACCTTTTAAAGTGTTCACTGAGAGAAGCGACCAAATACAACTGAAGTCTGCGAGGTGCCAGAGTTGAGTTTTCATTCGTGTTGGCCACTTGTTTTGCTAAAACTCAATTTAAATTGCAGGTGGGATTGTAGGTGAATGCAGATCTAGTGAGTAATTGTCAAATGTCATGTCGTATCACATGAGCCTTCATTACAAAACATGTTTTTGGGTATGATGAGAGATTTAGTTTTTATACCTAACTACACAAAAATAACATTCTAAAAAGTGAAGTGGAGGGAGTCTCTGTTACCTAAATGCATGGTTGCAGTCAATGAATAGTGCCATCATTTCCATTTGCTTTTCAAATTTCCACTTTTTTTTTTCTTGCTTGACAGCAGCCCCGATAATTTGTTTTTTTTTCCAGTTGTGCCATGATTGGGATTTAGATTAAAAAAAAAAAAACATGGTAGTACAGCCAGGGGTCCCGTCGCTGTTGTGTGCAAGGGTCAATTGCTTGGTGTACAGATGCAAGTTGCAGGGTGTACTTTTTTTCTTTTTGATTGTCCCGTTTGGCAGCATCATTTGGTGTGTGGCTCTTCTTTTAGGAGTGAGGGAGGAATACAGAATGACAGTTAAAAAATAATTTATAAAAAAAAGCCAAGGAGCCAAGATTCAAACACAGAGCCCTCACACTTTGAGTCATACGTGTTGACCGCGAATTTAACAAGCTGCAATGTTAACCTCCGAAAACCCTTTCAATCCCACTTCATGTTGGGTTTTCACATCTCTTGCTCCAAAACAGGAATTTACCTCCTTTTGAGAAACTCGGTCTGGCTTTATCAATCCAATCTGTGTGAAATGAGGCCTTTGCACTGTATTTCCTCCGTTTTCCTGAGTGCAGCCAGGCCGCGTTACTGCATTGCTACGCCTTCAGACCACCCAGGAGCAGCTGGCAAGCAGAGTCAGGGTCCATGTTGTGATAAGAGGTTATCCCGAAGGAGATTGTGCTTTGATAGTTCGGCAAGGTCCCGTTGATACGATACTACTGGATCTGCCCTCCACGGGGAGCCAACGGGGCCGTTGGTCACCGCTTCAGCAACATCAAGGGGCCTATTAGCCAACATAAACACACAACTTAGTGTAATTGCTCTGGAGAGACGCCG
Source organism: Hippocampus zosterae (assembly GCF_025434085.1). Classification (NCBI taxonomy): domain Eukaryota; kingdom Metazoa; phylum Chordata; class Actinopteri; order Syngnathiformes; family Syngnathidae; genus Hippocampus; species Hippocampus zosterae. The sequence continues at coordinate 13,744,235 of NC_067465.1, forward strand.
AGTTAAGAGTCACTTTTACTCCAAATATGGCTCCAAGGACATTCGCTGCATTTCTTCACGATTTTAATGCTTTCAGAGCGGGTAGAGTCCATTGGGGACATTTGCCTGAGTCATCCCTAATGGAAGCCGTACCGATAATGCCTTGGGATCGCATCCCCTTTTCCCGTTGTTTACGTTGAATTGACTTGCAGTGTCCCGCGCGCAGCCATGCAGGAACCCAGCAGAATAAACACAAGCACCCGGGAGATTCTTTCAGGCCCCCACTCTGAACTGTAAACACACACACACATACACACAAGCTGATGAGACAATTTGAAAGATTTTGTTGAACTGCGTGGATTGCTACTCAGATTTTTATTTTCTTTTTTTAAATGTTCCTACTCAAGACGATAAGATGCATGTCACTGGCGGTTCGCGCCTTGCTCGGACAGATTTGAGGTGGGTGATTATGTTTAGCAGCTGGTGTCTTGTGTTCTCATCGCGTTTTAAGCTAGCTGACGTTTGTAGAGGTAAATGGCTCAGGAGCGGCCGATACTATGGCAGTGGTTGGTGGAAAAAGGCAAAGGGGTTACGGGATCTGGAAAAGCGTGCAGTATCCTTCCCTCAACTAATGTCAGCATGCCATCCCGAGATGATATTTCTGAAGTTTGTTGGGTTGTATGAAGGAGAATTTAGCCCACTCTGAAAACTAGCATACTTTTTCAAGAAATTAAATTGGTATGATGAAATTGACTATTTTTTGCAGTGGGGGGGTTGTACAAGTTTGTTGGATTCCTTTTTTTTTTTTTAATCATCACTTGTGTCCAATTTTGCATTTTCTTTTCTTCACAAATTGCAACTTTAGAAGATTTAAAGTTTGTTTATTGAACATATTGAATATACAATACAGCAACAAATTGGCAAGATATAAGAAAGGAAAAGAAAATAGTCATCATCACAAATTATATGTTCAAAGGAGTAGGAAGAAGTAAAAATATGTTATATATTCATTGATTATACCAGTTGATGTAATCTGCTAAAAAAATCTTGAAAAATTAAGTCTATTCTGAGTAGTTTATTTTCTATCAATACATTAACTATTTTTCCTGTTTTTTTTTCTAAAAAGAAAATAGTTCTCAAATGACTTCTGTAATGTAAAAAAATTCCTCGTCTCACCCCCCCTCGGGTGGTGTCCGTCCCTCATTCAGCTCAGGTCATCTACCAGAGGCCAGGAAGCTTGAGAGTTCTGCGCAGTATCCTTGCTGTTCCCAGCACTGCACATTTCTGGACTGAGATGTCCGATGTTGTTCCCGGGATCTGTTGCAACCACTCATCTAGTTTGGGGGTCACTTCCCCGAGTGCTCCGACCACCACAGGCACGACTGTCACCTTTGCCTTCCAGGCTCTCTCCAGCTCCTCTCTGAGCCCTTGGGATTTCTCGAGTTTTTTCGTGTTCCTTCTTTCTGATGTTTCCATCACGTGTGACCGCTACATCCACTACAACGGCTTTCCTCTGTCCTTTATCTATGATCACGATGTCTGGTTGGTTCGCCATTACCATCTTGTCATATTATATATATATATGTCATATATATATATATATTAATTCTAGGATGACTTCGTTTTTGCCGCATAATTTTTTCTATTTTTTACTGTGTACTTTTCTACATCAACCAAATATCTATGATACCTCAAAGATCGTTGATTATCGAGAGTACGTCAAAATAGAAAAATAAAAATTTCAATGCAAACGCGAGATGTGAGAAGCAACGACGACATGGGTACAAAACTCCACCTCCTTTTGTGTTCCAAAGTCAAGAACTCCTCGCGTTCAGGGACCGCAGGCCGTAAGGCGGCGCTCGGCCTGAAGTGCACCACATGAAGCGTGAAAATGAGAACTGCATACCAATATTGACCTTCCATTACAGGAGCTTTAGAGTGCTCTGTCCTGCTTTTATATGAAGTCTGCTGCGAGGGAATGTATTTTAACTACGGCGTACAGGTTTGAACAACCTCGGTTAGAACAACACACGCGCAGACTGATACGACGGGGAAACACCCCGCTGCTGGATTAAACGCTTTGCAGAACGTCAGCGCGATCGTCATTTCAGTGTATCTGGCCAAGGAATGCTCATGTGCTGTGTGATAATGGAGATTAGTCATAAGCTACGCAGTTCTGACCGTATGAATTGCACACTTGTGTGCTATGTACTCACACTTGTCTTTAGTTTTAGTCCTGTTTTGCTTCATCGTCTGGATTGTCTGGACCGTAATAATTTAAATTTGAAACAACATTTCCAGAATGTTTGACAAAATACACCCCTCATAAGGGCACATTGTCAAAAGACAACTTGCTTTTTGGAAGTGAGAGGGGGACAAAAAAGTAATTTAGAAGCATAAAAATCTACAATGACCTTTATGGCAACAATGTCGGTTAGCGCAACAAAGCTAACAAGTTGTTTATTTTTAGGTGCTATAAAAAGAGCAAGCGTTCTGTAACTCTTATTTCTTTGTTGTGAAACGCAATTCTCGCAACAGTAAGAATTGAAACATTTCGTTGAATTCATCAACCTAAAATTTTGAGTTCACCCAATTAAAAAAAAAAATACAGTGCAGAGATGATGATGTAATAGATTATGAAAACTTGATTGACATATGAAAGCACTTCTTATTTTGTTTACACCAATTTGAATAAGCAACCGCTGTATCGCGACTAAATATTTGGACAATATAAGCAAAATACTCGGATGATTATTTTGCTCGTAGTTGCCATTCAGTGTCAGCGTAGATGTGAGTGGCAATGGTACTCTCTCTTTCTTTCTCTCTCTCTCTCTCTCTCTCTCTCTGATTTTGACTTCTGCCCAAGTCATTTGGCATAGGCTCCTCTTTCGTCTTGGCATTTTCACCTCTTGACTCTTGAATGCACCAAGTTTGACAAATTGACATTTTTATCTCCAAATGTGAAAACGTTTTGAATGAAAGTAACTTCATTCTCTTCGTTACATGTGTTTAATGACCATTCGATCTCTGTCAGATAGAAATGAATGAATAAACAGGTCAACCAGAGGACATAGATCCAGCAGGGGGCGCTGTGCAGTTAGGTGTTCACGGAGGGGTTGTGTTGAAAATGTTTAGATAAGCACTTTTAGAAGCCATTAACTCAAACGTAAATAAACGATTTATTCATATCATACAATGATACAACGACACTTTTCTACCGTGTTTGTAGATGTGGAAACATTCGGAGTGGCGCTTGCTGCTGTGTGAGTATATGGCTGTGTATTTACATTCACCGGTTTGTCAAAACAGAATGTGAAATCGGTGACACTGTCCCAAATGCGAAGCCATTTAATGAATGGAATAAGTAAAAGATCAGCAGGCTCTGATCAATTTGTTTGGTTGTTGCTGTTGAACCTTCTTTTGCATTCACTACATTGCGTTATTGCGTCCAAGTTATAACTGTGCAAGTTTAGAAACGTGATATTTCAACCTTACTTTTCCCCTCTTTCCCCAAAATGGCAGAAAATCATCTGAAAAAGTGGCTGGTAGACACACCCTAGCTGTGTGACCGCAACTGAAATGACCAAAGTCTGTCTTCAACGGTGCATTTTTAATATTTATTTGACTTTCATAAATGGTGTGACAAATATGGCTTGCGTGAAAAACTGCTTTTAAGTTTTGAATCCCCATACAGTAAAATGCAAAAGTGTTAGGTCCGATTACATTGGATGTTTTTTTTTGCAATTGACCACTAGAATGTCATGATATAGAACGCAGACCTCTGCCACGGCTCTTGGCTTTTTGTTTTTCCAGGCTCGTTCGTGGTGTATGGCGACTGACTAAAATAAGGATGGTGCAATTATGATTCGGGCGTTGTGGGGGGGGGGGTGTATTAATACCATATTAACTGAAAATAAACAATTTCTCCTCAGCCTCACTAAACTTCAATGGCTTCCTCCTCACAATGATGCTCCAAAGTTAGGTCGAAACCTGTAATGCATTTGTGTGTGTGTGCATGCGCTCAATGTTTCAAGCAGGGTCTGTCTTTTTAAATTTGTAGCTTTCAAAGTGAAGTGAAACAACAAAGCAGCCAAAAACTTTGGCACTGTAAGCAAAAGGTCTTGTAAATTACACACACTCGTGTTTTACATGAAATTGTTGACTGTATGATTCTGGTCTTTTTCCTTTTGAGTGCAAAACGACGCCGTCAATTTCAAGGCAACAAACTTTGAAAACATTTATCAGTTGGGCAATTCAACGAAATGTTTTCGGTTTTGTTGTTGTGAAGATTGTCTTTCCTGCCTTTCACAACAAAGAGAGTTTGCAGAATAGTTGTCCCTTTTGGACAAACAAATGGCTTTTTTTGTGTTGCGCAGAGAAGCATTGTTGCTATTGATGTCAGTAGTTCGTATTTTAAAGTTTTTCAAAATTAAATTACTGTTTTTTTTCCCAAATGAAGTTAAAACACTTCCACTCTTTGTGTAGCTGAACTTTGACTGCCGGCATTGCGACTTCCCGGTAATAAGCGTCCCCTTATTGCTTCCATCTTTCTCTTTCTGGCTTGGCATTTTCAACTTGATCAAATAAACACCGTGCACACGAGATTGGTTAATGGAGCTTTTCCGTCAGCGATGATGAAGAAGAAAACTCGGGCGAAATCAGGAATTCAGCGCTCCTTTGGCCTCATGATTCAAGGTATTGTGTGTAAAGTGGACCGGTTGTCATCGTAACGGCAGAGTACTTGCTTGAACTGGAAAAGACCCTGTAGGTGAGGACTACAATAGCGTGACTTGTTACAAACCGTCTGTCAAGAGGTGCAGAAAGGCCTCTCTGCTGCGCTCAGCTGTGAAAACAGCTGACAAGACGCACACACGTGCACACCCACATTCATGGATAGACCAAACCCAGACAGAAAAACGTCCTCTTGTCAAATCTGCCTATTTGTCCTGAAAGCTCTTATTGACTTCTTTAGTGTTTATTTAAATATTTCCAAGCTCGAAAATTAAACGAGTTAGTCATTTGTGGCATTCCGGTAAATCTGCAGCAATTTAGGGGGAAAGGGGGGTGGTGTCAATAAATGGCCATTGTGTTGTTTGTTTGAGCTGGTAACACGGTTTGATAAGACACGCTCTAATATTATCTAAAGGAGCGTCCATACGTCAGATGGCCTCCAGAAATATTTCCGGATACGCTTATGTAAACCTGATAAATGATTAAAAAAAAAATCTAACTCTGATTAACCGCAACATTACACCATAAATCATTTCGATGACTAATACCATGTGGCATGATTGAAAAAGAAGAGGGAAGTAATGATGGATGATTAATAATCTGCCAACAATGTCAAGCGAATAATTAATAATAATAATATATATATTTATATAATAATAATTGCCGAAATAATTAAAAAATTCCCAACCAGCTAGCTTGTGAAAAAATTGCATCTAAATGGGTTCCAGTCATGACACTGGCAACACAGGTAATCATGGGGACTTCCGAGCACTTAGCATGCAGCCTGTTGCTGCACAGCTGACTCACTTTCTCTGTCATTTCCCTAATTGCATTTTATTGTATTTTTTTCCCACCCATTTGTCATCAATGTGTTTTCTTCTTCTTTTTAGTCCATGATATATTACGAGATAATATTGACTCAATCTGACTTTTCTTCATTGCAAAATCCAGCATCTGGTGTTATGTCTGAACTATTCACAGGACAATGCCAATTGCTTTGAATGCAGTAGGACTCGAGACACGGGTATCACGTGTCACATTTGCACGCAGACTTCAACCATCCCGTTTTACCATGTCGGTACGGTTCAACTGCAACCGAGGGCATCCAAAGCTTGAAAGCAGCGTAAAAGGGGCTATAGTTGCTGAACAGAAACAAAGTTGGAGACCTTCAACCACCCTCTGGAGGTGATTGAAGAACTGGATGGATGTCAGAAAAACACCAACATCCAATTTTTCTCCCACATTGCCTTTGTTGTTGTTGTTTTTTTTCTTCTCCATAATCCGAAGACCAACAACAGAAATAATCCATTTGTCTCGCTTTGGTCGAATGTCGCTCAGTCAACGGGCTTTACGGCATCAATTCAACCCGACGGCAAATTGTCTTGAGCTCCAAGTTGCGGGACATTTTTGAATCAGACATGTGAAGCGTGTGTGTAAGCTTCGGGTGGAGACGGACGCAAGCCTGTTTATGTTCCTTAGCCCACATTGCGTGCCAAAAGGGAGTGAGACGTGTCAACACCAATGCCAAGGTAGAGAGAATTGAGCTATGTTGAGTCATTACTGTTTACAACAAGAACTATCTCTCTCTCCACTTTGCATCTTACTCATTCTGTTTTTGTTTGGATTCCATTTGATTTGGTTTTTGTTTACACCTGTTCTTGTCATCTGGGTCCCTTGCGTTAGCCAATCGGCTCCCTCAACCCCTTTGTCTAGTCCAGGTGTTCCTTGTTGTTTCGTTGGTTTGCTTGCATTTAGTTCCCAGCTCTCGGTCGGATCATATATATATATTTTTTCTGTTACTGTCACGTTGTTTTGTGGTTCTGTCATCGTTGATTTTTTTTATTACTTTGGTGTATTGCGGTTTTAAGGACTTTGTGTTTTTGTGTTACTTTTTCTTCCGTGCATTTGCACCATCCTACGTCAGACATCGGGAGAACGGCACGTGCAGGCCCAACATTCCTCTGACGACAACATGCTCTGACCGTTCGGACTCGAATGAGAAAATTCAGAGTCAGCGTTCGCTTCCAACGTTTTCCATCCTGCCAAAGAAGGCGTCATTTACATTTGGTGCGGTGCATTGTGGGAGGCGTGACATCAATGTCAGCAAGACAAAAGCGGTGGAGATGTGGTCTGATTGTCGCGCGACTCCAATTTTACAAGCAAAAACGGGAAAAAATTCCACCCAAAAAGTTTCAGCACTCGATATCCTCAGTTTCAAAACACTTTGAAGTGGTAAACGTGTCTCTGTTCGACTTTATTTATTTGACTGTATCGCATTCATCAAATTCAAAATACAAGAGAGTTATGACTCATTCCACGGGAATAAACATTGACATTTCTTGTCAGAAAGATGAGACGTCTGGAAAACTTCCACTCTGTCAAAGCAAAAGGTTACACCGCTGGCGGTGTTTGAAAGGGATCCGACTGCTTATTTTGTTTGTTTGGTCGCATCAGGTGCAAATACTGTGACTAAGATGTCACTTCAGCAACAGGTTCGAGTAGACGTCGCATATGATTGCTACCAAACTTCTATTCAACTTTGTGCCTGTAAGGCCCACTTGACGTTCTGCTCTTCTAGTTCTCCCTTTTTTTTGTTTTTCTATTCTCACAATGCACTTCCCTTCCCATTATGTTTTCAAGGCAAAATCTTTTAATTATTTTTCCTTCTCGTGTCAGCTGATTTTAATTTTTGTGACTGTCGTGAGCCACTCTCTCTCCTTTCTTCTGTCTGCTTCATTTTCAACAAACACAAAAGGCGCTTTCAATCATGCGATACGCATTCGGACTACAAAACATGGATGGTAACTCCGGAGCTTGGCTTGCAGCTGTCCTACGAGGAAACGGATTGACTCAAAAAGTCATTCCTGCAGACTCGCTTGTAACATGAGAGACTGTGTTAAGCGTTGTTTCTTTCATGTTCCGTTGTACAGTGGGAAACATTTGACCTTGTTGTTTTGATTTATTTATCTGCATACATTTTATTTAGTTTTCCGTGTCAGGTAATTGGAACATTTAACAGCAAACTAAAGGTGTGGCATAATTCAATATCAGAGTACCCGACTTGTCGCCCAACGGTTACAATGGCATTGTTTGCTTTGTCCCCGACTATTTTTGTGACCTTTTACCTTGTTTTGTTTTCTTTTTCTTTTTGGTCGAGTTTGTTTGATGCTGGATGAGGATCCTATTACAAAGGACTTGTTTTGTTCTCATTCCACACCATGGCAGGCTCGGACTGACAATAGGTCAATGGACGGGAAATGCTTTCATGGTTTCTGACTCTTTGACTTTGGCCGTCCATTGTGTTGATCTTCTTGTTCCCACATCTCACTGAGGTGCCAGCATTTGCATAAACATTGGATCCTGAAAAAGGGAATGCCCGATATTTGCTACAATATGGAATTTTACATAACATTTCTAGACAATGGAGGGGGTTGGGGGTAGGGGGGCGGTGGCAGCTCAGTTTAGGACGTCTGATGTGTCAGCAAATGTTGTGGATAAATGCAGACAAATGAGCAACCGTGTTTTAACCGGCGGTTTCCGACCGCGTCGTGTTTTAGAATATTGGCGACGCACCGCGGGGTTTCTCCTGTCGGTTGCGTTTTGATCGTCTCAGTCACAAAGCCTGATGGAAATAGCAAAAAAAAAAAAAACAATGTCCTCCCGTCAACTATAGTGATGCAGCGATGTATCAATACTTAAACTTGTAAATGAAAGATGTATCCCTCCTCAATGCACATGGAAAGGGGAGGGTCAAAAACGTGAACAACATTCCAAAGAGGCAGAGCCACATAAATTATTGAAGTGGGGGAACACATAAAAATTTTTGTTCCATCGTTTGATAATGAAGGATAGAGTAAAAGAACATGACGGGTATTTATCATTTCACAGATTTTGTGTAAATATAACGCAGTGCAGTGAGTATTTAGTACGTTTTTTTTTTTTGGACTGGCCCTGTAAATGGACGTCATACATGGATATGTGACGTGGAAAAGTTTTCCCACCTCGTTGTCTTGGCTGCTTTGTCCAACATTGCATTCAAGGATCACGCAATTTAGTCATTTGCAAAACGCTTCGGCGTGGCATGCGTGCTCGTCATGCCCTGAGCATCTGCCATTTCCTGGCCTAGACCGGGGGTCGGCAATACGCGGCTCCAGAGCGGCTCTTTAGTGACATCTAGTGGCTCCCTGGAGCTTTAATAAAAATGTTTGAAAATGGAAAAGATTTTGATAGCAGGCTAATATAGCTCAAATAGATATAGATACATGTTGCAACTCCAAAAAAAAGCTGTGGTGTTGTTTTTTTTAAAACGTACACTCTATTTATGCTTTTAACAGTCTCGACAAACACGGCCACGTCTGCGTCCGACTCCGTGCCTTTTCCCTTCTCGTTCGACTTGAGAGGCATTCAAAGACAGCCTCCGAAAAACGGAAATTAATGATCACTTCACTCACACCAAGAAAAGGCTTTTATTTTTTTGTGGCTCCAGACATATTTTTTGGGGGGTTTTGTTTGTCCTATATGGCTCTTTCAACACTTTGGGTTGCCGACCCCTGGCCTAGACGAACAGAGCTGTGGTGGATCCCGCAAGAATCCTTCCAGGAGTGGGAGAGAAAGGTGGCAGTGCATTCGACTGCATAGAAGATTACTTCGAAGCGGAAGTTTGTAGTTTTGGTTTTTAAAACTTTTCTTTCCCGCTTCTATGGCATTCCCTGCTACATACAGTACGTTGCTACTGTTCACATTTATTTCTGTGGACAAGGTATCGTATCTCATTACACGTACGCCCTTTGTGCTCCAAAAAATTGAACCTACTGCACAATCACCTGACCCGTATGTCTCAAATGGGCTTCTTTGGCTGTTGCCCTTGACGTCAAACGCGTATTCTGGGTGAAAGGTAAGGGACGGGCCCGTGGAGCCTCAAAAGGGGTGAGATCCTCGTCTGGCTCGCAGGGCACAAGAATAGAATTTTCAACTCCCGCGAGCTCTCTTTTTGACCTCCGAACCCATCTACCCTCCTCTCAACTTGCCAAACGTTGGGTGTAGAAAAGAAAAACATCCTTTCACAACTTGTCCCGCGCCCAATTTCCTGAGAAAGGTATCTGCCACATGCAAAGTGTCTAACCTGAACTTCCCTGTTCAGCAACAACAGGCTGCTCGTGAGTCATCGCATTGACCTCAGATTCTCACCGATTATTTACCTGGAACAAGTTTGGCCTCAACACAGAGCAGCGATTCTCAACTTTTAAGGGCTTGTCATGTTATGAAATTGTTTATTTTTGCCTTGACTGTTACCTTGGCTGAAAGGTTTTGGAATGTAATGGCATTCGTTGTCAGCGATGAAGCGTGACAACCCGTCTGTGCAGACTGAAGCTGAGAGGCGAAGCGAAATCCAAAAACATGCCCAAAAACTCACACTTTTTTTGCTGCTGAGTGTGTACAATATTCTGAAAAAAAAAGTGTTTTAGAGGTCCTAAACACGACCCAGATAAAATATTAACTCAGTAGCTGGAGTATCTGTTTCACCAGTGAATCAAGAAATAGGTGGACATAGATGGGTGAGCAGAACTCTATTACAGTAAATATTCTCTAGTACGGACTCGTTTGCGCTGTCCAATTTGTCCTGATAACAGAAATTCCTCAATTGGGAAATGAGCATGGTACATGTCCTTTATGAACCTGCAAGTATGTTGACAAAATGCACGTGTAACAACACAATCAATAAAATACAAAAAATATACTGTCCAAAAACTGTTTATATAACAAAAACTGCAATGCAGGTGTATCCCAAAAAAAATCTAAACAGTAAAATTGTCACGTTGAGCCCGAGGCGATGAGAAATCGCCTCGTGCACAACAGAAAAAAACGAGGTGGATCCCAGGAAAAGGCAGACACGAAAAGATCTTGTAAGAAACAAAAAGGGTTTTAATAATGAACAAAAAGAGCCCGACAGGGAAAACGGTAACAGAAAACGCTGGTCAAATAAGGACCAGGAAATAAGGAAGATAACCGAAAACGCTCGCGAAACAATAAAGAGCGAGGAAGTACAGAGATCGGAGAACTAGAGCAAATAACAATTTGGTCGCAACGCGAATAAACGATGGTAGTGGCCGTAAGGCAAAAGGGCAGCAAGAATTATCGAACGACGAAAAAATAGCGAGAGAGAGCAATGGCACGGTAAGGAATTCTCCGGCAGTGAGAGGACTGCCGGAGTCACTTCATATAGGAGGGTAATCAGTCCGAGATTACGAACAGGTGTGCAGAACAGGCGGAGGAAAAAACCCGCCACCTGCTGGCGGGCACGCGACGTGACAAAAATACATACAGTATTTCAATGTTTATTTTTTTTCTGTCTTGGGGAAAAAAAATGGTATTTTGGATTGTTTTGTTGGATGCATTCTTTGGTTTATGACAATATTTGCCTGCGTGTCATACAGTTTTCTTGCTAGTTGCAAGTAACTGTCGCGTTGACCACCGATGTCTGGTAATTCTTGTGCATACTGAAGGATTTTTGTTGCCATTTGCATTGCTTCCTTGCTGGATGGTGGCTTGTCATCAGGAGTTGAATCGATGCCTTTTTTTTTTTTAAGTTTCGTAGATTTGCGTCTTTCCGACTCCAAGTGTCTGCTGGATGTTTTTAACTTTGTGTCCAGCCTCGCTCAAACGGATGCATTTCACTCGCTGCGCTCCAGTCATTACAGTTATTCTACGTTTCAATGCCATGATCTACACGACGTAGGTGAATAAAGTTAAAATCGTTCGCAATTACAGTAAAACGCACGACAATAAAAAGTCACTTACACGTCTTCGTTTCGAATCTGCTGAATGAAAACGGCGAAACGAACACGTTTCTTCGGTCGCGTCGAGTGGGTGCTGCTTTTAAGCTAGTGCCGCGTTCTACAGGACGTAAGTGAATAAAGTTAAAATCATTCACAATTACAGTAAAACGCACGGCAATAAAAACTCACATGTCGTTGTTTAGAATCGGATGATCGAAAAAGGCGAAGTAAAAACTTCGTTTCAGTGTTGTGTCTTTTCCGTCGCATCGGGTGGGCGTCGTGTGTAATTAAGCTCCCGCGGCATTACACCTCCATCCGGGTTACGGGTAGTGGAATTTCCGCTTATGCAAGTTCCGGTAACACGTAATATCGAGGTCAAAATGTTAATACATAGGTTTTAATTCCGGGTGAAGGATATTCCTTTCCATAGAATTCCAGGGATGGGAATATTTACTGTATATGAAATAGAACAAGCAGCCGCCATTTTGGGGCTTTTTGGAAATTTGCCCAAATGAGGCTCACTTGGAACCAGGTATCCATGACGGACGGATATTGAATTATTTACGGCGTTTAATTTCTTTGGAGTCTGGGAATCATAACAGGGCTCAAGAAAATATCAAGGGCACCTGCTCCAACCTTCAACCATTTTGCTTTGAAGTAGCCGATTTGAGGAAAAATTCCAGTTGACGACAGCCTTACTTGCGACTATCATTTATCGAATTCATTTGAATTTAGGATTGAGTGTTTCCCACATGACATTTTTACCCTCGGAATGTTCCTTACATTTTTTTTTTTTGCCTGTATGATTTTAGTATGACAAAAATGCTTCCCTATCTGAACAAAAAGTGAGATTGCCCAGCGTCTCCGAGATTGTTTTAGACTTCCGCCCTAGTTGTCTGTAGACCGGTTGCATATCAGCCCATTAGATTCTGTCATGGTGTCGGAGCCTTACCCACATGAATCACACGCAGAGCTGGCGCGTATATAATCTCTCGTGTTCGCCTCTCATAATCAGGAATGTTTATATAGATGACTGTTTTATTCACCTTTATCAGATGTCACCGAGTAAATGGGGAATGAGTCATGAAATGGGGTGGGGCAGAGTCTCTCACGCAACTTAACTTGGCACCGAGCGGCTGGCGGGTTGTGTGAAAGTGTTCTCGCAAGACTCCTTTAAAACCTCTCGCACCGCGCCGCGGAGTCTCCCAAGCGAGGCCCAGGTTAGCCCTCGATTATGCAAACGCCTCAACGGCAACCAGAGAGCATAAACAACGCCAGGAGTTGCTATGCCCCCCGGGTATCGGTGCCTGCTCAGAAATTATGATTATGAGACTGAGGTTGACAGCTGAACTTGGGCCTCGAACAGCAATGCGGGCGGCAGTAATCGCCCTTAGATCTCCAAAACGGACGACTTCCAAGAGGTGCGGATCAAATTTCAAGTGCAGTTGACATTCCGCTTGTTGTGGACATGCCACACACCGCGATATGGGTTGGGGGGGTGGTCGTTTTGCAGCAGCCCGAAAGTGCGTGCTGCTCCACAAATTATTGTCTGCATACTCAGCACAGGCATGCGGGCGTGCATTTTTTTTTTGTTGCATTCGTCCCCCCAGCCCCCAAGATATTTACAGTCCGATGTCTTAACATGTAGTTCATCACTCACGTCTTACCGTCAACACCAGTGATCACGACGCCCATTAACTGGCTGAACGTGTGACATGTCGACTTTGTTGATGGCTTAACACATGTGCCGATGGGCTGGGAAAGCAGCGTCTGTGATTTTGACACGTGCTACGAAGATGAGTTATGACACTTGCGTCTGTGTGTCTGTCAGGTGCTTACACACATGAATGCTCCAGTGTGACATCTGGACCAGTGGCATTCCATGAAATGGCGCCTGCATGGACACGTCGTCTGTGCGAGGTGACAAAATATTGCGATTAGGAATTAGAGAGAGAGGGTGCTTGAAGGAGGACGCTTTCGTCATTATCCATTGGCAGTTCGCTCTTGGTTTCCCACCACTTTCTAGTTTTTCTTGTTGGTTCATCCGTTCTGTTTGTTAGACTTCTTTTTCATGACGAGCCGACTGCCTGTCGAATTGCTGATGCCAAAAAGTGTTTTCCGCCCACGTTTGTGGAATGGCCTGCAGGAGGACCTCAGGGCTGCAGAGAACGTCAATATTTTTAAAAGGAGGCTTTGGCAGATTTTCTCATTCAGATTTTTTTTTTCATGTATTCATTTTACTCAGGCTTATTTATTTTTACCGTGACCTTATTTGATCTTCAACTCCAGTATTCCTCCTGGCCCACGAATCGCCAAAATGAATGTTTAACGGATGCCTATTGAAATGTATGTAATAAATGTAATTTTTTGTCATAGGGTACAGAGCGAAATTCAAAATTGGGAGGGGAGGGGTAAAATGTGACAACACAACCCTTGCACAGAATGCAAAAAAATTATAATCTGCCGATCTGATCCAGCCAACCAGATCTGTGTAACTACTGCGGAGAATCCTTAATGTATTATTTTTAAATGCTTGAACAATATATAATGATCAGATAAGTTGTCCTACCGCACGGCCTGACTGGCCCATGTGTCTGATGTCGAAGGGTAGCACCACTCCCCCTCAATTTCTTTCACGGAAATTCAATTTCTGGAAAGGTTTTGTGGCTTGAAGCCGCATAACTCAGGTCAAACCTTTTCCAATGCACCAATGCGGCACTTTTATGCACCAATGTGTGGACATTTGAAATTATTGAGGGAGAAAAATAACATTCAAATCAGTTCAACTCCCCACTCTAGCAATAACACGAATGGAATTTCGACATTTCCTTAGATTGTGTCCAAATTTGTAAGCCGCGTCCTCCATTTGAAGGCCACATGACGTAATTTCCGCTGCGCCTCAACCGCACGCCGGCGTCAAAAATTCATGCGGCCTTCGAAACCAGCGTTTACATCTGGCCTTCGTTTCCATGGCAACGGGCCCTGAGCAAATGAGCCAAGGCTGCTTGGGGCACACGTTTGTAAGCCGACATTTGGCTCTTCCATACCACTCCACTTTAACATGTCACCAAAGTGACAGACCCCCATCCCAAAAAAGGGTAATTTGTGTATTCATATCTAGTGAATCACAACCATGCAGTGAAACACTGTAAATGCCCCTTGTGTGTGACACTCATGGCTGGAAGAGGTTATTCAGATTTTACAATTCGTTACGTTACGTTGACTATATGGAAGGCAGTCCATTCTCATTGAAATGACTCACTCAACATAAATTTTTGAATTTCTTTTATTATTATTATTTTAAGGCTTGGGCTCAGTAGTTTCATCATAAGCTTTATACTTCTGAACAATCAGTATTGCAGGATTGGTCAGATACGATCAAGGGTGTGGACTGGGTCCGACACTGTAAAAAAAATACAAATAAAATTAAAAAAACTGTGTGAACTCAATATTTCAAGGCAGCAAACCTTGATCACATTTTAAATGTTTGACATTTTGCTGTTGCAAAAATTTGCTGCGCTGCATTTCACCACAAAGAAATGAGTTGACAGAAGAGTTTTCTCCGCCCATACACACCTGTCCGGTCCTGTCCTGTTTTAAAGTGCTCTATAAATACAGTTGACTTCAGTTTATTGAACTTAAAGATATAAGTAAAAGTGCCTGGCTTGCTTTGTTGCACTCACTGAAATGTCAGTAACTCCTATTTTTGTTCCAGGGCAAAAGCTGACTTTTTTTTTTTAATAGTGTCGCATTGCGGCGTGATTCAACAGTGGTATTTATGCAACAGCGTGGATTATGACAGTCAGCTAGAAGCTGGCTGATTACTTAAATGCACCTTATGGCGTGTTGTAAGTACAAGGAAGTAGCATTCGTCTCACTTTAATTTGTGTATCCACCTTGCATACCCGACACACATAGTTGTTAGGCATTTTCTAAACACATGTCTGTTCACACGCACACGCTATCGTCAAACGCCGCTGTTTTGAGGCATCGGGCGGTCCACCTGCGGGAATGAATCGGAAAGTGGCTCTGGAAGCATGTGGCCTGGAAATAAATATAATTTAACTGAGCTGTCAGATTGAGTTGGGCTGTGCCGAGCATTTGGCCATCAATGGCTTGGCTTTCTCAATTTACCCCCCCCCCCCCCCCCCCTGCTCCCCACCCCTCAAATGCGCACGCACACACACACGCACACGCAGTCTCAGACCACCAGGGAGATGTGTTTATGGAATGTGCCAGAGACCAAGAAATAAGAAACAGACATTGCCTTTATTTCAGCACAAAGGATTTCAATAGACACATTTTTTTTGTTGTTGTCTTTTTTTTTTTTGGTCGTAGGGCACAGAGCAAATATCCCCGCATCATGCTATGATTACAGACAAAGACATTTTAAACAAAGACCCAAGCACACAGTAGGAGTTGCTGCCGTGTCGCTCAGTTCTTTACAGGCCGTACTTTTCGCATTTGATCTCGCCTCCGGAGTGTTTACACCAACACGGCGACTCAATCAGGAAAGAAATCCCTGGTAACTGCGGCAACAAATAACGGCAACCAAACACACGTAAACACACACACACACATTTAGAATCCAGAGCGCCGCAGTACATGAAATTTTGACGGCAAGACCGTATTTGCCCCTGTAATTAACATCCAAGCAGATGGAGATAGATGTGTGCGTTGTTAAACTTTTGTGGGGGCTTAGTTATTTGACAAATAACCGCCCCCCCCCCCCCCACCCCCACAGTGTTCCTCCTTTTTCATCCATTTTCCAATTGCCTTTTGCGTCATAATTTCCCCACTGTTGAGAAAAGCCCTTCCAAACCCTGGAGCTGGAGTAACATGACATTATCTCTTCCTATCAGAACCGAAGGAGTGGGAGGGGGGTGGGGGATGTACACCATCACTGAAACATGTTATAGTTTCCCTTCATTCACGTCAGATGCCCTAAGGCGTGTAAAACAAGTTGAGCGTGGTTTTTGGGGAAAGGTTTAGCGCTGCTGACAGCGTCAACATGAGTTTCTATTTCAAGCCAAACTCGTTATTTCTGCCCCAACTATGCAAATCAAAAAGATGATTTGAATTTCTAGAAATGTTCTCCTCAGACTGTTAAAGCATGCGACGGAGCACTCGGGATTGTGGATGGGATCGGTTGAACAACAGGAGCGTGATGGTGTTTTTCAAAAAGTTGTATACCCGGACGTTGTCCAAAAAATGACTGAACAATTTCAATAGCCAGCCAGAAGGTCGATGACCTGGCAAAGAAAAAACAAGTTGCATGTGGAATAACTGCCCGTCCCCTCCCGTTTGTGCATGTACAAAGTCACATAATGTAAACGTGTGCTTCAAAGGCACTGTCGGCAACAACGACGCTATGTCGGGCTCCCGTTGTTTTGGTTTTGTGAAGTACTCGCCGTGCATTCCCAGTCTGAAAACGTGACACTCATTTGCACATTCTTTTCTTTATCACTGTCAGACCGAAGCATTTTTCTCACTCCGAAATATCATTGTCATGGTACGGACGATGCAGGACCTTGCCGGCTCCAAAATACGAGGCGGAGGAGGAGGAGGGGGAAAAAAAATATGCAGCATTTCTTCTTCTTGAATACCGGTGTGATGTGAAATGATGATAGATGATCAGCGATTGGGGCCGGCACGCTCCCTCATGTCGCCTTTCAAGAGATGCATGCAAGGGGCAGCGGAGCATGGCCTCACGCAACCATTGTCCCTGCAAATATGGCCCGCATGTTACTGCTCACTTTGTATACACGAGCGGCACGTTGACTCGTGTCTGTGTGTGTGTGTGTGTGTGTTTGCGGGTGTGCATTCAAGTCATCTCTTCCAAATCGACCATTGTGGCAAGATACGAAAAGGTGCTTAAGGAAACAGAAGTGTTGTCAAGTATGACGGAGATGTCCCACTCTGCAAAAAAAATATATATAATATGTGTGTGAATGATTTTCTCTTCCGTTCTCTCAAGTGAGATCAGAAAAGATGAGAAACGGCTGCTGGGTTGTCCATCGGTTTGAAAATGGCAGCAAGAGCATTGAAAATTTGGCACCTGAATATTTATCAGCCCGGAATCCTCATTGATGTTTCAATTCTATTCTTTGGACCGTAGATACAAGCCGCGGATTGTCCGATTTTCAAACGTCTGTATGCCGTTTCCCTCTGTCGCCGAGTCGTTAACAGTTTTTGCGGCCCTGCAGCTTGTCAGTCACAGTTTACGAGACGCTGCCGATGCACATGCAAGCCTGGTGTGCCCTTCGTAGCGTGCATGCAAGAAATACAAACTGGACCACTCCCCCTTTTTGAAATGCTTTCCATGTCTTGATGCCATTTCCTCATTGTAGACGGTGTAATAACACTTCTTAATGATGCAAACTGAAAAGCAAAATTGAAGTATTGTGTTTAGTCCTTCCAATGACACCGGTCACCAATTTTGAAGTCAGCCGCGCAAGTAACTTCCCAGGTTAAAATGTTGTACGCCGACTCTGAATCTCCCTCGGTTGGTGGCTGTTTTGCATTAAGATTGCGATCTTTTGCCGCTTTGACTCGCTCCAACAGCGCTGATGGAGCAACGGGGGTGAAAGCGGTGACAAATGCTTTATTTCGGTGCTTTCAATAACGGCAGCTTTTCACACTGCGGAACAATAAAATCATGTTTGAAGTGATGGAATCGGAAGTAAACGACTCAACAAGCACCCGTGACTTCGAGCGATAGATTTCTGGATCAGCGGTTGATTGACGCCCCGACATGAATAATCATAAACAAACACTGTTTTTGTACACACGACACTGTACATCTTCGAAAGCAGCAGGCGTAAGTCAACGGCATTTTATCGATTACAAAGTGAAGTAACGCAGCACGGTGGTCCAGTGGTTTGCACATTGACCTCACAGTGCAGAGGTACCAGGTTCAATTCCAGCTCCGGCCTCCCTGTGTGGAGTTTGCATGTTCTCCCCGGGCCTGCGTGGGTTTTCTCCGGGTGCTCCGGTTTCCTCCCACATTCCAAAAACATGCATGGCAGGATGATTGAACACTCTGAAATGTCCCTAGGTGTGAGTGTGGGCGTGGATGATTGTTCGTTTTTGTGTGCCCTGCGATTGGCTGGCAACCGATTCAAGGTGTCCCCCGCCTACTGCCCGAAGACGGCTGGGATAGGCTCCAGCACCTCCCCGCGAACTTTGTGAGGGTTAAGCAGATCAGAAAATGGATGGATGGATGGATAAAGTAAAGTAACAATCTGCCCTGATCTCCCATGAGGGGGGGGAAAAAAAGTCCCATGTCCTCACATCATTTTTTCTTGTCTGCTTTTGGCAAGATATAAAGGAATGGTCGTCTTGAAATAGACGGCCTGTAGTTGAGAATATTACAGGGGCAGGGCAACGGCTGAGCGTGCACAATTTGCTCCGACAGAATGCGCAGAGTTTGCTGTCACGCCGCGTGCGGGAGTGTACAACAGGACTGAAATTACCGCACAAGCAAGAACTTGCGTTCAAATGCGTTTAAGGCTTCCCGTGATGACATGCTTGTGCATAATCGGCCTTAGTGGCTGATTTTTGAAAATAGCAACGCGAAGCGTTTGAAACGAGCATCAAATTGTGCGTTTATTTTGATCCTTTTGAACGCATCCCGGATGCTGGGGCTCCTGTTTACGTTTGCCGAGGCCTAATCATCTGGAAATCATCCCGAACCCCCCACCGACTAACGGCCGCCTCACACGCACACAACTTTTGTTTGTGTAGAGAGCGAGCGGGATTTAGGCAAACGCAGCGCACACGTACGTCGGTATAGACGTCTTTTGCAGGGTTATTTCGAGACACCATGCGCAATCTGCTGCAAATTGTTAACATTTCTTGTGTGCTTCCCGTCCATGGCCACGAAAGATGATTCGGATTGGTCCCGTTTTCATGTTGGACGCGTCTTTCGTCCAATGATTGCAAACAGAGCACGCTTCAAACTCAAGGAAGCACCGACTCATCGGATCTTTTTTGTTTTTGGTAGACCACTAAAAATAATTAAATGGGTCTCCTTTGTTTCCTGCTCGATACATTTGTATCAAGCCCCAGACATGACGTAGCAAAAAAATAAATAAACTAATTTGTGCACACGCTGTAACGATTACGTTCGCATGCGGAACGACCTTGTGAGCACGGGCTGCTTTGCGCACGTGCACGACGACATCGTGTGCACAACATGTTACAATGTGCGTACAAAATGATCATTAGCGTGCACAAAAAAAGTAGTGCGCATTTTTTATGTAATGTCTGGGGCTCCGTAGATTTCATTTTTACAATCCCACACCAAAATGGTCCAATTTTTTCACTTTTACATTGACTTTTTACAAGATAAAACAAAGCCTAAAATGAACAACAGTATTTTTATTTGGGTTTGCACTATTTTAATCTTTGCAACTGTGTTAACATAATGAGGTGATTATACGGTACAAGACAAAAGGTTGGTAAAGATGTTCGGAATTGTCGATGAATGCCAAAGTCATCAGCATTTAGGATGAAACATGGATAGAATTATTTGAGGACCCCCCCCCCCCCTCCCCCTTCCCACACACGCACACACACAACATGTGAACCAAACCAACCAAAATAAGTTTTCTCCTTTTGATTCTTCAAAGTGGGCACCTTTTGCCCAGTGAACAGCTTTGCACATCTCGGCATTTCTATGATGTGGCCGATGTTTTATGACCCGCAGTGACTTGGAGTTCACAGCTGTGCATTCTTAAGAGCTCAAAGCTTGAATTTCCGAACCTCTCCACGTGTTTGCAAACGTTTGAATTTGTCGGCGTTTTCAAACTTTTGACTTTTTGCGCGTACGTCCATTGAAATTGTTCTTGCGTTGACAGTATTATTCCCTGTGGCGAAAATGACGGGCCTGATTGAAAAGTGGATTCGTCCACACCAAAAGATGCAATTTAATATGACTTTAATATGAATATTTTTCAAAATTGCGTTTTGTGAGGCCGCCTGAGTCACGGCCAAGATCAGTCGCCTTGCAAGGCTGGATGGCGGCATTCAAGTCGAGTGCGGCAAACGCAGCTTGAACTGTCTGGGAGTTCATCGATGATTATCGGGGTGTGTGTTACATTTCGACGTCCCAGAGTTGCTTAACATGGTACACAGCTGACGGCACATCGCCAATGCTTGAAAAGTATTTTTGCATTTGTGGATGATGTCCGTGCTCAAAACGGGGATCTACCGTAGTTTGTGGCTTTGCCTATTAAAATGTTTGTAGAGTCAAGGTACAGGCGTTTCCATAATTCATGTCCTTCCAAGCTTCCAAACCCACAATTAAATTATATCTGAATACTATTTTCAAATGTGCAGACATCCCGGGTGAGCGATTACTTTAATGGCTGATGGTAATCAAGTCGTTTTGGTCCTGTTTTGTGCAGCCCTTTAGCTGGCAGTAAGGAAGATTTTTTTTTCTTTCTCAAATTATTTGCATAACGCATGTCAAAAGTGACACTTGGATCTTGCGCGAAAGCCAGACAGGAAATTGTCATCGGAAAAAACAAATCAACACTTTATTACAAGTGCGTGCAAGCTACTCCAGAGTGATCCCCCCCCCCCCCCAACGTAGAGTTTAAAGGGCAGAGTTTTTCACTCCGGTTGATCATGTTTGTTTAAACCTGTGTATCCGTTTATGCCAGTGGAATTAAAAGTTGCCTCTTTTCAAGAAAAAGAAAAAGTTGCAATTCAATTTTTGTGTGTGTGTGTGTGGGGGGGTGGGGGGGTTGTCATCTTGTGGAAACAAAGTCATAATTTAAAGGAAGAAAACGAAAAACATTTTAATAAGTGGATCTAAAAAATACAACCATAGTCTTGTAATATGTTTTAATTATGGAAAATATGCCTTTATTCTCTCTAAAAAATATGACAATGTTGAGAAAAAAAATCCCTTTTGACTTTTCCTGTCAAGTTTTTGTTGTCATCGAAATGAATGTGAATGTTTTTTGTGTTATTGGCATGCCGTTTTTTTGAAGTATGCACTTAAAAAAAAAATAAATACAGCATAATGGTTGATTGTGGACCCCCAAGGTCCGACTTGTGGACCTCACGGGAGTCTGGGAACCTCAGTGTGAAAACCATTTGAATTTACAAGAATGAGAATACTCCGTTTAAGTTATCGTTGTCTTAGAATGCCGTGGTGTTGCTAGATATCGTGAAATTAGGAGCCCAACATTTCCGAAAGAGTTCTCGGTACACTGCAGCAATACAAACGTCCAAGTCAGCAGAGGCCTGATCATCACATACCCCGATAAGATTATCCTGACCGGTTCTCTTGCCCTGCGGGGTGTGTTCGGAGCAATTACCTAATCTGCTCGGATAATAGTCGGGGCGGACAATCGCAAATGTTAAACCCGTTCACTGTTTATGCTTGGAAATCCTTTTGTGTGTAGTCAAAATTGAGGTTTGAGCGATTGTGCCGTCCAACGTAACAATAGCCAATTAGCAAGCTTTGAGAAACTCGCGGTGTTGCCTGACAGAGAGTGGAACAACTGGTTGTGTTGAGTGTTTTTGTAACAAGTCTTACGGATACAGAGAGTAAATCATGAGAAATGTTTACGACTGCCGTAGTTACTAGACAAGTAAAAATTAGCCAAAGCCTCGCTCCCTGTACTACTGTATTCTCCGCCTTTTCCAGATTTGCGACTCGTAGTTGCTTTGCAAGTCATGGCGGTTGATTAGGAAGAGAAATGCATCACTAAATGTTTCTTGTAGTTGGACGATGATGATGTAATGGCACTGAGCGCAGAAGGAGATTCAACCTCCAGGAAGACCGCGTAGGCTTAACAAGTGGAAATTCCAGTGCAGCTATGGGCAAAAGGAGTGTAATAGCACATCATATTTCCACAGGTGCGGTTCCAATGATAAGTCCCTGGCATTATGTATGTTGAGAATCAGCAAGAAGTCATACGACACCGGCAATGGCCTTGGGCTCCATTTATTTAATTTTGGATGTTTTAACTTGGTTGTGTTTATTTTCCATCCATTATTTGTTGCACATGCCATGTGATTCTAGTTAATAAGTAATCGGCTTTTGCGTGGGGGGGTTGTTCTTTTTTGGGGTGGTGGAGGGTGTGGGGGGCCATACCCCCTCTTGTGTAGCCCTAGCAAACAGCCCTGCATTCTGTGGGTGGTTTCTGGAGATCAAAACTACAGTGTACAGTAATGTACAAAACATTGACGGCAGTGACACGTTAGCGTGCTGTAAGAGACCATCAGGTGTGCTGTGGGAAATTGTCCAATTTTGCTTCATTGGTCTGAAGATTTAATTGCAGGTAACTTTGATTTATCAGCGCCGGTGATGTATTGTGACAAGAAAAGAGAATGAATGCTCTTCCACTGAACGCCAGACGTGACATGTAGTTTTTCTGACATTTTGTCTGCTGCTTGTTTTGTTTTTTTTCTCATGTAAAAATGTGCCTTGACTCAAAGGATGGGAAACGCCGTTACAAGGAATCACAAGCCCCGCCCTTTTGGGTTGTCCCCGAGGTAAACTATAAAGTGTTGCTCAAACAGGTTGTAGGTGAGAACGTGCATCGCAAAGGTACAGCCACTAGAAGCAATTGGCACATTTTTACGCACGGGAACTTCGAGACCCGATCGGCTCAAGGGGGGGGAAACAATGAAGCTTGGGGTCGTGTGCGGGAAACACCACAGCCTGAACTTTGTCGAGACCACCGCCAGGCCTCCAGAGCCGAGGGAGTGCGAGGAGTTGGGCTCGGATGGGGACTGCGCGGCGCACATTCCCCTCGCAGGCAAATCGAAGCCGTACATGCGCAGACCCAAACCGCCGTTCTCGTACATCGCCCTCATCGCCATGGCCATCCGGGACTCGCCGCACGGACGCCTGACCTTGGCCGAAATCAACGAGTATCTCATGAACAAGTTTCCCTTCTTCCGCGGCAGCTACACGGGCTGGAGGAACTCTGTGCGCCACAACCTGTCGCTCAACGACTGTTTCCACAAAGTGCTGCGGGACCCGTCCCGGCCGTGGGGGAAGGACAACTTCTGGATGCTCAACCCGCACAGCGAGTACACGTTTGCCGACGGCGTGTTCAGGCGCAGGCGAAAGCGCATCAGCATCCGCCTCGGCAAACAGAAGGAGGAGGAGGAGAAAGGCAGCTGCGAGGACGCGCCGCCGATCGCGGCCAAACAGTTCTCGAGTTCCTTCACGATAGACAACATCCTCAGCACGCCGTTCAGACGGGACTCGAATCACGTCCAAGGCTACGCCGTCGTCATGATGCCGCGTTTCGATCCACCTGTGTCGCCGCTTTACGTGCTCCCGAGTGGCTTCGCCAACCTTGGAGCTGCGCATGCGCCAACTTGCCGGCTTCTCCAACAAACTTTGAACCCTCCATCGGTCTGTCGCAGTGTTTCCCAAAGTTTACTGAGCGCATATTTTACATGAGGGGGATGGGGGGAGTATAAAGTGAAGTCATGGCGAGCTTGTCCAAATGAACTCATATTTATTGATTCAATGTGAAAGCCGGCTTGTTTAAAAACGCGATTGTTCTGTTGTGTTGAATGGCAACAGGTGAATTGTGCTTGCTGCCATCTAGTGGAAAATCATTGAATTGTTTTACCTGACACTCGACGTCGCAGGCATAGAAACACAAGGACATTTATTGTAAATTAATGAATGCAATTTTTGAAAAACTACAAATTGGATAATTTCTCATGGTGCCTTTAATGATCGCTCACGAGAATAACATTTTGGGACCCATGCTCATATGCCTTCCTTACCAAACCTAAATCACGTGCACTGGTGAGGCGATGGACTGAAATCAATTGACCAAACATTAGTCTATCGTCTGCCTAATTGTTGATTTTAGTGTCCCCACACACACAGAGTTTATTTTGTAATTCCAGTACACGTTATTTGGTCATAGTTTCTTGACTTGCGTGAGCATTTTTTGTTACATTTTATAAACCTTCTCATGTTGTAATTTAAATTATGAAAAAAATTAAAGTTGTGTATATATGTGGACTGTGATTGAATTTATTGGTCAATTCTGAGCTATTAGTGATTGTGGCACTTATCGTTCCATTGTAGAGCCCCTAAATCTTTTCTGAGAAAAAAAAGTGTGTTCATCACGGAGAGAAACAGAATGTTCATCTTTCTGATCTGTTTTACAGAGCTAAAACAGCTCAAAGTGACCCCAAATATCACTGAAGTGTACAATGTGCACAGGTTTGAAAACATGTTCATTTTATGAACGAATGATTACTGAGCTGTCCGCATGAAGAAAAATTAATAAAATGTGAACCGAAAAATGTTCTTGAGACATTAAACATGTAGGGTCAAATTGACCCCAAAGATAAGTTCTGCCTGCGTAGGCTCTAAATGATTCATTCAACTATGCCAGGGCACTTAACTGTCTTAATTCATTACGATTACTTGACAGAAAAATGATAAGTTGTTTGTTTTATTTGTTTACATGACAAAGTTGAGTAACACTTAAATGCACTTGATGGTCCTTGTAATAACTTGTAGGTGCCAATAGCTACAGAAATAGTGCACGTCAACATGAATCCAATTAATTCTATTCCTTGCCTGTTGTGTGAAAGGTCCCTGAAATTGCTCCTCAATGCATATTAACGTCAGGAATGATGATTCTGATAAAATGCCCACTGATGTAGCCATGGAAGGAAAAAAAACCCCATCAAATTCCCAAACTGGTTTCTCCTCACGAGTGTTGCGGGCTGGAACCTCTTCCAGCTGACATAAACTGGTTGCCAGCCAAATGAGTTTCTTAAGGTTATTTTGCTGTTGAGCAGTTTTGTGCTGCCCTTGAATGGTGTGTTTTGTGCAAGACAGCCCTTTAAACTGCAAAAATAAAGTCACGGTATCTGGTTGTTTGCTTTAAACCCTTCGTTTGCTTTGAGTAGTGGATCTTTTATATATACATTGAAAAGTCTATGATCACAAATAAACGGAACAAAAATTTTGTCCGTATTGACAGTGGCATTTTTGTCATACATCGAGTTAAGAACTGCGTGCTCTTTCGAGGCCCCTCAATAGCAGTGATGAAAGTTTTTGGCCAAGTCCGCATTTAAGTTGCCTAGTCATTTTATACTACATTTTACTTAGTTATTGTGCATCATTAGGCAATATTACTTTTGCAAATACTTTATATAAAAAAATGCAAAGTGTATTTTCAAACGTAATTGCGTACCCATGCCTTTTTGGCATCCGTCTGTTTAACTCTTAAAGCATGACATGAAGGGCACTGACCAATGAATACAAAGCCAATGACCGTAAAACCGTGACGTGGAATGCTGCATGAAGCATCAACCAGTTAAATTCTATCTTTATAAGGGCGCATTATAAATTTTCCAACTATGTGAGTCATTATGATTCTGCTGTAAATGTTCAACCGCCTGAATATGTTGACACCCGCCGTCTGTTCTTCATCCTCCTTTAACTGGGAAATAGCCTGCTAACTACCAAACAAATGCACCCAAATACAAAGCTCTGAATTATTTTAACAAATTTAGGGAATCACCATTTCAGTACACTTGAATGCATATTTAATTCAAGGGTGGGGAAACACTTTCTAATTGGTTGAGATCCAAAACAAAAGAGCACTCCTATGGGGCTGCACATCTCATTTGAGCCAAAAGTTGAGATCTCACACGCAAGGTCAGAGTATCATGTTTAAAAATGTGTTTAGCGTCCACTTGTGCTCCTACAAGTGAAGGGACTGGGGGGAATGGAGGAGAGGGAGTGCTTGTGTCGAGGGGGGTCAGGGGGAGGAGGAGGAGAAGGGGGGGTCTTCCACTCCACAATCTTGTGTCCGGCTTCTAGTCTGGATTATGTCCAGATGGGAGGGAGTTGAGTTGCAGAGGATTTCTTGGAGGGCTTGCGAAGGGTTAGAGGGGCAGAGGCAGATTTGGAGAAGTGATAGGTGGTCCAGTGGGTGTTGGAGCAAAATCCAGGGGCTTTGCTGGTCTTTGCAATGGACCGAGGCAAGGAAGAGGAGGCGAGGCTGGAGGTTCTCATGCCTCAGACGCCATTTTTAAAATATTTCTAATTGAGCCAGGGTGATTTTTTCCCCCTCCTTAATCGATTTGTTTTACATTGTGACCATGACGACCAAGAGCCCCCACGGACATTTGGACCCGAGCGTGGTGCGCTCCATCGCGCCGTCCAGCACGCACGACGCAGCGGCCAAAGCCAAGCGTGGCAACTCGGGATTGAGGCGCCCGGAGAAGCCCCCCTACTCGTACATCGCCCTCATCGTCATGGCCATCCAGAGCTCACCCAGCAAGCGCCTCACTCTGAGCGAAATCTACCAGTTTCTGCAGGCGCGGTTCACCTTCTTCCGAGGCTCCTACCAGGGCTGGAAGAATTCGGTCCGACACAACCTGTCGCTCAACGAGTGTTTCATCAAGCTGCCCAAGGGCCTCGGCAGGCCCGGTAAGGGCCACTACTGGACCATCGACCCGGGTAGCGAGTTCATGTTCGAGGAGGGATCCTTCCGACGCAGACCTCGCGGCTTCCGTCGAAAATGCCAAACGTTGAAACCAATGTACAGGATGATGAACGGCATCGGGTTCGACTTCCAAACCGCCGCGGGGCCGTTAGTATGTCACAACGGCTACAATTTAGACTTCAACTCGATGTCTCACGGTGGGTTTGAGGGGTTGGCGGGTGGGCATCACGTGTCCCCGGGCTCCGGCTCGCCGTACATGGCCGCGACCCCCAACGCGGATTACATCTGCACGGACAGCGGCGGCAGCTCGCTGCAGTCCTCCCCGGCCGTGGTGGGTTCCGTGGACTGTCAAACCCCTTACGGCAACGCGGCCCCCCACTGGAGTTCGTCTGCGGTCCCCCCTTATCTTAAACAGCAGACCGTGGCCTCCAGTAACGGTACCGGCGCTCTGCACACGCACGGGATGGCGTCCTACTCTCTGGATCAAAGTTATCTGCATCATAACGCACGAGATTCAGCCGACATTCCAGGTAAGCGACGCAAACTCCGATTTTGTGACCATACTCCATCGTTCTTATTTAATATCCCCCACCACCTCCAAATACACACACGCACACGCGGAGCTATTTTAAACAAGAACAACAAATTGTGGTCTGGTGACCATTATGGTGTCGTGTTTGGGTAAAATAGCCGTTTATAGTTGCGAAATGAATTACACCCGTCTAAAGGTTTATTTATTGCAGGTGTTTAGGCTTTAAAAGGCAATTAATGCAAACTCGGTTTCAACCGGTCTTTTTTTTACCATAATTTACCTTTAAAAAAAAAATTACCGAGAACAATTAATTTATTCGTTTTTCTGCAGGTGGTTGCTGTTTTTTAACCTCGTTTTTCCATTTAATTTATTCTTGTAGGCGTTTGCTTGAAAAGTAAATTCCTCTAAATCACCTTTAAATGTACACCATTCTCGCCAGGCATAAATAATTGACTAACAAACATAAAAATGACGTTTTACAAATATATTTAATATGGATCCCCTTAAAACTGCTGGGTCAAAAATAATCAAAAAAGACCTGACGCGCTACTTGGGTGAATTTGATGTAACATTGTGGGATGTTTAGTACAAAAAATATATTTTCTTCATATTTTATTTTTTTAATCAAAACAACCTAAAGTATGGTCAGATTAATCCAAGATGAAATCGGTCCATTTTAAAAAATCAAAATGTGGTTATGTATGACCCAGTGGGTGAGAGCGTAAAACCTGCAGACATGAAAAATGTCGATAACATCGCTTGCAAAACTAGATAAGCTATGCAACTACATCGAACATGACCCGGTTGCACGTTTCACAATATTGACTTACTGTCGCATTTAAATTAGCATTTCGTGTCTCGTAATTTCTTCGGTATAGTAATATTGTCATGTTATTTAAGGACGCAAACAAAATGGCGCCACGTTCATACCCCCCCCCCCCAAAAAAATATAACTAGGATTCAAATTAAGTCTTAAATAACACGTAAACCACGCAGCCGCATATTAATTAACAACGGACTTAGTGTATATTTCATCCACTGAATCGTGTAATAATTTTGAGTGATTGAGTTCTAAATGATGCCAGTTTTGTTTTCTTTTTTCATCAATTTGCTGCTTTGTGGTGTTTGTTTGCAGCTGGACTGTCTCGGTACTCCAGCCACTCCGGTGCAGTGTGCGAGAGAAAGGATTTGGTTCTCAGCCTCAACGGGATGTCCTCTCTGCATTCGGGCACCGGAGCGTCTTATTATCATCATCATCCTCATCACCATCATCCTCCTCATCAGCTGCACCATCACCAGAGCGCCTATCAGGACGTCAAGCCTTGTATCATGTAAAGAGAGACATTTGGAGCCGAACACTATAGCCCCCCACCCCTTCAAACTGAAGTAAATAAGACCCCTCGAAGGTGTTTTTGCAATCCAACATCAACGTAACGTTTTCTAAGTGGCCGTATGACATTTTCTTGGCAATGTGATGGCAGCACACCTGATGGCGCACGTGCATAAAGAAAAACAAAAGTATAGCATTGCCATTCCTGCCGTGAACGTCAGTGGTTCACTTCAAAACGTGAAACTCGTTTAAAGAGAGAAACTCCGAGCGTGAAAAAAAAATCATAATTTCAAATTTGAATAATTTCGTTCACGAAAACCACAAATACACCATCTCAGGAAATTACAACTGAAAATGATTTTTAATTAGTACGCAATTATGAAAAGTATCATCCCTTCTTTTGACTGATGGATAACGATGTCTAACGAACAAAGTTTATGTTGTTGAATTGAACTGGTGAAACAATCAACTTTGATGCCATCTCCAATTATTGAGACGCACTTGTACATTTGTTACTCCTTGCACTTAATATTGCTGAAAATAGTCATTAAAGGAATGTTTTATCTAAACTGTTTGTCGGTATTATTATTATAGGCAACATTTATAGGGTATTAGAACTTAATTTTCTTCTACTTCATTATTATTATTGGTTGTTCAATCCTGTGGTCGACTTGTATTGTGTGATTGGTTGTGGTCTCCTAATTTTACTTGCTCAACGTGAACAATACTTCATTCAACAATTCACTCTACATGCCGTTTGTATTTTTTGTTTTTATTTTTAAGAGGAGAACTCGATCATTTCCTTTTGTCTTTCGGGAATTCGACCATTTTAGGTTTTTATAAGTCCAAGTTGCGCTTTCCTTGGCCACTCAGTTTGTCACTGCTGCCCTCTAGTGTGTATTTAACGCAAGCAATAATAAATCACGTGTCCTTTCCATGATAACAAATTGGGTACATAGATTCTTGGTTCACCCCAAATCATAACCATGAATATATATATATGTATATATGTATATATATAATATATGGTGCGCGGATGATTGTTCGTCTCTGTGTGCCCTGCGGTTCAGGGTGACCCCGCCTACTGCCCAAAGACAGCTGGGATAGGCTCCAGCAACCCCCGTGACCCGAGTGAGGATAAAGTGGTTCAGAAAATTAATGAATGAATATATATGATTGATTTATAATGTGATTAGTTAATTTCGAACAGAACCACGGAGCAATATTGAGAGGGTGTGCATACTTAAGCAACCCCATTTTCTCAGTTGTCAGTTTCACTTAGATTTTTTTGGGGTGGTGGTAACGGTTTAGAAATGTTTTATTTATCTTACTTTTTTTATAGCACTTCAACAAAGGTGTGTGGACTTATTTTTATCCATAGGGTTGAGTATTGTGTCCCCCAGCATCATTTTTGTCTCGGCCATTTGAAATAATAACAACAAAAAAAGACATATCTTCAACCGCAAAAAAAGACAGACTTTTACCAGATTACCATTTTGTGTGTGTGTGTGTGTCTCATTAAACTGATGTTTATCTATTCATTTCGGATCTCAACCTTTGTCCACGTCTATCTAATCTATGCAATTAAATGGCTGCTTTATACATTGAAACTACAATGAATTATGACTTGCACTCTTTCCAGGAGGCTTTGGAGGCCTGACTGACATCGAAGGTTTCCTACAGCTTGCTTTGAGAGTTCATTGGCCGATGCGATACAAAATGGAAGGATGAGCGGTCAGTCAAGAGGTAAGAACCTGCCAGAACCTTCTCTTTGTTCATCTGCTGCTGAATAGCTTCACGGAGACAGACTCCCATTTTGACATTTAAGACACTAACTGTAGTAGTACTCAAAATAACCACTAGTTGGCAGCAATGATTCTTTTCAGTTCATTATTATTATTTGTGAGTAAAAGCATGAAGGGCCTCTAAATATGCACTCAATGATCGAATATTTGAAATGATATAATTTACAGGTCATCTAAATGTTTTTAATTCCAATCAAGTTTGAATGTGTGATATGGAGTACAGTCATCCCTCCTTTTTCGCGGTTAATTGGTGCCGGGCCCTCCCACCCTAGGAATTTGATATTTGACAGCTGTTTCACAGTATGTTAGCACCATCTGTTGGTCAAGGTTTGGGTCTACAAGCCGTTGACAACAGACCGGTTACATGTCATTGCCTGGCTGATCGTAGATGTAAGCAAGAAACATGATAGATAGGTGCACGTTTAAAATATGTAAACAGTATTTATACTTTACATATTTTAGACAAAGATTATAGCGGTATATGTATTTACTTAAATCTTTCATTCGAACACCTAATGTAGTAATTAACATGAATCAACATTGCATTCTGAGAGAGGTGAAGAGGCTTATGCTGGTGGCATCGAAGGTGGCTCTCACTTGACTTGTAAATCTGGAGGCGCTGACGGTGTAGCTGAGGTTTTTAAGTCGGAGGAAAAACATGGTGATGGGTAGCGCTATGAAGTTCATCTTGTCTTCTTATTCGTTGAAATACATTTAAGGTTTGGGTTTTTTTTCTTTATCAGAATTTTTTTTTCCAAGAAAAAAAAACTGACCGAGCTGACAGTTCCAGCTGTCTCTTCCACCTTCACCTGAGCAGTCAGTGTCATGGCTTCCTTGTCTGAAAATCAGCTGACTGGGTTGAGAAATCTTCAAAACGAGGCTTCTTATTAAATAAATAATAATCTGGTCAAGGCTGCGAACCAACACCCCGCCGCCGCGGTTCAAGCAATGTATCCTTTTTGATGGTGCCATCTTCGGTGGAGGGACGAACATGCTCCCACACAGCCGGGACGCATTGTTTTGGAGCGCAGTTTAAGTAATCTAGTCAACAGACTGAGTGGGTGTGTACGAAGCCTATGAGACTTGTCAGGTCTTTGTTGGGAAGGCAGGGAAGCCTTCTCTCTCGTGCATCAACATGAAACAATGTGTCCTTCCAAAATACGGGTGCCAATACGGCTGTATTTTTTTTAATTAATTTTTGAGGGAAAAAAACCTCATAAAACACAGAACCCAAAAAAGTGTATCGTAATTCATCTAAATTAGTGTTTCTGGGTTTTAAAAAATATGTATATTTTCTACCAAAGAGTACCAAAAAAAAAAACGACCCAAAATACCACCTTAATGCCAAATATTAAAATATCGTATACAAATGTACATACATGTAGCGCGGGCGTGCAGTCACAGTAGGCAAGCGAGGCAGTGCCGCCCCCTGCTATCTTTTCACTGCATGTGAAGAGGAAGAAAAAAATAATGTATGATTCCATTAAAATATGTTTCAGTTCAATGGTCCGTGCTTGACATTGATTTTCTTTTTCAATTCAATATTTTTGATGATTTCAATATTAAAATAGCCAACTCTGAATATTTCCTGTTCAAACCATGTACATGCGCATGGGGGAGGGGGGGGGGGCGTTCCATGCTGCCATCGATCACGCGCACATGAACTGCCAACCCACTGGAGGCAGTTGGCACGAGTGCTCACTCAAGAGACACTTCTGTTTGTCTTTTTATTGCTTATAAATGTGTTTTATTACATATGCGCTACACATGCTGACATTCAACACTCTCCAATATATTTTAGCAATGAATGCGTGTGACATATTTAGTGACTCTTACAGCCAGAAAAGTGACTCAACGTGCACTCCGAAGTCAGCTTTTACAACTCCCAGAAGTCCCCCAACCAAGCAGAGGGCGGCGCGACACTGTATGGAACCAATTGCTGGCTTGTGCAACTTTTGTTCTGCTGTACCCTTTCTATGCACTAGAGGGAGCCACATTCAAAGTAATTACTTTAGTTCTTCTTGCCCCTTTTCAAATTAATATAGTGAGTGCCTTAAAGATTGTATTCCTCACACCTCGAGAATGCCAACCCAATGCAAGGCCACATTGAAATCCTATCCAACTAGTCCACATTTCCATACTTGTGATTATGAAATAAATATGCATAATGAATTGTCTTCAGGGGAATTGCGATCGACTGTCGGACCACCTATACGCAACCTGTGCATGGTTCAGTAAAAATGCTTCATATTTTCCGTCCCGTTGCAAACAACACAAAAAAGGTTAGCTACGCTGAATAGCCTCAATTGTACAGGGGGTGGGGGCGAGGGGGGGGTGACAGCCTGGTGGGCAGGCCGCGGTATTAAGGCGAAGGCCCTGCATCGTGGGCTGCGTGTGCAAACAGCCCCGAGGCGGTGGAAAAAGTTCATGCCCGGGTCCATGTAAGGAGAAACCGTCCGAGCACTGCGCGGGACATTTTAATAAAGACGACGCGCAAAGGCTTACACGCTCATATCGGGAGTGTAACTTTGCCTCGCAGTCACATGAACGATTTCACGCTGAGCATTTGAGAGCCTTTTGATGGGATCAATCGTTTCATTTGTATTTTTATTTTGTATTACTTTCACAACATTGCAAATCTTGACCGACCGGGGTTACTTGAAGAAACACACTCATTACTGAAGTCTTAAAGAGCATCACGTTGAGTGCGTGTGTTATGCAAGTGTTTCATTAAAAAGAGAACCCCCGACCCCCACCCCCAAGTGAGCATTCGTCTCAACATTGAAGACAAAACGCCATTTGGCAGCCTGCCTTTAAAGGCCCACCCTGAACAAATCTTCACACCTCTCAGCCCAAATTTGCCTTTTAATTCCTTCCCTTAATGAGCCCAGTCACGACTTTGATGTCACTGCTCCAACAGCAGCCATCTGCTTTCTTGAAATGAAAAAAAGAAGAAAACGAAAGAGACCACCAAATAGAAACAAATGAGTTGTGGCGACCATATGACAGATTTGAGTGATATTTGCGCATTTAGAGGATAACTCGCTCTTCCTTCATCGGGTTGTTGTGACTCGACGTGGGCCTGAAATGGGCTGTCCCGCCCCAGCTCCCTATCGGGGGGGGGGGGGGGGGGCTGCCACACTTCCCATTGGACGCTGGTGGCCCTGAGCGAGGAGGAGCTCCACTGGCAGCAAAAAGGAGGAAAGAATTTAACTGCGCAAAAAGTTCTGCGTGGTGACGGATGTCCAAAGTCCAGAACTTTTCTCAACGCTCTGAGATGGGGACGGCTTAAAAACACGCATCGCTTTCTTTTTTCTTCCTTTTTTATGATTTAAAAAAGGAGCCACGATTCGGGGTTATTATTATTTTTTTATTTTTTATTTTTTTTGCGCACGGGAACCAAAGTTAGTTTTTTTGGAGGAGCCGAAGCCATGCAGGCGCGCTACTCCGTCTCCAGCCCGAACTCGCTGGGCGTCGTGCCGTACATCAGCGGCGACCCGGGCTACTACCGAGCGGCGGCCGGCGGGGGATACACGGGCATGCCGGCGCCCATGAACATGTACACGCACGCCGCGCACGACCAGTACCCGGCCGGCATGGCGCGTGCCTACGGACCGTACACCCCTCAGCCTCAGCCCAAAGACATGGTGAAGCCTCCGTACAGCTACATCGCGCTTATCACCATGGCCATCCAGAACTCACCCGACAAAAAAGTCACCCTGAACGGGATTTATCAGTTCATCATGGAGCGGTTCCCTTTCTACCGGGACAACAAGCAAGGTTGGCAGAACAGCATCCGCCACAACTTGTCTCTCAACGAGTGCTTCGTCAAAGTGCCGCGCGACGACAAGAAGCCCGGCAAGGGCAGCTACTGGACCCTGGACCCGGACTCGTACAACATGTTCGAGAACGGCAGCTTCCTGCGCAGGCGACGGCGCTTCAAGAAGAAGGACGTGCTCAAGGAAAAGGAGGACCGGCTGCAGAAGGACGCGCCGCCCCGACAGCAGCAGCAGCAGCAGCAGTCCCGGGACCAGGAGCAGGCCGGCACGCAGCCCGTACGGATCCAGGATATTAAGACGGAGAACGGCACGGTGACACCCCCGCAGGCCAACTCGCCGTCCTTGAGCGCCGTGCCCAAGATCGAGAGCCCGGACAGCAGCAGCATGTCCAGCGGGAGCCCGCACAGCAGCATCCCGTCCAACCGCTCCATGGTGCAGGGCATGGAGGCCGCGGAGCAGCAGCAGCACCAGCACCACCACCATCACCACCAACACCACGGCCAGGCTTCGGCGCAGGGCTTCAGCGTGGACAATATCATGACCTCCCTGCGGGGGTCCCCGCAAGGGGGCACCGAGCTGCCCCCGTCAAGGACAGCAGGTATCGCCCCGTCGTTGTCGCTCAGCTACTCCCCGAGTCCGACCTCCGCGTACAGCTCCCCCTGTAACCAGAACTCCATCTCCACTACCTCCAACGCCACCTACCATTGCAACATGCAGGCCATGAGCTTGTACGCCGGGGAGCGGGCGAGCCACCTGGCCGCCCCCAGCACCACCGTGCAGGACGAGACGCTCCCAGACTACTCGGCCACCACCACCTCGGCCTCCCTGGGCCACGGCGGCCTCAACTCTGGCCAGGAGGGCCACCCGCACGCCCACCAGGGCAGGCTGACCTCATGGTACCTCAACCAGGCCGGGGACCTGGGTCACCTGGGCGCCGCGTATCCGGCGGCGGCGGCCGCGGCGGCCGCGCAGCAGCAGAACTTCCACTCGGTGCGGGAGATGTTCGAGTCGCAGAGAATTGGCTTGAATAACTCGCCGGTGAACGGGAATAACAGCTGCCAGATGTCCTTCCCGCCCAGCCAGTCCATCTATCGCACTTCGGGAGCTTTTGTGTATGACTGCAGCAAGTTCTGATTCACCACCAAACAGCCCCCCCCCCCATCCCACCCCCAACAATCCAATCCCAAAGTCCCGTTCCCATTCCATTCTCACTAAAATGGACTTATAGGAGACAGAACACAAACAAACAAACAAACAAAAAAAGACTTGATGTTTCTAAACAGTGTTACCACAAATAACACGTAAGTCGCTCTCTTTTTTTTTGTGCTTCATATGTTCAAATGTCTTTTTTTCATGGACGTGTATCTTGCATATAGTAATTTATTTCCAAGCCGTAGCCAGGATATTATGGACCAAACACACACACACACGCACACGCACACACACACATACACACACACATGCAAAACAGTGTTTCCTAAACTGACTAAACCCCCTCTCTTAAAAAAAAAAAACATTTAAAAAAGTGTTCCATTATATTAGTGACCGAGGGAACGTGTATATCGTCCTATGCTATTTGAAAGATTCTTCACATGTTGATAAGTATTTTTTTTGGGAAGGATTTTGCCTGTTTGTTTAATAAATGTTCATTTTATGTGAGCTTAAGACGTTTTTAGAAGACTGGTTTCTTGCAGGGTTTCAATACAAGGCTGGTGGTATTTTACACTATAGCCTGCATGAGACTTATGACATGTAACCCCCCCCCCCCACTCCCCGCGCCCCCAATATCCTATTACTGCAATATCCATCTAATATTTCAGATTAAATTGACGATACAGCAATATTTAACCTTGAAAAAAATTAAGTACACTTTTAAAAGACAACCTCGAGAGGAATTCCTCAAATTTAAATTGGAGCTTGTACGTTTTGGGTGCGAGTGGATCAAATGCGTTTGGGATGACAGCATCAGTTAATGTAAAACTATAATAGCAAAACACAAAATGGCAAATATTTAAACCCGCTCTTGTTGAATGCCGCCCGGCTGGCAGTATGCGTGCGCAAAATGTCACATTTTGACACAGAAAACTTGCCATACAAGTCTGCCTTCCAATTAAAGTCATAATAGGATTTATTTGTAATTGCTTTCACTTGTCGCACAGCTTCATTTTCACAAAGAGTACAAAATATTTGGGAAATAAATATGGAAATAAGTTCAATTCATAGTCAGACGGTTTCCTTTCTTTATTTTTCTTTTTTGGAGTACTTTTATTTTCCACACAGTATAATAATTTATTTAACAGTTTCACAGTTTTGATAATATAGCATAAGTGATAGTAATGACAATTAAAAAAAATACAACTCAATATACAAGCTGTTAAGTTGCGTTTAATAGTTGCTTGTCAGTCCGTATAGATGCGCATTGACATCATTTTCGCCAATCGGCGTCTTAATAATAATACAGTACTAACAATATGAATAGGTTTATATTTGGGCCGACTGCATTTTTTCCCTACTTAAATATGGAAACGGAGGCAAATTTCACACGCTCGTGAGCCCCAAAACTCGCAGTTGCGCAACAACATGAGACGCGCAATCGTCTCAACAGACTTGTTGTGAGTGTGTACAAGTCATGCGTATACTTGAATTCCTAAAGACAGGAAAGGATCAATCAAAACAAAACTTAAGATTAAAAAAAAAACAGGTGCCAAATCAACAATTGTACTGAAAAGTCCTGCCATGTCCTTTTCTCTGCTTTGTCCTCTGGTCGTGCGAGTCCAAAGATTGATGGCGCGCTCATGGAGCATTTCCAGGTCAGGAAGGAATAAAAATCCAATCAGCGCGCTGGAGTCGGTTTTCACGCGTGAGCCTGCGTGGATGGGGTGGGGGTGGGGGGGGGGGTCGGGTTGCCCCCAAATATGACAACAAGACCCCTAAACTTTGCGGCCACAAGGAACATAATTTTGGCGATGCTTATTACGTGCAGGGACCTGCTTTGTTTGATATCAACACTTTTTTAGGGGGGAGGGGGCTCGCACCAACGGCGACCATTGAAATGGAAGTCCCCCAATTTGTCTATTCTGAGGAATCCAATTTTTTTCAACCCACCTCCGTCCCCCGTAATGTTCCGCTACATTAAACTGTTACTGTTTAGAAATATTCCACCTCCATGCGCCGTGCCTGAAATTACAAAGGGGGGAAAAAGTGAAATTTAATTTCCAAATTTGTGAGATAAAAATGCACGATGTATTCAAAACAAATATTATTTGGGGCCGGAGGCGGGGGTTACGTCATTCAGGTCCTGTAAAAACTAAATGTAAAAAAAAATCGGATATGCTTTGTGAGATATTGGGAAAAATACATTGGAAGACGTAAAACGGACATATTCATACAATAACGTGTAATTAGAAAAAATGTCTGCTGTTAAGGAATTTGGAATTATGACATGAAGATCGAAAAAACCCCCCGACAAGAATATCGGATCTTATTTTATTGATTAAAAACTCATGTATGCAAGATGTCAAATCCACATTGGCACGTGTATTCAAGTACGAGCATTTTGGATTCATTTGAGAGAGAAAAAAAAGAAAAAAGAAAAAAAGAATTACAAATCCAAAAGTTTTATTTCCATGACTGAAATGTGCCAAATGCAAGACGAAGAAGTAAAAGAAGCAGAAGAGGGGAAAACTACCTAAAATAGTAATATGCTTTCATATCCCGATAAGCCCCCTGCCGTCTCTTATGACTGTTCTATGACCAGTCAGCTGATGCACGACCCCCAAGTGGGGAGCTCAAACGTGACGCACGTCACGACCACTGCAGCCACTTGCAAAGATGACGAATGGAGCCCCAAAAAGAAAGAAGGACGCTGCACACGCTGGCGTGAACTAATTTGCCTACTCGTTGGGGGGCTCGTCACCTTTGCAATCTTGTCGAGTGGGTGGGGGGCAGGGGGGGGGCACTGCGTGCGTGCGCGATGCACTTGCGTGACCCACCCGGACCTGCGAAAAATGTTTTAGCTGCGGGTCAGCGTGTGCGGCGCGGCAGCCGAGACCCCCCCCGACCCCCCACCCCATCTGCTTCCAATCCCAAGAAGCCGTAGATGCCAATTATGTGGGCGCCGCCGCTCCAAAAAGCAGGACAAAAAGTTACGAGCAGCAACACACACTTGTCCCTGAAACACAAGCTTCTTCTTCAGCCGCATCCGCGAGACATCGCGAGCTCTGTTCTGCACTTGCGACCCGGGGGGAAGGGGATGTGGGGGGGGGGGGCGGTGAACGGAAGCGATGAGGTTAATGAGCACAAAATGTGATGGGCCGGTGTACCGACCTCGCTGTCGACCACTGCAGGTTTGCTAATTGTCGTTGCGTCATCAATCACGCTGCGATGCAGGTGCGGCTCAAGAAATCACGGAAAAAAATCCTTTTGTCACGGAATATTTTGATTCACGACTTTGAAAAAAAGAAAATGACAAAAAAACAACTCGCACAACTTTTCATTTTGGGGGAAGAAATAGCTCATTACGTTGGAATATCTTCTAAATAGACTGTAAATGACTGCCATTGAGCGCCACAAAGCAATGCTCCAAAAACAATTCACTGAATTATTTTTTTTTCTTCTTCTTGTTTTTAAGTCGGGGGACCATGCAAAGGGAAGGATTCGTTCTGTAAACTCTCATTTATTGGAAAGCCAATTTTCATGAACTTGGATCAAAATTTGTTGCTTTGAATTGTTGAAGAGACCCGATTTTATTTATTTATTTTTAACAATGGAATAGTTGAAACTTTTGCGTCTATTTTGATTAGAGCAAAGTAAAATCTAAATTCACCATCTTCATAAATGAGAAAATGACACGATGCTTATCAACATCACAATTTCAAATCTTTTATGGCACGATAGTAATTCTGCCAAATTCGGGGGCAAGCTAATATGCCAATGTAGTTGTTTTATTGACGTCGTTCATATTTTCATGGCTTCAATGTTTTTCGTTTGGCTGTTGTGAAAAATGATTTTCACACGTTTCAAAACAAACAAGAATTTATAGAACGGTTTGTATTGAAGCCCGATTTAAAAACGGTTCAGCAAATTCTGTCAGAGCAAATCTGCTTGGTGAGTTGTGCTAAAGATTTGTTACTCTCAATGTCAATCATTTGTATAGTCGGAAGTTGTTGCAACTGTAACGACTGTTTTGGGTAAAAAAAATAAAAATAAAAATACAGCGCGGATTTGAGGACGCGCAAATGAATAAAGAATCCCGGAAAGTGATGCACATGAAACAAAATCACCTTTCAAAATTCCATGAAACGAAATCAGGCAAAATAAAGCAAATGTCATCATTGGGGTGTTTTTCCTTAATGACATGTCATAGGGAAGAAACAAGAGTGTGTGTTGGTCCACCATCGGCAAAGACAGCAGCTGACATCCAATCGCCATGCACGTCCTCATTTGTTTGGAGCAAACTTGAAGTGCATGCGTGACACGAGATGGCCACTTTCAAAGCCCAGCGGCCATTTGAGCCCCAGCTGCAGTTGTCTGTGTCTTTCGAGGAGGGGGATCCGGTGGGAGGGGTCGGCGGGTGGTAAATCTCCTCTTGTTTTAAAGCTGGGAAAACATCCATGGAAATATTTGAATACATTTCTGTGAAATAAAATACACCAAGCAGTCTGACAAATAATAATGATAATAATAAAAATAATAATAAATCCAGGGAACAAAATGTGATACCATTGGGCAACTCAACAAAATATTGAAAGTTTGGCGCATGTGATTTTTTTCAAACAAAGAAATATATTAAAATAAATAAATAATTAAAAAATGTGTTTTTAACAATGCAGTGCCACCTCCCTCTCTCTCTCTCTCTCTCTCTCTCTCTGTATATATATATATATATATATATATAGAAATGATGGGGTTTATTTGCATTTGCCCCATAAGCAATTAGCTGCGAGTTTGGGACACAAATTAAAATGCAGCTCAGAAAAATGTACAATGGACAATGTAACTTATTTCATAGTTTCATTAAAAAAAAAACTCATATATCGTATCACAGAAATCTCAAGCAATTCAAACATTACGTCATTAAAAAATAAAAATAAATCATACAGTGCAAAACATGTGTGGAACTACTGAAATAAATGCACTTTTCTCATATGTTAATTGATTTCGGGATGCACCTGTACTGTACGAGGAACTTCACGACAATGCTATCTGTACTTTTACTCCTTGCAATGCGCTACATTATTCTTCAGGGCCTGGGGACGCGTTGGCTGGTGCAGAAGGCGCATGGAAGTGACCTGAGTCACCCCTGTAGCCCGACTGTCCCTTCAGGGAGGAGACCAGAGTGTCACAGCCAGCAGACAAGTTCGACAGTGATGGATTGGCCTTCGCACCAGAATGTTGCTTTTGCTCCAAATAGAAACAAGACAATGCAGGGATGAAAATCTGCAAGGGTACGGTTATTGGAGTGTGTGTGTGCGCGTGCCCGTGCACATGTGCGTGCAGACACAGGAAAAGTCATCTAAATGCCTTGACAAGCATCAGTGCCAATAAATTACTGGCAGTAGCAGCCTACTGCGCTGCTACGCCAATTACAAAATCTTCTATTTTGTTTTTTTTCCCCTTTCCTCAAGTGTGTGATGTCTGCACCAGACTAACTCCTCAATTATTTCCCACTCCAGCGGCTCGTCACTTGAATTCAGAACATCACATGGCAGCCCGTGGTTGTTGAATGAACGGAATGCCCCAGACGCTGACGACACATACAAAACCGTTGTATTAACAGATGCATTGAAAAACACGGCGTACTGAATCATCCTCTATCGTATTGTTTTAAATCGGTGTCGTATCGTGCTGTATTGTTGTTGAATCATATATCTGCATCAAATATACACTATGTGTATTGTACCGCACTGTATTTGTTTTTAATAGTTTTCTATCCTGTCATATCTGTATTGTACCATATCAATCACTACCGTAGCACATCATATGTATCACTATTGAGTTGTATCCATTTGAACCTTAACTGTTTGTACTGTATCATATCTGTATCATATTGTATCGATCTGTATTGTATCTGTTTGTATCACACTTATCTGTATTGTCGCCTATTTATTTGGCTATTTAATATTGTATCCTGTCCCATCGATTCATATCACATCATATTTGATCACATTGTATCTGTATCTGTATTGTGTGTTTTTATTTTATTGTATGTAGTCACCGGTACTGTATCTTATCCTCACCGAAACATTGTATGATTGTCCCCACATAATACGGTTCTTGATAGATGGGGTGCCAAACAATCCTAGGAGAGTTTCATTTCAAACTGGAACACTGCAGTTTACCTCGGTGCGATTCCGATTCTGTGTGATATGGTACGGCTCAGTTTGAGAGGATATGATGGAGAGACTTTTCAAGTACTGTTAATGTGCAATTTTTTTCTCAGATGTATCTCTTCCAAAATAAAAGACGATTCGATACATATCTCAATATATTTCACAGTGGAGTGATATGACTTAATTCGATGCACTTGCGTTGTTTACGTCAAAAACTGATTTTCTGATGCAAACTGATTCGTTCCACTCTTAATGGTGTTGAATTGTGTCGTATCACATCTACTTTAGCTAATGTGTACTTTAGCAAAAAGCTAAAGTACAGCGGACCAAAGGGCTTACCGTAAATTACAGTTTCACACGATTAGCATGTGTTAAACCAATGTCATTTCCCCGTATTCCCATTGGAAATCATCAAATCATAGCCATATGTTATTTGAACACATTTTAATTATGTGCAACTGATGTACAGGTACATGTTCAACTTTAAGTAAATTCAAGAGTTTTTCTTTTTTCCTCCAGTGGCTATCATGCTTACGAACATGAATGTTTGACTTCGCTGTACTGTATTCCATCCATTCAAGGCGCACGGTGGGAAAGACCCGCTCGGTTTGTTGAAGTCGTACCACAAAATGAAAACATTCACGTTTTCTCAATATCAAAATTTCCATCCCGTCGTCCCATCTGATAACGGACAGTGTGTCTATTGACCTGATCTCGTTTTTAATCAGGAAACACGAGCAGGCATCATAGCGTGTTGTGATCTAACTCAGCTGTTCTTCATCTCTCTGATAGCAAATCGATAGCGACGTTGAGCATTTTAATCGTAACAACATGCTTCTGAACTATGTGCACCCCTGACAATGGGGCCGCGGCCGTATGTGAGTGTGTGTGTGTGTGTGTGTGTCAAAGGGAATATGTGAGACATATCACTGACTATATCCCGCAAAGCTTCTATTCTCAAATAAAATATGTATGTTATGCGGCAAGAACAACAGTGGCCATTGGGGTGGCCAGAAGTCCATCTCAAATATCACCTGTCAGCTTGTGTCCATGGACAATGTTACCTTTGACCCCCGCAGATGAGAACCCTTCCTCCCCACGGCCTCCTTCCGTAGGCCATTTTTTACTCTCCGGACAGTCAATCCGTTTTCTTCTTTCTTTTTTTTGTTTTGTTTTTTGTTTTTTGTTTCTCCGCCCGCATGCTTGATTGCATTGTGAACAGCATTTTATACAATAACAAACCTTAGAAGGGGCACACAAAAGAACATTGACAAAATGACGAAAGATGATGTCGTCCAACTTCAGTGGGATACGCGCAGACTAAAAATTTGGATCATTTGAGATTTTTCCCCACTCGGGAACAAATTAATAAAAGGCATGTCCACTGGAAGGCCCTAAAAGATTATCCTCACTGATTATCCTGTGGTGTGGAATGAGGAAGGAATCTCTCTCTCTCTCTCTCTCTCTCTCTGTCTCTCTCTCTCTCTCTCTCTCTCTCTCTATATATATATATATATATACACACACATATATATACCGGTATATACACACATATACGCAGTATATTCCCTCTTTAAATCACTGAATGATTATCCTGTATGTTAACAAGTTATTTTTTTCGCTCTCAAAGATCGACACGGAAAAAAATCCCAAATGCTATAGTTGTTCATTATATCAGATTGCAAATTTTCATGTTATTGGGCAACAATGAGTCAATGCGACCTCCACGCATCCATCATGGTTCAAATTTGAGCATTTTTGATCAGTCCGATTCAAAGTCCCTAAAAGATTACCAAGTGGGCAATTATGCAGGGGTCTAGCTGTCATTTTTCCTTCCCATCCTGCTCAGAAAACGATTGCAGCAGACAAAGTTACCACTTCAACAATCAGGTGTGTTTGAGCGCGCTATGGCCACCATGATTGTGACACGGCATGGAACGATAGCCACGTTGGAAGCTACCTGAAGCTTGCGTTGTTTCCGCACACAAATAGCTTCTCTTCAAGTGATTGTGTCGAGTTTTTGTGTAACGACTCACACTAGTCATTCAGTGCAATGAAAATGACAAGCAGGAGAGTTTGTCATTCTACCAGTTAGCTTAGCTTTGTCTAGTTCTTCAAATGCTACGCTTTCTTATTGTTTGTGTGTTTCGGCAATCTGGATGTACTCGGGCACCATGCTCGATCTAATCCTCTATTCAAAAATGTACCTAAATACATTATTGCGGTCATATCATTATTATTGTTACGAAAAGCTGATGTGCTAGAGAGAAAACAAGGGTAGATTCAGAATTAGTGTTAAAATCATCTGCTTAAAAAGAAAAATAGTAAAAATGTGTTTTGTGTTCAGTCAAAATAAGACATTTGCAAATATTTGCTTTGACTTTGGGAAAACAAAAATCAAACCAGGAACTGAATCGTTTTCAACAAGCTCGGTGAATACTGCACCAATCCCACTTCTGTGATATTGCTTAATTATTGTTGTTTTTTTTAATCACTCAGCAAAAGCTAAATAACAACAATTTGGTTCATAAACAGCAATTGGGGAAAAATTCTTTTGTAATACCCATTACTGCAATATGAAATCACATCTAATTAATCGATGAATCGATGGAATAAAGACAGTGCCGTTTTTCCCCCCTCATGTTGTAGGGTCACATTTAAAAAACCCAGTTACAAATCGGTGTGCGTGAGAGTACAACATGAACTTCACTTGTCATGAGGCGTGCAGGTGTGAGTTGGCCAGATGGTGTTGTGCAGAGTTTTTTTTTCTTTTTTCTTCTCCCCTCCGCAGATCGCCACTGATATCTCTGTTCCATCTCCAGGCTCTCGGCTCATGTAAACATCCCCAGTGCACGGGGGCCTCTGATGTTTCTTTGCCATTGTGTTTACAGAGAACCAGTCTGGCAAATACGTGAACCGTGAGACAAAGGGACCAACGAAAAACAATAGACAGTGCGTGGCTGAACATTTAGTCAAAGAGAAAAATCCCGCACTGAAGGAGGATTTTTTTTTCTTTTATGAGATTGACCTCTTGAAGAAAAGCTGCAGACTCATGTAAGCATGTTGCTGTGCTGCCAAACAGTCATGTCCTTCTGTTTCTTCTCCCCACTGTCATTCG
Organism: Hippocampus zosterae; assembly: GCF_025434085.1. Classification (NCBI taxonomy): domain Eukaryota; kingdom Metazoa; phylum Chordata; class Actinopteri; order Syngnathiformes; family Syngnathidae; genus Hippocampus; species Hippocampus zosterae. The sequence continues at coordinate 13,789,080 of NC_067465.1, forward strand.
GCCAATTGTTCTCATCAGAATTCAGTCCAAAACTGTATAAAAATTCACCGCCTGGAAGATAAATGTACTAGAAAATAGACGCGTGAAGATGGTTACTTTAATGTTGGAACTTTTCAGGTAGTTAACACACAGTGGCAGTATTGAGGCCAGGGACGGGCAACCAGCTGCCCGCAGGCGGCACTTGAGTGGCCCTTTGTTTCATGGAAATCAAACATATCTTTATGGTTATTATTATTATTATTGTATAATTTTTTTAAACAAACCACTGAAATTCTTCATAAAATGTCCCAAAACATTCAGAATATGTTCCCAACAGAGAATGGAGAAAATGCATAATTGGAAAATACCCGACAGTCAATTACCTGCGTCAGTTACTTACAAACTAACCGGTTCATGAATCGAGTAACGAGCTAAACTTCAGGCGATTATTACATCACTTCAAGATTATTTGCGGTGTGTAATGAATGAGTTTGCTCAGTGATGTAAGGATTATATGGTCATGAGAAGGCACACTTCATCATTTTCATACATATTATTTCTCATCTGATTGTTTTATATTAGGCGGGATGGTGGACAACTGGTTAGCACATTAGCATCACAGTGCAGAGGTGCGCGGTTCGATTCCGGCCCCGGCCTTCCTGTGGGGGATTTGAGTGTTCTCCCTGTGCCTGCCTGGTTTTCTCCGGGTCCTCCGGTTTCCTCCCTCATTCCAAAAACACGCATGGAAGGCTGATTGAACACTGAAATGTCCCTTTGTGTGAGTGTGAGCGTGGATGGTTGTTGGTCTGTGTGTGTCCTGCGATTGACCAGTTCAGGGTGTGCCAGCTGAGCAAGACTGAAGCACACCCGCGACCCTTGCGAGGATAAAGCGGATTACAAAATAGATGGATGGATGTTTTATATTGACGGCCCTGTCGTGTTTTTCATACAAATATTTATTCAAATGATGACTTTGTTTGCTTGGGTGGGTGATAGCGGATTGGGCAGAGGTGGCCAACTGGCGTCCTTGAGGGCTGCTTTTTTGCAAGCTTCAGATGTCTCCCTCCAACAACATACCTGAGTCAAATGGTGAGGATCGTTACGAGGTTCCTGCAATGCCCGTCTTTTGATTCTGGTGTGTTGGAGAAGGGAGACATCTTCAACATGCAGGAAAGTGGCCGTTGAGGACCGGAGTTGCCCACCTCTGGTTGAGACCAACATACGTTTTCGCTTGTGTGTACATTCTGGTGACGTTGCAGTTCACCAAATGACCTTCAAAACGAATTTAACTGGATGTCATAGTACTAAACCTGGATTAAAACCAATCCCAGTTGGTGCTGTGTTGCGATGGTTGCCGTACACAGTAGGAAAGACATCCAGTTTCATTGATTGGACAAGGAAACAGAAACAACGTTTCAGCATTCAGGGGCCCGCGGCCACCGCGAGGAGTTCACCGAGAGTGCAAACGCGGCACGCACAACCTCGCCTCATTCTGCCAAAAGTTCACGTCGTCTGCAACGCGTAGCAAATGAGATGTAGCGTTCACTTTTGGAAATGAGGCTTTGTCGAAAATGAATCTCAGAAGCAATCAGGCACGTTTCCAATCAAACTACACGCAACGCTCCCGACATCAAAGCTCTGAGCTCAGAGCAATTGTCTTCCCGCCCTCCCGCACTCCTTTCAAGCCGCCGCTCCTTCCACTGGAGGGAGCAGAAAAATCCCCCCGCACATCAAAGTGGGAGACGGGGAAAGTCATTTAGCATTATCTTAATTGGGCTGCAATTTTAATAATGACCTTACACATTGGGACCGAAGGAGGAGCGCAGAAGCTGCCATCGCTGCTCCCCTCGTCCATCGGGCCGTGATTTACGATGACTTAATGCTTTGTTTACGCTCTGCTCATAACAGAGGGGCCAACTGCGTCAGGCTGGCCGCATGGTTGGACATAAAGCGCTGGGGAACGATTCGCGGGCTCGCTTCCCCCGGCGGGCGAATCAAAATAAACAACGTTGTCTCGCAGCCGCCAGCATCTCCTCCAAATTTAGCAATATCGTTTTGTACCCTGTGATCAGCTAGCTAGCTTAGCATCATTCTCAAAGGGCAGCCATCTTCTTTTTCTGTTTTTTTTTTTCGTTGCACTGCTTTTGCATTAGGTCATATATCAAAGTTGTCCTTTAGAACACTGGTGTCAAACTCAAAGCCAGATCTGGCCCACCACATTATTTTATGTGTCCCACGAAAGCAAATCAAAAATGTCAACTTTCATGATGCTTGCGAAAATCCCTACCGAAACTTCAAATTCTCAGTTTTAATAAATAAGAGTGATATTGTTAACATGTTCTTGTTACCAAACACCTCATTACAGTAACTTCAACAATAGCGGAATAAACCATTATTCTTGACTTCTAGATATGGTTTCAGTCATTACGGCCCTCCAAGGGAAACCGTACCTAAAATCTGGCTCGCGACAAAAATGAGTTTGACACCCCTGCTTTAGAAATAAGCATTCTGGTGGCCGAGTTAACTTCGAATTGAGGCTTTCCTGACCTATTTGTAGCAGTTCAAGCCTGCGTGATGTCAGGCTTGAACTGGAGCGAAGTATTCAGTCCTCATGCGCACCGGCGCACCCCTTATTATCTGTTTGTCCCTTTTGCAAAGAACCCAGTTATTGCTACTATTCCACAATACTCTGTACGTGTTTTCCTGCAAACAGCTGACGACAGCATCGCAAGATAAAGTTAAACATTTGTATTTGGCTCAAGCATTTGGGTCAAGAATTTTGTAAGTTTTGTTGCTTTCTCCTCACAGGAAAAGAATCAATGCAAACAACTATGTATTGTCGTGTTACATTTATGTAGAGTAAAAGGGCCTGTGCAAAAAAAATGAAATAAAAGAAGAAATATTTGGGTGGTTTGTGTTGGTCGAAAGTAAAGGAAAACCAGGAAGTAGCAGGGGGTCATTGCTGCCTTTTTCTGAGTCGGTCGTGAGGGTTTTAACAGCGCTAAAATCCCTAATTCAAACAGAAAAAAAAAAGGATGACGGCGCCACCAGTCTCATTTAAAAGTAGCTCATCTCCTGTCAAATACGTTAACGTGCTGTTAAATGGCTCTTTTCTGCTAATGTAATTTGGTTTGGTTGGACTCTTTCATTGGAAATGAATCCAAATCTTTGAAAAAACAATCTGCTCTTGACCTCGCTGGCCACGTTTTAGCTCACTACCACAAACGGCTGACTTAATGGCATGAGGTAAACTTGCTCATGACAAGCAGGCTTTTTAATGCGAAAAAAAAAATCCCACAAGGGTCACGTTTTATTTAGTCTTGGGCTGTTGGAAAAGTATCCAAACATGACTTTTCTGGCAAAAATACATCAGGTCGGGTATATAGTTTTATAGCAGCACTCAATGTCTTCTTTACTACAGAACAATTGGATAATTAATCTGGTAGATAAATAGACAATACATAAGGAAGACTGCTCAACAGCAAATTTTAATAAATATATAATATAATATATATAAAATATAAATATATAAAAAAATAATAATATAATAAATATATTTTTGACGCTGATTTTAAAAATTCCTTTATTTTCTAACACATCAGATTTTGAGATTTTTGTTTTTGTTTTTAAGTTTGACCTATATAAGTTTGCTCCATAGCATAATTTACAATCTGTTGTAATTTAGAGTTTCAGAAAAAAAAGCCACTTCTTGCTGAACCTAACACCTAATTCCTGAACATTACTAAATATATTACTATTATTATTATGATGATGGTGATGATGATGAAAACCTGATGTGCTCGAGAAAAAAAAATAAAAAGGCAGATTTGGAACGAGCACAAAAAATAATCTAGAAAAGTTTAACTGCGTCTCTGATTCATTCATTCATTCATTCATTCATCTTCCTAACCGCTTGATCCTCTGATTCAAAAATAAATAAATATAAATGTATTAACCGGTCTAATATGTGCCATTTTAAATCAAATCTGTACATCTGAGTAGTCCTCTTCAAACAGCTGTACATTTTAGAACCGATTTTCCATAACTTAAACGTTCACTATGTGCAGCATCGGCGACCACGTTTTCCTTTTTCCGTTTCTCTTTGAATTTACCATGCCAATCATTACTCATGAAGGCCATTCTCCACCTGAAAAAGAAGAGAAAAAACATTCCACCAACTAAACTCATGTTGAACATGAAAGTGAGTGGTCCAAAATTTTGTACTCATTTGAAAATCGTCTGTTTATTAGACTCTGAAATGATGTCAATTTTTTGGGAACACCCTGCATATCAACACATTCCCCGTAGCCGCGCAAAAAAGTTGACATCATGTGGGAAAAGCTGCATCATTATGTGTTGTTGATGACACAAGAGCGGCCATTAAAGGCAACCCAACTCCCGTGACTTGAGATGCCGAAAGTGTCGCAGTTTTTCTCCTTCCCTGTCTTAGCATTCAAAATCCAATTTGAAAATGCCATCAGATAGGCATTTCCTCCTCCTGCACCAGCAACCAAAGCACACCACTGCTACATTCTTATCAGCAACAACAATCTGCTGTCGTGCCCTAGCAGGGAGAAAGAAAATCATATATATATATATATATATATATATATATATATATATATATATATATAGGATTAGGATTATATATATATATATAGGATAGGATTATGTTTTATCTTCCACCTCTCCTGCAAATAATGTGCAGGTTTAAAGTAATGCGCAGCTTCTTCACTCATCAGCTCAGACTGGATGTTGGCCCCGTGTCAAGTCAAAGAGCGTAAAGGAAAACCCCTCTTCTTGCTCTTAATACTCCCCCGACTTCCCCTTCTTTTCCTTCCCCCCCCCCCCCAGGCTCGGTGACATGCGTGATAAGAGCGCAGAAGCGGGCTGTCTGGGTCTCGACAGGAAGTGCAAGCGAATCGGCGACGTCGTCCGTCAACAACGCAGTCCGGGAACAATCACCCCCGGGCTAACTTACTGCTCGGCCTTCCAGTGCGACTGACACAAAAACGTATTTAGATGCACTGCTGTCGGAGGGTGTCTGACAATGTTACTTCTTGAGTTGCTATTAATCGTCTTCTCTAAACTCCATGGGACCCTTTCCAATGCAGAAAAGAAAAAAAATACATGCTCTTACTATGTTTCATTTTTCATCATACATTTATCAAGTGCTGAATCACTGATAAAAGTTCCACAAACTGTTTTTCAAATTTTTTTATCTCCAGTGTATTTCCAGGACTGTCTGCCACAAAGATTGCAATTCAAGGACGGTATAAAATTTTTGGACAGCAACCCCACATTAAGAGCAAGAATACATCTTGTGCATTTTTCCCTCTACTCAAAAAAAACGTGATATTTCTGAGGTCCAATGTTTGTCCTGCATATCGTTTCAAATATGCAAATAAATGAATATGCCTACCCACGGTGTAGTATAAAATAATCTAAAACCCGGTGCTGGGGCAACATAGCCATGCCTGCCATCTAGTGGTGATTGGTGACATTACAACTTAAAAGTAAACTCAATTCCTGCGTACTCGCAATTTGGCACCCGGAGATGCATGTTTTCAGATTGTTCTCTTTTTTTTTGTATTTTACTTTTTCTTCTAAATGTTTTCAGTATTAATATATAAAAACATTAACAAAAAAAACCCCTAAACCTAAGAAATTCCATTTATTCTATGGGTGTAGGTAGTTTGATTAAACTAGTTTTAAGCCATTGGTGGATGTTTTTTAGTCGAGATATGTTCACTTGGTATAAGAATTCAAAGTCAAAATTTCCTGCTCTCTTGGCGAATGAATGACATAAATGAAGGAATACAGTAGATTCATTAGCCCCCCCCACCCCCTGGTTTTTAAGCCCAGTTTAAAACCAGTCCAGCATAGCCATGATAGCAGTACTTGCTCAGTATATCATGTTGACAATAAGCCTCAATCAACAAATTGTACAATGCAAGTTAGTTGGGTTTAGTTCTTATTTAAAGAGATTTGTTTCAGAAAACATAGTGCAATAGCTCCATGGTGTTCGGATTTCCCGTACAATAAACTATTTCTTTGCCTTTTATGGCTTAGTGATGGACTAACGTAGGGATGTTCAATCCTGTTCCTCGAGGGCCGCTGTCCTGCCTGTTTTCCATTTGTTGCTGCTGTAACACAGCCAATTCAAATGATCAGGATCGTTATCCAGCTTCTGCAAAGCTTGCCGATTATCTGAACGTTTGAATTAGGTGTGTTGGAAAAGAGGCCTAACAGTGGCCCTTGAGGAACAGGATTGAAGACCCCCGGACTGCGATGTGTTGCAACATACAAATTCGGGTGACCTCGCTCCACAAAGTGAAGGTCCATCTCTCCTTCAAAGTAGCTCACTTCCCACTGTAGTACTGACACTTAAGAATGTTCCAATGTGAGTTGCGGGATCACCCGCACAGTTCTGAAAGATTTGGGGATGGAGCCTGGAATAGTTCAATTCACATTTTGAAAATTAGAGCAACCTGGAAGTCGGCTCTAATTCCACTCTAATTACAAACTTCCTGTTTGAAATGCAACGGATATTAACCAGAAACGAGCATGGAATCAACAACTCATTGAGTTGCTACGTACCATTAGAGCGAGCGTACAGTTTCATTCCGTCCACCCGTACGCGTTTGTGTGCGCGTTAGCGGTTGAGCGGCAATACGACCCTCCTTCTTCAGAAGGCTACTATTACAGGCCCTTATTCTCTCCCGCGGTATGCACAGAGACCCCAAAACCCGACAGCCCTGGTCCCGGCTACGGCGAGCGACGTGACACATCTCCATCCGCCGTCCTACACGCAGCTGCGATGGGGCGAACATTCCACGGCTTACTTGGCGCTGCAGGAAGTCGTACCCCGATCATCTATTTGGTGAGTGATGGCTGAACACGCCGTGAAAACAAACAAAGCATGGAGAGAACGGCTAATATAATGCTGCGGCCTACGATACCACAGTGGAAGCCATTTTCGCTGCCAGTACAAATACATTCCGCCCTCATGCTGCACATACTGAGGATGAAGAATGATCGATAGCGCGCCAATAATGACCCTCATAGGCAGCGTAATGGTGAGGGATCCGATTGCTTCTGTGCAGAAATGTGGTGCGGATTATGAAGCGCGCGACTGACGGTGTCGCCGCATCGGGCCGCATCGAGCCCCTTCACACTCTCACTTGCTCGGAGAGGAAGTGGAGGCTGGAGGCTGCTGGATGACATCAGCGCAGAAAAGCGATGCCATTTATCAGCCACCACCGAACACGGAGACATTCATAACATCCTGACAGGAAAATCTTGTGGAAAATAATCACTTGGGGGGCTTTGATAACAGCTTGGCTCATTTTGCCTGCAGAGCGCGGGATTATTTTTCTCGTTCCCAAGAAGGCCTTTTCACACCGAAATAACCGGGAACTGTTCATTAGTTGTCCAGCCAAAAATTTCTTGAGGCCCGTTGTTGTTTTGCTTTCAGCAAACAAACGTGTAGTACAGCGGCAACTGTACTACACGCCAATGGAGACAGTTTACATGAAAGGCCCAACTGACCCCAAACCAAATACAGTACATTAAAGCAACAAGGCAGATCAATACCCCCCCCTCCCCAACCCCTCACTCTCCGCCTCCCAAAAATGATAGTGGTTCCTAACCTGCGTTCGGTGAATGAGTCTCAAGAGTCCGACGGATCCTCTGCTATGGAGGTTAAGACACAGCGACTCAACATGTCAATTAGTGATGACACGCCCGCTTGGCCATCACTGGCTACAGATGATCACATTACATTACTTGTCCAATCAGTGCTGCGGGAAATTTTGTTCGCTCAGTAGTCACCGTGTGACTGACATATTATGTCATACCAAAAAATAAAATAAATAAATAAAAAATAATAATCAATTTTTAGTTTTTACTCAAGAAGGGTTCAGGGAATGTGTATATGTACTGGTTGTGTTCGGTACCTCTAACATGGTTAAGAACCACTGATTGGAGAAGATGAATATCTATCTGAGTAACAACATGCATTTTTTTTCAACGAAAAATAATTATTCAGGTTATCATTTTTAAAAATTTTTTTAAGCTCACTGATCGGTGGTCACTTCCAAAATCCCCGCAATGTAAGGTTTACATTTCGCGAGTGATAAAATGTAAATATGTGAACTACTGAGGGATTTTCTTACCTATCTTTTTTATGTTGTATGTCACCTGACAAGGGACTATGTACAGTAAATTAGCTATATGCTAACTTCGGCACGCTAAGTGTTCATCAGTGTGCATTGTCCCTTTCAAATCAAAAATAAAATGAAGAAAAAACCCATCACAAAGCAGACACGTTAGCCACTAGGGTACCATGCTTCCTAACCCCATCTCACTTGCGGTATTCTTTTGTGTAGCGAGGTGAAAGTGTTGTCTTTTTGTCATGTGTCAAAGGAGCATGGACGGCGGCCAAGCCTGAGCGCCCGTCTTCCTATTTTGACACCCTCAAGCACCTGCCCTCGCTGAAGCGTGGCAGGCCACGTCACGCGCAGAACAATAGAAAAAGGGCCTCTTTTCCAGCCGCTCCTCATCGAACCCATCCTGCCCCGACGGCCTGTCACTCACATCCGTCAAAGGTCACCCCGGCTCGCTTACTCTCCCTTACGCCGGGGCTGACTCTGACGGACGCTACCAGCTCGACTCGCTCACTTTTTCCTCTTCACCGTCCCTCCTGCTTCTCCTCTGAGGTCACAAGAGGGGAATATCCCAGAAGGAAATGCCTGAGCTGGGAAGGAGGGGCCTCTGTGCTCCCTATCTGCGGCCCCCGTTTCTTTTACCGTGGTCCAGCGGTAGTTCTTACGTAAGGGACTTTGCACGAATCATACTTCACTGCTTCTTAGAAGTGGCGTCCAAAGGTAAAGATTTACGGAGCGGCGTTTTGGCCATTTGTAATACAGAGGAAGCGCTAAAGTTGAACAACACTGAAGTCGCACAATCCCACAGACATTCTCTGGTAAAAGGCCGCTCGAGCAAAGCGTAAAATCTTCAGCAATGAGGGGAAATAGTTCAACGACTGTTCAATTTATTTTAGAAAGAGATTTGGTAATTTAAAAGAAAATACCGGCGATATCTCCACTTTATTAAAAGTGAAGATAGTTTGCTGTTTTGATACAGATGTTAGCAAGGAACATGAAGTTCAGTTGAAGAACACAATTTGTTCTCATGGATCTAATCAAATAATGCGGCAAGCCAGATCTGGCCTGTGGGCCTTATGTTTGACACTTTAGATTTATTCAAGTTGTCGTTTTGGGGATACCAGTGGGACAATCACTGGACCCGTGAATGGAACTTAACGTTAGCTTAGCCACAAGTGCAGTAAAGGCATCGCTCTCCTGCCTTCTACAATCGGGAAAATCAGTCCATATCAACAGCAAACGTGTATGACAGTTAGTTGTGTTTACTGTTTATGTGAGGAGACCCGCCTCGCAGGCGAATGCTGTAATCTGCATCCTGCATGTGTTTTATGAACCTGTCGTTTACACTTCTATAAAAGGTTACGGCTAAAAATGTGAACATGTTACTTTCTTTTTTTTTGTAAGGGGGGTGGTTATGGTACTGAGTCTGGAATGGCTAATGCATTTTCCGTGTCCAGTTGTTTCTAAATACGGCGGAAACGACCTGCTGTTCGAGCTTTCAGGTTCCTTTGATTTAAAAATCGACAGGAAAAGATGAAGCACATTACTTTTTAAATCCGCCCCAAATTCAAATGAGACACTGAGAAGCAAGCGTCCTGCTCACACAATGCACAAGTGTATTCAGCCATATCAGCCTTGGCATTCCAACCTCCGAGCTTGGCTGCGAGCAGTGATTTAAGTGCCTCCCTCTTGATAAATGCATACCTCCGCTGTAGTAAAATGAGGGGGCGCTGAGGAGAAAATATGAGGCACCTGAAGCATAGCTCACGCAGCGCCTCATTCATCTTGGAGCTCGTGAGGACAGATGAATGTCTTTTTTTCAGGGCGGCTCCATCGTTGAGTGCAGAAGAAGGCGCGTCGGCCGCGGCACCGCGCGGCTCTGACGTCCAGGGAGTTAAGTGAGGCTCTCGGCCTGCCCCTCCCTCTGTATCCATCAGGAGCTCAGATATGCATTGACTGTAATGTTAATGGACAGTGCCTGACATTTGTGTGGGTTTGAAGGTGGTGAAACATATAAAACATATTCAGACTGTCGACATAAAGAGTCAGTATGGAATGCGCCTGTTCAGCGTGGAACTTGCCTGGTTTCCTAACATCCGCTTACGGTTGAGCAGGGACATTTGTTTTATTTATAGCAGAGAGGAGCAAGTCGTTCATTTGCGCCAGCAGTTTAAGAATCACTTTTATGACCCAAATACACGCATCAGCCAGGACAGCTTAATATTACATTTTCAGGCTTTCTACATGGCTCAGTGCTGCTATTTCGGTTAGCAAGAGTGTTCTAATGGGCTCCACGGTTAACTCTTTCATGTCTGGCTGTGAGACATTTCATCAACTGCCTAAAAAAAATTCATTGCAACATCTGGCAGTCATTGAGACTCTATACTTCAATTATTTTGAGAAGCCATATGAATCCAAGTGCTGCTGTTTTGGTTAGCAACTGAATTCACTAACGCCAGTTCTTCCTGTATTTTTGCATCTATTTTTCTAACATTTATTTGCTCGACTGCAGAGGAACAGACATTGCTGGGTTCCTTTTTTTGGTTAGCAAAAATCCCAAATGCGATCTACAAGTGAACTACTTCATTGATCCAAGAGGATGGTGCATCACAAGGTGTTACGGTATTTCATCAGACAGTGACTTGGGGCCGAGAGTCTGTGATGGACCAATTGTTCATTTGTGCACACTTTTAAGTCAACTTTATTGATAGAGCCCTTTATAAACAACCACAGCTGCACACAAAGTGCTGTGCCTAAATTAAAAATCAGACATACAGTATGTAAACAAAGGTAGTGGAACAATACATTAATAACATGAAAACGGTAAACACAATAAAACGGGAAGAGAATGCCAAGACTCATGCAGAGTTTTTAGATGAGCTTTAAAGACATAGAAAAAGATTGTCTAACGTTTAACGGAAGGTCATTCCACAGGGAAGGACTGGCAAAACGCTCTATCCGCTCTCTGGTTCTACATCGTCCTCGGTACCTCCAGTAGCATTTGGTCCGCCGTCCTGAGGCACGGGTTAGGTGTGTAGGGGTAGAGCAGATCAGAGAGCTAAGCAGGGGCGAGACCATTTAATGATATACAGGCAAATACTGTAGAATAATGTCAAAATTAAGTCTAAAATGTACGTGGAGCCAAAGTAGGGAGGCCAGGATTGGAGTTATGTGCTCCTTCCTATGAACTCCAGTTAGGAGACGAGCAGCAGCATTTTGGACCAGCTGGAGATGCTTGAGGGAGGACTGACTGACTCGGTTATCGACCAAAAATTACTTCAGTAGTTGCTGGCTTTTTTTGGTTTGGAATGGAGTCCAATTGAGCTCACAGTTGGCCTTTCAATGATCGTGAAAAATAGTCAACGGAGGTAATTAGTTACGTTATATATTTTTTTTGTCTGCCAGTTAAAAAAAAAGGGAGGGGCAGGCAGCACGGTGTATTGATTAGCGCAGTCAAAATGTTCAAGGTTTTTATGATTATTAAATTTGGATATTTTGGTTTGTTACATGTTGTTATCATTTGAAACAACAAAATGTAATCTATAGTAACAAACAACCCATACATACGAGGAGTCCAGATGGGTAAATCCTTCAAACTGAAGACTTTTAATCAGTACACTCGTTGACCGAAATCTGAGTAAATGTCTAACCTCAGCAGAGATCTTCTTTTCCCAGTTTAACAGCTGAATCGCATCAATATACTCCCCCCCCCCCCCTCCAAGGAAAGTGGAGGACGTGACGGGAAAAGTAACTCCTCCAATCATCTACTAATAGCCTGGGGCCAGCCTCAACCACAAGGCTGTCCATCACCAGGCTGTGAGCCTCTGGGTTAATGGTAAACGTTTAAATAGTGCTAGAGTCGCTTTACCTGCCGTAGTCGTAGCCTTTCGGACGCTTTTCAACCTTTTGTCTCAAGACCAAACTTAGAAAAAGCCAAAAAAGCAGCGCAAACAAAAGTGGAAATGGTGTACATAAAGATGCTGACTATGCGCTTTTATCATTGAATCTCTGTAATATGAAAATTCCAGTGAGCAACAGATGTTTGCGTTTTTCCTCCTTTCAGCAAAAAAAGCTGACCTGCGAGCATTGGAACAAAATACATGCGGTGCTAGGTGAAAAAAAAAAAAAAGAAAAAGAATGTAAGTGGATGAGTTGAGCAGAACGTCTGCAGCGTAAAGCACATGAGTGAAGGAGATGATAGCGGGTCGCCTGCCTCGTCCATGGCAGCTGTCAGCCTTGGCTCGTGGTTCCCTCCTCTGGGTCAGAGGTCATCCAGCTGTGGCCCCGCCTCCCTCACACCCCCCCCCCACTCCGACACAGCAGATGTGGTGGGACCACCATGGCGAGGGCCTGACCACATCTGGCTCTGATTACGGCCAGACAATCCAGCTTTATCAGCGGTGTGCACTTTGCTGAGCTCTGCTATACTCGTTTCTCCCTGAGGTGACGCGTGACACATTCTCAACTCGCCAACGCCGGCGTTACCGCCTGATTTATGCCGCCTTCCCGCCGCCGCACCCGTGTTATATTGTCGTCGGCCGGATTGGAGGCGTCCGCATGAGAGCGCGTGCAAATGTTAGCTAACAAGACACATGTCACGGGTGAACTTTTATGCTCGATTGTGATTTAACGCAGAGGGATAAATCCCTGCCTGTCAAATAAAGCTAATGACTAATGTCTTGGTGTCATGTAGCCGTGGCTTTGGACCAAAACTTTAGTGTGTGTATTTGTGTGTGTGTGTCTACACGTACAGTGAGCCCCCGTTTATCGCGTGTTATAATTTCCAGACCCAGCAAATCAGCGAGATAGACCAGAAAGAATTTTCAAAAAGGTTTTACATCTGCTGCATGCTTTAAAGTATGCATTTTTAAAGTTTTCCTAAGCATCTGTTGACACACAATCACTTGCAGTGTTCCCCAAATAAGTGTGATTGCTTCAAGCTCTTTTTTTTGTGTCATTCCCAGCTAAAGTTTTCAATAAAAGTGACAGGACAAAAGAGAATGAAATATTGTATTTTTAAAGACTAAAATGTCCAACCAAACCATTAATTTCATCTAACAAAAGTTTGATAGCTTAATGCTATCATATAATTTGAAATACCATAGACCCGCTAAACGAAATTAGCAGTGTTACGCTAGTTAGAAACCTTAAGCCATTTTAACACACACGGAACGGCAATGCATACAAACAGATCATAAAACAAGCATCCTCTGCTCTGTGAGGCAGAACAAAATTAAAATTAAAATTCAAGAGGCATCTTCTTCATTTTGTTCCTAATTACCGTATGTTGCAGCTTTTGAAGTAGGCCTCAATTCTGCCCGGCATGTTTGGGTACAATGTTGTACTAGCTTGAAGGCGCGCAACTTTAAAATAAGACTCGGACTGTGGACTGTAAAAAAAAAAAATAGTTTAAAAATATGCGATATATCAGGGGCTCATTTTATGAGCTGCAATATAGTGACGAAACACTGTATCCCAAGCAGTCCACATACCGTACGACCTGAAACATTGTCAAGTTCAAGCAGGGTGTGAAATATGTCACACCTTGGAGGTTTGTACAAAGGATTCTGTTGCATTCAGGGATCATTGCCTGCCGTTTATTTTCCCGGGACGCCATTCCCATTATTGCCAGTGCAGTCTCCTACGCTCTCTGTGCCTGTGGTCGCAAAGAGGGATATCGCTAATCACTTCAAACAAACACTTGACAGATGAGATGGAATTCCACAAATCTGAAAATATGAACCTAAAATCCTGCCAGGCGTGGTAAAATCCATAAGGGCATGAAGCCGCCAAGATTATTTGAAATACTAAGGTGTCTCTGAGGTGAATGGTTATCTCGCTCCCAAGATGTTTAAGCCACTCACCCAACCTGCTTCACCGTACCCCCCCACCTCCACCCCCAAAGCACATAGTGGCACAACTTCCAGTTTATGCTAATGCAGTAGTAAAGTAACAATTACTGTCAATATTTTTATTTTAAAACAATTTATAGACCACGAGTAACATAAAAAAATACACATTTTTAGGACAACCAAACTAAAATGCCTGGCCTCGCTAGTTGAATGCTAATGCAATGAAAAATTAAGTTGGCATGCTATTTATCAGCAACAATAGTTCCGGTTTTAAATTTTGATAACCGATTAATTGGCAGATGAATTGAAACCTATGCGATGAGTACAATTTTGCTCCCTTAACATTTAAAATAAATAAGATGAATTTCAGGAAGAATGTTTGACTGTTTTATAATTTTTCAAGTATTTCTTGTACAACAGAGAAAATACCTGGCAAAATGTAAACAAAAAAAAAAGGGAGATTTTGGCAGATATTTTTTATTTTTTGTAGGGTGAGGGGATGTTTGTGTTGTAATGTGTTAATGTGTAATAAAACAAACAAAAAACTCAGATAAATAAATGCATTAATTTTAAATACCGGTAATAATATCGATTATTTAATTACTATTGATTGTCCTCACCAGCCACATAAAAGCCGACTGTCCTTTCTTCCTTATTCACTCAACAGGATTGCCAAAATGTCTCTGAGCTAACAAGATTGATTCAGATTACGTATGACTACTTTCCCCATTTATCTCTGCGCCGAGGGCAAGTTGAAAGCGAAACATCTGTCGACTTTTTAATGCTAAAACATTTTGAATCTTAACTATTTTACAAGACAAAGACCACCATTGCATTTTTAAGGCTGCCCCCCGTGGTTTGGTGTTACTGCCTATCTCAATATGTTCCAACTTCTCCAATCCGACCAGCCATCATCACCCACTTTAACCCCACTCAACCCCAACGCCCCGCCCAGACTCGGGCCACTCTCGTGGGCTTCCAAATGTCAAGGGTCCCCATTCAGGACCCTGGCAGGGGCCACAGGCATGTGCACTAAAGCTGTCACCGCCTTTCACTGCTCCCATCGCTGTTATCCACCCCTCTGAGACTTACTTGATCTTTGATATGGGCCCAACTTTATTTCAGTGCCATGTTTAGGTCATGCAAGGTATCCACATCATCCTGGCTCAAAATCAGAAAACCTTCCAAAGGTTAAACCAGTATGAGCTGTGCAACACGTCGATTCATACACATTAACCCGCAGCCCAGAAAACAGTGGGCGGGAATACAAATGCTTTCAAACGAGATTAGAGGAAGCAGGGTTTGCCAAACGTTGAGAGCAAATAAACCCAATGCTAATTCCAGAAGGTGATTTGTATATGGCCCCCTGCTGATACTTCAAGCGACATGTCCCCACATCAGGGGGCGACACTTTTTTGTCATTAATGAAGTGACAATTACCCAAATGGTGACTGACTTGTTTAGATTTCAGAATTTCAAATGAGAATAAAAGTTAAATACGCTTGCTTAAACTTTGAAATTTGGACCGAAGCTTGCATGAAATAGATTTCCATAAATGTATAAACTAATGAAAGACAAACAAACATGATTTCTTTGCAATACAATGCTGTTTGATAATTCAAAAAATGCATTTTTGAAAAATGTGACAGCTATTAAAGTGCTTGAAAAAGCTAGATAAAAATAAATATGGTTGGGGATTTTTAAACACCTATAATAATGATATAATAATAATAATAACCAAAATCAATAATACATTTTTAATCTGTTTATCCTCACTAGGATTACGAACACGCAGGAGCCCATCCTAGCTGTCTTCAGGGAATAGGTGAGGTACACCCTGAAATGGTTGCCAGCCACTTGCAGGGCAAATAATAATAATAATAATAATAATAATAATAATAATAATAATAATAATAATAATAATAACAATAATAAAGTTAAAATATGTGCGTGTGTGTGTCTGATCAGCATAATTCTTCATTTAAACATTATAAGGCAAAGACCGAAGGCCAGGAGGATTTATGCAAATCTGCCAAACTGTTTCCACTGAACTTATTCTTCGCTTTTAAAGAGAATTTAAATCACTGCAATGAGACGGGTTGCCAACTGGCACAGACTTTTTTCAGGTGTCATCAAAGCGGCCCAGTTGGTTCAACCTCCCAACATGTGTGAGGGTGTTTTCTTTTTGGGGAGGGGTGTAGGGGTCGGAGGAGGAGTGAAGGTTCCAGGGGACTGCAGGGAGCTAATTAGAAACCATTCTCTAACTCAGGGCCAAATGGAGCAATTATCTGGCCGAGTGAGTAGATAATTCCCTCCCATTCATCTCCCACTGTCAGTGTCCCATTGCCCAGCGACCTGCGCTGAAGATTGGAGGCTGCGCCTTGTTGACACCTCGCCTCCTCCTCCTGTTGTGTCCTCCTCCGGTGTATCACCTCCTTCGAGCTAGTCATTTCTCCCATGCTTGTCGCATACCAACGCGCACCACCCCCCACCCCAACCTCTCCACCCTGACAGGATTTATGACTACCACATTTCAGTGTTAGCTAATGAGTCTGTTGGACACTGGTGGGAGAGCTGGCGACAAGCATGATTAATGGAACGGCTTGATAAGTCCCATGCTTTAAAAAAAAAAAAAAAAAAGTTTGCAACATATGGACTCGCTGATTGAGATCGAATTGAATATGGGGTTGGCGAGTGCGTGGGAAAACCCAAAAAACTCTAAATTCAACAAGGCATGACTTAATACAGTCGATAAGCTTGTTTTTGGTCGGCCTCCAGTATTGTGCAATGCTGCGTGTGAGAATGGCGGGCTAATATTTGCAGCGCCTCGACTCCAAGTTTTACGTTTCAGTGCACTTGCGAGGTTGGCGGTAGAGTTCATGCCGCTGACAGGAGCTGCCATTTACGACCACGTGTATCTCACTTAAGAGCCAGACAAAGAAGGCATCTTTTCAACACGAGGGGCGCACTGAAAAGAGGTGCAGAGAACACGTGCTAAAAGACTTTGCTCATGCAGAACTAAAAGTATGTCCTTACCAAAGAAAGGGAGACAGCAAGTCGGCATGATACTGTAGGTACGAATAAAATGAATTACAGTCAAATTCTGACTATGAGCCATGAATCTTTCCCCATCCCCAGGTTAAACAAACATGTGTCTTATTTGGAGATTTTCTCAATCTCGATCACATTCTCATTAATTCTCAACTTTTCCTTAACACACCAAAACCGTGTTTTCTATTTGTGAATTTGTCAGGGAGACGTGTTAACAGTTCTCATTTTGATACAGTGAAGCATTTGTAGACGTATCTGTTCGGGCTGAAACGAATTGGCGAGTAATTTTGTCTGCCTCGAGTACCCGTTATTTACGTGTACACTGTCGAGAAGAAGTCAAGCTAACCAGAGCAACAATTATGCATGACAGTAACACACTGGTAAGGAGACCAACTTCAAAATAAACCTTACCCGATCAAAGAATATATCAACATCAATGCCTTGGTATTTTTATAGTAGTAGTTTTTAGTAGTTCCCAGCAACATTTTTCTGTGTAACGGCTGATTGGATTTGTCTTCCAGATTCTCATTGGGGCCGTTTGCTTCTAACTGTTGTTACTGACTTCATCATGACGATGTCCTAAAATACCTTCAATCGCTAAATGAGGGCACCCCCCCCCCCAAAAAAAAAACTTCAGAGTGGCTACCAGTTCAGGGTGTAGTCTACTTTCTGCCTGAAGTCAGCTGGCATAGGCTCCAGCACCCGCGCGCCCATTTAGCAGCGGCTTCAGCGTGAGCAATTTCAACAGTGCTAGCAGCGCTAGCTAGCAGTAGCAGCGCTCAAGTGTTCCATAGGCACTCGCAAGAGCCGTCAGCTTCTTTTGAAGGACAGTAGATGTACATGACTCTGCACACTTGATCCTGACAGCCTGACACAGTTGTTCTTCCAATTGTTCCCTTTTTAACAAAGCAGGCTAACTCAAGTGTGCTGTTCTAGCCAGCAAAATCCCCAATGATGGCGCCGCCACTTCGTCTCGTAATGTTAATATCAAAAGGGAGAGATTTGTCTCAAATCATACTTGTTTTTATAGAAAAGAAAACAACGGGCTGCTATGCACGGTTTAAAAGTCTAAAATGTATCCAGTCAATAAACCAGTTCGTTTAGAATGTGCTTTTTTTCCCTCTTCAGTCCTTCAAACCATCCATCCATTCATTTTTTAATCTGCATATCCTCACAAGGGTTGGGGGTGTGCTGGAGCCTTTCCCAGCTGTCTTTGTGCAGCAGGTCGGGTAAACCCTGAACTGCTTGCCAGCCAGTCGCTGGCCACACATAGACAAACATCCACTCGTGTTCACAATCACACCTAGGGACAATTTAGAGTGTTCCATGAACCTATCATGCGTGTTTTTGGAATGTGGGAGGACACTGGAGTACCCGAAGAAAACCCACGCAGGCAGAATTCACAATTTTTTGATGGAATTTTCTGCAGGATATCCAATTACCATTTTGTTTTTGGTTTATATTTAGTGGGTTCAGCTCATATATCACCTCCACCATGGCAGGATTTTATGGTATACAATTGTACCAAAGCACCCGTTTGATTGAATTTGTACACACACACTCACACACACACACACACACACTTGCACACCTGCAAAAGCATGTCTCTTTCAGCACACAGGATTGATAGAAGCTGCATTGACCTCTGCCAGGGTGAGAGGGGTCAGGCAGGGGGAACATTTAAAAATGTCTGGTACCAATCTTGACGCCTTTAATGAAATGTTCCCTGTCTCCAGAGACAGGGAGGGCTCACAGGAGGGACAGCACTGGGCCTAACCCCTCTCCTCGCACGTCACATCTTGCAGACTAGTTGTTAGACGTGGTGAGGTGTCGCTTCACACTGAAATGTCTTCCTCACTTCCTCTTCCTGTGCAGCTGAGCTCTCCAGAGGGTTGGTGCTGAGGAACCCATATGGGCAATCTAAAAGCATCCTGACAAAAAAATAAAAGTCAGCTAGTAAATTTTGACCTGAGTGAAACTCAAATTCTGGGAAATTTGCTCTTCTTACAATATCAAAAGTAATTTTAGATATGAAGCCTTTCAGGGACAGCGGTTACTACAGTGCACAGCTATTCATGTTATCAGGTTCCAGGGCGCATGAAAGGGTTAAATGTATGCAAGTATTGGAAGAAGATTTTTTTTGTGATTGTTTTTCATTCATATTGGACAATTTTGTTTACTTCAGTTGCAAACAGTATTTAAGGACTGTGAGTTGGCAGATGAGCAAAATTAGAATAAATGAAAAGCACATTCTGTAAATATGGCCACAGGCATACAACCTGATCTTCGTTGTCGCGAGTTTACCAGCAATATTATCTATCAGCAGTGGATAGTGAATAAATAAAATAAAAACCAGGAAGAATAGTCAACGGCATTGTGTGTGATACTGCAGTTGAAAATGAAACTGGCTATATTCATTATCAGTTACAACAATACATGATTACATTATACAGAAATTAAGAGTGTTTTTGGCTTTAAGGTCTCTACGTTATACAATTTTTTTTTCACAGCAACTCTAGTTTAATGCAGCACATTTCAACGGGACAAGTCAGCAGATGGACACACTGTAGTCTTCCCGCTGGCTCCTTTGCTTTGACCATCTGACCTTGCATCACACTGAGAGGCAGGATGTGTGTGCCGCTCCCTCTAAGGCCACACAGAGAGCAAACGCTCAAAGGAAGGAGAGAGCAAAATGCTCTTTTTCCTTGCTTGTTATTTTCTCTCGGGAGAAGCACACACCAACGTTCAGTTTGTAGACGATCGTGAAGCAACATTGAGTAGTGGAGGCTTGAAAGCTGGTTCCTACATCGAGCCTTGTGGTGGTGGCCATGCCAGAATCGACACTGTCCCTGCAGCTTGATGATATAAGATGAGACGTATCCATTATTGTTTCATATTCAGCATCTTAGTTTATCCTTTAAGAATATATTTTTTTCTTTTTCTTACATGTTATGAGTTTTATTTGTTTATTTTTTTGCGGAGCCCCTAAAGTGAAATGGGGGTGGGGGTCGGGGGGGGGGGGGGGGGGGGGAATGAAAGAGGGTAACAACCAGCAAGTCAGGGGAGCATATATTCACAAGTACATCTATTAAAAAAAAACTTTCTACTCAGTGGCTCCCTTGGCATACATACTAGTTCAGTGGTCACCAACATGGTGCCCGCGGGCACCAGGTAGCCCGTGAAGACCACTTGAGTAGTCCGCCAGTGCCTGGACATTGTGATTTGCTAGTAGAAATTATGATTTAAAAATGCAAACATTGGCAGTACTGTGAGACATTTCGAAACACGGTCAAAGTCTGACAATTTAAATCATCAAGTATTAAAAATAACACATCCTCATATTATTGAAGGTATTTTGGACAAATATGTTATTTCAGACGTGTATCAATTTGGTAGCCCTTCACACAATCGGTACACATGAAGTTGCTCTCACCCTCAAAAATGTTGGTGACACCTGTACTAGTTCAACCCAATTAAGACAGCGCACTCACACATTGTCACATGGGCCAGGGATGTGGGTGCGGCAAAGATAGTATGACAACAATCAACCATTTTGGATGGATTAGACCAGTAGTGTCCAAAGTTGATTGTGATCAGCCGATAGCTCGCGGACTGGTTCTAAGTCGATCACGAGGAGTGTAGAGAAAACAAAAACAAAAACAAACAAACATTTGTGTGTCTCCATGAATGTTAGTCATATATTTTTGTTTTAATGCACACTGCACACTAAATCATCCTATCTGTCTCACTTTGACAATTTTTTATTATTTTATTTTAAAAATAAAATGAAATAAAATAAAGCAGGTCACCGACGGTGGCGCGTGACCTACGTCACCGGAAATTATTAGCGCAAAGCAGTCTGCGACTGCAGCTTGCGATCAGAACTGTTGGGATATAGTTTTTATTATTTTTATTATTATCGGTCAAAGTTCATTCCCTGTACAATTCACCAATTGCACTCGCAAAGAATGACAATCTGGAGGACCGAGAGAAGCATTTCAAAATGCGCCCGGGAGCTCCGACAGTTAAAAGGCTGCAAAAGTGCGTCGCATGCCTCCGAGTCAGGTGTCCCACTAAGGTAGGCGGTGATTTCCTTTTCACAAACTCATCAACTCTTGTGTCTACTTTATTTTTCCTGTCTCGTTCATCTGGCTGTTGCGCATCATGGCATGCGCGTGTAAGTGCGTGCGTATGCGCGCGTGCACGGTAACGGGTCGATCGCGAGAGGTTGATGAATCGAAAAGTAGATTTTAGGCCAAAAAAGTTTGGGCACCCCAGGATTTGACCATCATTCACCTCGGGCAGAAAAAGCCTCCACGGCCGCGTGTCGGTCTTTAAATAGTTCAAGTGAGAATATACAGTCTGCAGATACTTTTATACTTTTATACAGATACTTTTTTTTTGGTAAAGCTTTTTGGTGATCGTTTGATAAATGTGCATCCTTTTTGAGTTCCATTGGCAGGGATTTGCTTGCCCGTCACGTTGCTGCTTCTCCTGCATCTGGCTTCGGTTTGGTTCCCAGGTTGCTTCAGGAAGGCCCCAGAAAATCATGCGTCCGAAGAGAAGAGCATCGATCTCCCTGGGGGGGACTTCAGTTAATACACACTCTCTTATTTTAATCCAATAAAGGCACACCCGCGCACACGCACCAATGGATCGGTGCACAGCATGCATCGAGGGAGAGCTTAAGGAGAGCATCTGTTAGTTCATTTACATGCACGGTTTAGCCCAGCTACCGCTTTAACTCCACTAAGTCATTTAATTGGAAAGAGAGCTACTTGAATTGTCCCAGTGTACATTTATGCTGGAGGGGGATCAGTCGAGTGACTGAATAATGTTTGTATCTGCGACCTCTTTCAAAAGACCTTGCATCCTGCTTTCCGTGAGTTGGGTCCATGTGATCTTGCCTTTTTCTCGGTTAAAATAAACCAAAAGGACAACTTTTGATGTTGAAGAATGTTGCCACCACGACGAGTTTTTTTTTCGCTCGCATCCGCCTCAACCTTGACTGAAATGGTTACCAACCAGAGACCGTCTGTCTCCTGGTATACAGAGACCAACTTGTGTGACAGTGGGGCTCAAAAGATACATTTCTAATGGCACTCAAAGGGAACATCTGGTTCTAATGTGGTCATAGCTGAAGGCTGGTCGCAAAACGGGGTTAGACAAAATATGGATATCCCAGTAAATCGCATAATTAGCCCTTAGTGGATAGATTTGGAAACACCAACATAAGGTATAAGCTGTTACTGTCCACTCGCAGTCATCGCCGCGGATTTCACAGCAACACGGTGGAGCTCGATGACTTTTTTCTTTTGCCCTTCTTTTTGCATCGGGATTTGAATATTTGGTGCAACAATCAACTCGTCACTGGCTTACATGAAGTAGTTATTTGATTTGCTTCAAACCATTTGTTGTTGCGTTAGTTTAGTGAATGGTTTAAATATGTGTTGAAAAATGTATGAGCAAAAATGAAATGTATCAAGAGCACGTATTTTGCATGTATGACATTCCAAATAGCATTTTGGTCTGGTTAGGAAGTGCGTGTGCTTGGTCATATGTACGCTCCAGTATTGAAGTTGCCCATCCTTCGTAAAAGATTGGCAAAATCTGGTGTTAATATCTATACGACGTAGTTTACACTCATTGTTCTACATCCAAATTTCCCACAGGAGATGATGCTACACTATCGCCCGTATGTTTTGTCAACCAAAGCAATACAGGAAGTGCTCATTTGAGCTCTGGGCTAAACATGTTCCATACAAGCATTGCTCTCATTAATTTTTGTAAAGGACCGAGTGGCTTTGTTACTTGATGCCCACAGTAACAAACCTCCAGCTGCCTTCCCCCCCCCCCCCCCCCCCCCAGAACTCCCCACCCGGAGGATGCACTTTTAGCCCTGACGCTCCACCACAGTAGCTCTTTGAATGGACTTTCCAGACCACAGCTTAGCTCAGCTGTTCAGGCAATCAGTGCTACCTTTTTGGTTGTGCGTGTGCGTGTGTGTAAATTTATGGTGGAGTTTGACTTTGCGGACACGTGTGTTTGTTTGCGCGAGTTGGCGTACGTCGTGATCTTTCAGCGTGTTGCATACATCACATGCGCCGCGACTTCCTGATTGTCACCTTAATGAAATAGCCACAACGCGTCATCCGCTGTTTGACTTCTGGATGTGTACTTAGGCCACATTTCTCTATTTATCCAACTCTATTTTGATTAGCTGAGCAAATGTCGAAAGATTAATGCCGAAGCTGCTAGGCCCATAAAATAAGGTGTATATTTGTTCTGGCGCCGCACGTTACTGTATGACGCTAATCCGCGGCCTTTCATGTTCAAACGTAATGTGCGATTGTGCAAAACATTGGCGGATTTGGTGAAGAAGCAATTATTCAGCAGGACGGCGTGGCATGCGGGGGACATTGCTCTCAACAAGTCTTTTCATCTGTTATTAATTGAAACATTTCACCTGACTTGTGCCCCAAGAATGTGCGCTATTTCACGGCGGAAAGTGGAAACCATCATCTTAATACCGAGCTCCACCGTTTTCTCTCCTTTTATTTGACATTTCTCAGCGATCTCATGACGTGAACGCGTGAAAGCGAGGGGTCTTAACTTAGGACTTAGGCCCAGCCCGTTCCCGGCTTCTCATCTTTGGAGTGCCTGCAAAGGTGCCCGAGCGCACCAAATCCTCGCTTCATTTCTCCATATGAACTCATTTCCTTGCGCCGCTTCTCGAGTTCATGGTATTGTAACCCGAGGAGAGCGCGCAGCGAGGGCCTCCGGGGGGCCGCGAGCATCCAAGAGCCAGAGAATTAACCCCTTGGGTCAACTGCATTATCCACCTCTATTTATAGTTAAACTTTAATTTTTAGCGGGTGAAAAACGGCCCCAAAAAAAAAAAAAAAAACTGGATTACGGGGGTCACTGCGTGAGATTTGCAGCTAATTAAATCAATCGTGCAGATTGACAAAATCTGTGCCTTTTCCTTCAATGCTCTCTCTTCTTGCTGATTTAATTAGAATATACATAGTGCACACACTTTTTTTTTAATTCAAAGGCACAACACAACACAAAAGAGATTTCAGTAAAATCTGATGAGACCATTTTTTTCTTTGAGAGAAGTTATAATACAAGAAAAAAATGGACCGTATATTCCGCACTATAAGGCGTGTCGGCGTATAAGGCGCACCTTCAGTGAATGGCCTACTTTAAAACTTTTCATATTTATAGCGCACCGCATTATAAGGTGCATAGAATAGAAGCTACAATAGTGGCTGAGGTTACGTCCACTAGATGGAGCTACGCTAAAGTGAATACAACACAATACAGCTTTATTTATGTAGTGCTTTCACAACCTCTGCAGCTGTAACAAAACGCTTTACAGAACATTTAAAATACTACGTCCAAGAAATCTGAATATTGATCCATATATAAGACGCATCGGATTAATAAGGCGCATTGTCGGCTTTTGAGAAAATTGAATGCTTTTAGGTGTGCTTTAGAGTGCACAAAACCCACACCCACACACAACATAGGAAAACACAGAACTTAATAAAGTCCAGCAATGCAGTACTATATATCAACACCTTTGTTTTTTGTTTTTTTTTCACTGTTGGCTTCTCATACTATCCTAGCAAGGGAGAGGAAATACAAAACTACCCAGGTTAGCTTAGCGTTACCGAGCAGCAGAGGTGTCAAATCCAGGTCTGGAAAACAAAAACCCGTTTGAAGCTTCTGTGGCTTGAGCCAAACAGTGACAGGGTTTTTACTTTCTGGCTTAATGTGAACATATTATGTGAAACACGGTAGGTTGGCTAGATTTAGTAGATGATGATGTATTTCACTTTTTTTTTTAAACAATTAGCCTAATTGGATGAAATTCATCTAATTTTTTTTCTGCAAAAATACACCACTACAGTATTCTTCCAAGAGGGTTTTTTTTGTTCCCTCCCCAAAGAAAATTAACAAAAATCCAGCTGTTGTTTTTTTACCACTGAATCCTTTATTTCTAGTACGGCCCTAATACTTCTTTATGAGCCTTGCATTCCATCACTTCATAGCCAAGCACTTCATGACTGATATATTGGAGAAGAGGATCACTTCAGTGCGACACACTTAACCGAAGTTTTATTCTTAAAATGTAAACGTATCTTGAAATCTTTTTTAAAAATTATTATTATTTTTTTTTTAAACGGCTCACTCTGCTTTATTTTACTGCAGTTAGCAGGAAGTGGAGCTGCCCAGTGAGCTCTGTTTACTCAAATGTCACCAAAGCAGGGGACAAGAAGGTAAATACCTTGTTGTAGTTGTTGACATTGCATATCGAGCCACCATGGGTCTTCCACACTGTGAAATCACAACATTGCAGCACAGATAAAAGCCTTCAAAATGCAAAATCAAGGTGAGCAAAGAGAAACGTTCCTTTTGTTAAAACACTCCTGTGTCAAACTTTGCACATGTATCAGGATAAAGGGCAAAAGGTCAATTCTGAAGAAAGACACAGATAAGCGCCTCCCCTTGGCTCATTTACACGTTTAAATATAACTAAGTTAAAAAAACCTCTAACACAGACCGAAAGAGAAATGAGCGACGTCCAATGCAATTTGTCAATTTTTGAACATAGCAGTGAATCCCCATTTATCGCCGGAGATAAAGTACATATGGACACACAGCGTATATAAAAACAACACACACATTCAACACACAAAATCTTCTTCAACACGCACTTAAAGGAAAACAAAGTATTCCTTCATCTCCGGTTAAAGTTGACAGTACAAATGTTACATAAAAGGGAATGAATTGTATATGTTTGCTAAAATGCATAGATGCATTTTAGCACATCAATACAATTCTTTTGATAAAAATCCTATAGCTGAATGATAATATAATGTGAAACATCGTATGTGGGCCAGATTAGCATAGATTTACCTTTAACACTGGTCAACAACTTTTTTTCCTATAACACGTCAGCTTTTTCTAATAATACTAATAAAAATAATAAATACAACACATGTGAATGACATGATCACTATATTTTGTTGTTTATATGATATTTAGTTTTGTCTCATGTCATGTTTCAAGTCTTGTTGAGCTTGTCAGTTTAGTTTTTAATTTTTCTTCGTGGTGCTCCTCAACCCTGTTCTTTACGTCTACCAATCAGCTCCCTCAGCCACTTGTATCTTGTCTAAGTGTTCCTGCTTGTTGCGGTTTTCTTGATTTCATTCCCTGTTTTTTTTTTTTTTCTTTCAGTAGTGGTACATTGTTTGTGGTTTAGACAAGTGCTGCTTTTTGTCCTGGAGTGGTGTGTGAATTTTGTTTCTTTGTTATATGGATCTCAGTTTGCTACAATTAAGTCAGTTGAGTATTTAGACAAGCCTTGTTAGGTGTTGTATTTTTGAAAAGACTTATAAAAAAGTACATTATGCACAACTGCCTCATCTCTCCTGCAACCCTGCATTTGGCTCAACCATGCTAAAACCCAAACAGTAAATGCACACCAAAGCATGCCTGTACAGTAAATCACACCTCACGCATAAATGCCGGGCAGCGACAACATGAAAGTAAACAATTATACATAAATATTACAACTATGAAATGTTGCAATGTGCTCGGCTGGCCTCGGCTGACAACTTCCACAACTGTGAACTGTGTGTGACCAACTTTTTTTGTTCTGATATCATGATGGACATGCCTCTAATGTAGCAATTCAAACCATATTTAAGTGCCCATGCTTTTGCTACGTTTCTTTTTAAATTTTTTTTCCCTTCTGCTGCCCTGTCGTATATTCCAATTTTGCTCTTTGAGAGCACTCACTTGAACCATGCAGTGTAAATCCCACCAGAGAGGCCTGGGTGCTATTACAGGTCATTGTCAGTGTAATGCGGACCAGGTGACACCTTCGGTGAGAATTGAGCTGCTCATCAACGTGAGCATGATAATGAGCACACGTGGTAATTACTCCAACACTGTTCTTCGCTCCTCCAATCCACTCCACCCGTTTCCTTAATTCGGCACACCCCAGCCCAGCCTGAGTAACGCAAGCCGCTGCCCCGAGCACAAAGGAAGCCTGTGTGAGGTGCTCGCCTGCCCCTGCGAGCAACCCCCTCCGCCCCAAACAGTGTGGCTGATGTGCTCCATTTGCCGCATGACGGAGCAAGCGGGACGAGGCAAAAGTTCACACACCTTGCTGACTGGCATGGCAGGGAGGGCGACTTGACCCCGCTGAGCCGCGCTTCGGGGGCCGACTCCCATCTGCTGGCCCTCCTGCCCGTAGTTAAATGGGCCGCTTTACTGGCACCTCGGTTGTCCCGAGACCACCACTGACTCGAGATTGAAGTGCACTGCTGGGAATAACACTATTGTGACAAACTTTGCTGCAATACAGTAATATGAGGCCTAACTAATAAAATCTTGATACGAACAATCAACCTATCAATCTCCATTATGACCTCAGTAATTGCAGTTACATTGGTCTGCTTTTTTAACCTCTACAAATGGCACATTCAATTTTTCTACATTACTCCTCTATTTTGACCCTGGTTTCTAAATTGCTGAGAAAAAACTTTGCTTTTATCAATTAAAGAGGATATTTGTTTAAAAAGAATTGAAAGTGGAAATATTTGGAGTTTTCTCAAAATCAGAATTAAAACATTTTTTGATGCTGATTTCAAAATTGTCTTTACGTTTGTCCTGCAGCACATCAGACTTGAGATATTTTTAATTTTTGTTTTTAAGTTGGACCTAAACAAGCTTTTACGATTGTAATTTTTACAACAATATGCTCAAGATAAAAATGGTTGCAGTTTCGGAATCAGCACAAAACATTCATCGAGAAAAGTGTTCTTGAATCTTTGATTAAAAAAATAAATACATTCTTGACTAGTGTAATTATAAAATGAAAGGCAAGCATATTTTCGAGGATCTTACTTTTATTTATTGACTTAACTTGTGTATGACCATGACACAGACTCCCCACGCTTTGCTTTTTCCTCCGCAGAAGGAAATAATTATAAATGTAGTTAAGTATTATTGGAAAACACAATCTATAGTCTAGTGTATATGCTTTATTGGCACAGCTTGAGAATGGTGGTGACTAGGTGGCCCTCTCTTATACCCACAAATGTATATTTTGTGAAAGATAATGTAAAGCAGCATGGGCTTTTTGATTGGCTGCCACAGCTATGAAAAGTCACTTTTTGTGTAGACCGATTTATGAGTAATACATTGGGGAGTGTTTGTACATTGTCAAGGGTCATCCACTAAATGACCACAATAAAATTAAGCTATCATGGTTTGCTTGTACAGATATTAAAGGATTTCCCTGTCATACCTGTGTGGCGAGATGTGTTTGCGGAGGCTACATTTTCCAGGACGTTGGTGCGTAAAAGTGCGTTTTACTTTTTAATCAGTGCACCCTCAGCCGCGTCTGGGTGGGAGGTTCTGACAAGCAAAACAAATGGCAGAGCCACCACGCTTCCTCTTTTCCCACAATTCAGCTGTCTCAGTGAAAATGATCCACTGGTGACTGAGCACAATTTGGCATCCCCCCCCCCCACACACACACACCACCCTCCCTTAGCACACAGACACCCACCCTCTGACCCTGCACATGTGCACCACCCTCACTTTACCGCCCCCCCACACCCCCTTTGTGAACACACTCCACTCCTGCCCAGAGGAATTCATTTTCTAATTTTCCTTGACTGAGCAAACAATACACACGCCTTAACAATGTTGACATCTCTAATGCCTGAAAATGCAGTAGTAATGGAGCTTTGATTGCTCGTAAGTGGATACACGATTACAAACACAGAGCTCACCCCTGCCAGTGTCCTCCCAAGACATGTCCGAGAGGAGAAACGAGGAACTCTGTCAGGACCTTTCAATTATGAACATGCAGTTCATGTAGCATTTCATGACAATATGCAAATGATGAGATGTAGTTGACTCTCACTGCTCCGCTGTCAGTTATAGGCTAACCACATGTGACACATTAAACCCTTTATAGACATTCGCTTAACCATAGAACATTATTCTATTCTACATTACAAGATTTTTTTTTAACACCACACAAATTATGATATCTCCACTGACAATTGTCCTTTACATGTAGTAGAAGAGGAAGAGACTTCATAAGCGAGGCTAACTGTTAGATTCAGTAGCTTTTGCATTTCACATCTCTAGGAGTCTGTGGCTTAGCAGAACTTGGTGTTGAGCACTCACATAAAGATTTGCCATCGTAAATAATCAACAGGCTTAACATTCATGATTGGCGCCCCCGATTATATTTGGTTGGAAAAAAATCTCACACACTACACGCCGCATGATAATCAGTTGGCATTTTAGAGCAGGGGTGTCAAACTCATTTTTATTGCTGGACACATGGTGGTTATAGTTTTCCTAAGGGAGCATTATGACCGTGTGAACCCATAGAAATGTATGATGGCCTAATACAGTCAAAGAAAAAAAATGACCAGGCTTCCAAGTTTTATTCAATTTCTTGTTCATAGAAAAGGTGTATCATGTGACGAACAGACAGAGAAGTGAACATGGAATGCCCAAAAGCAATGTTTTTGTCAGTACAATGCTAGAAAACCTTAAGTCAGGGCTGTCCAAACATTTTCCTCCAAGGACCACATACGGAAAGATCGAAAGATGCAAGTTTCCCTTTGATTCTTAATTTTCATTTTTTTTCAAACACACATAAATCAGTCAATCAAGCAATTGCTTATTGTTTATATAATGCAGTGCTTTTAGAAAAACTGCTACCTGAACAACTTTCCGTAAGGCAAACAGTTCAGGATTTTAGAAGATGTTGGGGTGGCCATAGACCCTGTTAATCCACCAGAAAGCATCTGCCCCTGCACTGAACAGCAGCCGAATAACATCTCTAGATTAAGAAACAAAATAGCAGCAATCTGTCGAAATCACAACTTTTTTTTAAAGCACTTACTCTGGAATCATTCACGTGGGATCTTCACAATTTGGACGTGGATAGAGAGCAGAGTGGCATTTTTAAAAAGCAGCTGTTTAAAAATTCAATATCATTATTCACCACAGTCTTATGAAGAGAAATGTTACTTGTTAGCTGTAAATATAATTTGCATCTTTACCTATTTAGAAAAGCTCAACCATGTGTAAAACAAATATATTAGAATTGTCATTTTTGGAATATGTCGCGGGCCGCTTAAAATGGACGGTGGGCCACAGATGATCCCCGAGCCATAGCTTGAATATCTCCTTAAATTATTCTGAATATACAATGTAGCAGACTGTATATTTAATGGTAAAATTTGTACAGTTAACTGTTTTTTTTTTAAAGCCATTGCATGTTGTGGCTTTTCTTGCCAGTGCTGCTGTGGGTTTACCCTGAGTGGGCCGAGCTCCAGTGAGCAATCAAGCGCCTCGTTCACAGTCCGTCACTCCCAAGCTGTGGTGCTACCGCACGGTGATGTCAGCAAACTTTGAAACCCCACTTTGTACACACAACTGATTGTTTAGCATCATCAATCATGTTGTCAGATGCAAATATGTGATGAAGACTAATGCTATCCTTCAAAAAAGCCAAAGCCACACTCTGGCTTTTTGATTCATTCAAATTTTGTCTCTATTCCAATGTATTATCCTTGATTGCCCCCCGCCCCCAATGCATTGTATATGAACCACAATATCCTTCTCATTGAAACATAGCCCCACATCCATTTGGCACTGCTCCCCCATACTGTGTGCTTGTTTGACAGCACTCATTAACCAGTGTCTCAATCTCTTGTCAAGGCTAATTGTTAGCCCAGTTAATCCTGACAGATAGACAATTTGAATCCAAATACTTGTTGCATTCCTCATTTTGCAGTTTGGCTGAGGTTTCACTAATCAGACCATACTTTTTTAGTATGGTAAACATAACAGTGATCAACACATTTTTACCCCGTGATTTAATCAGAGAAGCAAAAATGTTTCTAGATTTCTTTTTTTTCCCTTCCAAATCTGTTCCTCATTTTACCTGAGCAAATCAGGCTCTTCTGTCTCTCTCTCTGTATATATTCTCTCTCTCTCTCTCTCTCTCTCTCTCTCTCTCTCTCTCTCTCTCTCTCTCTCTCTCTCTCTCTCTCTCTGAGCCGATTGTCCTCACAAGGGTCGCGGACACGCTGGAACCTATCTCAGCTGGCTTTGAGCAGTAGGCAAGATAGAGACGAACAACAATTCACATCCACCCTCACACCTACAGACAATTCAGAGTGTTCCATTAACTTACCATGCATGTTTTGCGAATGTGTGAGGAAACTGGAGTAAAGCCACACAGGCTTGGTGAGGACTTGCAAACTCCATACAGGAATGCCGGGGCATCAAAAATGACAATGATTAGATGGCCGGAACACTAAAAACATGTTCAAGTGACATTTACAGTATGTGTCAGTAATGTGAAAAATTGCCTTTTATTGTCAAGCATATTCTCCCAACATTCCTGTCGAAGGTTCTCACTTTGTTTATTATTTTCAAAACAAGGCGAATGGGAGGAATTTGATCTGAAGTGGTAGTGCACGTTTTGGAAACTGGTTTCAGAGATCCTTGTTTTAAAACACGGTTTAACTACTTACTTTATGCAGCACAATGGATAACACAGAAAATCTCATTCTTTTAAAAAGTTTCAAGGAAATCGGAGGAGTTTATTAATGGACAGCGAAATCACACAAACGTCATCAAAGTATTGCGTTCATATTTTACATTGGAATACCTATAATTCATAGTTTATTGGATGATTACATGACCTGATTTTGAGCTTAATGCCTTCATGGAGTCAATGATTTAGGACCCTCCATGCGAAATTTTGAGATTAGTATTAGCGCACAATGTGCTATCTTGCACAGTGGCGTACTGAGAAGTATTCATGTCGTACAAGAAGTCACATTCAGTTAACAGCCTGACTTACTGTTTTTTATTTGAGTCTTTGCTACAAATAGTTTCAGCACCGATGACTGTACTGCGTGAATGTAAGTTACTGATAGACTTTGTGTAATGTTGCTGCCAAAGGAAATGAACTCACCTGTAAAACCATGACCTCATATATTCTCAGGAGTAAGTCCGTACATTTTTATTTTAAGATTGCCAGCAGTTGGTGAATGAAGGGAAAGTAACAGCACAAGTCCTCATCACTACAAAGTGAATAGGAAATGTTTGGTCAAGTGTTTTGAAGGGTTAGGCTCAGGTACTGCTGCTTGCCAGTAAAACATGTTCTCATTGGTTGTTGAGCAGCGAACACACAAAGGATATACAACGTAAACGTTGTCCCGCGACAGAAATTCAAGAACAGTGATGTAGTTTTCTAATTCGGTCGATGTGACTTTATTTGACATCCGGGTCATGAACCACACTCTTTCTGCTGCTCCGTCTGGCACCCCCCTCCCCATCTCCATGATTTGTCGACCCGATTGTGTCGCTTGGCTTTTCTTAACGTCTTACCATAAAATCATCTGTTCCTGCCAAAACGAGCCACCGAGTGACTTATGCTGGTAGGGAGGCCGATCCGATCCCGGACACAAGCTCGTTTAGTGGCCCACACGAATCGAGGGGGCGGAGGGTTGGAAAGGTCCATTCAATTATTCCCATGCTTCTTATTCTGGGCAGCAAGCAGCATGGTGTCTACAGTTTCCCAGGCCCCTCCTAAAAAAAATGACACATTCGCAGACCAGATGCTTCAGACAGCCAGCACAGAGCCGTGATTATTAGCAGGGCTCTCTTTTTTGTCTCGGAGGAGGCGGGCTATTTTTAAACCATGGTTAAAGTTTGAATATCCCTTCCACCCACCGCCGCTGCCAGATACTGCAGGCTTCCAAGCTTATTCGAGGGGAGTCGGGTAGAGCGGGGGTTGAGTGGGCACAGAGACAGCACTGTGTCATTACTGGCAATGGCAGATTTACTTACCCCCGGTGACCGTACCCCCGACGGCCAAATTCACAATTGAAGAGTGATTGAGAATCATGCACCACAGTTTTTTTTCCTTCTTTCCCTTCTTTTTGGCTGGCAGTGATTGCACGTGGCATTCCAAGAAGCTCGTCTATTTCCCATACATTCCTAGATGGTGAAGCAGGGGGGTTCTCGAGCAGAATGAGGGCTGTCAAAGTGAAGAACGGCAACGTCTTTTAGTGGAGACCGGACAAAAGAACGTACTACGCAAGGAGTCGCCGTCGGCATCGCTTGAACTGACTCTGAACCGTGACAGACATGTGAAGTGAAGCAAAACGGCGAGATTGTGCACTCCGCTTCTGCTTTTCTACTTACGAGAGGCTCGGCGTCATGAAAACAAATGATGCCTTACCTTTCACGCATGGTGTGGGGAATACTTTTGGAAAAAAAAAATGTCGTGAGCAACAATATAATACGTGATCTCGGTACTTTACATTTGGCAGTAAACGTACTCAAAGTTCTCCTTTTAAATCCTCTGAGCCTCCTGGGCTTCCTGAGCAGTGGGTGGAGTCGCAGGGATTTTGTTGTAGGGTCAGACAAAGTGGCATCACAGTGCAATGTCTATGAATAGCTGCCTCTAAAAATAACTAATTTTTTCACGACTCAAAACAAGATCATTGATTAATCAGAGGGCAGACCACTCTTCCTTAATTCCCTCCAGACTTGACATATTTGACCGGCGCTATTGAAAAATATGATTCTAAACATACAATCCAATGCAAAGAGAGGGCTTCCTAATCTGCTTTTGTTTATATGAATGCAACAAAATGAAACAAAACAGTATTTCGCCTAGTTTATTTGCAATGACGGCAAAGGGCTAAATAATGTGGGAGCAACGTAGAGTAATAAGATCCCACATAAACGAAGCAGTTCCCAGATTCAGATCTAAATTGCTGCCAATATGAATCAGATCAGAATCCTTTATTTTAATGTGAGAATATTTGACCATGCAAACATAGCAAATGTAATTCCAATGGGATTTGATCCAAAATTTGGAGGTGAGATGGAGGTTTTGCCAGCATAAAAGGTAACCAGAAACTGTTTTACCTAATGTTAGGGGTGCACCCATCGATCATCTGGGGATTGTAATCAGCGCTGATTTTCTCAATTTCGAAGGATTGATGATTGGGTAATCTGTGATTGGGTGATCTTTCCACATATCTTATCGGCCCCTATAGACATTTGAAAGCCATCCTGTCCTCTTCTGCTGTGAGATTACAAATACGATTTTTCATTGATCAACCTGGAAAATTTTGATCTGTACACCCCTACTTCATTTTCAGCATTGTGAAGTCGTGGTTACCAAGTCTTTTGACGTCGGTCTTTGTCTTGCGCCTACCTTCTCCAATATTCTATGTTATATGTTAGCCCATTGAAAATGCTAAATCAGTGGTCCCCAAACTTTTTCCTGTGAGGGCCATATAACTTTTCGCTTCTGTGATGGGTGTGCCGGGGTCAGTTTGTAACAGCAAAAGTGTGACTGCAAGAGTACCTAGACGTAAAAATGTATTGTTTCCCAGAAACCCACACAAAATCAAGTAACCTTTTTTGATTCACTTGCGGTATTAAAGACGTCTTTCTTCTCGGGACACACCACCTCCGCGACAGCATTCATGCATTTCTTGACAAACTCTCCTTTCCGCTGCTTGCTATCAGTTGAGCAAACCGAAAGCTAGCCCGAACAGATGGCTGGTTCAGCTGAGATTGGCGTACACATGTATTTTGCTGAGCCAACGTTCCTCTTTTTAGCGTTGACAGTTTGTCTGCTCTCATTTGCCCATGCAAAAAAATCGTACTTGTTGTCGTGACGGGATTCATAGTGTCTCCGCAGATTGTATTCTTTGAATACCGCCACCGGCAGATGAGACAGACACTCTTTTCTTTGCATTGGAAAAAAAAATCGTTTCTCCTTTGGGTTAAATTCCCTGTATTCCGAATATTTTTTTTCTCTTACCTCACCTTTTCGCCATGATTATGTTCTCTTTGAGAGGGACGGGTTTAGGATTTTTTTTTTCTGGGGTTGCCAGATAACGGCACAGACCGCAGAAGGATGGACCAAATGTCACGTTATATGTGTTTATGAAATTGTTACTAGCTAATAGTTAATCATGAAAATAGTTCATAACTAAGGAATATTTTATTGCAAAAGCCAAATTTTATGATAAAATACAAATATATATCGATGAAAAATAAATCAAAAGACTCTCTGGTATTGTTCAGGGGGGCCGGACCAAATGTGGAGGCGGGCAGGATCCGGCCCGCGGGCTGTATATTGGTGAACAATGTAAATTGTCCATTGGCGTGAATGAGAAAGGTTCTACTGTGATTGTGACTCTGCGATTGGCTGGGGGCCAGTAGGGGTTGTACTTTCGCCCAAAGTCAGCTGGAAGCCTTTCCAGCTCACTGACGACCCTTATAGAACCAAGTGGGTAGTTCCATCATTTCCCTCAAACAATTAGAAAATAGAAAGTATACCTAGCTGCCTGCACCTAGCCATCAATGGATTCCAACATTAGACAGAGGCCAAAAGTTGCATGGCATAAGTCTATAAATCATTGTAAAACTTTTTCTTGAAGAACATATCACATAACCATACATATACTCAGACCTATCTTACATAATCTTTACATGGAAATATGACACTGTGAGGTACCATTTCTGCCCCACTAATGTCACCTTTCAAAATGAAACCCATCTGTTGTTGTTGGCGTTACCCAAACATCATCCTGTATACGAACATAGCATCACGTCTGATCTTTTTTGGAAACAGGTCCAAACAACAAATCCTCAAGGAATTCACACAGACTCTTACAAAGAGTCACAGAAATGAAGCCAACTTTTGACAATGTGGGAGTGAGGCAACTTTTTACATTCTCATATTCAGGACACAAATCATAAGCGGAGGCAGTCGTAGGCTCTCAGCCCAGCGCTGCTATCAGTCCTCAAAAGGTTTTGGACAAGATGGATGAAAAATATGATTATCACTGTCACTATATCTGGTGCAACTTCATAAAGTTCTCCATAGGCCGCATCTCGCAAAAACACAGCTATACGTTATGCTGATTTAAATTTTTTTTTTTTTTTGCATGCACATGTAAGCGATAAACTTGACTCGCTCACATCGCTATTGCGGTGGCCGTCAGCCAAACAACTTGTAAGAATTCCTTCTTCTCCTCAGACTTCCGCAGGCGCCAGCCGCCGCTGTACTGGAAATGACTTCGCCAAGGGGAGTAGTGGGGAGAGAGAGAGAGAGAGAGAAAGAGAAAGCGAGAGAGGCTATTTTAGAAAGGCTGCCCAAAAAATATTTCATAAATAATGGCAGGAATGAGTGGTGCATAGGTCAGTGTGAGTTTATGAGTCACCGATGATGTCTTGAGTTTGACGGCTTGGAAAATGTGGAAGCGATGAGAAGAGCGCGTTTGTGCATTCATTGTTCTGCGAGGAGGCGAAATGGAAAGGACATGAATCTTTCTCTCACCATTTTCCTCTGCTCTGTCACTCTCTCACCCCCTGCCACCATTCCAGGAGAGGAGGGTCTCCCGAGTCTGTCAGGAATGTGGACTTCTCGGTCCCTTGGGGGACGTTGGTCGGGGTCTTGACCCTTCTCCTGTATCCCCGGAGCCGATCAGCTAACTAAGTTAGCATGAGATAACTCAACGCTCCCACCAGCCCTTCAGCCCACTCCATGAAGCCTCTCTAAGGTCCCTTCGTTGTTGTTTCCCCTCACTGCGGCCTCGTACGAGACAGGAACTTCATTAGAGGCCGGAGAACATCCATCATGCTAACTGTCTCATTTTTGCCCGTGGCAAAATTTGTCTTTCGACCCTTTGACGTCCTCTGACTCTGCACCCAGACGGATGACTTGTTCTTTACCCCCTTTGTGGCTCACTAATGCCTGTGCCTGCTGGTCAATGCTACCATTCATCAGTTTGACCCAATCAGACAATATCATCTTTGTGGCTAATGATGACTTTGATAACTTGAAAAGGGGCATATTATGGAAAAGTGACTTTTAATTGCCTCTATACAAATAATTGTGTCTCGGGAGCGTCTGCCCATCCATCAAATGATCAAATGAAGGAGTTCCTACCTTGGTAAACCAACAAGTATAAATCTTTTGTCAACTGCAAAAGTCAGAAAATGTGCCCAGGTCCGTTTCTTCAAAGGGTCAGGATCATTAACAGGCTTCTGCAAAGCTTGCTGAAGATCACTAGAGTCAGTTTTGTTGGAGGAGGGAGACATCGAAAACAGGCTGGATAGGGCCTCTCGAGGACCAGACCTGGACACCCCTGCTTTAATCAGATTTTGGCCTGACTTTTACATATGATCCAGGCTACCTTAAACAAAACCACGGCCAACGCAACCATGACTTGGCAACTATCCCGACGAATCTTTTTATTCATTTATTCACTTTATTTTTGCAAGCTAACAACAAGGAACAGATATCATGTTCTAGCCAAAAGCGAAGCAGAGCAACGGTGCCGCGGCATGCAAGAAATCCGTCTTTGCAGCTTCATCTTCTGTCATCTCCTGTGTAACTGTCACATAAACATCAAGTTCAAAGTTGAATCCGTGATTCGGTATGATTTAAGGTACGATATATGGCTTCTATACTTCCCTGGGCAGAATATGTTTTTAACCAGGAATAACGCTCAGTAGTCATCCCGGTAACTCAAACTCATACTTGCTTTGGCCCATCCTGAAGTAAAGGGGACGAGGCCAGCAGTGGCTCTTTTGCGCGAGACTGAATCAGATCTCAAAACACAGAAGGTGTGAAGTGTGGTCTAATTCTGGACCCTTTGGGAATTTGGACCAAAACATTTCACATTTTAACAAGACACATTGCTACTATTTTACTTTGTGGAAGGATGGCACATAATGCAGAAAAGACATAATAAGTCTTCTATAAGCTCTGTTATCACCAGGCTCAGTCTTTCTCCTTTTAAAAAACTTGGGGCTCGTTCGGCGTCAGGGCCAGTACTAGTTGGTGCTTAACAAGTTCTTCTGAAGAACGTGTTTTGTGTTTCACCGCCAAAGAACCAAGTGGGAGGTATGTCATTGTAAAGCATCCAAACATCACTTTTTGCGTCAACGTTTGCCTGCGCTATTAAAAATAAGGCTAATAATAATAAATATGCACTGTAAGCATCTGCTAGGCAGTTTAACATGGCATCAATATTTGTTATTTAGTACATAACGGTGTCTGGGACATGCAATCCAATCTCAGGGCACATATAAATGCTTGTGTCTTTCTTAACCATTGTAGATGATCACGAGGCTGGCTGCGAATCGGAGATCGCATGTTATCTGGGCACATCCGCAATCGCTCTTCTGGTGGGACACAATTATGCCGGAGTTCACCGCTCAAGCTTTTGTGCAAAATGTCCTTGTGTCCAGGGAGTCATTCCTCTATACTGTGATTGCGATCGTCATGATA
This sequence comes from Hippocampus zosterae, assembly GCF_025434085.1. Taxonomy (NCBI): domain Eukaryota; kingdom Metazoa; phylum Chordata; class Actinopteri; order Syngnathiformes; family Syngnathidae; genus Hippocampus; species Hippocampus zosterae. Next base: position 13,827,527 of record NC_067465.1, read on the forward strand.
ACCCCCCGCCCCTTGCCGTAGTCGGTGACAGTCTGGCCCAACAAATAATTGGGCCTTCAGCACCAATTTCAAGCACCGGAGCTAAAGCTGGAGCCAATTTCGGTGGTGCAAAAAGAAAGAACTGGTGTGCATGTGCGCACTAACTAACACTAGCACAAGCATGGTTGAAAAGGGCCATCATTTCCATTCTCCCAAAGAATCCCAAAATATCTGATCCAAAACCAGCCACAGCTTTCAGAACCGCTATGTTGAGTTGCCGATTGCAGTACTTCGTACTTTGGAATCCGAGAAATTGCCAGGTCAGCTTTGGTCACTTCTTTGTCTGTTACCGCCAAAAATGGGCTACTGACAAAATTAAAAAAAAAAAAAAGTTTATGTCCCGGTTAGAGCGGGCCAATATGACCATATACAGGCGATAGAAAAGTGTATATCAAATGAATGGAGGCTATTCAGTTCCCACTCACATTTTAATACCTTACTATTTCCCAAGAAACACATTTATGCACTCCCTAGTGATCAAGCCAAGCCTATTTTCCAGATTTTATACAATGAAATGTCTTACAATAAATGGCACTAGCCAACAACACAAACAATGACAAATTACCGCGGTTGGTTGCCAGACAACATGTTTTTTTGGTCTCATTTCCGAATGGATTTTATTGCCAGTTGTTTAAAAGAAATATGGCTGCCGGTCTCCAAGCTGCCCGTGTGATCCGTCCCGTGACCTTCAGGTTATTTCTCACACTCGAAATTCTACGATGACCTCGAGCTGAAAGTGACTGTGATCGGCCTCCTGGGACCTGCCTCCTGTTTGTTGCGTATTTTCTCAAGCCTTTTCTTATTTCCCCGTGAGGTCGGCAACCCTGCAATTTTCTCCCACACGCCATCCACGGCGCTGCCCTGTCACTGGTCAGCCACCTCTTGTTCCCCTCCCATTGCCCGAGGTGCTACGTGAACTAGAGGCACACTTTGTCCCCTTGGTGGGAGAACTCAGAACACTGTGGAAATGCCTCCCCACCCCTCCCCCCTTCACAAAAAAAGACAAGAGGGGTTGAGGCAAGAGGAGTAAACATGAGGATTGGTTTAGTGGAGGAAACATGGAGATTATAGGGGAATTTAAAAAAAATGTGTCACTTCAGAGAAAATGTTTAGCACACAGGTTGCGACTTTTGGATAGCTGCGAGCGAGGTCGGAGTTATTGGAAGGTCAAAGTTTGAATGCGCCACTTGAAATCAAAGCCACATCTCTGAACTTCTAACCTAAGATCTGGATTCTGTTAAGTTGTGCCACCCTTTTGCTTGCCTCAGTCCATGTGTACCACATTAAATGCAAAACACAAAACAGTTTTTATATTCTGGGACCCCCCCCAAAAAACAAAGGAAATGGAGGTCCGACTTTGCTTATGCCCAGAACTTTTTTTTCTCGCTTGAGATGTTTATTGCTTGTCTTTTAACATTGTTATCAACCTTGTCTTTTTATAATTCCCACATAAACACACTATATCGAATTTCATGGTAGGCGAGACTAGAATAGTAACCACAGGCAGATAAACCCTTATGAGCTTTACCGACATGCTGACGTAGAAAACTAAAACCAAGGTGACGCGGTTCTTCATAATCATTCCGTAACATCTGGTTGTTTACACGATTCTCCTATTTTTTTCATGGGTCTCCTCTGGCACTGTTTAAAATATTTTTGGTTTGTGACAGGAACATCGTAAGAGGTTTTGAGGATGTAATCGATCGTGCGAGGGACTTGTTTGCACAGCGGTGTACATTTAGCGCCTTTTTGTTTTTCAATGAATGGTTTTAGATTCAGGGCGGCACAGTGGTCAACTGGTTAGCGCGTCGGCCTCACAGTGCAGAGGTGCTGGGTTCGATTCCGGCTCCAGTCTTCCTGTGTGGAGTTTGCATGTTCTCCCCGTGCCTGCGTGGGTTTTCTCCGGGTACTCCGGTTTCCTCCCACATTCCAAAAACACACATGGCAGGTTGATTGGGCACTTCAAATTGTCCGGAAGTGTGATTGTGAGTGCGAATGGTTGTTCGTCTATGTGTGTCCTGCAATTGGCTCGCCCGCGACCCTCGTGAAGATAAGTGGATTAGAAAATGAATGGATGGATTTAGAGTCATAGACGAGAAGGGACATGTTTCGAATGCAGGTTGTGACGTTTCTTTAGTCACAGCTGAAATTGGCATTATTCGAAGGTCAAAGTTTGAACAGGGCACTTCAAATCAAGGAGACTTTTATGAACTTCGAACCAGAAATCTGGATTTGGTTATGTAGTGCCACCATTGCTCTGGCCTTGGCCCATTTGTGCCACCTTCAATGCAAGACCACAAAACATTGGCTACTTTCATTACTTCTTATTTCCATTCCGGGACCCCCATGAGCAAAGGAAATGGAGTTCCTACCTTGTTTAAATCCAAAAAGTTCCTTGGCTCGAGCCGTTTATTGCTTGTCTTTTAAATGAACCAGCGGCCTGGCGATGGGCATTACTCATGAGTCCTAAAAAGTTGCCAAGTTTCTGCTTGGAGAGTCATTAAGGTGTTTTAACTCACCCATTCAGACTACGTTGCCTTCCGTGACTAACGTTCTTTTTGTTGTTGTTGTGAAATATTGCCATGGTGATTGGCGGCGAGTGTTCATTCTTGTCATCCATCCTTGTAGGCATCTTTCAGCACCTTTCATATTATGCATTCAAATGTCACCTTCACGTGTTGCCTTCCAGGCCTGCTCTATTTCAATGGGATGCCTGAAATTTACACAATGGGAAAGTGAAGTTAACCTTTGCCAACAAGCTCGAGTGTTTGACCGCTTATGTTTCCACCATTGTATGGTGGCAGAGGTGAAGTTTGCCCTTGTTTATTGTCACTTGGGAGTGAGCGGGGGTTGGGGAGTAAAGCGCCACTGAGCTGTTGTGAAAGTTGAGACGGTGACGCTCTACTTTCAATCAATGTCATGTTTGTTTTACAAGCACAAAATTCCACTTCTGCATTTGACCCGTCACGGTAATAAACACAAGGCCACCTCAACAATGAATGCAGGTGTGATATATCGTACAGTAGGTGACCTTGTGCTTAATCATAAAATCTGCTGCATCGTCCCCTGAAGGGAAAATAAATGCTTCCCTCAAATAAACACATTTTTTCCATCAGTGACTCAGTTATTCACTCACTGACATTAATTCAGAGTCTTACTTGAACTCTGTCGCGAATCATAAAGCAAAAGGACCAAAGCGCATAAGTAACCTCTCAGATGATGTATTTTAAACTGGTATAAAATTCAATTTGAGCTGCATGGACTTCAATGCAGGAAAATTAGACAACAATTGTATTTTCAAAAACTGGAAAAATTCATGAAAGCTGCAGCGATCTAATAGCTTGTTATTCGGATGTTCAGCTGAGAATGGAATTGAATACTCAAGTATTTGGATAAAAATAAATTCAAGATGGGGCGGCCCGGTAGTCCAGTGGTTAGCACGTCGACTTCACAGTGCAGAGTTACCGGCCGGTTTCAATTCCAGCTCCGGCCTCCCTGTGTGGAGTTTGCATGTTCTCCCCGGGCCTGCGTGGGTTTTCTCCGGGTATTCCGGTTTCCTCCCACATTCCAAAAAACATTCATGGCAGGCTGATTGAACACTCTAAATTGTCCCTAGGTATGAGTGTGGCTGTGGATGGTTGTTTGTCTCTGTGTGCCCTGCGATTGGCTGGGCGACCAATTCGGGGTGTCCCCTGCCTATTGCCCGAAGACAGCTGGGATAGGTTCCAGCTCCCCCCGCGACCCTCGTGAGGATAAAGCGGTTCGGAAGATGAACGAATGAATGAATGAATAAATACAAGATTCAGGAATACAAAAACTAACTAAATAACATTTCCACGTACAAAGGAACAGCCAACTGGTTTTTAGATCCTGGGCATTTTATACTTACATTTAAACTGTACATCGTGGGACATTATTTTCCTGTTAGCCTCTCCTTTCACTTGATCTCCTTCTGGCCATTTGGCATAACTAACAGCAAGGTTGTGATATGCATGGTCACTTCAGAATCGCATCAAACGTGCGACTCTCCGCATCGGCGCACCTTGGTGATGCCTTTACTCTGCAAGACTTTGAATGTGAGGAGGGCCATATACGATTTGCGTGACACCAGACCTCCGTGACCTCGGTGTCACAGGTGTGAATGCAAAAGTGACAATGTGGATAATTGCCTGTTACACATAGCGAAGCGCTGACAGAGCCCAATGACTAAAGCACAAGTGGGCTAGTGGGGGCTATAACATGTCAAGAAGCGCTCAACAATGGCCACACTGAGCTAATGGAGATGCTCGCTTGACCTAAAGTGTGTAGAAACAGCTTTCAAAACAACACTGTCAATCACGGCGCACATGCGCGCACACACACGCACACGTCACACACGAGTGCTCGCAAAGGGACAGACAGGCATGCACTCGCATGCGCACTCATGATTACTGCGCACACCTGGGGTCGAATCTCTGCTCATTATGCTGATTTTCTTGTAAAATGTAAGCTTCCATTTGCATGGTCGATGCAAATAGTCAGGCAATAGATATATTCATATTTAAGATATTTGTCAGTTTAGTGTGTTTTATTGGCATTAATTTAAATGACTTTTAACGTGATTACATTTTTTCTCGCGAGATTAACGTCACGGCAGATTTTAAATTGCTCTATAAATAAACCGGAAACAAAACAAAAAGCGCTCTGCAGAAGTCCATGCCCATGTGTGTTTTACCAGCCACGGCAGCGCGAGACACCTAAAACGGATACTGAAAGAGTTAATGAATGGAAAGTTTACTTTTAAAAAGTTGCCAGATTGTTCCACTGACAAGTCCAAGGTTACCTGTATGTTTTGCAGTCGTAAACTGAGCTATCATCATAGCACGTCGAGTCTGAAATACCACTTAATGGCCACTTAAAGTGTTCCGTGTCCATATAAATAAAGGGGGTGGAGCTTCTCTGTGTTCGACTGACAGTGACTGTGAGCTGAGGCACGTCGAGAGTTCGTCGAGATGAGGATTTTTTTTTTTTTATTGTGTGTGTGTGTATATGTGTATATATTTGTCTGCCGTCGATAGAGATGACAAAGGACACAATATGTGTATTTTCTCACAATATAAAACAGGTGGCTTGATAGTAAAGTAAACATTGACTGTGGCATACTTTTATGAAAATCCTCATCGTCCATCAACCCATCCTTCCTTCAACTTAGGCAGCACTTCAGGACTACACTGTGTGATTGTGAGACATGGACCGCATGTTGATAGCTTCAAGGAGCAATCAAGTATGTGCTGCTTATGAGAAACCAAACAGCGGTTGCTCATGCTAATCGTCATAGCCAATGAAACTCAATGGGGTTGTACTCGTGAGGGGTTTGGGTGATTCTCAATAATAGCGCTTCTGCAATGTAGACTGGCACTCGTTGCTTGAATGTGGCCATGGATCTTCACCTAGCCTAGCTCATCATGCAGCACCTCAGTGTCGGGACAGTTACGTAAATTATGTTCACCTCAGTCATTGACACATTTCACACTTGATGGGTGGGCAGGAACTCCAGAGACCCATTTTTGTGACATAGACTATGTAGAACAATAAAAAGTCAATTTTCGTAAGAAATCCTGATGATTTAGCAAGTGCTGTCATGTCAGTTGGATATCCAACTTTGTTGTCGCAGACTGAGTTTAGCATGCGAAAAAGCTATTGCCGCTTCCGTCGTGCATATATTATCTGCCCTGGAGTCTGTTTTCAGCATCATCTGTGGATGAGAGTTACACCAGCGAAACAACCCGTCTGCTTTAATTACAAAGCCAGGTTTCCTCCAACAGGTATGGAGTGTTCTCACGGGGTCGCGCACCTCCTCCTGAGAGGGAGGAACCCGCTCCACTTTATAATTGCAATAAAAGGTGACATGGCTCCCTGGGCTTGTGCGAGGCTCCACGGTGAAACGTGTTACACGGTAGTCATGTTTGTTTGGATTGTCGTCTCTGCAGTTCGACTCTCATGGCCACAACGTTGAGTGACACCTGTGCTATGCTACTCTATTCTATCAACGTCATGTTGTGTTTTACAAGCACACGTTTCCAACTCTGCCTGTAACCCATTGCGGTACTAAACACAAGGGCGCTTTTACAATGAGTGCACGTGTGCTATTAAGTCTGTAACCCTAAATTTATCTCTGTTGGATAACATGAACCTGCAACAGTGTGAAACGCACACACACCAATATTTGCCCTTTTTGGAATTTTTAGCGGAGGCCGATAACTGGTCAACAGCAAATTGTAAGCAGAATGGGTTTTATGTGTGAAATGTGTGAAATGTATTTCCTTTTTTTTGTAGCACTACAGGTTTTTAAGATATTTAATTTATATATATATAATTTATATATATATATATGAAATACATTTCACACATTTCACACATATATATAAAAGTAGATGTATCGTCCATCTAAATAAATCGGATTTTCCAATCCGCTTTATCCTCACGAGGGTCGCGGGTGTGCTGGAGCCTATCCCAGGTATCATTGGACAGCAAGCGGACTACAACCTGAATTGGTCGGAAGCCAATCGCAGGGCACACATACACAAACAACCATGCGCGCGCACAATCACACCTTAGGACAATTTAGAGTTTTTCATTGTCTTGCCATGTATGTTATTGGAATGTGGCAGGAATCTGGAGTACCCGGAAAAAACTCGGGCAGGCGCGGGAAGAACATGCAAACTCTAAACAGGAACCCTGCACCTCTGAACTGTTAGGCCACCCTCGATGTACAGTGATTCCTTGCTTATCATGATTAATGGGGACCAGAACCCCCCCGCGAAAGAGGAAAATCCGTAAGTCGGAACCGATGGATGTACAAGTACAAGTATATATACTGTATACTGTATATACTGTATATAAGATGTATAGGTTAGTTTAGTGGATAAATAAACTACAGTCAACATAATAATAATATATATAATAATAATAATAAATATGCATATAGTACTGTATATTTGGTCTATGTGACTTGCAGTGGTTTTGCTCACTTTCGCTGCCTCTCGCGGACCTTTTTGCGGCATTTTCGCGATTTGTTTGTTTGTTTGTTTGTTTGTTTTTGTGATGATGAATATTTTTGAAAAATCTGCAATGCACTGAATCCGCAATGAGTGAATCGCGAAGTAGCGAGGGATCACTGTATAGGCGACTTTAAAAATGTATTTTATTTTGTCCAACCACATGACAAAAATAAAATGAGAAACAAGTAACTTCAACAAAAACTTTTTTCAGTGCAGTACACCTTTTACCTTGTGTTGTAATTTAAAGATTTGACGGTTCAGAAATAAAAACCCTCCTACTTGCTGAACCTTAGCTTTGCTTCATAAATATGACTAAATATCTTACTATATTACTTTTTAGAATTTTATCATAATTATGAAAACCTGAAGGGCGGCCCGGTAGTCCAGTGGTTAGCACGTCGGCTTCACAGTGCAGAGGTACTGGGTTCGATTCCAGCTCCGGCCTCCCTGTGTGGAGTTTGCATGTTCTCCCCGGGCCTGCGTGGGTTTTCTCCGGGTGCTCCGGTTTCCTCCCACATTCCAAAAACATGCGTGGGAGGCTGTTTGAGCACTCTAAATTGTCCCTAGGTGTGAGTGTGAGCGTGGATGGTTGTTCGTCTCTGTGTGCCCTGTGATTGGCTGGCAACCGATTCAGGGTGTCCCCCGCCTACTGCCCGAAGACAGCTGGGATAGGCTCCAGCACCCCCCGCGACCCTCGTGAGGATCAAGCGGCTCGGAAGATGAATGAATGAATGAATGAATGAAAACCTGATGTGCTCAAGAAACAAAAAAGAGCTGAGTTGGAATCAGTGCTCCCCCAAAATCTTTTCTTAAAATTAGGAAACAATTGTCGGCCGGTGCTATCAAACAGCTGCTGGCCAATCAGCTAGTAAAGGCAACCGTTATTTTATATTTTTCGATTTCTTCTACTACTCCTCCTCCTCCTATTACTTTCATTTTTTCTCCCATCAATTTGGATGAACCAGAACAACTTCTACTTACGGTAATTCCTTGCATTTGGTTTATGGTAGACCGGAGCAAGTGTAAAAGTGGACGACACTTAGATCCACCACAAACTAAAAAATTGCTGCCAATCCTAACACAATCTGCTAACTGGCAAATACTGGCTACTGACTGTGCTTCCACGATGGGGCGGCTTTTCTTTTTTTCTTTTTTTTTTTTCCTTTTTGCTGTAAACAAGATCACTATCTGGCATGTTTATGCTGTAATTTGGTGGCCAATTGTAAGGAGATTGCGCAGATTGATCAGGTGCAGCCTGTGGGAGGTAAATGTCTTTTTTTTCTTCTTTTATTGAAGCACTCGGATTACCTTCAATATACAAGCGGCGTGTATGCCCGCCTCAGACACCATCTCGCTCGCCCTTGTAACTCATTGTCACTAGTGCACCTCAGTCAGACCGCATGTGTGCCCATAAACTCTCTGTAAATGTATTTTTGTCACATATTTAAGAAAGTCATAAGAGTATTTATAGAGGATCTGCGGTCAGGAGGCGGAGGAGGGAGCTTGATGCACTCGTACCATGGAAGGGAGCGTGAAACATCTTGTTTTCATTACTCGGACTGGGGGGAGGAGGATGGCTGTAGCAGCCTTAATGTGTGTTTTTGTCTGAATGGTTCGGAGTGTGTGTGTGTGTGTGTGTGTGTGTGTGTGTGTGTGCATGCGCGTTGCATGTAATTGTCCACAGGGCGACTCATGCCGTTAACCCTGTGCGGTGCCGAGTGAGAAAAGCGAGTAAAGAGCTGATGACATCCAGATGACACGAGAAAACAATGCGGTCTGCTGACATGACATCGCTAAGCGCCTATTTTGCCCGCGTCGTGACAAGGTTGTGCTCTGTTGCGGCATGTTGCGTCGCCTTCAGACTGCGACACAGCGTGGTCGACCAACATAAAGGGGGGGAGACTGCATGCATTGCCTGACCTCGAAGTGACCTTCCCACTGTCACGACAAAATTGCTGAGCCATCGTTAAGTCCGGTTACGGTGGCGATTGTACTGTACATTTATTTGAATTGGAGGGTGGTGGTGGTGGTGGGGGCGGGGGGCTCTTGCAAGTCACTTTTATGGGAGGCTAACCGGCCAGTGACTCCTCCTGGTGGGTTGGGGGGGATGTACAGAACACATGAGAACTACTGGAAAGTTCTGTGAACTCTCAGTGTGAAAGATTATTACATTTGGAGACATGGTGTCGCATAGAGTGTAAGCTCTAAAGTTGAAAGCCCTGTCAGACAAACATTTAAGCTAGGTAAAGTAATATTTTGGATTTTTGGAGAGGACTTGCACTGAAAAATGTCCCCCATCACTCTAATAGACTATTCATGTTGCAGTACATGATCAAAGATTATTGGGACACTGATTGATACACGCACACACACACACACACACACACACACACACGCACACACACACACACACACACACACACGCACACACACACGCACACACACACACACACACACACACACACACACACACACACACACACACACACACACACACACACACACACTCAAGTTTTTAAAAAAAGCATGCGGTGTACTCAAGGTGACTAACACAGCGCACCACACATATAACTAAATGTCCAACATTCTTCTCCCCTGATGATGATGTTTGTCATAGTACCAAGGCTGACCTTGAAGTGGCAGCATGATGCCACAAGGCATCCGCACTGAAAAAATAAAGGAGAACAGAGATGAAACAAAAAAGGAAAAAAAAGTATAAGCTAGGCTAATGGTTAGCTTATCTGTTCACAACATTGCAAACTCTTCTCTATTATGTTTTTACTGGAGTGAGTGAGTTGTGAAAAATGTCACACGAACATTCAACAAGCTGCTCTTCTAAAGAATAGGGCCTTTTTTGTCTGCTTAAGAAGAGCCACTGTAGCATGTGCACATTCGTGCACCATATGTCATCAGAGTTAAGGGTGTGTATTCAACTGTTTTTACACTTGCATGACAATCAAGAATGTGAAAATGTTTTTTTGAATCCACTAGTTTGCCCCTGAAACAGATTTTTTTTAAGTGGCATTATTACCTATGGGAAGAAAACAAACGTTACAAACATTTAAGAATGCTCACTTCTGAAAGAAAAGCACTGTTTGTTTGTTTTGTCTGTTCATTTGTATTCTTTCTGTCTAATTTAATGGGTTTTTTAAAATTGAAAAGTAAAAGAAAAATGGTCGTTCAAAAATAGAATTTTTTTTAAGTGACCCCAGACTTTTGATGACAGTTTAAATTCAAGCTCAGTGTGATTCCTGGAACAAATTGTGCTCAACCTTAGAGGTTACGGTGACAAAAAAACAAAACCGTTGATCACCTGTTTGTGTTCCTCTTCTGTTTCTCACATCGCTGCAGATAACGCAGCTCCATCCACTTCCTATAGGCTTTCACCTTATCATGTTCACACGTGTGTTTTCGCAACTCATATCTATTCATGCCGCCCTATTTGCCAAACAAAAAAAAAGACAAAAACAAATGAATGCCTTCCTGAAAATATTTTCATAATTTAAGCACAATATTGACTGCCCATCACTGACATTGATGTCACAGATAACAAACTTCATGTACTTTTGTTCAAACAGAAAGCCTCAATTATTATCACAAGATATTTGGGAGGTAGGGAAAGAGCGGGTGGGGGGGATTCTGTATAAATGACAAACCTGATTAATCCGAATAGCTGTATTCACTTTGCTCCCGTGGCTCCAAAAGTGGTCCCATTTGTGTTTGCTGTCCTGCGAGGGCTCTTTGAACACAGCAGCAAAACACAAGTGTGTGCGTGCGTGTGTGTGTGTGAGTAGTGGAAGTGTCGGAAACAGGTGCTCCCCCCCCGTTTGATAGTCTTTATAAGAAACAGACGGTAAGTGCTGGGTGTGTCCATAAACACAGCCTGCACAGGCCTGTGGAGACCACTACATGTCAGCTCCCCCGCTCTGTGGTGCACCATGAAGGGTCTCTGTACTTTGAGTTTGCGGCACGCCGTCGTGTTGAGTGATCTACATCTGCGCGGTACACAATAATCATTTAAAACACATTTTGGGGAATCAACTCCAGTTAACGTCCGACAACAGTAAGCACGCAAAAAACATTGCTTTTTTGCGATATCGGTAACACAGAATGGCTTGTAATTAGCTATCGAAGAGTGACAGGGAAACCTACACAAAGGATAACCTAGCATGATCTAGAAAGCGGGCAATTCTAAATATAGAGAAACTTTCAGAGGAAGACTTAAAATAAACAGATGCGACCCTTATATTATGGATTCAGTGAATTAATTTCTACAATGATTCAGAGTGCTCAATTCACGTTATTGTCTGATTTATGAATGAAAGACAATACGATCCACCAGCGGTGCACAGAAAAAGTCTGTCTGCACCTTGATGGAAATCACCTGTGCCACAACTTAAATCTGATTTCTTTGGTCTTAAATTCATTTGTTTGTAAATTCATTTAAATGTCATTTATGTGCAGCACATTGAAAAATGCGTGCCAAAGAATATCATTTTATCGTAGCTGTAACCCATTATTGAATTCCTTATCGGGTCACACGACTCTACTTGTTCTTGTGAAACATTAAGTTAAAAAAAAAAACAATCCAGTGCGAGCTATTAGAGGCAGCAGCATAGTACAGATGTTGTCTGTCAACACAACATCCAGTGGAGTGAGACATCAAGGTCCAATATGTGCCCCCTCTAACTGCCCCCCCACCCACATCCCCAGCAAAGGATTCGATGCTACCACTTTACTGACATTTGTGACCTCTGCCCCAAATGACGCTGGCACAATAAAAATAAATCGGGCGCGATGATGTGTTAATCTGCTTCGACAAAGCATCTCGCCGGCCAATTAACATGTCATATTTTATCACCAAAGTGACACCTGTTTATAATAGCGGGCCTGGAAGGACTTATGTGGCTGTTTTTCTTGCCTGCGCGCCAAAGGAGCGGCGGGGTGGGCTGCTTCATGTGGCCTTGCATTTCACCACCAATGCAATGCCGATGCTTCAATGAGTGTAAGGAGTGTCGTGCTGTTTTTACAGGAAAAATGAATTCACTCAAACACAAAAATTGGAAGAGCAGCACGGTGGCCTGATGGTTTGCATGTCAATTGGTGGTTCTGGGTTTAAATCTCAGGTTGGACCTTCCTGGGTGGAGCTGGTGTGCTCCTCCGATGCTAAGATTGCTTTTTTGAGCACAACCGCCCCCGCGCCCAACCTTACAAAACATGCACGTGAAGTGTGAATTGTTTGTCTCTACAGTGATCAAGCCTTGATGCCAAAACCTGTGATTAACTAACATATTTTTTTTTTTTATAATTGTCGATAGATGCCTATAATGGATACCATTCACGACTTTTGTCTCAATGAAGCTACTCAACTCACTCCCCCATGGTTCCTTGGCTCCAAGATGCAGCACAATTTGTTTCGGTTCACTGTATATGCCCCTAGATTGGCAGCCAATATGTTCTGCTTGGGATCCCCAAAAACAATTTGTATCGATTTGTTATACTGTACTGTATCATTTAAAAACTACAAACCTACCGTACATACGGAAACCAATCAAACAAACATATTAAACCAATTATTTATCCTTATCTTAGCTTTGAATCAACTAAACACTGACATAATTGTGAAGTATCACCTTGTATGTCGTATGGCAGGTGCGTCAAACTCATTCTTGTTGCGGGCCACATTATAATTACCGTTTCCCTTGGAAGGCCTTGAGAACAGAAACTGTAGAAAGAAGTCAAGTATAAAGTTCAATTCAAGTTTTGTTTGATTAATTGTATTGAGGGGATTGGTAACAAGAAAATGATAACATTATGTCACTGATTTATTACATATGAAAATGTTAAATTTTTGTACAGATTTTTAGCAATTATCATGGAAGTTGTCGTCTTGGATTTGCTTTTGCGGGCCGCTTAAAATGATGTGGCAGGCCACATCTGGCCCGCAGGCCTTGTGTTTGGCAAAGGTGCTCTTTGGCATTTGTTTGCATTATTGTTATCAGATTCATGATTTAACAATTTGTGTTTTCGTTACTTGTTTGGTAGACTTTGGTTAAGTTTAAAAGAAGGACAGTCTTTCAAAATAATTTATGATTCATTTACCTTTATTTTACCGCAAGTCGAACAGATACAACCAAAGTACTGATGAAGAATCAATCAAATTTATTGTTTATTGCAATGCAGATTCATGTGGCACTTGTTTGTTAAAAACATGGAATGAGGACCTTGAAATAAAAAAAAATCTCATATTAAATCATAATCACAACTTGGAGGGAACTTTTTAATTTGATTCTTCAAACTCAATCAGTCCTTGTTGTTGGTCCAACGTTGTTCTTCTTGTAGAACGCCAGTGGGATTGCGTTCAATACTCGATTACCACATATTTTACAATCACGCTAAAACCTTCCAGTCGTGCATTCGCGAGACGTTTAGCCGAGTGAATTAAGTGCTACGAGTATGCTTCATTTATCAGCGCTTTTTGGCCGCACATCTGCACGCTAACCCGCCTGCCGCCACCAACATCACCGAGCGCCAATAAACACGGGGAGGCCGCGTGCGAGCTGAGGTGTCTGCCCACTCAGACGTAATCACACTGATTAGCTGCTGTATTATGGTGGGCTGGCACTCCTCCTTCTCCTCCGAGATGAACGCTTCGTACACAATCCAGAACAGGCTTGCGTGCTCCGCCGGCGAAACGCTTAACATGAGCGCTGCTCTGACGTATGTACCGCGTGTCTGTTTTAAATCAAAACCGCGGGCGAAAAAAAGATCGAGTGCCATCGGGCCGTCTCAGTCCTGCAGTAAGCATATTTTTTATCCTGTTTTTGATGAAATATTGCACACAAAAAAAGGACTCGTTTGACTTCCTTCCATCGGATGAAGCTTGAAATCAAAGTGCGGAGCGGCTCTAATGCAAGCAGCCTCAGCGGGAGGTGGAGTGCAATGCCGGCCTCAGCGTCACGCTTTGAATCAAAGCGGCCGGAACCATCTTGCAAGGATGTGGGAAGTGAAATGCCGAACCCCCAAAACGATGAGAAAAAGGAGAAGCCGCTTTCAATGACCTTACTGTTACCTCCTCGACAACGCCACGCAAGCCGCGCCTTTCTGATACCGGCCCGGCTCCCAAACCTGCAATTCAGTCCCATCTCAGGAACTGGACTCATTCTCATTTCCTGTCTGCACAACAGCCGTCGCCTGTTTAAATTACTCCCCAGCACCTCCCAAGTTTCCCCTCCACGTCGCTATACTCTTGCTTGCGTTCATTTTTACGTTCTTTATTTTTTGATATTTTCCGCAAGATAAAGCATTGCTTGTCTTTTTCTAAGAGAAACTTCTTTGTATAATTCTGACATATTTGTCCATTTTTGAGAAGGGTGCCATGATTTGAAGTTTGAGGTTTTGGACCGACAGTGACACCCTCTTCCGTTTCCTCTCCCAGAAGGATTCCTCCTCTCCTCTCGGATTTCTCCAAATACATATTCAAAAGTCCGGATTAACTCCGCCAGGTGCAAAGCATGAGACAGTAGCTTTTGTGTTGGTTAAAGCGCCCGTGCTTTTAAATACTACTTGGTAGTGATCGGGGCAAATTTGAGCATTTCTTTCCTTATTGTCAAAAAAATCCATGGTCGGCCCGGTGGTTCACCGGTTCACTGGTCGGCCTCAGCGTACAGAGGTGCAGGGTTCGATTCCGGCTCCAGCCTTCCTGTGTGGAATTTTCATGTTCTCCCTGTGCCTGCGTGGGTTTTCTCCGGGTACTCCGGTTTCCTCCCACATTCCAAAAACATGCATGGCAGGTTAATGGAACAATCTAAATCAGTGGTGTCAAACTCGTTTCCCCTTGGAGGGCCGTTATGATTGTGAATTTTAGAAAACGATATAAATGTTGAACCACCTCCACATATTACATACAACAAATTGATGGATAACTTGTTTTGAAATCAGATGTCAAGAATAATGTCTTGTTCAAACACTGTTGTTTTTGATTGGATATGACAATTTGAAATTTTGGTACAGACGTTAGCAAGCATCATGGAAGTTGACATGCTTGATTTGCTCTCGCGGGCCGCATTAAATGATGTGGTGGGACAGATCTGCGCCCCCGGGCCTTGACTTTGACACCTATGCTCTAAATTGTCCCTTGGTTGGTGTGAGTGTGAGCGTGGATGGTTGTTTGTCTCTGTGTACCTTGTGATTGGCTGGCAAACGGTTCAGGGTGTCCCCCCGCCTGCTGCCCAAAGACAGCTGGGATAGGCTCCAGCACGCCGTTGTGAGGATAAGCGGATCAGATAGTGGGTGGATGGATGGACAGACACTCCATGGTGTGATGTGTGCAGGTCAAAGTTGTGACGCGCAGGGGTCGTCACGCTATTGTAGTAAATTTGATCGAGGTGCAGGCAAACAGATTCTGCTCTCCTCTGATATGTGTGGGTTGATCACATCGTATTTCCGTCATAAATAATGACAACAGCATGCATCGAACCCCTCTTTATCATCGTAGGAATCAAATCATTGAAGGCGTCTTTATGATCATCTTTATTATGATTACTTTTTGATTCATATCCTTAACTCATTCACTCCCAAAGACGTTTTTAAACGTCTTTTCAGACATGGTCCAGAATTGGCTGGTACTGAATGAGTTAACCGTTTCACGCACCCTGAAACCTGATAAAATGGTCAACTGTCCACTGTAGTAACGGCTGCCCCAAAAGGGGTTCGTTTGCCCTCTGATTCATTTTTCTTTCACCTCAGTGAACTGGACTTACTGTTCGGAACTGTAGCGCCACCTATGTTTGTAGTGTGCTCCACAGCTTCTGAATGCATTGCGTCCTAACCTTCCAATAGGGTGGTTCCTTCTTTTCAAACCCTGCACGTGTGGACAAAGCATTATGAAGCAAGCTCCGACAGCACATAAAACACACTCAACAGCAATGCTTGCACAAGACGAACCATTTAGGAAGGTGTGATGAGACAGTGGCGAAAACCCCTGGTCACCTTCGTTCCACGTGCTCTGAATCTGAAGGTCGTATACGGGTGCCACTCCATTCCAGGGCACATACGCGGCCGCCTCCGTGAGATGGACGTTGTTCTCCTTTCACCAAGAATAATGTGGCTTTTAATGAAAGTCGGAAAGTTCCTTAAGACCAGACGATGTGGCCAACTCCCGGGAAGGCCGTTAAATGGGAATTTATGTTCCTCGTTGACATTTTGCTCGCTCGTTCCAGGGAAATCGGGGGAATTATAAACCGCGGTGCTGTTTTTCTCCTCTCCCAGTATGCATAAATGTGGAGAAAAATGCGGCCAGTGTTTTACATTTTCCCCAGTTGCACTGTGTGCACTCTGTGGCGGCAGAAAGGGAGGGTGTTAACCTCTGTTGTAATCCCGCACTCGTAAATGTCTAATTACGCCAATTTGTGCGACAAATATTGAATGTCTGAAAGATGTCCTGTTCGGCGGACACTCCATTACGTGTGCGACTTCATAACATCTCGTACGAACGCTGAGCCAAAAATCTTTGCAAAGCAAAATCAACATATTTTTTTTTGTAGATGCACGCCTCCTACGTACCGTTTCCCGGCATTTTGTACATTGGGGAATCGTTGTTGACCCTTGCACCAAACCTTCAAGAGCGAGCATAAGACGTCTTCTTCATCGGCGAAACAATGGTTGGCTTTGGTTGACATTGTCAGAATAGGTGCAAAAAAATATTTGGGGTTTTGCGTCATTGATTTTGTTTTTTTTTCATTTTGGGATAAAAACACTTGAACCGCATGAAGTTGAACCAATTCCCTTGTGAAAATAAGAATAAACGGTTGTTTACTCGCATATTTGATTGGCACGTCTGATTTCAAATTAATATGAACATCATAACAGTCAAGTCCCGGGGAAATGGTGTTTATGTAACAATGAAGATGGAATGATAATTCCTTTGTGGCCCATGATGTGATTGAGTGTGACAAATCTGCTTCACGCAAAGACATGATGTAGAAGCATACATGAAAGCGAAAATGATTTCCTCTCCTATGAATGTTCAATTACATACACACATATGGCCTCATTAGATCCAGTACACAAGTTGAGCCAAAATTCTTTCCGAATCAAACTCACCAAATTAGAAAAAGTGGCGAAACTGTTTTTTTTAATAGATTTTTTTTTCTTGACAAATGCACCCTTCTGTACATTTTGTCTCAAACCAATTTTGAAACAACTTCCTGACGATAGAAATTATTGGTATGTTTTCGTTGATGATTTGCAGCTGTACCCAAAAAAAAAAAAGCATTTCAACTCAAAACGTGACCTGGGTAATGAATGATGGTATGTGGGCTTTTGCACAAATAGACCAAATAGAAGTGTATGGATGAAAAATTGTCAATTAATATGTAAAGCAGCACATTGTAAACTACTTGCGCATCAGTTACTTGACACAGAAAATTGTGTGGTATCAGGAAATGCATTTGTGCTTCATGATACGGCCGGTGAGGTTCATCCAAGCTAAAGATTTGATGCGTGCTGACATGTACGTGTTATGCTTTCAGTACAAAAAAAGTCGCATGTTGAGAAACCGGAGCATTGATTGACAGCCCTACTGGTTATATGTATCAAGGTTGGTGGTCCCTTTGTCCATGTGACTCGCTGTCTGTTGCTTGATCACCCCCGCGCCCGACCCCCACGATCGATGGGCTGACCTGTTGGCAGCAGGGGGTGGCCGCATGAACACGCGTTCGAAACTTTATATCACAGAATCAGTAGTCAAGCTCACAGGTTGCTTACTTCTCGATACGTTTGTATTGTTGTGGGCTTGACTGCAGCCGTTTTCCCTGGGGCATCTTAGAACACCTCCAAAACTTCAAAGTACCGGTAGTCTTACAAAGGCGTTCCTAACGAGATTGCTGTCGCAACAATTTGACCTGATTCTCAGTTATCTTTGATTTACCTTAACAAGCAACAATCAAAAAAATAAACTAGTAGACTAGCAGACTACATTACTCACCCTACTATACAGGTCGAGTTAGCTGTGACAATAAAGTTCTCCTTTCTGACCGAAGCAGGTTGTGCTTTTTTTCTCTCTAGGGCAGTGCTTCTTAACCTTTTTAGAGGTACCGAACCCAACCAGTTAATATGCACGTCCACCGAACCCTTCATAGTGAAAAATAAATACATACTGTAGATATTTTTATAAATTGAAAATATTAAAAAAAAACATTTATTAAAAACTGAAAAAAGTAAATAGCACTTCAAGAAATAAGTAAACTTTGTTTTTTTGTGTTTTTTTAATCGTACGACGTACTATCACGATAGTCACACATTGACTCCGAAGAGAACTAAATTTCCCGCAGCACTGATTGGACAAGCAATGTCATGTGATCATCTGCAGCCAGTGATGGCCAAGCGGGTGTGTCGTAACTAATTGACATGTTGAGTTGGGTGTGTCTTAACCACCACGGTAGAGGCTCCGTTGAACCCCTGAGACCGACTCATCGAACCCCAGGTTAAGAATGACTGCTCTCGGGTAAACACAAAGCTTCTCCAATAAATGTAAGACCATCCTTTACAGTTGTGTACTTACAAACATACCCCGCCATGCTTTCTGCGCCAACAACGCCCACGCATCCTGATCACGTTAACTTTATTTACAAACCAAAATTGAATTGACGGCATTATTTGCATGGCAGGCTGAAGCAAATTCCCCCGCGGGCTGCAGATTACCCAGCCCTGCTCTTTTACGAGTGATCGAATAAGCAAAGGGGGATTTAAGACCAGGTATCTTTCTGTAAAAGCAACTCAATATCAAGTTGAATAATGATCTGTATAATCTCTGCAACGATGACTTTTATCATGACCCTCATTTAGGTATCACATTCCATATCGTTGTGGCCAGCTGAGAGTCACCGTATACTGTTGTCTCTCCAAATAGCAGAAGAATTCAATTACCAAACCCCGATGTATCATTATACCACTGTCCATTCCCCCGCAGCGTGCATGTACAAAGACTTATAGTGTAGCAATAGAGGGATTTTTTTTCTTTCTCTTTTCTTCTTCCACCGCAGTGCGCAGACAGACTGACACGGTGGCCAATAAAATCAAAAGTACAAGAACTCCTGTTGCGTTTCATGGTCACACTCGAAATCAATCACTGATGTCCAGGGTCAGCGGTGCAATTATGTCCACGGGACTCCTCTGATCACTCCCCCCAAAGCTGAAGCAGGCGTCTACATCAATATGACACTGGGAGGGCACTTACTGGACATGAGGTTGCTGTTGCCAAAAAAAAAAAAAAGAAAAAATGGAACTGCATGCAGTAATGCTGCTGGAGGTCTCGTTTAACAACGCGCCTCAGACTCGGAACGTCAAAAGGGCAAAACCTGTGAGTGGTCTCGACGAAAGGGAGAAAATTGTGTTGACTTTGGACTCTCCCGTGTTTCTCCTCATCACAGGAGTGAGGGCTCCAATGATTTTTATTGGGCGCACGGTTGACATTTTGATTTGGACTGTGTACTTTTGACTTTGATGTCAACCCATGCAATTTTCCATGCAAAAAATAAAAAATAAAATAAAATACAAAAGAGGTCACGCCATGTTGGGCTGGAATGTACAATATTTACCGTAGTTCCCCTGCTACGTCACAGCGTGTCCGGAGAATGTCCATGTGTGGGATCGAACACACTGTATTATTGTATTAACATCCCATCTCGTCCTCCAATCTCTCTCTTGACCTTTGATCTCTGAATTGATTCCTCTTAAGCAGGGTACACACATACCAACAATTGGGCTGAATTTGAGCATATTTTCCCTCCCTTCTGATCTGACTCCAGATTTTCCATCACTTTGACTTCATTTCGATGTAAAGTCGGGCATATATACTGATAATCGGACAGATTGTGAGCAAGATTCCTTTCCTCTGATCAAAGTCATCAGAGGCCACTGAAAAATGATCCTGGGCCATTATGCCGTGGTGTGACAGTAAATTTTAGAACAATGGCAAATCCTTTTGTGAGTGGTCAACACCAAGTGGGCGGAGCCACGGGCTGCCTTTTCAATGGTGACTATTGGTTAACTCCAATATATCACCCTCACTGTATGCCACACTATGTCTTGAAAAGGAAGAAACAATCCATGGTCACCACAAACACATTCAAGACGTGGCGATGATTTTCTGGTTCCGTTTGCTTTTCGGCATGAGGCAAATTCATGAGTAATTTTTTATATAAGCAGAGAAAAGCAACACAAGACAGATGGAGATAAAAGCACTATGTAATTTGTCAATTGCACTCATCGTACAAAATAAATAATTCTGATGTAATTTTAATTCATGTAACGCACAGCTATCAAACTCAAGGCCAGATATGACCCACCACATCATTTCATGTGGCCCGCGAAAACAAATCAAAGTTGTCAACTTTCATGATGCTTGCTAAAATCTCAACCAACATTTCAAATTCTCATTTGTAATAAATAAGACTGATACTATAAGCATTTTCGTGTTACCAAACCCCTTATTACAGTAACTTAAACAATTTGTGAATAAACCGTTCTTGACTTCTTTGTACGGTTTCAGTCGTAACGGCCCTCCAAGGGAAATTGTAATTAAAATCTGGCCCTTGACAAAAATTAGTTTGACACCCCTGATTATTGTAACCGTTCAATATTCATGATGGAAGATAAACCAGCATAAATTGTCTCTCTCTCTATTTCTCTCTCTCGCTCTCTCTCTCTGAGTGATCAAGGAGTAGAAGAGTAAATGATCCCCAACATAGACTTTATAACACAGATCTTATAAATGTGAGTTCGCCTAGCTTCATTTATAATTTTTTCCACTCCAACTATGATCCATCTAGTTTGGGGAGAAGTCTCGTGATTATCATGGAGATATGTTTATGGATGAGCCTACTGTGCTGTGTTGGTTATCTGCTTCCGCAGTGCTGCAGAAGAGTAGTAAGCACACACAATGTATATATTTTTTTCTTGTCATGTGTGGGATTCTCACATTTTAAAAATCTGTTAAGAGGTGAAAAATTGGTTTGTGTGTTACCTCGGTGTAGTTGAATATAACTGACGTTGTTTCATCCGTAGTCAGGGTGCGATGATGACAATTTCCCATCATGCACTGAGGGGCGCGGCACGTACCCCCTTTTTTTTCCCCAGAAGCCTGGCATTCTGAAATCGAGCCGCCGTCGCTCATTCATACGCTCGCTTCATTCACGTGTGACGTGCCAGCGCTTTGGTGCCAAACTTCTGCGGGCCAAACCGTGCCATGTGTTTTTGTTTTTCTTTCCTCTCGCATGTGGAAGCAATTTTTGCTTTGTTAATATGAGTATTATTTTAATTGTGGCAATTATAGGTTAAACTGTTCGACCACTTGCGAGGTGCTGACCGGCTTTTGACAAGAAGACAACTTGACTCTTTTGGCACATTCGGCTCTCTTGAAATACTTACAGCACCTTCCATTAGAGAAGCCCGCCCAATGTGCATCATGAAGAGTGAGCGGATATTCGGATTAGATGCCTGTTTATGATAACCCGTTACTTTAAGATTTAACTTTAGAGGGGGAACTGACCGTTGATTAAAGCTGTCGTGAAAAAAAAATAATCAGAATTGACTACACTACCTGTCTGCCTCCAGCAGAGGAGCTATTGTATCGTTCTGTTTTAGGGGTGGGGGGTTGTAAAGTAAGTGCCCTCCAAAATTTTTAACAGTTCAGTCTCTGAGGCCAATTTACTTAGTGTAGTATGGGCTGATATTCGCAGCTCCGAGTTTCATGAACGTAACATACTTCTAGCTGCTCTGCCATTGGCTACTACCAAGCATAGTCCTGGCATCCCATTGGCTAAGAGGCACCTCTACTGAATGTGTCTATGTGTGTAGATAGATCGAGATGTGACTATGCAGCGTCCTCGTTATTGGCCCCTAGGGCCATGAGGTGTTCCGATAGTTTTGCGTAAAAGTGAATCACCCAGAAAAAGTGTTCACCAGTCAGGCGATCGCTCACTAAGCTGATGTTTGCCTTGGACTTTTACGAATGATTGTTAAAAGCCGACAAAAGCAAACGTCCTTGGATCAGTTCTTTACAAAACGCCAGGCAAAAACCACTTCTGAGAGAGAACAAGAACTAAACAGGACAAATGATGAGGACACAGTTAAAAGTTAAATGACCATCATTTTTATTCTTTACTCCATTCTTTGTTTTTTACACTGTGCACAACTCTCATTTATTGTGCCATAATCTAATTGTAACATGTATTTGTTACATATTTGATGTATTTTTATGCTTTAGGAAATATTTATGTCAGAATTTTGGGGGGGCTTGGAACAAATTAGGGCATTTACATGGAAAATGCGTCTCTACTTACAACATTTTCTAGTTTAGAAATTTCTTCCAGAACCAATTCATTTCGTAAGTAGAGGTACCACTGTATAGCGATTAAGTCAGTCATATGTCAATTGTGTTTTATCAAATCGCGATTATGTTGCAAATGCAATTAATGATTCAGCCCGAACATACATATTCATGTCACTCTGGTCCTGACATGCCAACTTTCTTCAACATATGCTTCGTCAAGACTTTTGAGGAGGTCAGAACATTCTAAAAAGCAACCCAACTATACAAATGGATGGAAAGTGAACACACATAATCAAGCTACGTATTTTATTTATGTCCAAGAAGTGTTTATTTTACAAATATTTCCTGTGATGATGATGACATTGTTGCTGTAGATTAGCCAAGCCGGAAGCCCCATGTGTTGCAATAATATGTAGCATCGGGCAACATTTGTGTGCCCAAAGTAAAACAACAGTCTGCTGATTGACTGTTCCTTCCCCCTCTAGGCAAAGCACAAACTGTTTGGTGAAGTATCCCCACTCCACTACCACATTTGGTCCTGTTTGACCGAGACGCAGCATAACTCACAGGGAATATAATTTATACTGTGACAAATCTGATTATGATGGGCAGCAAAAACTCCCTAAATTTTTAGGGAGTCCAACTGTTAGCTGGCTAACCTCTCTGCGGTTTCCTCTTTCGGTGACCTCTAAATCACAACAGAGGTAGAGAGAAACAGGCCAGGCAGCTGAAGAGTCACGGTTAAACAACGCCGGTACCATCCTTGATGGATTGTCTCACCTCTCGCTACGCGTGTAACAGGACCACTAAAGCAAATTCTTTGTTGGCTTGAGCTGAGCGTTTGGAGGCTCGGGACCCCCTTTTTCCAGGAAGATTTTTCAGGCGACTTCTTTATGTAAGCTGCATTAGGGGTCTTTGTGAGAAAGTGAAAGTGATAATTGTCCACATTCCAAGTTTCAAGACGTAAACTATGGGACCGTCAGCCGAGAACAAGCCAGCTGCTTGCAATTTGGGCAGTAGATAATAATCAGGCTACATGCAAAGCAACGTTCCTTCTGTCAGACATTAGGCTGCGGCCCATGCCATACGGGATTTAAAAGGAATGGTTGGTTTAGTTTAAACGACCTTGCGCCAGAGGAAAGACTGGACCTCCTTTGGCCGCAGTCCCAGAGAAATCCAGTCCACTTTTATCACAAAGCAAAAAAAAAAAAAAAGAGAAACCCCCCCCCACATTTGCTATTTCATCTTCTCGACTTGTCCAGTTGCTGATGCTTGCTGCGGTGGTTAGAAGTGGTCGATTTGAAGAGAGTGTGATAGATGACATTTTGAGACGGACTGTACTTGAGCGCGAAGCGAGCGATTTATCGGCACGAGACACGTCACAAACACCATAAGAACAGTAAGACGTCTGACGACAAGGTCCCGAGAGCCACCGTGGCAAACTTAACCGACGCCTCGGACACGCGCGGACGCGGACGGCAACGGGGGCACCCCCCCCCCCCTCCCCCGGCTGATTGATAGCCCTCTCTTCGGCAGTCCCCATGTACACATGACTCCCTCATGAACAGCTGAGTGAGATATTTGATTGGTTGTCAGGCAGGAATCATGGACTGGCTGTCTTTTCATTGGTTCTCTATTCTTACACAGACGATCGAGTTTCATTTGGGTCAGATGACTCGCTCTGCTGTGCTCTCGCAGCAATTGGGTCATTTCGCCAGTGTTTCCAGGAAACTGGCATTTCTCAAGTATGAGAATGGACAGAGCAGTGAGGCTTTATTAGACATCATCCGCCCAGGTCCCTCCAATTCTAAAGCATTTGTGTCATTGCGAGCTATGTTTTAACACATTGGAACCTCAAAGGTTGAACACAATGTATTGTGGTTCGTTCGGATTTGGGGAGAATTTTTTGACAGATCTAAATAAATAATGAACTGCCAGCAATAGAAAACCTTTCATACCTGTGCAAGAAATCTTTAAAGTCACATTTTATCTGTCACAAAAGTGTAATAGGAAGTTGTCCTCTGTAAATTGGGGGGGAAAACAACCACACTGAGATACGATGTTTCACAATCAAACTGAACTGTCGACACAATTCTTAACTGTCAAAAACAAAGCTATTTAGTTGCTGTTAATAATAAAACATATCAACAAGAAATGCTTTCATTTTAATGATGGCATAATGTGAATGAAATTTGCATTGCATACAGTATGTGCCTCAACTGCTACATTTTTAACATTCTTCAATGCCACAGAAACATAAAAAGAAGCAAAATACTGGTACAGTACTAAGAAATGTACACTGAAAAAAAAACGGGATGTTGAATTTACCGGGTACTCAATTTTATTTTGTCAAGTTAAGTCGATCTATACTGAAAAATGTATATGGATCATGATGATTTTATTTAAACACATTTTTTTTCTGTGCATGATGATTAATTTCTTGTCACAGTGTGAGAAGAAATAAAACATAAAAACGGCTACACTTCTTGTGCTCCTGAAACCATGGTGGCGACACAACTGTTGATCATTAATTAGTTCCACTTGCAAAAATATGCCATAAAAATGATCCGTGTCACCATCTCAAAACCTGTCGTGACTGTTCAGACCATTTTAAATCAAATGGTGCACAGTAGACACTTAACTGTACGATCAATGTAAAAATGTGTTTTATGTTAACATTAAAAACAAAACAAAAAAAAACCCAGTCAAACTCTCAACTTTCAAAGCTGGAATGTTTGAATGACAAGCATTTATACGCTTGTAATGTAAAATAATCGTATCAAAACAAGACGTACCCTGGTAACTGAGCATCTTGTGGCACATATTCTGACGTGGCTGTGCGGCCAGGCTGTTTGTAACCTCGACACAGATACACCTCACGCATGCTCAAGTTTGAACATCATTACTTGTGACACAAGTGTAAAATGTAGTTGACCCTTGTAAAAACTCAAAGTCAACAGCCTACCTTGTTGGCATTAGACTGGAAAGGTTTCACTTCATTCCCAGTTCAGAACGCAGCTATGACAGTGCGTCTGTTCAGTTTTTATGGATAACCATCATTCACGCTGTGTAAAACGATAAGCGCTGTTAAGTCTGCATCATCTGATACAGAAGACCATGTTTCAAGTCCACACAGCGCTGTCACTGATGTGCAGTTTTTTTTTTCTTTTCTGGCCTTGACAGGTGCTGCCCGCCTCGGAGAGATTAGGTGATCACGGCTGCGCCCCTCAACCAGATTCCTTTGCCTCTTGGAATGTCTCACATGCAGCGGAGGACCGAGCTCTCCTGGTGTCCTGAGGCGAGGTAGGCGGCGGGATGAGAGGGCGCAGGGTCATTCGTCGGGTATGAACTGCTCACATGCTGTGTTTGCGTTAGCTTTGAGAGGGTTTCGCAAAAGGATTACACTCGTGTCATCCACGCCAAGTGTTTTATCTCCTTGAGAGGACAGACTTGACCTGATAAACTGAGGTTCTGAAAAGTGCTCAAGTTGTAGTGAAAAGGAAGTAAATTCACAGGTTTGATTTTTAATATTAGGTCTGGAATGAGGGATAGCCAAACCTTTTCAATGCAGGGTTACATACAGAGCAATTGATGCCTGTGTGTGGTGCATTTGGATGTTCTTTACTTTGGTTCATTAGACATGTTACAACCAATTCAGTATGCAGTGGCTCAACAAAGATGAAGAGCCACTAAGCAGTGGGATACATTTTGAGAGAACCTACATCAAGGATGGGCAATTTAAATGCTGGTGGGGGCCCCACAATTTTTCTATCAGTGCAACTGGAGGGCCACATATGACCACACACTTCTGAAGAAAATGTATAAGAAAAATGATATTTTAAATAGAGACAAAAATAAATGCATAATATGTGCTCTTTACGTATTTCATTTTGTTTCAATGACAAAGTGGTTGAAGCAAACAACTATACTAGCCAAATTTTCACCATAACTATCATCCGCAAGTGGGCATCTTGCAGTTCCTCATAAATGTACGCGGTGATTTCCTACATCTACATGCAATGTAGACCGCACGCCTCTCTCTGCGCTGAATTTAAAGACAAAGAGCCGCTCCCACTGGATGGCAAACAAGTCGGCCATGTTCCCTTCCACAACAGCACAAACTCCCCTTCCTACATGTGCCCATCTACCAAAATACCAAAACAAAGAAAACTCCACCCCTGCACACAGTTCGACTGCGATTTGCGCTCGGCAGGACAAAAGGGCCATATGACTCCTTCACGGAACCTGTTTGTGATGCCCTAATTTTTCATACGTTTTTTAAATATCCTGATAGAGGCAGGAAGCCACTGGGCGTTGTCTTAAATAACACTGGTCAACACATGTTTTAAAAATATTTATTTCCATCAGAAATGCAAGTCAACTGATTAGATGAAACTCTTGCCAATCTGCCACAGTTGGATTTTTTTTCTGCAACATCATAGTTATAAACTATAAACATTAAAATCTGTATTGCACAAGTTTTTATAGGTCAAAATTTTAAAAGTGAAAACATCTCAAAAACCTGACGTGCTAGAAAAATAAGACATTTTTGAAAACTGTGTCAAAAATACATTTGGGGACACATAAAGCCATCTCTGAATAGAATTCGCTGCTGACTAGTATAAGTACTTTTGTGTTGAACTTCTGCTGTTCTGCAATTGGTCCCAACTCATGTGCAAACCAGATTTACGTGGAAGCTATAGAAACTGAAGTGAAGACCCCTGTTACTTGGTGAAAATGAAGTGAGAATTAACGGTACTAAAAGGCCCAAATAATGATCACGAGAGACTGCAAACAGATCACAACCGAGTGTAAGTATGAGCTACAGAATGTTTGGGAAACAATGGTGATGCATTTGAGGCGCATGTGCAGATGGCTGGTTAAAGGCAGGTCACACATGCTTTGTGGACCCCAGGGAGTCGTGTGGGATGAGACGGGCGGTGCCTTGTGTTGGAGGTGCAGCTCCTGGGCGCCACACGGATGAGCTCATGAAACGCTATGCTGTCCGCCGAGCCGGGGGTTGGTTGCGGAGGGCGAGAGGCGAGGGCGACCCCGTCATCAATCACTCAGGGCTAGAGCCCAGACCACTGCCCGCAGATCATCCCGAGCCGCGGGAGGAACACGGGGCCAGGGCCACATGAAAGGAATTGGGTGTCCCCTCCTCAGCATGCGGGGCTGAGGATGGAGGCTGAGGGATAACAACCAGGAGGCGCGATGCCACGTAACTGGAGAGCGCCGAGACGGGCACAGGGGAGGGACGCTCCTAACAGCGAGCGGCCTGGGAAACCTGAAGACGGAGAAAAGCTTACGACTCAAAGCCCGGTCCATGAACCCGTCAATTCTGCTCGGCAGAATGCTTTCCGTTTCTTTTTTTCCGTGAGCCAGGAATCAGTCAGGAGTCATTTCAGGACCCCCGTCATGCCCACGGTGAGCGTGATCCACCTCCAACATGTTGGCACACCGGAGGCTCACGCTCATCTGGTGCTGACAGACGAGCAGGAGACTCTCCGGGTACCAGTCAGAGTTCATCAAGAGAAAGTTGTGGAAACCCACTCGCCTTGACACAATATTATCAAAGCTGCCAGTGCGCACTCACATGACACTCTTCTCAAAATTACATTTCTACACAACTGTTGCATGTCCATTTGTTCATTACAAGGGAACTCTTTGTTGTTACACTAGCGACAAGGCGACTAAGGTGTGTCAGAAATAATACAACAAATTAGTATTGTTCAAAATAAAACATCTTTCGTTTTCCGAAATAAATATAACGGAATTGAGGCAAGTTCTTTCTGTGCGGCCTGGGACCAAATGCTCTGCGGACCGGTAGTTGGGGACCCCTCTGCTACAGTAATGCCTTTCACAACAGCACTTAGAAACAGTTATCCCTGCCTTCAATACATCTCAGATGGATTATTATCATTTATTTTATTGGGAGTCAGCTAGCCCTCCACCAAGCGTCTCCAGTTGTTCCAAAATGCCGCTGCTCGCCCTCAAACTGGAGCTCGTACGTGGGAGCCCATAACTCCAATTCTGACCTCCCTTTACTGGGTACCTGAACATTTTAGAGATTATTTTATTTGCCTTTCAATCTTTAAATGGTCTTATATATTACAGGAGATACTGATGACTAAATGAAGTTTCAAATGGGACAGAGGCGTTTTCCGTTTCCGGTCCCTCCCTTTCGATTGACCTTCCACTAAAGCTCATCTTAAAAAAAAAAAAAATCTTGCTTTTTGGCTTTTGGTGTATTGGCTTCACTGTCTTTGTATTGTTTGATGTTTTTACTCTATGTACAGCATTTTGAATGCAGCGATGGTTGCTTTTGAAGTGCTCTATAAATTAAGTTGCGTTGAGTGTTTTCCAAACATTTTAAGGCATCCACCCTTTCAATAGTCAGGTACAGTTGGCGCACCCCCACTCCACCACACATCAAGCCTCAAAGAACTCAAAACAAAGCCCGTTTCGTGACCAATAAATGCATGAAAAAGAATCATGTTTTGAAAATATGTCAAAATATGTCATCAATACGTCATTTTGAGGTTATTTGCTCAGTACAAATCCCTGTTTTAATAGAATACAACTAAATGACAGATTTTTTTTGTTTTGTTTTAACAAAATGACTACCACGACAAAATATTCATTCATCATTCATTCACAAATTATTATGACAGAATTGGAATTCAGCAAACAACAAACAAACGAAAAAAACACCTTATTTTGATCTGTCTAAAAGATTTGTCACATTTTTAAAATGGAACTTTCTGCGTAATTGTCTTTAAAAAATGGCCAATAAAACAATTTTGCACATATTCAGAATGTTTCAATAAAGATCATTGCTTGCAGAGTGGTTTTAAAGTAGTCTTCAAAGTTAATAAAAAAGAACAAAAGAGAAAAAAACAATACCCCATGTAAGTACTTTTGCCCAGATCTGCATCAAAATTTTACTTCAAGAGTATATTGCTTTCGTGAGATCCTGCTTCCAAAGAAATGGCAGTGTCACCATGACATCGCACACCGATCTGTTGTAATTTGTGCACCAGCAACAGTACCATTCTTCTTCTTTTTTTTTTTTTTTTTTTAAGCGAGCACCTGTGTCACATAAATCTGTAACAAACTCCCGGGCCAGTATGTTACATTTCTAATAAGCATCACAAAACAGAGAGGGGGTAAGTGAAAAAGAATGGCTACTGTATGGGCGCGTAATAAGAGCCAGCTGTGGACGGCCGCGTGCAGGCCTCTCTCTGCAGCCGGCAGTGTGCTGCTAGACGATTTCAGGCCAGGGAATAGCTGACAGACGCGTCATAAATCCATCCAGTTGTGCCGGTTTGCCGTTTCCGTCGACCGCTGAACTGAATAAATTGTAATTTAACTGGTGACATTTGCCTATGCAAGCGTGTACGACGTCATGTCGGAAGATTAGTACACACACTCCAGCTAAAACCTAAACTAAAAATTTATCGCTGCGATTGATGAAGAAAATTATGTCATTAGTACACACTGTCATTAATTCGTCACAGTTTAATGGCACACAAATATTTTACACATGCATACAACGTTCCTTGATTGAAATTCAGATTCCGGTTGAGAAACAGACATGTTGACTTGAACAGCCAAAAATCAATAAAAAATCTAAAATTTCCCATTTGGCTACTAGGATACATAAGGAGATTAGTGTTTTTTTGGGGGGGTGGGTGCAAATAAAGTGGAATTGTAGCAACATGATTTCAAAGTGAATTTTTATTTCAACACTTTTCAGGCAGCTTCGGCTTATAGAATTTGAAGGTGTCATTATATTTCAAATTGGAAGACTTTTTACAATTTTGAGCACTTTGAATGTCTTGGCATATTTTTCAACACATTCCAGAACACCAGAGGCCCTCAAATATCCTTAGCCAAAAGTAAACAGACCAATATTTTAATAGGTAGCATTTCTATATTTGACAATGAAATCAAAAGCAGTCCCTGCTTCATACAGTGGGTGTCTGTGCTGCTGAGTGAGAGGGCATCCGATGGAGTTTCAAGAAAAGTGTGGCTGTCCACATTTCACGAAAGTAAACCCTAGCCACAGCGCAAAAAAATCTTGAAGTGCGAATAAAGACAATTTCTAATGTACACTATTCACTGCAATTAGTGAGAAGTGTAATTCTCTGTCCAACTCGAAAACATAATTCTTATTCATCATTGATATTGTTTTCTAATTAAGTGCAAGCTCCCGCCATGTTGCAAGAATTCATGTGACAGAATGGTGGCTCGTAATAATCTTGTCTAAATAAAAAAAAAACATGTCCTCTGCTGAAGTAATTGAAACCCTCTGAAATGAAACCCGCATGTTTCCTGCTTCGTTCTCAGGGCTACACGCTAACGTGAGGGGAATCTATGTGATGCTGCGCCTGTCTGAGCAATCACTGGAAGCGCTATATCATGTTTATTAAGCGCACTAAATCAGAGTTATTCAGGCCTAAAGGGAGCCACAACGCTCCTATGGGGAAAGGATGCGATGGTTGCAGTATTCCCTCATTTACATTTTCTTCCCCTTAAAAAGGAAAAAAAAATACATGCATTTCATGGGGGAGGGGAAAAGTTGAAATGTGCCTCCTCCCAACTGTCTTCTTGCTTGATTTGTATTTCTCACCTCGTACCGTTGCCGTCCGGGCCTCTTCTCTACAAGCCCCACACGCCCTGTGTGGGCCTCAGGCTTGGGGCCCGAGACCTCCAAGCCGACCAGGAAGTAGAAGCGGTAAATCCTTACCCGTTCACCTTCCAGCCTCAGGCTTCCTGTGCTCTTCAAACCACAGTGGCGACCCCTGCGTTTCTAATTACCACTCTTATCACACACACTCTCGCCCTCACTTACAAGGTGCAGATAAACTGCTTTTTGGAAAAAAAACAAAAGAAAAACCCCACAGCCCCCATCATTAGCAGTGTGAGCTAATAGCTAATAACAATCTAAATGACACGCAAATGTGTGAGTGGCTATGCAGGTCATTTGTCCTATTGAGAAAATATTGAATTTAATCAGAATTTATGTTCGGTAATCCTATAGCTATCGATAGCATCCTCAGTTCCATTTGAAAGAAAATGGAGAGGATGTTCACTCATTCACAAATGAGGAAATCAGATGACATCACTATTTATGGAGTCTGTTTCAAATCGTCTCCACTCCTGTTTCCATCCAAGCGTCAAGACAGTTAACTGACTTTTTTTCCCCACCGTTGGGACCTAACCTCATCCCTAATTTTGTTCTACAACACACAAAAGCAAACGTTCCTCTTGTTTTTACTGGGCCACTTGCGCGTTGTCATCGCGTTGCTTTCAGACTGAAACAGGACATTGCCGCATGATGCGGCCTTTGTGGCTGTGCACATTCGGATACGGTAATTAGGCATGTGGAAATGTAAACAACATAAAAGCGCAGAGTCGCGGTTGTGAAATCCGCCTCTGTCCACTTCAAATCTCCATCATTAACTTGTCTCATCTCAAACTTCATTTTAAAGGACACAAAAAGCGCGTCTCTGTTGTTTTTATTAGTCCCATTCACAATGCATTTCTGGCAAATTGGTGCATAAGAGGCATAGTGGCTGGTCCGTTTTGGAAAGAACAAAACAGTCCGTGCCCTGTTGCAAAGCCTTCGTGGCGTGGCACAATCAGATAATTAGATGCACGGCAACATCTGTGCAACAGCAACAGCCTTTGGTCGCAGCTCCTTACACATGAGCGGCGCTTCACCATTTTGGGCATATTGCCTCCGGTACCATTTTGGGAGTCGGAGAATTTGTTACACAGAGGGCGACTAGTATGGAAAGGGGGTACTGTACAGAAGTGGAAGCAAGGCGCATATGTGCAAGTCATAAGCAAGTCACACGTTACTGTGGCAGAAATCAAACAAGTTGTGTCGCTTCAACCACTAAATTTGAAGCAAGGCGGGCGACTTTGTACTCAGCCAGTTGTACTAAGGGCAGTCAAACAATCTTGCTGAGTCACACATGAGTCCCTTGGCATTTTGTATCTGTAATTGAGATAGTTAGCTGTACGAACGCAATCACATACTCACCTTGCTATGTTCTCAAATAAATGCCTCAGCGGCATGAGGCTTAGTTCATGTTTGACTTTGTGTCAGTTAGCTAAACTGTAACATTAGCCTAGCTTACCTGTATTTGTCGGTTTACAGTGTTGGGTGATCTTTATGTGTTATAATTCCCGTGTCCCTTCGCTAATTTTCTTTTTCACAATTTGATCAAAAGCAGACTCCTTAAATCCAAGTCGAATCATCTTCAGATATCCTGCCATGATACTTGCTTTATAAGTCCTAAACCTGGTGACTTAAGTCCGACTTGATTCAAGTTGTGACTCGAGACCACCCCCTCACCTTATCTATTCTATTTTTAGAAGAAAAAAACCCCCAAACACTAATACCTGCACCAAATCTCATTTCATTCCTCTCGTATCACTGTATTGTGGAACATTAGAAATCTTTAAATGGCATAATATAGAATCACCCCGTCATGATCTACGGATCAAGCAGCGATTGAATCTGGCCCCCAAGAGAGCAGAAGCTAGAAATATACCTGCACTACTGTGAGGTGAAACCTGATCTGCAACTGAGTCAGGCTTTTTAACCAAAACCATGTTGTGGCATGTCAACGAGCTGACAAAGTTGCGTCACCTAAACCTTAACAAGCTTGCCCTCTGAACTCCGAACACGACATCATTTGTACTAGCAACACCAAACATTTCAAAATATCTATGTTATTGTTTGATATAAGCTAGATTTAAAAGTGAATTGGTCATCGCGATGGTATCAGTGCTAAGTTAGGACGACTTTTTATTACCACTCAATGTTTTCTGTGTGGCACTGAATCATTAAAATTACACGCCAGATGGATTGGTTGAAATGATGGAGCAGGTTAGGAAAAGGGTCAGAAGGGCATTGGACCAAACTTTTATAATGGCTGAATCAAGTTGAACACAATCCCTTCCGTGGTGCTGGTTGACTTCTCAGTTGTTGAACTAAAATAAATAAATAAACAAATACAATTTCCCTGAAGAAATAATGGAATTAAGGAATGGATTTCCAACTGTTATGGAAGTAACTTTATGATGATAAACCTAAATATAAGTAAAAGTACTCTGACTCTGGAGATGTTCCAGTTGATCTTTGCTCTTGATATAATGACTTTCAATCAGTGCCCCCATACATTTTTTTTTAATAGTGCTTGTCGTCATTATGGTCATGCGCTGGCTGGATCTCAGCTGACATTGGGGCAGAAACGAGGCACAACCTGCTCACCATCCTGTCACGAGGCACGTACGAACAGATGCAGGACAATGTAGAGCCCTCAAGGAATCTAAAATGCATGTTTTTAAAATGTGGGACACATGCACGGGGAGAGCTTGCAAACTCCAACCAGGAATGGAGAGCAATTAGGCAGACTTGATAACCACTAACCCAGTATGCAAGGCAGGTTAACCAAATGTATGTATTTAATCGCGATTCAAATCCAGAAGTGGTCTGGTCTCCAGTGTGGGAAAATTCTGTCGGAAACCTTTCAATGATCTTCCTGTATTCCCAGTACACTTGTTCATTCCCCTTTGGTAAATGAAGTGTATGAAGTTCTTTGGTTGGAGTGTAACCAAAAATTGTGTTGGTTCTGCGGTATTCAAAGCAGCAGTTCAGTAGCGTCGCTTCTCCTCTGCTGAGACCAAAACGATCCACCTGAGACGAACTTTCCAGTGCGGTCACAAAACGAGGATGAAGTATCTCATCCAAAGCCTCGACAAGGGGATGGGCGGTGAGGTGCTAGCGTTGGAGCGAGGTGAAGCGAGGGCCGATTTAGTAGGCCTGCAGGCCGAAGGATGCTAAGTGCGTAGCACTCTTCACCCGGGCAAAGGTTCACGCCGATCATCTGGGCCAATCTCTTCCAGACGTGGTAAATGACACATTATTGGATCCAGACCTGACAAGGGCTTTGTGTATATTACATTACCAGACACTGGTCTCACTTAAGCTTCATTACCTCCGTGCCTCCTCCCCACCTAGAGGGAGAAAAGGGAGAGGGCAGTGTCGAACTCAACCCCCTCACCGCCCCCTCAAGCCAATGCACAGAGGGTGCTTTTTCCTCCAGGTCAAGCCGGCTTCTCGGCAGTGGGCTCGCCACCGCCGTAGCCCTCTTTTTTTTTTTTCTTCCCCCTCCTCGTCTTCCTCCTCCCTGCCTCTGCTCTGTGCTGGGAACCTGTTAAATGTAACAACACCAGAGTCCGCCCAAGAACACCCAAGATGATCCTGCCCGCAGGGATTTCTGGGAAGATATTAGAAACACACCAGTGAGGTCACCGCGCCCACTTCTCTTCCCACATCGATGGGACCAAAGGAGCAAGCCGATTTTAGAACGTAGCACCAAATATATAGCTGGTCGCAGATGTAGTCGGCCTATAAAAGCTATTGCGCATAAAAGGTATGCGTGTGACAAATTCTTGTGCATCCATCCATCTCTCCAATTGATGTCACTGCGTGGGTGGCTCAAGTCTTTGAGGGCTTGGCTGGAAGCGTACCACTGTGGAACCGGGAAGGTGATATCGAGATGGGCATCAGTCTAAAATTTTGGAAAAAGGAAACGGTGGTAGGCTCCTTTGATCAGGCACAAAATAATCCCGGCCGGTCCAATCTGTATTATTTTGGACGTGGTTAATTGTTGTACATCAAATTGTTGCTCGAAAGCAAGTCAAAACAAGACAAATGCATGACTACTGTTGTTTTGTTTCGACGGAAATGGCTTTTTGGGCTACGCTGTGGAACCAGGAAGAAGATGCATTAGTCAACCGTTTTAGAAAATGGTCTGCTTCAATGTCAGGATGTCTGGGTTCAAATATCCAGCAGAGCACTTCGTTGTGGCATACGCATGAGCTTCTGGTGCATGCATGTTATTTATTTTCAGCTCTTCCAGTTTCCCCCACCACATTCCAAAATCATGCTACTTCTTGAATGTGAGTGAGAAGCCTTTGTCTGGCAATAGGTGCCACCCGAGATAGGCTTCAGATACCCTTGAACACAAGAAGGACGAGTCCCATAGAAAATCAGAGCGTGAAAGGAATTCATGCTAACGCGTATAGGTGCTGGCATCGTTGTATGGGGGAAGCAATCGGTTTATGTGATCTTCATTGACAAGCCAGTTACCGTATGTCTGTAGGCACTTTTCAAAAAACATATCAGAATTTATTGCGCGCGGCACCGTGCTTGACTGGTGAGCACGTCCACCTCACAGTGCAGAGACTCCTTCCGTCCTTCCTGTGTGGCGTTTGCATTTTGTCGCTGTGCCTGTGTGGGTTTTCTCTGGGTACTCTTGTTTCCTCCCACATTCCAAAAACATTTGTAGCGGGTTAATAAAACACTCAAAAATGTCCCTAGTTGTGATTGCGGGCGCAGATGGTTGTTTGTCTATGTGTGCCTGGTGATTGGCTGGCAACCGGTTCAGGGTGTCCCCCGCCTACTGGCCGAAGACAGCTGGGATAGGCTCGAGCACGGTCTGTGACTTTTGTGAGGATAAGCGGATCAGAAAATTGATGGACGGATGGATAATTTATTGCTAACTATTTTGTAGACCCCCCCACTGCTCTAAGTGTCATAGTGTCTGCTAAGTATTTTGTGAACAATGCTTTGTTGAATTTGAGGCTTGTTATGAATAGTATAAGTGGTCACGGGGACACGCCATTTGGAGTGTGTCTGCAGGGAATATTCACTCCTTCACCACTAATCTAAGCATTTATTGACCTTGCTATGTGCAGTCGGAGCAGAAATGGGCTTTACCCCAACTGTTGCCACAAAATGTACCTGCAAGATAACGATTTAAGATTTCGATGAAGAGGTTTGTCTCATCACCTGTGTATAGGATGTTAAAGCACACCAGAGTGTAAAATCGAACCACTCCCGCCACCCAGGCCGGGATATTGATTTTGAATTCTTCTGATTGATTGAATTCTTCTGCCTTAGATGTTCCACAGTGGGATGTGTGCCACAAGTTACTTTGGCTGAACTCTCCTCATCTGGCAGGGACATCCATGCTCAGTTCCCAATTC
Source organism: Hippocampus zosterae (assembly GCF_025434085.1). Lineage (NCBI taxonomy): Eukaryota > Metazoa > Chordata > Actinopteri > Syngnathiformes > Syngnathidae > Hippocampus > Hippocampus zosterae. The sequence goes on from NC_067465.1 coordinate 13,864,013, forward strand.
ATCATTCGCCCATCAGACTTTGGACAGGTGTGTATCCGCGACATACAGCATGTACAGAACTGTGTGTGTGTGTGTGGGGGGGGGGGATGGGGGGGCATTTACTCTGACACTGCGCAGGTATCCGTTCCTTAGTTGCAGCATGCAAGTTCAAGATCCACATTTCATGCATGGGCATCAGGCTACAAACCAAACAAGGCAGCCCAGACACATGTAATTCATAATCATGTGATTATGTTGCATAAAGTCGCCAGCCGTCACATTCATACCTCGAGCGTTGTAAAATAGATTAGCCGGAATAATTTACAGGCCCTCTAGAGATGACCTCAATTTATTTAAGACAACAAAGGCGGGTTTATACTTTCTGACAATTGTCTTGCGCCGCAATCAGCTGCCACCCGAGCGTCATGCGATCTTGAACCCATCCCATCCACACACACACACCAGAAATGATAACTGAAACATTTGATAGCATGATGTATGTGCCACGAGGATTAGTGTTACAGTAAAGAGGCACGCAGCTGGAGCTCCCGCAGAAGCCTGCGAGGAGCTGCGAAACCTCACGATATGTGCAGTCGGCCATTTATAACGGCGAATGATAACAGCTGCATCGTGCCGGAACTTAAAATAAGGATATTATTCCTTTACAACCGTGCCGCTTCGCCTCCATTTGTTAAGCTGTAAGCAGCTCCAAATTCATCATGCGCAGGAAAAAAAAATCAGGGACGGCATATTTTTCAAGCTGAAGTCCGTCGTCAGTCACCTTGTGTGACATCACTTGTTTCTGTTTTCCTGCGGCTCTTTCATTGCTCTGCGACCTTGTTTGTTTAAACTCTGTTCGTTACAAGCGGCCGATGCTGCGGGTCACTTTGATGCCAAGAAAGTGTGAATAATACACAAAGGCTAAATTTGCATTGCCGTTAGAATTACTGAGGAAAAACATTTAGCAAACGTTTTGCAAGACAATCAAAGGATTTCACCACCACCCGGGGTGGGAGGGGGATGGGGATTGAAGTGCAAATATTCAAGTCCATTTTTCAAGAAGCTGTACTTTACCTGAATATTTCTTTTTCTGACGACTTTTTACTCTGACTCCCTGAGTTTGAAGATCAATGTCTTGACGATTCCTTCCTAAACCAAATTAGACGTGTTCATTTTTTTTCAATGGTTGTTGACATGACGGAAATCGCAGTTGGACTCTTGATTGGTTGACCGAGTAGTTGGCGGCAACATCGGACATGAACCAGGGAGCATCAACGATGGCGCAACAGTTTTGCTGAAGTAAGATATCGCACAGCCTTTTGAGAGAGTGTTGTTTGATATTTTCAACTTCAAGAAAGCGCTACGTGATCATTTTATTGATTTACTTGTTTATCACAAACGCCAGAGCCAACGCAAGCTAGCTCCTGGTTTATTTATTTATTTATTTGATCATGAGAGTTGTCAAAACCGATATTGTACATAATGGTGAAAATTCATATGTGCTTTTTACTTCTGAACTTAAGTTTCAGAGTCCCCACTTTTTGACTTTTAACTACGTAAAAGAATCCAAACAGAATTTTTTTTCCCCAGGAGTGTCCGTATTTAAAAGTGTGAGGATGTGACTGATCTTGCCACCTCTGTTAGTAACTAATGAGGGTCATATAGTGTGGACTGAGTACACAAAAGCGCGTTTAAAACCGTGGAAAGACGTGTGAAATGAGCTTGAATGTAGTGGCTGAGTGCTGAGTGAAACATGTATTCCGCCCTTGACACATTTGCCCGCGCGTGCGTGTGCGAGCGTGAGTTGACGGACATGGAAGGCAGCTCAGGCAACACTGTTCCAGCTCATTAGCTGTGATAAATTGACGCGCGAGCTTTCCCATGCTCGTCCTCGGCTGGCCCAGACGCGGCTCACCTTGGTCGGCAACCCTCTTCCCCCAACCCCTCCACAATGCCGGCGGGCACACACGCTCACTTTGAGCCATCTTTGGCAGACATTTACGCTACAGTGCAAAAGATGAACTTATTGAAAGCAGTTATTTTGAAATTTTAAAATAGCCTTCGAGTCTCGAAGAAATGCAGGTGAATATTGGCTTTGTTTTCCTGGTTATTCATTCAAAATAATCGACGTAAAAGACGAAAAGCAATTATGTATTTTGTAGTTGAGATGTTCATACAGTACTGCATGCATTTTTTTATTGTCTTGACTGTTGTTTTGCTGCAATCATTGCATGTGATGAAGTTAAAATTCAAACATTGTCAAGAATATATTGTAAAAAAAATACTACTGCTCTGTGATTATAGCCGAATCAATAAACTAGTGGTAATAATAATAACAATAACCAATAATGCCAGAAACTAATCATTCACTATTTATTAAGTCATTGTAAATCCTGCAAGTATTTTTCAATGCTCTGCCCAAATATCTGTCACTCTCATCATTTTGTATACTATTTAAAACTGATGTGACTTTTATAAAATAGCGTTTATTATTGTTGAATTCTTAGTACAACTGGAATACGCACAAGCATGCACACACACACTTAACTTTAATTACCCCATTCCAACTCTGTTATGTGTTCAATATAAATCTCAGCTATTATTCTTCTCATTATTTTTTTTTCTTCCACTCACAGATTGATAGAAAACACTCAGTCTTACAAATACGTCACAGTTTGTCCAGTGTCCATTTTCAACAGGCACAATAATGAGTTGTTTGCCCAATAAAGCAAAACCGGTAATACGAACAAGTACTAAAAGGGCATCATGACGACATATTTACAAAAGAGTAGCAAAAAAAAGCACCTAATTTTTATTTCCAATGCAAATCTACTCCCTGTCCTTCAGAGGCCGAGGTGGTCCACAAGTGTAGCTTAGTCCGTCCGGCAGCATGCAATCTCCAATTCCTGACAGAGATTATATGACCCCAAAAACACCAGAGGCTTGTTCGCACACAAATATACATCCACGTAGGTCTTCTCAATTAAGACATAATAAATTCAGCGCTAGCCTATGTTGTTCCCACTTATTGAGGAAATATGCTCTCTAATCCATTCGTATAAGAACCATCTGTGTAAATGTGTGTGCCCACGGAGGCTTGCTGGTCACTGGCTAGCTGCACTCTACTGTATCTGCTCCGTGTGTGTGTGTATGTGTGTGTGTGTGTGTGTGTGTGTGTGTGTGTGTGTGCTTGTGTGCGTGTGTGTGTGTGTGTGTGTGTGTGTGTGTGTGTGTGTGTGTGTGTGCGTGTGTGTGTGTGTGTGTGTGTGTGTGTGTGTGTGTGTGTGTGTGTGTGTGTGTGTGTGTGTGTGTGTGCGTGTGTGTGTGTGTGTGTGTGTGTGCAGGTGTGTGTGAGGGTGAGGGTGAGGGTGAGGGAATCAGCGTGAGATCAACTGATGTGTGAGTCGTTAGCCGGAGGCGTTCACAAGAGGATCCATCTCATCCCTAGTCTCTGCTCTCTTCGACTTCTCGCTAAAATAAATAGCTCTTGTTTCTGTTGGGTCCCGGGCTGTTAGCACACGCACTAACAGACACACACACACACACGTACGCACACACACACACAGAACCAGGTTATTCTCTGGTGTCACATAGGAAAATATATACCAGTTACAGTATATGAATGTTAATACTGTTGAACTATTTTTTTCTTTTTTACTGAGCTTTGAAAGTGTTTTTTTCTTGCTTCGGAATAGATGAGAAATATAATTTAACAGTCAGATATTTTATATGTTTTTACATATTTTTCATCATGAAATAACTATTTGTTTTGGAATTTTTTGTATGCAAATGTGGAAGCTGAGATGTCGTTTCCCACTTCATTGCAATGGTGTTGGACATTAAAAAAAACTGAATGATTGCAGTTACCAGCCTTTTATCCAACATGATTTTTATGGTACATTTGTGAGAAGTACCTTTTTATTTTGAGATTGGATGTGAATTTTCTTATCTAAATATATTGACTGTCGCACAAACGCTGTATTGTGATACTCTCGGTAGCACAAAATGGTCTTGAGTTACTCTGCAATTCCCAAACGTAATATTCACAAGCGCACAATAAATGATACTGAAGTTAGTACGGCGTAGGCATTTCACATTTCTTGAAAATCAAATTGATGTGATATCAAACTAAGCAACATATTTTTATCCAATTAAGAAAATTCTTATGGGAATTATTCAAGAAGCTAATCCTTATTCTCATTCACTATTGACCCCAAGTGACCACACATGCTGTGTATGAGCACACGGTGAACCTTGTGTTTAAATCCGGCGCTAGCAGATAATTCAGACATAAATATGCTTAAAGCTGCAGAGGTTTCTTAATTTCCTGTGTAGGCCACACACAAATTCTGAGAAGGTTTTCTTTTTTTGGTGAGCTGAAAGCTGCTCTGAACCGATGACAGAGAATCTGCTGTCTTTTTTTTCTTTAATAGATTACAGTCAAGGCTTTGTCTCACACTTACTAAAATAATTAGTTGAAGTGGAATTCAGCAGATTTCTTTTTGTTTTTGTTTTTGCAAGAATACGCTTCTGACCACAAATCTCAGAGAAGTGTGCAAAATGGTGTTTCAATAAAAGTACGTTTACTGAATTGGAACAGAACAGAGTAAGGTTTTATTCGCCTTAAAGTGGGAAAACTTGAGTTTTATCGCATCAAAAAGTACATATTTACAACATAAGGCAATGAACCGAGCAGAATGAGAGCAGCAGTGTGTGTGTGTGCGTATATATATATATATATATATGTATAAACTGTCGCACAACCACTCATATTTCATATTTCTCATATTGCGCTGGCTTCCTTTAAAATTTGTAAATGATTCTAAAATCCTCTTTTTCACCTACAAAGCACGATGGCCTGACACACACACACACACACACACACACACACACACACGCACACACAGTTATGCACGGAAAATTTGAATTCTAATCGTGCCTTACCCAATGATATTTTTAGGAAGATATATTCCTCATAATATGTTTCCAAATATATCTTTTTCATAATTTCATAATTATTAATCAATTATAGAAGCATTAAATTCATATACGGAAGTCAACGTTGACGAGCAACATGAATAGTTAGTGGTACTGCATGTCACGGGCAGAACAGTAGACAGGAGTTCAGAATAATAACACACCAGATGATATTATACAGTATGGTATATCAAAAATTGTGAGAAACTATATCATTGGGTTTATACATGTAACTGTCATACACAGCTGAGTGATATTATCCAGAATCGCGAATGTTCTGTTCGATCAAGGGCAGAAACCGTGTTATTCCTGTAATTGCTTTCAGACAGTTTAACAATTCAGAGTCAAACCGTCACTGGACCGATGGATGCAGAGAATGCTTGGTGGAGCTTAGGGGGGCTGGGGTGGGGGTGGGCGTGGGGGGGAAATAAAGTGCAGAGGGAAAAGCAGAGGAGCGGGAATCGAAGCGGCCCCCGCCGATCCGCTTCTGGTGAAGAACCGCCGGCCAAACAGGGGCCTCATTGTGTCTGCAGTTCTGCTCTTTGTCGCCCCCCTCCACACACTGACTGTTCTTCACCGCAGGAGCAAGTTCCAAGTAGGAATAACTGCACATTTATGTCGTAGAGTTGATGTACTACTTCAATGAAATACAACTCAAGTTGGTCAGTATCAATCCTTTCAGTCCCACACTGTAATAAAAGAAGGTGAGCGCTACAGATTCAAGAACAAGGGTTTTTTTTCCCCCCGCTCGGGATATTTTTCCAGTGGACTACTGCATACTTGTGGTTTGGCACCTGCGGGTTCAACTCGTTACACATATTTTGTAATATTTTTATATCTTTCATTTTCATTATTAGCTTTTTTTTTGGAGGGGGACGGTGATAACCTCCATTTTTTCAGCAATAAACAAAATTTGCATGCCCTTATTATGGCCGTCAGTTGCAAAAAAGCAGAGGACTGCATTTAAAGGGGGAAAAAAAAGTAATTTCCTGCTGCTTGCTGATGCCAAAACACTAGTTCATGCTTTTGTGCCCTCCGGGCCGGATTATTGCATCTTTTTGCTAACAGGTTGCCCAAGCAAATCTGGTCCAAAATGCTGCTGGACGAGTTCTAACCAGAACTAGGGAGCATAAGCGCTTTGTTACAGCTGCCGCTGTTGTGAAAGCGCTATATAAATCAGCATGTATTGTATTGTATTGTATATCACCATTTGAATGTACTGGCTCGTATTTCAAATTTCTCATGTAGCGCTGGATTCCTGTACAATTTACAAATGAATTTAAAATCCTGATTTTTAATTGATACATTTTTACTTTTTTACTATGACCTGAGACATGGATTTTTTTAGGCCGATGCCAATTCATATAACCAGTTAATTTGACCAACTAGGTCATTATATATATATATATATATATATATATATATATATATATATATATATATATATATATATATAGCGGCTGGGTAGCTCAGTTGGTAAGGCATCGGTTTGGCATACGGGAGACGGTGGTTCGAATCCCGCTTGGGGCAAAAAAAAATGAGCACATAACACCATCCAGTGTGGGTCCTTGGGCAAGATCCTTCACGCTAATGCCTACCTCATACAATGATGAGAGACAATAAAACGAATGACATGCCGGCTCAGACGTCGCCCGGCCAAACAAGGTCTGCGTCAGGTGCTGGGGAACCAGAGCACCTTGATGAAAAATGGGCTACTGGAACAAAGCGGAGATGGGCGAGATGCGATAACATGGCTCTGTTGGAATGCTACTACTCAAGCAACCCTAGTCAGAGGGGTTACATGCAGAGAATGTGGGCTAAATGGTTACTTCGAAACCCACAGTCACGGTTGACCGCGAAACAACTAGTAGCTCAGTGTTCCAACATCCACAAACGACAACTGCTGTCACAACGTGAGATTGATGAGGTACAACGCAGGTTCCATGGTGAAGGGCCCCAGGCTCCCAGATCAGAGGAGGAGGTCATACAAGAGATTGGGAGGCAAGCCCCAATGGAAGCAGATGATGAGATTGGGTGGCCAGCCCCAATGAATGAAATGCTGAGCGAGGCAGCAACTGACCTGAAAGCTAAGATCATGGCGAGAATGAAAGCTGGGCAACCTAGAAACCGATTACAACGGCTATGTGAAGTACCATCTGAAAGTCTCATAGAAAGTGTGAATGCAGCACTGAGGGCGATCCCTACCGTAACGATCACAGAAACCAATGAGCTGATATACGCTTCAGCATCAGTGATCCTGGAGACTCTGGGCTATAAGAGCAACCATGGAAGCCATGAGATACGTTACCCACCATGGAAAAGACGGTTGGAGGCTAAGATCAAGGCGGCCCGGAAAGATGTGAGTCAATTGACGGAGGCCCAGAGAGGTGTGATGAAAAGGCCGATACCCGAGAGGTACATCCAGATGACCATACCTGAAGCACTCGAAACTGCCAAACAAAGGCTCCAAGCCTTGTCCAGTCGCCTAAAGCGGTACACGAAAGAGAATGAGGCCAGACGAATAAACAGGCTGTTCGCAACACAACCTGCGAAAGTGTACGCTCAGTGGCAGGGTCCTAACAACAGAGCTGACCCACCAAGACTGGAAACTGAAAGGTACTGGAAAGGCATATGGGAGAAGGAGGTTGCACATAACAGCAGTGCACAATGGCTGGTGACCCTGAGAGAGGAGCACAGCAACCTCCCTGAACAGAACCCAGTTACCATAACAGTGGCAGACATACAGGAAAGAGTCTCAGATATGAAGAACTGGACAGCACCAGGCCCGGACATGGTCCACACCTACTGGCTAAAGAGACTCACAGCACTCCATGAGCGCCTAGCAGTACAAATGAACCAGCTGCTGAAGGATGGGACTCACCCAGAATGGCTAACCGAAGGGCGAACGATCCTGATCATGAAGGATCCCTCGAAGGGTGCAGCCCCATCCAACTATCGGCCAATAACCTGTCTCTCCACAACATGGAAGCTCATGTCAGGCATCATTGCGGCTAAGATAAGTGGACACATGGATCAATACATGAACGAAGCGCAGAAGGGCATTGGTAGAGATACCAGAGGAGCCAAACATCAGCTCCTGGTTGACAGAACAGTCGCACAAGACTGCAGGTCCCGACGTACCAACCTGTGCACAGCTTGGATTGATTACAAGAAAGCCTATGACTCGATGCCACATACATGGATCACTGAATGCTTGGAGTTGTACAAGGTGAACAGGACCCTAAGAGCCTTCGTTGCGAACTCGATGAGGATGTGGAAAACCACACTTGAAGCCAATGGCAAGCCACTTACCCAAGTGTCCATCAAATGTGGCATATACCAAGGTGATGCACTCTCCCCACTGCTGTTCTGCATAGGACTGAACCCCCTAAGCCAAGTAATCACCAAGACAGGCTATGGATACCGCCTCAGAAATGGAGCTACAATCAGTCACCTCCTCTACATGGATGACATAAAGCTGTATGCTAAGAGCGAAAGGGACATAGATTCCCTGATCCACACAACCAGGATGTACAGCAGCGACATCGGGATGTCATTCGGGCTTGAGAAATGTAGTCGGATGGTGACTAAGAGAGGAAGGGTAGTCCGCACTGAAGGGGTCTCACTCCCTGAAGGAACAATAGCAGACATTGAGGACAGCTACAAGTACCTTGGTATACCACAAGCCAATGGCAACCTCGAACTGGCAACAAGGAAAGCGGCTACGGCCAAATACCTCCAGCGAGTGAGGCAAGTCCTAAGAAGCCAGCTCAATGGCAAGAATAAGACCCGGGCAATAAACAGCTATGCCCTGCCAGTGATCAGATACCCTGCAGGAATAATAAGGTGGCCAAAGGAAGAGATTCAGACCACGGACGTTAAGACCCGAAAGCTCCTAACCATGCATGGAGGGTTCCATCCCAAATCCAGCACCCTGAGACTGTACGCAAGCCGAAAGGAAGGAGGCCGGGGACTAGTGAGTGTGAGAGCCACTGTCCAGGATGAAACATCCAAGCTCCATGAATACATCAAGGAGAAGGCTCAAACGGATGACGTACTCAGAGAATGTCTAAGACAATGGGGAACAGAAGATGAGGCGCTGGAAGAGGGACCATCATGGGAGGACAAGCCCCTACACGGGATGTACCACCGGACCATAACTGAAGTGGCTGATCTCAAGAAGTCCTATCAGTGGCTAGAGAGGGCTGGCCTGAAGGACAGCACAGAGGCACTCATCCTGGCTGCTCAGGAGCAGGCCTTGAGCACCAGAGCCATCGAGGCCCAGATATACCACACCAGACAAGACCCAAGGTGTAGGTTGTGCAAAGAGGCACCTGAGACGATCCAACACATAACTGCAGGGTGTAAGATGCTGGCAGGGAAAGCCTACATGGAACGCCATAACCAGGTGGCTGGCATAGTCTACCGAAACATCTGTGCGGAGTATGGATTGGAAACCCCAAGGTCAAAATGGGAAACACCACAGAAGGTGGTGGAGAATGACAGAGCGAAGATCCTGTGGGACTTCCAGATCCAGACTGACAAGATGGTAATGGCGAACCAACCAGATATCGTGATCATAGATAAAGGGCAGAGGAAAGCCGTTGTAGTGGATGTAGCGGTCCCAAGTGATGGAAACATCAGGAAGAAGGAACATGAGAAACTCGAGAAATACCAAGGGCTCAGAGAGGAGCTGGAGAGAGCCTGGAAGGTAAAGGTGACAGTCGTGCCTGTGGTGGTCGGAGCACTCGGTCGGGGCAGTGACCCCCAAACTAGATGAGTGGTTGCAACAGATCCCGGGAACAACATCGGACATCTCAGTCCAGAAATGTGCAGTGCTGGGAACAGCAAGGATACTGCGCAGAACCCTCAAGCTTCCTGGCCTCTGGTAGAGGACCCGAGCTGAATGAGGGACGGACACCACCCGAGGGGTGAGATGAGGATTTTTTTATATATATATATATATATATATATATATATATATATATATATATGAGAGAGAGAGAGTCTCTTTGCGTCCTTACAAACTTATAGCAACAAAAATAGGAATAGCAGGCATAACATTTGACTGTTTTACAATGCTTTGTCCTCGAGGATTTCACTTTACGACAGAGAGAAAAATCATCAAAAATGTTTTTGATGAAACATTTTTGAAGGAGGAATGTTTACGTATCATTTCTTATGTTGCAATACGTTAATGTGAGACGAAAGAAAACTCTCTGCAAAATAATCAGCTTATTTATTTATTTTTTTTCTAAATTTAAAAGAGCGATTATCGTCCGATTAAATTGGCCGGCCATACTTAAAACTACATGGCTAGTCACCATTGTGACTTAAAGCTGAACACGACCCTCCCAGAGCTTCAAATTTCTTGTGGTTTTAATATTATTTCATGGGGGAGCCTGTATGTATCAGGCTCCTCTCCTATGGAACCTTCTCTCTGACACAGTCCAGAGGGCAGAAAACCCTCGCTTGATTCAAGAGTAAAATTCCAACTCGACTTTTGGAAAAAAAAGCTTTTAGTTTAATAATGTTAGAGTATGGAGGACTCAGGCTTGCCCTGTCTCATCTCATAGTTGGGCTGCTACAGGCAGAGACCGCCGGGGGATCTCCCTTCATGCACCAAGGTTCCCTTCCTCTTCTCGTCTCGCTATCCCTCTTGCCTCAGACGGTTTTCTTATATATGGTACATATACAATGTGCTATGACAACCATTATTCTAGACCAGTGGTTCTTAACCTTCCTAGAGGTACCAAACACAACCAGTTCACATACACATTCACCGAACCCTTCATTAGTGAAAAATAAAAACATGATTTTTTTTGTTTACAAATTCAATATATTAAAAAAAACACATTTATTAAAAAGAGAAGAAAGTAAATACAATTACATGACATAAGTGTAGGTTTTGTAAATTGCATGACATACTATCACGACAGTCACACGTTGACTACGAAGCGAACTACAGTTCCCTCAGCACTGATTAGACAAGCAATGTAATGCGATCATCTGCAGCCAGTGATGGCCAAGCGGGCGCGTCATAACTAATTGACATGTTGAGTCGGGTGTGTCTTGACCTCCATAGCAGAGGCTCCGTCGAACCCCCTGAGACCGATTCACTGAACCCCTACAGTTCGATCGAACCCAGGTTAGGAACCACTGTTTTAGACCTACTCAATGGGTTAAGTGCCATGAAATAACTGTTGAGAATTGGCCCTTTATGAACAAAATTGCACCAACTAAAGCACTCGCCAACTGCACTGCTCCGTTTGTCTTCAAAAATGTTTCGGCTCTCATCTGAGAAGGCTTCAATTGACCCATATGAATGACAATATCCACATGCATGATTTGACGAAAGGACTGCTTAGTTCATAGCCAAAAAGTGCTAGCATTATGCTACTAATGTGAGGCCTGGTTAATGTGGCTAACCTGAGAATCTAAACGTTTGTCAACGCACTTGGCTTGCCCATAAGGGTACTCTGTTATTAGCCGAAGTTGCTAACGTTATGCCGGTAATGTGAGGCCTGGGCACTATCGTCAGCCCTAGCTTAGCCCACTAAGCTAATGAGGCTGCCGATGCCGTCTTGTTTGAATTAGCCATTGTCACTCCTTAATATCATTGTACTCTTGAGGTGATTCACCTCCATTTTGATTTATTTGGCATTATTTCCCCGTGTCTCTGTGATATGACGGATATCGTCCACTCCATTGTGTGATGGGACAGTCCAATACAGACATTGCTCAATTTATGATCGTCACAACATATGTGGTTTGAGGCTATGATCATAGCACAATTAACTAATTTGTGCAGCATCTAATTGAGGATCCCCATGTATTGTGATCTTTCAGGGGAAAAAATCATTTAACACAGAGGAGTTCCCTCTCAGCCAGCTTTGGAATGTGTATGAAGACATTGAAAGGGATAAGAGCGCCACCTATAGTGACGGAGGCAAACAACTTTTCAGACATGAATGTATTCGCCTCCTCGTGCAATATCAGTTGGATAAAATGCATTTAAACTACAGCAGTAGCTTATGCAAACTGTGCAAACACATACACCAGAAGGTGATGAGTTAGCAGTCAGCAATTACCGCTCGATACTTCATATGTGGAAATGGATGATTGATGCGGGACGTTTCATTTCCACACCTCTAAAAGGTGCCTTTTAGCGGCGGTACCCAGCACGCCGCAGAGTGGGTGCGCTTCAAAGGCCGCCGAGGGGATCTGGCCTTCCTGCTCGGCCTCTTCGGGACAAGAGTGGCTTTATTCTGCGGGCAGGGTGTGTGTATGTCGGGGGTGGGGAGACGGCGTGGTGGGGATTCCACACCTGTGTTTGCTCCGTTCCCAATAATTGAGAGCCCCCGTGCTATTTTCAGCACTGAGCACAAAGTGGCTCACTCATATGGATCTCGGGGCGAATAATCTTGGCTCCAAGGTGGATGTGGCTGGAAAAGGCCGAAGATATGTGGGTTAGCCTTGCTGGGGTGTGCAAATATGCAGCTGAAATATGTGAGCGTGAAAGAAAAAACACAGACCAAGGGAAACCAAGATGTATGGCACAATTGTGACTGCTGCATTATTGGCATGGTTACGCCTCGTATTTCAAGCTACAAGTGATGTAAATCATTCAATTGGTTTTGACATGTTTTTCAGACTTTGAGTGAATGGGATTGGACGGATTGTAATGCACTGATTGGGCACGGCGGGGAGGGCGTTACCATGTTCTTCCAGATGATTATTTTAGGCAAATAAAGAAATATATGACTTGCATGAGTTGTATGACTTATTTCCATCATTTGGTGCTGCTGTAATGACAAACACCAATGCTTCGTTGTATAATTTAATTATGCACTTTTGAATTCACGCACGCATGCATAATTGAAGCAAAAATAAATCACACTTTGTAGGCAGACATGACATGCTCAACATGTCCACACACGGAGTGACATCCACCTCATCAGTTGTACTGTAATATTGAAACCCATTTTCTCCATGCAGGGACATTAAGAGAGACCTCAAAAGCCGGCCGATGGTGATGCACACAGACGTGTACAATCGTGGGACTTAAACATAAAAGCTACTTAGTCACCTAAGTGAATGGAATGACAAATGGTTTTGTAAATCCCAGAAGGAAGTGTTTTAGAAGTCAGAGAAAGGGCACGTATGGTCATGAAACATGGATTATTCCTACTCTTCCATTTTATGTTTATAAATATTAAGAATAGCCAAAATTGTATTCACAATACAAATAGTTGTTGCACAACTTTTATAATACATCACTTCTGTGTTTGCATTTAAAATACAAATCATACACTTTTAAATGTATATTCTCAAATTGTCCAGTATTGTAGTTCATTGCAGTATCCCATTGTCTATATCCTTTATACTTTAATTATTCATGATACTTATCATCATTGGACCACTCAAAAAATTGACACAGATTGAATTAAAAAAGAGCAATGCTAATTTTTTAAATATCTTTTCAGTCAATGTGTAGGGAAGTACTAAGTGTGTATTACTATGACTGCAGTATGTGGTGTACCCTCTTTATTTCGACACGAGAAGGTCATGATATGTCGGTCGTTCGCGGTTAGCATTTGTAAATGTGGGAGGTGCATTACTTTTTCTTCACTTTAAAATTATTCAGCGGTTTTGCATCATATAAAGTGTGATTGAAAACAAATGAGAATGAACAGTCTTTAGCTTTGTGTTCATTGATTCCGGCAGATTTTATTCATCTCAGAATGCACAGTTCCCTCCTCCAATGCGATACTGTCAAACTCGAGGCTCGGGGGGGCAGATGCAGCCCGCAACATCATTTTAGATGGCCCGTGAAGGCAAATCACCTTTTCACTTTAATTAAACACTGAGATATGAGATCTTGCAAGCATTTTTGATACCAATCCCTCCATGAAAATACAGTAAATGTATGGGATGGTACATGTAGCGCATATGACTTTAAAGTCTATGAGGCAGGCCACAACAAAAACGAATTTAATACCCCTGTAATGTGCACAAACGCAGATGTGCAAATTGAAACTGAGCAAAAAAAAAAAGAAAGAAACGTGGGTCCCGGCCAGTTCCTCTTTCGTGTGCAACGGACAGTTATGGAGGCGGCGGGTCAGCCCGAGTGCAGAGTGACCTCCGAGTCTAAACAATCGCTCACTTTGGCTTCTGATGAGCCGCTGCTCTGACTTTTTCCCACAATCCTCCCGAAAGACTTAATTGATAGACGTACTAGGTGGCCACCAAACTCATCACAACATGTTCCAGACGTAATTGAATTTTGCTGAAATATTCGCTCAGCCTGCCATTGCAAGCTGCACATTATGTATTTGCGCCAAGCAACAATGATAGATTTAGAGTTATGTTACGCGTTACATGACATCCCCTGCGCCCGCCAATTCATTATGATATTAATAGGCCGGGTTGAAAAGGCCAAAACATCCCTCACTCATCATACGGCCTTAACCTTGTTAAACCTTTTGAAAAAGAAAAAAAAAAGCAACCAACCCCAAAGAATCCAAATGGGAGCCATTTTTATTTAAAATATTAACTGGCTGTCTGTGCTGGCCTGGTAATTTATTACACAAAGGCGGGAATTGTGACAAATCATTCAGCTCGGCAAAACGGGCTCTGGCAAAGTTCAACAATTAGGCTGCTGCGTAAAAATGGTCGACTCCCCCAGCTTTGGCCGTGTTGGATTTATGTTTGTTCGCAGGCTAGCGCGCACGTTCAAAGGAGCGGGAGGTTGACGCGTGGGGAATGTGCACAAATATGGTGGAACACACACGCATTTTGCAGTAAATCTGAGCAACGAGTAGTGGTCTTTTGGGTCGGGGGGTGGGCTTTGGGGGGGGGGGGGTGTCGTGGGCTTTGGAGGTGGTCAGCAAAGGGCTGTTGAGTGAAGGCATAGCTAAATAATCAACCCAAGATTGGGGTCAACTCTTTCCAAGTCATCTGTGATTCTAAAAGAGGCTGAAGAAAGGAGAATATTCTGTTACTTTTATAAAATGGTCAAATTACAAATCACCTCTTTCAGTTTTGCTTAGTCAAAAAAAAAGCCCTCCCAATCTCCAGCTAGAAAAAGCAGCTCAGACACGTTATATTTTGACTTTCAGTCAGCCAAGCCTAAACCCTCTGTCAATATTTAGCTTTGTTTTAATGGGGTCATTTTATGCTACTGTCTGACCGTGATGGCCAATGTGTAGCTACTTGCTCAGTGTCACATTGGTAAGTATACCTGGGAATAGCTCTCCGTCAAATACAGTATTGCGGTCTGACGATGTATGCGACGAGGTTTTCTGAGCCAACTAACAATAATTCTTCTGTTGAATGGTTGTTAATACTTGTGAAACTTATTGTGGGGGTCAGAGGGGGCATATTTCAGATCCACATGTAATAGGTGAAAATCTGCAAAGCAGAGGGCCCATATAGTGTAAAAAATGTTTTCATTAAAGTACAGTTGACCTCTTACTATTGGGGGGAGGGTTGAATTGCATTGGGGGAGGAATATTGATATTTATTCATTTATTTATTTTTTTAATCTTTCAGATAACATTAATAAACAGTCAGTAACATGTACTGCAAACACAAATAATAATAATGGTGAGTAAATTGGGAGAAATAAATCTCAGGGGGAAAAAAAAGAGAGAGAAGAATACTGTATTTATATAAAAAAAAAAAAAATTCTGCAAGCATGCAAAATCCACGGGTGCCGACCCACGACGATGCAGGGATTGATTGTCTGTTCTAACTCTCGCTCGCAAGTTTCTCCAAAAGAGGCAATGCATGCATGCTTCATGGGTTTTTTTTTTCCCGTCACAGATGGAATTAACAAATCCCTGCAGGCTTGATGCAGACATATTTTAAAAATTGAATGATCGTCAACAAGCAAGCTGAAATCAGCATAGTTGATATGATAATTGTAAACGGATGAACAACTGCTCCTTTAACACATGGGGCAACAACACATACGAACAGTGCACACTGCAATACAGACATGTTCTCTTGCTTTGTGGGACCAACAATTATTACTTGATCTTGGTTGGGGACCTTATCTGCCTCTTGCACTTAAATATGCAGTAGACAGCAGCGCTGCCTGCCATGTGCCACTTTAAATTTGTACTTGCCTATATAATGTTTAAAAAAATAAAAAATCCCAGATCTTTGCAAGCATTGAAAATGTATTGATTTTGGGTTAACAAATGGCCCGACAAAAACTCCCTCAGTAGCCCTGAGAAAGTAAAAAAAACGTTTTGTCTCTGACACCGGTTTCACCTATCCACACAAAACTGGGTGGTCACGTCTATCATAACATGTTGTATGAAAATTTCTCAAGGACCCCAAGCATGAAATTGAACAGGAAGGCGACCATTTTGCTTGGAAGCAGCCATTTTAAGCTCATATTTTGACAAACTCCTATTAACGAATTCACCCAAATGAGCCCCAATCGGAAGCAGGTACCATAGACAGGCGGGCGACACTAAATTGCATGACTTTTTTTTTTTCCCTCCTTCCATGCGAGCTGTCATTCAACACCTCAACGCAGCACTAACGTTGTGGGCTTTCTCATATCGTTGCTGCACTTGACAAATGAACATTTATATTCATTCGCCCTAAACCGCAGCTATAAAAGTCTTAAATGGTTTGAACTTATGTTTTGTCAAGTAATCAATAATAAACTCTGCTCCACGAGAGCGAGCTGAGTGAGACAGAAGACAAGCAGGCAGGTGATTCCCTCACTGACTGCTGGCTACCCAAACCACACAGGTTTTTTTTCTGTGTTTTTAGAGAGTGACCTCTTTTTAACCCTTCTGCGCTAATGAAGACCAGACACTCACGCATACGATGTGTGCATGTTGTGGAGGTGTTGGCAGAATACATATGATGCATACTATGTAAGGAGGATTTGTCTCACAGTTCATTTGCGTGATGTTTTCTTGAAAGATTACCATGACTGTATATTATGCGGTCCATCAAATGTTACATTTTGGATGTATCTAAAACTTGGAAGTCGAGTTCTGTTCTGAACATGTGCATGTTTATTTAATAAAAATGCCCTGCAGCACTGGAAGAGATATTTTTATTATTTCCTGAAAGAGTTGCGTGTTTGAGATGAAATGCAGAAGTGCAGAATGGGCACAGTGGAAAAATCGTTTCAAGGAAATGATAACCGCTGCCGAGCTAAAGGCAGATCATCTATATTAACTCAATATCGCTACAATTGTCCCTGAGTCAAAATGGAGAAATTCAGTAGCATGCACACAGGGGCAGGTAAATGCTTGAGGGACCCTGAAAAAATAAACACGGCCCCCCACGGCCACTCATCAATTGGTCTCGAATACGGCATTTTTCAATTCATCGGCGAGTGCATCACCCAGAAATTATCTATTTGTTTTTCAGTTGTTAGTGATTTTAATCTCAAGAACATAGCGCTTTATTGACTATATTATATTAATATTTATTGACTTTATTGATATGACTGAGAATATTCACTATTGGCCTTGGAAATCAAATCACTTAATGTCACCACCGAGCCCATGCAATGTAACATTAGATGGGAAACACTGGTTTTGGTATTCATCCAAATGAAGTTCTTAAAATCCCCGATCTGCATTTAAGTAAATAAACACCCCGACCCACAATTTGAGTCGAGTTATTGTTCAAAAATTGAAAGAAAGGTTGAAAGCCGCAATGAAGCACACTGAGGTTGACTGCCATGACTTTGAGCCCCCATCAAATTGGAGTCCCTTCCAGCATACAAAAGTAGCAGCTTTGCTGGGGTTTTTTTGCCTTCTGTAGACCCACCCAAGAAGTAGGAGGAGGGACAAAGGGGAGTTGCAAAAAAAAAATAAAAATGCCTGTCATTTTTAATAACACCATCACTTTCCATCGGGGCCGTGACCAAATCTTAGTTTCCCACCAGTGTGCTGAAAAGGCGCAGATATGGAAATGACTGCAATGTCAAAATGTTAAGTTTGTATAAAAAAATGCCTCCCATCCCATTGGAATTTGCTTTTGGAGCGTTGGAGAGCAAATATATATATATATATATTTTTTTGTCTCTGGAGGAACTGCTGCTGTACTGCTTGGAATGAAATTATGCACGTCAAGAGCCCCCAGTGCAACTTGCCACCATTTCAATCTAAAAACCATCCAAAGCGATGTCTTGATTTTATAAAATGCCTGTGACTCGCTTTCGTCAAAACATCCTGAGAACAGTTTTATTACCTACTTTTAACCTTTGTATGGAGATCAGATGATTTCGGGGGGTTTGCTGGCTTTTGTCCCTAGCATCAACTGAGCATGCCAATACGAGTAACCGGGGAGGAGTGAGTGAGCGATTGTCAAGATGTTTGTAGCCTCATACAAAAATGCTAATATGATGCGTACTTATGCCCTACTAAAGATCATCAACTGTATTTTCACTTTGACAGCAATTCATCGCCAAGCTACATGCATTCATTTGTGAGATGTTCAGGGCATGTAACGCAAACATCAGACACGTCATCAAGTAGAAATTGACGAATGCACCGTTAGAATTTGGCCAAAATCGAGCGGCTTGCTTCAAAATTGCTTGGTTGTTTTGTTAAACGTGAATAAGACGCAACGCGCCGTTGTCATGATTACACGAAATCTGATATATAACAAAAAGTCCATGATATCAGTTCAATCATATAGCACAGGCAAATGTTACAATCATCCTGCAATATTGCTATCTTGATTGTTCCCTCCGATGGCCGTATCGACGGGAAATTACGTGGACTTTCATTCCATAGTGCACATTGGCTTCGGAAATATAAGAAAGATAATATCATTTTAGATCGGATGGCATCCAGCAGAAGTCAAGACAGAATGATTCATGGGAACTCTGTCTTTAATCGGCGATCTATTTTGGCAATTTGCCATCTTAGCGCCAATTAAGAACTAACAGGGTGGTCAGCGCTACAAGAGTGGATTCGGAATGATGTCACGCATTCTATCACGCTTGTCCCGACAGAACACGAGCGGGTCAGCCACACGTGAATGTTGTGCATGCACACAAGCGCACTAACACACGTGTTTTGCAGAGCAATGTTGAAATCAGCAGAGTGGACGTCCACCATCATTTAGCTGTCAGAGGTGGAAACAAAATAGATGAAGAATGAAGTGTTAGGACCGGCCTGACCTTGCGCGTGATTGCCTTCTAAATAGCCGAGACTGAAATTGGGCATTTTACACCCTGGCAGCTGCCCAAGACGTAATTTCTCCCAGTATGGAGGACAGCGCGGCTGGAGTAGCGTGCCACGTCAAATCGCAATTTCCTGGGCTCTATCCAATCCGCCCTTCCTTCGAACCCTGAGCACAGTACAGTACAGCATTTGTCCAAATTCACTTTACAGTGTTCATATTCAAAGTATACATATGACTCTTTGTCGAATATGTTTTAAATGACGTCCTGTAGCTGCACCGTATTAAAGCCGAAGTGTGTGTGCTATGTTTGACGATGTAATATTTTGCACCATCCCTCAGCCTATAGTCCTTCCTTTATGCAAAGCAAGATTACAAAGCCATTTGCAGCAATAGGAGAAAAGTGGAATGAATGAATAGGATAATAACTAAAACATGTGGTTGCATACCAAGATCTCCCTCAGCATCTGACATCCGATTATAGTACTTAAATAATGCACTACCGAAATTTAATCCACAATAATCACACGTGCCCTTTGTCATCTATTGATTGCTATTTTTTAAACAATTGTTTATATGTATATATTTTTGTCATTTTATGCAGTTAAGTTTTGCTGCCCTTATTTTTAGCTGCGTGTTTCAATGCTCTGCCTTTTTGCACTGTGGTTGAGAGGAAAGACATTTCATCTGTGCTGTATGTTGCACATAGAGTATATTTGACAAGAAAGTTGACTTGATTTTCTATTTGGACGTTGGTGAAGCAGCAGGTGGCTCATTATCCCAAGGGTATTTTTGAACTCTTTGAGAGTAACAACGATGAATTGATTAATCATGGATTATCTAATTAAATGATTATTTTTGACAATTGATTAATCATTTAGATGTGCTTTTTAATTGTCCAAATGCTCACAGTTTCAGAAAGCGTCTCTTTGGTCTTTTAACACTTAGGACAATAAAGTATGAATGTCAACAAGGCAGAACATTTGACTCTTTACACTTTGAGCTTGGGGGTGGGGGGTGGGGGGTAATGGGGTGTTATAATATCGTTATCGTTTTCTTATGTTGTAATGTGTTCATTAGTAAAAAAAAAAAATCAGCCAAAACAATTGGCGGATTTTAAAACACCAATTAATTGGCTGGGCACTACTTCAGAGTGTATATCCATCCATCCATTCATTGACCTCCGCTTATCCAGGGTCAATGAAAGCCCAGACGCCTCTCTCCCCAGCCACTTCAGCCAACTCTTCCGGGGAAACTCCGGTTCCCAGGCTATAGTCTCCCCCATGCTGTGGGGGTTCCTCCCGATAGGAGGTTCCCAGAACACTTTACCACAGAGGTATCCAGGAAGCCTCATAACCAGATGCCCGAGCCACCTCATCTGTCTCCTTTCAGTGTGAAGAAGCAGCTACTCTGAACCCCTCCCAATTGTACAAGCTTCTCACCCTGTAAGGGAAACTCATTTTGCCCGCTTGTGTCCAGAGTATGTACGATATCAGGCCATGTTCCAAATGTTTTCATCTCCGTCACGACTCCCTAGGCAGGTATCGCATGAGTCCATGATATCAGCCTCAGGTTCATGGATCAGCTACTGTAAAGTACATAATATGCGGCCCCTTACCTTAGTTATTTTGTTAGTTCAGGAGTTTAATCCCGAGGCGCACCTTTGTATCATCTGCCCTGGAACTGGTGGGTTTAAGACCCTGAGCTGGGATCACTTCAAGTGGAACCCAATCCCGACCTGTCTGTTTGAGGGGTCTGGAACTAATCGATGAGAGGGGAGCATCTGTGAAAGAGATGTTCAGGGAGGCCGGAGCCAGCGGGGCTACTGTCTGATGGGCCCATTCTGGTATCACAGTGCGGCGTTACCACCTGATACAGCGGCCGAGATGGCTTTGATGCAAAAAGATGGTGACACGGGAAGCATTTTCCACTAAAACATGTCGCCCGTGCTGGCTATTTTTTATCACCTCTGCTCGATTACCCTCATCTCGTTTCTTCTGTCCAGTCCATGAGGATTCTCCTTCTCATATATTTTCTCTCAGTTTCTGCGTTAAGTCCTACCCCTCTGAACTCAATCCCCAGTCTGGCCCTCCGCTTGAGCCCCTCAGCTGCTGGTCCGCTCTCACACACTAACCCCCTTGTTTATATGTGGGACGCAATTAAGTCGAAGCCAAGTCGAAGAGTCCCAGAGAGAGCGACAAGAGTGCAAGCTTGTGAGTCAGATTTCAACTTTGACGCTCGCCCACGGTTCCTCCCCGCCCCATTTTTCTCCTTTTTCCCCTCTTTCCTTTCTGCCCAGCCTGCCTTCTTTTTAGACACTTTACTATTTGATTGTCATCCACGCCATCGAATAATTACTGCAAATCAGTAGTTGATGGAATTATTTCCTTTGCTGTTCTGTGGGAGAGTATTAGGTGAAGATGGATAGATGAAGCGAGATGTGACCTCACCTCTCATCAATTCATTATTAATGTTCCAGCATAACGTCCATGTCTCGATGTGATTCATGCAGAACTGCCAGTGCAAAACAAGCTTTTAAATTCACAAACAAATTTGTTCTCCCCGCATTGTTGCCATGAAGAAACTTCTCGCACTCGTCTACATGTGTGGTCCAGCGGCCCAGGGGAGCCATCCCACACTCCCAGACACACGTGTGCAGGCAGAAGCAGTAGTGCAATTTCAAGTAGGCAAACATAGCTCTGACTAGCCACTGCACACACTCCTCACCTAAACAATGCCTCGAAAGCCCAAAGTTAGAAACGATAAGATTAGATTTTTTTTTTCTGGTCCTGTGTGAAAATACCTCAATTTTACTGAAATCCCCAAAGTCATACATCACTGGCAAGGCCTACAAAAATGTGTGTTATGAATGTAAAATAACAAATTCAACTCCAATCAACTCCGAAAGTATTCACCAGTGTCAACAGTTATTATTACTATTTAAACAATTAATAATGGCAAACGTGTGAACTCGAGTTCAGATTTTTTGTTTTGCCTGTGGAAAAATGAGCAGGCTTGATTTTTGTGATGCCACGCTGCGTTAACCCTTGAGAGCCCAAGAACCCTTTTCTTCTTCGGAAAATGATGACTTATAGATGAAATCAATGCTATATGTTCACACACCAAAATATATGTTTTTCCAAATATTTAATGCATTAATCTGAATTTCGGATTAGGGCCAAATTTAACCCTTTGGGATTAAGTGTAGCATTTGAGTAGCAGAATTTATAGGGGCCAAATTTAACCCTGTGGGTTCTCCAGGGTTTTAAAATCGAAGTCAAGCCATGCTAATCGCTCCTCCCTGATTCAGCAACCTGTAATAGAAATGAATGCTGAGATTTGTGGTTAGCACCGTGTTATCTTAATGTCGAGAAGTGATCCAGCCATCCATTTTCTTTCCAGCTGCCTTCGGGCAGTAGGCGGGGTACACCCTGAACTGGTTGTCAGCCAATCGCAGGGCACGCATAGACAAACCACCATTTTCACTCACAATCACACTTGGGGACAATTTGGAGTCTTCCATTAACCTGCCATAAATGTTTTTGGGAATGTTGAGGGAAACCGAAGTACCCGGAGAAAACCCACACAGGCCCAGGGAGAACATGCAAACTCCACACAGGGAGGCCAGAGCCTGGCTGTCACTAGCAGAGTTGCTCTCAATTCAGTCTCTACTCTGGAGTTTGCACCCAAAGCTACTATCGGTGTAGTGATTCACTCGCCTGACTTCTGTGCAGGTGTGAGCGTGAATGGTTGTGTGTGTCAAATACTGTATGTATGCGGTGACAAACTGGCAACCTGTTTATTAAGGTCGAGTCTGCCTTTGGCCCAAAGTCAGCTTGGAAAGGCTCCAACGTCCTGTGATGCTAAATTGGATGAGAATGATAATAAAAATGAATGTAATTGCTCATTATTAACTTTAAAAGCCTATTTTGATCAAAGTAAAAACTGAGAACATTTGGGATGGCACTGAAGTCTTTAAAATAGTTGCCCAAACATTTTGGACATTTTGTTTTGAGCGCAAGTCACTGATGGTTTTAGTGGTACACTCGCCTGACTTGTGTGTGGACAGCGTGGGATCGGTTCCCACTCTGTGATGGTGTGGACGTGGATGTGAATGGTTGTTTGTCTCTATATGTGCCCTGCGTCTGACTGGCGGCCAGTTCAGGGTGGAGTCTGTCTTGCACCCGTAGTCAGCTGGGATAGGCTCCATCAACCCCTGAGGATAAGCAGCATAAAATGGATGGATGGATGTTTTGAGGTCAACTGTTCGGTGATGAAAATGAGTTTCTCTCTCAATTGCATTGACTTCAACTCCACTTCCTGTAATTCAAATTCAAATTCAATTCAGTATCCTGTGGGGTGGAGTCAAATTCAAATTCCTCCATTGAATTGAATTCTGAAATTCCGAATTTTGCACAGCCCCAGTTACATCCATTGATTATTAATTACCCAATCGTATATATGGAAGTGTTTGTCAAATGTCCCATGCATAGTGTGCATCCAGGATTGTTTGCATGTGTAATCGTGGCATCTCGGCTCCAGTCAGTAGATACTAGCACCACCTGTAGGTCACAGCGTTTTTAGCGGAAGTCTGCACTCTTCTGGCACTTCAATTGCGATGAAGAATAGATTTATACATGGCCGCCACACAACATAAAATAGCATTGTTGCCTCTCTGTGTCCAGCATCTCAGCCCGCGCTTCCAACATTGTATCCCCACAGTGCAACTAAGTGTGCTCCACTTTCACGTGGGAGATGCCGTAGGGATGTGCAGCGCGTTGACTGACAGGGGGGATAAACAGAGGGAGCGTCCCTGACCTCCCCTCACCGCTCTCCAGGAAGACGAATAGCCCCCCCGGTGGCCCTGAGCAGATAAAATACACCCATGCCATCTTCAACACCATGTGTGACAGCCATCACGGGTGGCCTATCAGCAGGAGGCGCGGGGAAGGGCTGCGGGTGGGCGGGGGAGGGGGGCACATTAGGAACATATCAGCAATTAACTCTGCAGGTTTATTTTTCTTCCTGCTTTAAGCAAGGTACATTCATCCTGGCTGTTGATTGGATAAAGGGAGAAGTGAATCATTTGTCCATTATCTGATCGTCTTCAAACAATGCAATTTATTTACAACTACTGGCGGAGTTTCTTGATTCTTGTTGAGAAGGTACCGTGTTGTTCAACAGATCGACTTGGTATATCTAGATCTTTTAGGCACGGTCTGAAATGAAGACACAAGGTAATAGCGTCGTTCGCTTGCCAAAAGCCCGCAGTCTCCGAAAGGAATTATTTCAGGTGAGATTTGGTGACACGTTTCAACTTATTAAAAAAAAAATTATAATGTGAGCAGAGCTGCTGTGGGACAATGGGATGTATTTCAAAATTATAAAAATTTCAAAATAATTTGTATACATAGTCACAACAGTTGCATTTTGATGAAATTGTTTCACATTTTTCTTTCTTCAGCTTTATGACAGCATATAAACAAAACACTTGAAAATCCAGCATGCAAAGTTTTTTCCGGCACCACAGTGAAACTGTCATGTACCATTTCAATTCACTTCCCTCTGCATTCTCTCACGTGTTTTTCATTTCAATTGTCTTCAACTGGCCCTCTTAAAAAAAAAAAAAAAATCTCTGCAGGGAAGAGCACCCTCTCTCTTCCTACGTTGAATTGGATGCGTGAGTAAAGTCGGAGTAAGCAAGTTTTTCCGAAACCCCCCTCTTGCATTCTAAATGTCTGAGTGAGCGCAAAAACTTCTTCTGCATGCAAGTGGAGCTCGTGTGAAAAAGGGAAGGCCAGACCTCCAATTTCCTGTGTGAGCATTTGCAGTGGATGGGGAAGGCCAGAGCAGACCCCTCTGTAGCTATCAGAAATCAGCCAGCAAATGTCCCCCAAGCCACCCCCTGCCCCGACGCTACCCTCTCCCACCCCTCCTCCCCTTTCCTCTCAGCCCAGGCCCCAGGGCCGCTGTGGGTTAACCTCACTCAGCCATGACCAGAAAGCCGAGTGATATCTTACTCATCTAATCCCCCCCTCAGTCGTCATGCAATAAAGTATGCCTTGCGACCTGTGAACCCAGCCGGTACCACACTCCCCCCCACCAACCCCACCCGCCGCCCTACTCCCACCAGTACTACTCTCAGCCCTCCCTACCCAGAGATGTGCAAGGACTGTTGGAACGACAGTTAGCAGCCCCCGAAAAATTGCCGCTGCCAGGTTTTTCGCTGTTTCAAAGTCAGTTGTTCAATTCTTAACATGTAGGCTTGCCGCAGCTCGCTGTGGACTGTGCTGGATGCAAAATTCCCTTGTGAACCTTTCAGTTCATGATGAACAATAACTAGACAGGGAAGGAGCCAAACTACAGATGAAGTCCAGTGAAGTTCATGGTAGTTCATGTCGAACGGGCCCTCCTCGCATGCCCTTTTTCAAAACCTCGGAACGGTTCCGAATTTAGGTACAGTGTTTCCCAACCTTCGTTTTCAGTGTCATAGGCATTAACCAGCACTTGTTTTCAATCATAAACGATGCACGGAAATGCTGACATACCTTTTACACTGTACATAACTATAACAGATACTTCTATTGCATATTATTTGAAGAAATCTCCCCTTAGTCAGTGTCTACTTTTTCACCCTTGACTTCAGACAAGATGCCTTTGTTCCTACCTCAAAACCGAGGTATTTGGACATGTCATCATAAGAGGAATTGACCATGGGGAAAAACGGAATTGGTCACCAGTGTAGGATTTTTTTTTTGGTCCACTTATTCAGAGGAAAATTTGTGAGTCCGAAGTCGACTTTTGTTGGACTTGAGATCTCACCTCAAATTATGATTACCAAACCACGATTGATTCACTGATTGATTGCTCGATTGATCGTCGAAATACACATTTTCAGAAAATGAGAAGTGCATCATGCGTCACTTCTCAGATACACAGAGAGCCCTTTGTAAGTGTTACGAGTGCAACTGGAAGCGTGCCTTGGTGTAAGCGTGTTCTATTCATGCCGACAGTATGTGGTGGTGCAAGAGAGCGAGGGACAGTCCAAAGCTGTTTAAAAAAAAGGGGTGCTGAACTCCTTTGCTCCAGCACATCTGGGCTTTATATCAGGCCTTTAATTAATCCTGAGTGAAGGCCAGGAGCTTCGAGCTGACTGGGCAGGCTCCGGTCCAGGACAGGGTCTGATTTATTACAAGTGAACTCCAACCAGCATTGATTTATTTCAAAGTGAGCAGAGGAGAGAGAGGAGAGGAGGAGGTGACTGGGGGGGGGGGGGGGGGGGGGCATTATGAGATTGGGAGGAGAGCAGTACTACAGAAAGGGTGTCAAACTGTCTGGACAAAGTGAGTCCAATCTCAAATTCCACAAAGTCAGGGAAACAATGTTATCTAGGGGTCAAAACATTTAACGCATCGTAATGATTACCTGACGGGAAGTTGATCCGTGAATGATTTCTTTGCATTCTGAAGAAAACAATACAGCGAATTCATCTGAGCCCCCCGGGCCCCCGAGCCCCCAAAAATATATATTGTTCATGTTCGAAGGCACAAGCGGTAGACTTAAATGACTAAAGATGAAAGCGTCTCATCATAAAACCCTTCTGAACTCATTTTTAAAAATATGAACACTCATGAGAGGGCGGCACGGTGAAAGAATCGTTAGGCAAAGGCATTTTATTTTTCATATGGCACATATCATACATACAGTCAACTCAATGTGCTTCACACAAACAAAAGCACAAACACCAAAAAGCATTTACAAACAGCCAATTTTCCGTGTTATCTCCCCTTTAAATGGGGGCACTTTGATTATCATGAATGAAGTGAGAGAAATGATGAATGTGACAGAAGAAGAGTGAGAAGGTTCAGGGAAATGAGAGCGTCTCCCTATCAGGTGGGTATTGTGCTCTCAGTCTTGACTCAACTTATCTCTTCACAATAGAAGGTGGGGGCATTCATCACAAAGTCAGCAAAAGACAAAAAGGCTCACCCCTTCCCCTGCGATCTCTCCCATCCTCCTCGCCTCCCCCAGGCCTGTAAGTGACATGAATCACAGTGTGGGGCATACCTGTGAGCGCACATGCGCGCGTCTGCTGACCGAGGCATTCTTGTGACTTCCTTGCACTGTAGAAGAACTGGTGAGATCTCCAGAGGTTTTTACGAGTATCCGTCACTCAGCATGCTTCCTAATGATAAGGACTTGATGACGGCACTGGCTTCGCATGAACCCGCAGTACACAAAAGGAAATGACCAATGAAAAATGTATAGGAGAACCCAGCGTGTTCAACTTTTCCTATATGTGACTTTTGACGTAAACGCGACAACGGCAAATCTCGAATTGGATAAACTTTCAATGGAACTTTTCACCATTTCGCTCAATTTATGTGAAAACGATGAATGAGGTCATCTTGAATTTTTTTTTTCCATTCATGTTTGTCCATACAAAAACTCACTTTCTTCTCCAGAAAATAACATGATTTCATATTTTTGAATTAAATATGAATGTGATTGTTTTTTTTCCCTGTAAAATGTGAAGAGTTGTGAGATTTCAAGTCGGTTGGGGTTGAGTGCTCGATGGAAGACCTTTTTTGAGCTCTGCGGTGCTGCTATCATGCCCGGCGTGGGAGCCTCCAGCAACATTGGTCATCAGCAAATTTTTTAATCAGAGATGGCTTTATGTGTCCGTAAACATATTTTTGACACTGATTTCTTCATTTGACAAGCACATGATGTTTTGGAGATATTTTCCTTTTTTTTTTTAATTGTCAGCTATTAAGGCTTGCGCACTACCGATTGTTACCATGCGTTCTAATCTTTAGACATGACCAAAAAAATCCACTTGTTCCCGAATCGAACCTTTGATCAATAAATACGACTAAATATTTACTAAACATAGTACTAACTTACACATTATAATCATTCCGCACGTTGAAATGTTTCCCTCCTTCTCACACATCTGATTCAAATGAGGAGCATCGAGCTTGCCGAAGAGCTGCGAGGAAGACGTACTCACCTCTACCCCACCATGCTGCCCTTTTGTTCAACTTTCCTTCGTAGAAATACGCAATTTTTGAGGTCAAGAAATCACCGATTATTTGAGGATGACTTTGCATCCAGCCAAACGACGACGACTGGTTCGCCTCTTTCATCTTGCATTCAAAACAAACATGCGGGGTGCATACCGTGGTCGAGGAAAACCCCGTAATATTCCATGCGACATGTAATATACGGCCTGTAAAACATGAAATTGTCCTGTTGCTATTCATGCATCTCGGGCCTCCACTGGCGCGAGTCGCTGGATCCCGCAGTCTGCTGTGATTAATGGACCTGT
This sequence comes from Hippocampus zosterae, assembly GCF_025434085.1. NCBI lineage: Eukaryota > Metazoa > Chordata > Actinopteri > Syngnathiformes > Syngnathidae > Hippocampus > Hippocampus zosterae. The sequence continues at coordinate 13,892,472 of NC_067465.1, forward strand.
TTAGCGCTATCGTCTAGACGTCAATTCCCAAAATACCTTGGGGCGCAAGGAAACATCATTGTTGTTACAGGACCACCACCTACCAACCCCCTCCCACTTTCCATTTGCGTCTTTTGTTACTTTTTTTGCCCCTCGCCCCCAAAGCCCGAAATATTGTGCCTGGTTTGTTATTGACGATCCCATCAACTCATTTCGGACCAACGCATGAATGTGAACTTAACTCCATGACCTGCCACTGATTTTTATGTGCAAGAGATTTCACTTGTAAACAGGTGACCCTCTTTAGAGGTTGGGTGCAAATTAAAGGGCTGACAAATGAGCTCGGACAGTTTTACAAGCGGTGCTTTTGCGATTCCCTGCTTATTTTGCAGCTTTTAGTGGTTTTTGAGGTTCATGGGTGCAGAATTTCACCAACATTTTCCCGGAAAATGTGCCCCGAAAGTGACCCAAACCTTTGGCTCCGTCCGGCATGATGTCACACAAGACCTCAGGTCATCAACCATTGAGAGGTTATCTGTGCGCATGTACTTTGTGGGTTCTTGGTCTTTTTGGGCCTTATTCCAATTGGGGGAGACCGCGCAAGGGGAACTGACTGGGTTTCACCTGAGAGCAAATGTCTCAAATATGCGGTCTGGGGGTCATTTGCTGCCCCCTACTTGTAATCAAAATTCAACGTTAGCACGGGACCCACGTTTTTTTTTTTCTCCCCTCGTTATTGAAATGTAATTCCAATGTGATACCAAGTGGAAGGAAAGGTAATCTGTCACCAGTCCCGATCACATCATTTTCCAAACCTGCCTTTTATTAGCGCACAGGTCATTCTGAGCCTAATTAATTACATCTCAATACAATCTGTATCAATATGGTCCCACATTGTCCACTCATAAATGGAAAACATGTAATTGGATACGACACATAAAATTCGAGTTACCTCTGAAACGATGGAAAGAGCCTCATTTAAGGGGCTGGTAAACTACGCACATGTTTCCACTTCCAAAAAGGAGGGGTCCTCATATCATCTGCAGCATCATGTCAGTGATAAGTGGAAGTGAGTGTATGCGTGTCAATATATGCTTCAAACTATTGTACATCTACTGAGTGTGCACCCTTGGTCAAACTGCTGAAACTGGAGAGAAGTGAATAAGGGAATAGTGTGGTGTCCTGTTTGTAGATTCAACCGGGGTGGAAATGAAGGTATGAGCTTAGAAATGTAAGGTGTGTGCGTGATGCACGTCAGCCTCACCGTGTGCGCTGAGAGAGTGACAGCAGTGTGCAATTGCTCTTGCGTGTAGCTTGGCGGGAACATCGCTCCCGACCATAACTTGAATACACAGACAAAGTTGCAGTGCTCAAGAAATCAGACATGCTGATCAACTAGACATGCTGGGGAGTACGCAAAGTACCAGGGAAATGAGAGACAAGAATGGGTCAACAATCTCACATTATGAAAGCCTTTTCATGTTGTGAACTGTTACTAATATAGACTGGATTGGTATACTTTTTCTTGAATACTGAGGCACTTTTTTGTGGATGTAAGCATCGCCACCTTTTCACAGGTGTGCAAGGTCCTGGTTTGTCTGTTAATAGGATGATTCAAACATTTTGCTGTCGATCTCAATAGTTGGTATCAAAACTTCTTTTTGTTTGTTTTAATAACATCAAAACAGTATTTTTCATGTTAATGTTCCAATTTTGTTGTGTACAATCAGACATGAACAATACAGCTTGTACCTGGCTAACAAACCTCCTTCACCCAAAAGGCACATACAGTGGAAATTTTCAAGTTACGAAACGCCTCACCAGGAAAATATTGCCTCTTGTTATGAAATAAATTTCAAGATACGAAAGGTAAAAATACAGTATAGACTGCTGCTCGCCGTTCTGAGTTTCCTGAGGGCAACATACTTATAGCTGCTCTGCCATTGGCTATTACTGAGCATCTTTCTGGAATCCTGTTGGGGATCCCAGGGACTGCTAGCGTATGTGTGTGGATAGATGGATATGTGTCGATACAGCATGCTTGTTATTCGCCTCTCGGGCCATGAGGTGTTCTGAGGTGAATCACCCAGAAAAAGTTTTCACCAGTCAGGCGATCGCTCACTATGCTGACGTTTGCCTTGGACATTTTTGAAGGTTTGTTAAAAGCTGACAAAAACTAACGTCCTTGGATCTGTTCTTTAAAAAACGGCAGGCAAAAACCACTTCTGAGGGAGAACATGGACTAAAGATGGCTGAAAAAAAAACAGATGAGGATGCAGTTAAAAGTTAAATGACCATCATTTTCATTCTTGACTCTATTCTGTTTTTTTTTTTTTTTTTACATTATTATTGCACAACTCTCCTTTATTGTGCAATAATCTTACTTTAACATGTACAGGTATTTGTTACACATTTTGATGCTTTTTATGCTACATCTATGTCTGAATTCTTAGCGGGGCTTGGAACGGATTAGGGCATTTACATGGAGAAAGCGTCTCTACTTACAAGATTTTCTAGTTAAGAAATTTCTTCCAGAACCAATTAATTTCATAAGTAGACGTACCATTCTACTTCGGACCAACTATGAAACAATATCTCTTCATTTAAAACGTCTTTATGAAAGGACCACGCTTGAGCCAACGTGGCACCTAAGGTCTGTTTTGTTTGGCTAGCAGTGTGATCGTCCTGATGCATACTCAACATTGGGACAAGCCCACAAAGTCTGGAAAGTTGTACTAAAGCAGCATTTTATGATGAATCCAAGGAGCGGTGTGAACACTGGCGCGCTGGTGACAGGAGAGGCATAAAGAATCTTATCCAGATCTGGCCCGCTACAAGTGGCCCGCTTCAAGTACCGCAAGAAGTACGTACTTTCAGATCTTCTTTAGCTTTATCATCAAGTCGAGTAACGGTTGTCTTTGCGCCAACACTTGGCACACATTGAAATTGCAAGCTGTGATTTAACCTCAAAAAATGGCAGAATGACTTAATGTGAAACAGAAGATATCAACACTATAGAGGGCAGACAGGATTGTGACAGCCTACACCACAGTGAACTGATGATGTCTAGCTGAGTGTCAGAACCTGACGAGGTCGCAGATGAGAAAGAAGAAACTACAACCCGGTGACCGCAACCTGAATTACTGCATGATGAATTTGCTCTCCAAGCCAGCAGGGTTCAACCTGTCCCAAATCTCCCCGCAAGCACTTCACAGTTGCCAGAGGGGAAACAGAGCAACAGAGTGGAAGTCTTTGCCAAGAGTGGAATGGGCCGGGCTGTTTGTGAAGTCGAGGCGAGGGGCTTTGGAGCCGCGCGCGCTCTCATATCTCCCTCCCCATCCCCTTCCCTCTCTGAGGCCAGAGACGGCCACTTTCAGTGTACCCTCGGGAATTGGGGAATTCAGCCTGCACCCCTAAGAACATATTTTTCACCGAGACCTCTGTTCATAGACACACAATCGCTAATACTGGAAGGAATGTGCTTTTTATAAATAGGAATTGCCAAAAAAGAGCGTCTTAATTCTTGCGTTGGGCGGGGAGGTTGGGAGTTCAGACTACGTCAGCAAACAGACACTTACGAGGTCCTCGGGAGATTTTTTTTTTTAAAGACATGCAATAAAAAGTATCACGAGACTGCGGTTGTGTTTGAGAAAATATTGCGGACTTACTTACCCGCATTCATTAGTCTATTAATCACCGCATTGATGAATGTGACAACCCTCAGTCAGCCGATCTTGCACTGTCAGAGGTTTACAGTAGGAGTCCGTTTCTATCCCTCAAATGCAATATACACTAACGCACCTCTTAAGGCTAATGATTGGACCACAGGGTGACTTTCAGGCCCAAAAGTCATCAAAGTCAAGTGCCAGAGGTGCAAAGATGCTACCGGTGACAAGCCATTGTACAACAGACTACCCCGAGTTCAGAAGCAGGTTATATTAAAAACAGACACTGTCATGATCCACATGTGTTAGCCACGTCTGGATGCTATCAGAGTTGAAAAACGCTGCTGCTTTTTATTATTAGAGTTAAGGAAGTTTACATAGCAGCAACCTCTAGTCATATTATCCAAATTGTGGGTCTCCTTTTGTTTTCGGTTTAACACAACCCAAGCATCCGATGCTATCAAACAACGGATGAGGTTTGAAGTAGTGCATGTGATTGGTCACATACTCAGTGTTTCCAAGTGGATCATTTGCTGCAGTGCTGAGGTTAATTATGGCGTGCGTCTTTCACTCAGCTCTCAATGTATTTGATAACTTCATTTTGTTGGAAAAAATATGTACATGCCAATGCATGGGAGCTGGAATCTGGTTGGAGTATGTCAAGAATAATTGGACGATTGTCGCCAAGCATCCAAAGAGAATCTGGTCAACATGCAGTATGTTTGGATTCATCCTGAATTTTCCCCACAGGAAATACTAATGTGAAAAGAAATCATTGGTTGTTCAGTCAAACCGTTGAGGTCATGAAATCACATTTTGTGATGTTTTGGGTTTCATTTACTCCATTTCATTTCATCAAGTGGTTGCACAAAATAAATATATGTCTGCATAAATAAATCTTTTTTTTTTAGGTAGTAGTATAATCGTCCTCAAAATGTATCTGCAATCGGGTGATTTTGTTTTGTTTGATAAAGTCAAATTGAAATAGTTTTGCACCTTTTTTTTTCAGTGCATAGGAGCAAATCAAAACAAAAAACGTTTGCATGTGAAAATTTTTCTTGAAATGACTCAATTTGATCTCATCACGTAGTTGCATGAAATAAAATCAACTGGACCTAGAAATACTTTGAAGTACTTAAAAAAATGTAGATGGTCTTTAGTGCAACCACCTGATGAAATAAAATTGACTAAATTCAACGCATAATTTTTTTCAGTGTAGCGATAGAGAAAGCCATAGTACTTCCCCGAATGCTTTGTGGTGCCCTTTTGTAAACACTTAATCCTTGAAACATTCAGAGCGCTAATGTGATTTGACTTTTCAGACATATTTTTCCTGGAAATTTGCTTGTGCTCCAAATTGTGCAATTTTGGGGCAATTCCACTTGCGGTTGGTTTATTCTCCACAAACTCGCCAATATCATACTGTACATCTGTTTAGGGCTGTTTCATATGCTTGGGGAATCGTGCAAATCACATTTAAAGGGCAATACACTGCTACTTACAGCTCTGAAACTGTAATCCGCCCGGCGTGCAGTGGAGAATATTCAGACCTCATTTAAGGTGTAAACATCTCTTGACTATTCTAGATTAACTCCACAGATCCGATTACACTCTCTAGACCCCTTTAAACGTTCCTCCACAGGCCAGTTAAGAAAACCTATAGCCCAGTATCTCAAAAACGGCCGGTGGACCCTAAATCGTTTCTCTTAATGAGGTGCATTTTAAGCCATTACAGTTTATTTCATTCCGTTCTCAGATTACGGCACCATGTGCTACAGGGACGGGCGCTTGGCTCGCTCGCTTGCTCGATGTCTCGTGAAGCCCAAGGCCACGAGCGGCGAGAGCCGTCCATCAGTGACCGTTATTAGCGGAGACCACCAGTGAACCAGGGCCATTTGGTGGGCCTAATAACAACGTGCACGGGCGAAGTGAGGGACAGGAAGTGCAGCCAGACAGGCCAGTGCTGAGAAGGGCACTTTTTAGCACGGGAGTCCTCAGTGGAAAAAACAACAACAACAAGAGCGACAAAGACCTATCACAGCGAAACATTCACTTTAGATTAATTCCAAATATGGCACTCAGTGGTGTTTTGGAAAGAAAATGGCACATCCTGTAAAAGAAGCTGAGCGTCCCCGTCTTTGTATAATGCCCAGAGGCGTCGTGAAAACAACTATGAAGGGATTCAAACTGTCTCCCCCTCCTGTCGTCCAGGTGCTTGGTGCGGAGACAAAGCCAGTTTGACAGCAAACATTTGAGACCCCACGTGTTTTAACTGCCCATCAACATGGGAGGCTTTCACTTTAGGGCCGGGGGTTTATTGCGCGACAGCTTAAACGCAGCTCGGGTTTCACCAGAGACGGGCTTCACCGAGTAAGTAGAGTCCGGGAAAGCGTTTATATCAAATTTGAAAAGTCGATCATGACAATCTTGAAGTCGCAACATATGGAAAGCTCAATATTTGGCAGCAGTCAACAAAATGAAAAGTACACTTAGGGACCACTATTAAATGTTCCAAGACTATTGTATTGTGATGGAAAAAAAGTATTTACATGGACACAGTCAGAAAGGGATTCATAATAATGTGTTTATTATTTTGACTGGACGTTTGCAATGATAGAGAACTGTACTACTGAAAGAAATAATTGAAAAACAACACCCTGAAAGATGTTTCTCAAACTTTGAATTGTATTTCTTTAGATTTGACCGCCTCTTTGTAATTATGAGGTCTTATTTTACTATAATTGTTAATATTGGTGCTGTGACAATCTAATTTTTCTCCTGGGATGAATAAAATATTTGTACATCCGTACAGCTAGAGTCCTAGCTAGCTAGCTAACTAGCTTGCCAACAAGTGTCTATACCACAATGATGATGATAATGTTCAGAAATAATAATGGGTCCGTTATTTCAAGCAGTTATTTCATCGTTACAAAAGGAAACAATGTATTTACTGCAATTGTAATGCTATTTTGATAATGCAAAATACAGTATTTTAGCAAAAGAAACAAACCTTTCAAACCAATAATACTCATCCCCCATCTTTTATTTCAGGCACATTTAAACAATTTAGAAAAATAATGTAACTGTTAATTATTTTTCTTTAATTTAATTGCATTTGTTTTGTTAAGCGCTTTGTTACAGCTGCCGCTGTTGTGAAAGCGCTATATAAATCAGCATGTATTGTATTGTATTGCATTGATTTAAAAGGTTCCATCAACTTAAATAGGTTTGAGCCTTATTTATTAACTGTGGTATTTGTGCTTGTGCTGATTTTAGACGGTTCTTGCATAAGGGAAATGTGATTGAATCCGTTCTGTTTATAGAGGCAAAAATTGTGTACTCACTCACTCACTCACTCACTCACTCACTCACTCACTCACTCACTCACTCACTCACTCACTCACTCACTCACTCACTCACTCACTCACTCACTCTATCAACCCAGTGATGTTAAGTCTTGACTTGACTGTTTGTGTCTCCTGTGCATAGTATTTGTATCTGGGTTACAACAAAAATAATAATAATAATTTGAAAAAAAGGAGCGGGTGTTTTTTGGCCCTGCTGGATTCTGGGAATTTTATCCTTGACCGAGGTTCTCAGCAGTTCTGTGTTCCCTCCTGGCAGAACTTCATAAGAGGACTCACACAGCTCACATATTTCGGCTTCAAATGATCTAGGAAAACACACTCCCGCTGGGTGGTAGAAAGTGGGCATGTACTATATGTGAACCTGTGAAGACTTGGGCTTGTGTTTGTGTGTGCGTTTATGAGCTTTTGTGACTTTATTTGTCTCCAGCTTGTGACCGTGTTGACTCTCGAATCGAGCGCATCAGATCCTGCTGATTTCCGAGCTGCGAAAATACCAAACGTGCTTGGCTCTGATTATTTTCATGATTAACTGAACCCAAACACACTCTTTCACACTAGATGAAATTCAGATGATTTCCAAGGGAGATTAAAAAGCTGCCGTAACCACAAATCAACTTGATCATCATGAGAGAAAGTCTAGAGGCGTTCTCCATCCTGCTCCAACCCCGCAGCTCCTTGTTGAAGGTCACTATAGGCCTTTGGGTCAGTGGCCAAACTAAAGCTTCGCGGAATTCTAATTTATCAGCGGAAAATGTGCTAAATTGTACGAACGCCTCCGTGAGGCGAGCATCGGGCGCTGAGCAGATTGCCGAAGCTTTGCAAGACCACCCCTAGAGCCTCCCCACGGGCCAGAAAACAACCTCACAGACCTCAACGTTGTGCTTTCGAGAACAAGAACCAAAAAAGCAAAGTCTGTGGGCAGAGGCAGAAACACAAGAAGCCTGTTTGACACCGCGAAAAGCTGCACAGACAGTTCTTTCCACCAGCAGAACTCTTCAGATCTGGCCGGGCCCGATTTAGCTCCAGTCTCAGTCCAGTCATCATCCATTTTCTATGGCGGCTGTCCTCATTGGGGTCATGGGTGAACTGGAGCCTATCCCAGCTGATTTTGGGCGAGAAACATGCTCCACCATGGACTGGCTGCCAGTCAGAGAAAGGACATTTTTACCATCTATTGAAATACCCTTTTGTCAAGCAGCAAATATGTAGGCTCAATTTTTGTTCTTAGTTAGTTAATCGTTATATATCTCTCTCTTTCTCTCTCTCTCTCTCTCTCTCTCTCTCTTTACATATATATATATATATAATATTTTGACATTAATCATAATTCAAATCATATGCTAATAATAATCATAACGGCTGTATTTAAAAAAACAACAACAACAATATATTCTTCCAAATGCCGGTCATGGAGTTCAGCTGGCCTTTATTCAACCCTGCCTGGAATTAAATTCTTTTTGCACAGCATCAATGTGACAGTTCTCCTCAGTTTTTTTACAGGACTATGGCATGACTGCAAACATGATTTTTTTTTAAAGACATGTGAGCCCCCCGAAAAATCCTGTACACGCAACACATTTTTCAACTGTGCGACACCTTCCCCATTCCCAAACAGCCAGGTGTTGCAAGAAAAATACAGGTGTCTGGAGAGCTGCGAGGGCTTACAAAAAGCCCAAAGAGGTGCCTCCGACTTACATTGGGTATAATTATGCCCGCCTCACGCCTCACCACCTCCCACGGGTAAAAGTGGTAAGCCCTGTTGCGAAAACCGAGAGCATGAAGTCATTTCCTCCTCGCTTGGACCATGAAGTCTCACGACTGTGTGGCACACCATTGTACCCTTTCCCCTCGCATTTCTGGAGACAGTGATGTCACCGGTGTGACCTCAGCCCTCCGAGCTAAGTGCTGTAAAGTACCAGCGAGGCTACACGCAGGTGACTTCGTAATAATGTCCTGCCTTTTTTTTTTTTATTATAAATGCCCTCCCTCAAAGCCTGTATTTCCCCAGTAGGGATAATTATGTGCTTAAGCTTCAGCGGTGCTTTTTCTTCCTGCTGTGACTTTTTTAAAGAACTAATTTGCAGCCAAGTTCATTATGTTTTATGTGTGAATTAATTTGTTAATGTGGAAATTTCCGACCAACCACAAGGCTTCTCTCTGTATACTCTCATCATATGCATAGGTCATTCAGAGCCAAATGTCAAAATAAAAATGGCTTTATCCTAAAGCAGGGATGGGCATCTGATGTATGACAAAAATTATATATTAAATATAAATGAAATATGTGCAAAATATGTGCTCTGAATATATTTAGTTTTCCATTAAAAACATTTTTAATGCATATATAAAGATCCGGCCATCCTGACCCAACAACAAAGAGTTTGAAACAAACAACAAATTAACCACAAACTAATTTTATTCCCCCCAGTTCAAAGGCTGTCTTTGCATTTAAAAAAAAAAAAAAAAACATCATTCAAGGACGGCACAAAACTGCTGATCTAAAACCAACATGCATTACAAGAACTCACACTTTTCTTCAATTATTCTGGTATTTTTCTCAAAACTCTATCATTTCAAATCTACAAAAAATATTTGGCCTAATCACGTCGTGTAGAACAGAATAAGACCCAGTAAGATTGCAAAGAAGACATGTCTGCCATCTAGTGGTGATTGATGATATTACTATTTACAACTACGGTCAAACCCTGCATATTTTCATTTCGGGACCTACAGATTTGCTCAGTAATGGATCATTTTTGTCTTTGCTATTATCATGTTTCCAGTTGTTTGTCACAATTATGATTTTTACCAATTTTTCCGGGATTCCCCCATCTTCGATTTTTCTGGTATTTCATGTAAAATATATTGAATGTTCATCGGTGTATTTGGGTTCGTAAAAACAAAATAAAACAAAATAAAGATTCAAAATGTACCCAAGACTGAGTTGTTCAAAATCGAATTTTAGAATACAATAGTATTAGTTTGTTGCTGGTGTGAATAATATCCATTATTTGAGGTTATTACAGTTATTCCTCCATTTTTTTATGGTGGGAAAAGAGAAGCATCTAATTGAGGAAGTTGCTTATTTTTTTAAGCAGATGACTGATTGGGATATGATGGACTGAGCAGTCTTGATGAGCAGTGTCAGGGCATGTGACAGTGAGCCTACTCTGGGTGGTCAGTTTATCGACTTTATCACTACATTGGCCAACAATTCAGACCGCTCCCCAAAAAAAAGTTTCTGAGCAAGAAATCTTGTGAGTCTTTATGGAGTCACTGGAGACTTGGAGATTGTTTTCAGCGGAGGCGATGTTGGCCCTGACATCATCCAGACTACACTTGAATGTAGTTCAACGAAGCTCGTGGATTGCCGAATAAGAATCACTCTTAATACATCACGTAATAATAGTTGCTCAGGAAATTTTTGAAAAGCCATCCGACAATCGAGGCTTTGCTTTGATTGGAACCGAGTAAAAATGCTCAAATTAGGCCAGATTGTCAGTATGTGTGTATCCCATATAACAGAAGGCCTTTTTGTGGGCATTCAAATTTGGAGGTTGTGCGGTAATCATTTTATTCTATGACTACAGCAGTACTCTGTGGGTGAAAAACCAACAAACACTTTTACACGTACGCTGTGAGTTGCTATAACCAATGAACATGTTCCCTTGCACATTTTGAAATCCACAGTCGGGGCTTCCCAACTTGTTCCCAAATGTAATGATGTTATGCTATCACGTATCAACAGCACGGTCAAGGCTTAGGCACAAAAACACTTGCTGAGGTGCGGTTGGCGTCCAAATTGGCACTTTCCTTGGGGGCAAAGGACGAGTGCGGTTTTTAAAAACATCATCTTTCCTCTGAGTTGAGATCTAGAAGTGCGGTAGACGGTGGTCTCCTGTCGCAACGCGCGTCAAAAACACTCACATGCATACATCCAACCTTCTCGACCCGCGCTAATGCAGACGACGTCTGATTTCCTTCCATTGACACTTTGTTGGGTAGATGGTGTGCATTTTCACCGCATCATACCACCAGCACATTGTATGTCAGCAGAAAAGGGGAAATTTGCTTCCTCCCTGGCCCGTTTTGAAAACAAATACAAAAAAGAAAGAACCCACTGTTGGCGCACACGACTCAAGGCGTACGTCATACCAGCGTCACTTGGACTCGACGCCCATTTCTGGCCAGGGTTGGAGGGAGCGAGCGCTCTGCAGTACGTGACCCCCACTCTAAATCACACTCTGAGTGGACTTATCAGCCGGGCCTGCTATAGCCATTATTTACAGTGGCTCCACTCGGCCTGAAGGGTGCAAAGTGCCGCTAATAAACGGTTTAGGGTTTCCTCATCTGCTCGGCAGCCACTTTACAAAAAAGATTGTCCTTCCTACTGATTGTTTATGGGGGAGCTGGACCCTTCTTTGAGCACGAACTCCGAATGGGGGAGGTTAGTGATAAGTGCTGTGTTTAACACCTGCACTATCTCATGAATATATGCCATTACAGAGATAATAACTCTTGGTTTTAATGTAGACTCTCGTAGTAGTGTACAAGTACCCTGCATCATTTACTGTAAATGTCTTAGGTGATGGATATCTTCAGATCAGAATTGGGTTCCTTCCCAAAAAAAAAAAGAAAAAATTGTATTGTATGTCTGCCAATGTCAGTGCAATGTAAATACACAGATTGGAACGTTGCAAAATGTACAAGAAGCTAACAAAAAGCCAAATTTGGTCACTTCTGAAGGTCATATTATCTTCTGCTGGTTTTTTTCCAAAGCGCTATATAAATCAAGTTAAGTTGAATAATAAAAGAAGAGCTCCCTGATTCTGATTTTGATGAACCTTACAATGCCAGGTGGTGTGTGTGTGTGTGTGTGTGTGCGTGTGTGTGTGTGTGCGGTATCTATCTATCTATCTACATGTATATGTTGGATTTCATTAGATTGTGAGGGTGTACATAATATTGTGGCCAATGTGTGTACATTATAAATAGTGTATGTACATAAAAGGTTTTTGCTGACAACAACATGTAGATGGTGTGGCTTTGCCTGGAAACACACAAAACGGCCCTCCAGCTACTTTAAATAACATTTCGTTTCATAGCACTGCACAAATACCGTCTATTATATGTTATTGTCCCTAAATGCACATAAGGTTCACTGATATTGTTTTACTTTGGTGATTTAGTGCAGTGAAACTGTCTGGGAAAGTGGGAGGTTCTGGGCCAAGTTAAATGGTTGAGATGGGATGCGCTGGCCCGGCCATCCTCCCTGCTGCCCTCGGTGGAACGATGCAGGCGCCTATCTGGCTCCCAATCAATCAGCTGCATCTCACTGCTCAGTGAACTCTAGTTCATCAGTTGCGACTGCAAGGGGGCACGGCCGAGGACCGGGGGAGGGGGGGCAGGGGTGGTCGGTCAGGGTTCTGGGTCGCATGGAAAGTGCATAGGTGTCATTATTGATGGCTTTCTTGGCTGTTTTTAGCAACACTCGTCAAGAAAATTGATGCACTGGGTTAACCGTGTTAAAGAATTGCAGAAGTTAAACCTTCTTCTTGAGTTTTCCTGCATTGAAATGCTTGTATTATCTTTGAGCTGTATAAGCTAAATTAATAAACAAGAACCAGTGACTAATGTAAAAAAGTAATGGCATCACATGTAAAGTGAGTTGCAGGGGTGATCACACAAAATGCCCCTTTGAAATATTATCGACAATATTGTCGGGACCAGCAATCCGTGAACCCTGATCGAGACGCCAGCAGATATGAAACTGATGTCTACTGAGCTACAAAAATAACATTTTAATTTGACATTCTGAATAGTACACATAGATTTGAATGAATCGAAAGGCACAATAGTTCACTCTAGCCTTTTGCAGAGTAAATTAAGTACTTTTGTTCAACTTTGTGGGCTGATGTGCCAAAAAAAAGCCCTCCACCTACAAACTATTCCCATGCTCATATGTCCCTCTCTGTGGCCCAGTACCAAAAAGCCCTGGCCGTGGGCCAGTGGTTTGGGATGCCTAGTTTAAATTACAACAACCAATATTACAGATTCTCAAAGCCTCTGGCAGATTAAATTGTCATAGCAACACATAGCGGTTGAAATGTGATTGGACAAAGATTTACACAGTAGTGGAAGCAATGCAGCCAGGAGAAACACTAGGAAACAAAGTGAATGGACTGTTGGGAAAATTTTGAAACAATTTCATGGAACAAGTATTCGTATTTCCATCTTAACTTTGGATTAGCGCTTCTGATTGTAACAAACGGCCACCAGAGGTGCAACTGAGTCGTAGCTACCAAAATATGCGCTCTTGCTAGCTAGCTAGCACAGGCTAACCCATTTTTAACAAGCCTAACGTAAATTATAATGTACCTAATAAATAATGTGTCACTGACTTATTCTCATGCTATGAAGGGACACTCCTGATGTTTTGGTCCACCAGTGAGAAGTCATGCACAGCAGTACGCCCGCTAGTGGAGTTGCTAACCTGAGCAAGAAAGCAAGTGGTGGAAAGCGCGTCAGAAAAGCGTAACCCCCTTGTCTTTCTTTTCTCTGCATGTCTCTGACCCTTATGGCTCTCAAACCACATTTGTTACCGGCTTGATGAGCCGCCATGGAATATAACGTATTATTCTTCAGCCCTCCCAAAATAACCGCCTCCAGCCTACTGTTTTAAGTCTCTCACCAGTGGGAGTGCTGGAGGAGGGCGGGTGGTGGCGATGGAAGAGCGCGGGAGACTGAAAGATGTCTCCACGGCTCTCAGAGGAGGAGATCAAAGTGGAGCGTTGCTTCCAGTCCGTGGCACCATGAGGATCCGAGCGAGAACCCTCGCTGCTCGAAATGTTGTAACACGGATGATTGGTGGCGGCATGACACTTTGAACATACGCTGTACAAAGAGAGAACCCAGCTGAGCGAGAAGCTTTAAACTTTTTTAAGAGGGTGGGGGGTCAATATGCATGAGGTGGGTGGGGGTTCCTCCATCACTCCCGGTCTGAGACGTGAGGAGATATTACATTGTTGGCCCGTTCGTGTTTTTATGCACGTTGTGGGAATAAAGGACAACAAATAGTGTGGGAGGCTGGGTTCATGCCTGTCATATTTTCCCCCGCGCAGATCAGCCAAGTCTGGGACATGTTTTTCAACGGCCCAATGACACATTTGGACTGCCCAGAAAATGTTATTTGCAATTTTGTGCTCTGAACACATTTGTTAAAATATCCGCAAAGGCAGACTGTTGATACAATCATGTCAAATGTGTTACATTGTGCTTGTATAATATTCTTCTTATTCTAATCTGGTCAAATGGTTGTGCCAGTAGTGATCACAAACCAAATGTGACGAAGTGCTTTCAATTTTGCAAAGTTATACGGAATCAGATATTTGCAGGCATGGTGCAGCACTGGGATTATGAGGTGCTATAGCCCCATTCAGAAACCTGTGTAGCTCAAGCTAAGCCTGCCCAGCAATGTTGTTTTTCTTTTTGTTATTCTGAAATATATTTTTGATTTATTTTCTCAGTCTCGCTTAGTATTTTTGGTCAAGCCCCGAAGCGCCAAAATCCTGGGGCCATGCCTTGAGATCCATGATTGCTCAAAAACTACATATAAAGATTCATTGTTTTATTGTTTATTGTTTTAAATATATTTGCACCATGTACAGCGCTTTGTATACGGCAGTGGTTGTTTTAAAGTGCTCTATAAATACCGTTGAGTTGAGTTATCAACCGCTAAAAAAAAAAAAAAAATCAGATTTAAAGAACAGAGTTTTCAAAAAATCTCTTCTCTTAATTAAAAAAAGTGCATTAGTAATTGCATCTATCTATATTATTATCTTAACTATGTTATGCCAGTGAAATATTAGTATTTTGTAATTCTTTATAACTGTTTCTGATTTGTCATCTAATGTGAGCAATGAGGTCTGGAATGTTCTAGTTACCAAAACACTTCCTAATCAGTAATAACTGTAAAAGTAACCCATTTTATATTCATACTTTTTCACATGTTTATATGGTCCAGCTCCAACATTTCAATTCTGGAAGAACATAAAAGTCCAGAATTTCTCGGCATTAAATTTGAAACACTCCGTATAGGAATTACTCAAATAATAGACCGCAGAGCAGAGAGTAACGTCAATGCAGTATAATAATAATAATTTATTGCTACTTCGTGCTGCTGCTGTAAAACTTGTCATGTCCTCAAGATGGCTCAATCGCATGAAGGCACCAGTATAGCAACTTACAGAAGAAGTGAAAGAACGTGTGCAGCCTGACCATTTTTGCCCTGCGACTGACTGGCGACCAGTCTGGCCAGGCTGGACGGATGGATGGACTTTGAGTGCAAAACGCTTCACTGCTTGAAGCAGCTCTGTTGAACTCTCGTATGCGTGAGTGAAAAAGCACTGCAGTGAGCTTTCATTGCCAGAGTGACTTTGTTCTGGGAGAGTGAACGTGACCTCCTCGCAGACTCAATAGTTTCACTTCCACACGTGCGTCCACAATTGTACATGAGAAAAAAAAAAAGCTGGATTCCGAGAGCATGTAAAGAAACGACAAGGTATGAATACGTCGTGTATGTGCTGTAAATTAATGGGGGGGAAAAACATTTGGAACAAACCTCTGTGACAGAACAACATATTTGCATGAAGTTTGCACAATTGTTGTGTTTGTGTCAGAAATTAAAAGAGCAGCATGTTGTTTTTTGCTATATAAGGCTTTATGCGTGTACGTGTGTGGGAGTCACTGCTCCTTGAGTCACAACCTGGGAATTCTGGGATTGTGTCAGGACTCTGCACAAAGTCACAAGGCAGACGTCAGCTCTCCAGATAGGACCAGACCACAATTGAGTGCCCAGTCAGACTTGCAGGCAGAAAGAACACTCCCTCCCCCCCGCCCTCGAAGTTAATGCTCATGTGTAATCTTTTTAATGACTGATCTACTTTCTGCACAATCGCCATCAGATAATTCACAACTCCTTTTTCATATTTTTCTTCCTGATGCTTCTCACTGACTCTAGGAGGCGAGATTTTGCTCGGTGCTGCAAACCAATTGCAAGTGCCGACCATTTTGTGTGGCTTCCACTTAGATCATCGGTGTCAAACTCAGGTCCTGGAGGGCCGCTGTCCTGCATGTTTTCCAAGTCTCCCTGTTGCAACACGCTTGATTCAAATGATCAGATCATCGGCCAGCTCTGCAGAAGCCTGATGTTGAACCTGTTCATTTGAATCAGGTGTGTTGCAACAGCGAGTCTTGGGAAAACATGCAGGGCAGTTGCCCTCCAGGACCTGAGTTTGACACCTATGAGTCTTAGATAGATAGTGGTCAACCTTGTCTACATGTCTCCACGATTGTATCCCTGAGGTCTTCTGACACCTTTTTAGTCGTGCCCATTTCTATACAGGGATTGGAAGGTAGCAAATAGAGGAAAATTAATGTGTTTGTTTATTTATTTATTTTTTAGGACCAATACCAATTTTTATTAACCAAGCAGTCCGCCGATACCAATTATTATTAACCAAGGAGGCCATCGCCCATATTGGGAGCCGAAATTCTTTTTCAGAAAAAGAGAAAATACTGGTTACCAAAAGGAACAAAAATATTCATCTCAAGAAAATGTTGATTTTTTATTTTATTTTATTTTTTCAGACAATGGTCATTAGTTGTAAAATTCTAACAAAAAGTTCGGGAAGCTCACTTAAAAGGTTCCATGAAAACTAAGTAAGTAGCTCTCTGTAGTTTTCGCCAATAAATGTTTCCAAAATTGAAAAAATAATCAAAATATTTAAGTTATCTTTATTTAGAAATACAAAAGCTGCAGAGACTTCCGAAAGGTGTGCAGTGTTTTTGTAAAGTTAATTAAAAGGCTTATGCCTTTGTTCACCAAAATGCCCAATATCGGTCAATTTTATAAAGATAAAGTACTAATGGTCTTGAATCCGACAAAATTGTTATGGTAACTACCTCTCCACACCCTCCACGTTGCTTTAGAAAAAGTTGTGGCTTGTACTCGCTGAAATGTTTTATTCGAAGGTGTGTTATTTGTTAAGAACTGGAAGGGAATCCCGGGAGGCGTGCAACTATTCCCTACTGTTGCTTTAAGAACTCTTAAGTGGGCTTTACCTGCTTCACTTCACAACTCGATGAGGTTTGGCGCTGGCGGATGTTGTGTTAGAACTCACATACAGACGCAACATGAGATACTGCACGTGCACGCATGTGTGTGTATGTTTTAAACGAAGAAAGCATCCTGCCGCAACCGGTGTCGTGAATTCCCTTCTTTTTTTTCCTGCCAATCTAGGACACCTTTCATTTGGTCTATAAATATTGCAAATATTCTCCAGAGAAATAAACAAGAGTTAAAATAAGACAAGAAATGAGTCTTTTATGGACGAGAATAGGCACGTCTCTTTCCGCGCGGCTTTCATGTTGGAGGAAGCGTCAAACAATCGCGTTGTTGCATTGTTACATGTCCGCCTCTTGCTGTGAATGCGCCACATTGATCTTGATGAGGTCACATGCCTGTGGGCCCGCCAGCTTGAGCGAATAGGATTAATCAAACATCATATAAATCTTTTAAAACAGAAATTGCTTTATCCATCGATTTTTCTACAGTGCTTGTACCTGTGGGCCAGATGATGTTGGGAGTGAGAGGCAAACTGGATGCATAGGACAAATGTAGACAAACAAGCTTACACACTCACATCAGGGGCGGAGCTACGTTGTGTTCCCTCTCTGGACACTCCACATCTAGGTGAAAAGTTTGAAACATTTTTAGATGAATGCAGTATTCTTATTTGACTTTTTTAAAGAACTGTATATTTAAAGAACATAATTTTGAATTGATCTGTCTGAACACTAACTCTAAAAGAATGTGTTTGATTCTTACAGTCAGTATCAATCAAAATAATTACTTTCACATCATAGCAAGCAAATAACATGGCTGAGAAGTCAGTGTATATTTTAGAAATAAAATATGCGCATGTGAACGTTTTTAACACACCCACGCACGCACACTCGCGACATTTTAGTCTGTGTTTTTTGTATTGTGAAAGGAAAGCAGCGTACCCACGCCAGCACGGGGAATAATAAAGTTCTCAAAGAGATTTTCCAACAGACATTTAGAATCTCTATCTCTTAACTGTGATAGATTTGCAAACGTGTATGCCATCAAGAAGAACAGAGGCAGTGAAAAAGAGACGATTCGAAAAGTGAATTCAGGGCAGATGTTCTGCCGCCAATTTGATATGCCTCTGCTCCTCCCCTTTTTATTGTCTTGTCAAACTCACTGGCCTTTAAATAGCTTTGCAGCAGCACAGCGTAAAAACACCTTTCAGCTGATAAGAACAAGACAGCGCAGGACGAGCGAGCGAGCGCAGATGCATTCATAATAGGGGGGATGTCATTGATTTGTGCAGTTTAGCTTGACATCTTGAGTTCAGAACCGAATATGTGATTACTTGGCACACTTTCACTGTCAGCATCAATCGGCCCCATTCGTTTCCAGACTTTTTATTACAAGCACATGATGGGGAGGCGGAGAGAGGGGCGACCGCAGACAATGTGTGCAGGAGGGGGGTCAAACAGTCACCTCTATTTCGTCAATAGGAACAAAAATGGGCTGCAAAATAGGCCTTGTGGTTAGCATGTCTGTGTCACACCTCTGAGGTTCTGGGTTCAAATCTTGGCTTTCTACAGTGTGTGAAGTTTGCATGCTCGAAACATATTAGCCCGATTTTTCCCCAGGTACACGGGCTTCCTCCAAAATATGCATGCTAAGTTCATTGAAGACCATAAATTGTTTATCAGTGTGAATGTGAAGGGAAGTGTTTTTTTTATAACAAACGAAAGAAAACTCATTCACTACCATTGCTGAGTATACTTGTCAATTACGTTTTTCAACGAGGATGTGTGAAGCGAGATTCTGATGCTGCTTCACTATAAATGTCAAATTTGGAAACAATTTCAGTGATGTACAACCACCAGTAGATGGCAGAGATGCACCATTTTAGATGTGAGATCCTTTGGGTCTCGAAATAGTCAAAATACTCTCAAAGCAAAAGGCTATGTTAACATTAGCACGTGTACATCAGTTTAGCCACAGTCACAGCGTATATCAGTGTAGCCACAGTCGTTCATGCGCTTTTATTTGTATGATGACTGCAACAAAAATTCAAATGCATAAATACAAGTGAGAACACAGTTAAAGATCTAAATTAGGCCAAAACGCGTGCCGAAAGCTCATACACAGACTACCTGTCCAAATTCCTGACATCACTAACTAAGTCATGTCCTTTTTAGGGGCACACATCCAACAATATAATTGACATAAATGTGGTGATTTTTTTTTTCCATAATCGCCCAGCCCTACATTCAGTGTGCTTCATTTTTTTTCTTTTTATACCCTGCGATTGGTTGACGACCATTCCTCCTCGGCCAAGGTCAGCTGGGAGAGGCTCCAACTTGCCCGTAACTCTAGTGAGGACAAGCAAAATCGAAAATATATGGATGGAGAGTCCCATGGAGTCAAATGTGAATCTTTTTGGCCCCTTTTTTCTTCTATCATTGCTTACCTTGCACCTCCGATACCCCCCCCCCCCCCCACCACCACCACCACCACCACCACCGACCCCCACCCCCCGTCCCCCTACATGTGCTTGCCCCACACACTGCCCAGCTGCTGCTAGGCCATTTGGTGGTAATCAGGTGGACCAGAAGGCCCACATCCTCTCCCTGATTAACACTTCTCAAGTTCTAACACGGATCTGGAGTCCTCCTCCTATTGAATAGTGGTCCTGCTTACCATCCAGGAGATGAATAACTCTGTTGTCGACACGCAAAACAGGCTAATCACACAGTGTGAGAGAAAAGAATGTCAGTGCACCGCAACTCCGTTTCAGCCGTTGTTTGTTTATTTGAGCGAAGCACATTTTTGTAATCAGCTGAGGTTCCGAGCTCAGGTTCTCTTGTACCTGCGCTGGAATCTGGATGCTTCTTATACGCTCCATTACCACGCCTGTCAGCCACAACAAATTCATGGCCCAACATGCAGATAAATCTATAACTTCCTGCTACAGGACATTTGTTGCAGACATTCCTCTCCTGCCGCAAAAAAAAAAAAGACTGTATACACAGGATGAAACAAATAGCTCCTGTTGAAGGAAACATTGTTGAATGAACTCTCACTCTCTGATCACAAGTAAATGATCCACCAGGTTCAAGGTTTTGATTTAAATGTAGCCACTAGATTTAGGACCTCCTCTATGGCAGTTCAATAATATTTGGGATTAACATTATTGATAAGATAAGATATCCTTTATTCGTCCCACAGTGGGGAAATTTACAGCCTCCAGCAGCAAGAATGTATGTAGAAAGAAGAAAGGAGAAAGAGAAAAAAAAAACAACAAACATCTTTCAATTAAATACAACATGAACACAATGGATAAATCGCAGTACTATTTACAATTTTACTTCACATAATTTAATTATTATTATGATTGTTATTTTTTATTCATCAGCCTGACAGCAGTCGGTAGGAACGAGCGTCGGTATCTCTCCTTCTTGCAGCGCGGGTGTAACAGTCTCTGGCTGAAGGAGCTACCAAGTGCTGTCAGGGCGGGCTGGAGGGTGTGGGAGGGACTGTCCATCATAGCTTTTAGCTTAGTTAGCATCCTTCTGTTGCCCACCTCCTCCAGAGTGTCAAGGGAGCAACCCAGGACAGAACTGGCCTTCCTGACCAGTCGCTCCAGTCTCTTTCTGTCCCGGGCTGAGATGCTGCCTGACCAGCAGACAATGCCATAATGGATGGCCGAGGCCACCACCGAGTTATAGAACGTCTTAAGGAGTGACCCCTGAATCCCAAAAGACCTCAGTTTCCTGAGTAGGAAATGTCGGCTCTGTCCTTTCCTAATCAGGGTGTCCGTGTTTGTAGACCAGTCCAGTTTGTCGTTCAGAAGAACACCAAGGTACTTGTAGGAGGTCACCCTCTCTATGTCCATACCCTGGATGTTCATCGGTGCTGGTGAGGACTTTTTCCTGCAGAAATCCACAACCAACTCCTTAGTTTTCCTAGGGTTGATCTGGAGGAGATTCTGCTGGCACCAGTCCACAAAGTCCTTTGTCAGTCCCCTGTACTCCCGATCGTCCCCTTCTGTAATGAGGCCAACAATCGCACAGTCATCGTCACATTGTCGTGTGTAATCTGATGATTTAGCATTGTTGTGATATTACGTGTTGAAACTAAAACTCATACTTCACATAGAATCGTCATAAGCAGTTTTGCAAGGGGGTGAATTGCAGCAGGGGCAAGCAGGACCGAATCCAAGTAAAAAGACTTAATTATTAAGATAGAATTAAGAATTAAGGTATTGTTGTGTCTTTTCGCAGTCATTTCGGTTCTGGATTTGAATGAATAGGCCATCAATTGGCAGCATGCAAAATGGCGTGTGGTGTTGGTGACAATTGATCACTCTGATTGGCTGTTATCTAGCGAATCAGTGCGTTAGATTGAAGTGACAAATGGCAAAGAAAAAGGCATGAGCCATTACATTAACGTCAGCTAAAGGTTGCTTTTTTTACTTTGATTTATTCTTTCTTCTTTTATGAGTGTGTTGGGCAAGGTTGAGAAATGTGTGTGTTTTGTTTCATGAAAGCATGACTGTGACTTCTTGGCCATGTTTGCAGTGTTGTTGTAGCATTGATACGAGTGTACTTTGTGCCGTCCTTCTGCGAGTCATTGTCTCATGCTGGCCACTCCCCTTAATTAAAGTAACTCATAAAACAAAAACAGATATGTCATCTTGGAAATAATTTGGCCAAAAATGGTCTATAATGTCAATACACCAGCCTGGATACCTCTGAAAGTGTGTTAGCACTAGCATCAATGCTAATATTGCTGTTTAGTTGTGTGATGTGTTTGTACAAAGTTTGCGCCACTCTAAAATGTTTAATTTTGGAGGAGCAAAGTGGAGACTATGCTGTATAAAGCTGTAGCATTAAAAGCTAAGGCATATCAACGACATGAAAAAAAATATTGTGGTGTGTCGTCAAATATGATACAATTATGATCATAACTACCACTTCACAGTTGCCGCTTAACTGCTTTTCTTGCTGCTCTCTGTGTCCTCTCCCAACATTTTGTCTCTCTTATGCCAATGTATGAGCATATATCTGATTACCTATCTTTAAAGCCCTCATCAATTATTCTATAACCTGTTACCCATCTCAATTGATCGCGTCAGCATCTATTACTGCAATATCTTTGCCTCTGTACTTTTTGGGTTATAGTGCTTCCGCGTTCGACCGCATCCAGTGGATCATAGCTTATCAGAGAGGCAGCCTAAACACTGTCTTCCTCTTTTTGGTCTTTTGTTATTCGGATGCAGCTTTCTACTGAGGGCAGCGGACGCTTTGTGTTTAAATAATCAAAACCCACAGGAGGTTGTCTTGAGGCTGTGAAGTTTCCAACCTTTCCATCCTCCTCTTATTCATCAGATACACTTATTTTCTTTTGATTTGTCCCGCAAGCCCGAACAAGTTTCCCTCCGGTGTGACATGCCTTTTTCCATTCAGTTTCAAACAGACTCTTTTGTGGTCGTGGCACCCCGCCGCCTAATCTACTTGCAAGACTCTTTGAAGGTTCTTCCGTTAAACGGTCAAGCCTACATGCAGGATGATAATATCAACTTCAGTGTGACTTCCAAATTGTGTTAAGATGGGCTTGCACCTAACAATGTTCACAGACACAAAACTGAAAGTCAGAAGGAAATGTTAGAGTTTGACTAGGGTCGCAGCATGTTTCCCGTCCTCTCGATGATTTAATGTAAAGTGGTAATCTCAGCTGTTCTAGATCAGTGTACCTCGTCTTAGCCTTAAGACAATATCAAACGTGTTTCAATCTTAATAAAAGTCTTTCAGTCTTTGCGGTGACATCACACAAACAACAACCAATGGATGAGCTCAAACAAAAACATAAACAGGAAACTATGCCAAGAGCACAATGGGAAGATTTTGCATTGTGGGAAAAAAAAATTGGCCCAAAAAAAAGACTTCTATAAACCCTCTCAGATCACGTACGCCATGTCAGATCGTAGTTGAACGTGACACGTTGTATGATATCACATCGCATACAGCCTAGCTTGCTCGAAGGACCGTAACAAAATGTGGCAGAACGTGAACAAAATTAAGAGTGAAATACAGATGTTTCCTGTCTCACCTTGGACCATGTCCAAGTCATATTTTCTTGCATTCACCCAGTTTTGCTGACCAGTTTTGTCATCCACTTTGTGACTGCTGTAGTACATTTTTTGACATCAGGCCAGGCATCCACAGCAATCGCAGCCTGTCACTTGACCTATTACATGCCCTCGCTTTGTTACGTCCACTCTATTTTGTCCACGGTGCTTTCGATCTGTACTGAAAACATCTTGTAAACCGGGGGTGTCCAACTCAGGTCCTCGATCAAGATCGTTATCAGGCTTCTGCAAAGCTTGCTGATGAGCTGATCATTTGAATCAGGTGTGTTGGAGGAGGGAGACATTGAAAACAGGATGGATATGGGGCTCTCGAGGACCGGACTTGAGCACCCCTGCGGTTTACAGATCCTCACCCCTTTCCCACGACATTTTTGGGGGTGTTTGCGGCAAGACTTAGCTCTATTTATTGTCATCATTACTTCCGATGCAAGTGGCAGCATGTGGTCAAGCTTACTTTGTTCGTCAGTGAGTAGTTAGCACCTGGCACAGATGAGCTCCCCAGAGAAGATTAACAAAGCTGCTGTTTAAAAGCGCCGTAAAAGCTGGTCCTCGGTCTACAAACGCCTGCTGGCCAGTTGCCGTTGTCCCTTGCAGACAAACGTCTCTTATAGCCCATTTGTAGTTGCCTTGACACGCCATAGCCCATGAAGTGTGCCCAGGAGGCATCAAGGACGTTTCATGATGACGAAAGTCTGGCATGTCAGAATTTCTGTTCATTTTGCAGCGCAGTGTGACATGGCTGACGCCGTCTTTTGATTGGTTCTTTGGTATTGAATGAATTTTGGGGGCAGCTTGGAACGGATTAGGGCATTTACATGCAAAATGTGTCTCTACTTACAAAATTGTCTTGTTAAGGAATTTCTTCCAGCACCAATTAATTTCCTAAGTAGAGGTACAACTGTATGAGCTTTTCACGCTGCTCAACATGCAAAGCTAAGAACACTTAAAGTTTAAGAGGAACCGTCAGGGAAATGTTCTGAAAAATAACAATAAGCCTGTTTTGCGCAAACTTCCCCTGTCCAGATTTGGTCAATTTCATTCACCAATCACAAATCATTACAATTAGGCAGTCCCCAAATGAGTTTTTTAGTTTTACAAATCTTAAGTGTTGACACTAGCTTGTTGTCTTTAATGACACAATGTTAACGAAAAAACATGTTTTGGGGAAAAATATTACTTTTGGAGATTCCAACCGCAGTAATTCCGATAATGTGCCATCCACTTTAGGATGGTCCATAGAGGACTTGAAAACAACTAAAATTGCTGCTGACAGCAAAATGTTTCCATGTGACTGCCTGATCATTTATTTCAATGCTAATATGCTCTTAGTATAAATAAAGGAGCACGCAGTCATCAAACTATTGAAAGCAAGAGGATACTAAATGTGTGTTCAATGTTTTGGATCTCCCCCCCCCCCCCCCCCCCCCCCCCCCACACACACACACACACATAGTTCCTCTTAGGTTTTACTTGTGGAATTTCATGGTGGGCCATATCAAATGCTCTGGCAGGCTCTGTACATAGCAGGCCCACGGGCTGTACAGTCCCCACCCCTAATTTAAAGCGTGGACTTGCAGAGCCCGATAGTATGTCATGTACATGGACAGTGATTCATGGTAGGAAGGTGTAGAAGGAACTCTTTGTATACCAATAAGTGGTGAGCTTAAAATTTATGTCACATACTGTATGTACATTGCTGTATTATTAGGATAGAAAACAAGGAGTCTTTCTTTGTCTGAAGTCAGCCAGAGACACTCAGATATATATATATATTTTTTTTTTTACACTTTCTGCACAATTTCCTCTCTATTTCCTCCCCGAAGACCCTCGTCTACAGAATGTGCAGAGTGTGCTTTCCATGGACAGCAACAGCAGGCAATGGAACCTGCTCCTCCACCCTCTCTCACTCCCTCCCTGCTTCTCTAGTGCACCACAAAACAGACAGACAGAGAGATGGAATTATTACCCAGAAAACCTCACCACCATATTACCCCCCCCCCCCCCTCCCCGCCCCCACTTTTTTTTCTTTTTTTTTAAAACACTCATTTCTGTCCGTGAGTTCCCGGAACACTGAGCTACTATTACGACCAGAATACTTGGACCGCACACCGGTTAGCCACTCGTACGCTAGGAAAAACAAACGCGCCTCACGGGAAAGTGCATCTGCCTTTATTTCTGTCCTGAATGGCGTCCAAGGTGGGCTGAGATGAAGGTACAAGCATTAAACACATTTACATTACATTTACCCATTGTTAAACAGCATCAATGGACGATATAAATCTTTTTTTTATTTTACAATTTTCTATAGTGTTCTTTGAATTATATGCTAATATTGTTGAAATTGCACTCTCGCTACAGAGTGAATGACATCACACAGAATGTTGACGGAATGGCTTCGAAGTGTAGTATATACAGGTATTTGTCCCTGCGGCAATCAGTAAAATAACAATCAGTGTCAACACAAAAGAAAACATCAGTCAGCCTTGAGCATTTTGCCAGTCACCATCTATATTAGTCTAAACGGGAGAAAACATCCACAAGGACAACCGGGTCACCCGGTTTGACTTTTCAAGCCATGGTCAGTGATACAGTAGCTCTGCCGCAGCCCTCCTGGCTCTCGCCCCACATGTGCCAAAAAAGAAAAAGATAGCAGTTAGCCACCATTTGTTTGCAAGTCGAAGTCCAAGGGCCACATGGATGAAGGACTTCTGCGCAAGCTGCGAAGCGCACGGCATGTGTGCACAATGGGTGTTGGAGCGTAGGAAACGTGAGTCACAGGAGGAAGGATGCCCACTTTACAACCAGGAAGTGAGACTCCCAAGATGCGCCGGGTCAAATAAGACAGCAAGAACTCTATTCATTACACTTCCACAATCCAAATGAGATATATTTTCTTTCGACTTTTATGAAACGGTTTGTAAGTCACTTTTTTAAAAAATAGTACGCTTTCTCAGCATATGTCAGTCAGGTTTGAAAAATCTACGTTACGAACAAATATATGAAATTGTGAGTCTTCGTATTTCAAAACACAAGCCAATGTTTTCCCCCGTTTCCCTAACAACATGTCTTTATTGTCCTCTTCCTCTCTTGTGATCAGTCATCACTGCTTTGGGACACCCCCCTCCCCCCACCCCAATTAATTGTCATCCTCACACACTCAAATCTGAAAGATCGGAGTTGGTACAGACGATGCCTAAGTGTGGAAAAGGAGAGGAAGGAGTTTAATAGATCCAAACAGTCATTAAGATAGCTTGAGTGTCGATGGGATTCGTCACATCAGATAAGACCGTGGGACTCTGCAGGGACCAAGGTTTGTCTCACCAATCACTGTCAGTGGTAACTTTGCCCATGGCTACTTTGCTGTTTTATTATCTCTCTCTCTCTCTCTCTCTCTCTCTCTCTCTCTCTATATATATATATATATATATATATAGATAGATAGATAGATAGATAGATAGATAGATAGATAGATAGATAGATAGATAGATAGATAGATAGATAGATAGATAGATAGATAGATAGATAGATAGATAGATGGATAGATAGATTTTTTTTTCCGATCCGCTTTATCCTCACATGGGTCGCTGGGGGTGCTGGAGCCTATCCCAGCCGTCTTCGGGCAGTCGGCGGGAGACACCCTTGAACCGTTTGCCGGCCAATCGAGTGTTCAATCAGCCTGCCATGCATGTTTTTGGAATGTGGGAGAAAACCGGAGCACCTGGAGATAACCTCCAAATCTCAAACATTGGATGGATCGATTTGAAACGGCCGATGGTCATGGCTACCTGAGTCTTTTCTCTACATCTCCAAGAAAGTTCCATATCATTGTCAAGGCCTTTCCCTCGCAGCATGGATGGATCACTCGAGCCGTGGTCCGGATTGAGGACTTACCTCCCGATTTCCAGTCGACCCTGCAAACTAACCCCAGTGGATGGATCACTTCTTTCAGCTAGCCCCACTTTCCTGGCCAGCAAAGGTCTGCAACAAGGTCTGTACAGTGAGCAGCCACACAAATGCTCAATGGCCGATTCATATCAATGGCGACGCCCTCAAACGGGCCTTGTGTTTCCAATGAGCATTGAGGGCGCACACACCCACTTCTGTTCCCCAAATGAAAAGCTGCCTGTGAGCTAAACTGGAGGTGCTAAAACCTTTTGCGCAACGTGTTGAAATGCACCCCGAGTCGTCAAACTCAAGATTCCAGAAATTGGTAGAATTGGTACTCAAAAAAACTTCAACACCTTCAAGGATGTAGTTTGCAGAATCTGTCATATGTCTTGCACTGTGTTTGCTGAACGAACACATTCTGCTGACCTCCAGGAGGCTTTTGGAAAAACCCGCAACCCTCCTGCCGCATTCAGGAGGTGTGAAGGAGCTGTCGAGCTTACCCCCTGTTAGGGAGCTGTCCCCAACAGCAACAAGAGTGGCTGTGTGACACCCCCCCCCCCCCGCCCCCCAACCCCTCAAACAAAAAAGAAGTCACAAAGCTTGAGCTGTTTTGAATGCAAAGCAGGCCCTGGAAGCCTTGTAAGAAATATGTGTGCATAGACAGCCTTATGGATATGTGAGCCTGCCGAGAGGAGTGAAGAGTTTCGACCCTCATGTGCGTCCCTCAGGCTGATAAAGTGCGCTGATAAGCGGAGCGATGCTGGTGAAAAGGTGGGACTACCATATATGAAAGAGTGGCTTGTCTGCAGCAAAGAGGAGAAGATGACGCCCAGGCAAGTACAGCAAACCTGGTGGAAGGAAGGGGAGGTGGGAGGGGGGGGTCCACTAGAATGGATGAATGATGAATTGGGTTTGCATGCATGCATGCATATACGTGTGTGTGTGTGTGTGTATACCACCAGCTGTGGGTGGAGGTGGGGCGCGGGTGGGGAACCCTGCCATGTGTTTATGTTGACTAATGAGCTAATTACCCAAACTCTAATCTAGCTCAACTTGTGTCATTTCACAGGAATGCTGCAGCAGTCAAACGCTTGCAGATTATGCCTCATTTCCTGACAGTTAAAGCAGTACAGCACTAATTCCTCACACACACACACACACACGAAGCCGTTAAACAAGTGGCCCTCCATTTGCCTTCATATGCGTGGGTCGCCGTGACAACAGGGTTAAGAGTTACCTTGACAAACCACAAACAGACTTTATTTAAGGGATGCATCAATCTGTTCATTATTTTGTTGATTAATCGATGAGTTTATAACAAAAGAAAACTAAAGTTTTAATTTCCATTTCTATTTTCAAATGCGGCACATTATTTCAAAGAGACAGAGCGAAAAAAAATCACAAATTGAGTTTGTGGTTTGGGTCGTAACATGTTAGTCTCTCAATGATGAATTATTTATCAAAATAATTATTGATTAATTTGCTAATTGATTTTGTACAGATTAATCCTTCATCTACTCCTTTCTTTTTCGATAGATGTGGACCTGAGATCTGCAATCTTTTTTAAAATGATTTATTTATTTTAAACCGTTTTGTAAATGTACAGAATTAAATGAGCTCGAAACATACATATATCCCACTCGCCCATTTTTAATATGCTTATATTTATATTTTCTATTTTCTATTCATATTTATTTATATACTTTTTGTCTTCTACTTTCTCCTTTCATAATTTTGCTGCTGTAAATTGGGAATTTCTCCATTATGAGACAAATGAAGTTTTCTTATCTTATTTTCTGATCCGCTTTATCCTCACAAGAGTCGCGGGGGTTGTTGAAGCCTATCCCAGCTGTCTCCAGGCAGTAGGCAGGGGACACCCTGAACCGGTTGCCAGCCAATCGCGGCAATAGCTCAACTAAAAAGAAAATTCTAATCATAGAAATAGAAATAGAACTGTCATATTATTGTATGTATTTAGTGACTGTATTTTGCGCAACATTGATCTGGAGAAGTGGCCTAAATCATGCAGAGGTGATTTTACAGGGGAAATGGGTTGGATAAGACAAGAAATAAAATCCTGGAAGGCACAACCAAGGTTAGATGTTTTGGAGACAAATTTAGAGTGGGCAGACTCCGATGGCTTGGACACGTCCACAGCCAATCGCAGGGCACACAGAGACGAACAACCATCCGCGCTCACATTCACACCTAGGGGCAATTTAAAGCGTTCAATCAGCCTGCAATGCATGTTTTTGGAATGTGGGAGGAAACCGGAGTACCCGGAGAAAACCCACCCAGACCCGGGGAGAACATGCAAACTCCACACAGGGAGGCCGGAGCTGGAATTGAACCCGGTACCTATGCATTGTGAAGTCGACATGCTAACCACTGGACTTCCGGGCCGCCCCAATATGAATAATAATAATAATAATATTAATCCTGATGGAGTTTCCCATTTTCAAAAACTAAAACCAAAGCTCTATTTTCAATCTCTTCTGTTGCATTGCGCACAAAAACCTTCAGAAAAAGATCTTGCCGAATAAATTCAATTGCAAGAAATAACATCATCTGCATCCGGATGTATATATTTTTTAAGCAGAAAAATGTATCTGGATCCAGATGATTTTATTTTCTTATTTGATGAAATAAAATTGAGTATATTCAACCCACCATTTTTTTCCTTTTTCGGTGTATGACAAATTCAACACTCAGGAATGCTTGCTTTTCTGAACTCAATAAGCTCCTGGAGTGGTTGAAAACAGTCCGTAAGTCACTTTCACACTCTACAAATGATGTTTCTTTCTTCAGATTGTAGATGAAAGCAAAACATTTGATGCAAAACAGACCAAAGTTTTAACGACTCCAAAGGTGGTGTCAATCTAAGTTTGCGTCGGAGAGCATGGGAGGTCTCCTCACTGAGGTGTAAGTGGGGATTTAACTCTCCTCGCCTCCTCCCTCCCCCTACTTGGTCATCAGCTACCCCCCCACAACAATTCCCATCCCCCGCTCCCCTGGGGTACACACTGCACTACTCCCCCTTCAACAAGCTCCCATCCATCACTGCTAAGATTTCACTTTAATAGGTGGTCCTCTTCCTCCGTTCACACATCTTGATGGGAAAATGTTGCTCGGCACAACCAGGAGGCCAGTGGTGAGAAGCTGACCTCTGTTTTTCCACAAAGTTCGCTGGGCCCCCTTTCACACTACCGCCATTTATTCAGAGATTGCAGGAAAAACTCTCCGAAGCGTGTGCTCGCATAACTGTTCCAAATTCGCACAGTCAGATAGTTCAGCGACGTCGGTATCATTGTCGAGGGCAAGTGACAATTGTTTTTGACACAAATGGGTTTGGTTAGTGAGTCTTGGACTTTATACTCTGTATTTTGGTGTACACATCCACTGATAGTTGGATTGAATTTGAATGTATTTTTTGGCCCCTATCTGATCATCACCTGCTTGCTTACGGTTACATTCAGCCACTAACCAGAATATTGGGAGCATTCAGGTTTTGAAAGGCTATGTAAGCACCACAATAACCCAAATATGCTCTTGGTTATCCCGTTACCAAGCCAAATGTTTGGCCATCTAAACACGCTTTTGAATAGGGTATTGAATTTTGTTCTGCGCATCTTCTATCCACAAGGAATCTTGGTATTCTGAGTCTCGGAAGTACTTGCACGCCTGTTTTGACCTTCCTTAACTCTTTCATGCACCAATAACGATAACCTGTAACTTGATGACTATGATAAACTGTCCACTGTAGTAACCACTATCCCTGAAAGAGTTAAACCATGTCCAACTGTTCAATGTTTCAGTACTTTTTGCACAATTGATTTTCGAACAAGGAGCTGAACGGCAACAACAACAAGTTTGAGCCCTGACTTAACCAACTAATGTTCTAGTTCAATTAGAATTGGTATTTAAACAGTCATCTTAATCATGTCGTTCACCGACAGAGAAACTGGAATAGTTACATTAAGTCCACATCCTTTATTCGTTGAATTTGTGTGAAGAAGACCAGTTGTAAATTGTTCCTGACAGCTCCTTGTTAGACGAGAGCAAGTTGTGCAAAATGTGTACAAAATGTGTGAAAGCGGCAATGAAATTCACCCGCCAGAGTTATTGGCATTTGAGGTTCATTTTGAATTTTCCACGGAAAGCCCAATATACGGTTTTTGTGACTATGTGGTTAAAGCCGAGGTCGGGCGAGCGTTTATGAAGTGAAACAGAAATATAGGCAAGCAGACATAAATAAAGGAGTAACCCGTTTGTCTTGGGTGTTTGTCTCACGGGTCATTCACCACAGCAAAAATGCAGAGAAGATTTAACAACGACTACCAGATATGTGTTTTTGTCTTTTGTTCTTCTTCTTTGACTGAATGTTGTCTTGTGGCACGGTGCTACCACTCACTGGTCAATCTTGGTACTACAACAGACATTTGATATGGGGATGAGACTTGTGATTGTTGGTGGAGATGGTTAGTGTATTGTGTGGTGACTCGCTTTTTTCAAAATTGCTTGTTGTGTGTTTAACCCGCTTTACACGGAGCGGAGCAAGCCATGAAAAAAACTGAAATCTTCTATGACTTGTGTGTAAGGGGCTGTAGACATCCAGCTTTGCTGCTGTGGGTAAGAGGCCAAGCTTCGCAGTAGCCTTCCTTTCCAACAGAAGGCAGGTCGGTTGATGTTTTAAATGGTCTGTGTTTGTTTTCCTTCTGGTCCCGTGTGTGCATGTGAGCCCGGTATAAAGGCCCGTGTCCTTTTGAAGGGGGATAGCACCAGGAAAGTAAGGAGATGGGGGAGGGAGGGAAGGAAACCTCGCTTTGGTGTTTTATGTATCAACGGAATGACTTCCTTCAAATACAGACGTGCTCGGTCTGGAGCATGCCACTGGCTTCCTCTCCGGAGGAGCCTCCATGTTGGAACAATGCGGCCCTTCGGGCGTGCAGCGATGTCATGTCTCAGGGAGCTTTTGTTTGAGCGCAGGTTCAAGATGAATCATCTGACATCTGAATGAACTTGCGGTACAGTTTGAATTGAATACAGTAAATGCCGAGACAATGCATCACCATCTTTGGACCGTCTGCTGCCGGCGGGTCAAGATTAAAGTGCTACCGCTCAAGTGGCTTCCTTTTCACTTTCTGCAGAAACAACGGTAGCCTCACGGAATAGAGATGACAGTAGAGATACTCGCACAATTCATTGATTGAGGTGAGTTCATCTTGCAGTTAACAAATCTGCCAACAGCTTGTCCACAGCGAGGACAAAGACCTCTCTTGACTCGCTCCCTCCACCATGCTGACTTTCTCACTCACGCTGCCCCCTCATCAAATTACAGCCCCGCTCCCTCCTGTCGTGTTGGCAAACAAAGGTCTTAAAGCACACTCGCGGTGTAATTGCCTCTAATCTCAGACATAAATGTCCTCTTTCATGTCGACTGCTCGCGGAGAAAAGGGAGCTGTTGTTCTCGCCGCCCTCCCACTTTCACCTACCTGAGCACCATTTGTCCTCCTTTCATTGCTATTGTGGTTGAGCAGGGGCCGATTGTCGCACAGTTCATAAAGCCTCGTTTGAGTTTATCTTACCCAAGTGCATTTTGGAATGGCAACACCAGGTTTTGACGTGCGTTGAGGTGGGGTGGCAAGAGCGTAAATAGTGGAACCCACCAGCTGACTGGACATAAAACATCAATATTTCCGCAGACTGCTGCATACGAACACCATTTGTGTCTGAGCCGGATGGATTGATGGATACATAGCTAGATAAGGTAGATAGATGCACAATTATGGATATTTTGAGAAATTAATCGAATCATACTTTAATGGATAGGTATATCGAAAGTACTGACAAGTTCAGGCAATTGTATGTAAAATGACAAAAAAAAGAATTGTATCATACCCTCTCTCCAACTGAGCCGTACCATATCGAATCGTTCCATTTACAAAAAGAGCTTGAATCGTTTCTTACCCTATGTATCGAAAACCATATCAAGAGTTTTGTGGAGAGATGCACACCACTAATCGACAGATATATAATACTGGTCAACAGCAAATTTGTCTACATTTCTTTTGAGCATATCACGTTTTGATATAAATATATTTTTTTAAGTGTGACGGATTAAAGCTTGCACAGTATGGGTTTTACCATGTATTTTAATATATAGCTATGATGTGTCAGAAAAAAAAATCCACCCTTTGCTGAACTTAAACCGTAATTAACATTAAATAAACATTACAAAATATATTACGAGATCAGTGGTTCTTAACTCATTCACTCCCAAAGACGTTTTTAAACGTCTTTTCAGACTTGGTCCCGAATTGTCTGGTACTGAATGAGTTAACCTGGTTAGAGGTAACGAACCCAACTAGTTCATATGCACATTCAACGAATCCTTCATTATTGAAAAATAAAAATTCAAATTTTTTACAAATTCAAGTCATTAAAAAAACACATTTATTAAAAATAGAAAAAAGTAAATACAATTACATGACATAAGTATAGGTTTTGTAAATTGCATGACATACTATCACAACGTTCACACGTTGACTACGAAGTGAACTACAGTTCCCCCAGCAATGATTAGACAAGCAATGTAATGCGATCATCTGCAGCCAGTGATGGCCAAGCGGGCGCGTCATAACTAATTGACATGTTGAGTCGGGTGTGTCTTGACCTCCATAGCAGAGGCTCCCCGTCGAACCCCCTGAGACCGATTCACTGAACCCCTATGGTTCGATCGAACCCAGGTTAGGAACCACTGTTATAACATCTGATACTATTGTTTTATTTTCTTGTTATGATCAAAACCTAATGTGCTAGAGCAAAAAAGTCACAAATTTAGAACTAGTGCAAAAAAAAAAAGTCATCTTGAAATGTCTACTTAAATCTCTGGATTAAAAAATGTAGGAAATGTGTTGACAGATTTTTTGACAAGTGTTATTGAAGATGGATGGCTCAACCCAAGTCAACTCAACTTGAGTTATAGATCGCTGATGCGTACAAAGTGCTCTAACTGCAGCAAATATTATTACATATTATTATTGTAAATCATACAACAAAAAAGACAATAAGATCAAAACAATAAACACACAAAATAAATCACTATGAGTCTCATGCTGAGTTTTAAAGCCGGTCAACGAGTCTTAAAAAAAAAAAAAATCAGCATGCCAGAGTTACAGTATGTGCTATGAGCACCAGTTAGAAGGTGAGCAGCAGTATTTTGGACCAACTGGGGATGCTTGAGGGGGGATTCACCGATGTAAATGTCCCAAATTATGTATACTGTACAATGAAACCACATTGCGTTTTGGAAACCAGGCTAAAATAGTTGGTGTCCTGCTTTACATTTGCTCAGACTCACTCATTAAAATAAAAAGCCTGCCTGCCCACCGTACACCACCTCGCATGAACATATGCGCCGCGATTAAAATAAACACGGTGGAAGCGAAGCAAACATCTTCTGGTGGCGCAGTAGACGTCGGCGAGCTCCTCCACCTTTGGCCTGAATTCTCTCTGCGGCGAGCATCAGGCAGTCTGCAGCTGGAAGTGTTTTCTGCGGTTTGGCCAGGTGTCTCTCGCCTCTCTGTCCTGCCCGCACGCAGGCAGGCAGGCCTGCATCCACGGGACGAGGCCTCAGAGTGGGGCCCGTGTGGGAGTTTGCAGGCCGGTGGGAGAGCCGGGAGGGCTTTGGAAACGTCCCGCCGACCCACCTGACTGGTGGTCAGCTGTAACTGATAGGACACCAGCGAGGCGCCAGAGGGGGAGAAAATGAAGACGCGTGTGAGCATGTGTGGAAAGACGGGCAAACAGGAGAAAACAGATGATGGAAATTTGGAAATACAGGCAGCCGGTTTGGTTCAAAACATGGAACAAAATCTTTCATACGCTATGGGTAGCAAATAGTGCGTCTGATTATGTGTCACGGCGACTCAAGGGGGAGCACCAGTTGAGATGCGGTGTGTGTCTTTCAGCGTTCAGTCTCCAAGTAAATCTCTGTTTGAAAGAAGCATGGATGGACGAGTTGCCGGGCATGGCGGCCAGATGGAGGCTATTGCAGTGGTGTTCAATTATTTTTCTAAAATATATGCGTTTTTCTCTCTCGCTCTATCTATCTATCTATCTATCTATCTATCTATCTATCTATCTATCTATCTATCTATCTATCTATCTATCTATCTATCTATCTATCTATCTATCTATCTATCTATCTATCTATCTATCTATCTATCTATCTATCTATCTATCTATCTATCTATCTATCTATCTATCTATCTATCTATCTATCTATCTATCTATCTATCTATCTATCTATCTATCTATCTATCTATCTATCTATCTATCTATCTATCTATCTATCTATCTATCTATCTATCTATCTATCTATCTATCTATCTATCTATCTATCTATCTATCTATCTATCTATCTATCTATCTATCTATCTATCTATCCATCTATCTATCTATCTATCTATCTATATTGTTGTGAGGCGGCCCATTGGCTCAGTGGTTAGCATGTCGACATCACAGTGCAGAAGGCGTGGGTTCGATGCCAGCTCTAGCCTCCCTGCGTGTAGTTTGCATGTTCTCTCTGGGCCTGCGTGGGTTTTCTCCGGGTACTCCGGTTTCCTCCCACATTCCAAAAACATGCCATACAGGCTGATTGAACACTCACAATTGGTGTGAGTGTGAGCGCGGATGGTTGTTCGTCTCTGTGTGCCCTGCGATTGGCTGGCAACCAGTTCAGGGTGTCCCCCGCCTACTTCCCGATGACGGTTGGGATAGGCTCCAACACCCCCCACAACCCTTGTGAGGATAAAGCAGATCGAAAAATGAATGAATGAATAAATGAAAGGATGTATTGTAGTCACAAAGGGTAGTAGCCTGCCACATCCAATAGGTGGAGCTGTGGTGTAAAAAGCTTAGTGTGTAATAGGACTATAATTGCACACATTTAAAGGCGCAAACAATACACGCTTTTTAATCACAAGTAGAAATTTACCTCCGTCAAAAAAAATAAATCCGTGTTTGTTATCTCCTCCAAGTAATATATACTGTATATTTTTTAATTGCAATTATTTCGTTGGTTCGTAGGGAGGCTAATGCAAAACACTCACACACACACACACAAAACCGACTTTGAGTCTATAAAATGTACAATTTTTGATTTGCTAGCAATGGTGCAATGAAGAAATGTAGTTTCACTTTCTGCAGTTTCAGTCTGGGTCACGTGGGGCAATGCTGCACCACACCTAGCAGATAGAGCCGTGACGCAAATAGCTTATGTGTGGCAGTTGTCATGCTGGCATCTACAGGCTTGGACTGTGACTATATCATTCTGCTCATCATAATTTCTCACCCCCGCCCCCCACCCCGTCTGCCAAAAAAATTACAAATTGACAGTTTTCGTTAAATATGTGGCTCATTGTATGTTTATTCAGAAACATTACATCCAAAAATAACAACCATATTTGAAACTTTTTCAAGTATTTCATTGTACCTCTAACACACTTTTTTCCACAATTAGTGTATGTTGTCATTTTCCTTGATTCTTTAGAACAAATGAAACAATTGTAGGCATATGCAGGAGGTGGGTGTCGTACGCCCCAAATTATCGACATTGCAGAGGTCTTCCATGTCCCAAGTGCCATTCCGATTTAAACTATGAAGTTGGAATATAAGCAGAATATTTTTGGAGAATGTGGCTGAAGCTGGCTGGAGCCCATCACGCCTTATGTGCCAGGATGACAAACTGCTGTTACATAAGACTGCTGAGCCCAACCAGACTTTGGAGTGCAGTCCTTACGTGGACAAAATGGGCATATTGGTCACAGAACCTACTCCTCCATGGCCAAGGTACGAGATCAGATGCACGTGGCTTACCGTTTTTTACATAGAGCAAGAGAAAAAATATACAAGGGGAACCTCTGTCCCTTTTTCAAAGGCATCTGCTTCCAACCGGAATGCTCCAAATCCACTCGGCGAACTTCCGGACGCTCGACTGGCAGTCAGGGAGTTGGCAAGCTTGTCAAAACACACTCTGCCAGGAGGAGTCAAGAAGCTCAGCCAAGTCCAATCTCCCATATGAGTCCAATGCATGCTGGAGGAAGCTCCCCCCCTCCCCCCAAAAAAACACCCCACAGACCCACACCCCTTGAGAATGATAGGCTACCCCCTCCGCCCCACTTCTTTTCGGGCAAAATATAGCCTGCGGGCCAGATGTGGCCTGATCCTTTGTTTTCATCGGTCCTGTGCTATTTGATGCATTCTTTTCGTTGTCACCCCCCCCAATGTAATTATTCGAAATGAATTGAATTTTATATATTCACATTTGTTTTTCATTCATTTATCTCACAAAATAATGTAATTATCTGTTAATAAAAGAAACAAATCCAGGGGACATATTGTAGGGACCCACCCGGCCTACGAATAGTGAACATTTCTGTATAATTCACGTGCTTTATGATGCATTTTTTTAACCTCATAAATTCTTGAAAAGCCAATCAGCATTTCTGTGAAAATTTGGGTTGACCATTCATCCAAAAGAAAACTATTTCAAATATGCCTTTTTTAAAATTTGCAGGTGCCGCATGTATGTGGTGGTCCACCGTATCTGTAAAAGAACTAATTTTACATGAATGTTTCAGTTCAATCTCATTCAACATATATATTTTTTATTGGATTAGCTATATATTACACAGATTTTAAATGAGCATTTGTGTTCATTTTGTGTATTTTATTCAATGGCTTCTGACTCTACAAAAGACTCTATTGTTTTCATGTTTTTATGGTGTTTACAGTTTTTTTTTTGTTATTAATTTATTGGATTTGAGGTCACCACTCTGCTTGAGGTCAGGCGTCATGGGAAAGCTCTCCAAACTGTTTCCACAAAGGCTGAAATTGTCCAAAATTACCTGATAGGATAAAGAATTATGATTCAAGGCAAAATAAGGGACCATGGCCAAGTGTTACTTGATTGATGAATTCATCAAGAAGTGTGTCTGCATACTTTAGTCAAAACAGTAAATGGAAAGCCCTCTCATTACAGAGGCCACACTTTGCATGTGCTCTCACTGCATTTCCTTTTACTCCACGGCATTTCTTTTCATTGGCAATAGAATGTATATGTGTATTTATTTTTGCCAAACGCGGGTTAAAATTAGTAATTCGCAAAGAAAAAAAGTGTGTCAGTGTTTGTGTGCACGCAAGACACAGACGCTGTTTAGTCTGTCTGCATCCGAAATGCTTCATTACACACTCATAAATTCGACTGGCTGACATTGCCAGGCACAATTTCGCTTTCGTCTAATTCGGTCTGACGTGCAGAGTGGAAACGAACACAGGCACACCATACGCACGCACGCACAGAAGCTCGCAGTAGGCTAAGATATAACAAAATAATTGTTTATTCTTATTGATAATAAACCTATACCCGTGTTAATTGCACGAAGATCTGCTAGAAAGGTTTTTTTTTGGGGGGGGGGGGGGGTTGCAGGACAATTTCTGTTTTCCTTTCTGTTCTTGTAAACACGCTCATCGTGCATTCGTATTTCGTTGGTCCTGCATTGGGGGAGAAGGAGGAGGAGGAAGGCGAAAATAAACTCAAGCTCCGCACGGGATCTCTTTTTTCGGGTCAAACTCTCCTCCTTATGCTGGGTATATTTTCCCATGAATATTTTTTAAGTCCTGGTCTCTTCAGTAAACAAAATGAACAGGAAAATCAGATGAAATATCGTCTTTATGTAATCGGATTCATCAATAGAAGCGCCTTCTTATTTGTTTCAGAGGTAATATCGTGCTTTAACGCACCGTTTTTCGCAATTTAACAAAACATTGTGCTCATGAATTGATTGTTTCCATTTATTCTATTTTATTTGTGGGTCAAAACGTACTAATGACGTTTTTCTTATCTTATCTTATCTTTATGACTGTAGGAGGCCTTCTGCTGACAACATCATGCCGATTCACTTGAACGTCAGAAGTGAAATATGAGTCGAGTTTCTGCACTGGCTTCTGTCCTTCTCCTGCAACAGAAACAACAATAATAATAATAATAATAATTAATACAAATATTGTTATTATTCCTCACTGCCTATATAGCTAGCTCTCGATGGTTAGTTTTCTATCTTGCTAGCTGTGCTATACAATTCAAATAATTAAGCTATACAATAAAAACATTTTGGAATCAAACCACCACATTTTTTAATCTATTTATTTATTTTGTATATAGTCTATGTGCAGTTTTTGAGAAGAAATTGGTTTAAATTGAATAGCGTGGAGGAATAAATTACGCACAAATCACTTGTGTTGAACGTGAGAAATGTACGCAATTTTACAAGAGAAAATATATGCAAAAACTTCATATTATTATTTTTTTTCTTTTTCAAACGGTCATGACTTCTTTAATTTTTAGCAGTGAACAAAGGAAAGGCCCAACACAGATGAAGTTACTGAATGGGAGATCATGTGCAGAGCAGCCTGACGATGGGCAGCCTTTCAGTAATCACAACACAATTTGATTGCAGCGCATTTTATATTTAAAATAAATCTCAGAGTGAGAGAAAAACGAAATATTTATTTTTAACGAATCATGAAAACAATTCCAGCAATGATTAAAAAAAATCCCGACTAGGTAAAAAAAACGTGAGAAATAACAAACGACTCAAATAATGTGTTTTAATTTTTCATGAAAGACCGTCAATCATTCGTAATATTTTCTGAATCCAATCCGTGCTTCCCACATCGGGATGTGCAGCGCGATGTCCCCAGTGAAGGACGGCGACTAACTGGGTGGAATGGATGTGCTGCATGCATGTGTTTATTTCCATCCAAGCGAAACGTGACTCCCAGCTGGCCGCTCATGTGATGGAATTTTTATCGCCTGTGTGCCCACCGCTGCACTTTGATGCCACGCCAAGGCAGCCGTGTCCCAAAGCCTTGACAACATGTCAAGACCTGCGCCTCACATAACATTAATGCTCAACAATCCTTCGAACCATCACGCACCTTTTTTTAGTTTCTATTAGTTTCTTCCATCAAATGGCTTCATTTCTCGTGCTGTGGCAGGAAGGGGAAAAAAAATCTTGTATGACTGAATGCATGTCGCATGACATTTGCAAGACTTTTCATTCCGCTCACGTGATTTGAGCAACAAACACAAGAGTGGGCCCGCTTTTCATTTGTCATTATTTCCGTAATGTGCCTCTTGAGAGCTCACGCGGGCGCTGCGTGTCCACCGTGTGCAATGCAGCAAATATTTAGAGTCACTGCTCGTAACCGTGTTATCTCGCACTCCACCAGCTGTCAATCTGTGGCCTGAAGCTAATTAAAAAGAGAAAAAAAGAGACTGGGGAGAGGGCTTACCCCCTGCCCTCTGCTTTTTATTTGTTTGCTTGCAAAGAACCTGTGTGTGTGTGTGTGTGTGTGTGTGTGTGTGTGTGTGTGTGTGTGTGTGTGTGTGTGTGTGTGTGTGTGTGTGTGTGCGCGCGTGCGTGCTCACCTTTCCTTAAATCACTCCCACGGTGGCAAAACGCTGACACAGAAGAAAAATACTCCATTTGTTGACTAGCGTATTTTGGATTATGGCATGACTCATGTTTTCAAATGGATTTGCAATTCAAAACTTTGATTACTTCATAAAAGAAATAATAATGCATCCGATTTTTAGAGAGCACGGCATAGTACTTGAGCCCTTCCCGCTGTGTTCCTTGAAATTGAATTGCTGCCTGTAAGAAATGAATGCGGCGGAACAAACCATTTTTTATTTATGCGCATTAAGAATCCACTTGTGTGTGTTCTTATTGTTGTTTGCATTGCCTGCCCACATGGCTCTCTGCTGCCACCTGTCTGTTACTTGTGGAATGGACCTGCAGAATGTGCTGCGTAATACTCTGCTGCAGGCTCTTTCTTCACTTGTCAATGCTGAAGAGCGTTCTAGCACCGTTATGTAATCTGCACACCTTTTAAAGCATTTTTTAAAAATATTCCGATTCTTCCATTCGCTTTTTTGGGTATTCTGTATTCCTCAAACGATTCAAATCATCACTACGTCTCATTGCTTTGGCTGTTTCCCACACACCACAAACGTCCAGTCACACATTTTCCACAAGAAAAGAAAAAAATAACTTGACATCAGCTTCACATTTCGCAACTGATTCAACCCGTTCTGAACTCAAAACGTGAAACATTTCAATATAAGTCACAACTTTGAATTCTACTCTTTCAAGCACAAAATAAATTTAACAAGCTCACAATTTTTAATCTACATTTTTCGTGAGACAATACAAATTTTATAAAGAAACTATGAAATCACATTCACTGTCTCTCTTACAATTCAAGCCACAGTGTAAAAAAATGTTGGATGGACTCAAACTTCCAAGGGAGCAAACTTTGACAACATTTTAAGTTTGGCAATTCAACTAAATGAA
The DNA here is from genome assembly GCF_025434085.1 of Hippocampus zosterae. Classification (NCBI taxonomy): domain Eukaryota; kingdom Metazoa; phylum Chordata; class Actinopteri; order Syngnathiformes; family Syngnathidae; genus Hippocampus; species Hippocampus zosterae. The sequence continues at coordinate 13,934,048 of NC_067465.1, forward strand.
ATCAGTTTTGCTGTTTCCACAGCAAAGAAATCCAGGTTGAGAGAACGGTTGTCCCTTTTTTTTTTAACTCCAAAGATGCAAATAAAAACTATTTGGTTGCTTTGTTGCATTAACATTGTTGCTATAAATGTCAGCAATTTATACTTTCAGGTTTTTACAACTTAAATGAAAAAAATCATCTTTTTCACAACATTCCAAAATGTCCACTTGATTGAAAAATTCAAAATTCTCTGTAAATACATTCTAAAATTAATAGAGAAATTGAAAAAAGTTCATCATTTCACAACTAATTCAAACAACTTTCAATGACAACAAAATTTGAATGAAAAAAGAAAGAAAAAAACAAACAAAAAAATCCTACTTTGCTCAATGAGGAGGACTCCACATTTTCCATGAGGAAACTCCCAAATCAATGTAACATCTGGACAAATTCAGATCAAACTCACTCATCAAACTAGCTCAACTTTCAAATATTGCTCTTTCGAAACCAATTCAGCATCAGCTCTTCAGCATTCACGCACATGTTCAACAGAAATTGCATTTTTTGGGGTTTGCCGATTGAATGTCACAGTAGATTTCTGTGTCTTGTTTCAAATCTGTGCAATTCTGCCTTATTTCATCATGTTGAGTGACTTACAACTCCAAATGCAGGAAATAGCCAGTAGAGCTCTCGAAAGCAGTAGCATGATTATTTTTTTGTCTTGTTTTGAATCAAATCTGCAGCACACAGCCGTGCTTTGATTGGAAAGCCGCGCAGGAAGCCATTAAAACGGAACATAAATAGAAATCGTCTGCCAAGTATAAACCAGTCAGCTACTTTGTTTCAAAATGTGTGCCAATCAATTAGCAAAAGGGACCCTTTTGGTTGCAAATGATCAGCGCAAGCTGCTGTTTTCACTTTCACGTGAAGAATCTTCAACCAGCCAATTCCAAGTGAAATTTAACAGCAGTAGTCACTTTTAATATCCATACATATATATTTATAAACTCATGAGGGTTGCGGCCGTGCTGGAGCCTATTCCAGCTGTCTTTGGGCAGTAGGTGGGGGACACCCTGAACTGGTCGACAGCCAATCGCAGGGCAAACATAAAAACACAGGAAGGCCAGAAGTGGAGCATAATCGAACTCTGCACCTCTGCACGCTGAGACGAACGTGCTAACCACTTGACTACTGGACCGCCATTAATATCAACTTGCAAAACAAAATCAAACCTCTGAAAGTAAACTTTTCAAACCATGTTTTCGACCTATTTGAATTAATCCCCAGAATTGCAAGCATAAGAATTGGAGAAAATCATGTATGTGTTGAATGGGAGTGTGGCTGGGCGTGAGCTGTGGTTTTTAGCAACCAGGGTCGGAGTTATGTGGAGGCTAGTTATGAGACAGCTGACTTTGCTGCCATTTTCACATTGATGCAGTATTCTGGATGCCTTGATACCCACACTTCATTTCTACTAACTGCATATTTGAAGAACACTTGATCCGAATGGAAACCTTATGAAGAATCTGATTTTCACGAAGAACATTTGATTTTTACAATGGCAGTGTCAGTCAGAATCATGACTGATGGCTGAGACGTAGTCATTTATCATACCATCCACATTGATGTTTTCAGGAAATAAAATGCACACATATTTTTGGGTATATTTTAGTTTTTGATGTGGACTTGATCTTACTTGTGTTATGGAGGGTGTTGGGCAAATGTCAGTTCCTGAAACCCGAACTGTGGATGATATGATAAACAATGATTTCACAGTTACACGGGCGGCCCGGTTGTCCAGTGGTTAGCGTGTCGACATCACAATGCAGAAGGCGTGGGTTCGATCCCAGCTCCGGCCTCCCTGCGTGTAGTTTGCATGTTCTCTCTGGGCCTGCGTGGGTTTACTCCGGGTACTCCGGTTTCATCCCACATTCCAAAAACGGGTATGGCAGGCTAATTGAACACTCCAAATTGTCCCTAGGTGTGTCACTGACCATGGATGGTTGTGTGCCCTGCGAGTGGATGGCTACCGGTTCAGGGTGTCCCCCGCCTACTGCCCGAAGACGTCTGGGATAGGCTCCAGCACCCCCTGCCACCCTTGTGAGGATAAGCGGAGCAGAAATATATGGATGGATGGATCTTCACAGTTACAGATGGGGTTGGAAGCATACAAAAGTGCATGTGCATGCATGAACATATTTCTGGTCACTCTACAGTGGTATGCTCCCCACTGGCCACCCCACTGAAAAATGTCTGTCTATACACCCGACAACAACTCCTGCATCAGTGTCCTCATTATGTTTTTATAAACAACTTCAGCTCTCCTTTCACACGTGCGTCAACATACTTCTTTCTGCAGGGTGTCCTCGTGGGTGTTTTGAAGGCAGACCGTGGTCCTCCCGTGCAGCTCACGCAGCTGACCAGCAGGCTTCAAGTCGAAACGCCATCCTACACATCCATCAGCAAACCAGCGACACATTGAGGTATTTTTTCCCCCGGCGGGGCATGAAGCTATTGATTTGAAACTGAGGAGACACAAATATGAAAATCCGTGCAGCTGCGTTGCTCATCAGGAACTGGCAGCGTGCACCATTACATTGCTGTGCCAGTCAGGGCTGATACAGTAGGAGGATGGAATGCTGTCTGCACATGTGACAACACTTCCCCGACCACAAAGTATTGAAAACAGGCCCCCGTATTGCATTGATTTAGTTATTTGATAACTAGCTTCAGAACGAGTTAGCGCTTGGCGTAAAAGCAAACACGGCTTTCTTATTTTAAGTACAGGAAATGAGAAAATAACGGGACACAAACTCATCACTTATTGAGACAAATGTTCTTAGTCTGGCCGACTGGAATCGCGTCTGACTTTTGTCTGAAAGCTAAAATGGAGGCGGTTATTCCTCAGGATGAGGCTCTGTGCTTGACATATTTTTTAGCCTGAATCATGACTCTTGATGCTTCAGGTATGACATTCATTGATGTTATGTCACGTTGTAATCCAATTGTGTTGAAGCAAACTGACAAGGAAAGCAGATAATAAAAACTAACCACATAAACATGCATTTTTATAACAATCTTAAAAAGCACTGAGATGTCTAAACCTGACGTCTCACTCAGTTTGGTGGGGCAATTCCGTCTCATTCAAGTGCCTTTTAAACCGCATTCGTTACCGTGACGAACGAAGACGCTGCATCAAAAGCGGGCTACTCAGTGTTGCCAACTGGACGACTTTGCCGCTATGTTTTGTGATTTTACAAAGTACTTCAGCAATTTTCCAAAAGAGCAACTAGCTATAAATCTCACAATTCTCGGGACGTTATTGGAGACTTCTTGACACCCCCGCACCCCCATTTGCAAAAAGCAAATGCTTGTGCCAAGCCATACTTAACCAGACCCAGCCCACAAATGCTTTAATTTCACAATCGATAGGGTACATTCACCCAACTGTTGATGCACAACTAAACCAGAAAGCCAATTTTACACAATACGTGTCCTTTAACCCTTTCAGGGACAGCAGTTACTAATGTGGACAGCTTATCATGTTACCAGGTTACAGGGTGCATTGAAGTGTTACGCCAGTGGTTGATGTAGTTGCTTGCCTGTTCCCTGCAGTCACTGTAAAACAATATGTCAAAATTGCATTTATTCAAATATTATGATCTAATATTGACTCTCACTGTGAATGGTCAAATTAGGTAATTGAGGGTTTTAATTATCAATTTGGATTGTTTGGATTGTGGTAACCTGTAGTTTCGATCAACAAGGCAAATTTCTTGAGCTTGATGAATGCATAGGATTAGAGCAATGTGTTTCAAAAAACTAAAAGTGAGGAAAGCTTCTAATCCTGTTGTATTCTCACTGACGGAAATCAAATGAAAAATGTGTTTGGGAAGGGTAAGCATCATTTTATCAGGGTTTTTGAACTTGTCAAGCTTCACATTGGCAGCAGTATTTAGGAAATGCATGTGTTGAAGGTAACACCTCGGACACGTGCGCGGTTGCTCCCCCGCACCCATTCAGCACTGAACGCTGCCTCTTGGTTGTCAAAACAGCGATTGACTTCCATTTGATTTTCCGAAAGCAGCGCGGAGCCTCCGTCAGAGTGAGCAGAGCAGTTTACAAAACAGGATTAGTCGTTGTGGTAACACCTCAAACGCGCAAGAGCAAAACGATTCTCGCTCAACTGACGGTAATAATGACACAGCGCTAGTGATGTTAATATTTGACAGACGTGGCAAGTGAAGACAAAAGGGGTTTTGTTTTATAAGTGGACAAAATGATCGGTCCCACAGTAAAACTACCTCAGAAAAAAAAACACGAATAGGGAATGAACAACTGGGGAAAGTCTCAGGTTGAGAGGTCCTTGCTAATGGTGTTGACATAACATTTCAGTACCATCAACTAAGGTCAGTGGGAAAGGGGTCACTTCTTAACATATCCATTTTCTTTAACAAATTTGTTTCTGTTGTTGAACCTACAAGTGTATTTGAGCAAGGCAAGACTCACACTTAGACCCTCAAATCCAAACTGTTGGCCCTGAGCGTAAACCCCACAGGTTGCCTTTATTTTGGAGGGGCTAATTTCGAAGCTCTGCCAATAGTTGCAGGTTGGAGGGTGCCAATAATTTGAGTTGATGAACAGCACAGCGGGCATCCCGGTGTTCCAGTGGTTAGCTCGTCGACCTCACTGTGCAGAGATACCGGGTTTGATTCCAGCTTCGGCCTCCGTGTCTGGAGTTTTCATGTTCTCCCCGGGCCTGCGTGCGTTTTCTCTGGGTATTCCGGTTTCCTCCCACATTCCAAAAATATGACTGGCAGGCTGATTGAAAACTCCAAATCGCCCCTCTGTGTGCCCTGCCATTGGCTGGCAACTGGTTCAGGGTGTCCCCCGCTTACTCTCCGAAGACGGCTGGGATAGGCTCCAGCACCCCCTGCCACCCTTGTGAGGATAAAGCGGATCGGAAAATGGATGGATGGATGGACACCACAGCCACAGCCAAAAATTAACCTTCCAAACCAGAAGCAACACCGTTACCAGTGCATGTTTTACGTTAGGATTCCTGAATCATGAGAAACTCTCAAAGAACAAACTTCACGCTTTGCATCGGCCAGTCAGAGTGTATTATCTTGGTATCGTGAATTGTGAATTACAGATTTTAGGTTTACATTTCACAGTGGTGGTGGAGGGGTTGTCCCTGGTGGTCTTTGTTTTCATTTCATTGTTCATGGTTCTGACAACATGATGCATATGAATCTTTGAGTGGCTCTCAGAGATATAACTTAAAAGAGAACCTTTGAAACGTGCATGCAACATTTTCTCACAGAAGTACTGGTATAACCATTGGCCACACATGGCGGCATTTTGTCATAGAGAAAGATAATAATGTAAAAATGCTGCAATGAAATCAATGTACAATATTCAAGTAAGGCATGCTGACAGTGTGGCAACACAAGATGGCCACCGGTGGCATCACTTCTCACTACAAAGGGTAAGCAGCATTGTTAGTCCATCATATTTAAGTCTGTGCTGGAGGGGAGATGTTGAAATTTGGTATTTTTTTCTACAGGTCCCCAAATTCTCCCGCAAATTATGTTTACGGTCCTGAATAATTACAAATAGTCCAAGAATCTTCCAAAACCAAAGCCTGTGTCATGAAGGGTAATGTTTAGGTTATCAGGTCCGTGAGTAGCTGAAAAATGTACCTTGAATCATTCAAGTGGCCCCTTCCAAACTCAAAGCCAAACTCAAATACTAACTGTGGTAAAGTCATACCTGACATTGGCTGGTGGCCAGGACATGGTGCTGCGCCGCCTGTCATCCAGTCAGATAGGATCAAATTCACTTCTGATTCTTATAAAGACAATTGTGGTTAAAGAAATTGGATGTATGGATGGCAAAATTGTACAGTCTTACATATGCTTCACTACAGATGAGACTTTCGATCGATTTTCCCCTTTGGCTGAGCCTCTTTAGTCTTATTCCACACCCCAAGTTGAAGTTGTTGTTCTGGTGCTAAGCCTCAACCTCCATTTCGTCCTTCATAACCGTCTTAAAACAATACTACATGGAAATTCACTGCTGTTTGTTCCAGAGAGTCCCCTTGATTTATGATGGGCAGCTACTGATAACGCATTTCGCTGCCCTACCAGGCCGCAGGTCACATTCAGGTGGTGCTTCTGTTTGACGCCATTCGAGCCACAATGGCAACCGTGATTAACCCCCCCCCCACCCCCCCCCCATTTTTTTTTAACACCTCAATGACCCAGCTGCCCCAGACAGTAGGCCATCCTGCATGCTGCAGCTCCCTCTGCTTTTACAGAGGCTCATCCGGCTCTTCACTGTACGCTTCGCACTGACTGTACCGAAAAGATATCAAAAGAAACACCGAGCGCGAGGTGAGTTGGGGCAAAGATACGTTCAAACAAAGGGAACAAATGTGAGATAAGGCGTTGGACGAAAATATAGTGGCAGTGGCAATGAAAAATGTGTTATCAGCGCGCCTGGACTCCTGGCCATCAGGTCAGAGAGGGTGTGAGACATTAGCTGGCACAGCTAAGAGCAGGAGCTTGTTAGAAAGCTTGTGGGGCCATAGGAAGTGCTGTGTGGAGAAGATAACGGCGTGTGAGTGTCGGAGGGGGTGAGGAGGAGTTGAGAGAGTAACAGTGCCCTCAGCCCTGCCCTGCTTTCCTCTATTCACTACACGTATCCTGTCTGTACGCTGCTCCTTAATGGCTTGTAATGAGCCACCAGTGAATCTGTCTCTTTCCTGCCTTCACACAACATGCCAGGCCAAGGCAGTGAGTGGGGGGCCTGGCCCAGTTGAAGTCTTAACATGGTAGAATACCACCGCTGGACGTAAGCTTTCCTCAACACGTCTGCCAACGAGTGAAGCTTTTAATAATTTGTGACATTAGAAATGAAGTGGCACTGCACAAATAAGTCGAGGCAGAAACGTTGAGGTGATACGTCTCGAGTGAGATGTTGTGTTTGTGTAGGAGCTGTTTGGTTGGGGTTGTTGGTGCAAGTTACCTGAAGGCCACTGGTGCAAGATGAGTTCAACACTTGGAGGGGGGTGGGGGGGGGGGGGGCTCACAAACAGTACTAATTCTTGTATGTTGGCTGTTCCTTGACGTAGTGTTCTTTCCATTTGTGAAGCGTTTCTTTACAGACGATGCATTTTCAATGCCATGTGACAGTTACAAATGGTGCGGAATGAACTGGTTTGCACTGTGCTGTCAACATACACAGTCAGCTGCCACAAGATGACATGCTCGGTTGGCGTCATACTTCCTATTTTTCATTTGGTTGTTTAATGTTTATGATCTAAACATGTTTGCCATCATTTTAGTATAATTCTGACTTAACGAGTATGTTACAATATTGCGTACGAATTCAGATTATGTCATCAACGATAGGCCAGTAGTGTATGACGTCCATTTTCCAAGAAACATGACTCTCACGCAGTTGCTTGTAATTGTGTCCCTATCCGACACCATCCTTTATATCATCTGTTGTACATGTGTGGGTTTCAGAAATAAAATAAGAACATGATGCCCAAAGCAACACAGTTGACTCTATTCCGGTCATTAAATTTTTTTTAATAAATATTAGTTTTGCAGTGAGCTACACCCTGGTCATCTGCAGTATTGTTGCCTACTGTACAGCCTCTATTTGTAGGTATGATGAAGCCAGTCAGTATTTACGCCCACTGTGTCACTGTTGTTGAACCAAATGGAGCTTTGTGATGACTTGTAAGAGCCAAAATGCTGACCATCCCATCATTAGGCTTGGGATATATTTCCGCCCCTTGATGGTGAGCAGGGTTCATCATTTGTTTTGATCAGATCGCAGCTAGTCCTGAAAGTGAATTTACTAAACCACGACGTGACATTTGTCGGGCTGTAATTCGACAACAGGTGGAAATGTGAACGCTTGTTTTTCCGCATGTGTACCACGATTGACTGGCAACCAGTCCGGGGTCTGTCCTGGTCTCGCTGGCTTTGGCTCCAGGTCACAAATGATCCTGATGAGGACCGGTAGCTGTGAGATGCTGTCAAAAACAGAATTGTATTTTGGGGGGAGAAAAACAATTTTCACAACAGAAAAAACTGTTACTATTTTGTTGAATATGTAAGTCCTATAAAAGGCCTTTGTCTCCCCATCCATCCATCCATCATCTACCGCTTATCCGGGGCCGGGTCGCGGGGGCAACAGCTTTAGCAGGGAAGCCCAGACTTCCCTCTCCCTAGCTACTTCGTCTAGCTCTTCCCGGGGGATCCCGAGTCGTTCCCAGGCAAGCTGGGTGACATAGTCTCTCCAGCGTGTCCTGGGTCTTCCTCTGGGTCTCCTCCCGGTGGGGCATGACCGGAACACCTCACCGGGGAGGCGCTCAAGAGGCATCCGAATCAGATGCGCAAGCCACCTCATCTGGCTCCTCTCGATATGGAGGAGAAGCGGCTCGACTCTGAGCCCCTCCCGGATGACCAAGCTGTGGCAAGATCTCCTCCCCGACCCGGAGGGGGCACTCCACCCTTTTTCGACTGAGGACCATGGTTTCAGATTTGGAGGTGCTGATCTTCATCCCAACCGCTTCACACTCGGCTGCGAAACGCTCCAGTGAGAGTTGGAGAGCCCTGTTTGAAGGAGCCAACAGCACCAGATCATCTGCAAAAAGCAGAGATGCAATACTGAGGCCCCCAAAACGGACCCCCTCAATGCTTCGGCTGCGCCTAGAAATTCTGTCCATAAAGGTTATGAACAGAATCGACAACAAAGGGCAGCCTTGGCGGAGTCCTACCCCCACTGGAAACGATTCCGACTTACTGCCGGCAATGCGAACCAAACTCTGACATCGGTGGTATAGTGACCGAACAGCCCGTATCAGGGGGTTCGGTACCCCATACCCTCGAAGCACATCCCACAGAACTCCCCAAGGGACACGGTCAAACGCCTTCTCCAAGTCCACAAAACACATGTAGACTGGTTGGGCAAATTCCCACATACCCTCGAGGACCCACCCTTAGGTGTAGAGCTGGTCCACTGTTCCACGGCCGGGAAGAAAACCACACTGCTCCTCCTCAATCTGAGGCTCGACTTCCTGACGGACCCTCTTCTCCAGCACCCCTGAATAGATCTTACCAGGGAGGCTGAGGAGTGTGATACCTCTATAGTTGGAACACACCCTCCGATCCCCCTTTTTAAAAAGAGGGACTACCACCCCGGTCTGCCAATCCAGAGGCACTCTCCCTGTTGACCACGCGATGTTGCAGAGGCGTGTCAACCAGGACAGCCCCACAACATCCAGAGCCTTGAGGAACTCCGGGTGGATCTCATCCACCCCTGGGGCCTTGCCACAGAGGAGCTTTTTAACCACATCGGTGACTTCAGCCACAGAGATAGGAGAACCCACCTCAGAGTCCCCGGGCTCTGCTTCCTCCAAGTAAGACGTGTTGGTGGAGTTGAGGAGGTCTTCGAAGTACTCTGCCCACCGGTTCACAACGTCCCGAGTCGAAGTCAGCAGCGCCCCATCTCCATTGTACACAGTGTTAGTGGTGCACTGCTTCCCCCTCCTGAGACGTCGTATGGTAGACCAGAATTTCCTCGAAGCCGTCCGGAAGTCGGCTTCCATGGCCTCACCAAACTCTCTCGTGTCCACCAGCGAGTACGGGGGGTTGCCGCTACGACAGGCACCAACCACCTTACGGCCACAACTCAGATTGGCCGCCTCAACAATAGAGGCACGGAACATGGTCCACTCGGGCTCAATGTCCCCCGCGTCCCCCGGAACATGGGAAAAGCTCTGTCGAAGGTGGGAGTTGAAACTCCTTCTGACAGGGGATTCCGCCAGACGATCCCAACAAACCCTCACAATACATTTGGGTCTGCCAGGACGGACCTGCATCTTCCCCCACCATCGGAGCCTACTCACCACCATGTGGTGATCAGTTGACAGCTCCGCCCCTCTCTTCACCCGAGTGTCCAGAACATGCGGCCACAAATCTGATGATACAACTACAAGGTCGATCATCGAACTACGGCCTAGGGTGTCCTGGTGCCAAGTGCACATATGGACACCCTTATGTTTGAACAAGGTGTTCGTTATGGACAATCCGTGGCGAGCACAGAAGTCCAATAACAAAACACCACTCGAGTTCCCAATCACGCCCCTCCAGGTCTCACTGTCATTGCCCACGTGAGCATTGAAGTCCCCCAGCAGAACAAGGGAGTCCCTAGCAGGAGTACTCTCCAGCACACCCTCCAAGGACTCCAAAAAGGGTGGGTATGCTGAGCTGCTGTTTTTGTGCATATGCACAAACAACAGTCAGGACCCGTCCACCCACCCGAAGGCGGAGGGAGGCAACCCTCTCGTCTACCGGTGCGAACCCCAATGTACAGGCACTGAGCCGGGGGGCAATGAGTATGCCCACACCTGCTCTGCGCCTCTCACCGTGAACTCCAGAGTGGAAGAGAGTCCAACCCCTCTCGAGGGAACTGGTACCAGAACCCAGGCTGTGTGTGGAGGCAAGTCCGACTATATCCAGTCGGAAATTCTCTGCCTCACACACCAGCTTGGGCTCCTTCCCTGCCAGAGAGGTGACATTCCATGTCCCAAGAGCTAGCTTCTGCAGCCGAGGATCGGACCGCCACGGTCCCCGCCTTTGGCTGCCGCCCAGCTCACATTGCACTCGACCCCTTTGGCCCCTCTCATGGGTGGTGAGCCCATGGGAAGGGGGACCCACGTTGCCTCTTCGGGCTGTGCCCGGCCGGGCCCCATGGGTGTAGGCCCGGCCACCAGGCGCTTGCCAACGGGCCCCACCTCCAGGCCTGGCTCCAGAGTGGGGCCCCGGTGACCCGCGTCCGGGCAAGGGAAACCTTGGTCCACCTATTGTATTCATCATAAGGGTCAATGAGCCGTGCTTTGTCTGGCCCCTCACCTAGAACCTGTTTGCCATGGGTGACCCTGCCAGGGGCATAAAGCCCCAGACAACTTAGCTCCTAGGATCATTGGGACACGCAAACCCCTCCACCACGGTAAGGTGACGGCTCACGGAGGGGCCTTTGTCTCCCCATCTATCGCTATCCCGCCGGCGCAGACATTCCTGAAATGAATGTCAGCCCATTTCTCATTCTCTCAACTATGTAGTAGGCAGAATAGAGAGCTGACCTCGACCCAGTTCAAAAGAAACCTCTAATCCAGAGACCTTAACTCGATTACGGGGTGTCAAAGGGGATCAGAGAGATTCTCTCACCTGTCATTTTTCACCATGAAGAGATACAACTCGAAGCCAGAGGAATACTGACAGCTTGGCTCAGCAAAAACACAAGGTGACTCAATAACCATAGGTGGCACTATGTCCTCAGTTTTTGGTTTTGGTTTATTTATTTTGTATTTTTTCTCAAGTGCCACAATTTGGAAATGCATCATGGCAACGTAGAAAAAAAAGCGCATATAATCCGATGTCTTCGGCATTGTCCAAATGTCGATAAAAATCAAATACGTATCAGCGATATGCCAATGCGAGTGCAGCGTAAACACAGCGATCAAATATATTCCGTCAATACCAGCTTGACTTCTTCTAAATGCACCAATGGGTGACATACAACACAAATGAACACCTTCCCACAAAAAAAAATGCTGTAAATTGAAATTATTGTGAAAGCATAGTCAATTAAAAATGGTCGATATCTGTGACATCACAGGTGCATCCATCATTAACTCATTCACTCCCAAAGACATTTTTAAACGTCTTTTCAGACTTGGTCCAGAATTGGCTGGTACTGAATGAGTTAAATAAGAACAATAAATTAAATTAAATTAAATTAAAAACTAGATGTCCTCGGCTTTCCTCGACCATCCATCAGCCAAGTTTTGCCAGGTTCCTTTAATTATATGATTTGCTACTATGGTGTAAATCAGTTTAGGGTTTTATTATTTTCACCTATACTGACGTTGATTTAAGAAATGTGCCTGTTTTTTTTTTTAAGTGCTTTAAATGTTGCGAAGAGTAAGCTCAGGCCAATGAAATGCTTCGTTGAGATTACTATTCTCTATGTAAAGTATTTTTTTTAGTTTTATATTGGCGCTTATTGTGGAGTTGCTTACATTCAGTTTGGCAGATATGCACGTGAGCTACTTATGTTATCGGATATGTGTCACTTGAAAAAAAATCCCACATGGACAATGTAAATCCAACACCTCTGTACATTTGTCACATAATGTATATTTAATTTACCATTGACATACACGGGACCCATTTTGTAACACTATCAAGTGTGTTCCGCAGCTGCTCGACCTGCCATGTGCAGTCAAATGCCAAATTCACCTTTTGCTCAGAATGAAACAAAAGTTGTATTTCTATTCTGTGTGGTATGTTGTCGTGGTGACAGCAACAGATGGCAGGTAGGTTAGCGGCGTTCATAAAATCCATGCCGATAATGCTAATGACGGCAATAATAGCTCCAGTGGCGCAAAAGTACACTTGCAGGTGGTGCACAACGGAGGAAGTATGCGCAAACACCTGAGTGTCTTGGCAACCCTCAGAGGAAGGGTCCTGGCTGTCGGACTTCCCAAAAGACCCCCTAATCAGTTGGAACAAAGAGGGGAGGGTCTTTTACAAATTCCCAAAATAGAACCAAGTGTGTGCGCAGTGGAAGGATGTAAGAAATCTGATGCAATGACTTGTAGCGTAAGTGGGAGAACAGCTGAAAGGTTCCGTCACTGGTGAGGCAAAAAGCACAAATAGAGGAAAGTGCAATATTTTCAATGAAGTATTTGTGCTTATTTTGCTTTTTTAATACGTTTGAATGAATACATGCAGTATTTAATGTGACAATCTAAAAAGGATGACGAAACGTACAGAACAATATTACAAAAGCTACGTCTTCGTTAGTACCTCACTCAAAACGAAAATAGGCTTGACGTACAGTATGTACACTGTACGATGCTCGCGTTGTTGAAACTCATTTGAGGGAGAGGGAAGGCGAGGGCTGAATAATTAAAATTTTTAATAAAAAATAACAAAATGATAATAGAATTATTTGTTTCATTTGTGCTTAGTCTCCTCAAATGTAAATGAGCTAAAAGTACTGTTTAATTTCTGGATGCCAAGAAATGAAGTACCGGTAAGTAGAAAAGGAGTGCTTTGCCACCACTGCTGACATCGACAGTTATTTACAAACCTTTTGGGGGAGCGATCAATCACTTAAATATGTTCACTCTTCGTGGCTGAGCGCAGGTCCCTTTTCTCCTTGAATAGTGAAGTAACAGCGGGTGTCAGCGAGTTAAAAGTTTAATCAAATGATGAATAGGAAAGTGGTCTTTTTTTTATATAGCTAATGGATGCAAAGCAGCGATATGCACGGCAGCGGTATGCACGCCTAGGTTATTGCATTTCCCAATGAAATAATACATGAACTTGCAAATATGTTAGTGTTTCGGGATCATAGTTTGGTGTGTATTTTTCAAACTATTAATACAGGCAATTTATTATTTGGGGGCGGGGTGTCCATTTTTCCATTTTTTTTCCTTTCATGACATCTTCGCAAACAGTGGATCTTCACTGCAGTTCTTGAAAGCTTGAATAAGGCTGTATGTGCTCCTTTTCCCTTTTTGCAACCAGGATAACTTTCATTGGACAGTAGAGCCCCCCCACCCTCGTGTATTATGAATGCGATCTTGACATAAATCTGTTTTCGTGGCACGTGCGCACTTCCCAGTAAGGTACTCTCATCATCCCCGGCAAGTCTCCTTTGGATTCTTTTCCACGACAAGTCCCTATGGAGCAAGTCCCATCTCAAGCAGCAGATGATAAAGTGGACAATAAGTTGTGGGGCCACCATGTATCACCCCACCCCCCTACACCCACCCCCTCTGCCCCGCCCCTCACTAACTACTCTGGAGGCCACAGATTAGGCCTCTTGCACTTCCTTTGGAAAACAGGCACAGGACCCAGAGGAAGCTCCTGTCAGCTGTGCTCACTCACCTCCCCGGCCTCCCTCACTTTCTCTCTCTTTTTCTCTTTCTCTCCTGTGCTCGCTCAGAGAAGAAATGCAGGCCTCTCGGAAAGGTCCACGCCGGACACACGAGGCCAATCCTTGTCAAGCTACTGCGCCATGTCTTACTGACACCCTTCCTCTTCTCTCCCGCTACATGCAAAGCACAGGATATTAAAAAACAGTCATCGATACGACCCAGTGTGTGCGGATTGAGACGGAGTAATTACAGGAGGGAACAGAAATAGAAAAGTATCCTGCTGAGGAACATCCTGCTGTTGCGCTGCCAGAGTTTGTGGGTCAGGTAATCAACAGTAAGTGACTTTGGGCACGCCCTTGAGTTGAAGAACCAAAATCACAATTAAGGTCAAACAACACACATGCGGCCGCCACCTTGATGCGGTAAAAAGATGGTTGCAATACCATTGACAGTGAAGTAGGCCCCCCGCCTGATCTATCTTGAATGTTTATCAACAATTTTGGAACAATTATTTGAGTTTGTAAAAAAAAAAAAATAATAATAATAATAGCGAGTGTTATTTGTCCATTCTTGATGTACACGATGCTACTACAAGTCGATTGCACAATAGTAAACATAATTTTGAATGCATACATTTCTGCCAGTGTCAGTCAGTGGCCATTACTATCATTGTAAAGAAACAATGTTTGATTTGATTCTTGTAATGGCTGGCGTGAGGTGTCCCTAATGTTTTGGCTAGTGACACACAGACGGCATTATTGTATCATGTTTAAGCCTGCTGGTGAGCGGACTGCAATCCATTATTGTGCACAGTGTCACATTGTCAGTGATTGACATGTTTAGACGTCTTCAGGGGTCTTATATTGCCATATCCAGGGGTTCGGTTGCGCCGGTTGTAGTCATGGAAGTCATTTCAGAAGGCTGCGGGATTGTAGATTCTATTTCCAACCTCAGCCGCAGGCAGTTTGGATCTCCTGCAGGTTCAAGTATGGAAAGCCAAAGTAGGTAACTCTCTCTGTCAGACTGCAGCGGGCTGAATGCTGGCATAAGGTGCCCTCGCCACCGCAAAATAAAACCGCAGGTAACGTTTTCCTGAAACTTTGCCAGCCTTTGAAGAAATGCCACGCACTGAGGAAAACAACCCGTAGCCGCCCACCCCTCTGATGAAACCCAAGACGTCCTTTCCACCAAGACTGTCGCTGATGTTGTCCGCTGTGACGGACGGCGAGCAGACATGGGATCTCCTGGAAGCTCAGGGGTGAGAGGATTAGTGCTCGCCGCAACATTTGAGCAACACTGGACCTTGTTTGATCCAATCAGGCTTGGTAGAAAGCAGACATGCACCACTCTGACCCGCACGTCCTGTTTTGGACGCTTGCTTGTTTGCTGTTAAGGAGAGCGCACGTGTGGCTGCTGTACCGCTGGAGCTTTGCCACGCGTCCTCCGCAGGAGACCACAGCAGAATTCGCTCATGTTTTCCTCGTACAAATCCGAAACTTTCAAAGGAAAATCCCATCGTTTGCTATCAAAATGTAAAAGATACTGAAACACGGTGGGCCAAGTGGTTAGCGTGGCTGCCTCACAGTTTGAGGCCCCGGGGTTTGAAGAGGGCTCGACGAATATGGAAAAATGATTTTGATTGATACTTAAATCGTGATAAATAAAAAAGATCAACATTCATTTGAAAACTTAATTTAGTCAATGTCACGTCGCGTGCTCGCCAGCAGGTGGCGGGTTCCCCCGCCGCCTGTTCGGCACACCTGCCCGTTATTTCGGGCTGATTACGTGCCTTTATTAGGCGACTCCGGCAGTCATCTCACTGCCGGAGAATTCCTTACCGTGCCATTGCTCTCTATTTGCTATTCTCGTCGTTTGACAATTTCTCGCTGCCCTATTGCCTTACGGCCTCAATCTTCGCATACTTCATATTGTGATCAAATTGTTATCTCGGTAGTTCCTCGCCCTTTATCGTTTCGCGAGCGTTTTCGGTTGTCTTCCTTATTTTTTCCTGGTCCTTATTTGACCAGCGCTTTCTGTTACCGTTTTCCCTGTTCGGGCTCCTTTTGTTCTTTATTAAAACCCCTTTGTTCTCACAAGATCTTTTCGTTGTCTGCTTCTCCGGGGATCCACCTCGTTTTTTTCTGTTGTGCACGAGGCGATTTCTCATCGCCTCGGGCTCAACGTGACAGAATTCTCCGGCCACCATGGATCCCGCAGACGCCGAAAAGATCTTGTCCGCTCTTGCTCGACAAGAGCGGCAAATGAGTCAGCACAGCCAAGCCCTTACGGAACTCAACGGCGCGGTCTCCATGCTGGCTCATCGGTTCGATGATCTCGAACCTCGCCTTATTCGGGTGGAGGAACGAAGACCACCTTCCGGGCTTCGTCCTACCACCCCGGAGGCTCCCTCCTCGTACCCTACTATGTCGAGGGAGCCCTCGCTTCCACATCCCCCTCGTTACGGGGGTGAGCACGGGCAGTGTGGACATTTCCTACACAATTGCTCGCTAATATTTGACCAACAGCCGTCCGCCTACGCTACTGACGCCGCCAAGGTGGCTTATGTCATGAGTCTTTTAACAGGTCCGGCGGCGTCGTGGGCTATCGCGACCAGTGACGCTAAACCGAATCTCCGCACCTCCTATCCTGACTTCGTGGAAGCCTTCCGTCGAGTGTTCCACCATCCCGTGCGGGGCAGAGAGGCGGAGGGTCGGCTGCTCGCCCTGCAGCAGGGAGGGCGGTCGGTCGCTGACTACTCCATCGAGTTCCGGATCCTGGCCGCGCAGAGCGGGTACGCCGATCGGGCCCTGTGTGGACTGTTTCGCCGTGGCCTGAACTCATTACTCAAGGACGAGCTGGCGACCCGCGACCACAGCACCGATTTGGAGGAGCTGATCGACCTCGCCCTCCTTATGGACAATCGCCTGAGGGAGCGAGGCCGGGAGCGTGGAGGTGATCGGTACCCGTCCCGCCGCACCACGTACCGTGAGGAACATCGTGGGTTCGGTGATCACTCCCGGGACGAGCCGATGCAGCTGGGCGGCAAGGACGGTGGTGCGGAGGAAGGAAGGCGCCGTCATCGCGACCAAGCTACAACAAACGGCGCCCAACCATCCCCCCGCGCCGCAACCAGCCATCCGGGATCGTCTTTCCACGCTCCTCCCGAGTACTGTGAGTCACGGCCCCGCGCGTCGCCCCCCGAGCCTAGGCGAGTAGACAAGCGACCAGGGCACCCCAATAGACTCGAGCTCGAGGCGGAGGTATTCGGCGGGTCCCGGTCAAGACGGGTTCGGGCCCTGGTGGATTCGGGAGCAGATGACTGTTTAATGGACACTAATCTCGCGTCCGAACTGGGGTGCTTTTTAGAGGAGTTGGTTGTGGCGAAGCGGGTGCGTGATCTAGATGGGCGCCTCCTGGCGGTGGTAACGCATCGAACGGAGCCGTTAAAGCTTTCGTTATCCGGTAATCATATTGAGCATCGCCGTTTTTATGTTATGCGGTCCCGGAACGCCCCGATCATCCTCGGTTTACCCTGGCTTCAGACGCATAACCCGGTGATCTCATGGGCGCGCCCCGCTATCGATAGCTGGAGCCCTTATTGTTACCAGCACTGCCTGCAGTCAGCCGTCGGGAGGCACGAACGCGTCACGCCCCCCGAGGAGATCTGCCTTGACGGAGTGCCGGAGTGCTATCGGGACCTTAGGGAGGTTTTTAGCGAGGATCGCGCGCGCTCCTTGCCCCCACACCGCCCCTACGATTGCGCGATAGACCTGCAGGCGGGCGCTCCGTTGCCAACCTCGCGTCTGTATCAGGTATCCCATCCCGAGCGTGAGGCGTTAACGGAGTATATTAACAGCTCGCTCGCTGCAGGTCTCATCAGACCATCACGCTCACCGTTAGGGGCGGGTTTCTTCTTCGTGGGGAAGAAGGATAAGTCCCTACGACCCTGCGTAGACTATCGTGGATTAAATGAAATTACAATTAAAAATAGATACCCGCTACCCTTGTTGGACTCCGCCTTCGCTCCATTACAATCAGCCACAATATTCTCAAAATTAGACTTACGCAGCGCTTACCACCTGGTTCGCATCCGAGAGGGCGACGAGTGGAAAACCGCGTTTAAGACCCCCCTGGGCCATTTCGAATATCTCGTCATGCCTTTTGGCCTCACAAACGCACCTGCCGTCTTCCAGAACCTCATTAACGACGTGCTCCGGGACATGATCAACATCTTCTGTTTCGTTTATCTTGACGACATTTTAATTTTTTCTCGTTCTCTGCATGAGCACCGGCAACATGTTCGGCTGGTGCTACAACGTTTGCTCGAGAACCGGCTCTTCGTCAAGGCAGAAAAGTGTGAGTTCCATGTTCCCGTCATCTCCTTCCTGGGGTTCATTATAGAACAGGGCAAGCTACGGGCGGACCCCATTAAGACGCGTGCGGTCACTGAATGGCCGGTCCCGTCCAACCGTAAGGAACTGCAGCGCTTCTTGGGGTTCGCCAACTTCTATAGGCGTTTCATCCGTGGCTACAGCCAGATGGCGCTTCCCCTAACCCGCCTTACTTCGACCAAGATCCCTTTTAAGTGGGACCCTGCCGCGGATACGGCATTTGCTCATCTTAAGGCGGCGTTTACTAGTCCCCCGGTACTGCAACATCCTGACCCTGACCGCCCTTTCGTCGTAGAGGTGGACGCCTCGGATTCAGGGGTGGGTGCGGTGCTGTCCCAACGCTCCCCAGTCGACCAGAAGCTGCACCCCTGCGCCTTCTTCTCCCGTCGACTCAGTGCCGCCGAGTCGAACTACGACGTGGGCAACCGGGAACTGTTGGCTGTGGTCACCGCCTTACAGGAGTGGCGGCACTGGCTCGAGGGGGCTAAGGAACCTTTTACCGTGTACACGGACCATAAGAACCTCGCCTATCTCCGCTCCGCGAAGAGACTTAACGCCCGTCAGGCCCGGTCGGCCCTCTTCCTCACCAGGTTCGACTTCGTTCTCACCTACTCCCCCGGATCTAAGAACACTAAGCCTGACGCCCTTTCCCGGCTCCACGAACCTGCGGGGAGGGACCGTTCCCCGGAGACCATCCTCCCGACCCAGTGCATAGTGGGGGCCGTCCAGTGGGAGATTGAGCAGCGGATCCTGTCCGCCCTGGTGGGGGTGCAGGTGCCGGCGGGGTGCCCAGCAGGGAGGCTGTTCGTGCCTCCTGCCCTCCGTTCGGAGGTCCTGCAGTGGGGACACGCATCCAAGGTGGCGTGTCATCCCGGGGTGAACCGGACTGTGCAGCTCGTCGCCCAGCGTTTCTGGTGGCCGGAGCTCCGCCGCGACGCGACGGAGTTCGTCAAGGCCTGCACCTCCTGCGCCTGCGGCAAGTCGTCGCATCAACCTCCGGCGGGACTGCTCCAGCCGCTGCCCATTCCTCCTCGCCCGTGGTCTCACATCGCTGTGGACTTCGTCACGGGCCTACCGCCTTCCCGGGGCCGGACGGTCGTGCTCACGATCGTGGACCGCTTCTCCAAGGCCGCTCACTTTGTGCCCTTGTCCAGGTTGCCGTCGGCGCTGGAGACCGCTAACCTCCTCATCCAGCACGTCTTCCGTCTCCACGGCATTCCGGCGGACATCGTGTCAGATCGGGGGCCCCAGTTTGTGTCCCGCGTCTGGAAGCGGTTCTGCCGGTCCCTCGGAGCTACGGCCAGCCTGACCTCGGGGTACCACCCTCAGTCCAATGGACAGGCTGAGCGCGCCAACCAGGATCTGGGGGCGGCCCTCCGCTGTGTTTGTCTCCTCCGTCCGGCATCCTGGGCCGACCACCTGCCCTGGGTGGAATATGCCCACAACACTCTCGTCTCCTCCGCTACAGGCAGATCGCCGTTCATGACAGCCTACGGTTACCAGCCACCGCTGTTCCCGTCCCAGGAGGGGCAGGTGGAGGTCCCCTCCGTGCAGCACCACCTTAAGCGGGCCCATCACGTGTGGAGGGAGGCCCGGGCTGCGTTGTCCCGCACTGCGTCCCGGAACCGGCGGATCGCTGATCGTCGTCGGCGCCCGGCGCCCTCATATGCGGTGGGAGATAAGGTGTGGCTGGCTGCGAGGGATCTTCGCCTGGCCGGCTCGTCTGCCAAACTGGGGCCCCGGTTCGCTGGCCCGTTCGAGGTCGAGGCCGTCATCAGCCCCGTCGCGGTCAGGCTCCGGCTGCCGGCCTCCATGAAGGTCCACCCCGTGTTCCACGTCTCCCTGCTCAAGCCTGTGTCTTCCAGCGCCTTGGCGCCCCCTCCCGCTCCGCCGCCGCCCCCGCGGGTGGTCGACGGAGACCCGGTGTACACGGTTCGTGCCATCCTGGACTCTCGGCGCAGGGGCAAGGGCTTCCAGTACCTGGTCGATTGGGAGGGCTACGGGCCGGAGGAGCGGCAATGGGTGCCTCGCTCCTGGATCCTTGACCCGTCCCTTCTGCGCGACTTCCACACTGCTCATCCGTCCAAACCGGGTAGTCCGCCGGGAGGCGTCCATTGAGGGGGGGGTACTGTCACGTCGCGTGCTCGCCAGCAGGTGGCGGGTTCCCCCGCCGCCTGTTCGGCACACCTGCCCGTTATTTCGGGCTGATTACGTGCCTTTATTAGGCGACTCCGGCAGTCATCTCACTGCCGGAGAATTCCTTACCGTGCCATTGCTCTCTATTTGCTATTCTCGTCGTTTGACAATTTCTCGCTGCCCTATTGCCTTACGGCCTCAATCTTCGCATACTTCATATTGTGATCAAATTGTTATCTCGGTAGTTCCTCGCCCTTTATCGTTTCGCGAGCGTTTTCGGTTGTCTTCCTTATTTTTTCCTGGTCCTTATTTGACCAGCGCTTTCTGTTACCGTTTTCCCTGTTCGGGCTCCTTTTGTTCTTTATTAAAACCCCTTTGTTCTCACAAGATCTTTTCGTTGTCTGCTTCTCCGGGGATCCACCTCGTTTTTTTCTGTTGTGCACGAGGCGATTTCTCATCGCCTCGGGCTCAACGTGACAGTCAACCTGCATTACACAACTTTGTATTTAACTTGAAAAAACTACCAATGAATTTGTAGCCAAGTAAAATAATTATATATTGCAGGTATGGTTAGCTGGTGGCATGCCTCACTCTGATTGGCCCCTTGATTAATACCTCCCCCCCACCCGCCCCAAGGAAAAAATAAAGGAAGAACATATGCCTTATTACCCACCTGCATCTTGTGCTACAACAGCATTTCAACAGCCAATCATAAAGTGACCTGTTGCCATAACAAATCAAGTTGCAAGTGTCACCAATCATTTAGCATCATAAAAATGACTAGAGGAAGACTATGTTCCGTAATTTCTAGATTTCCCACCAGTTAGCAATGATTATTATGTTCCCCCTACTACTACCACTCTTTCTTCCTCTATGTATTTTATGACAGAGACTCACAATTGGCACAACTGCAGAGCATTTGGCAAAAATAACAAATAAATCGTAATTCTGCTACTTGGTGTTGAAGTGCTGCCACCAAGAGGGAAAATAGAACCCATACTGTCGTTGTTTTGTTTTTTTTAAGGTTCATGACTGTAAGCGAACCACCCCTAGCTCTACCCACCATTGGCCCGTGCATGTGGGGAATGAAGGTGAGCTCGGCTCCATGAGTTGGCAGGCCAAATGCTTGAATCGGGTTCATTCCAGCAATACAAAAAAATAGACTGCATAATGTGCACACCTGGGAACTGTTTTAAGTTGTGGAAAAAAAGCACATAATACTGTATGTCCACTTATTGTCTTTGAAGTCTTTTTTTAACATATCTTTTCCGCAAAGAGTGACAGAAAAATGACATGGTTGTGCGTCACTGAGAAAAAGCTGCCTTCACATTTTGTGAAACATGTTTCTTTCAATCAGCTTCCCGTGTTCACATGAGCAACGTGCCAACTTCCTTCTCCCCTTTGGATTCTCTTTCCACCTGAGTGCGTCAAAACCAATAAAATCCGAATGACACACAAACGTGCAACGTGCCAGCCCAATGTTTCTTTGACCTTTTCAGAGTAGAAGCCTCGCTCGTGACATAGATGTGTCTCGTTATCGTCAACGTTCCATTTGAGCCTGGCCAAAAATCCAGTCACCCAAACGTCCCTCTGGAGACTGGTTCCGTGATTTGACAGGGTCCGGGCCTCCGTCTGGCCGGGCCTTGAGCGAAGCGGGCCGCCGAGGAGCGATACGTGATAAATGGCTCTTATCTAGAGGCTGTGGAGTTGGGAAGCCGACTCTGTTTCCCTCCGATTACATTAGCAGGCAGGAAAATCGGACGCAGGGGAATGGCTTGAATTCCATACTGCATGCACGGGGCAGGCGCTCGTTTTCACTTGTTTGCTGACTGATAAAAGAGAGCCAGAGGAGGCGAAGACCAGGCGTTTTATACCATGTGGCTACATATCTGCGAGCGCAATTTGGCATGATCGCATGACAATACACAGCCCAGAGAGCCGTGTGATTAGTCAAGATTACATAATCATTTACAATTCACCTACCACCAGTTCTACTATATTGTTTTTCTTCCACATATTGAAAGCCCGACATATGTGACACTGTTTTGCCCCCAGAAATAGCAGACTGATTGAGGCAATGTTTGGCTGATTGCTCATTGAGTCCACGCTGGATGATTCATTACAGGGTCCTGGTGTCACAAGTGTACACTTGACTGAATTGTTTCCCAGCCACAGGCCTGCCGCCGCTGCGGCATCGACTTTGAATGTAGCCACTGTTCCATTAGGCCTCTTTGAAACCTAAGTTAGGTGACTTGAGCTAGTCCATTGTGTTACTCTCACCTTTTCTCCTGTCTCTGCCAGATGCAGAAGAAGAGAGAGAGAAAGTACATTTTTACGACTTGATTTATTTTTTTTAAAACTAGAATTACTATTAGCCCGGCGTTCCAGTGGTTAGCGCGTCAACCTCACAGTGCAGAGGTACCGGATTCAATTCCAGCTCCGACCTCCCTGTGTGGAGTTTGCATGTTCTCCCCTCGCCAGCGTGGGTTTTCTCCGGGTACTCCGGTTTCCTCCCACATTCCAAAAAACATCCATGGCAGGCTGATTGAACACTCTAAATTGTCCCTAGGTGTGACTGTGAGCATGGATGGTTGTTCGTTTGTGTGTGCCCTGCGATTGGCTGGCAACCGGTTCAGGCTGGGATAGGCTCCAGCACGCCCCGCGACCCTTTTGAGGATGTTAGTGTTGCGTAAATGAAACAGTGAAAGTTCCCTCTGGACTTTTCGATTGGTGCCGAGACCATTTGGAAGTTTTGACTCTGATCAAATGGCCATGGGGCGGGGTCCTACAAGTGTCAGTCCTTGGACCCCTTTTGTTCAGCCTCAGCGACTCTTGGGTCAAATACTTCAGAATATCATGACTATGCAGATGACACGTTGCTATATCTGTCCATCTCCCCGAACAGTTCCAAATTTCCTTTTGGAAATCAAATCAATGACTAAAACTGCATTTTACTGTAAGGAGCGACGGCCCGGCGAAGTGAAGTACTCGAAGAGCTGTGGTACACTGCTTTCTTTTAGCAAACATACGATCATTTATATAACAGCAAAGCGGACCTTAGCGTAAACAAACGTCCAGCCCACCCGGGGGCTGTGATTGGTTGGTAGCGAGCGGCAGCGGGGGCCGCCGATTGGCTGATCAGTCTCACGGCGCGAAATTCAAATGTCAGAGTTCTCAGAGGGCATTTGTGGTTGCTACATTACCATCTAAAAAACATATCCAGGTTGAAGGATTGCATGCTCCTAGCGAACCAGGAGCAGATTATTCATGATTTTATCTCCAGTAAAATTGATTATTGTAAAGTTCTTCTTACTGGACCAGACATTCAGTAGGTCGCATATGAGCCTGCAAATCAGCATTCAGACAAGCCATCCACCATCAACAAGCGATCACATGCATTTTAATGTCGCCTTAATTGAGTTGCGTTGAAGCAGCGACTCTGGAAAGGCTATCTTGTCGGAGCGTGCGTCTTGAAGTCAGGCAGGCGGGCAGGCAGGCGGGCCCGCTGGCACCACATTGCAGACGCAGCGGTAGACGGCTCCGTTTAGCATTACAGCGGTGGCTCCCTGCGGGCCCGTCCTCAGTCATAAGCAGAGGCCTGAGGAAGTGCAGGCTCTCCACCAAAAAGGCTGGAAAATAACCAGTGCGAGACGAAGAGAAGCAGCTCGTGCCAGTAAAGTATGTAGCCTGCAACGCGTGCACTTACTGCGCTTTTTTTTTTTTTACATATATACTGTGTATGATTGTTTTGAAAGAAACGTGTTATCAGCTTGTCAAACGCTAAGCTGTTGACGGACATGTTTGGGACAAGGTGTCAACATAAAAGTGCAACGAAACAATGCACAAGCCATTTTATTTTTCACAAGTCAGTGGAGATTGTTGCAGTGTGTTGTTTGTGCTTGAACGTATTCATCATCCAGCGTGGTTATCTGCCTTCTGCATGCCTGCGCAGCACAGCAGGGGTCCCCCGGGAGAACAGAACCACACGGGTGGGTACGCGGCAGTCCCACCATTCACTCTTACGCGCTGTCGCCCCCCCTCCCTCACCCCCTCCCGTCTCGTGTGTCCCGCCAGTCTCCCTTATGACCTGCCGATAAGGGCGGCTGACGTGCCCAGCGCCCAGTGGTGGCCTTTCCCTTTTACACAAAGCCAGTCGTGCTGTGTCACAGATAGGATTGGAGCTCCAAAACAACTTGGGAGGAGAAAAAAAATCCCAACATGGGAAAGTTGCGCTATGGAAGGGATGTCCAAAAATTCCCCAAAAACGATCAGCCAATTATTTAATAAAATATGGAGTGAATTAAAATAGATTATGGTGGATTAGATGGATTAGAGCCAGAAGACTGCTTCTTTTACCCTGAACTATACTTTTGGCTTTGTCTACTTTGTCTTTTAGTATTCAATTTTACAGCAGACATGAATTTTCAAGTAGAAAAACATGCAAAAAGCTCATTGTTATTATCCGCCGTCACTCACTAAAAATAATACAACAGTATACAGATAGCCCATGGAGAAAAACTTGGACACCTCTGGCCTGTGTGTGAGTGTCTTTATTTCCAAATTGTATTTTCAATTTGATACAGAGTAGCCGACTCTTTTTTTCCGGTGGAGTGCCAGCCTCTGGTCTGTGACTCAAATTGTGGAGGTGTGGATGATTATTTATTTTATTTTTTAAATTGGCCTGTGGGGAAGATAGGCATCAACACTGAAACCTGTCTGGCAACAAGTGTGCCATAACCATGAGAAGCAATCCAAAACACTTCTGTTGAACCTACCCTGGTGAAATTTGAAGCAAAATAAATTCTGCATCGTTTTACACATTTGTTTTTGATCAATATTACCTCACACTTTGTTTTGCTGAACGACTTTCTCTACTTTGACCATTTGGTGTTCATGTGTTAAATGTGTCATTTTTTTCTCATGGCCTTTTGCTGTTGTCATCTTTTCTCAAGTTACTATCAATTTGACTGTGTCAGCTTTTTTGCTGTTGTGCTAAAGAGGCTCCAACTATCTGAGGAAAAATTCCTTGTATGGTTTGACATTGGCCGATAAAGATTATACTGAATCTGATTTTCATTCTGAGCTTTTTTTTTCTTTTTAGAAAAAGACCACAAACCTGTTAGGTGGCTGAATTTCAAAAGAAAAGGTCATCGGCTCTCACAAGTTTTATGTGGATTTTAGATCATTGCCGTTGGAAGAAACTGAAAGCCTCAAAGCGTCATGTAACTTATGTGTTGTATAACTAGGCAGAACAGTGAAAAGTAAAAATTTCCCCCATGGGCTAAACATTTGCATAATAAATCAACAGAATGAAGTAAAACAAAAAAAATGTCTGTCAATGTCATCATCTTTTTTTAATGAAGTCACTTGTAATGAGAGAAGGCCACTTAAGTCAAATGTTCCGACAGTGGGCAACACCTCTCTGAAATGACGCACACACCCTGACACACACTTTTGCAAATATCATGCAGCACCCCCTTTCAATCAGTCACATGCTAATTCAAGTGCGTGCGTGCACGCGTGCGTCTGGCATGGCCCAGTGTAAGTCCCCGTTACGATTTGTCTGGACATATGTAACAAGGCTCATCAATCTTCGGGGTTTGAATTAAAACCACCTGGGCCCAACTCATGAGGTGGAAACACTCTGCTGGCCTGTCACAAGCGGGAAGAGCGGCCAGTCTAACAAAGGCGCAGACAGATAGAGATGGAGGCCTGGGCAGAGTACAAGACCTTGACAATGAAACTTTATCCTTCTTTTTGCAAAGCTACTCTGGACAGAAGAGGCATGAGACAGCTGAGGAAAAAAAAAGGCTATTAAATATTCACTCGAGCTGTGCCATGCTGCACATGTTGCACCTTTGGCTATATGAATATAAAGGAAAGACCTAGAATTGAGTGTTTCCAACCTGTAATCAACTCAAGCACATTTTAGAAATATTTTGATTGCATGTTAATGGACTGGAATTTCAAAAAAATTCTTGAAACTGCTGAACTCTTTTCAATTTACTCCCAAATGCCCCCTATTTAGTTGAACACGTTATTGCAGTATACGCTGCTATACACATTATGTATAGCAGCGTATACTGCTGCTATACACATTATGTATAGCAGCAGGTGGATAAACGGGTTCATTGTACCTTTAGGCATTTAGTGGAAGAACATTTCTTTGTTGTCACTACACTTGAGTGCCACAGAAAGCTGAACAAAGAGAGATATTTGTTGCTCGTAAATAAATTCTGATTTTTGAACCAATGAAATTGAACAATTTCCCACAGTATCGCTGTGGTTGGGTTAACTGTTTTAATTGAACAGCTTGAAAATCATTTCAATGCTACATTGGTGTGAAATACTGTAGTGGCATTGAACTTTTAATCATCATGCTGTCGTGGTCAGGGCAAATTCAGGTTGGTGGACCAGCCAGGACACACCTCAGGTTGTAGTATGTGACAGTATTAGACCAAGTGTGAGCGCAACTAAGATATTTGCCATCTAGTGGTGATTGGTGATATTACAAATTTAAACTACAGTCGACCCCACATATTTATCATTCTGCAAATGCAGATTCAAATATCTGCAGATTTCTTTCCTCCTTAGCTTACATTTATATTTCATATTTTGGATTTTTCTCAGTTTTTTTCTGGGGTTTTTAAAAACCAACATTTCACCCGTTTTTCATGCAAAACATTTATAAGATATAATTTATTTGTCCCACACTGGGGAAATTTACAGTCAGAGTTCAGAAAGGAAACCACAAGGGAGAGAGAGGGGAAAAAATATGGAATGTTAATCAGCATTTTGTAACGACTTTTTGGGGGTTTGTTGAAAATAAAAAGATAAATAAATAAACTAAATTTTTTTTAATTGCACCTGTTTATTTTTACGGCCTTGGGCCTCCAGTTGCCCTTCCCTGATCTAGATTCACATTTATTTAGTGGGATTCCCCCAAATATTCACAGGTCACTATTCCAAAACTTGATGAGTTCAGAACTTTCTGTTCTGTGGAACAGTTTTTGTGTTCTTTTTGAAGTGCCCTAAAATACCACAAAGCCGGGTCTGAACAGGAAAGTACTACAATAATCAGCAAATTATGCTAACCTGATTCATCTTAACTCGGAGAACAGCTGTGATTGTTTGGGAAGAGCTAAATTTAGCCTGGGCTGTTAGTGGAAGTTATGAAGAATTTATGCCACACATGCATGTCTTATACACACTTTTTTGTTATTCTCCCCCCCCAGCCCCCAAAATCAGTTCATGTGCAAACCATCTCTTTTGAAGGATAATGTTTGAATGAGTTTGAAATTTCAATTGTCACATGTCCTTACACGGGAAGGATTTTACAATCAATTAAGAAAGGATGAGTCGTCCTTCTGAGCAAAGCAGTGCAGGTTGATATGTTACTGAGGAATATTTTTTGTGTGTGTGTGTGTGTGTGTGTGTGTGGCTGAGTGAGATGACCTCGGTCAAGTCACTTGACTTCTCGGCCCCTCAGCCGAGCCCAGCTGTATCAACAGCGAGCGGCTCTCCACACGGGCGGGCAGGCGTTGGGCCGGCCGTGTGTCAGCAGTCTGGCTTCAGCCCATCCTGCAGACACTGACTGGCTGTTTGTGTGAGTTGCAATGGTGACGGTGGGTGGGAGTTTGCTTCCAACCCACACCCCCGCCACAAATCTACTCGATGGAATTCAAATTATTCCCCTCCCACCCCCATGTGCCCCCCACTGGCAACCATGCCCTGAGTAAATAAGCAGCTGAGGTCAGGGCCAAAGCAATCAGCACCACCGGGTCACTCTTAATGGATTTGTGTGTTTGCTGACAGGTGGCGTGCTGGTGCCCCAAAATCAATAGTCCGAGTATCTTCTTGAAATGCAACACGCCCTTCCAGGTTTTTATTCCTTTGGCATTAAGAAGAAAAACGTCTATTTGTTGACATAAATGTACGTCTTGTTTGGAGTCAACCATTTTGTAATGTGCATTACTGCCACCTACAGGGTTGGAGTAGAATGTTAACGTACACAACTTACAACTGTAAGGGACTTTGTATGGCAAGTGTGAATATCCGTGCCAGTGGTGCCCTCATGAACAAGGGTGTTTGTGTCAAAACTGACTATGAAAAGCAGCAATGGTTCACATGCTAATCTGAATATATACCGAGGCTGAATCATACATATACTGTACATATATATATATATATATATATATATATATATATATATATATATATATATATATATATATATATATATATATATACCTGTATATATATATATATTAATTATTCTTCCAAGCAGTTTGATCCTCACTAGGGTCGCGGGGGGTGCTGGAGCCTATCCCAGCTGTCTTCGGGCAGTAGGCGGGGGACACCCTGAATCGGTTGCCAGCCAATCGCAGGGCACACAGAAACGAAGAACCATTCGCACTCACACTCACACCGAGGGACAATTTAGAGTGTTCAATCAGCCTGCCACGCATGTTTTTGGAATGTGGGA
The DNA here is from genome assembly GCF_025434085.1 of Hippocampus zosterae. Classification (NCBI taxonomy): domain Eukaryota; kingdom Metazoa; phylum Chordata; class Actinopteri; order Syngnathiformes; family Syngnathidae; genus Hippocampus; species Hippocampus zosterae. Next base: position 13,963,015 of record NC_067465.1, read on the forward strand.
GGAAACCGGATCACCCGGAGAAAACCCACGCAGGCCCGGGGAGAACATGCAAACTCCACACAGGGAGGCCGGAGCTGGAATCGAACCCGGTACCTCTGCATTGTGAAGCCGACGTGCTAACCACTGGGCTACCGGGCCGCCATATATACAGTATATATATATATATATATATATATATATATATATATATAGAGAGAGAGAGAGAGAGAGAGAGAGAGAGAGAGAGAGAGAGAGAGAGAGAGAGAGAGAGAGAGAGAGAGAGAGAGAGGTGTACAGTATGTGTGTTTATACTGTATATGTATACGGGTACAGTATTATTTCCAAACAATCTTGAAAAAGTCATACTAAATGCACATAACATTATAATTTTATTTCTGGTAATATTGCAACGTCATTGTGAAAGTATGACTTTTTCCGAACATTTTTAACATGGCCTGAAAAAAGTTATTAGCTTTACAATGCAAACATACAACATAGTCATTAAAAACATTTCAACAATTATTTCAAATATCTATATAAGTGGATAATAGATATCAGGAGATGTATTTGTGATACAGTCTACAACTGTTTTTGATGTTGATGTTAAAAAATATTTCATATTAGAAAGCTGTTTTATCCATGGTTAATTTGGCAAATCACCTTTTTTACGGGACTGTGTAAGAGTGCTGGCTTCACTCTTTTGACTTTCTCTACAAACTGACAGTCCTTCAGTTGCATATACCGTGATACAACTGTATAATTCAGGCTTGAACAATTATCAGTATCATGTTGTACGGCAAGTTCCTGTGAGATTCCCAGCCCTATCCGATGTGACATTTGTGTAATAAATCATGTGCGCCCTTGATGAAATTGTTGCAGGATGATATATCAGTAGCAGAGGCAAGCATCAGACTAGTTTTCCTTTAAGGACCAAAGTGGTCTAATTTTTCACACTAAAAATGCCGCCGATCTATGGGGTCCTTCCTCAAATATATTCATAGATATCTGATGCCCCCAGCAGTGACATTAAAAGGAAAAAAAACAAAAAACGGAAACCGCAAATGTCATGACTGTGAGAAAATCATCTTGAGGGAGGAGGACTAAATAGGACCACTATTTCATTATTGTTTCTGGCGCACACACGTGTCTGCTGAGCTGCCCAGATGGTTATAGTGCTCCAGCTTATTGTACCACAGACACATCTTTCAGGCTTCTTTCTCTGCGGAGGCGGGCTGTGTACCTCTCACCATCTCACCTCCACATGCTTCAACAGAGTGTGCTTCATTTACTAGCCAACGGATGCTGCGAGTTTGACTCTTGCATGCAGACTAGTATGCTGAGAGGAGATTTTAATTCACTTTTCACTGAACAGTAACTTCTCTACATCATATGTTGTCACGTTGTTTTGTTTTTACAAGAGCAAAAATATAGCGTTCCCTCTCATGTTAGTCATTTGCTCCTCCTGAAGTCACATGCACTGGGTTTGGTCATGTGACCTTAGCATGTTTAGCCGGTGGGCAATGTGACGTCAGTTTCAGCTGCCAGTAGGTGGCAGGGCAGGATAAAAATGGCTGGTCCCTGCGATGGATACAAATGGGGGTGGGGAGGGGGGATCTTATGTTCTTTTGAGCAGTGTCGAGGCGTGGTCATGTATGTAATGTGCTGTTTCGGTCATCTGGTGTACGCCACATTGGATAAGAGTAGTAAAAATACAGATACGTTTATGCCATGTCTAGGGTGTCTCACGTTTTCAAAAAGGTGGGGATTTTAAAAACGTGAATCCCACTTTAGCAAAAAAGTAAATTGCTTATCAAATACTTCGTACTTGCCACAGCGTGATAAATGACTGTTTGCAGTCTAAAGGTGTGAGAGAGTGAGCGAGGCCTTGAATTCTGTGCAGTCTGGCTCCTGACAGCTGGCAGAGGAAAAAATTAGCCTGGCAGAAAGTAAAAAAAAAAAAAAAAAGCAGTCAATAACAGGAACTCAATCAAACTAGGCTGGTTTCCGGTAAGCTGTGCACTCCGGGCCCGCCTGACCTGACAGAGGCTGGCTTGCTGAAAGACTGCTTGGCTTCAGGTCAGCCTTCTCACTTGGCTCGCTCACACGGCCACACTCATTTGTACCTCGTCTGGATGAGGTTTCACTTTATATTCGGCCGGGCAAAAGAAATGTGCCCCACACTCTGCTGCTGTGTGCCAAAGAAAGTATGAGCCTCCAGTCAGGTTAACACCACACAAAGCTTGCTTTTTTACCCAGCGATTAAAAATAGATTGGGTTGAAGTGAATGAAAACCTCAAGCGTTGGTGAAGTTAAACACAGCATAGTCAAACTTCTTAATTATTGGGATTCAAGAAGAGGCCAATGTCAACATGTTTTAAAGGACATCCAAACAAACAAATGAACATGTAAAACCACTTTTGCTCCACTGTCAGTTGACATAGGACTGTGAAACTTGCTCGGAAAACCCTAGTGTTAGCAATAACATGAATTATGGCTCCATTTTGTTTTGGTTTCAGAGAGTTAAGGAAGCCTGCGACTTAACGCTGTTGTGAAATTTGGTGTTTAAATGTTTTGCCGTTATTATAAAGGAGGGCCTTGGTTTACGACAGTCCTGGCATATGAGGTTCAGATCTATGTAAATTCTAATCTGGCCAATGAACCAGTTTGTGCAATGGCGCAAGAATACTACTAGTTAGCGGCACACTACCACCTTTATTACCATTTCGTCTTACTGTTTATTGTGTATGTTAAATCGCTCCATGTACAGCAATTTGTATGCAGCGATGGCTGTTTGAAAGTGCTCTATAAATACTGTTGACTTGACTTTATATTTTTCATTGAATTCTTATCCTTTAGGCCGAGAAGTATTTTTCATATAAATATTTGCTGCAATTAAATGTATTTGTTGTATTTATAGACTGTAGCACATTCAGACTCACAAATTCAGGTTATTCACTGCCATGAAAGTCATTCAAAAAAGAGCCCCTGTAGTTTTGGACTTAATTGTGCCTATTGTTTTTGACTATCCGTCTTAGGAATGCTATAATATAACTACAGTGGCACAGAGAAAAAAAAGAGATAGTAACGTGAGAGCAAATAAATACTTTAAACTAAACCTTCCTAATCTACTTTTCTACGATTTTCTCATTCATTAGGCGTTTATATATGGTTAATATCGCATTGCTCAATACAACATTTGCTTCCCTATTTGAGCAACATATTGTGTCATGAGCACATACTGGCTAAGATCTGTACGCTGCTAGCTTGACTTAATTAAATAAATATGTTTAAAAACACTATCTGAGTATATTAATTGGGAAAACCGCAAAAATATCACCCATAAAAAGATTATATGTTAGGATGGCTGACCAACCCCCACCCCACATTCCTAACTTTGACACGGTGCCAAGCTACACTAGGCTAACACACCAATTTGTCGCCAGAAAAAACAGATGCGTTTACCAACTTTTATCTTCTTTGAAACCCTTCAATAGCAAGATATAAAGCATATGTATCGTTCACAATTTACTAGACTCCACAACATTGGCAGGGTGGGCCGTCCACATGCTTGGATTCCATGGCCGCTGTCACCACTCCCACCTTGTTTAGTCTGAGTGTCAGCAGCTATCAGCTCTCCGCTGCGCGGAGACGCATTAGCACCGCAAAATTGGACCAGAAGCAGAAAACATGAGACCTTCGTGGCCACATCTCACCTGTTAGTCAAACAAATAAACACATAAGTACACATTTCCTGTCCAAAATTTTTTTAAATGTAATCTCTCTCTACAGGCAGCCCTTTAACTGGGATTTTTTGAGTTAGTGGCCTACATTATGCTAACTCAGTAGAAATGCTAACATCAAAGTGTGGCAGTTATAAGACTATTACAAAGTAAATACATTTCATTCATACACTGTAGCACTGTATAGGAGTCACAGAGATTCACACAATCATCCATATAAGATATAACATTGTGATACTTTACGTTTTACAGTTAATACAAGAAAAAACACAAATCAGTCAAATGAAAGGGCAATAAATAACAATCAAAACAATCTATTCGTACTGGATTAAACATAAGACACTGGAGTGCACAGTCAATGTGGCTTTCAACATTCTTAGCTGTCATTAAAGTGTAACAATAAAAGGGGAGCCACTTCCTCATGCAGCTCTCATTGTTTAACTCAACTGAAAAAATGGTGTTGAATTTATGCAATTTTATTTCAACAAGTAGGAGCACAAAGTTAAAATCAGCTGTAACCATTTATGATTTTGAAGTAGATAATTTTGTCAAATGTATCTGGATCCAAATGATGCAACCGCTTGATGAAATAATACAATACAATACAAGACAATACATGCTGATTTATACAGCGCTTTCACAACAGCTGCTGCTGTAACAAATAAAATGGAATAAATTCGACACAAATATATTTTTGTTGTATCAATGCAAAAAAAGTTACACATTGCAAAGCATAATTACAAGATGCTACCTTAATTTTAATATTGCTATGGAGTCTTGTTTATTTAAATGTTGAATGCAGACATGTATGTTATTAAATTGCACTGTGAAACACAAGTTTTAAGAACTCCGAGAATCTGTGTAACTTTGGGATGTCCCTAAAAGTCTGAAATTTAGAAGTTCCACTGCTCCATTTAGGCTGGTGACTATAAGCATCGCAACAGCCAGCATGAGCTCTGATTACTTATTCTGTATATTTTTTACGCAGACTTGAATGGCATAAAAACATCAGATTGGCATTCAGTGGGGGGAGTGAGGGAGTACCATCAGCGAAAGCAATGTTTTGATTGACTGCTTGATTTTCAAAAATACATGAAGTAATTTCCCAACTCTATGAGCGAGTTCTTGCTTTTCCTTCTTTTTTTTCAGTAGAATGAACCCAATTATGAAAAACAATGACCTCAATAAATGTTTAAACGTGTCTGTGCAAAACACGTGTGCATTTTCAATAATGTCAAAGCCAATATAGACAAGCTGCAGGTCACAGTTAGCTGGCTAGTGGGTTGAAACACACTACACCAAATGTATAGGCAGATTAGCATTAGCTAACAGTGTTAGCTTCTGATTAACAGCACTAACTTGATTGAAATGTGAAGTTATTGACGCAGTGGCTGCGGGGATGAATTTTTATTAAGCAATGTGTCCGCTGGACACACAGGTCCTCATGACTGACCAGTGTAATTCAGTGTCCTTTGGATGAAGTGCCGCCTTTACAAGTGAAAATTGAATCCACGCTGTCTTGTTGTCGCAAACATCTGTTTTGCAGGGAGTTGCTGCTTGTCTTGTTCCATCATGGGAACGAAATCCGTACACACCCTTCACACAACAATATGTGGCCTGCTGTACAATAATTCTTGATCCTTGGTATGCATACTCGTATTCGGTATAGTGAAAAAAAAACATCTCACAGAAATGTTATTAAAATACTCTGAGCTATTGCAAATAATGATCATGATAATAATAATAATAATAATAATAATAATAATAATAATAATAATAATAATAATAATAATAAATCTTAATGTGTCTTGTAAATGTTAATAAGTGCAAGAACGTGAATGGTAACGTGATGCCAAGATGGTGGAGGTTACTGTTCTTCATCATTCTCAATTTGCATGTACCTGCATATTCAATATTAAACTGTGTATGAACGTTTCGACAGGTGCTTCAGGTAAATGAGTGCAATGACCGGCAGCCCTCATAGCCACTCAAGTTCCCCTTATAAAGCTCCCAGAGGCATGCCCATCATGAGGTGACACGTTGGCGCCACCCACAGGCCAAAGATTCCATGTGCGTTTATCCAACACAAGAGCTGATAAAAAGATCAAAATCCATGTTAGCAAATTCAACATGACCAGTTTTTTCATGGGTGACTTCACAAGTTATCCAAATTTTGAGTTGTCAGTTGTCAGTTACATTTTTGGGGGAAAACAAATTGCCCCCAGTGTAATAGGACCAAAATTCAATCAAATTAGTCCCCTTTTGAAGATGGACGTGACAGACATATTTGGAATTCGGTACTCAAAGGTGTTTGCAAAGTGATTTATATTAATAATAATGCCGTGTGATATGTAATCATGTTTCCTGTGTTGCCCTAAATTATTTTTCTGGTCCTGTGGTAATCGTCACACTTGACCGCTCTGCTACTCTTCTGTGGAAATATGATCAAATACAAAAAAAATCTGACTTTTAACATTTGAGGAATCTTTTTTTCAATACACCCCTCATTGTATCCCTTTTCAAGGTAACATTGTATTATTAATAAATAACAGTAAATATCAGATGATTCTCTTCCATTCATCCAGTGTAGTGTCCCATGAGCACACTGCCATGTGAGCATCATGTCACTTTCTCACACTCTTCAGCCAACCGTTTTACAGAGCCACGACTTCAAACTAATTGAATAAGCGGCGACCCTGCGGACAGCCTCTCCGAGGGATTCGGATATGATCTGCGCAGAGCGCTCCTCTGAGGGCAAACGCAGCCAATTTACGGCCATTTCATGCTCTGCGCTTCGGCACACCAGAAGATGGAGGCCACACACACATACACACACACACACACACACACACGTGTTTACCAGTCGACCACCGGGCCTCTCTCTCTGTCTCGGACTCTCTCTATCACTCTCTCTTTTCTCACTCTCTCTCTTTAAATATATATATATATACTGTGTGTGTATATATATATACATGATATACACGTTTTTCACTAATTCAGGTAGCACTTCATACACTACATTGTGTGCTCATCAGGAGATAACACCTTTTACTGCTGCCAGTCTGTGCAGCCAGCAAAATTCATTGCAGCTCTGTGTGCATCTGAGGTCCCTTGAAAGTCGCTCTGTATCTTCCAACAGCCTATCTGATCATTAGTTTTCCATCACATGGCCCCTTCAAACGCATATGAGACTTATCTGCTGCCACTTTATGAGCGTTTACATGACTTTGATGGCTGCATGCTTGAGGTTGGAGAAAAAAATAAGTCATGCAGTACGTGTATGTGTGCATGTGTGCACGTGTGTGTCTTTTATTACATGCCTCAGTGATCCAGGAAAGGGAAAGCATATGTCTCGCTGAAATACGATCTAATTCGCATTATCTGCGGACCCGCTGCCCCGTTTTATCCTCTCACATTAAATGAATCATATAAAAGTCTATCCTAATTCAACGTGTGCTATTCTTTACACAAAATGTCATCTTTTTGTGTGAGCAGAATTTGATGGCCTCTTTTTACAGCTGCGCAGGAGAAGTCGTCCGTTGACCAGATATGTCATTGTGTGGATCTGTTGAGTCGATCAAGTATCGTGGAAATGAGCTTCCATCCCTGACCATAAACCCCTGGTGACTGATTCTCAATCTATGAAAACACACACTAAGTGCACTGCTTTGATTGTGGATTTTAAAAGAAAAAAAAAATCACATTGTGTGGTTGTTTTGTTGTTTGCTTCAAACCCTTGGTCCTTAGATTAGGATAATGGAGCTTTGATTGAAAAATGTATTATGAAAAATGAAATATATGAACAACACATACATTATTCTCTTTATATAAAGTAGAATTTTTGCCATACCTGTGTTGCCCATCCCTGGCCAGACTACGTTATCGTATTTTCCCGATGGTCTTGATCAATGTCATGCTCGGAACAAAATTCAGACCCTGGAATATGTGTTAACGGCGGCTGTCAAGAAAACAATCACCAACGAGCGTGAGGGTTGAAAAGTTGCCATCGACGGGATGTCATGTCAGGCCAGGACCGTCACATAAATACACCAGCCATTAAGAAAAATTTACATATTTTCTTGAAATTCCCAATGGCCACCCTATGCGTAAATGTGAGCATGTATGATTGTGATTTATTAGAGATCAGCAGGGCCTCACTTCTTTCTCGCGGTTTAGAAAAATGAATGGATGGACTTTCGATCATACCAGCTGCAAGTTAATATACTTCCACTTTGACAGTTGTAATCTCTGCACTACATTATGGCTAACTTTCATCTTTTTCCACAAATGAACTAAATCACTTCCCTTCCCCCGGCCCCCGGTGCAACTCTCACCTCATCTATCTTGATCACGAGAGAGCCAGCACGGTCGGAGGCCATCTATGGTCGTTAGTGGTGGTTACCTCAAGTAGCAACAAAGATGTGTAATAAAAAGTGCGCTCAGGTAAATCACTTCTCAGCCTGTCATCACTGCCACCGCCGGGATATTATTGGAAACAGGCGGTGTGCACAACATGTGAATACCAGTGTCTTTTTTTTTCTTTTACATGATGGGATCCATCCATCCATTTTCTGTAGTCCTCATTGGGGTGACGGGTGTACTTGGAGCCTATTCCAGCTAACTTTGGGCGAAAGACAGCAAAAACCCTGGAGTTCTCACCAACCAGTCACCGACGATAGAATAGACTTTTGTTTTATCCAGCCTTCTTGTGTGGCGTTTGAATGTTCTCCCCGTTCCTGTGTGGGTACTCCGGTTTCCTCCCACATTCCAAAAACATGCATGGCAGGTAAACGGAACACTCTAAATCAGGGGTGCCCAAATTTTTTTCACCAAAGATCTACTTTTCGATCAACCAACCTCCCGCGATCGACCCGTTACCGCGCACGTGCACACGCTTGCCATGATGAGCAATAGCCAGACGCTGAGGCATGCAATGCACTTAGGCAGCCTGTTAATGATCGTAGCTCACACATACCGTTAAAATGCTTCTCTCAGTCCTCCAGAATCCCATTCTTTGCCCCTCACCTCAGTGAATTGTACAAAACAAACTCTGAATGAGAAGAATGATAACGATAAAAGATATTGCGCAACAACTGCAGGTTAAAGATTAACTGCTTTATTTTATTTTATTTTTTAAATTATTTTTGTGAAAGTGAAACTGATATAATGATTAGGGTGCAGTGTGCATTAACACAAAAATATATTATGAACATGCACAGAGACAAAAATGTGTTGGTTTTTTTACCCCCCCCCCCCCCCCCTCGACACCCCTCGGATTGACTTGGGACCAGTCCTTGATCTACTGGTCGATCGCGATCGACGTAACGGGCACCCCTGCTCTAAATTGACCCTGGGTGTGAGTGTGAGTCTGAATGTCATTGTGTGCCCTGCGGGTGGCTGTTGCCCAAAGACAGCTGAGAAATGCTCCTGCACGCCCACGACCCTCGTGAGGATAAACAGATGAGAAAATGGATGGATATTTTATGCTGGGTCATCACAAATGGATTAATCTGATCGAATGATGATGCCCTATTGATTAAGCAGCCTCGAGTGGGGAAGAAAAAGTCCATGGAACATGAATCCAGGACTTCTTTGATTTCCTCCTCTGTCTGCTGGCCCGACAGCTAAGCTGTGTCTCAAGGCGCTGCACTGCGAGAGCTTAAGTGGCTTTCCTCTTCCCACGGCGGCCCTTACAGGCTGCTGACTTGGCAGTTTCATCCCTCTATCCTTCCTCCATTCCTCTATACCCCGGTGTCCGGTTTACGAACTGCGGCTCTGCCACCTCGGAGACAAGCCAGGCCACCGAGGTCCTGCTGTTCGATTCAACCGACGCCGCCCCTCACCATGAGAACAGTGGGGGGGAGAGTGAGTTAACCTAATGAGTGACATTTTTGTGTGCATAATTTTAAGGGCAGGGGGTGCTGTGGAACTATTTTATTACATTCCCCCGGCGCATCTGACACTTTTGTGACGGAAAGTGGACTATACTTTAGACCAGGTGAAGCCAGATCTAAGTTGTGACGCAAATGGTGTCACGTGTTTTTCGATGGAATTGATCAAGGTGGACGCAGTCAGCAATGTCATCCATATATTACTTCAGTATGCATCGAACTTTGAACTGAATCATTGTAGAAAGAAATTCATGGAATGAATTATTGTTATCGTCATCTTTAGTATATTTTTAAAACAGCCAAACTGTCCACGGCACAACTGGTGTCTGTGTTGGGTTGCCACTCACAGATTATGAGTGGGAGGTGGTCTCCAAGTGCCAAATTTTCATAATCCACAAGGGGAGATCTTGCAATTTCTTAACTGTTTTTGGTGGTGGTGGGGGTTGTGCGTCAATCTCCTGCATTGACTCCAGCAAGCAAGTGCATTACTTTTCCACCATATAGAACTCGCGTCTCACCTGCATTCACCTGCTCCTGATTTCTAAAGGAATGAGCGGGGCCGCTTTAATTGGCCGGGGATTAAATCATCTGTGTTCACTGCCACAACTGCACCAACGCCCATTTCTAATTACGCCCGTCTGTGAAAATCCCAAAGGACAAAAGACTCCCATGCACACAGTTAGACTGCGCTAGACTTTATGCTGGGTATGAAAATAGGGCCCAAAATGTCTTCTTCTTCCAGAGTCTACTGTTACACTTTCCATACGATTTGCTCAACGGGAGGTTTTCTTACCATCCTGCTTGGGTTTTCTCACACAGAAATGAAAGTCATGAGATATGTTGTTTGTGACAGAAAGCTGGCAGGGGAGCCCCTTTCGCTCAGACATTGGTTCTTTCCCAGAGGTTCAAGCGCCCTCTGCTGCAATAACGCACCTCCTGCAGGAGGAACAGACATGATGACATCTATTTTTGCCCAGGGTGGTCCTGGCGTTGAACTCTGTGACAGCGAGCCCTCGTAAATGTAAGAAAATAGCGACGGCCCCAATTTGGGGGCGGTTAAAAGACGTTCCGCTCGGGGTCCGTCTGTCAGCGAGGCATCGAAAAGCAAAGCAGCGCGCCCGCCTATTGAAGGCCTCTCTTGAAAAAGCTCACTGCCAGGACATTGTATTCTCTGCGAGAGGCCCGCCACTGTGGAATGATGTAATGAGTAGTGTAGCCAGTGGAGAGTAAAATAGGGCGTTGTATAAGAGGTGCTCTGTGGCTACTTTAGCTGGAGTCGTTGGCCATGTGGGGTTAAAGACAGACTGCTGGAGGAAGTCGAGGGCGCTGAGGAGGCGGGGGGGTCCAGGTGTGTGTGTGTATGTATGCGTGCGCGCACTTGCACTAATTTTCTGCTGACTTTCAAGAAAGTGGTTTTCCTGCTACATGCAGTAGTGTTTCTTTGTGGGTCCGCCACACGGTTCAGCTGGGTTCTGCCTGTCAGACTTGAGGTTTGCAGAGAGCAAGCCAGTAGGATCGTGCGCAGGAGCTAGGGCTGAGGTTGCTGGAGTTCTTCAATGACTAGTACCCACTTTTGTGCATAAATTGTTTTCTGTGAACATCAGCATCACTAGAGCAGGGGTTCTACATTTTTTCAGGGCAGATTTTTTTTACAAGCACGCCCTAAAAATACAATTAAGCATAACTATCCACATGCACCCCTAATAGCCATTGGAACAAATACATTTCATCATATTCATGAACTGAAGTGAATTGAAATTATCATTCATCACTAGCTGATGTGCTATGCAATCACTAATAAACAACTTGACTACGAGCATAGAAGAGCTATCGCACAATCACTGTTGCTAGCTCAGCGTTTTAGTGATGGGACTGCGCCAATTTTCTAGGCCCCCTAAGCGACTAATTTTCAGAAAAACGGTTTCCTTTAAAATTTATACTCAAGAGCAATTTGTATAGTTTTTTTTTCAAGATGCATTTTTTTGACGAGTATAAGTTATACTCAAAAGCGACGTATAGTCCCCCCAAAAAATCAGTCGCCCAAAAATAAGGTAGGGAGCAGTAATTGGTTTAGTTTGTTTTCAAATGATTTGGCAGACCCCCAGACTACAGGTCTCTGGGCTAAACGTTTTGGAGCTTCCTCTAAAAGTTCTTGTTCTTTCATCCATCCACGTGCAGCCTCAGAACCGTCGAGTCCTTACTCGTGTAACTGCTGATGTCTGACTACGTTGTGTTTATGCATTGTGACGACGCACAGCAGGGATTTCTTGTGATGGTTGCGTTTAATGTTCTCCATCACAAATGTTCTCCTGTCAATGGTACAGCGTGCCCTTTCGCAAATTATGTGGCGTAGCAATGTATTCAAATATTTTAACTTGTAAGTGAAATGAAACACTTCTCCAGCTCTAAAGATGCTTCCCTCCCTGCATGGACATCAAGAGAAAAAGAGGAGGGTCAAAAGCAGGAGCACAATTCACAAGAGCCAGTGGCACATTCATTATTGAAGTAGGGTAACACATAAAAAATGTTATTTCATCTTTTGATAATGAAGGCTAGAGTAAAAGAGCACGTCAGGTGTTTATCGTTTCACAGGTTTCGTGTAAATGTAATGCTGCTGAGTATTTAGTGCGTTTTTTGCTGGCCCTGTTACACTCACGTAGAATGACTCAAGACGTCGTGCTTTTATGTGCAAGATGACGTCCACTGAAGCGATTGTAGAAGTTTCACAACTCAAGTCTTTGTGGAAAACAACAAAACAAGAGCACAAAAAGTGAGACAAAAGCTGGAACAGGGACTGCAAATGTTTGTGTCGGGTCTTCAGGAGTTTGACAGCCACAGGATACGAGCCCACCATTGTTATAGTCTCTCCAAGTGGCACCTTAGTGGTACAACTTCCTCTTCTCCCACCAGCTTCTATGCGGACGCACACACACTCTCACACACACACACACACTCACACACAAACACAAACAAATCATAAACAATTGCTACATTCCCCTGGTTTTGCTAAGAAAAAGCAAAAAAAACATTTGAATATCAATGTAGTTTTCAAATATTTGTAATGACTTTGTGATGATTATTTTTCCCCTCCCCTATTATGTAGCAATTTTAGTAGCATGCTGGATTTATTTCAGGAGTCATTTATGAAGATAGAAATACCACACAGTATATTGTAGTTGATGTGTAACTTTCAAATAGTTACTAGCATATATTTTACTCCATAACAAAGGGAATAGAGTAAACCTAAAAATAAATGTAACCGAACTGTATTATTGCTGGACTTGTACATGTAATTAGCCCATCATAACTTTTGTCATTTAAATAAATACAAACATTCCGTTTTGCAAGCTGAGTACACAAAAATGGCCGGTGTCAAACTCTTTGTGTGGTCAAGTGAATTTGGGCCCAAGAATGCGCCGCTCCACTTGGACTATTTTCCTGTTTCCTCTGTCTGAAAAGCAAAGTGGGCTCAAATGATGGCAAGCACAACACGGCCAGACCAACAGCACACCAATGTATTCATTTGAAGTAGGCCTTTTTTTTAAGTTTAGTACAGCCTGCAAATACATTTTTACATTTTAATGAGACCAATGAGCCTCTGTGGTTGTGCAAAGTGGACCTGGAATTATGTCTCAAATAGTGCCTGTTCTCCCAGGAATTTAGTAGGCTTCCATAGTTATTATGTCTTGCTCTGTAATTAGTAGAAAATCGACCTGTTTATTATTGAATGCGATGAAAATAATATGCCCCAAGCAAATTTGAAAAGATGTCAAAATAGAAGCTTTTAACTCCAGCGTGGCCGCCACGTTTGCGGAGCGTTTTTCGGCGCTGCTGCGGCAGCACTACTTTACTTTTCGATTGATAAAATCTATTCTGGTGACATAAGTTAGTCATCAAAGCCAAGACCTCTTTGCATCTTTTCACATTACAAATGCGATCAAATTCTGAATCTGCCAACAATTCCTCCTTGATTTGTGCTGCATCTATAACTTCATTCTTCAAGCATTGGGGAGCAAGGGAAAGTTTGTACATCATAAATGACAGGTCATTGGGGACTCTGTACAACGTTGATGAGAGGTTGACGATGAGGCTATTCATCTTGTTTAAGAGCTTGTTCATACGTCACAGCTGAGAATTCGACGGGCTATTTATAGTTTGGGCTGAGGGGTCGAAGAGAAGTTCATGCACTACGAAAAAAAATTGTTTGGTGAACTCATAGTTCCAAAACAACAAATTTGGATATTATGTTGTAGGACGATTTGCTGTTGTGAAAATTGTCCTGCATTTCACATCAACAAATATGAGTTTGTCTGTCCCTTTTTATTGAATTCCAACTTAATGATATACGGAAATAGAAAAAATTTGTTTGTGCTAGCTAACATTGTTGCCATAAATGTTTTTCAACGTCAATTACTGTTTGAGGCCAAAAAAAATACTGGTTGCGTTTTTTACATCGATGAAAAGTCAAGGAGGAGTTTAATTGCCATGAAGGAGTTCATACGTCATGGCTGAGGGGTCGGGAAGGAGTTCATGTCATAAATGAGATGAGTTTGGAAATGAATTGAGTTGGGGTGAATACTATCCCGATGACTGGGAAGGAGTTGGCGGGAGAGACAGATGGGCAGAAAGAAAGGGTAGGAAAGGAGGGATGGGCGGACCAAGGTACGGGTGGAGAGATGGAAGGAAGGGTGGATGGATGGAGAGAAGCATGGGGGCAGGGAGGGAAATTTGGATGGAAAATGGGAGGGATGGACAGATGGATGTGCAGTGCGATGGGTGGGTGAAGGTCCAGACAGGATGAATAAAATGACAGAAAGAGGAATAGATGAAGGCACTGGTGTACAAGGGGTAATAATAGGACAGAAGCACATACGGAAGGACAGATAGATGGACTTAATGGAAAAATGTAGATTGTGTCCTTCGTTTTCTTGCCCTCCGTGCGAGCCTCATCGCGGCGCCTTGGAATGCTGGGAAAGTCGTCAATGGCAGGGCGGCGCCAGCGACCTTCTGGTTGCCTCGTGCTCAGTCTCGAGCGGCCTCTCCCGGCTGCAGCCACGCCGCTCTTCCATCATGCAGCTCTGCGAGGGAGGACACACGCTGTGGGTGGGATGCAAGGACATGACTATGCATAATGCAGTGTATGTGCTGCGCTGTGACACATGAATGTTGTGTGGGAGTCATTTGGGGGACTATTGAACATGGCTGAGGGGAGGGTTTTTTTCTTGGGTAGGAAAACTCCATGTTGATGTCAAGGAAGAGGTTGTACAAGATGGCTGACAGGTCAAGGTGGTGTTCAGGTGTTGTGGCGGAAGGGTCAAGGAGGAGTTCATACATCCTGGCTGAGTCGTCAAGCAAGAGTCCATTTTCCAGGTATGAGGGGTTGAAGTGGAGTTCATATATGGATGAGAACCTCAAGAGGGGTTTATACATCATGGATGAGAGGTTGGAAAGGAGTTTATCCATCAGGGTTAAGATGTCAGGCTGAGTTTAAATCATGGCTGAGTGATCATGAAGGACATCACGCGAATTCATTCATTCTTCGTTGATGAGAAGTCCAAGTGGAATTCATAGTTCATAGACCACAGTTGAGGCATCTAGGAGGAGTTCATACACCATGAATGAATGGTCAAGGAGTTAATGTAATGGGTGAGTCCACACGTCAAGGGTGAGAAGTTAAAGCGGTGTTAATATGTCATGGTTGAGTATTTGAGGAAGACTTCATACGTATCGGCTGAGGAATGGGAGGAGCTCAAGCCAAAGGATTTCTTATGTTACGGATGAGAGGGTGTCGTGGAGTATTTTGGTCATTACCGAGTGGTCAACGAGGAGCTGATAGGTCCTGATTGAGTAGAAGTACAGGTGAAGAAGTTCATGTCATATATGACAGGTTGTGGAGTTCATACAATGACAAGTCAAAGAGAAGTTCATTCATCATAACTGAGCGACCGAGGACAAGTTCATCCAGTATGTCATGGCAGAGGGGGTGGTAGGAGTTCACACATCTTTTGCAAGAGGTCGAGAAGGAGTTCATACATCTAGCCGAAGCGGTCTAAAATGATGTGATCTTGTTAACACGCTAACCACAGACACAAGATGTCTTAAGTATAAGTACAGCAAAGGCACAAGCGCACCCACGCACTAACACGCAGGGACGGCAGTAATAATGATGGATGGCGTCTCATCCGGCTTCAGAGGCAACTCAGCGGGCCTGGCAGACTCAGCAGAGACCCCGTGCAGGCATCAGGCTGAGTCAGAGGGACAGCTAAATAGAGGCCGGCTGGGGAAAAAGGGCTGTCATCATGGGAGCGGCTGAGCAGCGTGTAACCCAGACATGAAACGCAGCCCAAGCAGCTGAGGCGATCGTGAGGAAGCACCATGTTCACCGCAGGTGTCAGCGCCACCATTTGAACGCCTCAAAAAGTGATGCGTGCAAATGCTCCGCAGGGTAAGTCTCCCCCGGGATGTCACTCAGCTTTGCGATGGCCTTTTATTTTATTCACATGATCATTCACCTGCCTGCTGGCACCACGTTTTTGTTTGTTTGTTTGTTTGTTTGTTTGTTTGTTTCAGAAAATGCATATTCATCAACAGAGCAGACATTCTTGTTTGCCGTGACTCTTTCATCTTGCTCCCTCCCATCTCCTCCTCTTTTTCCTTGCGTAACTGCTCATTCCTCCCCTCTCTGCTCGCCGAAAATATAATAATAGTATTTGTTTACTGAACTCTGCAAGCAGCACATTATATTGTTCGGTCTCCCGAAGACTTCAGTAACAGCACCAAAAAGAAAATCACTATACCGAGGCCAAAACAAAGTCATTTTAACCAGAGTGTGACAAGTGGATATTAAGTGTCATGTAATTTTTCTATTTATATTTTATTGAAAAAAATGCCATAGACCTTTTATGGAGGACCAAAAATGCACACGTCACTGTCATACCGACATGCTTGTTGCATGTCAATCCCGACCGTCAAATTAGAACCACCTGCCCTTCAGCAAGCTCTCTCGTTTTACCAACCTCCTTGTAGCACGCCAGTTAGTGAACACACCCTGTTTGGACTCACGTCAGGATCCGCTCCGGGGATCTTATATGCAACGTGGAATCTCACCCTTCCCAGAGCCTCCGACAACCCCTCGTGGCCCCGTCTTCTCCTTTCTGCAGCGGAGGGGGGGGGGGGGAGGGGGGTGACTCCATATCTTTTAATTACATACAGGAAACTCCTGTTACAAAGGACACTTTTTGGGTGGATCTGCAGGGGGAGGCTGTGAGAAATTCTCGTCTCCCAGTGGCCTCTCCGGTGTGTGGGTGGTACTGGCTGAATGGCTTGTACCACCCAAAGATTTGAGTCAGCAATATATTTATTATTATTTTTTGCCCCAAAACAAAATGGCTGACTGCAGTATCAATGTGTGTCTTTTTTCATGTCCTAATATCATTTTATACAGCTGGATCAAGATTCCCACATCAGCACGTTTTTTTTTTTAATCCCCCCTTTTCCAGCTCTAGGATTTTTTTTTTTTTTTTTGCTCCGGTGGTCTCTAACTGACAGGAACTCAAGCACTATTTGTTATCTTTAGGCCCAATAAGTCCATCTGGTTTTGGTTTGGCTCTTGGAGATCGCCCCTGGGGATGTGGATGGAGGGCAAGGCGGGGCAGGTCGAGGCGAGGCGGTGGAGGAACATTCAGGTCTCTCACTCTCTTTTTTTCCTCTCTCTCTCTCTCTCTCTCTCTCTCTCTCTCTCTCTCTCTCTCTCTCTCTCCTCCTAAATTGAATTTCTCACCGTTGCGACCCAGGTCTCGCAGCGCGAACTTGCAGCTGGCTTCCAACCCTCGGGCTTCTGAAAAGAATATTTGGAAGAAATCAGTCTCATCTGTTTTCTCAGGAAACGTTCTTTATATTCTTAGAAAAGAAAAAAAAACACGCAGCAAATATATCAGGAATTCTGTAACCAATGAATACCTGCTACAGTGTGGTTTGCGGCTTTTTAGATCTGAGATTTTCAAGACTGGTCTACTGGAAGAGATGCAGTGTTAATTCAAGCAAGCACAAGAGTAATAGGCCCAATAGTCATTGTTTCACCAGAGGAAATACAATACATGTCGATGATTTTAGTTTGTGTTGCCACTCCATTTGTGGTAACGTAGCAGTTGTTTGAAGGGTTAGAATTACTGTAACAGCAATGCTAATTTCCATCAGCCTGTCGACAGTGTGAAAAATACAAATAGGCTTGAAGCAAACACAGTGTGCCTCTTTTATGAAGAACTGTGGGAGTTTTTCTAGTTTTTGTTGTTGAAGACATGCTCTCATTTTTTTACATTTAGAGTGAGAACAGGCTTTCAGAATAAATTTAAATGTGTTAAAAGCATGCGTGAAAATAGCGTGAAACTATTCAAAAAAATGATTTTTTTTAGCTTGCTATATCATGGATTTTCATCTGTCAAGACCCAGCGAGTTGGATACAACGCAAAAAAATTTCATTGCTCTTCATGTCTTTTTCTCTCTGCAGACGAGATCAACGGTATATCAACGGGAAGTGTCAGCCAAAGCAAGATGAAGAAATGCGCACCAGCCAACATATTGATATGTGCCACCGCACAGCTCGCACAGTTGCTATCGCTGCAGTGAGATCAGTCGGAGAAGGTATTTGATATCGTATTTTGTCCTCTATATACTGTATTGAAATTCAATATGCGCTTTATGAGGTAAGCTACAATAAGAATGGCAAAATCTCGCCATCACTCCATAAATACATACGTACATGCTGTTCTTCTTGGTACTAATTAATGTAGAGGGCTACCAGTGTGATACATACTTCTGTAAAAATGGCTTCAAATTACTTTACTTATGTGTTATTAATAAGTATAATCATTTATGTGAAGACATTGATCGTGTTAATGATCTCTCAAAATAAGTGATACAACAAGGTGTGGAAATGGAATGGAAAAAAAATAAATATATATACACACACACACACACACACACTCACTCCCACTCATATATAGATTGACAAAAAAGTTGTGTTGAATTTACTCATTTTTATTTCATCAAGTGGTGGCACAAAATAAAAAGCATCTGGATCGGGACACCTTTTTTTTTTTAAGTGGACCATACATTTGCTGAAAAAAAATGGATCTGGATCCAGAGGCTTTTATTTCGTGCAACCACTAATTAAACACGCCTTTTTTTCAGTGTATTTCATTTGTCACACATCTACTTTCAAACCTATAAAAAGTGTTTGATCGCCATCCAATGTACATAACAAGAGGATTCGAACATTTAAGCTTCACTACTTTAATACTACTCCACATTACGTTCAGTGAGTGTCTCCGGAACGTGCCTTTTTTCTTGTTGCTGTTGCATGAATTCCTCCTTCTCCCTGGGGCGTATTTAATTCTTTGACAACATCCAAACTCCTGCGTGTAATCTGAGCCGCGATCTGTTCAAACATGACGCACATAAACACTTCCTTATAGGCCCGAGATGAAAGCCTGT
Source organism: Hippocampus zosterae (assembly GCF_025434085.1). Lineage (NCBI taxonomy): Eukaryota > Metazoa > Chordata > Actinopteri > Syngnathiformes > Syngnathidae > Hippocampus > Hippocampus zosterae. The sequence continues at coordinate 13,982,117 of NC_067465.1, forward strand.
GACTAACTCCTTGAAACTAATAAGGAGCATCTGAGGGAGCCTGTTGTGAATGTGTGTGTGTGCATGTGTGTGTGCGCATGTGTGTGTGTGTGTGTGTGTGTGTGTGTGTGTGTGTGTCTGATACAATTTATTCACCTGAGCAAATAAACTGTGAGTGTGTGGGGTGCTCATGGTTGAGGAAAAAAGGAGGCTTTGACTGAGATACAGTACCCTGCCGGGGAAGGGAAAAAGAAGCTGGAAAGGAGACCTTTTTTTTTCGTGCAGAGGTCACAGGAAGGGCAGAAAATGCGAGACTTTTGAGAGGTGAATGTGACGATTTCAAGCTACGTTACCACAAAGTATACATTCTGTTTGAGGCAGCCGTGTCCTGTAAAAAAAGTACACTGAGGTCTTATTTTACATTGGCCACTGCATTAGTCAGGGATTGCTGCACACTCAATGGTGGAGAACCATGAGAAATGTCTATTTATTTGGACAGAAATAGTAAAAAAAAAAAAAAAATGAGAATGTCGCAGACAAGGCCATCGGACAGCAATCAAAAAATGGACGTGGAGAGAAAAATGCTCTTTTAGTGTTACGAGATTGACTGGCCACAACATTAAAATCTAATGAGACCAGTGATGTATCCGATTTTTTTTTAGATTTGTTTGTATTATGAAACTGTCCCATGTCTACCTTATCTGATATTTCACATTATTTTTTTTTTGTTCTACATGTTTGTTTTCTTCCCGCGACCCTAGTGAGGATCAAGCGGTTAGGAAGATGAATGAATGAATGAATGAATGTTTGTTTTCTTTTAAATGGGTCAATTTGATACATAACAGGTTATATATCTGGCTTTGATAGGACGAGTGTTTGCCAAATCAAACATCTAAAGATTTTATAAGAGAAGATTGACAAACTTTTAAATATATATTTTTAATGTAATTTTGACTTTTTTAAGTGGATGTTTGCACAATGCATGTGCATGGGGCAGCAGTCAGGTGCTGCAAATTAAAATAAATTAAAACAAGGTTATAACAGAATGAAAATAAAAAATGGTTGATCCTAAAGCATTTTACTTTGTAAGTCAATTTTAGCCACAACGTAACTGCAATGTGTACCATGAAATGGAATGAAGTGGAGAGGGGTTGCAACAATATGACAAATTTAAATTGTCTTCTTTTTCCAAAGGTAAAAACAAGGCCTGTACATGTTTGTACTACAAAAGTTTGAAATATTTTTCAAGGAGGACCAATATTACTCAAACCACAGTAGGAGGGTTAATATAGCAGGTGTGTGGGAAAAGATTTAAGGCCAGCAGAAAATATTTTCTACATTTATGCAGTTAAATGTCCCCACACAACAGAATGAGAGGGTTAATATTCTTGTTTGCAACCAGTAATGAAACAAATGGAATTAATCGAAACCAAGTGGAACTTTTCACGGGGTGAAAAGCACCCTCAAATGGCTGTGCGCTTCAGCCTACGCTGGAGTCAAGCTGAAAATAAACAAACCACTCAGGTTTGAGACCCAATATCAGTTTAATGCGTGTACACTCAACAAAAGAAAACATGCAGAATTGTGTGAGTAACCTATTGAACTTCAAACAATCCAAAGATACATGATGGCTTTTAAACCAGAAAGCCTGCAAATGTGCGTACTAACCCAAGTGTCATCCACTCACTATGCAACGGTGGGGAGATGGGTGTTCCTTTCAGTTATACGGTGAGCCTTCATAGAAGGCGAATCTGTCACGTGGCAGCGGGGCAAACAAGCATCTATAATGAGGTGTAACTATTGTGGCTTAACAGCTCTTGCAGACAGTACCGGTAGTATTTAAAAAAGGAAAAAAAAAAGCTACAAAAATTACTTTTGTGCACTGACAAAAAAATGAAAGCATTCAGCTGATAAGACATTTTGTTGATGCTTCGCAAAGTACAAGCAGCGGTGAAACCTACAGTTATAATTAATCATTTAATACTGTTATAAAGTGTGGCACCAACAACATACAGTACACCGCATGGATGTTATGTCTTTCTTAATTCCATCCATTCATTTTTCTGATGAGCTTATCCTCAAAGAGTCGCAGGGCATGCTGAAGCCTATCCCGGCAGTCGGCGGGGGACACCCTAAATTGGTTGCCAGCCAATCACAGGGCGCATGTAAACACACCGCCATTCACGCTCCCAATCACACTTAGGAGCACTTTTGAGTGTTCCATTAACCTGCCATGTACGTTTGTGAAATGTGGGAGAAAACCAGAGTACCCGAAGAAAACCCATGCAAGCACGGGGAGAACTCCAGTGAGCTGGAATTGAATCCAATTTACAGTCAACATTCAAATCAATGTTGCTACAGCAAGTGAGGCTCACATCGGTTCCACACAAGGATTCCACATGATGCCAGGATTGTATATATTGCTTTTAAATCCCAACCAAATCAATGAGGCTTTCTCATAAAAAACAAAGGATGAATATCATGGCACTGTGAGCCACAAATTCACTCATTTCAAAGTGGAAGGGGGACAGGAAGCTTGGTCCGGAGTGGCCACGGCTGGGAGTCATCGCATCTTGTTGGCGCCCTGACAAGACAATATCACATAATGCCGCTGACTATTTCAACTGCTTATACATTAAAAAGACTTAAAAAGACATTGATACATACAATGTTAACTACTCTTGCTACTTTTCACATTGACTTCTTCATATCGTGTACTACAGCCTACCGAACACTTTAAAACTACTTTTGCTTTGTAAACTTGAGTGTTGCTTCCCTCCAGTGGACAGTCTGATAACATTTCATGAGGAATTTGCACTTGGCCCCGCACATCTACCTCACAGTGAAGTGGTTCAGGCTTTTATATCTTGGTGGTGGGGAGTTGTGCAAACATGTTCTCCCCATGCTTGCATGGGCTTTCTGCAGATACTCCAGCTTCCTCCCACAAGTTCATCGAAGACTCTGAATTGTCCAAAAGATGTGAATGTGCAAATCGCCCATGGCCCTAATGAGGTCGTGCTGGAGGTGGTTGTCAAATGCATGATGGCCCGTGGGGCTAGAGAACACGTTAAGTGTTATTTTTCCAATCATAGAACGGTCATTGCTAATTTTGTCCATTGGAGGTCGCTCCGACTCTGACATTCCAAAATTGTCTATTAAGCATGATTTGAAATGGTGTTGATACGCTTGACTTATCTAAAAGATGCCCGTCACTGTTCGAAACAAACCAAATCCTGTTTTAGGATCCCAGAATGGTAGACACCAAACAAAACTCCGTAATAAAAAAATATTTATTCACACAAAAACGCACCGACAAAGAAGGCACAGAAATCGCTGGCCAAATAATGACCAGGGAAAGAAAAACAACACTATAACCAAAAGCGCTTGCAAAAGGCAAGGAAGAAATTAACCCGAGACTAACAAACGAAATACCAAGAACCCACTTCATGTGAAGCAAGAACAAAAAACAAAACTAAGACTGGACTTACAAAAACATAGAACCCAGAGAACCAGAACAAACACGACAATAGCGAGAGGTCTAGAACAATGATCACTTGCACAACAGCAGTAGCAAGTTCAACAATACTCCGACAAACTGCTGAAAGTTTGTTGGTCCTTAAAATACATGGCTCCCTAATGAAAAAATTGACAGCAGGTGTGCACACAGCAGGACGGGCTCCGGTCTGCCACCTGCTGGTGAAAACAAGAACAGGAACATGACAATGCCATGTTTCAGTCGCAAAGGAAGCCCACTTCATAGAAAATGCTTTGCCACCTTTGCAATATGAACTGTACTGTATATATAAACTTATCAGGCCTCAAATATACTAGCCTGGTCTCGGGCCCATTTGAGATCAAAATGCGGTAGATGTGACCCCTGAACTACAATGACTTTCATTAACCTCCTATCGACAATTTATGGCTGGATAATGAGTAGTTGTCCATATGTGCCTAAGGATTGACTTGCCACCACCGCAGGCTGTGATAACTCTAACTTACCTCAACTGTCTGTTGGGGGCACACATGATGACCGGCGAGATCGGCACATGGTTTTCTGTGAGAAAGAGTCTTTGATGTTATCAAGTAAACAGCGCTGTTTTCCCCAATTTAATTCTTTCGGGTTGTGTTTCATTGCAAATAATATTACTGCTGACACTACCTTGGTATGAAGTTTATGATGAAGGCCCGCGTCAGACAGCCAGGGATGTCTCAGAGCCTCGGACGCTCCCATCCTCCAACTGTAAAGTGATTAACATGTCAGTCACGGTTTAGGAGGCAAAATGACATCACGCTGAAGGTAAGTGTACCTTTTATTGATGACAAGTAGTCGGCTGATGAAGTCTTTGGCCTCTTCAGACGTGTCCACAAACTCTTGCTCTTCAAAGCTGCACTGGCAGGCCAAGATGTTGTTGAGTGTCTCGTTGTCGTCGTCGCCCAGGAAAGGACAGAGGCCGCTCAGACTAAGCGGGGGGGTTGGGGGGGGGGGGGGGTGAAATACAGCGCTGCATGTTTATTTTTATTATTGCGTATTGTTTACATGTCAGCCCGGGTTTAGTTCCCAGCTGACATGGGGCCAGACGCGGCATCCTCACTGGACTGGCTGGGAGTGAATTGCAGGGCACATATAGACAAAATAAAAAACAATTAAACATTTCAACTCTCATATGGTCTTGAATGAACCAAACATGATTTTGGCGCGTAGGAGGAAGCTGGAATACATGGAAAAAACATGGGGAGCAAGCGTGGGGAGAACATGCAAACTCCACTCAGGGCCTGAGCAGAGATTAGACCCAGGAACCTTTTGACTGTAAGGCTGAGGCAGAAGTGCTCACCACAGTTCCACAGTGTTCCCGAAAATGGTTATAAAAGATTTGATCATGATGTACATTAATCCCTCGTTTATCACGGTTAATGAGGACTAAAACCACCCGCGATAAACGAAAATCTGCAAGAAGCTGCGAAAGTCAGCAAAATGAGTGAGTCACATAGAGCAACATATACAGTACTGTACTTCATGTATATGATTTTTTTTATGAATGTTTGAAAAAATCTGCGATGCACTGAAGCCGTGATAAACGAACCCCGAAATAGCGAGGGATCACTATAATGTCTTTTTAAATGCAAAAAAATGGATTAAATTGAAACTAAATTAATTTTAGCTTAGGTAGCAGATACAATCAAGATTTGTCTGTCTTTATCAGAGGACATATTTATTGCAGGCAGAATTTGTGGAGCAAATTTGTGCCCTCAAACGCCCCCTCCACCTTTTTTTTTAATTCATTGAAATTAAAGAGAACTGGGGTGGTATCGTGACATGTAATGTATACTCACAGCATGTATGTGATGACACCAAGGCTCCACATGTCTGTGTTAAATGATACAAAGTCATAGTTGATCACCTCAGGAGCAAGAAACTCTGGAGTCCCGAAATTGACTCGCAGCTTCTCCCTCGGTTTGTATCTATTTGAGAAAAGAACCGCATCAGTGACGTCAACAAAAAAGTCAAGATTACAAAAGCAAAAGCGAACACTTACATCCTAGCGAGACCAAAGTCGATGATCTTGATTTTATTAGTGACCCTGCTTACACACAGGATGTTTTCCGGCTGCAATTAAAGAAAAATCCACTTTCACGTATACTTAATGCATCAAATAAGAAACAACTTTGTGTGCATTCAAGTTACCTTTAAGTCCAAATGTATGATGTACATTTTGTGCATATGCTGCAGGCCCTCACAGATCTGCCTGATGAACACCACGGCATCCAGCTCCATTAGCGTGTAGTTTTCATCAATTATCCTGTCAAACAGCTCGCCTCCGCCCACGCTAGCAAAAGGATGGTAAAAAAACAATAAATCAGTCAATCCATCTGAAAAAAAATCAGTAAAGTCTATTAAAGAAACATACATGCCATACCACAAAATGCAAACCATTCATTGGTAAAAAAAACAATAAATAAATAATTTTTTAGCAAAAAAGTGCAGTGATGAGGCACAAAATCTTCGGAACAAAATTTTATAGACTGTTGTTATTACCAAAGTGATGGAGAGCCCAAGTATGACAAAACAAAGGATGCTCTTGGGCTTGGCTGCCTCTGGAATGCACTCACTACAAAACTTTTCGTCTGGCAATTTACAGAAAAATGCATCCAAACTAATCAGGAGAAGCATCATCATGGAACAAGACAATGACCCAAAACACATTGTCAACACAACAAAGGACTTCATCATCATTGGAGAAATGCAAGGGCTTAGATTGGCCACATCAATCACTAGACCTCAACCCAATAGAGCATACATTTTACATCCTGAAGAGAGAAATCCCCGGATAACAAACAGGAACTGAGAGAGGCTGCGGTATAGCCCTTGGAAGAGCATTTCACATTACAACAGTCAAATGCTCACAGATTTGATGCAGTTATTGTTGGTTATGCCACCAAATGTTCAACATTATTCACTTCAAGTTCATGTCATCATGTTCATCCCAATACTTTGGCACACAAACTTTTGTCTCATCTTCATCTTACGATCTGAAACCCAATTGACTTGAGAATACAACAAAAACAAAATGATTGACCTGGCCGTTGCAGTACTTTTAGAAGGCAGTGCATTTGGTTGCAGAATTCATCTCAACGTGATGCATATGCAATGTCCCACTTGGGTTACAAAAAAACGGTTCCCACCAGGTTTAGGAGATCAACTCTTGAACACCAAAGGATTAAAGGTAATCCCCATTATCGTCAGCGGAGAATGTGGAAAGGGTAGAACCTACTATTCGAGCACGAGGATGATGTCATTCCTGGACTCATATGCCGCGTAGAGTTGGATCAGGTTGGCGTGGTCCAGATTGTTCATAACCTGGATCTCGTTTTTCACCAGCTCCTGGTAAAAAATCAACGCAGGAGTGAGAGAAGACAAGTGGAGAAGGAAGCAGGACAATGGCAGTCTGTTCTCATCTACGGTGATGCCACACAATGCATCATCATCATCATCATCATAAGCAGCAGCAGCCGCAACGTCATCACTTCGAGGTCAAGTATTTCACCCCTCGACGGTTAAGATCCCTTCAGTGTCTCCTGTTCTACAAGCGCGTGCTCAAGACCGTAAATGAGCCTTTGGTTTTTTTATATCGCATGATCGAGTAGCCGTCTGGGTATCAAGGAAGACGAGTCCATCGTGATAGTGAAGCGCATGAGCGGGGCTGTACCTTTTCTTTCTGGGACTTGGCCTTGATGACTTTGGCTGCCAACGTCAGACCAGATGAGTTTTCAACACACTTGTGCACTTGACCAAAACGACCCCTTTGGAGAAAGACAAAATAGGGAGACAAATTACACTGGAAATCGAAGAGCAAAACGCCATTTTGTTCTCACTGAGCAACTACTTGGCGATGGCTTTGATCGCGTGTTAATGAAAAAGAATTGATGATCTCGGCGCAAACAAACAAGCCTAATCTGTTATTTCATTACAGCGGAGCTCGCCGGTGCCTCCGCTTTGAAGATGTGGATTCACACTTAGTGATTAGCAAGCAGCTGGCACCAGAGATACAGTTTCACATACCGCTCAGTCCGGCAATAAAAATAGACGGCAAGACTCTAGAGTTATGAAGCGGAAAAGGTGAGGAGGGGGACTGGGCAGGGGGGCAGATTATACAAGGCTTCATCGTGGGAAGGGAAAGTATGAACCCTTTCACCGAAACATAAACATGCCATCATCATTCTTTTTGTTTGAAATTCATACTGGATTTTGAAGAGCATCTCTCACCCGCCCAAGACCTCCTGCCAATTGATGGTGTAGAAGTTGCTGATCTGGTTGGGTTTGGCCGACACGATGCGGTGATTAAACGGCGCTGCCGGGGGAGGAGTGCTATCTAAAGTGGAGCGAAGACATAATCCGTGTTAAGAACATTCCGTTGTAATTGACTGCCATTGTCGAGCAGCTACAATATATATTTTTGCAGGCTTTTGTCACTTGCTATCGTCTTGATTTCCTGCTAGATCATTTCAGTCGACCGAGTCCCTTTTGATTAATGTCTGTCACAGGAACTTCAACACTTAAGGTGATGGAACCTTGTAAGGTATTGCCCCAAAAATGTAGAATGTGTTTCCTCGTGAACAAAAAACCCCCTCTTCAGTTTTATTGTTTTAGTTTGGGGGTGTGTGGAGGGGGCGGGGGGAGTCATGACTATTTGGTCCCTTCCCAGGTCAGGGAAGTGATTGTGGAGTTCAAGGAACTTGGGGTCTTGTTCATGAATGAGGGAAAAATGGAGTGGTAGATGCTACCAATTGCCAGGCCAATTGCTACCCATTCCATTAAAAACATGTTGAATCAATGCCTGACTTTTGAAAATACAACATATGGGCAAAGATATGGGCACTTAGACGAACATGAAGGGAAAGTCAAAGTAAATATTTGCAGCCATCGTAACTGTGTTTGCCTACACCTCTCATCCAAGTATGTCTTTGTGGATCTCGTACAGCACCCACTTCCTCAAAACCATCAATTGTGATCTAGAAAAGTGCTGATTTACCAATAAAGTATTGCACTTCATCCTCCGGCTCCTTTTGCTCCTCGGGCTTGGCTTTTTCTTTCTTCTCACGCGCCAACCTCTCTTTCAGATCAAATTGGAACTCAACGCCGTCCGCCTGGAACACGGCCCAGTCTTCTTGCTCCTCCTTGTCCTCGTCCTTCTCCACTTCTAGGACCTCAGTGTATTCCTCCACCACCACCAGTTCTTCAGTCACAAAGGAGCCGGTGGCAGTAACGCTGACCTCCATTTGGGTGTCCAGGAAGGTGGCTTCACAATCGTCCCTGCTGCAACAGTGTAAATGTGAGTGACAAACTTATTTTAGTAAGTAAATGTACGGTACTGTTATATTACAAGACTAGTACTATTGTAAAATATGATTATAAATGTATGAACTACTTTGTAGTTGTAAAATGAAACCAGGGGTGTCAAACTCATTTTTGTCTTGGGCCACTTCGGTCCTCCCTCGGAAGGCCGTTCTATGACGGTTGAAACGACACTTTTAATCGTCTCATCGCATTATTTGTGCACAACAAATTATTGGGATTATTAATTTTGAAATCCGATCACTATAATTGTCCGATTATTGTTCAAGTGAGTGTAAACAGGACAAAATGATTGCATAATCTAATTTCTTATTTATTACACATGACAATTTGATATTTCTGTGCACATTTTAGGAAGGATCATGCCAGTTGACACCCATGACTTGCTTTCGAGGGCCCCATACAATGACGTGGCGGGCCAGATCTGGCCCCCCGGCGTTGAGTTTCACACCTGTAAATTAAACCAATCATTTTTATTTTAAATTACTTTTGTGTGATGTTGTATAGTTATTGCTTTGTTCAACACACTTGAATTAAAGTCCTTTCACAAATAGAGTCGGATTGGATTGGATTGGATTGGATTGGATTGGATTGGATTGGATTGGATTGGATTGGATTGGATTGGATTGGATTGTGGAAATTGGCATAAAGCATTCACTACCTTGGATCTGTTGGATTGTCAGACTCGGACGTTTGTGATTCTTCTATTGTGAGTTCCTCCACCTCTTCTATCACTTCTTCCACCACTTCTTCCACCTCATACTCCTTTAGTGCTTTCTCCTCCTCTTCCTCTTGAACTACCTCAACCTCCTCCTGCACTTCAACCACCTCCTCAGTAGCATACACGTCTTCATCAGGATCATTTTCCTCATCCTCTCCAGCACCAAGGCCGGCCTCTTGATAGCTTCGGGAATCACTGCCCGTTGGGACGTCAGCTTGCAGATTCAAATACACGGCGCTAAACTGCTGAGTTGACTTCTCTGCGTTCTCCCTGTTGAGTTTCTGAACCTCTTCTCGAAGCAGTGCCTGCTTCTTCAGCGAGATACCTACAGAAAAACAAACAAACAAAAAGAATAACCGTTTTCATTGAGCCGTGTCTATAGGAACAGAGCAGCTGACAATAAACCTAATAGATTCATATTTTGGGGCTCATTCAGAGCATATGTAGAATTAATTTAGCATATAAGACCAACTCCTGTCTACCTGCAGTGTCGGGGGGGTTCATCGTCTTTTGGGCTTTGGGGGTCAAACCGGGCCTCTCTGCGCCATCGTTATTGTGGTCGTTGAACTGTGAAAGTACAAGTCTTTAAAAATCATAGACTCTCCCAAATTTGCAAATTTCCCCAGTGTGGGACAAATAAAGGTTAGCCTATCTTATCTTAAACGGGCAGCTACACAATAAAATGCATTTCATTTGAAGAAATACACAAAATTATTGTATTTTTCGCACTATAAGGCGCACCTAAAATTAAATTTTCTCAAAAGCCGACAGTGCGCCCTATCATCGATGCGCCCAATATAAAGACACCGTAACTCTTTACATTCACCATTGAGCTGTTTGCTTGTTAATGTTCTTCTTCCATTGGATTGTCTTGGATTGCATAAACTTTATTGTCAAATGTACTGTATGTTTAACCATCTCGTGGTGATTATTAGCAGGAACCAATTGGAACCTAAAAAGGTTCTGCCTGACACTAATTGACATGTTCAGTCACCAAAACACATTCAAACAGACAACTACTTTATTAGCTGTGCGCAGTCATTATGGAACAAAAATAATACCAAAAGCATCGTATAACTACTGACTAAACGAAGGAAGGAGACAAACAAGACTAAGAATATTTAGCCCCTTGTGGATGTCAGCCCAGGACGTTTGTGTGCCTGTGTCTTTTGTCAATTGTCTTCATAACTTTTGTCTTTCAATTATTTTTTTGTAATGCCATTTGTATTCATGTTCGTGTTTGACACGTTCTAATGACTTTGTGACAGCTGTAGCCGTTGTGAAGGTTCTGTATAACTAAAGCTGTAATGTATTGTATTGTATTCCTGTAGAGTAGCACCATCTAGTGGATGCATAGCGCAACCGCAGCCACTATTCTAGCCTCTATCGACCTTCTTCAAATCTCCATTCCCTCTCGCTCACTCAGGTCCTCATCCTCCCTCCACCTTTTTCTACCCTCTGCCCGTCTCAGTACAATGGGGTGCAGAGCCTTCAGTCGCTCTGCCCCCAAACTCTGGAACTCACTTCCTCCCAACATTCGTAATATTGACTCTCTTTCCTTATTCAAAACCCAGCTCAAAACCCACCTATTCAGACTTGCCTACCCGCCTTAAATCTTTCTTTCTTTATTTATTATTTTATCTGTGTTTTATTATTGGTCTTGGCTGTACAGTGTCCTTGAGTGTTGTGAAAGGCGCTTACAAATGTGATGTATTATTATTATTATTATTATAATGCAGTGCGCCCTATATATGAAAAGTTTTAAAATAGGCCATTCATTGAAGGTACGCCTTCTAATCCGAAGCGCCTTATAGTGCGGAAAATACGGTTCACGTATCAACGATAAGGTGCAAAAAATAAGGAGGCACAAAAGTGCAGATTCCGAATAATACAGACGCACGGCGCTCCTTGAACGTCAGTAGACCTACAAAGGTTCCATATTTGCGAGTGGCGAGGTAACGCTTTGGTCCATGGAGCTTTGTCCTGTGAGATGACAGTAGAGTAGCGGCCTCGCAAACATCAGTTATGTCTTCATTCCCTTTTTTGGCTTTGTTAGAGGTAGTTTTCTAGTAAAAAGACAAGATGGCAGCGCTTAGTAGGGTTACAATACACGAGCACAAATAAAGACAGATCAATGGTATGGAATGTACACAGAAGGACAAACGAATGAAACTGTCAGAATTTCAATGAAAACAGAAATTGTTTAATGTCTGGACTCTAATTCTGTTTTTGGAGATATGTAAACATGAACCTTAAGGGTTCTGGGCAATATAGGGGATGGCATCAGGGCAGTCTGATTGGAGCTTGATACGGGGTCCCCGGCTTACAAAGGGTATTAATTCCTGTGGCGATGACGTAAAGTAAATTTTTGCAAAGAGCATGTCAGAAATGTGTGTGGAAATTACTTGTACATACCCAACCAAATGAAAATCATCACAATATAAATGCACCTCTGGGGTAAGCTCTTGTGTCCCTGATAGAAGGGACGGTGGCAGGGGAGTACTCAACTTACATCATGGGGCCCAGAAACCTTTGGGCTGATGCCAGCACCTCGTAACATGTCTGACTGGAACATTTTAGTTTCATGAACTACAAGTGTCAAGAATAAAACGTTCCTGAAAAGAACACCAAGTTCCTGAAATGTTAAACTGACTACTCAGTGTCCACTCTTCTAGTAATGCCGTTACATTACTGGATTTGTATTTTTCAATATTCTCAATGAATTTGTCAATGTTGGAAATTGGAAATTATTTTTGACACACAAAAGCACGAATGTGAATGCTCAACTGTCTCACTAGTCAATGACAACATGTAGATGTGATGACATTAGAGACACAATCATGGAAACACATGGATCATTACAGTAGCACAAAAATAAGCAACAATTTCCTTTGTTTTTCAGGTTGCACTCATGCGTGCGCTGTTCGGTACGACAGCATGCCTTTGACTATTCATGGCAGTTGGATTGACGGCAGCGGGCCAGCGAATTTATAGCTTATCGCTTGTTGCACTCAGCCGTAGAATGCAAAGCGTAGGGAGTCTCACCCTGAGTGGAAAATATTACAAGTGACGGTCGGCCCCGGTCCAAATGCCGCAGCTGAGGAAACTCACGAAACGCTGAGCGGTCAGGTTAGCATGGAAAAAAAACCTGTCTTGAACCCACCGGAGGGGTCTCACATTTGCTACCGTGAGGTAAACACAGCGCACGGGATATTTCCGGTGCTGTGTTTCCCCCGGTGACAGCGACAATTGCTGCAGATCAAATCACGGACTGGGAGATGCAAGAGTAACAGAAATTACTTGACAGACATTTAGGAATGTCGCACCTGTGGTGGGAAACAAGGACAGAGTTGAAGGGACAACAGAAATTCCCTGAAACGTGAGTCACACACCACACGGTAGCAATGCACTTGGCAGACCAAATCCATTGCTTGTCACCTTGGATACATGACGTGCCTTCAATATGTTGATATTATCTACATTCTTCATTCCGCTGTGTTGCACTGTGACATAATAATATTCTCATGTAGGTGACAACCTTACCGCTAATCTTTGTTTTTGGTTACATAAAGTCATGATAGGCACATACTGATAACATATTTGAGGGCGCCAGTTTCTCTTGATGCCAAATAAAGAAAACACTTCAAGACGTGTTAGTGACTATGATAATGGCAGCAACTGAACCGAACAGTTTTCCAGCATTTTTTAGAAGATCCGCCACGGGCAGTGGTGATTGTTTTGTTGGCAAAAATAATCTATTCTGTGGAGAGGTGGGGCATGATCCACCGAACATTTCTTGCAGATGAACAATTTTTCATGAACATCGTAACGATTCTTGGATAGCTTGCAAATCGCAATGGATATAATGTAAAACATTAAAGCACAGCGGTAAACGTGCATTCTTGTGCGACATGACCACGAAATCTACTTCTAAAACCTTGTTCTATGCACACCACTGGAAACCTCATAACAGCATATGTCAGGATCATCGGCAATAAAACAAGAACCCCCCTGACTGGCCTTGGGCGGGATCCCCGTAGCTCCAAAATACACTTTTCAGGAGATCATGACATCAAGCCATTTTCAAGAATAGATTGTTGAATAATTTGGAACAATTAGACACACTCATGTGGACAGACCAATCATGTAGATTTGTGAAAAAAAATATTACATTGAACAAATTGTGACATAGGAGATTCTGGCTCGACACCAGCACCCGGTATCTGCTTGTATCCAAATTCATATGATTAATAATAATAATAATACATTTCATTTGTAAGCGCCTTTCAAAACACTCAAGGACACCTTAAAATCAAAACAAGAACAATAAAACCACAGATAAAATTCTACTCTATGCAGCCACTTGTCAAAATCAAAGTGAGCAACTTCAACACACCATTTTGTTTCATTTGCGCAATGATGAAACAGCGGTATGCAATGTACTTTGGCACTCATATCAAATGTCTCTGAAGTGGAACAACAAATACAACAAAAAGACGGTCAAACTGTGTCAAAGCGAGAACAAGAGCGTTTCAGACTCATCACACTGCTGACACTGGACTCCCAGTGTGTCAAAGGGATTTGCATCCTTTCACACCACACGCACTGTGGCCCAGACACAAAAAAAAACACATTTTTAAAGAGGCCCGTCGCATTTCACCCCGGTCTTGAAGTCACTTGTCGTGCCACACTTGGCACCTTGGCATCTCCTCTTACTCCAGTCAGGTCAAGCCCTGCTACGAGTGTGCACATGCCCAAAAAAACGGTAAATTTACCTCAGAAGCTAGGTCACGCGTAAACTCAGAACGTTGCTGCTATAATCCATTTCACATCATTTTTTTAAGACGAGACAATACAAAAATCAGCAAAAGATGTTAGAAGTGATACCTGTATTACAACGGCAACCAACAAATGAGGCTGCGTTATTTGGGTATTTCTCACCTTGTCTGACTTTTTTATTGTGTCTGATGATTTCCTCTTTGAGACTTGCTTTCCTTTGTTTCCCTTGGTGTCACCTTTGAACATGAGCTCCATGACCCTGGAGCTCTTGATCGTCTCTCCGATGAAGCTGATCACCTGCTGCATGCTGAGGACCAGTTTCTCCATTCCCTCCATCTTCTGAGCTTGAATCTCAGACCTGTGATTGACCGCCAACATGATGCTGCTCATTTCCTGGTATATGTCTTTGACGTCTCGTCCCTGCGACTGGTACACTTCCCCATGTGGGACGTGGCTCTTGACATACTCCTTCTCTTCCTTTTCAATACCACTGGACTTTGCATCAAGCCGGACAAGGACCTTCTCTTGAAGGTTGATGAGCTTGTCCATCTTGCCACTCAAAGATTCGATTCGATTTTGGATGAGGTCAAAACTGCTGCTTTCGCCCACCCGCTTACCCGGACCGGTTGTCTTCATAAAGGAAGTCATGGCTCTTGCAGTGAAAAAAAAATCACGTCAAGACACCAACTCGAGACAATTGGGCAATCGGTAACGTCCGTGAAACAGACGGAAAGACTTCTGTAACGATTGGAGCCAGCGCTACCTTTCAGTGCTCCCGTCAGGTGTGCAAACTTGTCAATCAACACGCCGGAAAAAAAGGATTAAAGGGTTGGAAAGGATCTGTCACAAGCAATCTCGACTACAAAAGATCAGTGAAGACCCTAAAAATAAACATGGAATAAACCATCCAGTGAAGCTGTAGTTCTCTCGTGCAATATTCCTGGTGCCTGCTGCTGCCCACACTATTGGGATTGCAGTGAGCCCGCGGACCTAAATGTAAATGGATAGACTGCGTCAGCATGGGTCAAGTGTTTGGGGAGGGGGCTTGGCATTGCTCAGCCTATGAGACATTTGAGAGCCTAAGTGCTAAGCTCACCAGCATCACTCGCCTGCCTGGTGTCAAAAACTGTGAACACTACTTGGGTGGCACAGAAAGATGATAGAGCTTGTTTGTGAATGAAAGGGCAAAGACACCAAATTAAACTCACTTTTTGAGGAACTTGAAGGGGTGCAAGTTATGTGACAGTTTGGTCACAATAGAAACCTATTGTGTTTCCAATGTTGGCGAGATTGTGTTTTATTCATGTAATTGTGATGAAAATGAAATCAAATGTTTTCAACGTTACTCACCAATTAGCATGTAAGTTAGTAACTTACATGCTACTTCAAGTTAGTAACAACTGAGCTCACTACTCAGCATGTTAGTATGTTAGTTTGTTAGTTATATAAGCAACTTCATTAGGTAGCCTTTTGCTGATTTAGCTGTCTTGTTGGCAAATTAGCTAATTAGTATGTTAGCAATTTATCATCTCATATGTTAGCAAAACTTGTTAGGTAGTCATGCTAGGAATTTAGTTAAAGTAGTTGGCAGGTTATCAACTTTATTAGTACAGTAATCCCTATGGCGGTTAATGGGGACCAAAAGCACCCGCGATAAATGAAAATCTGCGAAGTAGCGACCCCCCATCCCCTCCAATAGGTACATGTACCTGTACATAATATTTATAAGGCCAAATTTAATGGTTTACATGCATGTAGAAGTCAATTTTGAAGTAATTAACATGACTTAATGTTGTATACTAATAGATTTAAACATGTATGCACATGTGGTGCACTGAAGCCGCGATAAACGAACCGCGAAATAGCGAGGGATCACTGTAATCACATTAGCACACATATTTAGCCAGCAATCTTATTAAAAAGCTAGATGTTGTCTTTTAGTGTCATCATTACGTTTAATGAAATTAGCAAGCACCATAGCAAGTTAATTTGCTAGTTGCATATAACATCTACCTTGCCATCAAAGCAAGGTAGGTGTTATATGCAAAGTAAAGCATACTGCACAAATTAACCATATACAGAGGTGTAACATAAGCAGAATTTGCCGCCAATTTAGTTGACCTGATTTTGTAGGTAAAGTCGGAAAATAATAACGCAGATACTCAGAGGCTCATCTTGGGCTGAGCGCCACTATGTTAGCAGACACACATAATTGGGCTAATTTGTTGTTTTGTCTCGCGCATGACTCCACAGATGATACAAGTTAGTGTCATTCCTTAAGTTAGTGTCACTTGACTCAATAGTGTATAATACACTATATGATATATATAATACTTTAGGCACATTAAAAAGCCATGTTGTAGTCCAAACCCTATCGGGGGAATGTGAAAAGGGACCTGTGATTGCATTCATCTTTCAGGGACATACAGTAGAGTAAGACAACTGCTCTGCCTACTGAAAAAAAGAGAAGGCTGACACGAATGATTTATCATCACCCAGCTCACTGACAAACACAGCCACTGATAACCACCAGGAAAGACCTCATTTTAACTGCGCACTTGTAATAAGAACATAATCCACATTCCCTCTCAAACACAAGGCTTGCCACTCATGGCAGAAACAAGATATTGAGGTCATAAAGGAAACCCTTGTCAACAAACTGTAGACACCACAGTTGAAGTGATTCAAATAAACCATAAAGGAGCCTATCCCATCTGATTTCAGGCAAAAAGGCTGACTTCACCCCAAACTGGCCGCTAGTCAGTCACAAGGCCCATACACAGTAGAAACATTTCAACCATTCATGCCCACATCGTCACTGAGTGGGAACAAATTCCACGCTGCCCGCACACAAGTCAGGCGAACACTACACTATCAGCGACTGACTCAAACAATCGTAAATTCTAAATCCAGTTTAGTGGCAATATGGCCCACTCCAGCCACCGCGATGACACTTGACAATGTCAGAGGCACGGACTGCAAACCGAGCCAGAGTGACCCCGGCCAAATTTGCCACACTGTAATGGTTCAAGCCAAGATCTGAGCTCATGGGTGCAGTGCGCCGTGACCGAGGTCTTGGCAGACTGAGCAGAGAAGCTCAAGTCACGATTAAAGCGTGACACTTGATTCTTATTAAATGAACGAGGAAGGAATGCTCATTTTAAAACCTCTCATTTTTAAAACACCACATCCTTGATCCTCCATGGTGGAGGCCCCTTGCTTTTTGATTGTCACTGCCTGTCAGTACCCGAGTACGATGCCAGTGGCAGGAACAAGCTCTGACGTGACGGAAACCAATTGGACAGAAAGCAGACATCCACCATGCCAGCAGGGACAGTTATGTTGCTAACAGATGACGCACGTTGTACGTCGTTTGCGGCATGCCATGTAGCTTTCTTGTGCATGGAATAATCCAAAGTCCGCTACAAATATGGAATAATGATTCACCTCTGTGATCAACTCTACTTTTAAAATATTTGATACACGTGCATGATTACCCCATACTTGTGTGTGCTGTTTTTTGGTTTTTTTTGCAATTACGACAACTGTAAATTGTCTGCAGGTGTGAATGCAAGTACAGTACTGTATATTAATGCCTGTTTGTCTGTATGTATCCTGCCTTTAGCTGATGACCAGTCCAGGGTGTGCCCCACCTCTTGCCCCAATGTTCCAGCTAACCCGTAATCCAAATAAGAATCGGCATTTTCGAAAATGAATAGATGCTGAGCACAGTTTAACTCTGTTGCTAGCCAAAGCAGCCTCCTCGCTGCCCATCTTTAAAACCCGCCTCAAAACTCACTTGTATTCTTTGGCATTTGACTCAGCATGACTCAGATTTGTTCTTGGTTTTGCTGTTCGGTGCTTTCTCCCGTCTTTGTTACCGATTTGCTGCTTTACTGTTGTATATGTTAGTTGCTCCATGTACAGCATTTTGTATGAAGCGATGGCTGTCTGAAAGTGCTCTATAAACACAGTTGATTGAGTTGAGTTGAGAACCAATGCACATAAGAAGTCTTTGTGTGTGTGTCTGCATGGAGTGTTACTACTTGCTTAATACAAGTTATCTGAAAAGTAGTATGGATGAGTTCACGTTTTGGGAAGATGCTGTCTTTAACATTTCACACTTTAAATAGAATTTAACTCCGGTTTCCTCCCACATTCCAAAAAACATGCATGGAAGGCTGATTGAACACTCTAACCTGCGATTAGCTGGCAACCAGTTCAGGTCCCCCCCCCCCCCCCCACCCCGACTACTGCCCGGAGACGGCTGGGATAGGCTCCAGCACCCCCCGCGACCCTCGTGAGGTTAAAGCGGTTCGGATAATGAATGTATATTCATTATCTGAATTATCATTTAATTCCCAAATGTTTGTACGAATGTGGGGGAGGTCATGATGTAACATATTGTTTTCATGACATTTTAATGTCATCCTTTCTCAAAATTGACATAAAATGTGTGTGTGTTTTTTTTTAATTATGATGCATTTTAGGTCAGAGTCCTACTAAAGTTGGCTGTACGTGGCTTCCCCCCCCCCCATTAAAACGATATGTATCACTATTTTTATTGTACGGTGGACAACTTGTTAGCACATCTGCTCATCCGTTGGTTAATTGGAGATTCTAAACCAGGGTTGTCCAAGTCTGGACCTTGAGAGCACCTGTCCGGCCTGTGTCAGATATCTCCCTCCTCTAACACACCGGAGTCAAATGATCAGCTCATCAGCAAGCTTTGCAAAATCCTGACAACAACCCGGAACATTTGAATCGGGTGTTTTGTAGGAGGGGGATTTATAAAACAGGTTGGATGGGGGCCATGAGGACCTCAGTTGGACACCATTTCTCTAAACTGTCCATAACTGTGAATGTGAATATGGATGGGTGTCAATTCATGTCCTATAGGTGGACCCCCGCATCTCAGCACAAAGATGGCTGAAATAGGCTCCAACACGCTGGTGACGCTTTTGAGGAAAATATATAATATATGATATATATATATGATATATATATATATATATATGTATATATAAGTATTTATTAAATAACAATAAATCTATAATTTTTCTTTCTTTTGTTAAATTGTCTGCCCTTATAGATGTATTTTTTGTTTTATACCAATATCTATAATTTTTTTTTTAATTGATCTTAGTGACACTTACGTACTCGATTTGAGAATTTTGACTGTGATTGTTTGGCAACTTTATCATTTTCATATCTCTGTTGACGTCAGCCTTGACTGTGAAGTGCTTTGCCATGTACCTACACGCTTGAAATAGTGTTTTCCGGTTATCTTACCGATTGATTGCATTTGCTGTTCAGTTGCAACATGCATGGAAATCTCCTTTTTTGGTAATAAGTGAGTGACCTGGCTAACCCCCCGGTAACATTTGGCAAGTGGTCAATGTGATCTGTTAAAAATGGAGCGTGGCCTCCTCGTCAAAGAACAAAATGTCCCGAGAGGCGTTGGGCCACTGAGCTACGTGGCTACTGTCCAATCAGCCTCGCTGTGGTCGCTCTCCCTGCCAGCCCTGGCTCAACTTTACTTCGGAAACTTGTGCACTTAAATGTGTATGCGGCAGCCGTGAAACCTAATTCCCCGTGCTAATGTCTCCCCAGTTTTCTTTTGCTGTCATGCTGTGTGTTCTCTCCGCATACACACACATTTTGCATTTCCAAACAGCGATATTGATTAGTTGGATATGTTCCCAAATGTGCTTCAAAGCCTTTTGGAATGATGTATTTATTACGATACCAAATGCCAGAAACCCTGACTGGCCAATCACAGTGCTGCAAACAACAGAGGTCAGAGGCTTTCCTGGAGGCGGTCCACTGAATTCAATGTTTGTTTGTTTTTTTTCTTTTTACCATATATTTGAGTTTTGCTCTTTTAAAATGTTATTATGGTTAAATAATAAGCTAACAGTTAGCCTACCTCCTTCGAGGTCTTTTACTACAGCAGAGGTCCCCAACCCCCGGGCCGCAGACCGGTACCGGTCCGTGGGTCATTTGGTACCGGGCCGCACAGAAAGAACATATCACTTACATTACTTCCGTTTTATTCATTTTAGAATCTGAATGATGTTTTATTTTGTAAAATGACCGGATCCTCTGTTACATCCACTTACAATATGTCACAAGTGAAGTCGCGCTATCACGTGATAGGTTACCGCTAAAATGAAACCCAGGAGCTAGCAAAATGAGTGAAAAACAAAGGTCTTTAGAAAGTTTCTTTGATAAGCGGGAAATACCCAGCCAGGAGGCAATGGAGGAGCCTACGACTTTCAAGAAAAAGAAGGCTACATTTACTACAGTGTCGGGAGTCCTACTTAAACTACGGATTGATCACAACGGGAGATTCCCACGCACCAAGGCCAGTCTGCATAATATGCAGCGATGGTGAGTTGTATTTTTCATGCACTTTGTATTTGCGGTCTATCTTATTTTGAAGGCACGTGCAAACATGACCATGGCGACCAGAGAGTGTTGCGGCCAGATTGGACGTTCCTTGTGTCATGATTCGTGTTTATTATTGTTGTGTTTAGAAAATATGAGTTTTCATGCTTGTCATGTCATATTATTTTGTTGTATTTATCCGGCCTTTAAAGGCCGGTCCCTGAAAATATTGGCTGACATAAATCCGTAGGGCAAAAAAGGTTGGGGATCCCTGTACTGCAGTATTACTATTTCTTGTACAGTGAACGCCACCTAGTCTAGTTTTAGTTGTGTGCAACCTATTTTCAGCTCTTCGTTGAAAAGGAAGAAAAGTAGTCATTGTTGTGAAGGAAGTGATTATTGAAGTGATACATGTTGACTTAGATTATTGTATATCGGGCAGACGTTAGGTTTAGCTTGGGTTGTTGAAGGAAGTTCCCTGCATGTTTGTTTTTGCTCTGTTGAGTGACTTGTAAAAAAAATCAAAGCTAACAAACCACGGAGGTGTTGTTTTTGCTGGGAAATAGGAATCTTTATGAGTTGGCTTTTTTTTTAAATCAAGTTAGTAATGTAACCACTTAGGCTGAAGGGAATTCTCTGGCTTTGTTTCCAAATCCCAAAATGAACCCAGTTGAATGAAAGCTGTGATAATGCGACCATCCACAGAGTCATGGGAATTGCTTGGAATGTGAACAATGTACTTGCATTATTTGTGAAATAGTGCTGCCTTCTAGGTGGAATGTTATTTTAATAACCTTAGGCCGGTCACAATGGCGCCAGCTAAGCTAATGAGGCTAGCTCCTGGTTGTAATGTTTGCTTAGGCCTGTTGCTTTTTGGTTTTGAATGATATAGCTTCTATGCCGTGTGTGCAACAAATGTTTCTCCCTTTCAAATATGATATAGTATTTATGTTGGACTTTCACTTGCTTTTGAAGTCAAGCTCAGTGGTGTCTGTGCTGCACTTATCCTTGCGTCATTATGGTATCCATACACTTGTGAGGATGCTACACGAGACATTCAAGGTCAATGACAGAATGTAGGAGGCCGCATGGGAAGAGCTTAGTCACATAGTGATAAATCTGCTGTGGTAAATGTCATTGTAGATCTCTTAAATGTCAAAGGAGGAATGGAAACAAGAGAGGCCGAGAGAACGGCAGCTTATCTTTGAGCTGGCGCACTCTCAAGGCATAAACCAGAACTGCTGAATGAGTGTTTAATGCACTGTTTAAAAGGATGCATGTATTGGAAGCTATATTAGATTCACACAACCTGTTTATTTTACATAGGCAAAAGAAATTTCCTTGGCAGCGTTAGACTGCAAAGAAGCGGCAGTGTGAATCACTAGATGGCAGTAAACGCATGTTGCAAACCTTAGCTCTGTGCTGTACAATCCTTGACATGCAGGTTCGCTCGTAAACGCCAGCGGCCTAGTTAGCTCACATTTAATTCTTCCAGCTGCTGTGTATGGTATAAGCAGGGACGTTATATACATGCGTGCAAGCTTCCACACTTATGAAGGCTGGAAGAAGCGACCATCATTTAAATTAACCCGCCAGTTACCTTCAAATTTCTTTTTTATTGGGGGGGGGGGGGCAGGAGGTAATTACTATTTTATCTTTAATGACTTTACCGAATTTATTGGGAACGACAGGATAAGATAAAATGCACTAATAAACTTCCAATATGCGGTTTTCATGAAAAATGGGGGTTACCACCTCCTCCCAAAAAACTCAAACAAAACACTATTTTTTTTCAATATTGATTATGTTGATAGGTGAATCTGCAGGTGAAGAACAGCAACAAGGGGTCAAAAGTAGGGAAATAATATAACTCCCCCCATCACATACAGTTGCCCATCCCTGGTGTAGTGGTATAATCGCTAAAATGCAAGAAGACCTGGTTCAAATTTTAGGGTGGTGGCATCAGAAATGTGAGGCAGATGTCCTAAGTAGAGTACACCATGCTGCCTATGTTAAGTATAGTCAATTAAATTGAAAATGTTTTTAAAATTTGTGATGAACAAAATTTACAGATGCAACTTAATTGTCAATATTTGCATACTTGCAAAAGTACTATTTCAATTACATCATATTTTTTTTTAATGTGCATTTTTTCTTTTTGGGTGGAGCGCTGGTTACACTAACCCATGAACACTTCTGGTGTACTGTACCACGAAAACAAACAAGTGAGAGTAACTTCTGATGATGAAGCCCAATCTTCTTCTGTGCTTAAATACACTATTTTTTTCTATATTGGCTGATCTGTGTAACATTTACATTAAACAATTCTTTGTAAGAAAAGGTGCCATGCGTTAACTGTAGTACCTGTGTGTCATGCGATGATGCTCTTTGACTCCTCCTGAGGCAGAGTAAATTCCAAAGCCTGTACCCGAAGTAGGCTACAAGCACACACATGCTGCTGACCACCCAAACATCCCAAGTGCTGGTGAAGTCCCCTCTCGCTTTAACTAGCCCCCACATCTTCTTCCCAAGGCTTCTATCGCGCTTTGCTGCACTCTACTAAAGAAGGACCTGGTACGTGCTGGGTGGGGAAGGATAATTTCAAGTGACGGGTTTGAAGGGATGACAGCTCGGCGTCGTGCATGGGACACCCAAATATGATTACTCGTCTAGAAAGCCTCCGTTAATTCAGTCATGCCCCCTCGGCTCCTATCAGCACTTAGAGCCGAGTGACGGTCACTTTGTCCCTGTGACAAAAGAGTGGCAGGTGCCATCAAGAGGCGTGTGACAGCTATGACGCGCGTGCGTGATCACGCGTAATCGCTCCTCATCTGCACGAGAAAGCGGGCCTTTATTAACGGAGCATGTCTTTTTAAAAGGTTGCTTCAACTAAAATTTAACATAGCCCTGACATTGTGAAACGAGGAAGTACCCCGGCGATCAAGTCTCCTTTCACAGGACATACACTCAAATGATGTGATCGCACAGTGCGCGCAAACTGTGGATGAGTGGTAAAATACATAGCCTGATCAATATCATGTGGTTCAAGCCACACGGGGATGTCAATTGTAAAACAACCGTACCTTGTTTGCGACTCCGCCGATTTTTTAGCCTTTTATTTTGAAAATTAATTTGAAAAGCGCGCACCAGAAAAACGAACCATACTCGTGCCTCGATGAAAAGCTACAATGTGGATTTTGAGCATTTTTTTCTCTCAAAATACTGTACAAGGACACATACGCGCAGTTGTCATCCTTGGGTGCTAAATGCATGTACACAAGTAACGAAAATATTTTTGTAGCCTTCTTTGTTTGTACAATTTTGATATTAAATGTCTAAAACTCGGCGCTAAATAGATGTAGTAGTATTATGTTGAACAATTATCCCGTAGGTAACATGGAAGAAAAAAAATCTAAACGTTTGCGTTCCCTCGCAAAGTTTGCATTCCCTTGTAGAGAACGCCAACTTTTTTTTTCTTTTTTTTTTGCAAGGGAAGGCTTTTTGAATGCACATTTATGTGCTTCTGGGTCCGTTTGGCTAGTGTAGCTTCGTTTGAGAGACGGCAAAAATAGAGGAGGACTTCGAATGCTACTTACGGTCAAGAGATGCCCCTCAGGTTTACATTACGGGCACAAAAAGCGACAAGGTGGGCATACAATTCATTTTAACGTAATAAACGTAACTACAGCAACATGGATACCGACTCCTATACGCTTACTTTAATTTTCTCTTTTGCATGTAGACTACTTGTGTAAACTGTTTGCCTTTTGGGTTGGTCAGAAAATCATGATACAAATCTAATTATTGTTATTAGTAAATTTCCCCAGTGTGGGGCGAATAAAGGATATCTTAGTAGTAGTAGAGGTAATTAGTAACACACACCTCCAAATGCAGTGAGTAATGAATTTGGGCTGAAGGAAGTGGGTGAAGCTAGCATTTCTATCTACTCGAGTTGTACAGTTCATGTTCTAATAATGAAATTATGTAACACAATTTAAAAACGACATCCCAAAAGTACTAAATGTGCTGCCACTTCCTCTTGTTTAACCCTTTCATGCACTCTGTAACCTGACAACAAACCGATGTCCCTGAAAGGGTTAATATTGAATACAAATAATACAATACAATACATGCTGATTTATAGAGCGCTTTCACAACAGCGGAAGCTGTAACAAAGCGCTTAACAAAACAGTTCACATCAAGTTAAAGTGTAAACACAACACATAACATAAAACACGGACAGTCGTGCAGTCCTCATGATTGCGGTGTGCCATCACTAATGCTAGCTGTCCTTTCCCTTTGACAACAGAAAAGATCATGTGCTGATAATGAAACTCATTCAAAGATCTTATCGTTGGGCCAAATATATATCCATCTATCCATTTGCTAATCTGCTTACCCTCACAACAACTGGTTGCCAGGCAATTGCAGAACACACATAAACGAATGACCATCATAATCACACCTCAGGACAACTTAGTATTCCAGTAACCTGCTGTGCAGGTTTTTGGAACGTGGAACGTTTTTTGAGTTTCCATCCTATTTCCATGCTAAGGTTGTTGGTAAACAGATATCTAAACTTTGCCCTTCTGTCTGGTAAATTGATGTTTGCAAGGATATGTCAATCATAATAAAATTTGGGGCAGCCCGTTGGTCGACTGGTTAGTGCGTCACAATGCAGCGGTGCGGGGTTCGATTTCGGCTACGGCCTTCCTGTGTGGGTTTTCTCCGGATACTCCGGCTTCCTCCCACATTCCAAAAACATGCATGGCAGGCTGAATGGGCACTCCATTTGTCGCTAGGTGTGAGTGTGAGTGCGAATGGTTGTTCATCGATGTGTGCCCTGCGATTGGCTGGCAACCAGTTCAGGGTGTACCCCGCCTACTGTCTGAAGACATTTGGTATAGGCTCTGAAACGCCCCGCGACCCTTGTGAGGAAAAGCAGATTGGAAAATGGATTGATCATAAAATGTGTTCCATTTCATTCCCTCAGTTCGTTTTCTAACACAAGACACCACCTGCTGACCACAGTGAAGAGTGACATTTATGACGTCATCGTTGGCAGGCAGGTTCAGAAAAACTCAATAGGTATGATGAAAGTTGATTATTTACATCAATAATGCTTTCCCAAACCAACGTTTCACACTGCAGGTCAAATATGTTGTCCTTATACAGTAAGAAAAACAACAGCCACAAGAAATGTTTTAATTGTGTTGGTTGTATATATTTATAGATCTCAAATGTGTTACAATTACGCACTCAAAATGAAGTGTTTTGGTACTAGTCGGAAATAGTACTGTGCAATGTAGTGATTTGGAGAAGTAGCTTTATTGTCTCAGACGTCTTGCCTGTCTTAACGGCACTCCCTTCAGATCCAACTCTTTCAGAACCAAACGCACATCCTCTTTCCTGACACAAAGTCCATGTTCTGTAGATCCATTGGTAACCGTGTAGCTGTCTGGAATGCTCCAATTGGTTGTGAATAAAGTCAACTAGGATCGCCAAGTCATTGGATGTTTTCCTATGAAATAGTCCTCTTGTTCAGCACTTGCTTCATGTCTTTTGCTTATTTGGAAACTGCTCAATACCAAGAGCTGGTTTTATGTCTTTGTATTTCAAGCTAATTTCAAAGTAAAATTCAATTAACCTCGCCTACGGGTGGAAACACTCCATGTTTGTTGTTTTTATTTAACCGGAAGATGACCAGGAAGTACATAACATATCTTGCAAACTTTGCGAGGATCGCAAAGTTTTTTGTTTTTCTTCTCTGCCACCTGAGGGGCTCAGTACCTTTGGGGCGCCGTTAAAAAAAGACTCTATTGTAGGCTACCTCTGAGTAAATAATGCTTGGTTGGTCTGATTTAATAAGAATCACATGCAAGTATAGAAAACGTTTTGTCTGCAACATTGCTATTTCACTTTTTATTACTCACTTTGCTTTCCAGTGGACAAGTTACAAATTGTGATTCATTAGAATAGCACAATATTACGGCACTGAAATCAGTCCTGTACATTACAGAATCATGGTGCATTGTACCTGCTTGGCTTTTTGCTAGCCTCTGCGTGGTACTCCTGAAGATTGATTCATCATTACATTGTTTTTCAAACACAGAATGTATGGGGTGCATAAATATACCTCTAGTTTCAACTTCATCTCCCAGAAGGAACGCATCGTTTTCACCCTTTCTAAGTCGGAGAAGAAGACAGGCGTATTCATGCTTCTGATTTCAGCTCACAGACAAACTCACTTCATCTTGGCCATTCTTCACTTGGCCTGGCTCATCTTATTGATGCACTGAGTTTGGGCTGAAAGATAAGAAGAATTGATGCACGTATAAGTAAATGGTGGCACCAATTGAAGATGTAAATAAACAGTGTTTCTATTATTATTTTAGTCACAATTTTACAATATCCACCCATTTAATAATAAATGGAATTGGTTCACATTCAAAATTACCATGGAGATCATCTTAAACCCTCAAATTCATGCCGTTATTTGTTTGAATATTAGATTTCTTGTTGTATCCCTTTCATATAAAATAAGTTGTACTGCACTTTTCAGTGGGTATGACACATTGGGTCGATCCTTTTTCCAAGAGCCCAAATATAGTTTGTTCCTTTTCAGTGATGACATACAGTTTAATGGATATCAGACTTTGTATCGCAAGGCTGATAAACCGTGTGGTGTACAGTATTCTCCAAATGAATTACAGTACTGTACAGTGAAGTCAAGCGCTCGCGTCTTTTACCACACACACGAACGTCCCAATATTCCGGAACACGAAACAGGAAGTGTTAAACGAATGTATAAACGAACGCGATCAATTAGTTTTTGATCTCATATAAACGTAATAATATATATGACATAGAAAACGACAGTCAAGTTTACTTTTTAAAAGAATCTTCATTTTAAAGTATTGTGTTGGTCACGTGACAAGAGTCCACTGTTTATCCAGCGGGACGCAAGATGGCGACCGACATGTCAGGCACTGCGTTGGATTCGGTGCAGTGTCCCGTTTGTTCTAAAGACTTCACTTCCGATGCCATTAATGGTCATCTTGACGTTTGTCTACTGAAGAGCAATGCCGACGGTGGACCACCAATGAAGAAGCTATGTTCTGAAGCGTCGCCAAAGATTGCTAGTGGAGAGCACCACTCGGTTGTCTCTGCTTCCTATGGAGTATTCTCCATGTTCCACGGCAACAAGGAGAAAATGTCTCATCAAAATGACACCAGCGCGTCATGCCCCAACAAACAAGCTGATGGCAGCGCAGTCAACAAGGGAGTTAAACGTAGCTTTCCGGTCCAGATCCAAACTGCACCCAGATATTCCGGGCCGCAAAAAGAGAATGACGGACAGACAATAAACGCAACACCTAATTTGAGTCTACGGACGTTGTTAACGTCAAATAAACCTCTGGCGGAGATCCTGAGGCCGAAGACGATGGAGGATTACTTTGGTCAGAGTAAAGTTGTCGGAGAGCAAACCATCCTGCGGTCCCTGTTGGACTGCCAAGAAATACCCTCTCTCATCCTCTGGGGACCACCAGGATGTGGCAAGGTGCACAGTAAAAGTAGACATACTTCTGTCCACCTTCTCCTCTTAGATCGATTTAGGCGCAACTTTTTTTCTCATGTTTCGAATGCAATGCCAGTCAGTTGGTAAAGTGTAATATCGTAATTGCGTTCAAAAGTAACAACAAACATGGGCAACACTGCTCAGATAGCTCATTTAATGATGGCAGAGCTTTTAGAGCCTTTGGTGCCCCAATACTATGCGGTAAACAAACATTATTTTCCCAATGTTCAATTTTCTCTTTTTAAAAAGAAGGTTGCATTTGCTTGCAATTTATCAATGCTTTGCACGTGTTTTAACACTACATTCTGTCTGTGATAGACCACTCTAGCTCACATTATCGCCAACAACAGCAAAAAGAAGGGCACTGCTCGCTTCGTGCAGCTTTCCGCCACCAGCGCGTCCACTGCCGATGTACGTGAGGTCATCAAGCAGTCGCAGAACGAACTGCGGCTGTTCAAACGCAGGACCATTCTATTCATCGACGAAATCCACCGCTTCAACAAATCCCAACAGGTGGGCTACTGTATCTGTCTGTGCCAGAAATCCAAAGAGGTCACACCTAGACATTCGCAGACAAACGTGCAGGTGTTACACACCATGCTGCCAGGCCCCGCCTCTGTAAGACACTAAAGCATTCCATGTCCGCTTTTCCTATCATTGTGAAGTAGAATTCACCAAGCAAAAGTTTTTAAATTCTTTCTTTATTAATTTATTTTATGTGGTCTCAGGTCTCTATGAACTGAGGTTTGTATAATACGAGCCTGTGTAATTTTATACAACTGCTTCAAATGGCTCTGAGTTATAAAATGTGAGGCAACGATCATTTTTTCAATTATTGTTGTATCATAATACAAAGTGGCAATTTTTTGTGCACATTTAAATTCATTCAGGGGGGGGGGAAATTACAATCAGCACTTAATTGAAGCCAGTACTTACTGGGGAAAAGATGTCACCTCAGAATGCTCACATCGTCACAGATGAATGTCCCATTTTCTTTTTCTGGGTTTCAGGACACATTCCTTCCTCACGTCGAGTGCGGAACAGTCACTCTGATTGGTGCCACCACGGAGAATCCGTCCTTCCAGGTGAACGCCGCTCTGCTGAGCCGCTGCAGAGTAATCGTCCTTGAGAAGCTCTCGGTCGAGGCGATGGGCTCGATCCTGCACCGGGCGGTGGCGGCGCTGGGGATCACCGTACTGGAACAGGATCAGGCCAATCCCGAATGGCCAGACCACCAAGCGGACTCAAATGAGTGAGTGCTCTGCTCCTGACTGGACAAGGCGGCACAAATCAAAATTCTTTGCCCGAGCACTTTCGTCTTCTGTTACTGGCTCAATGGGCCCGGTTAGATTATTTATGGGAGAAGAGCGGTAGGAGCCAGCACAATCCCCTCGGCTGTGATCCCGTATGAAGTGTTGACAGATCAGATTTGCGCACAAGTTGTAGCCCGCGAGGCCTTTGATGGCTACTGGCTGCGCACGGAATGCGATGCTGCACGTCAGGCAGATTTGTTGACCATATTGTTTGCCAGGCCCGGAAAGAACGCAGCAAATCACAAATAACACATGTCCACATTAAAAGGTTGGACTTGCACCAGACTGAGGCGGTCCCGACCATCTACAGAAGCTTAGAATGGCTTCCGGATCTGTTTTAAACGGTCGCTGTTTGTCTGCATAAAATACGGCTGCTACAGTTTTGTCTTGACTTAAGGGTTTGATTTGTAGCCCAAAATTTGCATCTCAAATCCCTTTTCCTCATTGAAATGAATTCAGATTCCATTAATGTTTGCCAGCACCCCTGCCCCCCCCCCGCCTCCAGAAAAAAAAAGGGATGGATCAATGCTACTTTTACATATCCAAAACCAATACCAATATTGCAGTTTTGAAGATCAGCTGAAACCAATCCTATATCAACTGATTCTTTTTGTCACTGTAAAAGTTGTGAATTATACATGTGGGCCTACCAGAATATTTTTTATGAACAATATATGTTCCCACAAACTATCACAATAAATAAGTTTGCTTGTTTTTTTTCAAACAGGCGGAATGCTAGCTGGCACTTGCAATGCATATTTGGTGCCACTCGCCAATCGCTTTCAGGTTCTGGTTGGCGTAACGACTGTTAATCGAATCGGTGGTGCATAAACAAGCAATGAAATAGTACAAAAACAGCACAATATAGGATAGCTGTTTAGTTTATTTCCACAATGTGTCATCCAGAAAACAAATATATATTGCTGAGAGAAATGCACTCTCTATGAAGCTCTAAGCCACAGGTCAAGTCAAGTCAACAGTGACTAGAGCACTTTCAAACAGCCATCGCTGCATACAAAGTGCTGTACATGGAGAAATTCAACATGCACAATAAACAGTAAGACAAATCGGTAATAAAGGCGGTAGAAAGCACCAAACAGTAAAACCAAGACAAATCTAAGTCATGCTGAGTCGAATGCCAAAGAATACAAGTGAGTTTTGAGGAGGGTTTTGAAGATGGGCAGCGAGGAGGCTTGCCGAATGTTCAGTGGGAGGTCATTCCAGAGAGAAGGACCAGCAACAGAAAAGGCTTGATCCCCTCTGAGCCTCAGTTTAGTTCTTGGTACTTCTAATAATGTCTGGTCCACAGACCCGAGGCGCTGGGCAGGTGTGTAGGGGCGGATGAGCTCAGAGAGGTAAGGTGGCAAAGTGCAAACCAACTTTAATTGGTTATTAAATTGGAAATGAAAGGCAGGAAAGTCCAGGCCAGGGGGCCATATCCGGCCCCTGACATTATTTTATATGGCCTGCAGGAGCAAATCATGTGCGTCAACTATCATGATTCTTGCCAAAATCTGGACCGAAATGTCAAACTGTCATGGGTAATAAATAACGTTGAGATTTTGCACCGGCCCGCCGAGGGAACCCTTAACTCCGGAATGGCCCTCGACAAAAAATGAGCTTGACAGCCCTGCTCTAAGCCAAGGGTCTTCAAACCTGTTCCTCAAAGGCCACTGGCCTGCCTGTTTTCCATCTTTCCTTGCTGCAACACATGAATCAAGTGATCAGGGTCATTCTCCGGCTTCTGCAGACCTTGCCGATTATCTGATCATTTGAATCTGGCATATTGCAACAGGGAGAGATGCAAAATAGGCAGGTCAGCGGACGTCGAGAAACACCTTTGATGACCCCCGCCCTAAGATATTAAACAGCGGCCCAGCACACCACCAGCTAACAATTTTTCACATTGCACTGATATAATCAAGTCCTTTTATGGAAAGCTTGCAGTGTAAGGTAATCGCCTCACAGTTTACAAGGAAGAGACGTTCAAATAATAATTGAAAATCTAGCAACCTAACAATTTAGATGGGTTTCAAAAGCCCTTTTCCACCCTTGTGTTTGTGAGTGAGTAAGCGTCAATTTGGCTTGCACAACGGCGAGCCAGGACAAGTGGCTGTGTTATTACTTTGGCTAATGCTAAATGTTATCTTGGTATCTTGGGCGACAGTTCAACAACTATAAACAAGTCATTCCACGCACCATTAACCAACCTTTTTTTTTTCTTCTCAGTCACGGCAACTATTGGAAACTGACTGCGTCGATCACCTCGCACCAGTCCCACATTGTAACATTAGAAATGCGTAGTCTAAAATGCTCAGAACCTTTGACTGTTTTACATTACTTTGTGTTTGAATACAGCGGTAGCCCTACTTATGAAATTAATTGGTTCTGGAAGAAACTTCTGAACTAGAACATTTTGTAAGTAGAAATGCGTTTTCCATGTAAATGCCGTAATCCGTTCCAAGCCCCCCCCCCCCCAAAATTTAGACATAAATGTTTTCTAAAGCATAAAAATGCATCACAAAATGTAACAAATATTTTACAATTAGATTATTGCACAATAAATGAGAGTTTTGCATAATGTAACAAATAAAAGAATGAAGAATAAACTCGCTGTATAGACACATATCTATCGACACACAGAGACACATTCAGTAGAGGTCCCTCTTAGCCAATAGGATGTCAGGATGATGCTCGGTAGTAGCCAATGGCAGAGAGAAGTATGTTGCATTCAGGAAACTCAAGAGTTGTCAGTAGCAGCCCATACTGTATTTTTACCTTTCGTATCTTGAAATTTCTTTCGGAACAAGAGGCAATATTTTCCTGTTGAGGTGTTTCGTTATTTGAAAATTTCATATGAAGAGACGTTCGTAAGTAGACGTACCACTGTATTTCTGATGAATGTTTTTTTTGTTGTTGTAATAAATACATGTGTTGTCGCATTTATCATAATTACTGTCAATATATAGCATCTTCAGAAAAAGTCGACTCAGAGAGCAACTTTCTCTTAGATGATCTATAGTTATTCCTTCAGAGTTTATGCAGCCAAAATTGGGATTCTGAAATGTGATTGTTATTCTCCACAGCTTTGAATATGCCATTTCATGAATTTTGTTGGAGTCAACAGAAAATGTCTTTAAGGCATGCGTTGTTTCCTTTTGTGAATCGCATTGTTCTCACCTGTCGACTTTTGAGATGCTGTTCACAGTGGCGCCCTCTTGAGGGCGTGTGGGGTACACTCAAAATGACATAACCATTCTTATCTTTCTGAAAGGAAAGCATGCTGAATATTTGTGATGTATCGATTTTCTTGTCAGGCCAAAAGTTTACATTGAACAAAAGGCTCTGGACACAATCACCTACCTGTGTGACGGTGACGCTCGGACCGGGCTCAACAGTCTACAGCTGGCCGTTCAGGCTCAGATCAGCTTGACCCGGCTCGGAGTGACAGGACCAGGCGGGTCCACTCAGGAAATCCTTGTGACGGAAGAACACATCAAGGAGGGCCTCCAGAGGTCTCATATTCTCTACGACAAAGCCGGTAAAGCCGCTCCTCCTGATCACTTGCCAAAGCAAATTGTTCCACCACAACTCATGTCGCAACACGACGGTGTAGGCCAAATTTAGTGGTGGGATAAATAATCTTAAATTTCATCCAATGCCACTTCAATAAATAGTTATCACTCATTCTCTATTAATTTTTGAATTGATTATCCTTGTTTTTTTTAGTTCTTTCTGCTAGCATTAAAATCTGTAATCAACCATTTAGACTTATGCTGCTCATCAAAAATTTGTGCTTGTGATGTTATTTTATGATCATCTGTGCTAACCTTGCAGTTCTTCTAACCATAATCTGTTGGCTATATTCTGGTTGTCACTTGAAAGTGCCTCCCAAGTCATTGGAGGGTGTCGGGGGAGTTTAGCGTGAGAGCGGCTATTTTGTAAAATGTCATGTTTTTGGCAAAATTCAGAGCAGCTCGATCATAGACAGATTGTTAGAAACAGCCAAGCAACAAAGGATGTACAGCAACTGCTTGTTTACTGACACTCTGGATGGGTGGGTAGGCACTTAGTGTTGGAACTATTTGTATAGGAGCAATTATGTATCACGTCCCCTTTGAACCTCACCTCTCATCCTCCTGCCATGACCATCCATGGAAAACACCCACTTACTATTTCTCCCTCTGGCCTCGCCAGTTGTCCAGTTGCATAACATTCAGCTGTCTTGAAACATGGAGATTTGCCGGTCCCGAGTTTATGAGGTGATGAAAAGCACTTTGCCTGCTTGACGTATGGCTCGGATTAAAAATCGTCTTGCGCTTCTCCTGGTGCCATTGCATCAGATTTAAGTTTGTTGATCAAAGTCTAATCTGCCAAATGATAAGATAAGATAAGATATCCTTTATTCGTCCCACAATGGGGAGATTTACAGCCTCCAGCAGCAAGAATGTATGTAGAGATTGTAAATGAAAGTGAAATTGGGACGTATACCGTATTGGCCCGAATATAAGACGGTGTTTTTTACATTGAAATAAGACTGAAAAAGTGTGGGGCGTCTTATATTTGGGGTCTAGACATTATACCCGTTCATGACGCTAGATGGTGCCAGATACCATTGAAGCAAATGCTGAATTTCACTCCCTAGGCCAAAGCGAACCCCTGCCACGAAAAATAAAAATAGTGGTAGCACGAAGAAGAAAAATAAAAAAATGGTGATAAGAAAGAAAAGTAGAAAAGAAGAAAATAATAGAAGAGATAACAGAAAATTGAGAAATGTAGCGACTATCTGGAGAAAAGTGGGTCGAAGATCTGCAGCTGAGGAGAAGATATGATGTAATTTACATTTCAAAAAACAGAAGCCATTCATTTACGAATGTGATTGCACTTTAGTTTACATATTTAAATGTTCAGATATTAAGATTTGAATGAGGCAAAATAATATGCTTTTTCTCTCAAATATGTTGTTATAATCATTGGTTTCAGCTGTACTGTAATTATTTTCTGTATAAAAATTAATATGGTTGTTGTTTGCTTGTTGACTATTCCCAGTGCAGAAAGCAAAGTTTGAGGAGTTTGGTGTGATGTGGGGAAAACCCCAATCAAATTCTTGACAGCAAATAAATCGTCATTCCCTAACTTTGTGTTTGTG
This sequence comes from Hippocampus zosterae, assembly GCF_025434085.1. Classification (NCBI taxonomy): domain Eukaryota; kingdom Metazoa; phylum Chordata; class Actinopteri; order Syngnathiformes; family Syngnathidae; genus Hippocampus; species Hippocampus zosterae. The sequence goes on from NC_067465.1 coordinate 14,016,878, forward strand.
CGACTCAAAGGCGAAGAGCATTTCAACTGCATCTCAGCATTGCACAAGTCCATGAGAGGCTCCCATGAGAACGCTGCCCTCTACTGGCTGGGCCGCATGCTGGAAGGCGGCGAGGACCCGCTCTATGTGGCTCGCAGGCTGGTCCGCTTTGCCAGCGAGGACGTGGGTAGGAGATGGAGATTAAACGATGAACGATTTTTTTTCCGCCTCCAACACGTGGCGTTCTTGTCTTTCTAAGGTATGGCAGATCCCTTCGCGCTCCCTCAGGCCGTGTCCACTTTCCAGGCCTGTCACTTCATCGGGATGCCAGAATGTGAGGTACGTGAGTGGGCTGAACAATTACCGGTACTGGAATTTAAATCGACATTGTAATGTAGTAGAATGCCATTTTCAAATCGCAAAGGCTATAATTCGTTTGGGGGGAGGGGGGGATTTCTGCTTGATTTGGTTGGTTCAGAACTAAAGTGCAGTCCGCCTTTTCTCTCCTACTCCACACAACAGGTGATCTTGGCTCAGTGCGTGACCTACCTTTCTCGGGCGGCCAAATCGATAGACGTCTACAGGGCCTACAACAACGTGAAGGCCTGTCTGAGGAACCACAAAGGCCCCCTGCCTCCCGTTCC